>NC_139225.1:34620084-35962938 GCF_055691185.1 Crinia signifera | reverse complement strand
TTACAATAAATATGCGTGATATATTGAACACATTTAAAACGTGCAAAACATTCGAAGACATGATACAAAACAGATCATGAAAAAAGTGCAAAATAATAAACATACTAAAGAGAAAAATATATCCGACATACATTAAATATGATTTAGTGAGGGACACAGGGTATCTGGAATATTCAGTGATATTACATCTATGATGTTAATATAGATAGAATCTGCTCAGTATAGTAGATAGAATTATATAGTAAACATTAGTTATCCTGAATAATAGTTCGAAATAACCACATCTATTTTTTAAAAAAATGCATGATATTCTAGGTCCGCTTGCATTTCCACAGTGTGGACCAGGGATAGTAATAAAGGAAAGGATGATGCTGAACATCCTTAAAGGAAAACTGAATATGGCAGTTTGTCATTGAGTCCTGAAGGTTTTACTGCGTTTAATCGATGTATCCACGTTGCTTCCAAGCGTAATAATTTGCCATCCCGGTCCCCTCTTCGAATTGAAGGTGGTACATGGTCTATGGCCATGTGTTTCAGGTCCGAAAGTTTGTGGTGAGCCAGAGCAAAATGTTTAGCCACCGGTAAGTCTGTACCTTTGGAGCTGCCACTGAGAGCTTTTTTTATAGAGGACCGATGGTTGGCCATGCGATCCCGCATGGGGCGATTGGTTTTTCCAACGTATATCAGTCCACACGGGCACTGGATGACATAGACAATGTAAGCTGACTTGCAATTAAGGATGTGATTGATGGGGTATTTCTTCATGGTGGTGGGATGAATGAAGGCAGGACCTGTTAGCATATCTGCACATGTAGTGCATTTTATGCATTTATAGCATCCGTTGTTTCTGGTAAGCATATTTCTTGTAGGGTCCTGGTTTTTTTGTTCAAATCCTGTTATGTCCCCATGAACAATTACATCTTTTATATTACGGCCCCTTGTGTAACACAGCATGGGGCGTTTTTTCTGAAAACATGTCAACTGTCGATCTGTCTTGACAATGGGCCACAGGGCCCGAGTTGCCCGAGGTAATACTTTGCTGGTGGGAGTTAGTTTGGTGACAAATGGAATTGCTTCTTCCTTGTCCTTCTTGGGATCTTTTTCTTTGGTAGTAAGGAGTGAGGCTCTTTCCATGTTCAACACCTCCGTCTTTTGTTGTAAGAGCTGTTTTTGGGGTACCCTCTGTCGGCAAATTTTGTCACAAATGTGTCGAGTACTTCAGGTAACCGATCTTGTTGACTAGTGATTCTGGCCGCCCGGATCATTTGAGATTTTGCTAATGATTTTTTTAAAGGCATAGGATGGAAGCTATTGGACTTCAATGGTGGTGTTTCTGTCTGTGGGTTTTATAAACAATTCTGTGTGTATCATGTTGTTGCTGACCTTTACACACACGTCCAAGAAATTGATGGTATTCTTAGAATGTTGCCAAGTTAGTTTAATCGATGATGGACGATTATTGATGGTTTCCATAAGATTTTTAAGTTCTTCTTCCGTTCCCAGCCATATCATAAACAGGTCGTCGATGTACCTACTGTATGTCAAGATTTTATTCGCTGTTGCTGCACTATCAAAGAACATTTCTTGTTCTTGTTGGAGCATGTAGATGTTGGCGAACGATGGCGATACCGGACTGCCCATCGCACATCCCGTCTTTTGGCGAAAGAATTTTCCATCGAACAAGAAGTAATTCTTGGTAAGTGTGAACTCCATCAGCTTCATGTACAGGTCAGGGTCGATGTCATGCATGTTATTTGACATCAGGAAGGCCCTCATTACTGCCAGTCCGTGTGCTTGCGGAATGCTTGTATATAAGCTGGTCACATCCATAGTGACCAGCCAAGCTTCATCAGGGATAACTTCTAAGGCGGACAGCGAATTCAAAAAGGCAGTGGTGTCCTTAATATATGACTTCTGTATGGCAATGATGGGTTGGACGATGGCATCCAAGAATTGTGAGATGGGTTGTATGATGGAATCCTGGGCGCTGATGATGGGGCGACCTGGAGGGTGCTGAGGGGATTTGTGGATTTTTGGGACTGTATAAAAGATGGGGACCCGTGGGGCTTTTTGGGTCAATGCCAGAGATAATTTTTCTGTAATTAGGCCATCTTTAGTTGCCTTGGATAGAATAGCATCAATCTCGGATTTGTATGTGTCTGTTGGATCAGCATCCAATTGTTCATAGACTTGAACATCCATCAATTGTCCATATGCTTCTGATTTATAATCAGCCAGATTCTGTATTACAAGCCCGCCTCCCTTGTCCGCTGGTCTAAATGTCACATCAGTATATTCGCCCAGTTGTTTAAGGGCTAACTGTTGGTCCTTACTCAGGTTTTGATGGACAGGGTGGGGTGCCAAGTTATATCTTGTAACTGAATCATCTAGTAATCTCAAGTATGAAGCTATGGAAGCATTGTTGGACGGTGGATCGAACGTAGAGGTACTTCGGTTCCTGAGGAATTTTTGGTAAACAGGAACACTGGTGGGAATGGTGGTGGACTGCTGTTGAAAATGTTCCTTCAAGCGAAGGTTTCTGCCAAATCGATATAGTTCAGTTTTCCAAGCCAAATCATTGTGTTGGGTAGTGGGTATGAATGATAAGCCAAGGTTCAAAATTTGCATTTCAGTCTCAGTGAAAGATCGGGAGGATAGGTTATAGATTATCGATTCGGCGTTCCCGCCGCTTTTTTTGCAGCTGCCCCGCGAGTTTTGGCCTCCCCTACGGGTGGTCGGCCGCTTGCTTTTCTGGCGGTACTCTTTTTGGAAGTGGCCGGGCCTAAAGGGTCACATACTTCAGGGGCATCTGACTCAACTAGAAAATCACTATCACTGTTTGACGAGTGAGGTGCATTTCTAGGAGTAGTGCTCCGGGCCCGCCTAAACGGTCCTGATTTCTGAGGACGATTAAATGAGCGCTCCGAGGAGGTGCCCGTGAGCCATCTGTATACCAGATTATGTTCGTAGTCATCTTTGACTATTTGGTATTTATTTCTTTTGAACTGAATTAGTTGTTTTTGGTATGCTTCTATTTGATTATGAAGCTTACTGATCCAATCCTGGCTGGTATCAGACGCCAGTTGGGTTTTGTGATCCAGTTCAAACTTGGTTGCTAGTTCTTTTGCAAGATGTAATTCTCTCCCGGATTCCTCCACAACGAGGACCATTAAGTCATGGCTGCACTTATTGAGAATTCCTATCCATTTTCTGCAAAAGTCGACATTGTGTCGACCTATTGTCGGGGTGTTTCCCAAGAAGGACAAGGAAGAAGCAATTCCATTTGTCACCAAACTAACTCCCACCAGCAAAGTATTACCTCGGGCAACTCGGGCCCTGTGGCCCATTGTCAAGACAGATCGACAGTTGACATGTTTTCAGAAAAAACGCCCCATGCTGTGTTACACAAGGGGCCGTAATATAAAAGATGTAATTGTTCATGGGGACATAACAGGATTTGAACAAAAAAACCAGGACCCTACAAGAAATATGCTTACCAGAAACAACGGATGCTATAAATGCATAAAATGCACTACATGTGCAGATATGCTAACAGGTCCTGCCTTCATTCATCCCACCACTATGAAGAAATACCCCATCAATCACATCCTTAATTGCAAGTCAGCTTACATTGTCTATGTCATCCAGTGCCCGTGTGGACTGATATACGTTGGAAAAACCAATCGCCCCATGCGGGATCGCATGGCCAACCATCGGTCCTCTATAAAAAAAGCTCTCAGTGGCAGCTCCAAAGGTACAGACTTACCGGTGGCTAAACATTTTGCTCTGGCTCACCACAAACTTTCGGACCTGAAACACATGGCCATAGACCATGTACCACCTTCAATTCGAAGAGGGGACCGGGATGGCAAATTATTACGCTTGGAAGCAACGTGGATACATCGATTAAACGCAGTAAAACCTTCAGGACTCAATGACAAACTGCCATATTCAGTTTTCCTTTAAGGATGTTCAGCATCATCCTTTCCTTTATTACTATCCCTGGTCCACACTGTGGAAATGCAAGCGGACCTAGAATATCATGCATTTTTTTAAAAAATAGATGTGGTTATTTCGAACTATTATTCAGGATAACTAATGTTTACTATATAATTCTATCTACTATACTGA
The DNA here is from genome assembly GCF_055691185.1 of Crinia signifera. NCBI lineage: Eukaryota > Metazoa > Chordata > Amphibia > Anura > Myobatrachidae > Crinia > Crinia signifera. The sequence goes on along the minus strand of NC_139225.1, from coordinate 35,958,807 downwards.
GCAGATTCTATCTATATTAACATCATAGATGTAATATCACTGAATATTCCAGATACCCTGTGTCCCTCACTAAATCATATTTAATGTATGTCGGATATATTTTTCTCTTTAGTATGTTTATTATTTTGCACTTTTTTCATGATCTGTTTTGTATCATGTCTTCGAATGTTTTGCACGTTTTAAATGTGTTCAATATATCACGCATATTTATTGTAAACGCTCTCCTCATTACAGCGGCCGGTCATCCCGTATGCCAGACTTGTCAGCATCCCTCCGGCTATTACATCAGCTGGCGGCACATCAGTCGCCCCCTGCGCTACATCAGCTTGCGGCTCACCAGGTACTTCTTGCGTTCCAGCGTTTCTAAGGAAGTGGTCACTTCTTCATACAGACACTTCCGGGTACCTGCGACAGGGACGGATACGGGAACCCGCGCCGACTGAACAGAAGGAGGGGCGGTGCACTCACCTTACTTAAGGTAAGATTTTGTCAGCACATGTCATTCACTGTATGTTTTCACCACCTTGACAAAGGGGCATTGTTGGCCCCGAAACGTTGGTGTCTTATTAGCTTTATTACAAAGATTTATACAAACCCTTGGAGTGCCGCCTGTTATTGCCTGCATACTTCTTCATCGTGGAGGGCACCGAGGTCAAAGCTATTGTGGGGAGAGTGCCGGACCGCACGCCACTTTGTATCCATTGAACTCCCCGGAGTTCCCCGGAGCCAGGGCACCCCCAAACGGAGAGGCAAGATCTTGCCATATCACGGTGAATCGTCCACCACCCTCCCCCATCACTTCACTATTTGCACGGGATTACAGCAGACTGGTTATACCAGTGAACCATCTATACAACCATCTATACAGCATGTTTACTAGCAGCCCCCATGCCTCTTCTTCCACGGATGGACATTTAAACACAGCCAACCCTCCTACCTCCAGCATACCTGGCTTCCAAGGGCTTACCCTGGATAAAAGAGAGCACTTTAGCTACTCAGAAGATGACACTACAAGGGCCCTCTTTACACAAAGTTTATCCAATATCGAGGAAAGCCCGAACTCTGAACACCTCTACCGCCAATGGTATAGAATAAAAAAACGTGAGGTGGACTTTCTTTTGCATGGAGTCTCATTGTCAGACTATCTGCGGGATAATATGATTCCCCGCGGATTCAGGGTACGAAACACCCCGACAATAAGTCGACACAATGTCGACTTTTGCAGAAAATGGATAGGAATTCTCAATAAGTGCAGCCATGACTTAATGGTCCTCGTTGTGGAGGAATCCGGGAGAGAATTACATCTTGCAAAAGAACTAGCAACCAAGTTTGAACTGGATCACAAAACCCAACTGGCGTCTGATACCAGCCAGGATTGGATCAGTAAGCTTCATAATCAAATAGAAGCATACCAAAAACAACTAATTCAGTTCAAAAGAAATAAATACCAAATAGTCAAAGATGACTACGAACATAATCTGGTATACAGATGGCTCACGGGCACCTCCTCGGAGCGCTCATTTAATCGTCCTCAGAAATCAGGACCGTTTAGGCGGGCCCGGAGCACTACTCCTAGAAATGCACCTCACTCGTCAAACAGTGATAGTGATTTTCTAGTTGAGTCAGATGCCCCTGAAGTATGTGACCCTTTAGGCCAGGCCACTTCCAAAAAGAGTACCGCCAGAAAAGCAAGCGGCCGACCACCCGTAGGGGAGGCCAAAACTCGCGGGGCAGCTGCAAAAAAAGCGGCGGGAACGCCGAATCGATAATCTATAACCTATCCTCCCGATCTTTCACTGAGACTGAAATGCAAATTTTGAACCTTGGCTTATCATTCATACCCACTACCCAACACAATGATTTGGCTTGGAAAACTGAACTATATCGATTTGGCAGAAACCTTCGCTTGAAGGAACATTTTCAACAGCAGTCCACCACCATTCCCACCAGTGTTCCTGTTTACCAAAAATTCCTCAGGAACCGAAGTACCTCTACGTTCGATCCACCGTCCAACAATGCTTCCATAGCTTCATACTTGAGATTACTAGATGATTCAGTTACAAGATATAACTTGGCACCCCACCCTGTCCATCAAAACCTGAGTAAGGACCAACAGTTAGCCCTTAAACAACTGGGCGAATATACTGATGTGACATTTAGACCAGCGGACAAGGGAGGCGGGCTTGTAATACAGAATCTGGCTGATTATAAATCAGAAGCATATGGACAATTGATGGATGTTCAAGTCTATGAACAATTGGATGCTGATCCAACAGACACATACAAATCCGAGATTGATGCTATTCTATCCAAGGCAACTAAAGATGGCCTAATTACAGAAAAATTATCTCTGGCATTGACCCAAAAAGCCCCACGGGTCCCCATCTTTTATACAGTCCCAAAAATCCACAAATCCCCTCAGCACCCTCCAGGTCGCCCCATCATCAGCGCCCAGGATTCCATCATACAACCCATCTCACAATTCTTGGATGCCATCGTCCAACCCATCATTGCCATACAGAAGTCATATATTAAGGACACCACTGCCTTTTTGAATTCGCTGTCCGCCTTAGAAGTTATCCCTGATGAAGCTTGGCTGGTCACTATGGATGTGACCAGCTTATATACAAGCATTCCGCAAGCACACGGACTGGCAGTAATGAGGGCCTTCCTGATGTCAAATAACATGCATGACATCGACCCTGACCTGTACATGAAGCTGATGGAGTTCACACTTACCAAGAATTACTTCTTGTTCGATGGAAAATTCTTTCGCCAAAAGACGGGATGTGCGATGGGCAGTCCGGTATCGCCATCGTTCGCCAACATCTACATGCTCCAACAAGAACAAGAAATGTTCTTTGATAGTGCAGCAACAGCGAATAAAATCTTGACATACAGTAGGTACATCGACGACCTGTTTATGATATGGCTGGGAACGGAAGAAGAACTTAAAAATCTTATGGAAACCATCAATAATCGTCCATCATCGATTAAACTAACTTGGCAACATTCTAAGAATACCATCAATTTCTTGGACGTGTGTGTAAAGGTCAGCAACAACATGATACACACAGAATTGTTTATAAAACCCACAGACAGAAACACCACATTGAAGTCCAATAGCTTCCATCCTATGCCTTTAAAAAAATCATTAGCAAAATCTCAAATGATCCGGGCGGCCAGAATCACTAGTCAACAAGATCGGTTACCTGAAGTACTCGACACATTTGTGACAAAATTTGCCGACAGAGGGTACCCCAAAAAACAGCTCTTACAACAAAAGACGGAGGTGTTGAACATGGAAAGAGCCTCACTCCTTACTACCAAAGAAAAAGATCCCAAGAAGGACAAGGAAGAAGCAATTCCATTTGTCACCAAACTAACTCCCACCAGCAAAGTATTACCTCGGGCAACTCGGGCCCTGTGGCCCATTGTCAAGACAGATCGACAGTTGACATGTTTTCAGAAAAAACGCCCCATGCTGTGTTACACAAGGGGCCGTAATATAAAAGATGTAATTGTTCATGGGGACATAACAGGATTTGAACAAAAAAACCAGGACCCTACAAGAAATATGCTTACCAGAAACAACGGATGCTATAAATGCATAAAATGCACTACATGTGCAGATATGCTAACAGGTCCTGCCTTCATTCATCCCACCACCATGAAGAAATACCCCATCAATCACATCCTTAATTGCAAGTCAGCTTACATTGTCTATGTCATCCAGTGCCCGTGTGGACTGATATACGTTGGAAAAACCAATCGCCCCATGCGGGATCGCATGGCCAACCATCGGTCCTCTATAAAAAAAGCTCTCAGTGGCAGCTCCAAAGGTACAGACTTACCGGTGGCTAAACATTTTGCTCTGGCTCACCACAAACTTTCGGACCTGAAACACATGGCCATAGACCATGTACCACCTTCAATTCGAAGAGGGGACCGGGATGGCAAATTATTACGCTTGGAAGCAACGTGGATACATCGATTAAACGCAGTAAAACCTTCAGGACTCAATGACAAACTGCCATATTCAGTTTTCCTTTAAGGATGTTCAGCATCATCCTTTCCTTTATTACTATCCCTGGTCCACACTGTGGAAATGCAAGCGGACCTAGAATATCATGCATTTTTTTAAAAAATAGATGTGGTTATTTCGAACTATTATTCAGGATAACTAATGTTTACTATATAATTCTATCTACTATACTGAGCAGATTCTATCTATATTAACATCATAGATGTAATATCACTGAATATTCCAGATACCCTGTGTCCCTCACTAAATCATATTTAATGTATGTCGGATATATTTTTCTCTTTAGTATGTTTATTATTTTGCACTTTTTTCATGATCTGTTTTGTATCATGTCTTCGAATGTTTTGCACGTTTTAAATGTGTTCAATATATCACGCATATTTATTGTAAACGCTCTCCTCATTACAGCGGCCGGTCATCCCGTATGCCAGACTTGTCAGCATCCCTCCGGCTATTACATCAGCTGGCGGCACATCAGTCGCCCCCTGCGCTACATCAGCTTGCGGCTCACCAGGTACTTCTTGCGTTCCAGCGTTTCTAAGGAAGTGGTCACTTCTTCATACAGACACTTCCGGGTACCTGCGACAGGGACGGATACGGGAACCCGCGCCGACTGAACAGAAGGAGGGGCGGTGCACTCACCTTACTTAAGGTAAGATTTTGTCAGCACATGTCATTCACTGTATGTTTTCACCACCTTGACAAAGGGGCATTGTTGGCCCCGAAACGTTGGTGTCTTATTAGCTTTATTACAAAGATTTATACAAACCCTTGGAGTGCCGCCTGTTATTGCCTGCATACTTCTTCATCGTGGAGGGCACCGAGGTCAAAGCTATTGAGGGGAGAGTGCCGGACCGCACGCCACTTTGTCTTATATTATAAGTATGACTGCAGCCTCTGCTGCCGTACTACCTGCTGTAGCATCCCGATGAAGGGATCTTAAAACAACCCGTTACTCCACCAGCCTACCCTAGATGCCCATCCATCAGGTTCCGTTCAGCAGTTGGACTCCGTACCTCCCTGTATCTGTCAATCACACCACTAAGGTGCTACTGCACAAACCGCAGCATCACCTTTTTACACAGCATCAGCGGGTCTGATGCGTTTTCAAATCTGTAACTTAAATGTACAGTCTTATCATGCACATTGATCACTTGCTTTTCATACTATGTACACTGTATTTATGTTTGTATTTTTTATTAACAGTGCCTCAGTGAAGGGAAAGGTGAGCCCGGCGTATCCTGTCCCCGCAGCGTCTCCCGGTATCCTGGCAACAAGCCAGAGAGACGCGCCTATCAGACGCGTCATGACACGTCAGACCAATACACACTCTCCAACTTCTGGAGCTCACCGGTAGTCACCGCAGACGCCGGGCAGCCTGAATCTCGCTGAGGCATCGTGAGTATGCACTTTTACCTTGGGTATTTAAACCGCTTTGTATGTTTCACTTGTGTTGCACTGTATCCTTGAGAACGGGGGGAATACGCCCCGAAACGTTGGAATAAACCTTTGATCACAGTAAATCGTGGAGTGCCGCTGCTTGTTTGAAACTGACCTTTATACATGTACCCGGAAGGCACCCACGTGTGTTGCACTGAGCAAGGGAGAGTGCCGGACTGAAACAAGAGTCTATCCTATTGGAGCCACAACCTCCACCAGAGCCAAGGCACCCCCACATCAATTGAAGGCACGTTTGAAGCCCAGTTTATCTACAGTGTATTCCGTCACTGTGCACGACACCACAGATACCAGTGAAGCCACAGTATCCATACTGCTGAGCCTGAGGACGCCAAGCACACAGGATGGCTGAGACAGAACACAGCGACACAGCTGGCTGCAGCGGTATTCAGCTAATGAGAGGCAGCCTCTTCACCTATACGGAGGATGAGGCTGAAAAATTGCTCTTTAAGGACAATATGGCAGACATGGGAGGCCAACTAACCCCGGATGATGTGTACAAACAGCTATACAAACTCAAACGCAGGGAAGTGGACTTTCAAATACACGGAATCTCCCTCTCCGATTATTATCGTGAGAAGATGATACCGAGGGGATTCCGTGTTAAAAATATGCCCACTATTGGCCGCTACAGCCCGGAATTCTGCCGAAAATGGACGAGCATTCTGAACAAATGTAGTATGGACCTCATCCTCCTCGTGATCGAGGAGTCCACCAAAGAACTTAATAAAACCAAAGAAGACGTCCTAAAATATGAACACCAAAACATCCATATCCTGCAGGAGGATACCACACAGGATTGGCTCCCTAAACTACAATCACAGTGCGATAACTATCGCCGAGAACTGTTAAAATTCAAGAGGGCCAAATTTCAAACAGTCCGAGAGGACTATGAACAAAATCAAGTTTATAGATGGCTCATGGGAGGGCATGAATATGCCAAAAAACAACCATACCAATCCTGGCGCAAGAGAAGAGAGGCCAGATCAAGAGCCATGTACTCTTCAAATAGCGAAACAGAAGCACCGCAAGTAGACTCCGAAGGAGCAACCATCATTGCTGAATCCCCTTTAGGGGCGTTTCCAAAAAACCAGGGCAAAAAAGGACGAGGACGGCCACCCGTCGGGGAGGAAAGAACACGAGGATACTTAAAAAGAACCCAACAACAGGGTCAGTAGTCTATAATCTTTCTCAGAGACGTTTGACAGACACAGAGCTTCAGGTACTAAATAAGGGCCTTTCATTCGTACCAACGGTGGGCTGATCTAGACTGGAAAGTGGACTCGTATAGATTCTCTAGAAAATTACGCCTCAGAGAATTCTATCAGGGAAAACCCCAAACGGCCCCCACAGAGCCACACCAGAACTTCATCAATCAACGACACCAGTCAAAGTTTGACCCCATATCCCAGAACCCAGCTATCAAGACCTTTTCCAGACTTCTTGATGAGAGTGTCGACAAATACACTAAAGCAGCCACAGTCCACCACTACAACCTCAATAAAACCGAGATGACAGCACTAAAAGCCCTAGCTGACTATAAAGATGTCATCATCCGCCCCGCCGATAAGGGGGGCGGGATAGTTGTCATGGACATCGAGTACTACCGCAATGAAGCCCGTCAACAATTAGAAGATACATCCACATATACCAAATTAAGGGGAGACCCCACTCTCCAGTATAAAAAACAAGTGGATGCACTCCTACAAGAAGCCTACGATGCCAAACTCATTTCTGAGAAATTAAAAAATGCCTTAACACAAGACCATCCTATGACACCTATCCTCTATACCATACCAAAGGTACACAAAGATCAATTACGACCACCGGGGAGACCGATTATATCGGCGAATAAATCACTATTACAACCAATATCACAGTTCCTAGATGGAATTCTTCAGCCCCTCGTGATGAAACAACGTACCTTCATTAAGGACACTACCAGTTTCCTCGTAAAAATCAACCAATTGGGACCATTGCCACCAGACACTATTGTCTGTGTGTTAGACATATGTAGTCTGTATACCAACATCCCACATGGGAGTGGACTACAAGCCATGAGACACTTCCTTGTGCAGGAACAGATGGATAGTATCAACATTGACCTCTTCATGGGCCTCTTAGAGATGGTACTCACTAAAAACTATTTCATATTTGACAAAGAGTTTTTTCTTCAGACAGCGGGATGCTCTATGGGGAGCAACGTCTCCCCTTCATATGCAAACGTATACATGTTTGCAGAGGAACAAGCGATGTTCTTTGATGATGCAGAAATAGCCAACAACATCCTCTCGTATTCTCGCTACATAGATGACTTATGCATATTTTGGACGGGGGGTGAGGCTGCATTGAAAAACCTCCTCAACAGCATCAATGAGCGAACATCTACCATCAAAGTCACATACGAGTATTCATTGGAATCCATGCCCTACTTGGACGTCCTGATAACAATCAAGGATGGCATCATCTCTACCACTCCCTATAGTAAACCAACGGATAAAAACACCGTGCTTAGGGCCAATAGCTTCCATCCCAGAGCCCTCAAACAAGGCCTACCACGGTCTCAAATGTACCGGATAGCACGCATAACAAGTGACCCAGATAAACTATCGGATGAACTTGACAAAACAATCAGAAAGTTCTGGGAAAGAGGATACGACTATAAGGATCTGAGCAACACTAAAAGAGAAATAATGTTGATACCCAGATCACAGTTATTGACCACTAAACAGCGCTGTGCAAAGAACATCATGCCTTGGGTGTCCAATTTCACCACTACAAGCCGAATACTAAATCGAGCCACAAGAGCTCTATGGTCGATAGTTGCTACAGATAAGACCCTTACAGATCTCAATGAAGTAAAACCTATGACCGTGTTCCGAAAAGGTAGAAACATAAGAGACTATGTAGTCCACACGGACATATCTGGCTTTAACAGTGAAAGTACCAGGACACACTTCCTAAGTAAGCCAAATGGCTGTTATAAATGTCCAAAATGTGTCACTTGTTCACACATGATTGTTGGTAGCACATTCTACAACTCCGCTAAAACTCAGTCATATAAAATTAAGCATGTCCTAAACTGCATGTCCACCCATGTAGTTTACATGGCCACATGCCCATGCCAATTGATGTACGTGGGAAAGACCACCCGGAACATGAGAGACCGCATGGCCATGCATAGATCCACGATCAACAACGCACTAAAGGGCAAACCAGCTGACCAACCGCTGGCCAAGCATTTCGTGGACAAAGGACATAAACTATCTGACCTCAGATATATGGCCATAGATCAGATACCTGCATCACTAAGAGGGGGTGACAGAGCAGGCATCCTACTTAAGCGAGAGGCAAAATGGATCCTCACATTGGACACATGCAAACCCAAAGGTCTTAATGAGAGACTGAACATGAACGTTTTTGGCTTCAAATAGAGGGTGTCTATTTATTCATTGATTCTAGTATGTACCTGCCCCTTGTTGCAATGTGCCACGTAGCACCCTTAGGCATATCTGTCTTATATTATAAGTATGACTGCAGCCTCTGCTGCCGTACTACCTGCTGTAGCATCCCGATGAAGGGATCTTAAAACAACCCGTTACTCCACCAGCCTACCCTAGATGCCCATCCATCAGGTTCCGTTCAGCAGTTGGACTCCGTACCTCCCTGTATCTGTCAATCACACCACTAAGGTGCTACTGCACAAACCGCAGCATCACCTTTTTACACAGCATCAGCGGGTCTGATGCGTTTTCAAATCTGTAACTTAAATGTACAGTCTTATCATGCACATTGATCACTTGCTTTTCATACTATGTACACTGTATTTATGTTTGTATTTTTTATTAACAGTGCCTCAGTGAAGGGAAAGGTGAGCCCGGCGTATCCTGTCCCCGCAGCGTCTCCCGGTATCCTGGCAACAAGCCAGAGAGACGCGCCTATCAGACGCGTCATGACACGTCAGACCAATACACACTCTCCACCTTCTGGAGCTCACCGGAAGTCACCGCAGACGCCGGGCAGCCTGAATCTCGCTGAGGCATCGTGAGTATACACTAATATATATATATATTGCGTTTAGCACCTGTTTCTTTAACAATAAAAATGTCATAAACCAGCATGTTATTTTTTGTGTGTAAACACTAAATTTTGTGGTGGTATCATCTGCTAGGGGGCATCAAAAAATTTTTTGCCTAGGGCACCAAATTGGATAAGGCCGGCTCTGATATAGGGGTAGATTTATTAAGCTTGGGGAAGTGCTAAAGTGTCTGGTCTTGATCACCGGCCAATCAGCTCCTACCTGTCATTTTTCAAACTAAGCCTGTAACTTCACAATTAAAAGATGATTGGCCGGTGATAAAGTACCAGCCATATTATCACTTCACCGAGCTTAATAAATCTGCCCCATAGTGCATTATCTGCATACATATAGGAATATGCGTCCAAATCTATAACTACCCGAATAAATAATAGTTTTGACACTGTTTACAGCATAAACAAACTTATAAAATGGAGTTAATATACCTTACGTTTTTCCCCAAAACTTTCGTATCCTTTTGCAGGACTGAAATGATGGAAAAAGTCGCATTAAGGCAGTTACAAGAGCCAGACTTACCAGCACCAACTTACTTCTACGGGGGCTTGGGAAATACATGCTCAATTAACACTATTCAGATGAACCTCTTGAAGCCACAAACACAAAAATTGCAACGATGACCATTCCTAGCGTTTACCAGGAGAGCTGTCCTTTGCTACTTATTTAATGCATATAGCTTTACTAAATGCTGCAAGTGACTAATTGCATCGAGCGCAAAATGCAACGCTTAAACCAACCTGTCCTTGCGGGGACCATGCATTAAGCATTGTATTTGTAATGAGATCTTGGCAGTGTTAGTGAATAAGATCACGTTGCTGGATCGCTTTCATTGGGCAGATATATGAAGCCGCCCTGATTTTAGCTTTTTTCTTTAAAAATAAATAAATCCGAAACAAGAACATTATTCCAAATTCAAGACCTGGAGCTCGGTGCACATCTCTAGTTTATTTATACCTACATCAGTCGGAGCAAATGCACATTTCTCTCCAAGAGACTGCGCTACGCTGCTCCCGTCAGTGCTTGGTAAATCAAGGATGACGCACTAACCGCTCCACTGTGGCCCGACCAAGACCCGAGGCTCCCCCAGTGACAATTCCGACCAGGCCCTGGAACAACAGCACTTTCATTGTAGAAAGAATTACAGGAATACAATAAATACATTAAAACAATATATAAATGGCCTAAAGCATAATTCATGAGGATGCAGCTACCAATTTACAGGGACCTTACCGATTGGTTTACTGCACTATGGAGGAAATTACATTTTTGCCGTCTAAATTTTCCTCCATTGATTGCAAGCATAACTGAATCATTTTTTTTTCTCCCCAAGGGGCCAGGACACGGAGTATAGTTTGCTCCCGACACCCGTAAAGCCCAAGGTTCTGATTGGCCCATAGGCCAATCAGTCAAACTAAAAAGATGATCATCGATAGGTAAAACCATCATCCATTGCATAGTATGCCACCATCAATGGCTGTTTGCACTATTGCAGCGATGGCCATCCCTACTGATGTCCGTGTCAGTCCTGGGTTCTAGGGCCCGTTGCTTAAGAAGCTGCTTGGAGATTGCATAGGACATGAATCAGATTTAAAGACGAGTCACAGGGAGCTAAAAGGAGGAATTGCTCAGGTGTCCTGCGGTTATACTGTCCACACTAGCTCCTTAGGAGAACATAATGACAGGTAAGCAGTGACGGTTATGGTGTTCACATTAGGGCATTTTTAACTCTACACCCTGGTAGGGGTGCCGGACGGGGTCAAAACACCGAAAGCCGGGTTCCCGATGGCTGTCAGCTATTTTCCCTCGTGGGGGTCCACGACCCCCATAGAGGGTGACTAGAATGCGTAGAGAGCCACCGTGCACGCAGCTAGCTCGCAAGGGGCTTAGTTGCGTTCACCTATATCACACCCCCCTGGTAGAAAGTCTGTTCTGTGGAAGCAGAGGAGACTAGCACAGATTGTATTGTTTTCATCTGGGGCACAATGTGTTTACATTTTGTGTTCCATGGGAGACATTGGGGAACAATGATCATTTTTTTTTTTATGTAGGTACCAATGTGATATTAGTTTTCATGTGCGGGCCAATGTATTTATATTTGATACCTGTGAGGACTGTGTGATTATTATTTTTCATATGGGGACCAATGGGTTTGTTTATTTATCCTGTGGGGAGCCAATGTGTTTTTGCAGGTGGGGGTCTGATTGTGTACCTTGGTAAATTTTAAATTCTTCTTTGGTGTGCAGAGTTAAAAAATCACTGCTATACAGACTTCAAACAGGTTAATGGTTAACAATCGATGGTCACCCTTGGTGCAGCTGGTGATCATCGATGGTTGTTGTGGAAGCATATCGACGGCTGGGTCCTGGTGCCCAGCTGTATACAAAGGCAGCGTGGGAGAGGGAGCCCCAGATATAACCAATGCTGCTGATTGGTGACTGTGCAGTCACCAGACACCCTGCTATGATACAGTCACCACCAGTCTGCCACTGGAGGGAATCTGCAGGAAGACTCCCCCCCCCCCCACACACACACACACACACACACTGCCAGCCATTGGGCAGAAGCTTGGATGAAAGAGTGAATGGTGCAGGGGGCTACTTGCTTTTCCGTGGGACCTGCAGCACATTCTGTATATACCTCCCACGGTACTGGTCACATGGTCCTCTTCCCTAGCCACTCACCTTCAGGCTTCTCAAGTTCGCCATGTTTCCACAAGGAGATCCCTGACAGATGAACCAGCAGCCAATCTATTGCATAGAAGATAAGAAGTTAGCTAATCAGAGAAAAGCAAACATCATTTTAAGCTAACTTTAAAACTAATGAAAACAATTATTACATCTGCAGTTATCCAAAAGCTAAATGGCTGGGTGAAAAAAGCAATGCAGCGCAGTCTTAAAGGGACCATCACTGCTTGCCAGTAGTATGAAAGGTATTGTGCTGACACAATCACACACCAGGACTATGCACGGTTTGTGTACAGAATGCCAGACCCTGATACAGACTGGGACTCTCGTACAGAACAGCAGCACTTCCAGTAAACCCTCCCCAAGTAGAAAAGCAGCACTTCCAGTCCCCCCTCCAGAAGACCAGCAGTACTTCAGTAACCAAACCCCCCAGGCCTGTTATTACATCTTATTTGTAGCATGATTATACAAGTGTACACAAAAGACCCCCACCCCCTTCCACATAGTAACCTGCTAGGAGTTAAATGTCCTCCCCCCTGCTTACCTCCCCATGAGCCTGATATTCTGAAAGCCTCTTTCATCCAAGGTACTGGGACCCACATCACTGGAGCAGCGGCAGGAGCAGACACTCTGACCCTACTTCCGCAGGAGCAGCGAGATGACCGGGAGCGGAGCTCAGTGTACTGTATGCACGGATTACACAGTCGTTCCGGGTGTAGTTCCAGCAGCTGCCAATAGGTGGCGATGGTGCAGCACAGAGCGGATGACGTCACTGCAGTAGAGCTACAAGTTACACAGAGAGGCTCTTCTGGCTGGTTGGCACAGTGGCGCGTGTCTATTAGTCCAAGCTACGGGGAGCCACAGGTTGCAGGTTCGAGTCCCGAGACCCAGCACGTGGCAAGGGAGGGACACATCGAAACAACCTGATTTTTATTTTTATATATTGATAATATTATCTATACATTTATTTTCAGCGGGAAATATTCTGTATAGATAATTTTATCTATATACCCGAGAAGAATAAGTGGGGGAAGGACAGAGGCTGGTGGTGGCATTTGTGTAATACAATTGTTTAACATATAAATAGTATTAATTATCATAAAACTGATTGTTACATAACTAATACACCAGAGAAATAGTGTAATATAAAGAAGTGTGTAAAGAGAAAATTGACCTGAAATGTGTCATTATTATATTTTATTTGGTGCGCCATGTCACTACGTCATTGTGTTTTATGTATACAGTCGCCATCTTGGACTACACTTAGTATCCGGCTTCCTGTGTGTCTGCGCCATCTGTCTGCATACCTCCCAACTTCTGTGATGATGAAATAGGGACACTCGCGCGGCGAAGCCGAAAAGGGGGCAGGGCGTATGCAAATGAGGGTGCGGCTTATGCTAATTAGCCGCAACCTCATTTTCATACGAGAATAGACGCTGTGCGTGTGCGCACAGCGTCTATTCTATTAGATTGCCACCCCCCGCAGTGGGACAATGACTGCCGCGGGTGGGACAGCGGGACAGGACCCGAAAATCGGGACTGTCCCACTGTAATCGTGACAGTTGGGAGGAATGTGTCTGTGTTATTGTTTTCTCCGTATCCGTATCAGCTGCCATCTTGTATCTCACTCAGTATACAGTATCCAGCTTCCTGTGTGTCCGCACCGTCTGTCTGTGTTATTGTGTTCTCTGTATACAGTCGCGATCTTGTATCTCACTCATTATACGCTTCTCGGCCTTTTGGCTAAGATCAAGTGTAGTATCTGTTCTTATCAGTTGGGTATGGACTGGCCTCTGGCAGAGAATAGAGAAAGGTGAGACTGAGTAGCTGCTCTGATGGGCGGAGGGTGTGGGACCCCTCTGTTTTTTCCCGGGAGTAGTGAAAAGTCTCACTAAGTATCTTCACCTCTGCCAGTGGTAGGAGGCTCCGTAAACCCACTGGTAGGAGGGGGGGAGAAACACTGGGCTTAGTAGTTTGACTCTCTTGACGGGGTTCGTAGCCCCCGAAGGATGAGACAGCGAAAGGCTCAGTCTAGTATCCATTCCCAGGGAGCGGAGAAAGGCTGGGACTGAGTAGATGGCTCCTGTTCCAGAGGTTCGTAGCCTCTGATGGGGAGACCGCGAAAAGCTCAGCCGAGTATCTTAACCCTGGGAGCGGAGAAACACTGGGACTGAGTAGATTGCTCTTCCGAGGGGGGTGCAGCCCCTAAGGGAGTCTTTCGAAAAGCCCAGTGGAGTACCTATTCCCATGCCAGGGGCTGGAAAGTACCTGCTGGTGAGACGGAGAAACACTTGGTCGGACGCTGACTGGCTGGCTGCCTGGAGTCCGAGGCTGCACTGTGCCCCCGGGGAAACTCGGGGGTGCCGGACATGCACGGGTGATCCCAAGTCACCTTGCACGAATGGCACTTGCACTGCGCACTTCCCTTTAGGTTAGCGCTTCACGTCCTTACCCTGTCCTTTTGGATGGGGTAGGACAATTTTTCACACCCCCCCCGGCCTTCTGGCTAGGGCCTTATTCTTTTCTTTTTATGATTTGCACGTTTTGCACTCCACGTTTTTCGTTAGTTTGTCACGTTTTTTCATTTGGGTAGTGCGGCTGTCCCTAACGGGCCTTCCGTTCCCCAAACGTGACTGGGACTCTTCACCTTTTGGGGAGAGTCCCGGTTCCCTCGAGGGCAACCCCGAGCCGCAAGGCGGAGGGAAGCCTAAGCGGGTCCCTCCAAACCTTCGGGTGCGGAGGACCCACCGTCCGAAACCCTTCCGGGGGTGGAGGAAACGCGGGTCTCTCTAAGCTTCGGCAAAGAGGACCCACCGATCCCTTTTTTCCTTCCTAGGCCTTATGGCTGAGGGAGGTCAGGGGAACCATGGGGCCTTTCTCCTTTGGGAGAGGGCCACAAGTTCTGTACGGCTGCCCCCTGTGCACGCGTTTAGTCACGTCACTGGTGGTGGTGGGAGCACACCTCGGGCTCCCTGAGTTTCTTCAAACTCATCTGTTCTTATCAGTTGGTATGGACTGGCCTCCGGCAGAGAATAGAGAAAGGTGGGACTGAGTAGCTGCTCTGATGGGCGGAGGGTGTGGGACCCCTCTGTTTTTTCCCGGGAGCAGTGAAAAGTCTCACTAAGTATCTTCACCTCTGCCTTTGGTAGGAGGTGTTGTTTCCGTAAATCCACTGGTAAGAGGGGGGGAGAAACACTGGGCCTAGTAGTTTGACTCTCCTGACGGGGTTTGTAGCCCCCGAAGGATGAGCAGCGAAAGGCTCAGTCTAGTATCCAATCCCAGGGAGCGGAGAAAAGCTGAGACCGAGTAGATTGGTTCAGGTTGGGGCAGGTCCTCAGCCTGGGCACAGCGAAAAGCTCAGCCTAGTATCTTAACCCTGGGAGCGGAGAAACACTGGGACTGAGTAGATTGCTCTTCCGAGGGGGGTGCAGCTCCTAAGGGAGTCTTTCGAAAAGCCCAGTGGAGTACCCATTCCCATGCCGGGGGCTGGAAAATGCCTGCTGGTGAGACGGAGAAAAGCTTGGTCGGACGCTGAAGGGTCGGCTGCCTGGAGCCCGAGGCTGCACTGTGCCCCCGGGGAAACTCGGGGGTGCCTGATTTGCACTGGTGATATCCAACACCATGCACTGACTGGCACATACACTGCGCACTTCCCTTTAGGTTAGGCTACACGTCCTTACCTCGTCCTTTTGGATGGGGTAGGACAATTTTTTACACCCCCACCCCGGCCTTCTGGCTAGGGCCTCTTTTATTTATTTCTTTGATTTGCACTTTTGAGCACTTCACGTTTTTCGTTAGTTTGTCACGTTTTTTTGATTTGGGTAGTGCGGCTGTCCCTAACGGGCCTTCCGTTCCCCAAACGTGGCTGGGACTCTTCACCTTTTGGGGAGAGTCCCGGTCCCCTCGAGGGCAACCCCGAGCCGCAAGGCGGAGGGAAGCCTAAGTAGGGTCTCTCCAAACCTTCGGGTGCGGAGGACCCACCGTCCAAAACCCTTCCGGGGGTGGAGGAAAAGCGGGTCTCTCTGAGCTTCGGCAAAGAGGACCCACCGATCCCTTTTTTCCCTTCCTCGGCCTTATGGTTGAGGGGGGTTAGGGGAACCATGGGGCCTTTCTCCTTTGGGAGAGGGTCCAAACGTTCGTACGGCTGCCCCCTTTGCACGTGTTTAGGCACAGCACTGGTGGTGGTGGGAGCACACCTCGGGCTCCCTGAGTTTCTTCAAACTCATTATACAGTATCCAGCTTCCTGTGTGTCTGTGCCGTGTCTCTGCATTATTGTGTTATCCGTATACAGTCGCCAGTGTCAGATTAAGGTCTAAATGGGCCAGGAGCTAAAAATGATCAAGGACCTATTATGCACAATAATAGGGGTGGTGGCCAGCACCTAATAATGTGGGTGGTGTGACCAATGTTCTGTTTGGGTGGTCTGCTCATGGGTGCGTTTCTATTTGTGTAAATACTTTCAACTTATTATATATGCCTGAAAAAGGCAGGGTGCTGGCATAGGACAAATGTAGGGAGATATATTGGCGGGTGCCCCCCAAAGGTACTAAGATACTTGCGGGATGAGGCGGCACTCCAGTCATAAAAAGAAAATACTGAAAGCTGAAACTTGGTAGACAACATTTCAGCACCTTTCATGTGGTCACCTAAGTTTACCACACCATATACCCCATCTACAAATCATGCAACACAATAGTAACCCCCTTGTACTGTATTTGCCTCTTACACATTATGCCACATGGAATGAGCCAAAATTCACACCGACTGAGTCAAAATTCACACTATGCCACACAGATTAAGGCAGGATTCACATTTTGCCACATGGATTGAGCCAAAATACACACTATACCAAAAAGATTGAGCAATAAAGCACAATATGCTTCATAAACAGGGGCATTGCGCATTAAAAATGTACACCATAATGCCTATTACATGTTCAGCCACACTACGTATTATGCCAAACACCATAATGCCTATTAAAATTAAGTGCTGTTTCCCTACATGCTCATTGCCAGGGGTTCCATGCTTGTTGCCATGTGGGATTACATGCTCATTGCCAAGGGGGGAAAACATGCTTGCGGTAACTGGGGGACAGCCGCCGCTGGCAGAAAGGACAGCCGGGCAGAGAACAGGGGGCTGCCCGGCTGTATTCAGAGCACTGCAGGTCCCGGCTATTTGAAATAATACCCCTTTCACACAAGAAAATGCAGGGATTTACCTGGAAATATGGTCCCAGGATCATGCAGGGACATTCCCGGGCTGGCCCCTTTTACATCAGCCTAGTACCTACATTTTCTGGTGTGAGGGGGAGAGAACCCTCCCCCCCCCCCCCCTTAAACAACCAGCTATATCTTCAGAACCAACTGACCCATTTACATGTAGGCTTTCAATGATTTTGGTCCTGTGAAACTGGGCCGTTTGGTTACAGAGAAATCTGTCCTCAAACAACATGAACAGCCATGAAATTACATTTCAGAAATGATAAAAATCACTTTACCCGCAATATCTCTAGAATGAACTCATATGGACCAGCCTGGTAGCAGATTGAAGGCCCAGCGATTTGGGTTTGACTGAGTTCTACCTGTGATGCCAGGCGGGAATTGGCAGCCATTGGAACCTGGTCCTATGTTGTCCTATGGGGAAAACGTTCCAGCTTTGCTTGGCAGTATCTCCGGTTCCCGAGGGGCTAGCGATGCGGGCCAGGCTCGTTGGAAAGCCCTGGCTCTCAGCTACAAAATGGTCCTGGAGCTCCATCAGGTCCATTGTTAATCTGGCCCTGCACTGCCTCATTCCCGGCATTCAGGGGAAACAAATGATGGTGCCCACTTCTTACTAGTGACCCGACCTCTGGTGTCTTTCCTTCTCTTTTTGATTGGACATTCGGTAATCACCTATACCCCTTTCACACTGCAACTAAATCCCAGGTTGTTGCCGGGTCAAGGTGCAGTGTGATAACACTGTTTTGTTACTGGGAGCCTACAACATCCCCCACCTTTAATCAGATAAGCTGAGCAATGTGTGCAAACACCAACCCCTCCCCCTGTACCAGCTGACCCAAATTTTCCTTTAAAATGGGACATTTGGAGAAGCCTGGCCAAGGCTTGCCTGGCATCATCTGAAGCAAGCAATGAGTTAGAACTCGAGTTTGGACTGGATTTGGACATAAACCGAAACACTGCCATGTTTTATTTTTGCTTTTCCCAAGATACCATCTATCTCAGCCTCTGAGGAAAGCTATGTATTACTCTTTGTTTTACTGTTTCTTTACCATGATCATCATCATATACCTCTGCCCCCACTGTATGCAAAGCCTGTATGCTGTACATTCGCTGGTTGCACACCCCGCCAGCAACAAGCTGGCAGGGTGTGCCAGCTTTGAAAGAAAAGTGCTACATAAAATATCGGATTATACTCACCGATAATTCCTTTTCTTCTTAGAGACCATGGCAGCCTTAACATTGGGATTTCATCCCTCCTCTTTGTAATTAGACAGGTTACTTTTTTCCCAGGGACCTCCCCTTCCTGTATAAATCCCTGCTCCTCTCAGACCCTGGTGTCTTTTTGAGTGTCTCCTTCCATTCCTGGGAAAAAAGAACACAAAGGGAGGGCAAATAATGGCTGCCATGGTCTCTAAGAAGAAAAGGAATTATCGGTGAGTATAATCCGATATTTTCTTCTACGATCCCATGGCAGCCTTAACATTGGGAAATACCAAAGCCATAATAAGAAAGGGAGGGACACAATTGCATGCTCTATAAGATTTAATTCTGAAACACACTGTGCAGAACTTGACCCCCAAACTGGGTTCTGGATACATCTAGCTCATAATGCCTGAGGACCAAGTGGCAGCATCACACAGATCCTTGAATGATGCCTTCGCCTTCAATGCGCAGGACGTTGCAGTAGCCAGGGCCGTTTCTAGACAATTTAGCTCCCAGGGCGAAGAAATAAAAATGCGCCCCCCCCCCCCAATACATAACATGGTGTGCGCCGAAATAGGGGGTGTGGCATAATTTTAAAAGGGGTGTGGCTTAATATAAGGGCGTGGTCTAGCAGGAAAACAATACGTACTTATGTATTATCTGGGCTCCCATGTTAAATGCACCCCATTTTTTCATACCCCTACTATCCAACTATGCATGGAGTTGATTTTATATAGTGTGGCGAGCGCAGCGAGCCACCGTGCCCGAAGCGTGGTGAGCCCTGCGAGGGGACGCGGTCTCATAAGAAAAACGGGAGCCCAGATATTACATAAGTACCAAACAATTACCTTACATCACACTTTTGCAACCTGCATGACCAGACATTGGTTACCGCAGGAATTGTTATTGTCCTCCCGCACTTAAGTTGGCGGGCTGAAGGCCACACAATGACCTAGTACGCCTCACAGATCAAGGCCAAACAATGACAGGCTACTTAAATCATTATACACTATTTATCCGTGATGCCAATTACACATTACGCCGTACACTGTGATGACAATTACATTTTACGCCGCACACCGTGATGACAATTAAACATTATGTCGCAGACCATGATGACAATTACACATTACGCCACACACCGTGATGCCCATTAGACCCCACACTGTGACGGCAATTATACAATACTCCCCACACCGTAATGGCCATTACACATTATGCCCCATGTGCCGCTGCCGCACAACTGATGCCGTTTACTAATATGCCCCCACAGTGCCAGATATGCCCCCACAGCGCCACACATATATGCCCCCACAGTGCCACAAATATATGCCCACACAGCGCCACACATATGCTCCCACAGTGCCACACATATGCCCCCACAGTGCAACAAATATATGCCCCCACAGTGCCACAAATATATGCCCCCACAGTGCCACAAATATATGCCCCCACAGTGCCACAAATATATGCCCCCACAGTGCCAGATGTGCCAGATATGCCCCCACAGCGCCGCACATATGCCCCCACAGTGACACAAATATATGCCCCCACAGTGACAGAAATATATAAATACATATGTTTATATACATACATACATATATATATATATATATATATATATATATATATATATATATATATATATAGAAAAACCTTGGGGGAGCAAGCACTCATTACAATTGATGATATACTGGGTGCAGATTAGCCTGAAGTATTTGTAGGAAAACAGAATATCCAAAGGATAATATAGATGGCAGCACTCCTGATGATACTTGTAAAAAAGATTTTTATTTCATATGTCACCTGACATGAAATTTAGCATATATTGCTGGGGTACAACTGCAACTGATGGAATAAGCAGGTACAATAAGACATGGGTCTCAATTCAATGAATGGAACATATTCACCAATATGGCAGTCAACGGAGCCCGTTTCGGCTTATCCAGCCTTCATCCTGGACTGACCCACACTAATTCAGTGTCCCAGAATCGTATATATAGCCAACAACAATTAGGTTAATTCACACCACCCTGTGTAATTTACTAGGGCCAATTACGTTACTCCGTTACCCTGTACATGCATATTACCACCCACCGGATCTCCAAATATGGAGTATCCGGTTTTCTTCCAATCAGAGAGTGCAGGACAGTACACACCTCCGTGCGTATCACGGAGCTCAGCCTGTGTGACAGGGGCGTGCGTCCGATGCGTCATAGCGTCATCGCGCATCCACCCAGTCAGCTAGAAGCCGGGACAACCTCCGTGTTTAGGAAGGTTACTCCTCCCATCTGGCAGCGTCCTCCTGACGTATTGTCAGAACAGCCAAGCAACGTTGCCCTGGTAACCCGCTGCCACCAATGTACGCTGCAGTAAGCAAAGCCATCGGGGCCGGGTTGCATCAGGTGTATACATGCTGTAGGAAGACAACTGACAAGTACACATCAGGTAACCATTTATATCCTGGTATCTCGTCGCAACAGTCAGTCGACACCAGTCAGTGTCGACCACCGTGCCGAGCCTCCTCAGGAATCGGGAACGCGGTCTGTGACCCTTAGGGACCGCCTTAGGACCCTCTATATGTATATATATATATGCAAATAGGGGGTTAACCCTGAGAGCGCTTCCAATGGTGTAAAGCGTACTACCTCTACAAAATCTCCCCTGTTAGTGGGAGATGAAGGCAAAGACAAAAAGATAGATGTAGAGGGCGCTGATTGAGAATTCCACCACCTTGTCGTGTGCTCAGTTATTAGGCAAAAAGACAATCGGACATTCTCAATAACATTTATTAAAAACAATTATAATAAGCATTGGCAGAATCGAATTCTTTGGCACCGCATGGATAAACCCGACGCGTTTCGTCTCCGAAGAGACTTCCTCAGGGGTACACAAGAGTAAAGCGGTATGCTAAGTCTATGACCAATACCAGAATTTCTTTCTTTTTTTAAAAAAAATCGGTGATATCCGATAATGATGAACCTTTATAGAAGGCCCTTACAAATAGGCAAGGCACTTGAGAAAGGGGAGGAATACCAGAAAGGGGTATGCACGAGTGTGTCCTCCAGCACCTTTTCATACACATATGTGTGTATATATATACACATATGTGTGTATATATATATATATATATATAGAGAGAGAGATGTGCAACATTTTCAGGGGGCGAGTTTATTTCTAAACATACCGTCTGGGGTGGTAGGGCTCTGTCTGTGCCTTAAGTTATGTGGTGGGCACTGGGTTAGGAAGGTGGGCAGGCATGCGGGCAGGCTCCGTCCTGAGTAGCTCTTTCTGCGCGCTGTGCAGCGCCAGCGTCTCCGTCTGACGTCAGACGCCGGCGCAGCACTTTATAGTTTATACCCAGAGGCAGAGCACACGGCGCTGGCTGGCTCCAGGCTCCACTGCACTGACAGGGGAGTGAGCGGCGGGCGGCGGACAGTAGTGCGCACAATTAAAATGTTTGTGCGCACACCTTACAGGGAACATTGCCGGGCGCCCTGGCTGTTTAACAGAGGCGGACAAGCCGTGCAGCGCCCCGGGCTGCTGCACGGCTTGTCCGCCTCTAGAAACGGCCCTGGCAGTAGCCCTCGTGGAGTGTGCCGTAACGATTGAAGGAACTTCTCTTCCTTCCAATTTATACGTGAACGATATAACTTCTCTCAACCATCTAGCAATGGTCTGTTTGGTAGGTGTAAGCCCCTTTCTGGCTCCTTCTGGAATGACGAATAGGCTTCTTGATTTTCTGACTTCTTCCATTCTTTGTAGGTAAATGGTAATACTTCTTACCACATCCAACTTGTGTAACAATTCTTCCTCTTCATCTTTCGGATCAGGATAAAATGAAGGTAAAGAGATCTTTTGATTAAGATTGAAGGCCCAGCGATTTGGGTTTGACTGAGTTCAACCAGTGATGCCAGGCAGGAAATGGCAGCCATTGGAACCTGGTCCTATGTTGTCCTATGGGGAAAACGTTCCAGCTTTGCTTGGCGGTATCTCCAGTTCCCGAGGGGCTAGTTAATCTGGCCCTGCACTGCCTCATTCCCGGCATTCAGGGGAAACAAAGGATGGTGCCCTCCTCTTCCTAGTGACCCCGACCTCTGGTGTCTTTCCTTCTCTTTTTGATTGGACATTCGGTAATCACCTATACCCCTTTCACACTGCAACTAAATCCCAGGTTGTTGCCGGGTTGACGGGTCAAGGTGCAGTGTGATAACATCAAACTGAATAACTCGGGTCGACCAATTTGACAATTTGACCCTGGTCATCAGAAGGCAGAGGCGTAACTATATTATAAGGGCACGGTAGTGCCCTTATATTAAGGCTGAATCCAACGAACGGATTTTTCCCATAGGGAACTTTTCGGATGGGAGCATGGTGTTTGAGGGACTGCACCTCAAAAGTGACTGGGCGTACTGAGCTGAAATTTGGCATGTACGCATAGAATCATCAACCGGTGCTTCGTGCCAAATTTCAGGTCGAAATATAAAAAAATGACCAATTGGGAGCGATCTAAACTTCCAACTGCCAGTTTTTTCCTGACACTCGCGAAATGACACTTTGTCACCCATGTTAGTCTATGAGGTTTTTTTTGGGAAGGCATAACTCAGGGTAGAGGAACAATTGAGACTTGGGGTTTGTTTTATTAGGTAGATATTGTCCCAGTGGAGTGCCTTTTGTGGTTGAGGATTTTCAGATAGGTACAGTTTTTTTATAATTTAGTGAAACATGCCCCATTATAGAGATAGGAGCTCCAACTTGTTGCGCAGCCGCAGAAGCCATCAGCTGGGGGAGTACACAGAGTGGCTTCA
This sequence comes from Crinia signifera, assembly GCF_055691185.1. NCBI lineage: Eukaryota > Metazoa > Chordata > Amphibia > Anura > Myobatrachidae > Crinia > Crinia signifera. The sequence continues at coordinate 35,935,293 of NC_139225.1, read as the reverse complement.
CTTGGGTGTACCAAGATGGCCGACTCCTGCTCGCAAACAGAAATTCTTTTGTGTAAGTGGAATTTGCGGTGTTTATGTTATACATGGGAGTGTGGGTGGGTGTAAGGATGGGTGCTGGGTGATCATTAGCCCTGACATGGCTGTAATTATATAGTTTGGTATGGTCCGTGCCGTGCCAGATATGGCTGTAAGCTGAGGGAGTGACGTCATTAATTTATTCACTGCACTGCCGGGAAATTCAAAACTGCTGGACGCTCCAGGCACATTACACTTGGGGCCGCATTTATCAAGGGGGAGAAAAACTTTGCGATAAACAGGCAGTACCGTGACATGACAATATCATCCTGCTATCGCAGGTATTTTCGAAAGAATGAGGTGACAGATTTTGCATTTGTACACTTTACGCAGTTCCCATCTTTATAATGGGAACTGCGGTCTCTTGAAATGTATCAAGCTCCGAAATAATTTTTCTTTCGGAACTTGTTGCCCGATAGCTTCGCAAAGCTATAGTGGCGTTATCCCTCTCTCCCCTGTCCCACTGCCATTGCCGCTCAGTATAGCATCGGAGCGGGTCCCGACAGGAGACAGCCCCTATAGATGCGCTGATCCACTCAGGTCCCGGCAGGCTGATGATCCCCACTGCAGCGCTGAACAAGAACCAGGCAGGAGGACCCAAGAGGCAGCTGATCCCCTGTCCCACTGCCGCTCAGCACTCCCGACAGGAGGCAGTCCCCACTGCGGCGCCTATCCACTGACCCCCCTCCCCGCCCCCGCAGCAGGTCCCGGCAGCCTGTCTCCGTCCCCACTGCGGCGCTGATCCACTGACCCCCCGCAGCAGGTCCTGGCAGCCTGTCTCCGTCCCCACTGCGGCGCTGATCTGCAGACCCCCCCCCCCGCAGCAGGTCCCGGCAGCCTGTCTCCGTCCCCACTGCGGCGCTGAGGAAGAACCAGGACCCCCCTGCAGCAGGTCCCGGCAGCCTGGTACCTATCCCACTGCGGCGCAGATCCACTGACCCCCCGCAGCAGGTCCTGGCAGCCTGGTCCCCGTCAATCACTGCGGCGCTGAGGAAGAACCAGGACCCCCGGAGGCAGCTGGTTTATGTCCCCCACAGCAGAAGCGGTCACCCGGCTGCCCATTGAAGAACCGGGACCCCGGAGGCAGCTGGTCTCTGTCCCCCAGCTGCTTCCACCGATCACCAGGAGCCTGACAGGAGCAGCTACAAAGCAGGAGCCATAAGATACTCTGCTCCCTCTGTACAGGTTACTAATGACACTGCATATATGTTTATATATGTGTGTATATATATATATATATATATATGTATATGTATGGATGTATGTATGTTTGTGTATGTCTAGGTATATGTAATATGTATGTCTAGGTATATGTAATATGTATGTCTAGGTATATGTAATATGTATGTCTAGGTATATGTAATATGTATGTATAGGTATATGTATGTATATAGGTATATGTATATGTATGCATCCTACGCCACTCTGTATCCCCCTCCCTGCATCCTCCACCACCCTGCATCCTACACCACCCTGCGTCCATCCTCTCTGCATCCTACACCACTCTGTATTCCCCCTCCCTGCATCCTCCACCACCCCGCATCCTACACCACCCTGCGTCCACCCTCCCTGCATCCTATGCCACTCTGTATTCCCCCTCCCTGCATCCTCCACCACCCCGCATCCTACACCACCCTGCGTCCCCCATCTCTGCATCCTACGCCACTCTGTATTCCCCCTCCCTGCATCCTCTGCCATCCCTCATCCTACACCACCCTGCGTCCCCTCTCCCTGCATGCATCCTACGCCACTCTGCATCCCCCCTCCCTGCATCCTCCACCACCCCGCATCCTCCACCACCCTGCATCCCATCACTGCATCCTACGCCACTCCGTATTCCCCCTCACTGAATCCTCCACCACCCCGCATCCTACACCACCCTGCGTCCCCCTCCCTGCATTCTACGCCACTCTGTATTCCCCCTCCCTGCATCCGCCACCACCCCGCATCCTATGCCACTCTGCATCCCCCCTCCCTGCATCCTCCACATCCTCCACCACCTCACATCCTACACCTCTCTGCATCCTACGCCACTCTGTATTCCCCCTCCCTGCATCCTCTGCCATCCCTCATCCTACACCACCCTGCGTCCACCCTCCCTGCATCCTACGCCACTCTGTATTCCCCCTCCCTGCATCCTATGCCACTCTGCGTCCCCCCTCCCTGCATCCTACGCCACTCTGCATCTCCCCTGCCTGCATCCTCCACCACCCCGCATCCTACACCACCCTGCGTCCCCCTCCCTGCATCCTACGCCACTCTGTATTCCCCCTCCCTGCCTCCTCCACCACCCCGCATCCTACACCACCCTGCGTTAATCCTCTCTGCATCCTACACCACTCTGTATTCCCCCTCCCTGCATCCTCCACCACCCCGCATCCTACACCACCCTGCGTCCCCCCTCCCTGCATCCTACGCCACTCTGTATTCCCCCTCCCTGCATCCTCCACCACCCGGCATCCTACACCACCCTGCGTCCCCCCTCTCGGCATCCTACGCCACTCTGTATCCCCCTCCCTGCATCCTACGCCACCCAGCATCCTATGGCACTCTTCGTCCCCCCTCCCTGCATCCTACGCCACTCTGCATCCTACACCACCCTGCATCCCCTCACTGCATCCTACGCCACTCTGTATTCCCCCTCCCTGCATCCTCTGCCATCCCTTATCCTACACCACCCTGCGTCCCCTCTCCCTGCATGCATCCTACGCCACTCTGCATCCCCCTCCCTGCATGCTACATCACTCATCCTACACCACCCTGCGTCCACCCTCCCTGCATCCTACGCCACTCTGTATTCCCCCTCCCTGCATCCTCCACCACCCCGCATCATACACCATACTGCGTCCATCTTCTCTGCATCCTACGCCACTCTGTATTCCCCCTCCCTGCATCCTCCACCACCCCGCATCCTACACCACCCTGCGTCCCCTCTCCCTGCATGCATCCTACGCCACTCTGCATCCCCCCTCCCTGCATCCTCAACCACCCTGCATCCTACATCCCTCATCCTACACCACCCTGCGTCCACCCTCCCTGCATCCTACGCCACTCTGTATTCCACCTCCCTGCACCCTCCACCACCCCGCATCCTACACCACCCTGCGTCCCCCCTCTCTGCATCCTACGCCACTCTGTATTCCCCCTCCCTGCATACTACGCCACCCAGCATCCTACGCCACTCTGCATCCCCCCTCCCTGCATCCTACGCCACTCTGCATCCCCCCTCCCTGCATCCTACACCACCCTGCATCCTACACCACCCTGTGTCCCCCCTCCCTGCATCCTACGCCACTCTGTATTCCCCCACCCTGCATCCTCTGCCATCCCTCATCCTACACCACCCTGCGTCCCCCCTCCCTGCATCCTACGCCACTCTGTATTCCCCCTCCCTGCATCCTCCACCACCCCGCATCCTACACCACCCTGCGTCCATCCTCTCTGCATCCTACGCCACTCGGTATTCCCCCTCCCTGCATCCTCCACCACCCCGCATCCTACACCACCCTGCGTCCCCCCTCCCTGCATCTCACGCCACTCTGTATTCCCCCTCCCTGCATCCTTCACCACCCCGCATCCTACACCACCCTGCGTCCCCCATCTCTGCATCCTACGCCACTCTGTATTCCCCCTCCCTGCATCCTCTGCCATCCCTCATCCTACACCACCCTGCGTCCCCTCTCCCTGCATGCATTCTACGCCACTCTGCATCCCCTCCCTGCATCCTACATCCCTCATCCTCCACCACCCTGCATCCTACACCACCCTGCGTCCCCCCTCTCTGCATCCTACGCCACTCTTTATTCCCCCTCCCTGCATTCTACGCCACCCAGCATCCTATGCCACTCTGCGTCCCCCCTCCCTGCATCCTACGCCACTCTGTATCCCCCCTCCCTGCATCCTCCACCACCCCGCATCCTACACCACCCTGCGTCCCCCCTCTCTGCATCCTACGCCACTCTGTATTCCCCCTCCCTGCATCCTCTGCCATCCCTCATCCCACAACACCCTGCGTCCACCCTCCCTGCATCCTACGCCACTCTGTATTCCCCCTCCCTGCATCCTACGCCACCCAGCATCCTACGCCACTCTGCATCCCCCCTCCCTGCATCCTACGCCACTCTGCATCTCCCCTGCCTGCATCCTCCACCACCCCGCATCCTACACCACCCTGCGTCCATCCTCTCTGCATCCTACACCACTCTATATTCCCCCTACCTGCATCCTCCACCACCCCGCATCCTACACCACCCTGCGTCCCCCATCTCTGCATCCTACGCCACTCTGTATTCCCCCTCCCTGCATCCTCTGCCATCCCTTATCCTACACCACCCTGCGTCCACCCTCCCTGCATCCTATGCCACTCTGTATTCCCCCTCCCTGCATCCTCCACCACCCCGCATCATACACCACCCTGCGTCCCCCCTCTCTGCATCCTACACCACTCTGTATTCCCCCTCCCTGCATCCTACGCCACCCAGCATCCTACGCCACTCTGCGTCCCCCCTCCCTGCATCCTACGCCACTCTGCATCCCCCTCCCTGCATCCTCCACCACCCCGCATCCTACAATAACCTGTGTCCCCCCTCCCTGCATCCTACGCCACTCTGTATTCCCCCACCCTGCATCCTCTGCATGCATCCTACGCCACTCTGCATCCCCCTCCCTGCATCCTACATCCCTCATCCAACACCACCCTGCGTCCCCTCTCCCTGCATGCATCCTACGCCACTCTGCATCCCCCTCCCTGCATCCTACATCCCTCATCCTACACCACCCTGCGTCCACCCTCCCTGCATCCTACGCCACTCTGTATCCCCCTCCCTGCATCCTACGCCACCCAGCATCCTACGGCACTCTTTGTCCCCCCTCCCTGCATCCTACGCCACTCTGTATTCCCCCTCTCTGCATCCTCCACCATCCCTTATCCTACACCACCCTGCGTCCACCCTCCCTGCATCCTATGCCACTCTGTATTCCCCCTCCCTGCATCCTCCACCACCCCGCATCCTACACCACCCTGCGTCCATCCTCTCTGCATCCTACGCCACTCTGTATTCCCCCTTCCTGCATCCTCCACCACCCCGCATCCTACATCACCCTGCGTCCCTCCTCCCTGCATCCCACGCCACTCTGTATTCCCCCTCCCTGCATCCTGCACCACCCCGCATCCTACACCACCCTGCCAGTGACGTGCGGTGAGCTTAGTGGCTGGTGAGGCACCCGGCCTACACCACACACCATAATGCCCATTACACATGAAACTGCATACAGTAATGCTCATTACCTTTGACACCACACACTGTAGTGTCCATTACATATGATGCCCCACACCGTAATGCCCATTACACTTGATGCCCCACACCGTAATGCCCATTACATGTTGCGCCACACAATGCAGTGCCCATTACATATGACACCACACACCATAATGACCATTACATGATGCAATTTTTAATAAATGTGTCCCTATGTATCCATGCACCAAGACCTCCCCCTCCATTAATTGTATTAGTCACTTATATTATAGCACACACACACACACACACACACACACACACACACACACACGGGCAGAACTAGAACTGTGTGGGCCCCATAGAAAAACCTTGAATGGGGCCCCCCTCCACCACCATTGTCACTACAGCGGGGGCAGAAGAAAAAGTAAGGGTAGTGAGAGACAAATGGGCCTAATTCAGACCTGTTCGCTAGGCTATGAGTGTATGCAGCCTAGTGAACAGGTATGAATCAGGTCCTTAGTTTTGTCCTTTCATAGTGGACTCCTCCTTCTCCTCATTAGAATCCTCCACTAACTGCTGCAGTAACACCTCCCTCCTGCTTCAATTGGTCCTACAACATTCGCCACACTATAATATATTTCATAAATTCACACTGAAAATATAGCATGTGTCCCCTCACCTGCCTCTTATCACGGGCTGCCGGTTCTCCTGTTCCACGTCCGCAGGAGCTCTAGTTCGGCACCCACGGGGTCACCAGTTCAGTGCCTGCAGGATCTCCTGTTCGGCGTCTGCTGGCTGCCGGGTACGCTCACCAGCAACCTCTGGGGGAGCAAAGGACGGCGGTGCTGCTACTGGTAGAGGGCTTGCCAGCCAGCACAGCATTTATTCTGCTTCTCTGCTCTGACAGCTGCCATGACCTCCCCCCCACCTTGCGCGCAGGCTGCCTCCGCTCACTCAAGCACATTCAGCTGACTCCGGGCATTGCACATTGTTTCCCCATTGCAGTCATCCAAGCACATGCCTGCTGCACACCACCCCCAGCGACGGCTGACTCTGCCCAGCCCATACATGTGGCTACCCTGCCTGGACACCGGCCACGGCACCCCTGTGACAGAGCTGCGGAACCCCAGGGAGCCGCAGCGCACAGTTTGGGAACCACTGCGCCAAATGACAGCAGGATGGGGATGGGGACGGGGTCAAGAGTGCTGCTGTCAGTGATCGTGGATGGTCTGACGGGAGCACAGCCGGATGCACAGTAAGTCCTGCCCGTGACCAATCACATTGGTTTCAGTGACAGGGACGTGCTGTTATAGTGGATGAAAGCACGTCCCTGTCACCGCGGCACCTGGAACGGTGCCGCTTCCAATAGATTTTTGAATGGGCTTTTACAGAAATCTGCTTGTCCTCGCCCCCTGCCCGCCCTTTGGACCCAGCATTTTGTAATAGACAGCCGGAGGCACCGCTTTTGGTGCCTCCGAAATCACATTAAATATTACATGGCACTGCAAATCTTTAGTTTAGTATAAAGAAGATATTTATGAAACAGAATAGGTGTCATAAGAATCTTCTTTGTATCATTTTGATCATTAATGACAGGGGAGGCACTGCCTCCCCTGCCTCCCCTGACTGCACGTCCCTGCACCCTGCGTCCCCCATCTCTGCATCCTACGCCACTCTGTATTCCCCCTCCCTGCATCCTCTACCATCCCTCATCCTACACAACCCTGCGTCCCCCCTCTCTGCATCCCACGCCACTCTGTATCCCCCTCCCTCCATCCTACGCCACCCCGCATCCTACACCACCCTGCATCCCCTCACTGCATCCTACGCCACTCTGTATTCCCCCTCCCTGCATCCTCCACCACCCCGCATCCTACGCTACCCTGCGTCCATCCTCTCTGCATCCTACACCACTCTGTATTCCCCCTCCCTGCATCCTCCACCACCCCGCATCCTACACCACCCTGCGTCCCCCATCTCTGCATCCTATGCCACTCTGTATTCCCCCTCCCTGCATCCTCTGCCATCCCTCATCCTACACCACCCTGCGTCCCCTCTCCCTGCATGCATCCTACGCCACTCTGCATCCCCCTCCCTGCATCTTACATCCCTCATCCTACACCACCCTGCGTCCCCTCTCCCTGCAGGCATCCTACGTCACTCTGCATCCCCCCTCCCTGCATTCTCCACCACCCGCATCCTACACCACCCTGCATCCCCTCACTGCATCCTACGCCACTCTGTATTCCCCCTCCCTGCATCCTCTGCCATCCCTCATCCTACACCACCCTGCGTCCACCCTCCCTGCATCCTACGGCACTCTTCATCCCCCCTCCCTGCATCCTACGCCACTCTGCATCCCCCCTCCCTGCATCCTTCACCACCCCGCATCCTACACCACCCTGCGTCCCCCCTCCCTGCATTCTACGCCACTCTGTATTCCCCCTCCCTGCATCCTCCACCACCCCGCATCCTACACCACCCTGCGTCCCCCCTCTCTGCATCCTACGCCACTCTGTATCCCCCTCCCTGCATCCTACTCCACCCAGCATCCTACGGCACTCTGCGTCCCCCCCTCCCTGCATCCAACGCCACTCTGCATCCCCCCTCCCTGCATCCACCACCACCCCACATCCTACACCACCCTGTGTCCCCCCTCCCTGCATCCTACGCCACTCTGTATTCCCCCACCCTGCATCCTCCACATCCTCCACCACCTCACATCCTACACCTCTCTGCATCCTACGCCACTCTGTACCCTCCCTGCATCCTCCACCACCCCGCATCCTACACCACTCTGTATTCCCCCTCCCTGCATCCTCCACCACCCTGCATCCTACACCACCCTGCGTCCATCCTCTCTGCATCCTACACCACTCTGTATTCCCCCTCCCTGCATCCTCCACCACCCCGCATCCTACACCACCCTGCGTCCACCCTCCCTGCATCCTATGCCACTCTGTATTCCCCCTCCCTGCATCCTCCACCACCCCGCATCCTACACCACCCTGCGTCCCCCATCTCTGCATCCTACGCCACTCTGTATTCCCCCTCCCTGCATCCTCTGCCATCCCTCATCCTACACCACCCTGCGTCCCCTCTCCCTGCATGCATCCTACGCCACTCTGCATCCCCCCTCCCTGCATCCTCCACCACCCCGCATCCTACACCACCCTGCATCCCATCACTGCATCCTACGCCACTCCGTATTCCCCCTCACTGAATCCTCCACCACCCCGCATCCTACACCACCCTGCGTCCCCCTCCCTGCATTCTACGCCACTCTGTATTCCCCCTCCCTGCATCCTCCACCACCCCGCATCCTATGCCACTCTGCATCCCCCCTCCCTGCATCCTCCACATCCTCCACCACCTCACATCCTACACCTCTCTGCATCCTACGCCACTCTGTATTCCCCCTCCCTGCATCCTCTGCCATCCCTCATCCTACACCACCCTGCGTCCACCCTCCCTGCATCCTACGCCACTCTGTATTCCCCCTCCCTGCATCCTATGCCACTCTGCGTCCCCCCTCCCTGCATCCTACGCCACTCTGCATCTCCCCTGCCTGCATCCTCCACCACCCCGCATCCTACACCACCCTGCGTCCCCCCTCCCTGCATCCTACGCCACTCTGTATTCCCCCTCCCTGCCTCCTCCACCACCCCGCATCCTACACCACCCTGCGTTAATCCTCTCTGCATCCTACACCACTCTGTATTCCCCCTCCCTGCATCCTCCACCACCCCGCATCCTACACCACCCTGCGTCCCCCCTCCCTGCATCCTACGCCACTCTGTATTCCCCCTCCCTGCATCCTCCACCACCCGGCATCCTACACCACCCTGCGTCCCCCCTCTCGGCATCCTACGCCACTCTGTATCCCCCTCCCTGCATCCTACGCCACCCAGCATCCTATGGCACTCTTCGTCCCCCCTCCCTGCATCCTACGCCACTCTGCATCCTACACCACCCTGCATCCCCTCACTGCATCCTACGCCACTCTGTATTCCCCCTCCCTGCATCCTCTGCCATCCCTCATCCTATGCCACTATGCATCATCCCTCCCTGCATCCTCCACCACCCCGCATCCTACACCACCCTGCGTCCCCCATCTCTGCATCCTACGCCACTCTGTATTCCCCCTCCCTGCATCCTCTGCCATCCCTTATCCTACACCACCCTGCGTCCCCTCTCCCTGCATGCATCCTACGCCACTCTGCATCCCCCTCCCTGCATGCTACATCCCTCATCCTACACCACCCTGCGTCCACCCTCCCTGCATCCTATGCCACTCTGTATTCCCCCTCCCTTCATCCTCCACCACCCCTCATCCTACACCACCCTGCGTCCACCCTCCCTGCATCCTACGCCACTCTGTATTCCCCCTCCCTTCATCCTCCACCTACCCGCATCCTACACCACCCTGCGTCCCCCCTCTCTGCATCCCACGCCACTCTGCATCCTCCACCACCCCGCATCCTACACCACCCTGCATCCCCTCACTGCATCCTACGCCACTCTGTATTCCCCCTTCCTGCATCCTCCACCACCCCGCATCCTACACCACCCTGCGTCCCCCCTCTCTGCATCCTACGCCACTCTGTATCGCCCTCCCTGCATCCTACGCCACCCAGCATCCTACGGCACTCTTCATCCCCCCTCCCTGCATCCTACGCCACTCTGCATCCCCCCTCCCTGCATCCTTCACCACCCCGCATCCTACACCACCCTGCGTCCCCCCTCCCTGCATTCTACGCCACTCTGTATTCCCCCTCCCTGCATCCTCCACCATCCCGCATCCTACACCACCCTGCGTCCCCCCTCTCTGCATCCTACGCCACTCTGTATCCCCCTCCCTGCATCCTACGCCACCCAGCATCCTACGGCACTCTTCGTCCCCCCTCCCTGCATCCTCCTCCACCTTGAGCCAGATTGGCTGTTGGCATCTCCATGGAGACGCCAAAAGCCAATCAGGGCTGAATGCTTCCAAAGCACACCCCCCCCCCCCCCCAGTCAGTGTGGGGTGAGCTGCTGCAGGACATGAGAGGCAACGCTGGAACCTGGAATTTATAAGTAGAGGTGTAAAATTAGTGTGTGTACAATAAACTTTTACTTTTCACTGTGTCTGTTTTATTTCAACATTCTTTTTACAGGTGGACTACAAGTCCAAGGGTTCCCATTAATGGCCCGCCGCATGCTGGGATTTGTGGTTCACCAGGTCCAAGCATGTGGGGGGGGATGCCTGCTGGGACTTGTAGTTCACCTGCAAAAAGCAATGTTTTGCTTGCGTGATTGTACCATATCAGCCCGGCGTCCACCGCCCAGGGACACCGGGGACAGCCCCGGGCTTCAGCCCTGGAAGGGTGAAGCCTATTAAGGCGGGGGGGGTTGACTCCTTTATTGGGGGGGTCTTATCTCACCCAGTGACCCCATCCAGGGCTGACCAGCCACAATGAGCATGATACGGCCGGGGGACCTTTCGTAAAAAGTGTCCCCCGGCTGTGACATGACACCACAGGCTGTTGGAGCCCGGTGCTGGTTCCAAAATATGGGGGACCCCCAGTTTTTTAGTCCCCTGTATTTTTGGAACCAGAACCGGCCCAAGTGTCCGGGGCTGGTTTCAGAAATACGGGGGAACCCTAATCTTTTTGTCCCCTGTATTTTTGGAATCATGTCAGGCTCAATGAGCCCGGGGCTGGTTATGCTCAGGAGGGGGAACCCCATGCCATTTTTTTCTCACCCTTTGATTCTCATCTGTATAATTACCAACTAATCATATTTATGTCCATTTTTTTATATATTGCAGACTTAATTTAGATATGGAGAATTCATGTGTACCCTGTCCCCCCACTGTCCCTGTATGTACCCTATGCCCCCGTGTGTACGCTGTGCCCCCCGTGTGTAAGTTGACCCTCCCCAGTGCCCCCCGTGTGTACGCTGTGCCCCTCGTGTGTATGCTGCCCCCCCGTTTTCGCGCTGTCCCCCTCCCAGTGCCCCCGTGTGTAAGCTGTGCCCCTGTGTGTACGCTGTGCCCCCCGTGTGTTTTCTGTGCCCGACTTGCCCCCCACATGTGTACGCTGTGCCCCTCCCCCTGTGTACACAGTGGGGAAGTACGCGGACACCCCCCCCCCTGCAAGCCAGCCTCGGGATTCCCAGGATTTGCGTTCACAGCGCAAGTCATCATGATTTCTTCAATGTCTCTACTCCTGGACAGGACATGTTTCACCCTGCTCTGTGCCGTTCCAGTCCTGGCTGCTGGAGGGGAGCAGAAGAGGAGAACCACGCGGTGCCAGCAGCAGAAGGTTAGAAAGCTCAGGAGAGTGCACTGAAGAGCTGAGGGGGAAGAAGGCTGCAGGGAACCTGGAACCAGAGGACCGGACAGGATGAATGAAGAGTTGCAGAGAGGTGAATCATCCAGAGTGTCCACCAGAAGCAGCCTCCTTTGAAGCACAGTGGGCCAGGTTAGTAGCTACTACATTCACATTCCACAGCCTATAACCCTACCCACACACACCCCCGCAGCCTATAACCCTAACCATACACACCGCGCAGCCTATAACCCTAACCATACACACACCCCGCAGCCTGTAACCCTAACCATACACACCCACCCCGCAGCCTATTAACTTAACCATAAACACCCTGCAGCCTACGACACACCATGCACACACCCTGCAGCCTATAACACTAACCATGAACCCCCCCCCCCCGCAGCCTATAACCCTAACCATACACACCCTGCAGTCTATAACCCTAACAATACACCTCCCCCCGCAGCCTACAACCCTAACCATACCCACCCTGCAGCCTATAACCCTAACAATACACTCCCCCCCGCAGCCTATAACCCTAACCATACCCACCCTGCAGTCTATAACCCTAACAATACACCTCCCCCCGCAGCCTACAACCCTAAACATACCCACCCTGCATCCTATAACCCTAACAATACACTCCCCCCCGCAGCCTATAACCCTAACAATACACCTCCCCCGCAGCTTATAACCCTAACCATACACACCCTGCAGCCTATAACCCTAACAATACACCCACCCCCCCCGCAGCCTATAACCCTAACCATTCACACCGTGCAGCCTATAATCCTAACAATACAACTCCCCCCGCAGCCTATAACCCTAACCATGCACACCCCCCGCAGCCTATAACCCTAACCATGCACACCCCCCGCAGCCAATAACCCTAACCATGCATACCCCCCGCAGCCAATAACCCTAACAATACACACACCCCACAGCATATAACCCTAACCATATAAACCCTGCAGCCTATAACACTAACCATACACACACACCCCGCAGCCTATAACACTAACCATACACACCCCCCGCAGCCTATAACACTAACCATATACACCCCGCAGCCTATAACCCTAACCATACACCTACCCCCCGCGCGCAGCCTATAATCCAAACCATACACCCCCCTACCGCAGCCTATAGCTCTAACCATACACACCCCACAGCCTATAACCCTAACTATACACACCCCACAGCCTATAACCCTAACTATACACACCCCCCCCAGCATATAAGCCTAACAATACACCTCCCCCCAGCCTATAACCCTAATCATGCATACCCCCCACAGCCTATAACCCTAACCATACACACCCTGCAGCCTATAACCCTGACAATACACCTTACCCCCCAGCCTATAACCCTAACCATACACACCGCGCAGCCTATAACCCTAACCATACACACACCCCGCAGCCTGTAACCCTAACCATACACACCCACCCCGCAGCCTATTAACTTAACCATAAACACCCTGCAGCCTACGACACACCATGCACACACCCTGCAGCCTATAACACTAACCATGAACCCCCCCCTCCGCAGCCTATAACCCTAACCATACACACCCTGCAGTCTATAACCCTAACAATACACCTCCCCCCGCAGCCTACAACCCTAACCATACCCACCGCGCAGCCTATAACCCTAACAATACACTCCCCCCCGCAGCCTATAACCCTAACAATACACCTCCCCCCCGCAGCCTATAACCCTAACCATACACACCCTGCAGCCTATAACCCTAACAATACAACCCCCCCCGCAGCCTATAACCCTAACCATTCACACCCTGCAGCCTATAATCCTAACAATACACCTCCCCCCCGCAGTCTATAACCCTAACCATGCACACTCCCCGCAGCCAATAACCCTAACCATGCATACCCCCGCAGCCTATAACCCTAACCATACACACACCCCACAGCCAATAACCCTAACCATACACACACCCCGCAGCCTATAACACTAACCACATAAACCCTGCAGCCTATGACACTAACAATATACACCCCGCAGCCTATAACACTAACCATACACACCCCCTGCAGCCTATAACACTAACCATATACACCCCGCAGCCTATAACCCTAACCATACACCTACCCCCCGCGCGCAGCCTATAATCCAAACCATACACCCCCCCCCACCGCAGCCTATAGCTCTAACCATACACACCCCACAGCCTATAACCCTAACTATACACACACACCCCAGCATATAAGCCTAACCATACATCTCCCCCCACAGCCTATAACCCTAACCATGCACACCCCCAACAATCTATAACCCTAACCATGCACACCCCCCACAGCCTATAACCCTAACCATGCACACCCCCCACAGCCTATAACCCTAACCATACACACCCCCCACAGCCTATAACCCTAACCATACACACCCCCCACAGCCTATAACCCTAACCATACACACCCCGCAGCCTACTGTATAACCCTAACCATACACACACCCCACAGCCTATAACTCTAACCATACACACACCCTGCAGCCTATAACCCTAACCATTCACACCCTGCAGCCTATAATCCTAACAATACACCTCCCCCCCCCGCAGTCTATAACCCTAACCATGCACACTCCCCGCAGCCAATAACCCTAACCATGCATACCCCCGCAGCCTATAACCCTAACCATACACACACCCCACAGCCAATAACCCTAACCATACACACACCCCGCAGCCTATAACACTAACCACATAAACCCTGCAGCCTATGACACTAACAAAATACACCCCGCAGCCTATAACACTAACCATACACACACCCCGCAGCCTATAACCCTAACCATACACACACCCCACAGCCTATAACCCTAACCATACACACACACCGCAGCCTATAACCCTAACCATACACACCCCCTGCAGCCTATAACACTAACCATACACACCCCCTGCAGCCTATAACACTAACCATATACACTCCGCAGCCTATAACCCTAACTATACACCTACCCCCCGCGCGCAGCCTATAATCCCAACCATACACCCCCCCCACCGCAGCCTATAGCTCTAACCATACACACCCCACAGCCTATAACCCTAACTATACACCCCCCCCCCCAGCATATAAGCCTAACCATACATCTCCCCCCACAGCCTATAACCCTAACCATGCACACCCCCAACAATCTATAACCCTAACCATGCACACCCCCCACAGCCTATAACCCTAACCATGCACACCCCCCACAGCCTATAACCCTAACCATGCACACCCCCCACAGCCTATAACCCTAACCATACACCCCCCCCACAGCCTATAACCCTAACCATACACACACCCCACAGCCTATAGCTCAAACCATACACACCCTGCAGCCTATAAACCTAACCATATACACACACCGCAGCCTATAACCCTAACCATACACACACCCCGCAGCCTATAACCCTAAACACACACACACACACACACACCCCCCGCAGCCTATAACCCTAAACACACATACACACACACTACAGCCTGTAACCCTAACCATACACACCCCACAGCCTATAACCCTAACCATACACACCCCACAGCCTATAACCCTAACCATACACCTCCCCCCCAATAACACTAACCATACCCCCCCCCCCCCGCAGCCTATTATCCTGACCATACACACACCCCACAGCCTATAACACTAACTATACACACACCCTGCAGCCTATAACCCTAACCATACACACAAACACACCTCGCAGCCTATAACACTAACCATACACACACCCTGCAGCCTATAACCCTAACCATACACACACATCCTCGCAGCCTATAACACTAACCATACACACACCCTGCAGCCTATAACCCTAACCATACACACACACACCCTGCAGCCTATAAACCTAACCATAACACACACCCCACAGCCTATAACCCTAACCATACACACACACACCCTGCAGCCTATAAACCTAACCATACACACACACACACCCTGCAGCCTATAACCCTAACCATACACACCCCACAGCCTATAACCCTAACCATACACCTCCCCCCCCAATAACACTAACCATACCCCCCCCGCAGCCTATTATCCTGACCATACACACACCCCACAGCCTATAACACTAACTATACACACACCCTGCAGCCTATAACCCTAACCATACACACAAACACACCTCGCAGCCTATAACACTAACCATACACACACCCTGCAGCCTATAACCCTAACCATACACACACCCCGCAGCCTATAACCCTAACCATACACACACCCCACAGCCTATAACCCTAACCACACACACACACACCCTGCAGCCTATAAACCTAACCATACACACACACACCCTGCAGCCTATAAACCTAACCATAACACACACCCCACACCCTATAACCCTAACCATACACACACACACCCTGCAGCCTATAAACCTAACCATACACACACACACCCTGCAGCCTATAACCCTAACCATAAACACACCCCACAGCCTATAACCCTAACCATACACACACACCCTGCAGCCTATAAACCTAACCATAACACACACACACACACACACACACACACACACACACACACTGCAGCCTATAACCCTAACCATACACAGCCCCTGCAGCCTATAACCCTAATCAAACACACACCCTGCAGCCTATAACCCGAAACATACACCTCCCCCTGCAGCCTATTACACTAACCATACACACCCCACAGCCTATAAACCTAACCATACACACACATCCCGCAGCCTATAACCCTAACCATACACACACCCCGCAGCCTATAACCCTAACTATACACCCCCCAGCTTATAACCCTAACCATACACCCCACCCCCGCAGCCTAAAACCCTACCCAAACACCCCCCGCAGCCCATAACCCTAACCATACACACACACACACATTCCCGCAGCCTATTACCCTAACCATACACACCCCTCAGCCTATAACCCTAATCATACACACACACCCCGCAGCCTATAACCCTAACCGTACCCCCCCAGCAGCCTATAGCCCTACCCATACACCCCCCCCCGCAGCCTATAGCCCTACCCATACACCCCCCCCGCAGCCTATAACCCTAACCATACACTCCCCCCCCAGCCTATAACCCTAACCATACCCCCCTCCCCCCACAGCCTATTACCCTAACCATACACACCCCACAGCCTATAACCCCCTCAGTGCCCCCATGTATACTGTCCCCCCCTCTCCCTTCAGTGACCCCATGTGTACACTGTCCCCTTCTCACTGGCCCTTGCGGCCTTCTCCCCCCACACCTCCTGCCCGCACCTCTCACGAGGCCGACCAGTGACCGGTAGCTTTCATCTGCTCGGGGGCTTCTCAACCGCTGACCGCCCCTCCCCGTCCTGCACAAACTGGCTAGGCTCTCACTGCGGCTTCCTTCCTACTACTGCCTGCTCTATCAGACCTCAACTAACCCCCCTTCTACTCCCGCACCCCCGGCACTGCACCTGCCTGGGCCAGTGCAGATTCCTCTGCCCGCTGTGGGCTCTGACCATGACCCAGCTCTTTTCCACCGGCTCCATCACCATCCTGCCTGAGCTTCAAGTGAGGTCTGCTGCTGATACGTTCATTACTTTTATTTAATTGGGACACCAGCACCTTAGGTTACATTGTTTTACCATTAATTACATGTGATTTATGTATATTTTTGTATATGACTTTATTATGTGTTTATAAAATATTTTTGTTATTTCAATTGAACTGAGTCTTGTGCCATTATTGAAAAGGGGGACCTATATTACATTTAGTTTTCAACTTTAATCAAAGGTATAATTGCTAATGCTGTGACAGCTTTCCAATTATCTTTTATTTCTTACAAGCTGGTTTGCTTGTTGTCATATGCGGCTTTCCTTGGCTATTATTATTTTTATTCAATATAGCACCAGAGGTATGGTGTGACTCATTACCTCCCTCCCTTTTTTTTAGACTAAAATAGGTCACATTTCTCTTAGCAGAATTTGATCGTACCCAAAAAACAAACTTGATCATTGCACAAAACCAAAATGGCCCCGGGAGGGCTGCTGAGTATGCACGAGTCGTGTATAGCTCCTGCCCTGGTCCTTTGCAGGGAGGACTATGGGAGGAGGCACATGCGCAGCAGCCCTCCGCAGGGAGCCTGCCGCCCTGGTCACCCCATCGACACTCACCTTAACTCTGGCGATCCATTCTGGAGACAGCACCACTGCCATGCCAGAAGGGGGAGGCCTGGCTCTGTGTTTCCTGCTCAGCATCTGCGGACACTGGGGAATAGGGGAGCGGCTGCCTGGAACTCACTGCTGGAGGGGAAACCATCAAGTCAGACAGAAGGAGCAGACTGGTCCCCATCTCCGGGAGGAACCCCCAGCCTGGTAAAGTTCCATGACCTGGTAGGGTCAGCGTGTCATGTATAGGTAGGAATCATTGACACCCATAGCCTATCCATACATTCATATACGCGCAAACACACACATATATGTAGCCTATCCATACATACTCACACACCCGCAGCTGATCCATGACCTGGCAGGGTCAGCGTGTCATGTATATATCATTTGTAATTTGATCTCTGCCCCAGGCAAGGGGCGTGGTCTCATTAAAATGGACATGGCCTCACCGGAGAAGACTACCTTACACCCCAGTTTTTGGCTCTTCACAAACAGACCTTTGCCACCACAGGAAAAACATTTTTTCACCATATTAAGCCCCATACAGTAATGTCCCCTGCACCATATGCCCCACACTGCAATGCCTGTGATACATTATGTCCTAAAGTATAGCTTCTACACACTGGGTGTCATGCTCATTGCCAGTGCTTTCATGCTCTGGGATGGGTGTCATACTCCTTGCCAGGGGTTTGTAATGCGTGTAGCCAGTGGTAATGCTTGTTGCCAAGGGTGTGTTATTGTTAAACATTTTTAAAAATCCAATGTTTATTCTTACAGTGAAATTTTACATTTCTGAATAAAAAAAAAAATAATTGAAAAAAAGCTATGAAATTCCATTGACAAAAAACCTTACGGTTTCACATGTCCCATTAAGGCTTCTTAAACATGATCTGGCATTTCTGAAACCTGTTGTAACTCTTCCACTCAAACTCCAAAAAGCAATGAAATTCCGATCATTAAGGCTGGCGCCTTAATGGACGTGTTCCTTGCGCAGTACAGATATGGTACGCCATCACAGCCTGTGGGTAAGTGCAGATTCAGCACTCTCACAGAGTGAGATTGCTGTCACTCACACAATGGTGGAGCTGCTAATTCACAGATTTGTGTGCTCATTGGAATACACACATGCAGTCTATGCAACTGAAGGTCTGAGCAGTAAACAGAGCAGAGAGGATGGGGTAAAAGTGGTGTTGATTGGGGTAGGAGGCAGTGTGGTGCGGATGGGGAATAGAAATGCGTAGATGGTAGGAAGGCTAAGCAGCACTGATGGGGGACTAACGAAGCAGATGGGTGGAAAACAGTGGCACAGATCGGGGAAGGTAAGATAGAGTGATGCGATTGGGTAGGAAACAGAGGAGCAGTTGGAGGAAAGACAGCACTGATGGGGGAGGGGGTTCGGAGCAAAGGGGATAAAGGGAAAACAGAGCAGTACAGATGGAGAGGGGAGACAGCAGTGCAGATGGAAGGAAACTGTGTCATGGATGAGGCAGGCAGAGCAGCATGGATGGAGGGGGAGACAGAGTACCACTAATAGAGGGGAAGCCAGTGGCACAGATAGAAGGAAACAGTGGCACCTGTGTGAAAAGACAGGGCAACGCAGATGGGGAAAGACACATTGGTGCAGATGAGGGAATACACACAGCAGTAGGTATCGGGGAAGACAGAGCAGCATGAAGGTGGGAGAAGAAAGTGTAGATGCATAGTAGTTGGGAGTATTATAGTTTTTGCAATTATGAAAGATGTTTCTGGTAACTGCATGTGAATACTAAATGAAATGGATATACAGTATGTTGGACTCTCAGTGGGATAGTTCTAGTAATAGTGTTTATTCTAGCACTTGCTATCTTTGAAAACCCATGCAGTTCCTCTACCCTGTCTGGGGTGTTGCTGTCTGCTGTAGTGTTTCTAGCACAGGTCTGGTTTGCAGTGCTGATATACAGATCATACTGTGCTAGAAGCACTACAGCAGACAGATACACCCCAGGCAGGGAAGCGGAACTGCATGGGTTTTCAAAGATGGCGGGTGATAGAATGAACACTATAGTAACTCAGTGGGCTAGACCGTTTTAGATGATTGCAGGTACTTATTAGGATGAGTGCACCACATAACTGTTCAGACCTTCAGTTGCATAGACTGCATGTGTGTATTCCAATGAGTATTGGCAGAGTGTATATAAGTACGTGCAGTGTGGTTGTTAGACCTCACACTTAGAAGATATAACCAGTTTGAAGGGTTTATTCAAGTGGCAGGCTTGTAGGTTACAACAGTACTTCATGTGTTAACTTCAAGCAGTAATACAACTTGTACATTTGGTAACGACAGTCTCTGGTTGTTACTTAGCTGTAGCGTTTTGGCGCGTGCAGGGTAAATGACAGTCTGCTGGTTTACGCTGCGGTATCTCTCCCAGTCTCGCTGCTGCCAATGATGACTGATCTCCCTGTGCAAAAGGTCACGCTGGTAACGGGTTTACAGCGGGGACTTGCTCCTATGCGCTCCGGTGCACGTGGAGCTACAAACAGCATGGACGGAGTCACACACGATCTGAGGCACACTCTAACGCGGGGACTTCCTCACAGGAAAGAGTAACGCTGCCAGCAGGGTCAGGGGTCTCTGCCCTGCTATTCGCTTAAGCGACCTGTCACTCAGGGTGACGCTTAACTACGTTGGCTGCAAGGGGGAAAGGGAAGACTGTAAGTCTCACACTAAGCAGTGTATGCGGAGACAGGCGCTGAGCGCTGCAATCTAACACTCCCCCTCGCTTAAGGCTGTCTTCGGCTACATAAAAGAACTCAATACAATGCTTTGTCCTTTTGTAATACCTGTAACCGAAAATATGGTTAGAGAGAAAAAAAGACATTCAGAACATCAAAAACTTCAAATCAACATTTTTGAACTTAGACAAGTCCACAGTCCTTCACGAACTTAATAAGCAAGTTTCTCGACAGTCCTTTAGTAAGCATGTCAGCGACATTCTGTTCACTTGCAATGTATTCAACATCGATGGACTTGTTCTCCACTAGTTCTCTGATGAAGCGATGTCTTATCGCGATGTGCTTTGACCTTCCATGGTGCTTGGTAGTACAGGAAAGATCTATTGCTCCCCTGTTATCACATGCGATACTGATAGTCTCTTCTTCATAAAGTAGACCTAACTCACACAAAGTCTCTTTGATCCAGAGTGCTTCTTTTGATGTCTCTGTAAGAGCCATGTATTCGGCCTCAGTTGTTGAGAGAGCAACGGTCGGTTGTTTTCTACTCGCCCAACTAACTGCTGCTCCGGCCAGTGTGAACAGGTAACCGGTGTGGGAACGACGATCATCTTCATCTGCTCCCCAGTCGGCATCGCAGAAGACTTTCAAATTTGAATTGCTTGTCTTGGCGAATTTTAATTTCAAGGAACTTGTACCTTTTAGGTATCTCAGAATCCTCTTCACTGCGATCCAATGTTGTCTTCCAGGATTTATTGCAAATTGGCTCACCCGACTGACTGCATGAGTGATGTCTGGACGAGTTCCAATGCTTGCATACATAAGACTTCCAACCACGTTCTTGTAAGGGACATCTTGCATTTCCTCTATTTCTTCTTGTGTGGTTGGTGACATACTTTTTGTAATCTTGATGCTTTTGTCAATTGGTGTATTCACTGACTTGGAGTCTGCCATCCCATACTTCAAGATTGTTGCCTCGATGTACGTTTGTTGGTCGACTGTGACTGTTCCCTTTTGCAAGTTTTGAACAATCCTCATGCCCAACAGATGATTGGCTGGACCTAAGTCTTTCAACTTGAATCTCTGTTTCAGTTGATCTCTCACACTTGTGATGTGATCTTCGTGACCTGCTATAAGTATATCATCCACATAGACTGCTATGATGAACAACTTTTCTCCCAGAGTTTTGTGATAAAGGCAGTGGTCAGTCTCTGATCTAATAAAATTCATTTCAAGCAGTACTGTGTCCAATTTTATGTACCAGCAACGACCACTCTGCTTTAGGCCATATATGGATTTCTTCAGAAGACACACTTTCTCTGTCTGAAGTTCATTCTCATCATAATGATCTGGTGATTCCATATAGATCTCTTCAAGTAGTTCTCCATTTAGAAACGCTGAATCGAAGTCTAGTTGGTATAGCAGTAAGTCTTGTAAAGTGGCGACTGCAATTACTAATCTGAGAGTGTTATACCTCGCAACAGGTGAGTATATCTCCCCATAGTCAATTCCGGATCTCTGTGTGTATCCCTTAGCAACAAGACGGGCTTTGTAACGGGCAACTTCTCCGTCTGAATTTAACTTCTTGCAGAAGACCCACTTGTTCTTGACTGTCTTGTGGTTGCTTGGCCTATTTACTATGGTCCAAGTATCGTTCTCTCTCAGTGCTGATAACTCTGTGTCTATTGCAGATTTCCATTTCGCCCAATCACTGCACGCTTTCGCTTCTTGAATACTCTGAGGTTCACTGAAAACAATATTCGCATATTCTTCCTCATATCTTCTGGCTGGTATGCCCTTGTTTCTTCTTACAGAAGCTCTTTTAGTTGGTTCGCTTCCTCCTTCAGTATTTTCTGTTGCAGGTATGCTTTCTATTTCACATACCTCTACTAGTGCTTGCTTTTCTTGCTCTTTTGCTTTTGTGGGTGATGCTGTTTCTTGAAATATCACATCTCTTGATTTCAGGAGACGTCTGTTCTCTGCATCCCAGAGCCTGTACCCTTTGCTCTCCTCACAATAGCCTAGCAATATGCACTGTCTTGATTTTGGGTCAAGTTTCTTCCTTCTCTCTTTTGGTATATGTGCATAAGCTCTGCTCCCAAAGACACGGAGGTGACTGATGTCTGGCTTCTTCCCAGACCAGGCCTCTAAGGGGGTTTTTCCCTTCACGGCCACTGTAGGTGTTCTGTTTTTCAGGTATACTGCAGTAGATACAGCTTCTGCCCAAAAACTCTTCTCCAGGCCAG
Source organism: Crinia signifera (assembly GCF_055691185.1). NCBI lineage: Eukaryota > Metazoa > Chordata > Amphibia > Anura > Myobatrachidae > Crinia > Crinia signifera. The sequence goes on along the minus strand of NC_139225.1, from coordinate 35,912,572 downwards.
CATCGTTCACCATCGCTCGTGCTCTTTCAACGATTGTTCTGTTCGCCCTTTCACTTACGCCATTCTGTTCAGGCGTGTAGGCCATCGTCAGCTGATGCTTTATGCCATGCCTTTTTAGGAAGTCGGTTAGTACTTCATTTTCGTACTCTCCCCCATTGTCGGATCTCAGGACCTTTAGTTTTAGGCCCGTCTGAGTTTCCACTAGGTTCTTGTACTCCACAATTTTCTTGACCACCTCACTTTTCTTCTTTATGAAGTATACGTGTGTCATTCTTGTGGCGTCATCGATGAGAGTCATGAAGTATTTGTAACCACTGGTTGACTCCTCTTCCATTGGTCCGCACACATCTGTGTGCACCAGAGCTAGTTGTGTTTCTGCTCTGCCTGCTGACTTGGGAAATGGGTTGCGGGTCTGCTTGCCTTTTATGCAACTCTCGCACACAGGTCTTCCGGTGTCTTTCACTGTGATTCCTGTTGCCATCCCATCAGCTAATTTCTGGACATTATCATATCCTAAGTGTCCCAAACGTCTGTGCCAGAGCTCCATGGACTCATTTTCAGCAGAGGCTGCCAAAGCTACACATTCATCTGTGTCTAGGACGTATAGTTGGTTGCATCGGGTTGCTGAAGCAATTACAGTCCCTCTTTCATTATGCACCATGCACTTGCCCTTTGCAAACTGGACTCTGTAGCCTTTTGCCTCGAGTACGCTGATAGCGATGAGGTTACTTCCCAATTCTGGTACATACAGGACGTCTTGGATATCTGTGACTACTGTCTGTCCCTCAATTCTTAGTCTCACTGTGATTGTCCCAACACTTGAAGCAGTAAGGATCTTTTCACCAATCCCGGTAACTGTTGTGGGGTTACACTGTGTTAAAGAATTGAACCACTCCTTGTTGCAGCTGAAGTGTCTAGAGGCTCCCGAGTCCATGTACCAGAGATCCCTCCTTGGCTTGTCTGTTACATTCAGTGCTGACTCGTTCTTCTTATCATGCCGCTTGTGCATGCCACTAGTGTTCTTCAGCCTGCATTCTGAAGCCTTGTGCCCTACTTTGTGGCACACATAACATTTGAATGTGCATTTCTTGGGTTTCGCACCCTTTGCTACTAAGGCAGAACCTTCAGCTATGGCATCCTTGTGGATTCTCTCTTGGAACTGTAGTAGTTTGGCTCTCACAACTTCAGTTGTAAGCTTGGTCTCATTTGACTCTAGTGCGACAACCAGAAAGTCAAATTCCTCTGTCAAATTATGCAGCATTACCATTGCTACTTCTTCCTCATCCACTTTTGCTCCTACACACGCCAATTGCTGAGCTATCGATAGTATTTTATCAATATAATCGTTCATGTCCTTGCATGCATTCAATTTTGTTCCATACAGTGTGCGTCTCAGACTTATCCTTCTCATTAAGCCTTTATTTTCATAAGCACCTTGTAGAGTTGTCCACATGTCCTTAGCGGACTCCTTCCCACAGATAGTAGAATAAACATGCTGCTCCACAGCCAGGCCTATTGTGCCAATGGCCTTGTCTACCTCTTCTGGGTTTGGACTTTCTCCTGGGGCTATTGTGACTTTCCATAGCTTCTCCCTCTTAAGCTGCATTTCCATAGCGAACTTCCATGTAGTGTAATTCTCTGAGCCTTTGAGCTTTGGAAAGTTCATGCTATGCCCTGTACTGTGCATTCTCGTTAACTCTTCCACAAATGGCAATTTAGAAATAATTCCTTTGTGTTCTTTTATGTACTGCGCTAGCACTTTGTCTTCAGGGGGTTAATCTTCGCGCACGTGACGTGCTGGGCCCATAACCTATTGGCAGAGTGTATATAAGTACGTGCAGTGTGGTTGTTAGACCTCACACTTAGAAGATATAACCAGTTTGAAGGGTTTATTCAAGTGGCAGGCTTGTAGGTTACAACAGTACTTCATGTGTTAACTTCAAGCAGTAATACAACTTGTACATTTGGTAACGACAGTCTCTGGTTGTTACTTAGCTGTAGCGTTTTGGCGCGTGCAGGGTAAATGACAGTCTGCTGGTTTACGCTGCGGTATCTCTCCCAGTCTCGCTGCTGCCAATGATGACTGATCTCCCTGTGCAAAAGGTCACGCTGGTAACGGGTTTACAGCGGGGACTTGCTCCTATGCGCTCCGGTGCACGTGGAGCTACAAACAGCATGGACGGAGTCACACACGATCTGAGGCACACTCTAACGCGGGGACTTCCTCACAGGAAAGAGTAACGCTGCCAGCAGGGTCAGGGGTCTCTGCCCTGCTATTCGCTTAAGCGACCTGTCACTCAGGGTGACGCTTAACTACGTTGGCTGCAAGGGGGAAAGGGAAGACTGTAAGTCTCACACTAAGCAGTGTATGCGGAGACAGGCGCTGAGCGCTGCAATCTAACAATGAGCACACAAATCTGTGAATTAGCAGCTCCACCATTGTGTGAGTGACAGCAATCTCACTCTGTGAGAGTGCTGAATCTGCACTTACCCACAGGCTGTGATGGCGTACCATATCTGTACTGCGCAAGGAACACGTCCATTAACCCCTTCCCGACATTGCCTTTTTTGTTATTTTTTTTTTTTTCCTCCTTGCGTTCAAATAAGCGTAACTTTTTTAATTTTCCGGCTATATAGACACATGAGGGCTTTTTTTTTGCGGGACAAGTTGTACTTTTTAATGGTACCATTTACTATACCGTATAATATTCTGGGGAATCAGGAAATAATTCAATGTGGGGTAAAAAGAAAAAAAAACGCAATTCCACAATTTTGCGCTGGTTGCGGTTTTTTTGGAGTTCATAGTTCGTTTAAAATGATGGGTTATCTTTATTCTATGGGTCGTTACGATTCCGGTGATACCAAACTTATATAGTTTTCGTTACGTTTTACCACTAAAAAAAAAAATAGAAAATTTTACGGTTTTTCGAATTTGCGTCGCGTCGCCATGTTCTGCGGCTTATAACTTTTTTATTTTTCCATCTACGGACCTGGGTGAGGGCTCATTTTTTGCGGGCTGAAGTGTACTTTTTAATTAATACCATTATGGGATATGGGCGACTTTCTGATCTCTTTTAGCTATTTTTTTTTGGGTAGGCGATGCGACCAAAAAACGTAGTTTTGGCGTTGGGAATTATTTTCCGTTTACGCCTTTAACCGTGCGGGATAACTAATGTTATATTTTAATAGATCGGACTTTTAGGAACGCGGCGATACCAAATATGTTTATTTTATTTATTTTTTATTTATTTTTATTTGGGAAATGGGGAAAGGGGGGTGATTTGAACTTTTAATATTTTTTTATTTTTTTTTATTTTTAAACTTTATTTTTTTTTATTTTTTACTTTTACTACAAGGCCCCCTAGTGTACTTGACCACTAGGGGGCGCGATCGCCTGTACTAGGTTCAGCCATAGAGCTCTATGGCTGAACATAGTGATTTTATGCACTTCCTATTACATCCTGCCTCAGGCAGGATGTAATAGGTATGCTGACACGGCCAGCACAGGGGTCTACATTAGACCCCTGGCTACCATGGCAACCGATCGGCACCCTCCGATCTCGCTGCGGGGGGCCCCGATCGGCGCCGGAGGGGGGCGCCCCCCCTCCGATCAGCTATTTAAGCACTGCGGGCGCTTTGCCCGCGGTGCTTAAAGGGTTAAACGGCCACGATCGGCGAACTCGCCGCTCGTGGCCGTGAGAGCAGGTACCTGGCTGTAATATACAGCCATTACCTGCTCTCTTTCAAGCCAGCTCACTCCGTGAGCTGGCTTGATTCCCCCGCAACCGACATATGACGTAAATGTACGTCATATGTCGGGAAGGGGTTAAGGCGCCAGCCTTAATGATCGGAATTTCATTGCTTTTTGGAGTTTGAGTGGAAGAGTTACAACAGGTTTCAGAAATGCCAGATCATGTTTAAGAAGCCTTAATGGGACATGTGAAACCGTAAGGTTTTTTGTTAATGGAATATATATATATATATATATATATATATATATATGCGTAGGCCCCATAGCAAAAGTTTGTAAGGGCCCCCTATTTAGCAACTGATGGTAATAAATGTATGTAAAACATTCATTAGACAGTAAAGATGGGCCCCTCTCAGCTCTGGGCCCCATAGCAGCTGCACCCCCTGCACCTATGGCAGTTATGCCCTTGTCAGAAGGGTTAAACCCGGGTTGCCTTGTATATAATGGGCGACCTGGGTTTATTGTGAAAGGGTTCAATGTCTATATGTGATGGTCTGCTTTACATACAGTTTTTACTTTATTTTTTATGAGCTTAAATCTCCACGTAGCATGGTTAATTAAACCCATGTGTCTCTCTCATAGTGGCTTAACGCCATTTTCCCACCTGAGCAAGTTGTGGGAAATTCCACTATCCGCACCAGCTTCTTGCACAACAATGAGGATTCTTACACCATCTACCAACTATCTGCAATCTTTGCGAGGACATCTTGCTAAGCAGCACAAAATGGATTACGGTGGTGATTCTGGTTTGTTTGCAAAAGCAAACTCCTTCTTTAATGCACAAACCCATGCTGCACTGCAGGTGGGGCAGATGTAACATGTGTAGAGAGAGTTATATTTGGGTGGGGTATGTTCAAACAGAAATCTAAATTCCAGTGTAAGAATAAAGCAGCCAGTATTTACCCTGCACAGAAACAAAATAACTCCCCCCAAATGTAACTCTCTCTGCACATGTTACATCTGCCCCACCTGCAGAAGGAGTTTGCTTTTGCAAACCAACCAGAATCACCCCCTATATACACTGATTGGGTAACGTTGTCCTCCTGCTGGGGATTTTACCAGAAATTATTTGTGATAGCACGGATGCACTTTCTTCCATACCAAAGCACTGTTTGTGGTTGATCCCCTAGCGATGGAAAGTTGCTTGGTGTTTGAGCAGCGCTGCTATACAATCACATCTGTGTTATTGATGTCCCTTTGGGGGTTATTTTGGTTCACTCTTTCTGACAAATTCCTTCTTAGATGGACAAACCCATGTGCAATGCAGGTGGGGCAGATGTAACTTGTGCAGAGAGAATTAGATTTGGGTGGGGTTTTACTACAAAGGGAGATCTATATTGCAGCGTAAAAATAAAGCAGTCAGTATTTTCCCTGCACAGAAACAAAATAACTCACCCGAATCTAATTCTCTCTGCACATTTTACATCTGCCCCCCTGCAGTGCACATGGTTTTGTCCATCTAAGAAGGAATTTTGTCAGAAAGAGTGAACCAAAATAACCCCCTTTGTTTGAATACCAAAGGAGTTGAGAACCATTTATGATTAACCTATGTGAATTTCTGTATGGTTTTTCAAATACGAGATGAATGTCATTTTATGAATACTTATTAGCTTTCTGTTTTATCTAGCTGCATGGTTATATTTTATATTTGTCAGTGGACCTGAAGCGATGTTCGCTTTGGTTTATTGTTTACATCCATGCGATCAATAATCATATTGCAAATTTGGCAGATATTATCACAGTACATGTGTACATGGGCCCCTTAAAACCCATATACACTAAACAACCTTTTAAAAGATATTACTCAGAAGAATAAAATATCTAGTGTGTACACTCAGTATCATTAACCATGCGCACTTCCCACGTATAGTTAACGTTAATCACCCAGCTCGTCGGCAGACCGTGCAGGTAAATTTTGGCCATGAAGCTAACAACCTGCATGTTCAACGTCCGCGTGTGATGTCACGAAATGATATCGGTAACTAGTTAACTATGGGGCAGATGTATTAAGCCCGGAGAACAGATATACTGGAGATAAACTGGAGATAATGCAACGGCCAATCATCTCCCAACTGTCATTTTCAAACACAGTTAATTGGCTGGTGCTTTATTTCCTTTCACTCTATCTCCAGTTTATCTCTTCTCCAGACTTAATACATCGGGTGTGGTACAGGGGTCCGACAGTCGGGATCCTGACAGTCATTAGCCCAATGTCGGGATCCCGACTGGCCGTAACCAGACAGCATGGCAAGCGCAACAAAGCCCCTTGCGGGCTCGCTGCGGGCACGGTGGCTCGCGTGGACTCCCACGAGGGAAAATAGCCGACGGCCGTCGGGAACCCGGCTGTCGGTGTTTTGACAGTTGGGATCCCGACGTCGGGTAAATGCCTGTCGGGACCCCGTCCGGCACCCGATACATCTGCCCCTATATCGGCTGTGTCCCTAGTGGTCTAGATGCTGTAGTCCTTGTTATTGAGGGCTCAGGAACAAATGCGGGGCACTCTCCAAGGTCCTGAATCAGGCCTGTATTGTTTATACCAGCAAATGAGCCAGTACCGTGGTGCGTCCTATTAGCATATGGGAGCGTCCAGCGTTTCATGGGCATTCTCATGCTAATGGGCCGATCACGTGGGGGCGGGCAGCTAATATCACCAGATGTCAGCAGCCCGCCCACTGCCTTCTGAACATGCATGCATATGTAAGGTTGCTCAGAGCAACCTTAGATATGCGTGCATGTTCCACCTCATTCGATGGTCACTGACCATCGAATGATTTGGGTATTACCTCACAGGCTGCAAATGGATGTTTATGTAAAACATCCATTCAAAGCCAGTGCGAACTAATGTGCCTTGCAAATGGTGGGCCAGCATACCACCATTCTCAAGGCAGGGTTTAGTTGACTAGCAAGGGTGCGAATTTGCATCTGATGGAATCAACCAGAATACCCCCTATGTGTGGTGACATGATCGTTGGTGTGTGCTCAACCAGGGCTGTATCAGGGAAGAGCCCAGCACTGGCTGGGCCAAGGTACAAGGGAGCTGCACTGTGGGTAATGGTCCTGGCAGCAGCCTGCAGCGCAGCCTCTGAAGTTTTTGGCAACTGGAGCTCATGCTCCACCAGTATCGCCCCTTGCCACTCCCCTGCATGCTGTGCTGGATATAAGGCTACATGGGCCTGTAGTGATTACTATATGCCACAATGTCTCCTTGAATAATAATAGAAAAATGTTGTGAAGAAAGTAGAAATACAATTTTGTACACTTTTGACTTATTAACAACCATGTGACCAGCTGGATGTGTGTCATCATCATACCATCATGATGGGCCTATTGTCTTGTGGGGGACTGGAGGTGTAGCTCTATCCAGTCACATTACCAAGTATCGGTACTCTTCCTCTGGACTGAATGAGGGAAGGGTTGTAGCCTGCGATCTTGTACAATTGTGGAGAAAACACATAAATGCCATGCAGCAGGGCATCGGCTGTGACCGCTTCAGAGGAGCCTGCCACCAGAAATTGGGGAACCTGGGATAGGTCCCCGCCACCATCTTATTGCAGTTGGAGCAACAAATGTCAGCCAGGCAGAGACAGCATTGGTGGCATTTTACATATGGAACCAGTCGTGAGCCAAGAGGAGGCCGCAGACCAATAGCAATTCAAGAGCGGCCATTGTGGCTGCTGGTCTGGAAGTTCTGGCAGTACAGTAGCCCCTGAGGGCCTGCCATTACCTGTTGGAAACTAACCTTCCAGCAGCTGCCAGGCTCTGCCCACCTCTTATCTAATGTCTAGGGGATATATTTTTAATGACCAAATTATGTACATTATAGATATTTAACCATATTAATTTTATTGACAAATATGAAAAATGTACATAAAATTATACTAAATAAAGATTAAATAGCTTTAATATAATTCATTCCCCCCCAACTGTCTCGCTTATCGCAGGACCGTCCAGCATCTATTTAGAGAGGCAGAGGGGCTGGGGGCATGACCAGAACGACAGTGCTGGCCATGCACCCGTAGTGATGTAAATGTGGATCCCCCTATGGCATAGGCCCACACCCATTTTCCTGAGCCGTGTGATTTCTACATTGAAGATGTTTGGAGGTATGCTTGGTTTAATTAAACAAATATCAGCATATTTGGAAAAATATTAGCCCATTAGGTTTTTGTTTTTAAAGTGATTTTTTGGAGATTATAGTATTGCCTTGTAATAATCAGGGGGGGGGGAGAGTAATGGTTGGCGTAATGGGTGGTGGGGGGGGAATACAATCATGGAACCATGACAGCTGAAGCCTCAAAAAGTATGGTGGTCACTACCATAAAAGTATAATACATTCAGCCTTTATGCGCATGCACGCCATCGGTCCAGTACGCTATTTGTGTACTGAACTGGTGTCCCATCTGATGTCTGTTGCAGACCAGACCATCATGCTCTCATCTTTCAATGGGATGCCAACAGTCATAAGACCGATGCCAGAATTCCAACATCAATTAGGATGCCGGCATTTCAATCCCGTCTGCCCACATTCTGAAAGTATGTTGGCAGTTTAGTGTGCAGCCAGGAGGACGGGGTGTGTTTGGGCACTTACAGCTATGATTTGTCAACCACCTAGCACCCTGTAGTCCAGCGCATCAGATGTATGGCAATGTGAATGCATTGCGATAAATCGCATGTGACAATAGATCAACTATAAAATTGCATTGAAGAACTTCCAAGAAGCTGCCGGGGGAGTTCAAGGGAAATCACATGCGACTTGAGCCTTAGATATGTTACACAAGTATATGGGGCCTTTATAGAAGGGAGGGGTCAGGTCCCCATACTATAGGATTATTGACATGCAATTTGGGCTCTTTGCATGCGATTGCAGCGATCAATCGCATGAAAAGCATCCAAATTGAATGTGATTGACAGCAGTCGTCCCTGCTGCAGAAGCAATCTCTGGGATCGCATGCGATAAATCTCATGCAAAAGGACCGCACTGGCAGGCAAAAGGACCGCACTGCATGAGACAGAGACAGCTTACACAGAGCTGGCCATGCTCCTGTAGTGACGGTATCCTTGTAAGGCCGTGCCCCCTGTGACATAGGGCACACCCCTTTTTCAGCCATGCGAGCATCCAGACTTCTAAAATCAAAATGTTGGGAGGTATGCTTTCACTATAAATTTTTCTTAATAAAAAAAAAAGGGCTTTCTTGAAAATGGTTTTCTACTTTATAAACTACACAGCCTATAATAAAAACAGTATATTCTTGAATTATATATTTTCTTGTTCTAATGCTACCTTAGTGAATTTGGCCCAATTTTGATTACAAAGCATTGCTAGGCATTAGCGGCACCTAGTGGTCACCTGCAGACTTGTTTCTACACTAAAGGGAAAGCCTTGTTCTTATTCCTTACTAGTGAGCCGCCCTTCTGCTTTGCACAGGTACATTATTTCTAGTGATGTTTTTACATAAAACTTATAATATATTTCTTTAATCGACCACATTTGTAATTTTTCCTCTGGACATGAATACAAAAAGATATATATATATATTTTTTTATGTAACACGCGAAAAGGCCACAAGAAGTTGTCCTGGGAAGAACATTCCCCACTTAGATCAACTCTAGCTACATTAGGTGTTTGATCTTGTGCTTTATTTATGGACATGGCAAAGCAAACTTATCGGGAACTGGACTTGTTTAAAATGAAACGGTAAATTTGAGGGAATCATTGGTATTCTGGGTATTCAAACATTTCTCCAGTTCCATACTCAGTTAGATTACCCTCAATGAGATTTTTCATATGCAATTGTGTCCCATTGCATGCCCCCCTCTCCCAATCACACAGACCCTGCCCCAGCCACCACACTCTCTGCCCCCCGCTCCCCATCACACACTCCCTGCTACCCATTAAACACCCCCTACCTCACTCTACACCCCCTTCTCCCCATCACACACCCCGTTTGCAATATTAACATGGCTGTGGAATCATGTTACCATGGGCTAAGTGGGCAGTATGGATGGGTGTAATGGTTAGCATTACTGCCTCACAGCACTGAGGTCATGGGTTCAATTCCCACCATGGCTCTAACTGTGCAGTGTTTGTATATTCTCCCCATACCTGTGTGGGTTTCCTCTGGGTACTCCGGTTTCCTACCACAATCCCTTAACCCTAGAACATCTGTATTTGTGCGTACATGTGGTAGGGAATATAGATGGTAAGCTCCACTGGGGCAAGGACTGATGTGATTGTTCAAATATTCTCTGTAAAAGCGCTGCCGAATATGTGTGCGCTATATAAGAAACTGTAAATAAAATTGTTAAAAAGAAAAAAAATGCATTTGTTATCCGATGTATTTCCATAGTTTATTTGTTTCCATTGGTGTTATGTATCACATGACGTTCCTTATGCATTTCCACCCACACCAAATGAACACTTGTTATGTTCAATGAGAAGAACAAAATGAATCAAAGAGCAGAAGCATCCGATAATCAGAAAACTAATTTTATCCTACAAACCGCATAAACAGAATTAGGTCAAAATCACAGTTCCAGAAAATCTTGCTGGCCTTCCACGTCTTCTAGAATAATCTAGTGATAGATTTCTGGGTACATTCCTGGCATCAATGCCACCATAGCCTTACAACTCCATGTGTAACCCAGTAGCGATGCTTTAAGACGTGGACGGAAGGTTTGGTGGTTCCCCGTAAGATTCTAACTTTAAGGCTGCATACGAAGGGCACCGTCCAGACGAATGACTTCTGCATTCAACATGGGGTTTTCTACAATGGTTTGTACCAGGTGGGCATACTCTTCAGGGTGTCCCAGTCGGCTGGGGAAAGGTACTTGCTTGGCCAGGAATTCTCTTGCCTTCTCAGGGAGCCCAAGGAGGAGAGGGGTTGCGAACAAGCCTGGAAAGACAGAATATTCGGTGACATTTTACAGTGTTCCGGAGCACAGAAAAAATCTTACACAAGAAAAAAAAAAATGTTTTCCAATGTTGGTCCCCAAGGCTCACTAGCGGTCTAGGTTTTTGCAATATTCATACTTGAGAACAGATTTTAAATAAAAAAAATTGAAGGTACTAAATAAGCCAACGGTGTTCAAGCAAAGTGCATACACACCAAGCGATTTCCCCCTGCCCAGTGATTTCTCCAGGGCGTGGACAGCTTTCCATAGTAGGAAGCTATGGAAAGCGGTCCACCCGGTCTCATCTGCTGGTAATACCAGCAGATGAGTGCCGGCAGCTGGCGATGATGCCAGAGCGCGCATCACCACTCTCCCGTACACACTAGGCCGCTTTGGAGGGGAAAGCGGCTGGTACAACAAACTGAGCTGCTTTAAACTCAAAATCACCCAGTGTGTATGGGGCTTTAGCGGGGGGACCAGACTCCATAACGCCTCACTGGGAACATTACAAGAAAAAAGGGTCATTATTAATAATTTAAACCTTTCCTAGAGTAAGAATAGCACAACAAGTCACTCATATCTAGTCTTGACTAAGGAGGAACAATTTTACAAGTGTACAACAGGGAGACAGCACACGGCACCAAGGTAAACTTGCAATGCTGCTCGCAGTGAAAACTCAGTCACGGAGACAGCGGGGAGTGTCTGCAAAAACAAGGCGGTCTTATATGCATAAAAAAAACGGCACCATCACAACTCCCATGTGTATTCTTGAACAGCCATGAAGGCACAATGGGACCACTCGCACTCAGTTGCCGAGCATGTTGTGATGGCTTTGATGGACGTTTGTTCGCTTGTAGGCGGCTGCCTCACAGTTTGCTGCTGCTTTGTTAGCACTGCAAACGCATCTGAATCAGGCTTCCTCAGCTGTAACAGTCTCACAGAGAGCATCAGTCACAGACACAACATAGGCAGCCATTTTGTGTGGTAATGCATTCTATTTCACAAAAACTCTAATCAGAATTTATAGTTTGTAGTGAATTTCCTGGCTGCAATTGCATAAAGAGTTGCTTAAGAAATAAAATGGCTGCTGACTTTATGTAAACTACTTATATCTATATAATTGGGACCCTCTTTCTTTACTACAGGTGTCCCATATGAATAAGTTGAGGGGGGGGGGGGAATCACAAGGATGCCTGGCAAACGTAACTTTATTGCCAGCAATAAATGACCTCACTGAAGAATCCCCCAACTACTATCCATGTAGGGCTGGTCATAGATGTATGACTAGGCATCATTCCAAAGAACATTAGTGCTGGACACAAAATGGCTGCCTTCACTATGTGTAGGCATCAGGTAGTATAAACAAATGGTTCCCTAGTGCAAGGATGGGGAACCTTTGGCTCCCAGTTGTTGCTGAAGTAAACATCCCAGCATGCTCTGCTACAGTTTTGCTTTTTGACAATGCTAAATAGTTGCACGGCATGCTTGTATGTGTAGTTCAACAACAGTTGAAGGCCAAAGGTTCCCCTTCCCTGCCCTAGCAGGTCACATTTATGCAAGTAAAACAGATATAAAAAGGAAAGTACCAGGAGCGATGGTCACGACTCTGATGCCAAGTGGAGCCAGATCTCGAGCGATAGGGAGCGTCATTCCTACAATTCCCCCTTTGGAGGCAGAGTAGGCCGCCTGTCCAACCTGCAACAGTACACAATGTGACCAATACAGCAAAGCTCATGTGACACATTACAAATAACCAGAAGTAGGCAATTTCATATACATATAAAATAAACCATGCTGGGAAATCACACTACGCCAGAGAGGAGCACGGTGCCGTTGGACCTCAGGATCTCCACCTGCTTCCTTGTGCAATCACCAGTTACACATTTATCTTACATGTCCTTAGCTAAACACAAGAATTAGAGGGGGAGAGGGACAGATTACTGTGCTACCCAGAACTTAACAATTGTGTAGGAACAAAAACAGCAGCATGGACGATGTAATGGTTAGTATTACTGCCTCACAGCACTGGGGGTTGGTTCCCACGTTACATCTGCCCCACCTACAGCAGCATGGTTTTGTCCATTTGAGAAAAAAAAAAAAGTGCTTTGTTTGCTAAAGAGTCCAAAGGAGAAAACACAATACACACAGGGCCCAATTCCAGCTTGAATACATGGTCAATGTCCACAAGACTGAGCAATTAATGGTAGACTGTACATGCACCGCGGTAGAGTTGCGATGCCGCTCTCGATGAGAATTTCAGCGCAGTTATTGACAGGAAGGTATTGTTTAAGGTAGGAAACAGGGAATGTCGGCAAGCAGAAAGACGGGTCAATCCAGTTTCCATAATCAGATGAGATCATGTACATAGAGAAACACGCCTCCAGTGTCTCTATTGGCGCGTCCACTCTTCATGATCAGACACTCATTTCGGAAGTCTATGGGCCTGATTCAAAGTTGATCGCTGTTGTGCGAATTTGCAATCCGTTTGATCATGGAATGATATTCATGTGCACAAATCGTAGTGCGCATGCGCGAGCCCAAATAGCAAACTGGATTGACAGGAAGCTGGCGTTTGGGGGGTGGTAACCAAACTTTTTTTTTTAACTGAGTGTAGAAAAAGAAAAATGCAGGCCTGCCCAGGCGTTTTAAGGGAGGATGTGTGACGCCAGTGCGTGCTTCGGTCAGCCTGTCGCAGAGTGCGACGCCAGTGCGTGCTTCGGTCAGCCTGTCGCAGAACTGTAGAAGGGTCAGACTTACTCACATGTACACAGACTGGAACTCACAGATTTGCGCAGGTTTTCTGTCTGTCTCGGCGGCGGCTATCTAGTTGCAGTCATCTGCAACTTTGCAGATGAGCAACCAGGTCTGAATTAGGCCCTATGCTTTTGCGCCAAGGCTGAGTATATGTATGCAGTTGCCATGGCGCTGGTGGATGTGATGTGAGCGTTTGTCTCACTTCACTTGACATGATTAGCAAGTCCAAAGTCCACAAAAAATAAATACATTTGCAGCTGTGTACGCATGTGCACACAAATCACTATCACAATCTGCACAAGGAATAGTTTGCAGATGTAAAGGTTAAAGAGTCCGCATCTGTGTACGGGATACAGCCGCTAGGTTGGCACTATAAAGGTCAACATACATTAGGTCAACCACTAACGGTTGACAGGTCTTAGGTCTACACAAGCATTAGGTCGACAATGGGAGAGTCGACATGCGTTTTTCACATGGTTTTTATTTTTAGCCGACCTGACCATCCACTAGGGCGTGGAAGGAGAATACGATAGGATCCGAAGCACAGCGAGCCATGCGAAGGGACGCGGTACACTGATATGGGGTTCATGTCCACTTACAGCGAAATTCGGAACAAAACAAAAAAACGTGAAAAACTCATGTCGACTTAATGTATCAGTTGTATTGACTTTCCAACCCACGTCTACCTATTTCATGTGTTGCTCTTAAGTGGTCAAAACCTAAATATATGTCGACCCTATGACCCATACCCCTATGTACACAACCGAAAGCGATTACAAGCAACTGGAATCATAAGCATCGGTATCTCTCCTGATTTAAGGATGAATGGGCATCACTGGTTGGTAGTGAGGTGTCTGCACATAGTATAAGTGTCCCGTGACCATGTATACAAAGCTGCAGCCTGTTTAGAGGTTTCAGGAGGATCTCCCACATGAAGGAATGGGTTGGGGCAGATGCAGAGGAATGTAATGATGCCGCTATCACAAGCTGAAGGCTGCAGATGTCATGGTCGCTGAATGCAGGGGGATAGTCGCATGGATTTCTTCTAGCTGGAATTGCCACCGCTCTAGGTCAACTCAGAGACAGACCCTCCATTTACTGTAGGAGGAATGTATCCAAAACACAAATACATATAGATGACACAATACATCTTTCTCATACTCAAAAATTTTAGGTCATTACATAAAAAAAAATTAAAAAAAGCCTGACCTGTCCATCAAAGGCAGCGATGCTGGCAGTATTAATGATGACTCCTTTCTGTCCATCAACATCTGGCTCATTCTTCACCATCTCTGCTGTCGCTAGACGAATAACATTAAAAGTTCTGGCAATGTTCACCTAAGAATAGCAAATAACATAAAACAACAACTTTTATCGGGTCCGGTATGATATGCCGGCGGTCGGAATACCGACGCCGGAATCCCGACCGCCGCAATGCCAGCAAGGGGGGGCTGTGGAACGACCCCCCTTGCGGGCACACCGTAGCACGGGCACACTATTTTATTCTCCCTCTATGGTTGTCATGGACAAAGTGCCGGCATTTCGGCGGTCGGGATTCCGGCGTCGATATTTAGACCGCCGGCATATTGACCGCATCCCTTTTTATCTTACCACCAAAAACCAGTACTAATGTAATTTAATCGCTAAATTATCCAAGTTGATGTTTGATGCTGCAGCGTATATTGGCCTTGATGCAGACTGTATTCATTCCCAGGGGGACCTTGCGCATGTTAACCGCATACCATGTGCAGTGGTCCGATAATCGGCCACCCTGCGATCGGGTCTGAATCAGGCCCATTATTTGTTCACACTCAAAATGATTGAAAACTGTAGAAATTCTTCCAAAATACAGGTTTTAATACAATAGCTTATACAAACAGAGAAAATAGAAAATATAGTTCTAATATCGTTTAAACCTACATTTATGACCCTCTGGAAATCTTCCAAGCTGTGCGGCCTCTGTTTGCTTTTGTTGTAGGTTTTTATAGCTACGGCAATCCCAGCGCAGTTCACCACAATATTCACTCCTCCAAACTTGGAACGGGCCACCTCCAACGCATTTGTCACATCGGACTCTGAGGTCACCTACATTCAATTACCGGCAGAAAGCAAATCACACAACAGATTAATATTGACGCAAAAAAATAAAAAATATTAAAAATATTTATGTATAAAAAGAGGTTGCATGTTTTTATTTAAAAGTGGAAGCAGGCAAACTTTTTTTTGTTGAAGTCAAACATGGTCTTTTAAAAGATTTAATATGGCCACCAGCTTCACAAGTACACCTTAGGTGAGACATATCTATATTACAGATGAGCAGGTTTGGTTTCCTGGAACCAAACCCACCCGAACTCAGGACTTCCGGAGCAGATCCGAGTGCAGGCACGTTGTCCTTCCAGACTCGGAATTGGGAATGAAACAAAACATCATCTTAGTGGAGTCAGATCTCAGAGTTTGGGTCTATAAAGTTGTCTTCTGACTGATCCAGTCAATGTCTGCTATGTGAGACAATGGCCGTCTTAGGCAATCAGTGGCCCGTTAAAATGGGAACGGCTGCTGATTGGATGTGACAGACAGGAGTGTAGAGAGACAAGTTGGGGACCTGTCAAACTGTCTGAATGGTCATCGGCCACTGTAGCCCTGTAAATGTGCAGAACTGGATGGTCTGGGCTGCTCTGCCCTTTCTCAACCTGACCCTGTATCAGCATCTTGCAGAGAGAAAAAAGTGATTTTCTACTAAGAAGAGGTAAGCGGGATTATTTGGGCTGAAAAATAAAAATCAGACAGGCTCCTGTAGTGTTTAATTGGGACTTTCTCCTGAGGAAGCCGAGTCACCATAGCCCAGAGGATTTTGTCAGAAAGAATGAACCAAAATAAGGCCCATTGTTACATCATATTATGCGCTGTGAGCTGCTGGCCAGTCAGTCCCTCTGCCTGCAGGAATAGATGCGCCCAGCGTCGGGTAATACGGGGGACTACCAACTTCACCCTTCTGCCACTGCCGGCCCCGGAACGTCCCAAAAAAATGGGATGTTCACGCGATATATAGCATATAAACACACTGCCAACACACACACATAGAGAATACATATACAGTGCTGAAACACATATTATTTATTTATTTACAGTTTCTTATATAGCGCAGCATATTCCGTTGCACTTTACATAAGTTTGGAAATAGGAATTCCTTCATGCAGTCCGGAGCCTCGCCTCCCAGACCGAGCCAGGGCCATGGCAATGGAGGTAGAGGCAGGCACGGCAGCAAAGGCTACAGATGGAGTGCGTGGTCAGGTGTGAAAGATTTTATAAGTGTGGGACAGAGCAGGATGTGAGAGGCTTCAGCAGCACAGGTAATTTACCACCCCCCCCCACGATCACTCAACAGCAGCTTAAATATCACCCCCCCCCCCCGCAACCATAGAAGAACAGCACTCCCAGTGTCCTCCCCTAGTAGAACTGCACTTCCAGTACCCCCCCCCCCAGCACAACAGCAGCACTTCCAGTGCCCCCTCCCCCCACTATAACAGCATCACTACCAATACCCCCCCCCCCAGTAGAACAGTAGCACTACCAGTACACCCCCCCCTCGAGCAAAACAGCAGCACTTCCCATACACCCACCCCAGTAGAACAGAAGCACTTCCAGTAACCCCCCCCCCCCAGTAGAACAGCAGCACTTTCCATACACCCACCCCAGTAGAACAGCAGCACTTCCAGTACTCCCCTCCAGTAGAACAGCAGCACTTCCAGTCCCCCCTCCAGTAGAACAGTAGCACATCCAGACCCCCCTCCAGTAGAACAGCTGCACTTCCAGTATCCCACCCCACCCCCCCCTCCAGAAGAACAGCAGTACTTCAGTAACCAAACCCCCCAGACCTGTTATTACATCTTATTTGTAGCATGATTGTGTACACAAAAGACCCCCACCCCCCTTCCGCATAGTAACCTGCTAGGAGTTAAATGTCCTCCCCTCTGCTTACCTCCCCATGAGCCTGATATTCTGGAAGCCTCTTTCATCCAAGGTACTGGGACCCACATCACTGCAGCAGCGGCAGGAGCAGACACTCTGACCCTACTTCCGCAGAAGCAGGGAGATGACCGGGAGCGGAGCTCAGTGTACTGTATGCAAGCAAGGATTACACAGTCGTTCCGGGTGTAGTTCCATCAGCTGCCAATAGGTGGCGATGGTGCAGCACAGAGCGGATGACGTCACTGCAGTGGAGCTACGAGTTACACAGAGATTCTCTTCTGGTTGGTTGGCACAGTGGCGCGTGTCTATTAGTCCAAGCTACGGGGAGCCACAGGTTGCAGGTTCGAGTCCCGAGACCCAGCACGTGGCAAGGGAGGGACACATCGAAACAACCTGATTTTTATTTTTATATATTGATAATATTATCTATATATTTATTTTCAGCAGGAAATATTCTGTATAGATAATATTATCTATATACCCGAGAAGAATAAGTGGGGGAAGGACAGAGGCTGGTGGTGGCATTTGTGTAATACAATTGTTTAACATATAAATAGTATTAATTATCATAAAACTGATTGGCACATAACTAATACACCAGATAAATAGTGTAATACAGATGGAGCGCCTCTCATTTTTGCTGCCGCTGCGCCAGCGCCAAAATCTGGCGAGAGGCACCCCATCTGACTGAGACGCGCGCGTCTCGCACGCGCGTCTCAGTTTCCCGTTGGCGGGGGGACGGGAACCCTGTCCGTCTCCACTTCAGAGAGACGGACAGGGTTAGGGGGGGGGGGGTGGCGGGGACCCGGGGCGTCCGTCGGCAGGCGGCGGGGACACGGCAGCTGGCGGGGGATGGCGGATGGCGAATCTTCCGACGTCACCTACAAGAGCAAGGCCCACTCTATCTGTATAAAGAAGTGCGTAAAGAGAAAAGTGACCTGAAAATTGTCATTGTGTTATTATTATATTTTATTTGGTGTTATCCGGATTCCGTATACAGCCGCCATCTTTTACCTCCCTCAGTATTAGGGATGCCAATCCCGGGGCATTTTTTCAATCCCGGGATTCGGGATTGAAAAATGCTCAAT
This sequence comes from Crinia signifera, assembly GCF_055691185.1. NCBI lineage: Eukaryota > Metazoa > Chordata > Amphibia > Anura > Myobatrachidae > Crinia > Crinia signifera. The sequence continues at coordinate 35,894,119 of NC_139225.1, read as the reverse complement.
CCCGGGATTCCCGGGATCCCGGGATTGGCTTCCCTAATAATAAAAAACACCCTGGCCGCCCGAGCGCTGGGTGGGTGGGCGTGTGTCAGGGACCGCTGGGTGGGTGGCAGGGACCGCTGGGTGGCAGGGACCGCTGGGTGGCAGGGACCGCTGGGTGGGCGGGCGGGTGGGTGGCAGGGACCGCTGGGTGGCAGGGACCGCTGGGTGGGCGGGCGGGTGGGTGGCAAGGACCGCTGGGTGGGCGGGTGGGTGGCAGGGACCGCTGGGTGGGTGGCAGGGACAGGGACCGCTGCCGCTGGGTCCCCGTGAGCGCTGGGTGGGCGGGCGGGTGGCCGGCCGTGAGTGCTGGGTGGGCGGGTGGCCGGCCGTCAGCGCTGGGTGGGCGGGCGGGTGGCCGGGAGCGCTGGGCGGGCGGGCAGCCGTGGACGTGCGGCTGTGCCCTGCGCAGCGTGACCTCGCAGCGTGACCTCGTCACGCTGCGCACTGCGGGGTATGGGAGAAGCCGGGCAGCGTCTGAGTGCTCAGACGCTGCCCGGCATTAAACTGCGCATGCGCAGTTTAATCCCGAAATCCCGGGATCGGAAATTCCAATCCCGGGATTGAAATCCCGGCGTTTTGGGGGCCAAATCCCGGGATCCCGCCGATCCCGGGATTGGCCACCCTACTCAGTATACAGTATCCGACTTCCTGTGTGTCTGCGCCATCTGTCTGTGTTACTGTGGTCTCCGTATACAGTCGTGATCTTGTATCTCACTCAGTATACAGTATCCGGTTTCCTGTGTGTCTGTGCCGTGTCTCTGCGTTATTGTGTTATCCGTATACAGTCGCCAATTGTCAGATTAAGGTCTAAATGGGCCTGGAGCTGAAAATGATCAAGGACCTATTATGCACAATAATAGGGGTGGTGGCCAGCACCTAATAATGTGGGTAGTGTGACCAATGTTCTGTTTCGGTGGTCTGCTCATGGGTGTGTTTCTATTTGTGTAAATACTTTCAACTTATTATATATACCTGGAAAAGGCAGGGTGCTGGCATAGGAAAAATGTAGGGAGATATATTGGCGGGTGCCCCCCAAAGGTGCTAAGATACTTGCGGGGTGAGGCGGCACTCCAGTGATAAAAAAAAAATACTGAAAGATGAAACTTGGTAGACAACATTTCAGCACCTTTTATGTGGTCACCTAAGTTTACCACACCATATACCCCTTATACAAATCATGCAACACAATAGTTACCCCCTTATACTGTATTTGCCTCTTACACATTATGCCACATGTAATGAGCCAAAATTCCCACCGACTGAGCCAAAATTCACACTATGGAACACGGATTGAGTCAAAATTCACACTATGCCACACAGATTAAGGCAGAATTCACATTTTGCCACATGGATTGAGCCAAAATACACACTATACCAAAAAGATTGAGCAATAAAGCACAATATGCTTCATAAACAGGGGCATTGCGCATTAAAAATGTACACCATAATGCCTATTACATGTTTCGCCACACTACGTATTATGCCTAACACCATAATGCCTATTAAAATTATGCTACATAAGTGCTGTTTACCTACATGCTCATTGCCAGGGGTTCCCTGTGGGATTACATGCTCATTGCCAAGGGGGGAATACATGCTCGCGGTAACTGGGGGACAGCCGCCGCTGGCAGAAAGGACAGCCATTGACAGCCGGGCAGCACTGCAGGTCCCGGCTATTTGAAATAATACCCCTTTCACACCAGAAGATGCAGGGATTTACCTGGGAATATGGTCCCAGGATCATGCAGGGACATTCCCGGGCTGGCCCCTTTTACATCAGCCTAGTACCTGCATTTTCTGGTGTGAGGGGGAGAGAACACCCCCCCCCCCCTTAAACAACCAGCTATATCTTCAGAACCAACTGACCCATTTATATGTAGGCTTTGAATTATTTTGGTCCTGTGAAACTGGGCTGTTTGGTTACAGAGAAATCTGTCCTCAAACAACATGAACAGCCATGAAATTACATTTCAGAAATGATAAAAATCACTTTACCCGCAATATCTCTAGAATGAACTCATATGGACCAGCCTGGTATCAGACTGAAGGCCCAGCGATTTGGGTTTGACTGAGTTCTACCAGTAATGCCAGGCAGGAAATGGCAGCCATTGGAACCTGGTCCTATGTTGTCCTATGGGGAAAACGTTCCAGCTTTGCTTGGCGGTATCTCCGGTTCCCGAGGGGCTAGTTAATCTGGCCCTGCACGGCCTCATTCCCGGCATTCAGGGGAAACAAAGGATGGTGCCCTCCTCTTACTAGTGACCCCAACCTCTGGTGTCTTTCCTTCTCTTTTTGATTGGACATTCGGTAATCACCTATACCCCTTTCACACTGCAACTAAATCCCACATTGATTTTGTTCACTTTATTTTTCACGATTTTTTATTTGATTTTTTTATTTAGTTTGTTAGCGCTGTGAACTGTTTCTGGATCTTAAAAACCTATTTTTCCATTTGTAAATCCCAGGTTGTTGCCGGGTTGACGGGTCAAGGTGCAGTGTGATAACATCAAACTGAATAACCCGGGTCGACCAATTTGACAATTTGACCCTGGCCATCAGAAAGCAGAGGCGTAACTATATATATATATATATATATATATATATATATATATATATATATATATATATATATATATATATGCGTAGGCCCCATAGCAAAAGTTTGTAAGGGCCCCCTATTTAGCAACTGATGGTAATAAATGTATGTAAAACATTACTTAGACAGTAAAGATGGGCCCCATAGCAGCTGCACCCCCTGCACCTATGGCAGTTATGCCCTTGTCAGAAGGGTTAAACCCGGGTTGCCTTGTATATAATGGGCGACCTGGGTTTATTGTGAAAGGGTTCAATGTCTATATGTGATGGTCTGCTATACATACAGTTTTTACTTTATTTTTATGAGCTTAAATCTCCACGTGGCATGGTTAATTAACCCATGTGTCTCTCTCATAGTGGCTTACAGCCATTTTCCCACCTGAGCAAGTTGTGGGAAATTCCACTATCCGCACCAGCTTCTTGCACAACAATGAGGATTCTTACACAATCTACCAACTATCTGCAATCTTTGCGAGGACATCTTGCTAAGCAGCACAAAATGGATTACGGTGGTGATTCTGGTTTGTTTGCAAAAGCAAACTCCTTCTTTAATGCACAAAACCATGCTGCACTGCAGGTGGGGCAGATGTAACATGTGTACAGAGAGTTATATTTGGGTGGGGTGTGTTCAAACAGAAATCTAAATTCCAGTGTAAGAATAAAGCAGCCAGTATTTACCCTGCACAGAAACAAAATAACTCCCCCCAAATGTAACTCTCTCTGCACATGTTACATCTGCCCCACCTGCAGAAGGAGTTTGCTTTTGCAAACCAACCAGAATCACCCCCTATATACACTGATTGGGTAACGTTGTCCTCCTGCTGGGGATTTTACCAGAAATTATTTGTGACAGCATGGATGCACTTTCTTCCACGCCAAAGCACTGTTTGTGGTTGATCCCCTAGCGATGGAAAGTTGCTTGGTGTTTGAGCAGCACTGCTATACAATCACATCTGTGTTATTGATGTCCCTTTGGGGGTTATTTTGGTTCACTCTTTCTGACAAATTCCTTCTTAGATGGACAAACCCATGTGCACTGCAGGTGGGGCAGATGTAACTTGTGCAGAGAGAATTAGATTTGGGTGGGGTTTTACTACAAAGGGAGATCTATATTGCAGCGTAAAAATAAAGCAGTCAGTATTTTCCCTGCACAGAAACAAAATAACTCACCCGAATCTAATTCTCTCTGCACATTTTACATCTGCCCCCCTGCAGTGCACATGGTTTTGTCCATCTAAGAAGGAATTTTGTCAGAAAGAGTGAACCAAAATAACCCCCTTTGTTTGAATACCAAAGGAGTTGAGAACCATTTAAGATTAACCTATGTGAATTTCTGTATGGTTTTTCAAATACGAGATGAATGTCATTTTATGAATACTTATTAGCTTTCTGTTTTATCTAGCTGCATGGTTATATTTTATATTTGTCAGTGGACCTGAAGCGATGTTCGCTTTGGTTTATTGTTTACATCCATGCGATGTAATCAATAATCATATAGCAAATTCGGCCGATATCATCACAGTACATGGGGACATGGGCCCCTTAAACCCCATATACACTAAACAACCTTTTAAAAGATATTACTCAGAAGAATAAAATATCTAGTGTGTACACCCAATATCATTAACCATGCGCACTTCCCACGCATCGTTAACGTTAATCACCCAGCTCGTCGTCAGAACATGCAGGTCAATTTTGGCTATGAAGCTAACAACCTGCATGTTCAACGTCCGCGTGTGATGTCACAAAATGATATCGGTAACTAGTTAACTATGGGGCAGATGTATTAAGCCCGGAGAACAGATATACTGGAGATAAACTGGAGATAACGCAACGGCCAATCATCTCCCAACTGTCATTTTCAAACACAGTTAATTGGCTGGTGCTTTATTTCCTTTCACTCTATCTCCAGTTTATCTCTTCTCCAGACTTAATACATCGGGTGTGGTACAGGGCTCTGACAGTCGGGATCATGACAGTCATTAGCCCAATGTCGGGATCCCGACTGGCCGTACCCAGACAGCATGGCAAGCGCAACAAAGCCCCTTGCGGGCTCGCTGCGGGCACAGTGGCTCGCATGGACCCCCACGAGGAAAAATAGCCGACGGCCGTCGGGAACCCGGCTGTCGGTGTTTTGACAGTTGGGATCCCGACGTCGGATAAAAAATGCCTGTCGGGGACCCCGTCTGGCACCCGATACATCTGCCCCTATATCGAGGAAGGGGGAAGCCCAAGAAAGGGCTATATAGAAGCGCTGGTTTCTAAGTATCTGAGCGGTCCCACTAATGCACACCTTTTTGCTGCTCCCTGTCAGAGTATGTGTAACTCAGACAGAACAAGAAAGAGACAAGGACATGCAGTTTACACTGTCATGTACTATCAGGGAGCGCAATGGTGTGCACTGCAATAATCAACACTTGTTTATATCAATATAAAATTTTTTATTTAAAATAAATAAAAAGCAATAATTTTCAATACATATATGTGCACATCAAGAATTTTTGCAATTGCAAGACAGGACAAACAAGACTTACAACAATTAACATATAGAGGCTTTTTGGAGCATATTTGACTAGTATGAGGCTGGATAGGTTATAAAGTCATTTAAGGCAATGGTTTTTAAGCAAGGCTTTTTGTATATAGTTACCAGTCCCGCATAGATGTTAGAGACAAATTCTCAAAAGATGGTGTGTCCGGCTCAGTAAGTGTCCATAATTCGGGTACACAATTGCCTCTGTGTAATTAGAGGAGCTCTCCTGCTCAGTATGGAGAGGTGGATGGTAGCTCTGCAACACCAATCAATATAGCTGCTGCTCCCGATGGTAGTGACAGCGATAGTCTGCGGTGATTAGAACCTGGTAGTCTGTGGTCAGCAACAAAACGCGTTTCTCCATCTCAAGGTCAGCGGCTTCCTCAGCGGCTTCCTGAGGAAGCCGCTGACCTTGAGACGGAGAAACGCGTTTTGTTGCTGACCACAGACTACCAGGTTCTAATCACCGCAGACTATCGCTGTCACTACCATCGGGAGCAGCAGCTATATTGATTGGTGTTGCAGAGCTACCATCCACCTCTCCATACTGAGCAGGAGAGCTCCTCTAATTACACAGAGGCAATTGTGTACCCGAATTATGGACACTTACTGAGCCGGACACACCATCTTTTGAGAATTTGTCTCTAACATCTATGCGGGACTGGTAACTATATACAAAAAGCCTTGCTTAAAAACCATTGCCTTAAATGACTTTATAACCTATCCAGCCTCATACTAGTCAAATATGCTCCAAAAAGCCTCTATATGTTAATTGTTGTAAGTCTTGTTTGTCCTGTCTTGCAATTGCAAAAATTCTTGATGTGCACATATATGTATTGAAAATTATTGCTTTTTATTTATTTTAAATAAAAAATTTTATATTGATATAAACAAGTGTTGATTATTGCAGTGCACACCATTGCCCTCCCTGATAGTACATGACAGTGTAAACTGCATGTCCTTGTCTCTTTCTTGCCCCTATATCGGCTGTGTCCCTAGTGGTCTAGATGCTGTAGTCCTTGTTATTGAGGGCTCAGGAACAAATGCAGGGCACTCTCCAAGGTCCTGAATCAGGCCTGTATTGTTTATACCAGCAAATGAGTCAGTACTGTGGTGCGTCCCATTAGCATATGGGAGCGGCCAGCGTTTCATGGGCATTCTCATGCTAATGGGCCGATCACGTGGGGGCGGGCAGCTAATATCACCAGATTTCAGCAGCCCGCCCACTGCCTTCTGAACATGCACGCATATGTAAGGTTGCTCAGAGCAACCTTACATATGCGTGCATGTTCCACCTCATTCGATGGTCACTGACCATCGAATGATTTGGGTATTACCTCACAGGCTGCAAATGAATGTTTATGTAAAACGTCCATTCGCAGCCAGTGCAAACTAATGTGCCTTGCAAATGGTGGGCCAGCATACCACCATTCTCAAGGCAGGGTTTAGTTGACTAGCAAGGGTGCGAATTTGCATCTGATGGAATCAACCAGAATACCCCCTATGTGTGGTGACATGATCGTTGGTGTGTGCTCAACCAGGGCTGTATCAGGGAAGAGCCCAGCACTGGCTGGGCCAAGGTACAAGGGAGCTGCACTGTGGGTAATGGTCCTGGCAGCGGCCTGCAGCGCAGCCTCTGAAGTTTTTGGCAACTGGAGCTCATGCTCCACCAGTATCGCCCCTTGCCACTCCCCTGCATGCTGTGCTGGATATAAGGCTACATGGGCCTACAGTGATTACTATATACCACAATGTCTCCTTGAATAATAATAGAAAAATGTTGTGAAGAAAGTAGAAATACAATTTTGTACACTTTTGACTTATTAACAACCATGTGACCAGCTGGATGTGTGTCATCATCATACCATCATGATGGGCCTATTGTCTTGTAGGGGACTGGAGGTGTAGCTCTATCCAGTCACATTACCAAGTATCGGTACTCTTCCTCTGGACTGAATGAGGGAAGGGTTGTAGCCTGCGATCTTTTACAATTGTGGAGAAAACACATAAATGCCATGCAGCAGGGCATCGGCTGTGACCGCTTCAGAGGAGCCTGCCACCAGAAATTGGGGAACCTGGGATAGACAATTTAGGCAGGGTCCCCGCCACCATCTTATTGCAGTTGGAGCATCAAATGTCAGCCAGGCAGAGACAGCATTGGTGGCATTTTACATATGGAACCAGTCGTGAGCCAAGAGGAGGCCGCAGACCAATAGCCATTCAAGAGCGGCCATTGTGGCTGCTGGTCTGGAAGTTCTGGCAGTACAGTAGCCCCTGAGGGCCTGCCATTACCTGTTGGAAACTAACCTTCCAGCAGCTGCCAGGCTCTGCCCACCTCTTATCTAATGTCTAGGGCACATTTGTAGATATATTTTTAATGACCAAATTATGTACACTATAGATATTTAACCGTATTCATTTTATTGACAAATATGAAAAATGTACATAAAATTATACTAAATAAAGATTAAATAGCTTTAATATAATTCAATTCCCCCCCAACTGTCTCGCTTATCGCAGGACCGTCCAGCATCTATTTAGAGAGGCAGAGGGGCTGGGGGCATGACCAGCATGACAGTGCTGGCCATGCACTCGTAGTGATGTAAAATGTGGATCCCCCTATGGCATAGGCCCACACCCATTTTCCTGAGCCGTGTGATTTCTACATTGAAGATGTTTGGAGGTATGCTTGGTTTAATTAAACAAATATCAGCATATTTGGAAAAATATTAGCCCATTAGGTTTTTGTTTTTAAAGTGATTTTTTGGAGATTATAGTATTGCCTTGTAATAATCAGGGGGGGGGGGAGAGTAATGGTTGGCGTAATGGGCGGTGGGGGGGGAATACAATCATGGAACCATGACAGCTGAAGCCTCAAAAAGTATGGTGGTCACTACCATAAAAGTATAATACATTCAGCCTTTATGCGCATGCACGCCATCGGTCCAGTACGCTATTTGTGTACTGAACTGGTGTCCCATCTGATGTCTGTTGCAGACCAGACCATCATGCTCTCATCTTTCAATGGGATGCCAACAGTCAGAAGACCGATGCCAGAATTCCAACATCAATTAGGATGCCGGCATTTCAATCCCGTCTGCCCACATTCTGAGAGTATGTGGGCAGTTTAGTGTGCAGCCAGGAGGACGGGGTGTGTTTGGGCACTTACAGCTATGATTTGTCAACCAGCTAGCACCCTGTAGTCCAGCGCATCAGATGTATGGCAATGTGAATGCATTGCGATAAATTGCATGTGACAATAGCACATCAACTACAAAATTGCATTAAAGAACTTCCAAGAAGCTGCCGGGGGAGTTCAAGGGAAATCACATGCGACTTGAGCCGTAGATATGTTACACAAGTATATGGGGCCTTTATAGAAGGGAGGGGTCAGGTCCCCATACTATAGGATTATTGACATGCAATTTGGGCTCTTTGCATGCGATTGCAGCGATCAAACGCATGAAAAGCATCCAAATTGAATGTGATTGACAGCAGTCGTCCCTGCTGCAGAAGCAATCTGTGGGATCGCATGCGATAAATCCCATGCAAAAGGACCGCACCGGCAGGCAAAAGGACCGCACTGCATGAGACAGAGACAGCTTACACAGAGCTGGCCATGCTCCTGTAGTGACGTTATCCCTGTAAGGCCGTGCCCCCTGTGACATAGGGCACACCCCTTTTTCAGCCATGCGAGCATCCAGACTTCTAAAATCAAAATGTTGGGAGGTATGCTTTCACTATAAATTTTTCATAATAAAAAAAAAAGGGCTTTCTTGAAAATGGTTTTCTACTTTATAAACTATACAGCCTATAATAAAAACAGTATATTCTTGAATTACTGTAGATACGTTTATATTTTCTTGTTCTAATGCTACCTTAGTGAATTTGGCCCAATTTTGATTACAAAGCATTGCTAGGCATTAGCGGCACCTAGTGGTCACCTGCAGACTTGTTTCTACACTAAAGGGAAAGCCTTGTTCTTATTCCTTACTAGTGAGCCACCCTTCTGCTTTGCACAGGTACATTATTTCTAGTAACAGTGATGTTTTTACATAAAAAAAAAAAAAATTAGTGCCTTATAATATATTTCTTTAAATCGACCACATTTGTAATTTTTCCTCTGGACATGAATACAAAAAGATATATATATATATATATTTTTATGTAACACGGGAAAGGGCCACAAGAAGTTGTCCTGGGAAGAACATTGCCCACTTAGATCAACGCCAGCTACATTAGGTGTTTGATCTTGTGCTTTATTTATGGTCATGGCAAAGCAAACGTATCAGGAACTGGACTTGTTTAAAATTAAACGGTAAATTTGAGGGAATCATTGGTATTCTGGGTATTAGAACATTTCTCCAGTTCCATAGTCAGTTAGATTACCCTCGATGAGATTTTTCATATGCAATTGTGTCTCATTGCATGCCCCCCTCTCCCAATCACACAGACCCTGCCCCAACCACTGCACTCTCTGCCCCCCATCACACACTCCCTGCTACCCATTAAACACCCCCTACCTCAGCCACCCCACTCTGTTAGCCCATGGTAACATGATTCCACAGCCATGTTAATATTGCAAAGTGGGCAGTATGGATGGGTGTAATGGTTAGCATTACTGCCTCACAGCACTGAGGTCATGGGTTCAATTCCAACCATGGCTCTAACTGTGCGGTGTTTGTATATTCTCCCGCACCTGTGTGGGTTTCTTCTGGGTAATCCGGTTTCCTACCACAATCCCTTAACCCTAGAATGTCTGTATGTGTGCGTACATGTGGTAGGGAATATAGATTGTAAGCTCCACTGGGGCAGGGACTGATGTGATTGTTCAAATATTCTCTGTAAAAGCGCTGCCGAATATGTGTGCGCTATATAAGAAACTGTAAATAAAATTGTTAAAAAGAAAAAAAAAAAAAAATGCACCTTTGTTATCTGATGTATTTCCATAGTTTATTTGTTTCCATTGGTGTTATGTATCACATGACGTTCCTTATGCATTTCCACCCACGCCAAATGAACACTTGTTATGTTCAATGAGAAGAACAAAATGAATCAAAGAGCAGAAGCATCCGATAATCAGAAAACTAATTTTATCCTACAAACCGCATAAACAGAATTAGGTCAAAATCACAGTTCCAGAAAATCTGGCTGGCCTTCCACGTCTTCTAGAATAATCTAGTGATAGATTTCTGGGTACATTCCTGGCATCAATGCCACAATAGCCTTACAACTCCTTGTGTAACCCGGTAGCAATGCTTTAAGACGTGGACGGAAGGTTTGGTGGTTCCCCGTAAGATTCTAACTTTCTTAAGGCTGCATACGAAGGGCACCGTCCAGACGAATGACTTCTGCATTCAACATGGGGTTTTCTACAATGGTTTGTACCAGGTGGGCATACTCTTCAGGGTGGCCCAGTCGGCTGGGGAAAGGTACTTGCTTGGCCAGGAATTCTCTTGCCTTCTCAGGGAGCCCAAGGAGGAGAGGGGTTGCGAACAAGCCTGGAAAGACAGAATATTCGGTGACATTTTGCAGTGTTCCGGAGCACAGAAAAATCTTACACAAAAAAAAAAAAAGTGTTTTCCAATATTGGTCCCCAAGGCTCACTAGCTGTCTAGGTTTTTGCAATATTCATACTTGAGAACAGATGTTTAAATATAAAAATTGAAGGTACTAAATAAGCCAACGGTGTTCAAGCAAAGTGCATACACACCAAGCGATTTCCCCCTGCCCAGTGATTTCTCCAGGGCGTGGACAGCTTTCCATAGTCGGACGCTATTGAAAGATGTCCACCCTGTCTCATCTGCTGGTAATACCAGCAGATGAGTGGCGCGGCTGGCGATGATGCCAGAGCGCGCATCACCACTCTCCCGTACACACTAGGCCGCTTTGGAGCGGAAAGCAGCTGGTACAACAAACTGAGCTGCTTTAAACTCAAAATCACCCAGTGTGTATGGGGCTTTAGCGGGGGGGACCAGACTCCATAACGCCTCACAAGAAAAAAGGGTCATTATTAATAATTTAAACCTTTCCTAGAGTAAGAACAGCACAACGAAAAAAGTCACTCATATCTAGTATTGACTAAGGAGGAAGTGTACAACAGGGAGACAGCACACGGCACCAAGGTAAACTTGCAATGCTGCTCGCAGTGAAAACTCAGTCACGGAGATAGCGGGGAGTGTCTGCAAAAAGAAGGCGATCTTATATGCATACAAAAAATGGCGCCATCACAACTCCCATGTATATTCTTGAACAGCCATGAAGGCACAATGGGACCACTCGCACTCAGTTGCCGAGCATGTTGTGATGGCTTTGGTGGACATTTGTTCGCTTGTAGGCGGCTGCCTCACAGTTTGCTGCTGCTTTGTTAGCACTGCAAACACATCTGTATCAGGCTTCCTCAGCTGTAACAGTCTCACAGAGAGCATCAGTCACAGACACAACATAGGCAGCCATTTTGTGTGGTAATGCATTCTATTTCACAAAAACTCTAATCAGAATTTATAGTTTGTAGTGAATTTCCTGGCTGCAATTGCATAAAGAGTTGCTTAAGAAATAAAATGGCTGCTGACACTTTATGTAAACTACTTATATCTGTATAATTGGGACCCTCTTTCTTTACTACAGGTGTCCCATATGAATAAGTTGAGGGGGGGGGGGGGGAATCACAAGGATGCCTGGCAAACGTAACTTTATTGCCAGCAATAAATGACCTCAATGAAGAGTCCCCCAACTACTATCCATGTAGGGCTGGTCATAGATGTATGACTAGGCATCATTCCCAAGAACATTAGTGCTGGACACAAAATGGCTGCCTTCACTATGTGTAGGCATCAGGTAGTATAAACAAATGGTTCCCTAGTGCAAGGATGGGGAACCTTTGGCTCCCAGTTGTTGCTGAAGTAAACATCCCAGCATGCTCTGCTACAGTTTTGCTTTTTGACAATGCTCAATAGTTGCACGGCATGCTTGTATGTGTAGTTTAACAACAGTTGAAGGCCAATGGTTTCCCTTCCCTGCCCTAGCAGGTCACATTTATGCAAGTAAAACAGATATAAAAAGGAAAGTACCAGGAGCGATTGTCACGACTCTGATGCCAAGTGGAGCCAGATCTCGAGCGATAGGGAGGGTCATTCCTACAATTCCCCCTTTGGAGGCAGAGTAGGCCGCCTGTCCAACCTGCAACAGTACACAATGTGACCAATACAGCAAAGCTCATGTGACACATTACAAATAACCAGAAGTAGGCAATTTCATATACATATAAAATAAACCATGCTGGGAAATCACACTACGCCAGAGAGGAGCACGGTGCCGTTGGACCTCAGGATCTCCACCTGCTTCCTTGTGCAATCACCAGTTACACATTTATCTTACATCACATGTCTTCAACCTGTGGCCCTCCAGATGTTGTAGAACTACATGTCCCAGCATGCACTGACAGTTTTGGTATGCTCTCATAGGAAAAAAATGTGGCAATGCATGTTGGAACATGTAGTTTCACAACATCTGGGGGGCCACAGGTTGAAGACCCATGTCTTACATGTTCTTAGCTGAACACAAGAATTAGAGGGGGAGAGGGACAGATTACTGTGCTACCCAGAACTTAACAATTGTGTAGGAACAAAAACAGCAGCATGGACGATGTAATGGTTAGTATTACTGCCTCACAGCACTGGGGGTTGGTTCCCACGTTACATCTGCCCCACCTACAGTGCAGCATGGTTTTGTCCATTTGAAAAAAAAAAAAAAAGTGCTTTGTTTGCTAAAGAGTCCAAAGGAGAAAACACAATACACACAGGGCCCAATTCCAGCTTGAATACATGGTCAATGTCCACAAGACTGAGCAATTAATGGTAGACTGTACATGCACCGCGGTAGAGTTGCGATGCCGCTCTCGCTGAGAATTTCAGCGCAGTTATTGACAGGAAGGCATTGTTTAAGGTAGGAAACAGGGAATGTCGGCAAGCAGAAAGGCGTGTCAAGCCAGTTTCCATAATCAGATGAGATCATGTACATAGAGAAACACGCCTCCAGTGTCTCTATTGGCGCGTCCACTCTTCATGATCAGACACTCATTTCGGAAGTCTATGGGCCTGATTCAAAGTTGATCGCTGTTGTGCGAATTTGCAATCCGTTTGATCATGGAATGACATTCACGTGCACAAATCGTAGTGCGCATGCGCAAATAGCAAACTGGATTGACAGGAAGCTGGCGTTTGGGGGGTGGTAACCAAATTTTTTTTTTTAACAGAGTGTCCAAAAAGAAAAATGCAGGCCTGCCCAGGCGTTTTAAGGGAGGATGTGTGACGCCAGTGCGTGCTTCGGTCTGCCTGTCGCAGAACTGTAGAAGGGTCAGACTTACTCACATGTACACAGACTGGAACTCACAGATTTGCGCAGGTTTTCTGTCTGTCTCGGCGGCGGCTATCTAGTTGCAGTCATCTGCAACTTTGCAGATGAGTGACCAGGTCTGAATTAGGCCCTATGTTTTTGCACCAAAGCTGAGTATATGTATGCAGTTGCCATGGCGCTGGTGGATGTGATGTGAGCGTTTGCCTCACTTCACTTGACATGATTAGCAAGTCCAAAGTCCACAAAAAATAAATACATTGCAGCTGTGTACGCATGTGCACACAAATCACTATCACAATCTGCACAAGGAATAGTTTGCAGATGTAAAAGGTTAAAGAGTCCGCATCTGTGTACGGGATACAGCCGCTAGGTTGACACTATAAAAGGTCAACATACATTAGGTCGTCCACTAACAGTTGACAGGTCTTAGGTCTACGCAAGCATTAGGTCGACAATGGGAGAGTCTACATGAGTTTTTCACTTTTTTTTTTAGCCGACTTGTGCCGACAGGCGGTATTTCATACCCGACCATCCACTAGGGCGTGGAAGGGGAATATAATAGGATCCGAAGCATGGCAAGTGCAGCGAGCCATGTGAAGGGACGCGGTACACTGATATGGGGTTCATGTAGACTTATGCCGAATTGCGGAACAAAACAAAAAAACGTGAAAAACTCATGTCGACCTTTTGACTGTCGACCAAATGTACCAATTGTATTGACTTTCCGACCCAGGTCTACCTATTTCATGTGTCGACCTTACCCCTATGTACACAACCGAAAGCGATTACAAGCAACTGGAATCATAAGCACCGGTATCTCCTGATATAAGGATGAATGGGCCTCACTGGTTGGTAGTGAGGTGTCTGCACATAGTATAAGTGTCCCGTGACCATGTATACAAAGCTGCAGCCTGTTTAGAGGTTTCAGAAGGATCTCCCGCATGAAGGAATGGGTTGGGGCAGATGCAAAGGAATGTAATGATGCCGCTGTCACAAGCTGAAGGCTGCAGAGATGTCATGGTCGCTGAATTCAGGGGGATAGTCGCATGGATTTCTTCTAGCTGGAATTGCCACCGCTCTAGGTCAACTCAGAGACAGACCCTCCATTTACTGTAGGAGGAATGTATACAACACACAAATACATACAGATGACACAACACATCTTTCTCATACTCCAAAATTTTAGGTCATTACATAAAAAGAAGCGCCTGACCTGTCCATCAAAGGCAGCGATGCTGGCTGTATTAATGATGACTCCTTTCTGTCCATCAACATCTGGCTCATTCTTCACCATCTCTGCTGTCGCTAGACGAATAACATTAAAAGTTCCGGCAATGTTCACCTAAGAGAACAGCAAATAAAATATAACTCAACAACGTTTATCGGGTCCGGTATGATATGCCGGCGGTCGGAATACCGACGCAGCAATGCCGACAAGGCTCGGCACACTATTTTATTCTCCCTCTATGGGGGTCATGGACAAAGTGCCGGCATTGCAGCGTCGATATTTCGACCGCCGGCATATTGACCGCATCCCCTTTTATCTTACCACCAAAAACCAGTACTAATGTAATTTAATCGCTAAATTATCCAAGTTGATGTTTGATGCTGCAGCGTATATTGGCCTTGATACAGACTGTATTCATTCACAGGGGGACCTTGCGCATGTTAACCGCATACCATGTGCAGTGGTCCGATAATCGGCCGCCCTGCGATCGGGTCTGAATCAGGCCCATTATTTGTTCACACTCAAAATGATTGAAAACTGTAGAAATTCTTCCAAAATACAGGTTTTAATACAATAGCTTATACAAACAGAGAAAATAGAAAATCAAGTTCTAATATCGTTTAAACCTACATTTATGACCCTCTGGAAATCTTCCAAACTGTGTGGCCTCTGTTTGCTTTTGTTGTAGGTTTTTATAGCTACGGCAATCCCAGCGCAGTTCACCACAATATTCACTCCTCCAAACTTGGAACGGGCCACCTCCAACGCATTTGTCACATCGGACTCTGAGGTCACCTACATTCAATTACCGGCAGAAAGCAAATCACACAACAGATTAATATTGACGCAAAAAAAATAAAAAATATTAAAAACATTTATGTATAAAAAGAGGTTGCATGTTTTTATTTAAAAGTGGAAGCAGGCAAACTTTGTTTGTTGTTAAAGTCAAACATGGTCCTTTAAAAGATTTAATACAGTATGGCCACCAGCTTCACAAGTACACCTTAGGTGAGACATATCTATATTACAGATGAGCAGGTTTGATTTCCTGGAACCAAACCCACCCGAACTCAGGACTTCCGGAGCAGATCCGAGTGCCGGCACGTTGTCCTTCCAGACTCGGAATTGGGAATGAAACAAAACATCATCTTAGTGGAGTCAGATCTCAGAGTTTGGGTCTATAAAGTTGTCTTCTGACTGATCCAGTCAATGTCTGCTATGTGAGACAATGGCCGTCTTAGGCAACCAGTGGCCCATTAAAATGGGAACAGCTGCTGATTGGATGTGACAGACAGGAGTGTAGAGAGACAAGTTGGGGACCTGTCAAACTGTCTGAATGGTCATCGGCCACTGTAGCCCTGTAAATGTGCAGAACTGGATGGTCTGGGCTGCTCTGCCCTTTCTCAACCTGACCCTGTATCAGCATCTTGCAGAGAGAAAAAAGTGATTTTCCACTAAGGAGAGGTAAGCGGGATTATTTGGGCTGAAAAATAAAAATCAGACAGGTAGTGTTTAATTGGGACTTTCTCCTGAGGAAGCTGAGTCACCATAGCCCAGAGTAATGCATTAACATTGTACCTGGACTCCTGTTACTGAAATGGACTTTGCCATTCACCTAGGAACATTCTGAATACCAGTGGATCTTTCCCATTCATCTACAAATTTGGGTACTTATGTAGTATCTGGGCGCCAGATTTAGAAATCGGATCGGATCGCATGCGACCAAATCGGATTAAGTTAAGGCATACAATCAGATGCGATGCGATGACCCGATTTTTCCATAGGAATCAATGTTAAAATGGAATGAGTCCATTTTAACATGGAATTCAATGGGAAAAGGGGTCCTTTTCATACCCCTACTATCCAAGTGGGCATGGAGTTGGATATAAACCTGTGGCGAGCGTAGCGAGCCACCGAGCCCGAAGTGTGGCGAGCCCCGCGAGGGGACACAGAATACCGTCCGCTCGCCTCGCTACGCTCGCCACAGGTTTGTATCCAACTCCATGCCCACTTGGATAGTAGGGGTATGAAAAGGACCCCTTTTTCCCCATTGAATTCCATGTTAAAATGGACTCAGTTAATTTTAACATTGAATCCTATGGAAAAATCGGGTCATCGCATCTGATTGTATGCCTTAACTTAATATTCAAGTGGGTTTTGGATGATACTGCTTGCGCACTATTTGAACTCTCTCACTCTGCTGCCCTCTGCTGACCAAAAATTTAAGAGCAACACTGACTCTTATGTAATGCAGCAAAGGATTTTTATGGTCTGCAGAGTACTGGCGCAAGGGTGTTTGAGCTGATATGTTTAAAAAGAATCTGGACCCGTGAAGGGAATATAATGACCAGAAAATTTTATTGTACACACAATTAAAAACAATTTAAAAAACAATAAAAAGTGCAAGTGCCAATTTTTTACAAAAGTGCAAATGCAATACATATACAGTGAATGTATACACAAAAAACGGGGACAGATAGGGTATCCTGAAGAAGGAACCAGATTCCGAAACATGTTATGAGGATGCCAACACTCTGACGGGAGGACTCTGCTGTAACATCTACTTATCACCATCCAAAGCCTGTGCGGTGGTGCTTCATTCCTGCTACCCGGGATTTACCATCTAATAGCACCCAGCCCACCGCACCACCCTGGAATGGTGAGATAAAAGTATCAGATTGCCCCGTCCTATTCATTGTACATGCACTTTTGAATATATATGCATTGTCACTTTGAATCTTGTACTGCTGCTGCACTTGCACTTTTGTGTATCCATTTGCATTTGCACTTTTTATCTGTGAATTTTACTTGTGAATTGTATGTTTAAATAAATCTTCATTCTGGTCAAATACTCCCCACTGTGGGTCCAGATCATTCACATATCCACTCCGGGCTATGTGCGCCTAAACCTGTTGACCTATCTCCCCATTCCAAATTGTATATCCAAGAGTTGGTGTCACTCTTAATTGGCAACAGAGGGCTGCACATATCTCCGCAGGAAAAATAGTGCGCACGGATACCCCCCTCACCTCCATATATTCTGCACGGACTGTTTGGACAGTCTCATATGGAATCGAGGAAGAAATACCAATACACGTGGTCTAGATCGTGCTTGCATTTATACCTTCTCACATATATGCCTTTTCTTTACCATATAAAGCCCAATGTATATAAACTAGCACTGGTTTCACTGCTTCTCGGATTTGAGAGATGATTAATATCACGGTGGGTGGGATACTGGCAGTCAGAATCCCGATGCCAGCGTTCCAGCTAACAGCCGGTGTCTGAATCCCAACTGCTGGAATATCCTGATAGGAAGTGTGCAAGGGGGGGGGGGGGGTTAGCGTTCGGCCGGGTGAGGGGGTGAAGTGGTTGGAAGATTTAGGCACTTTCCTCGGATTATAAAGGGACTGTTTGTTAGTTTTTTCATAGACTGTTCATTATCAATAGTTAAAAATCACAATGAAAACATTAGGAAACATACAAAACATTAATTGAAATACCCCAATAGAATAACATAGGCCATGATGGGGGGAGAATAGCAAGAAAAAGACTCCTAAAACACTTATCCTTGTAAACCTTAAGGGTCCCATACCCTACTCGACTTCTGTGGGGGAACTCGCACTGAATTCCCCTTGAGCAGCTGGGAGCCTGCGGTACTACTACAAGAGATTTATCACGAGATCCCAGTTTCCTGCCGCGAAGAGAGGGGCAGACCTGGCGGCAGGAATGCAAGTACGTATCTCCACCTCCACTGCACACGGGACTGCCAGAATTGGATGAAATCGGACCCAAATTGCATATAGGCCTTAAGACCAGGGCTATTTTTCAGCAGGCTCCAGCAGGAACTGAGGCCCTTATTCTAGTTCACTCTTTCTGACAAAATATTTCTTAGATGGACAAAACCATGTGCACTGCAGGTGGGCAGGTGTTACTTGTGCAGAGATAATTAGATTTGGGTGGGGTTTTATACCTGCCTCACCTGCAGTGCACATGGTTTGTCCATCTAAGAAATATTTTGTCAGAAAGAGTGAACTAGAATAAGGGCCTCAGTTCCTGCTGGAGCCTGCTGAAACATAGCCCTGCTTAAGACTATACAAAATCGTAATAAACTGATGACCCTTAGTACGATCATCCCATGTAATCAAAATTGAAAGTAATGTGACAGTACAAAAACCATCAGGTGGTTTCAAAAACTTGTAAGATTTTAATCAAAATAAAAGTTGCATAAGCCTAGACTTAACAGTTTCTAGGAAGGGAGAGGCCGAAGCCCGTTTGCTAAGTAGGACTTTTTTGTCCAGTTAATAGTGTGATAATACACCTAAATTACTGACCCACAGCTCAAGTTAATGGGTATGGAATGAATTTCCTTCTATTTTGTCGCAATCATGATGCAAGAAATATCAGGAGTCCGATTCTTAAAGAAGTATTTTTATTGAATAAAAAAACCTCACCCACATTAGACAGCAAAAAGGACACTCTCTGGGCAAGTATCAAAGACAGAATACCTGATGCATTGTCCCCAGAACTTGAATATATAAAAAGGCATAACATTTTAATATTAACCTCCCCATAATTATATCATGATATTTCCTAATATGGATAAAATACATATATGGTCATATCTTTATAACTTTCAGAACAGTGCTTTTTGAGACAAATAATATATGTCAATGGAGTTGGCAACATCTCATTGAGATGTCCTTGCAATTCTAAGAAACAAAATGGTATGTGTAGGGGTTAATGGCCAGTTGGAGATAGTTCCTGGGTTGGGGACCATTTTTTGGAAGGCTGGCAGTCCATTCTGGGAATTACTTGGCCTAATAGCAATATCAGCAAACAAGTGATTGAGATTTTAGATTATGCAAGTGTCAGGTCACATCTGTTCTAAAGGAAGTTAATCGTTAATATAGTCAGCTAGTCACAGAACATAAGTATATAGGGCAGGGCCGGCCCTAGGCATAGGCAGGCTAGGCAATTGCCTAGGGCAGCAGCCTATGCCTAGGGGCAGCATTGCGTTAAGCTGGGGCTGGGAGACATACCGCAGGTCACACTCGTACTGTACGGTAGTGGCTCACGCGCCGCAGCAGCCGCCCCCCCCCGTCCGCTGCCCGCCGCCCGCTGCCCTCGCAATGATGTCGGGCGCAGCTTAATGTTTTCACATCGGCCCGGCCAGCCGCGGCGCACCCCCACGTGACACACGCGGTGACGCAGGCAGCTCAGTGCTCGCCCTCACATCCCACACTCTGTCCCACCTCCTCCAGCCGCCGCGGCGCGTGCTGGGAGTAGTGGAGGAGGGACAGCGACAGTGAGCCACGCAGCAGCAAATGGAGTGTATGGTGGCAGGTGAAACGCCACCATCATCAGCGCCTGTGCCTTGCCCCTGTGATTCTTCCAGCCAGCCAGTGTAACTGTGAGTCTTGAGTCTGGGGACTTGATCTTGATACCTACACTAATATATATATATATTGCGTTTAGCACCTGTTTCTTTAACAATAAAAATGTCATAAACCAGCATGTTATTTTTTGTGTGTAAACACTAAATTTTGTGGTGGTATCATCTGCTAGGGGGCATCAAAAATTTTTTTGCCTAGGGCACCAAATTGGATAAGGCCGGCTCTGATATAGGGGTAGATTTATTAAGCTTGGGGAAGTGCTAAAGTGTCTGGTCTTGATCACCGGCCAATCAGCTCCTACCTGTCATTTTTCAAACTAAGCCTGTAACTTCACAATTAAAAGATGATTGGCCGGTGATAAAGTACCAGCCATATTATCACTTCACCGAGCTTAATAAATCTGCCCCATAGTGCATTATCTGCATACATATAGGAATATTCGTCCAAAGCTATAACTACCCGAATAAATAATAGTTTTGACACTGTTTACAGCATAAACAAACTTATAAAATGGAGTTAATATACCTTACGTTTTTCCCCAAAACTTTCGTATCCTTTTGCAGGACTGAAATGATGGAAAAAGTCGCATTAAGGCAGTTACAAGAGCCAGACTTACCAGCACCAACTTACTTCTACGGGGGCTTGGGAAATACATGCTCAATTAACACTATTCAGATGAACCTCTTGAAGCCACAAACACAAAAATTGCAACGATGACCATTCCTAGCGTTTACCAGGAGAGCTGTCCTTTGCTACTTATTTAATGCATATAGCTTTACTAAATGCTGCAAGTGACTAATTGCATCGAGCGCAAAATGCAACGCTTAAACCACCCTGTCCTTGCGGGGACCATGCATTAAGCATTGTATTTGTAATGAGATCTTGGCAGTGTTAGTGAATAAGATCACGTTGCTGGATCGCTTTCATTGGGCAGATATATGAAGCCGCCCTGATTTTAGCTTTTTTCTTTAAAAATAAATAAATCCAAAACAAGAACATTATTCCAAATTCAAGACCTGGAGCTCGGTGCACATCTCTAGTTTATTTATACCTACATCAGTCGGAGCAAATGCACATTTCTCTCCAAGAGACTGCGCAACGCTGCTCCCGTCAGTGCTTGGTAAATCAAGGATGACGGCGCTGGCTCCATGACGCACTAACCGCTCCACTGTGGCCCGACCAAGACCCGAGGCTCCCCCAGTGACAATTCCGACCAGGCCCTGGAACAACAGCACTTTCATTGTAGAAAGAATTACAGGAATACAATAAATACATTAAAACAATATATACATGGCCTAAAGCATAATTCATGAGGATGCAGCTACCAATTTACAGGGACCTTACCGATTGGTTTACTGCACTATGGAGGAAATTACATTTTTGCCGTCTAAATTTTCCTCCATTGATTGCAAGCATAACTGAATCATTTTTTTTCTCCCCAAGGGGCCAGGACACGGAGTATAGTTTACTCCCGACACCCGTAAAGCCCAAGGTTCTGATTGGCCCATAGGCCAATCAGTCAAACTAAAAAGATGATCATCGATAGGTAAAACCATCATCCATTGCATAGTATGCCACCATCAATGGCTGTTTGCACTATTGCAGCGATGGCCATCCCTACTGATGTCCGTGTCAGTCCTGGGTTCTAGGGCCCGTTGCTTAAGAAGCTGCTTGGAGATTGCATAGGACATGAATCAGATTTAAAGACGAGTCACAGGGAGCTAAAAGGAGGAATTGCTCAGGTGTCCTGCGGTTATACTGTCCACACTAGCTCCTTAGGAGAACATAATGACAGGTAAGCAGTGACGGTTATGGTGTTCACATTAGGGCATTTTTAACTCTACACCCTGGTAGGGGTGCCGGACGGGGTCAAAACACCGAAAGCCGGGTTCCCGATGGCTGTCGGCTATTTTCCCTCGTGGGGGTCCACGACCCCCATAGAGGGTGACTAGAATGCGTAGAGAGCCACCGTGCACGCAGCTAGCTCGCAAGGGGCTTAGTTGCGTTCACCTATATCACACCCCCCTGGTAGAAAGTCTGTTCTGTGGAAGCAGAGGAGACTAGCACAGATTGTATTGTTTTCATCTGGGGCACAATGTGTTTACATTTTGTGTTCCATGGGAGACATTGGGGAACAATGATCATTTTTTTTTTTATGTAGGTACCAATGTGATATTAGTTTTCATGTGCGGGCCAATGTATTTATATTTGATACCTGTGAGGACTGTGTGATTATTATTTTTCATATGGGGACCAATGGGTTTGTTTATTTATCCTGTGGGGAGCCAATGTGTTTTTGCAGGTGGGGGTCTGATTGTGTACCTTGGTAAATTTTAAATTCTTCTTTGGTGTGCAGAGTTAAAAAATCACTGCTATACAGACTTCAAACAGGTTAATGGTTAACAATCGATGGTCACCCTTGGTGCAGCTGGTGATCATCGATGGTTGTTGTGGAAGCATATCGACGGCTGGGTCCTGGTGCCCAGCTGTATACAAAGGCAGCGTGGGAGAGGGAGCCCCAGATATAACCAATGCTGCTGATTGGTGACTGTGCAGTCACCAGACACCCTGCTATGATACAGTCACCACCAGTCTGCCACTGGAGGGAATCTGCAGGAAGACCCCCCCCCCCACACACACACACACTGCCAGCCATTGGGCAGAAGCTTGGATGAAAGAGTGAATGGTGCAGGGGGCTACTTGCTTTTCCGTGGGACCTGCAGCACATTCTGTATATACCTCCCACGGTACTGGTCACATGGTCCTCTTCCCTAGCCACTCACCTTCAGGCTTCTCAAGTTCGCCATGTTTCCACAAGGAGATCCCTGACAGATGAACCAGCAGCCAATCTATTGCATAAAGATAAGAATGTAACCCTCCTTTAAGTATGAGGGTAACGGTTAATGTAATGTGCCTCCACCCAAGTTTAGAAGTATATTTATGGGTCACTTGGGTAACCCACTATCTCTTTTTATTTATCTAGATACTGGTGAATGGCGTCAAGGAAATCCCCCACAAATGGTAAGTATACTTAGAAGTAATTTAATTAGATGCAGTAAATACTTAAAATACAAACATTGTATTACATTTCATGAATACATATATAGGTAATATCACTAACACACTAAAACCCTTATATTTGCCTATACAATAAAAATAGTGCATGCATTACAAAAATTACCCATTACTGGCCAGTATAAATAAACACAGTATATAGGTATAAATGTCCTTGTTGGCGCGCGTTGGGGCCCTTAGAAACTGTTATAGCTGCAGATAGGTAAATAATCTCCTTAAATGCTCATTGCTTCAAAATGTGTTACTCTGCTGTACTGTTAATGCAGCTTGAGGTAAATTGTTGCCAAATATAATCAGTCACAGTTAAAAGGTTTGGCATAAAGCCCAATACTGAGCTATTTGTACTAGTAGTGAAATCTTCTACTTTAGTAAAGCTGAATATAGTCTGGCTAAACTCAGTGCTTTCCTTAATACTTGCAGTTAGTACACTTTTCTATAAATGTTCACAAGCTGGCTACCTAGAGTGTATAGGTGCAATGAATAGAGTTTGTAGCTCACCAATTCCCTTGTAGCTGTGCTCTGTCTGCCTGGCCAATTGTCTTCCTATGTCATCAACTGCCTTTCTCCTTGATCTTGGCAAACTGTCCCTCTTGTCTTTATCCTTCTCTTTCCCTCTCTCTCTCTCTCTCTGTCTCTTTCTTTCTGCTTGTCCACCTTGGATATGCCTGCCCTTTTATTTTATCTGGCCCCAGTGACTGTATGCCCCTCAGTTGCCCCACCTCCCGTCTCCCGCAGGGTGCTGCGGTTAATACACACAGCCCCTGGGTGTGGAGGGGTGCATCTGAACCTTAGTGCTGCTGGTGCTAATAGGGGCGGTGCACAGGCGGCGCTGCACTTGTCAGCTCTCTGGTGGGCTGCTTACTGGACAGTGCTGGCGGAGGGCGTTTCTGGTTCCAATGGCTCTATCTCTCCCCACGCCTCCTCCCGTCTCCCGCAGGCAGCGCTGTTAGCGAGACAAGCTGTGCCTGGGTGTAGAGGGGCGTGAGTGGGGTGGCTTCTCCTCCCGAGCTGGGAGGTGCCGATCAGGTCTCTGCAGCTGTCAGTGAATGTTTTGAGGGGAGAAGCAGCGATCAGCAGGCAGCGCTTCTCTGAGCTTGTCCCGGCAGAAGCATCTATGAGTGGCAGGGGCGGTTGGAAGTCTGTCTTCTGCTCCCAGCACCGCCTCCCGTCTCCCGCTGGTGACCGCTGCTTAAGCGGGCGGCACCAGGGTGTGGAGGGGTGCAGATGGGAGTCTTTCCGTCCAGCTTTCCCCAGCGGCAGCGCTTTGGTGTTGGTGGGAGGCGGCAGCTGTCAGTTGCTGGGCGGCGGCTTTCTCTCTCTCCCCCTCCTACTACAGCGTCAGTGGAGGGGGTGTGCCTCTGATGGACAGATGAGCGAGCGGCTTGTCGGTCACTGGCGCCCGGCGAAATCCTCTTCAGACGGCTGCAAGGCTGGCTTGTGGGCGGTAACAAGGAGGCGGCTGGTCGGCTCTTGTGTGGAACTCTCCGGCTTCTGACAGTGACGTCTCCGGCTCTGTAAACGGAAGGCGGAGTCAGCGGAGAGGTGTCTCGGCGGCTTCTCCCTGGGCAGATGCGGCGTGACCGGGCTGGCAGCGATACGTGGCTGAAGCTTCTTCAATCAGCGGGACATTCTCCCCGCCAGCAGCAAGGTATTTGTTTCTTGGCGTCTTTTGCACTCTTCTTCTCCACCACCTCCCGTCTCCCGCAGAGCGCTGGTGTGACTACAGCCAGGCTCTGGGTGTAGAGGGGTGTATTTGGGATTGCCCTTCCCTGGCTAGGCGGCAGCACTCGTCAGCGGTGTCTGTGCGGCTCTTGAGCGGGTGCTATAGGCGGGCAGGGTGATGGGCGGCAAACTGCACTTTCTGCCTGCTGGCTTTGAGGGGGCTCTTCCTTTGGCTCATAGCCTCTACTGCTGCGGCAATGTTTAAGCTCAGTTTACAGTCTCCTGAGCCGACAGCAGGGAGGTGAGCACGGGAAAGAGGGAACAGCTGACCTGAGCTTCACTGTGCTGTCAGCTCTTTTATAATCCCCGCTGGTGGGTCAGCTGATGCTGCGCGAGGACAGCTGTTCTCCCGCTCAGTGCACGAGAACAGCTGTTTTCCCGCACATTCAGTGTCCTCGGGGACACTCTCTAAACCCATTTGATTGGCTGCTGGCTGTGGGTTCACTTAGGGGGCAGCAGCATATGTGTAAACGCTGCATTACCAATGTCCATATGTTATTAATACATTCCACTGCACTGATGCCTTTTTTGTCAAATAAATTAGCTGCAGCATATATATATTAAAGTTTCCTATTAGCCATGTTGTTAACATATATCAGAGTCCATGCCACATAGTTTTGGACAGTTTCTCAGCAACAAATACATTTTGGTTACTCAGTCCATGTTGCCATATTGGTATAAGAGTCCATCACACAATATGGCTTTTTTTTTAGTAAAACAGTTTGGGACTTGTCTCATTATACTCTTAACATATTTACAGCAGTTTACAATGTACCTCCTTATTCTCTAACATATATACAGGCATATATGTTACATTCTTCCCCTGATGATACAAGGCAATAAATGAACTTGGATCATCATAGAAATATTTACATTTATTAATATACAACTTCAGTATTTGCAAAATAAGGCCATACTGCTAAGTTGGCAGGGTAGGTCACTCTTGGGATATATGTGGGTACCCCTAATTGATCATAGGTAACAATGTTTGGGGGCCTACATGCTCTCTTAGGCCTAGTTGTAGTTACTTCCCCAAATGCTTCCCCATCTTCCAAGGTATAGTCACTGGGATAATCCTCTGTTACATCCTCCTCCCCCACAACCCATTCTTCAGGGACAGGACAGTCAGAGTCATTAATTGTAAAATCCCAATCTGCTACGGCAGGGCTTGGCGTAGGGGGTTCATCATTAAGTACACTTTCCTCAAGGCTTTTGGCAATGTCTCTTTCATAGTCTTTGAAGTAACAGCCTTGGCCAATTTCATCTCCATTCTCTTCTGGTTCTGTAGACTGATGTATCTGTGCAGTGTCATTTGTAGGCGTTTCTTTTCTTACAGGTTCTGTGTCTCTTTCTTTCAGGTCCTCCATTCGAGTATCCCGTCCAATGGGAAGAAGATTCTGCCGATGATGGGTTAAGATGAATCCCTCTCCATCCTCCCTTTGAATTTTGTAGACAGGTGAGTCTTTAAATTTCTCCATCACTACATAAGGTTCTTCCTTCCACCTGTAGGATATTTTGAACTTTTTAGGATGTCCCAGCCGTCTCAGTAGTACTCTGTCTCCGGGATGGAGAATGTGGTCACGCACAGTGCGGTCATAATTGGTTTTATTCTTCTTCCCCAACTTATCAGCAGTTTTTTTAGCCAGTTCATATGCCTCTTTGAGTTCTCTGCGAAGAGTCTGTATATACTTTAGATGGGACTGGTTCGACTGGTTGGGATCTGGGGTCCCAAAGCTGACGTCAATGGGAAGTTTCGCTTCACGCCCAAACATGAGGTAGTATGGCGAATATCCTGTGGCGTCACAACGGGTACAGTTGTAAGCATGTACTAGCCGAGAGATCTGCTGTTTCCAACGACGCTTGTCTAATGGACTCAATGTCCCCAGCATGTCCAACAGAGTACGATTAAATCTCTCAGGTTGTGGGTCGCCTTGCGGATGGTAGGGAGTTGTTCTGGATTTTTTTATCCCGCATCTTTGGCACATTTCCTTGATGAGCCTGCTCTCGAAGTCACGTCCTTGATCGGAATGTATTCTGTTGGGAAGGCCATAATGAACAAAATACTTCTCCCAGAGCACATTTGCGACTGTAATGGCCTTTTGATTTGGGGTGACATACGCCTGTGCATAGCGAGTGAAGTGGTCAGTGACTACTAGGATGTTGCACTTGTTCCCTGGGTCTACTTCTAATGTCAAGAAATCTATGCACACTAAGTCCATGGGGCCTTGACTTTTCAAATTCATTAAAGGGGCCGTCCTCCCCGGGAGGGTCTTCCGGACAATACAATTTCCACATCTCTTGCAGTACATTTCCACATCTTTCCTCATATTAGGCCAGTAGAAACGGTCAGATATTAACTTCAAGGTCTTTTCCATTCCTACGTGACCATGCCTATCATGTAAGGCCTTCATTACTGTTGCTCGATATTTCTTGGGGAGCACAATTTGCCACCGGCCTTTCTCAGTTTCATGCTTCCTGTACATTACTCCTTTCTTAGTGATAAAGTTTTTTCTCTGTCTCCTCAACAATTCAGCTTCTCCTTTGATGTCTTGTGAAACATTAGTGTCAGACTTATTCAAGAAGGCATACTTCATACCGGGATCAGTTCGCTGGTCTTTTCTTAGTTGATCCTGTCTCACTTTCGGCAGTCCCTCCATTTCGACTTGACTGAGCCAGCAATATGATAGTGGTAGGACTTGCGGCGGAGGCCCTAGACAATCCACGCATCTCTTTTCAGACTGCAGCTCTACTCCAATACTATGGCACATTCCTTTAATACAGCTGGCAGGCACTTCAATCCAGTCGTCTTCTACGCTGTTACTTTGTTGACCTGGAATACGGGAGAGTGAATCGGCATCTGTATTGTTGACACCCGGACGGTATTTCAAGGAGAAGTCATAGAGAGCTAAGGCGGCCAGCCACCTGTGCCCTGTGGCATCGAGTTTTGCGGTACTCTGCACATAGGTGAGTGGATTGTTATCAGTGTGCACTATAAATGATGTTCCATACAGATAATCGTGAAACTTGTCAACAATGCACCACTTCAGAGCCAGAAATTCTAGCTTGTGCGTCGGGTACCTCCTTTCGCTCTCACTCAGTCCTCTGCTGGCAAATGATACAGGCCGTAATTCATTCTCGTGCTCCTGGTATAGCACTCCCCCTAGTCCATCTAGAGAGGCGTCGATGTGGAGTGTGTAGGTTCTGTCAGGGTTCGCATAGCTTAGTACTGGTGCTTCAGTCAAACATCTCTTCAGAGATAAGAAAGCTGCTTCGCACGCTGGTGTCCATCGTTCTCCAAACGGCTCACCAACCTTATAACACTCTTTCTTGCTCTTAATTTTCTTGTTCTGCGAAGGGTACCCCTTGGTGAGGTCGGTTAGGGGCTTTGCCACACTGGAGTAGTTGGGAACAAATCTCCGGTAATACCCGCAGAAACCTAGGAATGACCTCAGTTCTTTCAATTTAATAGGCCTTGGCCATTTCTTCACCGCCTCCACCTTTTCAGGGTCAGTAGCTACCCCATCCCGACTGACGATGTGGCCAAGATATTTGACTTTTGATTGACACAGCCGGCACTTATCGATAGACAGTTTCAATCCACCTTCGATTAATCTCTCTAGTACTTTTAAAAGGCGCTGATTGTGTTCTTGCAAAGTGGCTCCGAAGACTATGATATCGTCGAGGTATACGACCACCTCTCTGTACGCCATATCCCCGACAATCCTTTCCATGGCCCGTTGGAAAGTTGCAGGGGCTCCCTTGATCCCTTGGGGCATATTCAGGAATTCAAAGAATCCTAGAGGACATATAAAAGCAGTCTTTTCCCTGTCCTCTGGCTTCATAGGGATCTGATAGTAACCATTTCTAAGATCAAGCACCGAGAACCAGTTGCTCCCCTGCAAGCAGTCTAGGGCCTCATCCACTTTGGGCACAGTGTATTGGTCAGTGATAGTACGTTGGTTTAGGGTACGATAGTCTACGCACATTCTGATTTTGCCACTTTTCTTTCGGGCCACCACTATGGGGGAAGCGTAAGGGCTCCGAGATTCAATAATTAGTTGGTTCTCGATCAATCCCTTCAAATGCTGTCTCACATCCTCCAAGTCAGCTGGAGCAATCCGTCGGGAGCGTTCTCTAAAAGGGGTCTCGTTGGTAAGTCGGATGCTGTGCTCAACTCCTTTTGCTGTGCCAAGGTCCCACTCTCCCTCGGAGAATGCCTGTTGGTATTTTTCAAGTTCAAAGATCAGTTCATCTTTATCACTTTTATGAAGGTCGCTCCCCTCAAAGCAGAAATGGAATTTATCTTCTTTAGATTGTATGCAGAAAGAAGTCGTCTTGAACTGCTCACTCTCACCCTCCTGCCATTCTTGTAACAAGGAATACAACCGGGTATTTGTCCCCACGATCACTGGTGTCTCACCTCTCTCTTTCGATAAATCAGGGCACACCAAGGCAATTAAAGGGATCTCCAGAGTGTCACCTTCTTCTGATGATTCTTGATGGAATTTAAGAGTCACTTGTACATAGCCCGAATATGGATATTTTTCGGCACTAAGTCCCCATATCACGAGCCCGCTGAGTGGTTTAATGGGTACATCAGGCAAGTTTTCTTGGTACCAATTTTCAAAGATTATGGACACTTGGGATCCGCTGTCGAGGAGTATTCGACATGGTTTGTCGTTGATAGTCGCATTCAAATGGCAGGAGGGCCCCACCAAACCTTCAGGCAATTCCCCATTCCACCATGAGTTTCCCATGGCACAGTAAGTGATTTCGAGGGAGTCTATGCGGGGTTCATAGGTCTCCCTCTCCCGTTTCCCTGATTCTGGCTTTCTTGTTGTTGCTCATCGTTATCAGTACTTCTGCCAGGGTTTCTGTATGCATTTCTATTACATTCAAATGCTCGGTGTCCAAATCTTCCGCAATTGAAGCACCCTCTACCGCTTCCTCTGCCCAAACCTCTCGGTGGGGTATAGCTGTTCACATTAGGAGTCTTGGAGTTCTGTTTGGTCAAAAAACCCTCTATCTTTTTATTCTGTTCTTCTAACATCTTAAGAACCTTGCTCTCGAACTCACTGCTTTCTGTCGTAGGCTGGACCACCTTCACTTTTTTCACGGTCTTTTCCCTCATTTCGATCAGTGCTTCATCTTGCTTTATGTCTCTGAGTAAATCATTAAAGGTAGGAGGAGGTTCTTGCATTGTTGAGCACCTCAACTTCTGCGCTACAGGGTCACTGGTCAAAGCCCCCCTTAGGAGCTGCTTCATCCGCTGTTTATCGACATCCTTCTTTTCAATCCCTCCTTTGTCCACAATCTTGTACAGCAGCTTGTCTACACGAATTAGAAAGGTACTCAGCTTTTCTCCGGATTCTTGGAAAGTGTGGTATAAGCGGGATGTTAGATCTCCGACGTCTTCCATGGTTCCAAAGGCATAATCGAGTGCCTCGAAGTAGGTGTCCAACGTGGCATTTGGGTTGCTACGCCGGGCAGCTTGTACTATCCCCATAGCTGGACCTCTCAGACTTTCAACGATTCTTTGCCTTTTTATTTTATCCGGACATTGCCATTCTTCGGCTTGTTGTATGGCAGCCTCCTTCCAGGCTTCATAAGCCTCCTCTCCAGTGGGTACAGGGATAATCCCAGAAAAGATTCTTAATCTTCTATAGCTGCCCTCATAGTGCCAACGTTCCAACTGAGTGACTACTCTGCCTACCATAGTCTCAAATTGACTACCACTTAAGTTGGTATCATTTTCTTGAGTGGTTCTATCAGCATCACCCCTCTCATTTCCTTCTCTAGACCTGAATGCTGACGCATGCACACTTGCAGCCTCTTCTTCTGTTACTTTAGGCCACATAATGTGCCATCTCCTCCCCATCTCCTTGTCAGCTATAATCATTACTGGTATTAACTCACTGTCTAAGTCCTCATCAGTCTCAATTAATACAGCCACAACTTTCCCCAATTCTCCTCTACATTTATCTATCACCCTAGGTCTGACTACACCACATAGCCTATTTATTTGCTGTATTATTCTATCATCAGTAAATTCTGAAAAATTTCCTCCTACTGCAAAACATTTATCCTCATCTTTTCCTTTCCTTGAACACCATTCATAAATATCTTTCCCTGACATGATCTCCATTTTCTCCTGTTTGGTAAACAGGCGTATATCCTGTATTTCGTATCTCGGCCTGTGCCTCCAAATGTAACCCTCCTTTAAGTATGAGGGTAACGGTTAATGTAATGTGCCTCCACCCAAGTTTAGAAGTATATTTATGGGTCACTTGGGTAACCCACTATCTCTTTTTATTTATCTAGATACTGGTGAATGGCGTCAAGGAAATCCCCCACAAATGGTAAGTATACTTAGAAGTAATTTAATTAGATGCAGTAAATACTTAAAATACAAACATTGTATTACATTTCATGAATACATATATAGGTAATATCACTAACACACTAAAACCCTTATATTTGCCTATACAATAAAAATAGTGCATGCATTACAAAAATTACCCATTACTGGCCAGTATAAATAAACACAGTATATAGGTATAAATGTCCTTGTTGGCGCGCGTTGGGGCCCTTAGAAACTGTTATAGCTGCAGATAGGTAAATAATCTCCTTAAATGCTCATTGCTTCAAAATGTGTTACTCTGCTGTACTGTTAATGCAGCTTGAGGTAAATTGTTGCCAAATATAATCAGTCACAGTTAAAAGGTTTGGCATAAAGCCCAATACTGAGCTATTTGTACTAGTAGTGAAATCTTCTACTTTAGTAAAGCTGAATATAGTCTGGCTAAACTCAGTGCTTTCCTTAATACTTGCAGTTAGTACACTTTTCTATAAATGTTCACAAGCTGGCTACCTAGAGTGTATAGGTGCAATGAATAGAGTTTGTAGCTCACCAATTCCCTTGTAGCTGTGCTCTGTCTGCCTGGCCAATTGTCTTCCTATGTCATCAACTGCCTTTCTCCTTGATCTTGGCAAACTGTCCCTCTTGTCTTTATCCTTCTCTTTCCCTCTCTCTCTCTCTCTCTGTCTCTTTCTTTCTGCTTGTCCACCTTGGATATGCCTGCCCTTTTATTTTATCTGGCCCCAGTGACTGTATGCCCCTCAGTTGCCCCACCTCCCGTCTCCCGCAGGGTGCTGCGGTTAATACACACAGCCCCTGGGTGTGGAGGGGTGCATCTGAACCTTAGTGCTGCTGGTGCTAATAGGGGCGGTGCACAGGCGGCGCTGCACTTGTCAGCTCTCTGGTGGGCTGCTTACTGGACAGTGCTGGCGGAGGGCGTTTCTGGTTCCAATGGCTCTATCTCTCCCCACGCCTCCTCCCGTCTCCCGCAGGCAGCGCTGTTAGCGAGACAAGCTGTGCCTGGGTGTAGAGGGGCGTGAGTGGGGTGGCTTCTCCTCCCGAGCTGGGAGGTGCCGATCAGGTCTCTGCAGCTGTCAGTGAATGTTTTGAGGGGAGAAGCAGCGATCAGCAGGCAGCGCTTCTCTGAGCTTGTCCCGGCAGAAGCATCTATGAGTGGCAGGGGCGGTTGGAAGTCTGTCTTCTGCTCCCAGCACCGCCTCCCGTCTCCCGCTGGTGACCGCTGCTTAAGCGGGCGGCACCAGGGTGTGGAGGGGTGCAGATGGGAGTCTTTCCGTCCAGCTTTCCCCAGCGGCAGCGCTTTGGTGTTGGTGGGAGGCGGCAGCTGTCAGTTGCTGGGCGGCGGCTTTCTCTCTCTCCCCCTCCTACTACAGCGTCAGTGGAGGGGGTGTGCCTCTGATGGACAGATGAGCGAGCGGCTTGTCGGTCACTGGCGCCCGGCGAAATCCTCTTCAGACGGCTGCAAGGCTGGCTTGTGGGCGGTAACAAGGAGGCGGCTGGTCGGCTCTTGTGTGGAACTCTCCGGCTTCTGACAGTGACGTCTCCGGCTCTGTAAACGGAAGGCGGAGTCAGCGGAGAGGTGTCTCGGCGGCTTCTCCCTGGGCAGATGCGGCGTGACCGGGCTGGCAGCGATACGTGGCTGAAGCTTCTTCAATCAGCGGGACATTCTCCCCGCCAGCAGCAAGGTATTTGTTTCTTGGCGTCTTTTGCACTCTTCTTCTCCACCACCTCCCGTCTCCCGCAGAGCGCTGGTGTGACTACAGCCAGGCTCTGGGTGTAGAGGGGTGTATTTGGGATTGCCCTTCCCTGGCTAGGCGGCAGCACTCGTCAGCGGTGTCTGTGCGGCTCTTGAGCGGGTGCTATAGGCGGGCAGGGTGATGGGCGGCAAACTGCACTTTCTGCCTGCTGGCTTTGAGGGGGCTCTTCCTTTGGCTCATAGCCTCTACTGCTGCGGCAATGTTTAAGCTCAGTTTACAGTCTCCTGAGCCGACAGCAGGGAGGTGAGCACGGGAAAGAGGGAACAGCTGACCTGAGCTTCACTGTGCTGTCAGCTCTTTTATAATCCCCGCTGGTGGGTCAGCTGATGCTGCGCGAGGACAGCTGTTCTCCCGCTCAGTGCACGAGAACAGCTGTTTTCCCGCACATTCAGTGTCCTCGGGGACACTCTCTAAACCCATTTGATTGGCTGCTGGCTGTGGGTTCACTTAGGGGGCAGCAGCATATGTGTAAACGCTGCATTACCAATGTCCATATGTTATTAATACATTCCACTGCACTGATGCCTTTTTTGTCAAATAAATTAGCTGCAGCATATATATATTAAAGTTTCCTATTAGCCATGTTGTTAACATATATCAGAGTCCATGCCACATAGTTTTGGACAGTTTCTCAGCAACAAATACATTTTGGTTACTCAGTCCATGTTGCCATATTGGTATAAGAGTCCATCACACAATATGGCTTTTTTTTTAGTAAAACAGTTTGGGACTTGTCTCATTATACTCTTAACATATTTACAGCAGTTTACAATGTACCTCCTTATTCTCTAACATATATACAGGCATATATGTTACAAGAAGTTAGCTAATCAGAGAAAAGCAAACATCATTTTAAGCTAACTTTAAAACTAATGAAAACAATTATTACATCTGCAGTTATCCAAAAGCTAAATGGCTGGGTGAAAAAAGCAATGCAGCGCAGTCTTAAAGGGACCATCACTGCTTGCCAGTAGTATGAAAGGTATTGTGCTGACACAATCACACACCAGGACTATGCACGGTTTGTGTACAGAATGCCAGACCCTGATACAGACTGGGACTCTCGTACAGAACAGCAGCACTTCCAGTAAACCCTCCCCAAGTAGAAAAGCAGCACTTCCAGTCCCCCCTCCAGAAGACCAGCAGTACTTCAGTAACCAAACCCCCCAGGCCTGTTATTACATCTTATTTGTAGCATGATTATACAAGTGTACACAAAAGACCCCCACCCCCTTCCACATAGTAACCTGCTAGGAGTTAAATGTCCTCCCCCCTGCTTACCTCCCCATGAGCCTGATATTCTGAAAGCCTCTTTCATCCAAGGTACTGGGACCCACATCACTGGAGCAGCGGCAGGAGCAGACACTCTGACCCTACTTCCGCAGGAGCAGGGAGATGACCGGGAGCGGAGCTCAGTGTACTGTATGCACGGATTACACAGTCGTCGTTCCGGGTGTAGTTCCAGCAGCTGCCAATAGGTGGCGATGGTGCAGCACAGAGCGGATGACGTCACTGCAGTAGAGCTACAAGTTACACAGAGAGGCTCTTCTGGCTGGTTGGCACAGTGGCGCGTGTCTATTAGTCCAAGCTACGGGGAGCCACAGGTTGCAGGTTCGAGTCCCGAGACCCAGCACGTGGCAAGGGAGGGACACGTCGAAACAACCTGATTTTTATTTTTATATATTGATAATATTATCTATACATTTATTTTCAGCAGGAAATATTCTGTATAGATAATTTTATCTATATACCCGAGAAGAATAAGTGGGGGAAGGACAGAGGCTGGTGGTGGCATTTGTGTAATACAATTGTTTAACATATAAATAGTATTAATTATCATAAAACTGATTGTTACATAACTAATACACCAGAGAAATAGTGTAATATAAAGAAGTGTGTAAAGAGAAAATTGACCTGAAATGTGTCATTATTATATTTTATTTGGTGCGCCATGTCACTACGTCATTGTGTTTTATGTATACAGTCGCCATCTTGGACTATACTTAGTATCCGGCTTCCTGTGTGTCTGCGCCATCTGTCTGCATACCTCCCAACTTCTGTGATGATGAAATAGGGACACTCGCGCGGCGAAGCCGAAAAGGGGGCAGGGCGTATGCAAATGAGGGTGCGGCTTATGCTAATTAGCCGCAACCTCATTTTCATACGAGAATAGACGCTGTGCGTGTGCGCACAGCGTCTATTCTATTAGATTGCCACCCCCCGCAGTGGGACAATGACTGCCGCGGGTGGGACAGCGGGACAGGACCTGAAAATCGGGACTGTCCCACTGTAATCGTGACAGTTAGGAGGAATGTGTCTGTGTTATTGTTTTCTCCGTATCCGTATCAGCTGCCATC
Source organism: Crinia signifera (assembly GCF_055691185.1). Lineage (NCBI taxonomy): Eukaryota > Metazoa > Chordata > Amphibia > Anura > Myobatrachidae > Crinia > Crinia signifera. Next base: position 35,858,689 of record NC_139225.1, on the reverse strand, counting down.
TTGTATCTCACTCAGTATACAGTATCCAGCTTCCTGTGTGTCCGCACCGTCTGTCTGTGTTATTGTGTTCTCCGTATACAGCTGCCATCTTGTATCTCACTCAGTATACAGTATCCAGCTTCCTGTGTGTCCGCACCGTCTGTCTGTGTTATTGTGTTCTCTGTATACAGTCGCGATCTTGTATCTCACTCAGTATACAGTATCCGGTTTCCTGTGTGTCTGTGCCGTGTCTCTGCGTTATTGTGTTATCCGTATACAGTCGCCAGTGTCAGATTAAGGTCTAAATGGGCCAGGAGCTAAAAATGATCAAGGACCTATTATGCACAATAATAGGGGTGGTGGCCAGCACCTAATAATGTGGGTGGTGTGACCAATGTTCTGTTTGGGTGGTCTGCTCATGGGTGTGTTTCTATTTGTGTAAATACTTTCAACTTATTATATATACCTGGAAAAGGCAGGGTGCTGGCATAGGACAAATGTAGGGAGATATATTGGCGGGTGCCCCCCAAAGGTACTAAGATACTTGCGGGATGAGGCGGCACTCCAGTCATAAAAAGAAAATACTGAAAGCTGAAACTTGGTAGACAACATTTCAGCACCTTTTATGTGGTCACCTAAGTTTACCACACCATATACCCCATCTACAAATCATGCAACACAATAGTAACCCCCTTGTACTGTATTTGCCTCTTACACATTATGCCACATGGAATGAGCCAAAATTCACACCGACTGAGTCAAAATTCACACTATGCCACACAGATTAAGGCAGGATTCACATTTTGCCACATGGATTGAGCCAAAATACACACTATACCAAAAAGATTGAGCAATAAAGCACAATATGCTTCATAAACAGGGGCATTGCGCATTAAAAATGTACACCATAATGCCTATTACATGTTCAGCCACACTACGTATTATGCCAAACACCATAATGCCTATTAAAATTAAGTGCTGTTTCCCTACATGCTCATTGCCAGGGGTTCCATGCTTGTTGCCATGTGGGATTACATGCTCATTGCCAAGGGGGGAAAACATGCTTGCGGTAACTGGGGGACAGCCGCCGCTGGCAGAAAGGACAACCGGGCAGAGAACAGGGGGCTGCCCGGCTGTATTCAGAGCACTGCAGGTCCCGGCTATTTGAAATAATACCCCTTTCACACAAGAAAATGCAGGGATTTACCTGGAAATATGGTCCCAGGATCATGCAGGGACATTCCCGGGCTGGCCCCTTTTACATCAGCCTAGTACCTACATTTTCTGGTGTGAGGGGGAGAGAACCCTCCCCCCCCCCCCCCCCTTAAACAACCAGCTATATCTTCAGAACCAACTGACCCATTTACATGTAGGCTTTCAATGATTTTGGTCCTGTGAAACTGGGCCGTTTGGTTACAGAGAAATCTGTCCTCAAACAACATGAACAGCCATGAAATTACATTTCAGAAATGATAAAAATCACTTTACCCGCAATATCTCTAGAATGAACTCATATGGACCAGCCTGGTAGCAGATTGAAGGCCCAGCGATTTGGGTTTGACTGAGTTCTACCTGTGATGCCAGGCGGGAATTGGCAGCCATTGGAACCTGGTCCTATGTTGTCCTATGGGGAAAACGTTCCAGCTTTGCTTGGCAGTATCTCCGGTTCCCGAGGGGCTAGCGATGCGGGCCAGGCTCGTTGGAAAGCCCTGGCTCTCAGCTACAAAATGGTCCTGGAGCTCCATCAGGTCCATTGTTAATCTGGCCCTGCACTGCCTCATTCCCGGCATTCAGGGGAAACAAATGATGGTGCCCACTTCTTACTAGTGACCCGACCTCTGGTGTCTTTCCTTCTCTTTTTGATTGGACATTCGGTAATCACCTATACCCCTTTCACACTGCAACTAAATCCCAGGTTGTTGCCGGGTCAAGGTGCAGTGTGATAACACTGTTTTGTTACTGGGAGCCTACAACATCCCCCACCTTTAATCAGATAAGCTGAGCAATGTGTGCAAACACCAACCCCTCCCCCTGTACCAGCTGACCCAAATTTTCCTTTAAAATGGGACATTTGGAGAAGCCTGGCCAAGGCTTGCCTGGCATCATCTGAAGCAAGCAATGAGTTAGAACTCGAGATTGGACTGGATTTGGACATAAACCGAAACACTGCCATGTTTTATTTTTGCTTTTCCCAAGATACCATCTATCTCAGCCTCTGAGGAAAGCTATGTATTACTCTTTGTTTTACTGTTTCTTTACCATGATCATCATCATATACCTCTGCCCCCACTGTATGCAAAGCCTGTATGCTGTACATTCGCTGGTTGCACACCCCGCCAGCAACAAGCTGGCAGGGTGTGCCAGCTTTGAAAGAAAAGTGCTACATAAAATATCGGATTATACTCACCGATAATTCCTTTTCTTCTTAGAGACCATGGCAGCCTTAACATTGGGATTTCATCCCTCCTCTTTGTAATTAGACAGGTTACTTTTTTCCCAGGGACCTCCCCTTCCTGTATAAATCCCTGCTCCTCTCAGACCCTGGTGTCTTTTTGAGTGTCTCCTTCCATTCCTGGGAAAAAAGAACACAAAGGGAGGGCAAATAATGGCTGCCATGGTCTCTAAGAAGAAAAGGAATTATCGGTGAGTATAATCCGATATTTTCTTCTACGATCCCATGGCAGCCTTAACATTGGGAAATACCAAAGCCATAATAAGAAAGGGAGGGACACAATTGCATGCTCTATAAGATTTAATTCTGAAACACACTGTGCAGAACTTGACCCCCAAACTGGGTTCTGGATACATCTAGCTCATAATGCCTGAGGACCAAGTGGCAGCATCACACAGATCCTTGAATGATGCCTTCGCCTTCAATGCGCAGGACGTTGCAGTAGCCAGGGCCGTTTCTAGACAATTTAGCTCCCAGGGCGAAGAAATAAAAATGCGCCCCCCCCCCCAATACATAACATGGTGTGCGCCGAAATAGGGGGTGTGGCATAATTTTAAAAGGGGTGTGGCTTAATATAAGGGCGTGGTCTAGCAGGAAAACAATACGTACTTATGTATTATCTGGGCTCCCATGTTAAATGCACCCCATTTTTTCATACCCCTACTATCCAACTATGCATGGAGTTGATTTTATATAGTGTGGCGAGCGCAGCGAGCCACCGTGCCCGAAGCGTGGTGAGCCCTGCGAGGGGACGCGGTCTCATAAGAAAAACGGGAGCCCAGATATTACATAAGTACCAAACAATTACCTTACATCACACTTTTGCAACCTGCATGACCAGACATTGGTTACCGCAGGAATTGTTATTGTCCTCCCGCACTTAAGTTGGCGGGCTGAAGGCCACACAATGACCTAGTACGCCTCACAGATCAAGGCTAAACAATGACAGGCTACTTAAATCATTATACACTATTTATCCGTGATGCCAATTACACATTACGCCGTACACTGTGATGACAATTACATTTTACGCCGCACACCGTGATGACAATTAAACATTATGTCGCAGACCATGATGACAATTACACATTACGCCACACACCATGATGCCCATTAGACCCCACACTGTGACGGCAATTATACAATACTCCCCACACCGTAATGGCCATTACACATTATGCCCCATGTGCCGCTGCCGCACAACTGATGCCGTTTACTAATATGCCCCCACAGTGCCAGATATGCCCCCACAGCGCCACACATATATGCCCCCACAGTGCCACAAATATATGCCCACACAGCGCCACACATGTGCTCCCACAGTGCCACACATATGCCCCCACAGTGCAACAAATATATGCCCCCACAGTGCAACAAATATATGCCCCCACAGTGCCACAAATATATGCCCCCACAGTGCCACAAATATATGCCCCCACAGTGCCACAAATATATGCCCCCACAGTGCCAGATGTGCCAGATATGCCCCCACAGCGCCGCACATATGCCCCCACAGTGACACAAATATATGCCCCCACAGTGACAGAAATATATAAATACATATGTTTATATACATACATACATACATATATATATATATATATATATATATATATATATATATATATATATAGATATAGAAAAACCTTGGGGGAGCAAGCACTCATTACAATTGATGATATACTGGGTGCAGATTAGCCTGAAGTATTTGTAGGAAAACAGAATATCCAAAGGATATAGATGGCAGCACTCCTGATGATACTTGTAAAAAAGATTTTTATTTCATATGTCACCTGACATGAAATTTAGCATATATTGCTGGGGTACAACTGCAACTGATGGAATAAGCAGGTACAATAAGACATGGGTCTCAATTCAATGAATGGAACATATTCACCATTATGGCAGTCAACGGAGCCCGTTTCGGCTTATCCAGCCTTCATCCTGGACTGACCCACACTAATTCAGTGTCCCAGAATCGTATATATAGCCAACAACAATTAGGTTAATTCACACCACCCTGTGTAATTTACTAGGGCCAATTACGTTACTCCGTTACCCTGTACATGCATATTACCACCCACCGGATCTCCAAATATGGAGTATCCGGTTTTCTTCCAATCAGAGAGTGCAGGACAGTACACACCTCCGTGCGTATCACGGAGCTCAGCCTGTGTGACAGGGGCGTGCGTCCGATGCGTCATAGCGTCATCGCGCATCCACCCAGTCAGCTAGAAGCCGGGACAACCTCCGTGTTTAGGAAGGTTACTCCTCCCATCTGGCAGCGTCCTCCTGACGTATTGGGCCTTATTTTGGTTCATTCTTTCTGACAAAGTCCTTCTTAGATGGGCAAAACCATGTTCACTGCAGGTGGGGCAGATGTAACATGTGCAGTGAGAATTAGATTTGGGTGGGGTTTTACTTCAAAGTGAGATCTATATTGCAGTGTAAAAATAAAGCAGTCAGTATTTTCCCTGCACAGAAACAAAATTACTCACCCAAATCTAATTCTCTCTGCACATGTTACATCTGCCCCCCTGCAGTGCACATGGTTTTGTCCATCTAAGAAGGATTTTGACAGAAAGAATGAACCAAAATAACCCCCTTTGTTTGAATACCAAAGGAGTTGAGAACCATTTACGATTAACCTATGTGAATTTCTGTATGGTTTTTCAAATACGAGATGAATGTCATTTTATGAATACTTATTAGCTTTCTGTTTTATCTAGCTGCATGGTTATATTTTATATTTGTCAGTGGACCTGAAGCGATGTTCGCTTTGGTTTATTGTTTACATCCATGCGATCAATAATCATATTGCAAATTTGGCCGATATTATCACAGTACATGTGTACATGGGCCCCTTAAACCCCATATACACTAAACAACCTTTTAAAAGATATTACTCAGTAGAATAAAATATCTAGTGTGTACACTCAGTATCATTAACCATGCGCACTTCCCACGTATAGTTAACGTTAATCACCCAGCTCGTCGTCAGAACGTGCAGGTAAATTTTGGCCATGAAGCTAACAACCTGCATGTTCAACGTCCGCGTGTGATGTCACAAAATGATATCGGTAACTAGTTAACTATGGGGCAGATGTATTAAGCCCGGAGAACAGATATACTGGAGATAAACCTGAGATAATGCAACGGCCAATCATCTCCCAACTGTCATTTTCAAACACAGTTAATTGGCTGGTGCTTTATTTCCTTTCACTCTATCTCCAGTTTATCTCTTCTCCAGACTTAATACATCGGGTGTGGTATAGGGGTCCGACAGTCGGGATCCCGACAGTCATTAGCCCAATGTCGGGATCCCGACTGGCCGTACCCAGACAGCATGGCAAGCGCAACAAAGCCCCTTGCGGGCTCGCTGCGGGCACGGTGGCTCGCGTGGACTCCCACGAGGGAAAATAGCCGACGGCCGTCGGGAACCCGGCTGTCGGTGTTTTGACAGTTGGGATCCCGACGTCGGGTAAATGCCTGTCGGGACCCCGTCCGGCACCCGATACATCTGCCCCTATATCGGCTGTGTCCCTAGTGGTCTAGATGCTGTAGTCCTTGTTATTGAGGGCTCAGGAACAAATGCGGGGCACTCTCCAAGGTCCTGAATCAGGCCTGTATTGTTTATACCAGCAAATGAGTCAGTACCGTGGTGCGTCCCATTAGCATATGGGAGCGGCCGGCGTTTCATGGGCGATCTCATGCTAATGGGCCGATCACGTGGGGGCGGGCAGCTAATATCACCAGATGTCAGCAGCCCGCCCACTGCCTTCTGAACATGCACGCATATGTAAGGTTGCTCAGAGCAACCTTAGATATGCGTGCATGTTCCACCTTATTCGATGGTCACTGACCATTGAATGATTTGGGTATTACCTCACAGGCTGCAAATGGATGTTTATGTAAAACATCCATTCAAAGCCAGTGCGAACTAATGTGCCTTGCAAATGGTGGGCCAGCATACCACCATTCTCAAGGCAGGGTTTAGTTGACTAGCAAGGGTGCGAATTTGCATCTGATGGAATCAACCAGAATACCCCCTATGTGTGGTGACATGATCGTTGGTGTGTGCTCAACCAGGGCTGTATCAGGGAAGAGCCCAGCACTGGCTGGGCCAAGGTAGCTGCACTGTGGGTAATGGACCTGGCAGCAGCCTGCAGCGCAGCCTCTGAAGTTTTTGGCAACTGGAGCTCATGCTCCACCAGTATTGCCCCTTGCCACTCCCCTGCATGCTGTGTTGGATATAAGGCTACATGGGCCTGTAGTGATTACTATATGCCACAATGTCTCCTTGAATAATAATAGAAAAATGTTGTGAAGAAAGTAGAAATACAATTTTGTACACTTTTGACTTATTAACAACCATGTGACCAGCTGGATGTGTGTCATCATCATACCATCATGATGGGCCTATTGTCTTGTGGGGGACTGGAGGTGTAGCTCTATCCAGTCACATTACCAAGTATCGGTACTCTTCCTCTGGACTGAATGAGGGAAGGGTTGTAGCCTGCGATCTTGTACAATTGTGGAGAAAACACATAAATGCCATGCAGCAGGGCATCGGCTGTGACCGCTTCAGAGGAGCCTGCCACCAGAAATTGGGGAACCTGGGATAGGTCCCCGCCACCATCTTATTGCAGTTGGAGCAACAAATGTCAGCCAGGCAGAGACAGCATTGGTGGCATTTTACATATGGAACCAGTCGTGAGCCAAGAGGAGGCCGCAGACCAATAGCCATTCAAGAGCGGCCATTGTGGCTGCTGGTCTGGAAGTTCTGGCAGTACAGTAGCCCCTGAGGGCCTGCCATTACCTGTTGGAAACTAACCTTCCAGCAGCTGCCAGGCTCTGCCCACCTCTTATCTAATGTCTAGGGGATATATTTTTAATGACCAAATTATGTACATTATAGATATTTAACCATATTAATTTTATTGACAAATATGAAAAATGTACATAAAATTATACTAAATAAAGATTAAATAGCTTTAATATAATTCATTCCCCCCCAACTGTCTCGCTTATCGCAGGACCGTCCAGCATCTATTTAGAGAGGCAGAGGGGCTGGGGGCATGACCAGCACGACAGTGCTGGCCATGCACCCGTAGTGATGTAAAATGTGGATCCCCTATGGCATAGGCCCACACCCATTTTCCTGAGCCGTGTGATTTCTACATTGAAGATGTTTGGAGGTATGCTTGGTTTAATTAAACAAATATCAGCATATTTGGAAAAATATTAGCCCATTAGGTTTTTGTTTTTAAAGTGATTTTTTGGAGATTATAGTATTGCCTTGTAATAATCAGGGGGGGGGGGGGAGAGAGTAATGGTTGGCATAATGGGCGGTGGGGGGGGGAATACAATCATGGAACCATGACAGCTGAAGCCTCAAAAAGTATGGTGGTCACTACCATAAAAGTATAATACATTCAGCCTTTATGCGCATGCACGCCATCGGTCCAGTACGCTATTTGTGTACTGAACTGGTGTCCCATCTGATGTCTGTTGCAGACCAGACCATCATGCTCTCATCTTTCAATGGGATGCCAACAGTCATAAGACCGATGCCAGAATTCCAACATCAATTAGGATGCCGGCATTTCAATCCCGTCTGCCCACATTCTGAAAGTATGTGGGCAGTTTAGTGTGCAGCCAGGAGGACGGGGTGTGTTTGGGCACTTACAGCTATGATTTGTCAACCACCTAGCATCCTGTAGTCCAGCGCATCAGATTAAATGTATGGCAATGTGAATGCATTGCGATAAATCGCATGTGACAATAGATCAACTATAAAATTGCATTGAAGAACTTCCAAGAAGCTGCCGGGGGAGTTCAAGGGAAATCACATGCGACTTGAGCCTTAGATATGTTACACAAGTATATGGGGCCTTTATAGAAGGGAGGGGTCAGGTCCCCATACTATAGGATTATTGACATGCAATTTGGGCTCTTTGCATGCGATTGCAGCGATCAATCGCATGAAAAGCATCCAAATTGAATGTGATTGACAGCAGTCGTCCCTGCTGCAGAAGCAATCTGTGGGATCGCATGCGATAAATCTCATGCAAAAGGACCGCACTGGCAGGCAAAAGGACCGCACTGCATGAGACAGAGACAGCTTACACAGAGCTGGCCATGCTCCTGTAGTGACGGTATCCTTGTAAGGCCGTGCCCCCTGTGACATAGGGCACACCCCTTTTTCAGCCATGCGAGCATCCAGACTTCTAAAATCAAAATGTTGGGAGGTATGCTTTCACTATAAATTTTTCTTAATAAAAAAAAAAGGGCTTTCTTGAAAATGGTTTTCTACTTTATAAACTACACAGCCTATAATAAAAACAGTATATTCTTGAATTATATATTTTCTTGTTCTAATGCTACCTTAGTGAATTTGGCCCAATTTTGATTACAAAGCATTGCTAGGCATTAGCGGCACCTAGTGGTCACCTGCAGACTTGTTTCTACACTAAAGGGAAAGCCTTGTTCTTATTCCTTACTAGTGAGCCGCCCTTCTGCTTTGCACAGGTACATTATTTCTAGTAACAGTGATGTTTTTACATAAAACTTATAATATATTTCTTTAATCGACCACATTTGTAATTTTTCCTCTGGACATGAATACAAAAAGATATATATATATATTTTTTTATGTAACACGCGAAAGGGCCACAAGAAGTTGTCCTGGGAAGAACATTCCCCACTTAGATCAACTCTAGCTACATTAGGTGTTTGATCTTGTGCTTTATTTATGGACATGGCAAAGCAAACTTATCGGGAACTGGACTTGTTTAAAATGAAACGGTAAATTTGAGGGAATCATTGGTATTCTGGGTATTCAAACATTTCTCCAGTTCCATACTCAGTTAGATTACCCTCAATGAGATTTTTCATATGCAATTGTGTCCCATTGCATGCCCCCCTCTCCCAATCACACAGACCCTGCCCCAGCCACCACACTCTCTGCCCCCCGCTCCCCATCACACACTCCCTGCTACCCATTAAACACCCCCTACCTCACTCTACACCCCCTTCTCCCCATCACACACCCCGTTTGCAATATTAACATGGCTGTGGAATCATGTTACCATGGGCTAAGTGGGCAGTATGGATGGGTGTAATGGTTAGCATTACTGCCTCACAGCACTGAGGTCATGGGTTCAATTCCCACCATGGCTCTAACTGTGCAGTGTTTGTATATTCTCCCCATACCTGTGTGGGTTTCCTCTGGGTACTCCGGTTTCCTACCACAATCCCTTAACCCTAGAACATCTGTATGTGTGCGTACATGTGGTAGGGAATATAGATGGTAAGCTCCACTGGGGCAAGGACTGATGTGATTGTTCAAATATTCTCTGTAAAAGCGCTGCCGAATATGTGTGCGCTATATAAGAAACTGTAAATAAAATTGTTAAAAAGAAAAAAAATGCATTTGTTATCCGATGTATTTCCATAGTTTATTTGTTTCCATTGGTGTTATGTATCACATGACGTTCCTTATGCATTTCCACCCACACCAAATGAACACTTGTTATGTTCAATGAGAAGAACAAAATGAATCAAAGAGCAGAAGCATCCGATAATCAGAAAACTAATTTTATCCTACAAACCGCATAAACAGAATTAGGTCAAAATCACAGTTCCAGAAAATCTTGCTGGCCTTCCACGTCTTCTAGAATAATCTAGTGATAGATTTCTGGGTACATTCCTGGCATCAATGCCACCATAGCCGTACAACTCCTTGTGTAACCCGGGAGCGATGCTTTAAGACGTGGACGGAAGGTTTGGTGGTTCCCTGTAAGATTCTAACTTTAAGGCTGCATACGAAGGGCACCGTCCAGACGAATGACTTCTGCATTCAACATGGGGTTTTCTACAATGGTTTGTACCAGGTGGGCATACTCTTCAGGGTGTCCCAGTCGGCTGGGGAAAGGTACTTGCTTGGCCAGGAATTCTCTTGCCTTCTCAGGGAGCCCAAGGAGGAGAGGGGTTGCGAACAAGCCTGGAAAGACAGAATATTCGGTGACATTTTGCAGTGTTCCGGAGCACAGAAAAAATCTTACACAAGAAAAAAAAAAGTGTTTTCCAATGTTGGTCCCCAAGGCTCACTAGCGGTCTAGGTTTTTGCAATATTCATACTTGAGAACAGATTTTAAATAAAAAAAATTGAAGGTACTAAATAAGCCAACGGTGTTCAAGCAAAGTGCATACACACCAAGCGATTTCCCCCTGCCCAGTGATTTCTCCAGGGCGTGGACAGCTTTCCATAGTAGGAAGCTATGGAAAGCGGTCCACCCGGTCTCATCTGCTGGTAATACCAGCAGATGAGTGCCGGCAGCTGGCGATGATGCCAGAGCGCGCATCACCACTCTCCCGTACACACTAGGCCGCTTTGGAGGGGAAAGCGGCTGGTACAACAAACTGAGCTGCTTTAAACTCAAAATCACCCAGTGTGTATGGGGCTTTAGCGGGGGGACCAGACTCCATAACGCCTCACTGGGAACATTACAAGAAAAAAGGGTCATTATTAATAATTTAAACCTTTCCTAGAGTAAGAATAGCACAACAAGTCACTCATATCTAGTCTTGACTAAGGAGGAACAATTTTACAAGTGTACAACAGGGAGACAGCACACGGCACCAAGGTAAACTTGCAATGCTGCTCGCAGTGAAAACTCAGTCACGGAGACAGCGGGGAGTGTCTGCAAAAACAAGGCGGTCTTATATGCATAAAAAAAACGGCGCCATCACAACTCCCATGTGTATTCTTGAACAGCCATGAAGGCACAATAGGACCACTCGCACTCAGTTGCCGAGCATGTTGTGATGGCTTTGATGGACATTTGTTCGCTTGTAGGCGGCTGCCTCACAGTTTGCTGCTGCTTTGTTAGCACTGCAAACGCATCTGAATCAGGCTTCCTCAGCTGTAACAGTCTCACAGAGAGCATCAGTCACAGACACAACATAGGCAGCCATTTTGTGTGGTAATGCATTCTATTTCACAAAAACTCTAATCAGAATTTATAGTTTGTAGTGAATTTCCTGGCTGCAATTGCATAAAGAGTTGCTTAAGAAATAAAATGGCTGCTGACTTTATGTAAACTACTTATATCTATATAATTGGGACCCTCTTTCTTTACTACAGGTGTCCCATATGAATAAGTTGAGGGGGGGGGGGGGAGAATCACAAGGATGCCTGGCAAACGTAACTTTATTGCCAGCAATAAATGACCTCACTGAAGAATCCCCCAACTACTATCCATGTAGGGCTGGTCATAGATGTATGACTAGGCATCATTCCCAAGAACATTAGTGCTGGACACAAAATGGCTGCCTTCACTATGTGTAGGCATCAGGTAGTATAAACAAATGGTTCCCTAGTGCAAGGATGGGGAACCTTTGGCTCCCAGTTGTTGCTGAAGTAAACATCCCAGCATGCTCTGCTACAGTTTTGCTTTTTGACAATGCTAAATAGTTGCACGGCATGCTTGTATGTGTAGTTCAACAACAGTTGAAGGCCAAAGGTTCCCCTTCCCTGCCCTAGCAGGTCACATTTATGCAAGTAAAACAGATATAAAAAGGAAAGTACCAGGAGCGATGGTCACGACTCTGATGCCAAGTGGAGCCAGATCTCGAGCGATAGGGAGCGTCATTCCTACAATTCCCCCTTTGGAGGCAGAGTAGGCCGCCTGTCCAACCTGCAACAGTACACAATGTGACCAATACAGCAAAGCTCATGTGACACATTACAAATAACCAGAAGTAGGCAATTTCATATACATATAAAATAAACCATGCTGGGAAATCACACTACGCCAGAGAGGAGCACGGTGCCGTTGGACCTCAGGATCTCCACCTGCTTCCTTGTGCAATCACCAGTTACACATTTATCTTACATGTTCTTAGCTAAACACAAGAATTAGAGGGGGAGAGGGACAGATTACTGTGCTACCCAGAACTTAACAATTGTGTAGGAACAAAAACAGCAGCATGGACGATGTAATGGTTAGTATTACTGCCTCACAGCACTGGGGGTTGGTTCCCACGTTACATCTGCCCCACCTACAGCAGCATGGTTTTGTCCATTTGAGAAAAAAAAAAAAGTGCTTTGTTTGCTAAAGAGTCCAAAGGAGAAAACACAATACACACAGGGCCCAATTCCAGCTTGAATACATGGTCAATGTCCACAAGACTGAGCAATTAATGGTAGACTGTACATGCACCGCGGTAGAGTTGCGATGCCGCTCTCGATGAGAATTTCAGCGCAGTTATTGACAGGAAGGTATTGTTTAAGGTAGGAAACAGGGAATGTCGGCAAGCAGAAAGACGGGTCAATCCAGTTTCCATAATCAGATGAGATCATGTACATAGAGAAACATGCCTCCAGTGTCTCTATTGGCGCGTCCACTCTTCATGATCAGACACTCATTTCGGAAGTCTATGGGCCTGATTCAAAGTTGATCGCTGTTGTGCGAATTTGCAATCCGTTTGATCATGGAATGATATTCATGTGCACAAATCGTAGTGCGCATGCGTGAGCCCAAATAGCAAACTGGATTGACAGGAAGCTGGCGTTTGGGGGGTGGTAACCAAACTTTTTTTTTTAACTGAGTGTCCAAAAAGAAAAATGCAGGCCTGCCCAGGCGTTTTAAGGGAGGATGTGTGACGCCAGTGCGTGCTTCGGTCAGCCTGTCGCAGAGTGCGACGCCAGTGCGTGCTTCGGTCAGCCTGTCGCAGAACTGTAGAAGGGTCAGACTTACTCACATGTACACAGACTGGAACTCACAGATTTGCGCAGGTTTTCTGTCTGTCTCGGCGGCGGCTATCTAGTTGCAGTCATCTGCAACTTTGCAGATGAGCAACCAGGTCTGAATTAGGCCCTATGCTTTTGCGCCAAGGCTGAGTATATGTATGCAGTTGCCATGGCGCTGGTGGATGTGATGTGAGCGTTTGTCTCACTTCACTTGACATGATTAGCAAGTCCAAAGTCCACAAAAAATAAATACATTTGCAGCTGTGTACGCATGTGCACACAAATCACTATCACAATCTGCACAAGGAATAGTTTGCAGATGTAAAGGTTAAAGAGTCCGCATCTGTGTACGGGATACAGCCGCTAGGTTGGCACTATAAAGGTCAACATACATTAGGTCAACCACTAACGGTTGACAGGTCTTAGGTCTACACAAGCATTAGGTCGACAATGGGAGAGTCGACATGCGTTTTTCACATGGTTTTTATTTTTAGCTGACCTGACCATCCACTAGGGCGTGGAAGGAGAATACGATAGGATCCGAAGCACAGCGAGCCATGCGAAGGGACGCGGTACACTGATATGGGGTTCATGTCGACTTACAGCGAAATTCGGAACAAAACAAAAAAACGTGAAAAACTCATGTCGACTTAATGTATCAGTTGTATTGACTTTCCAACCCACGTCTACCTATTTCATGTGTTGCTCTTAAGTGGTCAAAACCTAAATATATGTCGACCCTATGACCCATACCCCTATGTACACAACCGAAAGCGATTACAAGCAACTGGAATCATAAGCATCGGTATCTCTCCTGAGTTAAGGATGAATGGGCCTCACTGGTTGGTAGTGAGGTGTCTGCACATAGTATAAGTGTCCCCTGACCATGTATACAAAGCTGCAGCCTGTTTAGAGGTTTCAGGAGGATCTCCCACATGAAGGAATGGGTTGGGGCAGATGCAAAGGAATGTAATGATGCCGCTGTCACAAGCTGAAGGCTGCAGAGATGTCATGGTCGCTGAATGCAGGGGGATAGTCGCATGGATTTCTTCTAGCTGGAATTGCCACCGCTCTAGGTCAACTCAGAGACAGACCCTCCATTTACTGTAGGAGGAATGTATCCAACACACAAATACATACTGATGACGCAACACATCTTTCTCATACTCTAAAATTTTAGGTCATTGCATAAAAAAAAATAAAAAAAAGCCTGACCTGTCCATCAAAGGCAGCGATGCTGGCAGTATTAATGATGACTCCTTTCTGTCCATCAACATCTGGCTCATTCTTCACCATCTCTGCTGTCGCTAGACGAATAACATTAAAAGTTCCGGCAATGTTCACCTAAGAATAGCAAATAACATAAAACAACAACTTTTATCGGGTCCGGTATGATATGCCGGCGGTCGGAATACCGACGCCGGAATCCCGACCGCCGCAATGCCAACAAGGGGGGGCTGTGGAACGACCCCCCTTGCGGGCACACCGTAGCACGGGCACACTATTTTATTCTCCCTCTATGGTTGTCGTGGACAAAGTGCCGGCATTTCGGCGGTCGGGATTCCGGCGTCGATATTTAGACCGCCGGCATATTGACTGCATCCCTTTTTATCTTACCACCAAAAACCAGTACTAATGTAATTTAATCGCTAAATTATCCAAGTTGATGTTTGATGCTGCAGCGTATATTGGCCTTGATGCAGACTGTATTCATTCCCAGGGGGACCTTGCGCATGTTAACCGCATACCATGTGCAGTGGTCCGATAATCGGCCGCCCTGCGATCGGGTCTGAATCAGGCCCATTATTTGTTCACACTCAAAATGATTGAAAACTGTAGAAATTCTTCCAAAATACAGGTTTTAATACAATAGCTTATACAAACAGAGAAAATAGAAAATATAGTTCTAATATCGTTTAAACCTACATTTATGACCCTCTGGAAATCTTCCAAGCTGTGCGGCCTCTGTTTGCTTTTGTTGTAGGTTTTTATAGCTACGGCAATCCCTGCGCAGTTCACCACAATATTCACTCCTCCAAACTTGGAACGGGCCACCTCCAACGCATTTGTCACATCGGACTCTGAGGTCACCTACATTCAATTACCGGCAGAAAGCAAATCACACAACAGATTAATATTGACGCAAAAAAATAAAAAATATTAAAAATATTTATGTATAAAAAGAGTTTTTTTTGTTGAAGTCAAACATGGTCTTTTAAAAGATTTAATATGGCCACCAGCTTCACAAGTACACCTTAGGTGAGACATATCTATATTACAGATGAGCAGGTTTGGTTTCCTGGAACCAAACCCACCCGAACTCAGGACTTCCGGAGCAGATCCGAGTGCAGGCACGTTGTCCTTCCAGACTCGGAATTGGGAATGAAACAAAACATCATCTTAGTGGAGTCAGATCTCAGAGTTTGGGTCTATAAAGTTGTCTTCTGACTGATCCAGTCAATGTCTGCTATGTGAGACAATGGCCGTCTTAGGCAACCAGTGGCCCGTTAAAATGGGAACGGCTGCTGATTGGATGTGACAGACAGAAGTGTAGAGAGACAAGTTGGGGACCTGTCAAACTGTCTGAATGGTCATCGGCCACTGTAGCCCTGTAAATGTGCAGAACTGGATGGTCTGGGCTGCTCTGCCCTTTCTCAACCTGACCCTGTATCAGCATCTTGCAGAGAGAAAAAAGTGATTTTCCACTAAGGAGAGGTAAGCGGGATTATTTGGGCTGAAAAATAAAAATCAGACAGGCTCCTGTAGTGTTTAATTGGGACTTTCTCCTGAGGAAGCCGAGTCACCATAGCCCAGAGGATTTTGTCAGAAAGAATGAACCAAAATAAGGCCCATTGTTACATCATATTATGCGCTGTGAGCTGCTGGCCAGTCAGTCCCTCTGCCTGCAGGAATAGATGCGCCCAGCGTCGGGTAATACGGGGGACTACCAACTTCACCCTTCTGCCACTGCCGGCCCCGGAACGTCCCAAAAAAATGGGATGTTCACGCGATATATAGCATATATACACACTGCCAACACACACACATAGAGAATACATATACAGTGCTGAAACACATATTATTTATTTATTTATTTACAGTTTCTTATATAGCGCAGCATATTCCGTTGCACTTTACATAAGTTTGGAAATAGGAATTCCTTCATGCAGTCCGGAGCCTCGCCTCCCAGACCGAGCCAGGGCCATGGCAATGGAGGTAGAGGCAGGCACGGCAGCAAAGGCTACAGATGGAGTGCGTGGTCAGGTGTGAAAGATTTTATAAGTGTGGGACAGAGCAGGATGTGAGAGGCTTCAGCAGCACAGGTAATTTACCACCCCCCCACGACCATTAAACAGCAGCTTAAATATCACCCCCCCCCCCCGCAACCATAGAAGAACAGCACTCCCAGTGTCCTCCCCTAGTAGAACTGCACTTCCAGTACCCCCCCCCCCCCCAGCACAACAGCAGCACTTCCAGTGCCCCCTCCCCCCACTATAACAGCATCACTACCAATACCCCCCCCCCAGTAGAACAGCAGCACTACCAGTACACCCCCCCCCCCTCGAGCAAAACAGCAGCACTTCCCATACACCCACCCCAGTAGAACAGAAGCACTTCCAGTAACCCCCCCCCCCCCAGTAGAACAGCAGCACTTTCCATACACCCACCCCAGTAGAACAGCAGCACTTCCAGTACTCCCCTCCAGTAGAACAGCAGCACTTTCAGTCCCCCCCTCCAGTAGAACAGTAGCACATCCAGACCCCCCTCCAGTAGAACAGCTGCACTTCCAGTATCCCACCCCCCAGTAGAACAGTAGTACTTCCAGCACCCCCCCCCCCCGTAGAACAGCAGCACCTCCAGTACCCCCCTCCAGCAGAACAGCAGCACTTCCAGTACACCCACCCCAACCCCCCCCCCCCAATAGAACAGCAGCACTTCCAGTAAATCCTCCCCAAGTAGAAAAGCAGCACTTCCAGTCCAACGCCCCCCCCCCCCCCCCCCCCCCTCCAGAAGAACAGCAGTACTTCAGTAACCAAACCCCCCAGACCTGTTATTACATCTTATTTGTAGCATGATTGTGTACACAAAAGACCCCCACCCCCTTCCACATAGTAACCTGCTGGGAGTTAAATGTCCTCCCCTCTGCTTACCTCCCCATGAGCCTGATATTCTGGAAGCCTCTTTCATCCAAGGTACTGGGACCCACATCACTGCAGCAGCGGCAGGAGCAGACACTCTGACCCTACTTCCGCAGAAGCAGGGAGATGACCGGGAGCGGAGCTCAGTGTACTGTATGCAAGCAAGGATTACACAGTCGTTCCGGGTGTAGTTCCATCAGCTGCCAATAGGTGGCGATGGTGCAGCACAGAGCGGATGACGTCACTGCAGTTGAGCTACGAGTTACACAGAGATTCTCTTCTGGTTGGTTGGCACAGTGGCGCGTGTCTATTAGTCCAAGCTACGGGGAGCCACAGGTTGCAGGTTCGAGTCCCGAGACCCAGCACGTGGCAAGGGAGGGACACATCGAAACAACCTGATTTTTATTTTTATATATTGATAATATTATCTATATATTTATTTTCAGCAGGAAATATTCTGTATAGATAATATTATCTATATACCCGAGAAGAATAAGTGGGGGAAGGACAGAGGCTGGTGGTGGCATTTGTGTAATACAATTGTTTAACATATAAATAGTATTAATTATCATAAAACTGATTGTCACATAACTAATACACCAGATAAATAGTGTAATACAGATGGAGCGCCTCTCATTTTTGCTGCCGCTGCGCCAGCGCCAAAATCTGGCGAGAGGCACCCCATCTGACTGAGACGCGCGCGTCTCGCACGCGCGTCTCAGTTTCCCATTGGCGGGGGGACGGGAACCCTGTCCGTCTCCACTTCAGAGAGACAGACAGGGTTGGGGGGGGGGGGGGGTGGCGGGGACCCGGGGCGTCCGTCGGCGAGGCGGCGGGGACACGGCAGCTGGCGGGGGATGGCGGATGGCGAATCTTCCGACGTCACCTACAAGAGCAAGGCCCACTCTATCTGTATAAAGAAGTGCGTAAAGAGAAAAGTGACCTGAAAATTGTCATTGTGTTATTATTATATTTTATTTGGTGTTATCCGGATTCCGTATACAGCCGCCATCTTTTACCTCCCTCAGTATTAGGGATGCCAATCCCGGGGCATTTTTTCAATCCCGGGATTCGGGATTGAAAAATGCTCAATCCCGGGATTCCCGGGATCCCGGGATTGGCTTCCCTAATAATAAAAAACACCCTGGCCGCCCGAGCGCTGGGTGGGTGGGCGTGTGTCAGGGACCGCTGGGTGGGTGGCAGGGACCGCTGGGTGGCAGGGACCGCTGGGTGGCAGGGACCGCTGGGCGGGCGGGTGGGTGGCAGGGACCGCTGGGTGGCAGGGACCGCTGGGTGGGCGGGTGGGTGGCAGGGACCGCTGGGTGGGCGGGTGGGTGGCAGGGACCGCTGGGTGGGTGGCAGGGACAGGGACCGCTGCCGCTGGGTCCCCGTGAGCGCTGGGTGGGCGGGCGGGTGGCCGGCCGTGAGTGCTGGGTGGGCGGGTGGCCGGCCGTCAGCGCTGGGCGGGCGGGTGGCCGGGAGCGCTGGGCGGGCGGGCAGCCGTGGACGTGCGGCTGTGCCCTGCGCAGCGTGACCTCGTCACGCTGCGCACTGCGGGGTATGGGAGAAGCCGGGCAGCGTCTGAGTGCTCAGACGCTGCCCGGCATTAAACTGCGCATGCGCAGTTTAATCCCGAAATCCCGGGATTGGAAATTCCAATCCCGGGATTGAAATCCCGGCGTTTTGGGGGCCAAATCCCGGGATCCCGCCGATCCCGGGATTGGCCACCCTACTCAGTATACAGTATCCGACTTCCTGTGTGTCTGCGCCGTCTGTCTGTGTTACTGTGGTCTCCGTATACAGTCGCGATCTTGTACCTCACTCAGTATACAGTATCCGGTTTCCTGTGTGTCTGTGCCGTGTCTCTGCGTTATTGTGTTATCCGTATACAGTCGCCAATTGTCAGATTAAGGTCTAAATGGGCCTGGAGCTGAAAATGATCAAGGACCTATTATGCACAATAATAGGGGTGGTGGCCAGCACCTAATAATGTGGGTAGTGTGACCAATGTTCTGTTTCGGTGGTCTGCTCATGGGTGTGTTTCTATTTCTGTAAATACTTTCAACTTATTATATATGCCTGGAAAAGGCAGGGTGCTGGCATAGGAAAAATCCAGGGAGATATATTGGCGGGTGCCCCCAAAGGTGCTAAGATACTTGCGGGGTGAGGCGGCACTCCAGTGATAAAAAAAAAATACTGAAAGATGAAACTTGGTAGACAACATTTCAGCACCTTTTATGTGGTCACCTAAGTTTACCACACCATATACCCCTTATACAAATCATGCAACACAATAGTTACCCCCTTATACTGTATTTGCCTCTTACACATTATGCCACATGGAATGAGCCAAAATTCCCACCGACTGAGCCAAAATTCACACTATGGAACACGGATTGAGTCAAAATTAACACTATGCCACACAGATTAAGGCAGAATTCACATTTTGCCACATGGATTAAGCCAAAATACACACTATACCAAAAAGATTGAGCAATAAAGCACAATATGCTTCATAAACAGGGGCATTGCGCATTAAAAATGTACACCATAATGCCTATTACATGTTTCGCCACACTACGTATTATGCCTAACACCATAATGCCTATTAAAATTATGCTACATAAGTGCTGTTTACCTACATGCTCATTGCCAGGGGTTCCCTGTGGGATTACATGCTCATTGCCAAGGGGGGAATACATGCTCGCGGTAACTGGGGGACAGCCGCCGCTGGCAGAAAGGACAGCCATTGACAGCCGGGGGCTGCCCGGCTGTATTCAGAGCACTGCAGGTCCCGGCTATTTGAAATAATACCCCTTTCACACCAGAAAATGCAGGGATTTACCTGGGAATATGGTCCCAGGATCATGCAGGGACATTCCCGGGCTGGCCCCTTTTACATCAGCCTAGTACCTGCATTTTCTGGTGTGAGGGGGAGAGAACACCCCCCCCCACCCCCCCCCTTAAACAACCAGCTATATCTTCAAAACCAACTGACCCATTTATATGTAGGCTTTGAATTATTTTGGTCCTGTGAAACTGGGCTGTTTGGTTACAGAGAAATCTGTCCTCAAACAACATGAACAGCCATGAAATTACATTTCAGAAATGATAAAAATCACTTTACCCGCAATATCTCTAGAATGAACTCATATGGACCAGCCTGGTATCAGACTGAAGGCCCAGCGATTTGGGTTTGACTGAGTTCTACCAGTAATGCCAGGCAGGAAATGGCAGCCATTGGAACCTGGTCCTATGTTGTCCTATGGGGAAAACGTTCCAGCTTTGCTTGGCGGTATCTCCGGTTCCCGAGGGGCTAGTTAATCTGGCCCTGCACGGCCTCATTCCCGGCATTCAGGGGAAACAAAGGATGGTGCCCTCCTCTTACTAGTGACCCCAACCTCTGGTGTCTTTCCTTCTCTTTTTGATTGGACATTCGGTAATCACCTATACCCCTTTCACACTGCAACTAAATCCCACATTGATTTTGTTCACTTTATTTTTCAAGATTTTTTATTTGATTTTTTATTTAGTTTGTTAGCGCTGTGAACTGTTTCTGGATCTTAAAAAACTATTTTTCCATTTGTAAATCCCAGGTTGTTGCCGGGTTGACGGGTCAAGGTGCAGTGTGATAACATCAAACTGAATAACCCGGGTCGACCAATTTGACAATTTGACCCTGGCCATCAGAAAGCAGAGGCATAACTATATATATATATATATATATATATATATATATATATATATATATATATATATATATATGCGTAGGCCCCATAGCAAAAGTTTGTAAGGGCCCCCTATTTAGCAACTGATGGTAATAAATGTATGTAAAACATTACTTAGACAGTAAAGATGGGCCCCATAGCAGCTGCACCCCCTGCACCTATGGCAGTTATGCCCTTGTCAGAAGGGTTAAACCCGGGTTGCCTTGTATATAATGGGCGACCTGGGTTTATTGTGAAAGGGTTCAATGTCTATATGTGATGGTCTGCTATACATACAGTTTTTACTTTATTTTTATGAGCTTAAATCTCCACGTGGCATGGTTAATTAAACCCATGTGTCTCTCTCATAGTGGCTTAATGCCATTTTCCCACCTGAGCAAGTTGTGGGAAATTCCACTATCCGCACCAGCTTATTGCACAACAATGAGGATTCTTACACCATCTACCAACTATCTGCAATCTTTGCGAGCACATCTTGCTAAGCAGCACAAAATGGATTACGGTGGTGATTCTGGTTTGTTTGCAAAAGCAAACTCCTTCTTTAATGCACAAACCCATGCTGCACTGCAGGTGGGGCAGATGTAACATGTGTAGAGAGAGTTATATTTGGGTGGGGTGTGTTCAAACAGAAATCTAAATAGCATTGTAATGGTGTGTACACAGGGGCGATTATTGCAAATATCGCTGGCAATATGGTCGCCGAGCGACCATATTGCCAGCGATGGGAGTGTGCACCGGCGATAAATCGCCAAGTGCGCGCTCCTGTTTTCAGCCCCTGAATGGTCGCTGCTCGTGGGAGCATGCTCCTCCGACCAGCGACTTCGCCTGCCTTTTCTCCCGACGTGTGACATTTTCGTCTGCGACCATGTCTGGTCGCAGATGAAAACGGGACACTGAGCAATATGATTGCTGAGCAATATATTGCCAGCGATCATATTGCCCCGTGTGTACGCACCATAAGAATAAAGCAGCCAGTATTTACTCTGCACTGAAACAAAATAACTCCCCCAAATGTAACTCTCTCTGCATATGTTACATCTGCCCCACCTGCAGAAGGAGTTTGCTTTTGCAAACCAACCAGAATCACCCCCTATATACACTAATTGGGTAACGTTGTCCTCCTGCTGGGGATTTTACCAGAAATTATTTGTGATAGCACGGATGCACTTTCTTCCACACCAAAGCACTGTTTGTGGTTGATCCCCTAGCGATGGAAGTTGCTTGGTGTTTGAGCAGCACTGCTATACAATCACATCTGTGTTATTGATGTCCCTTTGGGGGTTATTTTGTTTCACTCTTTCTGACAAATTCCTTCTTAGATGGACAAAACCATGTGCACTGCAGGTGGGGCAGATGTAACTTGTGCAGAGAGAATTAGATTTGGGTGGGGTTTTACTTCAAAGTGAGATCTATATTGCAGCGTAAAAATAAAGCAGTCAGTATTTTCCCTGCACAGAAACAAAATAACTCACCCAAATCTAATTCTCTCTGCACATGTTACATCTGCCCCCCTGCAGTGCACATGGTTTTGTCCATCTAAGAAGGAATTTTGTCAGAAAGAGTGAACCAAAATAACCCCCTTTGTTTGAATACCAAAGGAGTCGAGATCCATTTAAGATTAACCTATGTGAATTTCTGTATGGTTTTCCAAATACGAGATGAATGTCATTTTATGAATACTTATTAGCTTTCTGTTTTATCTAGCTGCATGGTTATATTTTATATTTGTCAGTGGACCTGAAGCGATGTTCACTTTGGTTTATTGTTTACATCCATGCGATGTAATCAATAATCATATTGCAAATTCAGCCGATATTATCACAGTACATGGGTACATGGGCCCCATAAACCCCATATACACTAAACAACCTTTTAAAAGATATTACTCAGAAGAATAAAATATCTAGTGTGTACACTCAGTATCATTAACCATGCGCACTTCCCACGCATCGTTAACGTTAATCACCCAGCTCGTCGGCAGAACGTGCAGGTAAATTTTGGCCATGAAGCTAACAACCTGCATGTTCAACGTCCGCGTGTGATGTCACGAAATGATATCGGTAACTAGTTAACTATGGGGCAGATGTATTAAGCCCGGAGAACAGATATACTGGAGATAAACTGGAGATAATGCAACGGCCAATCATCTCCCAACTGTCATTTTCAAACACAGTTAATTGGCTGGTGCTTATCTGCTTTCACTCTATCTCCAGTTTATCTCTTCTCCAGACTTAATACATCGGGTGTGGTATAGGGGTCCGACAGTCGGGATCCCGACAGTCATTAGCCCAATGTCGGGATCCCGACTGGCCGTACCCAGACAGCATGGCAAGCGCAACAAAGCCCCTTGCGGGCTCGCTGCGGGCACAGTGGCTCGCGTGGACCCCCACGAGGGAAAATAGCCGACGGCCGTCGGGAACCCGGCTGTCGGTGTTTTGACAGTTGGGATCCCGACATCGGATAAAAAATGCCTGTCGGGGACCCTGTCCGGCACCCGATCCATCTGCCCCTATATCGGCTGTGTCCCTAGTGGTCTAGATGCTGTAGTCCTTGTTATTGAGGGCTCAGGAACAAATGCGGGGCACTCTCCAAGGTCCTGAATCAGGCCTGTATTGTTTATACCAGCAAATGAGCCAGTACCGTGGTGCGTCCCATTAGCATATGGGAGCGTCCAGCGTTTCATGGGCATTCTCATGCTAATGGGCCGATCACGTGGGGGCGGGCAGCTAATATCACCAGATGTCAGCAGCCCGCCCACTGCCTTCTGAACATGCACGCATATGTAAGGTTGTTCAGAGCAACCTTAGATATGCGTGCATGTTCCACCTCATTCGATGGTCACTGACCATCGAATGATTTGGGTATTACCTCACAGGCTGCAAATGGATGTTTATGTAAAACATCCATTCAAAGCCAGTGCGAACTAATGTGCCTTGCAAATGGTGGGCCGGCATACCACCATTCTCAAGGCAGGGTTTAGTTGACTAACAAGGGTGCGAATTTGCATCTGATGGAATCAACCAGAATACCCCCTATGTGTGGTGACATGATCGTTGGTGTGTGCTCAACCAGGGCTGTATCAGGGAAGAGCCCAGCACTGGCTGGGCCAAGGTAGCTGCACTGTGGGTAATGGTCCTGGCAGCAGCCTGCAGCGCAGCCTCTGAAGTTTTTGGCAACTGGAGCTCATGCTCCACCAGTATCACCCCTTGCCACTCCCCTGCATGCTGTGCTGGATATAAGGCTACATGGGCCTGTAGTGATTACTATATGCCACAATGTCTCCTTGAATAATAATAGAAAAATGTTGGGAAGAAAGTAGAAATACAATTTTGTACACTTTTGACTTATTAACAACCATGTGACCAGCTGGATGTGTGTCATCATCATACCGTCATGATGGGCCTATTGTCTTGTGGGGGACTGGAGGTGTAGCTCTATCCAGTCACATTACCAAGTATCGGTACTCTTCCTCTGGACTGAATGAGGGAAGGGTTGTAGCCTGCGATCTTGTACAATTGTGGAGAAAACACATAAATGCCATGCAGCAGGGTATTGGCTGTGACCGCTTCAGAGGAGCCTGCCACCAGAAATTGGGGAACCTGGGATAGACAATTTAGGCAGGGTCCCAGCCACCATCTTATTGCAGTTGGAGCAACAAATGTCAGCCAGGCAGAGACAGCATTGGTGGCATTTTACATATGGAACCAGTCGTGAGCCAAGAGGAGGCCGCAGACCAATAGCCATTCAAGAGCGGCCATTGTGGCTGCTGGTCTGGAAGTTCTGGCAGTACAGTAGCCCCTGAGGGCCTGCCATTACCTGTTGGAAACTAACCTTCCAGCAGCTGCCAGGCTCTGCCCACCTCTTATCTAATGTCTAGGGCACATTTGTAGATATATTTTTAATGACCAAATTATGTACACTATAGATATTTAACCGTATTCATTTTATTGACAAATATGAAAAATGTACATAAAATTATACTAAATAAAGATTAAATAGCTTTAATATAATTCATTCCCCCCCAACTGTCTCGCTTATCGCAGGACCGTCCAGCATCTAAAAAAGAAAATACAATAGACTGCGCTAATTAATATAGGAAGGGTGTTAAAGAAATGCTAGTAACCTGAAGGTTGAACATGATTTAATGAAAAATATCAATAAAGATATATAGCAGCTCAGGTTAAAATCAACAGTTTTACATACATTGTGCACATATAAAAATAGGATAAAAAAAATATTTGGAATGAAAAAATGGGGGAAATTTAAAAATTCTTAAAGTGACTGAAAATTGTGTCCATACGGTACCGTATATTTTGGAAAGAGTCCCGCTGGATGGGGGGCAAGGATTGTTGAGCCCACTTGGATCCGTTCCTATTTTGCCTCAAGTGAAAACGACCTGGAAGGCAGGGTGAGGGATAGGCAGCTTGATGTTTAAGGAGTAAGTGGAACTCCTGCTGTTCCTCAGATGCCAGGGGAATAACCTGGTTGTGAATGGTCTCCCCAAATAGATGCCAAGGTAAGGTCTGGAGGCTGGTCCGGTCTCTCAGGTGGTAAAAGCTTTGTGGTCTTGTGGTAAAAATCAGTCACTTTAAGGGTTCACCAACGCGTTTCGCTCTATGGTAGAGCTTTTTCAAGGTGTGACACACCTTGAAAAAGCTCTACCATAGAGCGAAACGCGTTGGTGAACCCTTAAAGTGACTGATTTTTACCACAAGACCACAAAGCTTTTACCACCTGAGAGACCGGACCAGCCTCCAGACCTTACCTTGGCATCTATTTGGAGAGACCATTCACAACCAGGTTATTCCCCTGGCATCTGAGGAACAGCAGGAGTTCCACTTACTCCTTAAACATCAAGCTGCCTATCCCTCACCCTGCCTTCCAGGTCGTTTTCACTTGAGGCAAAATAGGAACGGATCCAAGTGGGCTCAACAATCCTCTCCCCCCATCCAGCGGGACTCTTTCCAAAATATACGGTACCGTATGGACACAATTTTCAGTCACTTTAAGAATTTTTAAATTTCCCCCATTTTTTCATTCCAAATATTTTTTTTATCCTATTTTTATATGTGCACAATGTATGTAAAACTGTTGATTTTAACCTGAGCTGCTATATATCTTTATTGATATTTTTCATTAAATCATGTTCAACCTTCAGGTTACTAGCATTTCTTTAACACCCTTCCTATATTAATTAGCGCAGTCTATTGTATTTTCTTTTTTGTATCTTCTTGCAGGGGAGTGACAACCCCCTTTTTGGTACTGCAGCTTGTATTTTTGCAAACCAGGTCTAGCTAATTGCGCCCCTACCTGATATCTTCTTGTTATCAGCTCTTTTTCTACCGTCCAGCATCTATTTAGAGAGGCAGAGGGGCTGGGGGCATGACCAGCATGACAGTGCTGGCCATGCACTCGTAGTGATGTAAAATGTGGATCCCCCTATGGCATAGGCCCACACCCATTTTCCTGAGCCGTGTGATTTCTACATTGAAGATGTTTGGAGGTATGCTTGGTTTAATTAAACAAATATCAGCATATTTGGAAAAATATTAGCCCATTAAGTTTTTGTTTTTAAAGTGATTTTTTGGAGATTATAGTATTGCCTTGTAATAATTGGGGGGGGGGGGGGGGGAGAGTAATGGTTGGCGTAATGGGCGGTGGGGGGGGAATACAATCATGGAACCATGACAGCTGAAGCCTCAAAAAGTATGGTGGTCACTACCATAAAAGTATAATACATTCAGCCTTTATGCGCATGCACGCCATCGGTCCAGTACGCTATTTGTGTACTGAACTGGTGTCCCATCTGATGTCTGTTGCAGACCAGACCATCATGCTCTCATCTTTCAATGGGATGCCAACAGTCAGAAGACCGATGCCAGAATTCCAACATCAATTAGGATGCCGGCATTTCAATCCCGTCTGCCCACATTCTGAGAGTATGTGGGCAGTTTAGTGTGCAGCCAGGAGGACGGGGTGTGTTTGGGCACTTACAGCTATGATTTGTCAACCAGCTAGCACCCTGTAGTCCAGCGCATCAGATGTATGGCAATGTGAATGCATTGTGATAAATTGCATGTGACAATAGCACATCAACTACAAAATTGCATTAAAGAACTTCCAAGAAGCTGCCGGGGGAGTTCAAGGGAAATCACATGCGACTTGAGCCGTAGATATGTTACACAAGTATATGGGGCCTTTATAGAAGGGAGGGGTCAGGTCCCCATACTATAGGATTATTGACATGCAATTTGGGCTCTTTGCATGCGATTGCAGCGATCAAACGCATGAAAAGCATCCAAATTGAATGTGATTGACAGCAGTCGTCCCTGCTGCAGAAGCAATCTGTGGGATCGCATGCGATAAATCCCATGCAAAAGGACCGCACCGGCAGGCAAAAGGACCGCACTGCATGAGACAGAGACAGCTTACACAGAGCTGGCCTTGCTCCTGGAGTGACGGTATCCCTGTAAGGCCGTGCCCCCTGTGACATAGGGCACACCCCTTTTTCAGCCATGCGAGCATCCAGACTTCTAAAATCAAAATGTTGGGAGGTATGCTTTCACTATAAATTTTTCATAATAAAAAAAAAAAAGGGCTTTCTTGAAAATGGTTTTCTACTTTATAAACTATACAGCCTATAATAAAAACAGTATATTCTTGAATTACTGTAGATATGTTTATATTTTCTTGTTCTAATGCTACCTTAGTGAATTTGGCCCAATTTTGATTACAAAGCATTGCTAGGCATTAGCGGCACCTAGTGGTCACCTGCAGACTTGTTTCTACACTAAAGGGAAAGCCTTGTTCTTATTCCTTACTAGTGAGCCACCCTTCTGCTTTGCACAGGTACATTATTTCTAGTAACAGTGATGTTTTTACATAAAAAAAAAAATTAGTGCCTTATAATATATTTCTTTAAATCGACCACATTTGTAATTTTTCCTCTGGACATGAATACAAAAAGATATATATATATATATTTATGTAACACGCGAAAGGGCCACAAGAAGTTGTCCTGGGAAGAACATTTCCCACTTAGATCAACTCCAGCTACATTAGGTGTTTGATCTTGTGCTTTATTTATGGTCATGGCAAAGCAAACGTATCAGGAACTGGACTTGTTTAAAATTAAACGGTAAATTTGAGGGAATCATTGGTATTCTGGGTATTAGAACATTTCTCCAGTTCCATAGTCAGTTAGATTACCCTCGATGAGATTTTTCATATGCAATTGTGTCTCATTGCATGCCCCCCTCTCCCAATCACACAGACCCTGCCCCAACCACTGCACTCTCTGCCCCCCATCACACACTCCCTGCTACCCATTAAACACCCCCTACCTCAGCCACCCCACCCCACGCCCATGGTAACATGATTCCACAGCCATGTTAATATTGCAAAGTGGGCAGTATGGATGGGTGTAATGGTTAGCATTACTGCCTCACAGCACTGAGGTCATGGGTTCAATTCCAACCATGGCTCTAACTGTGCGGTGTTTGTATATTCTCCCGCACCTGTGTGGGTTTCTTCTGGGTACTCATGCCACAATCCCTTAACCCTAGAATGTCTGTATGTGTGTGTACATGTGGTAGGGAATATAGATTGTAAGCTCCACTGGGGCAGGGACTGATGTGATTGTTCAAATATTCTCTGTAAAAGCGCTGCCGAATATGTGTGCGCTATATAAGAAACTGTAAATAAAATTGTTAAAAAAAAAAAAAAAATGCACCTTTGTTATCTGATGTATTTCCATAGTTTATTTGTTTCCATTGGTGTTATGTATCACATGACGTTCCTTATGCATTTCCACCCACACCAAATGAACACTTGTTATGTTCAATGAGAAGAACAAAATGAATCAAAGAGCAGAAGCATCCGATAATCAGAAAACTAATTTTATCCTACAAACCGCATAAACAGAATTAGGTCAAAATCACAGTTCCAGAAAATCTGGCTGGCCTTCCACGTCTTCTAGAATAATCTAGTGATAGATTTCTGGGTACATTCCTGGCATCAATGCCACAATAGCCTTACAACTCCTAGTGTAACCCGGTAGCAATGCTTTAAGACGTGGACGGAAGGTTTGGTGGTTCCCCGTAAGAATCTAACTTTCTTAAGGCTGCATACGAAGGGCACCGTCCAGACGAATGACTTCTGCATTCAACATGGGGTTTTCTACAATGGTTTGTACCAGGTGGGCATACTCTTCAGGGTGGCCCAGTCGGCTGGGGAAAGGTACTTGCTTGGCCAGGAATTCTCTTGCCTTCTCAGGGAGACCAAGGAGGAGAGGGGTTGCGAACAAGCCTGGAAAGACAGAATATTCGGTGACATTTTGCAGTGTTCCGGAGCACAGAAAAATCTTACACAAGAAAAAAAAAAGTGTTTTCCAATATTGGTCCCCAAGGCTCACTAGCTGTCTAGGTTTTTGCAATATTCATACTTGAGAACAGATGTTTAAATATAAAAATTGAAGGTACTAAATAAGCCAACGGTGTTCAAGCAAAGTGCATACACACCAAGCGATTTCCCCCTGCCCAGTGATTTCTCCAGGGCGTGGACAGCTTTCCATAGTCGGACGCTATTGAAAGATGTCCACCCTGTCTCATCTGCTGGTAATACCAGCAGATGAGTGGCGCGGCTGGCGATGATGCCAGAGCGCGCATCACCACTCTCCCGTACACACTAGGCCGCTTTGGAGCGGAAAGCAGCTGGTACAACAAACTGAGCTGCTTTAAACTCAAAATCACCCAGTGTGTATGGGGCTTTAGCGGGGGGGACCAGACTCCATAACGCCTCACAAGAAAAAAGGGTCATTATTAATAATTTAAACCTTTCCTAGAGTAAGAACAGCACAACGAAAAAAGTCACTCATATCTAGTATTGACTAAGGAGGAAGTGTACAACAGGGAGACAGCACACGGCACCAAGGTAAACTTGCAATGCTGCTCGCAGTGAAAACTCAGTCACGGAGATAGCGGGGAGTGTCTGCAAAAAGAAGGCGATCTTATATGCATACAAAAAATGGCGACATCACAACTCCCATGTATATTCTTGAACAGCCATGAAGGCACAATGGGACCACTCGCACTCAGTTGCCGAGCATGTTGTGATGGCTTTGGTGGACGTTTGTTCGCTTGTAGGCGGCTGCCTCACAGTTTGCTGCTGCTTTGTTAGCACTGCAAACACATCTGTATCAGGCTTCCTCAGCTGTAACAGTCTCACAGAGAACATCAGTCACAGACACAACATAGGCAGCCATTTTGTGTGGTAATGCATTCTATTTCACAAAAACTCTAATCAGAATTTATAGTTTGTAGTGAATTTCCTGGCTGCAATTGCATAAAGAGTTGCTTAAGAAATAAAATGGCTGCTGACACTTTATGTAAACTACTTATATCTGTATAATTGGGACCCTCTTTCTTTACTACAGGTGTCCCATATGACTAAGTTGAGGGGGGGGGGATCACAAGGATGCCTGGCAAACGTAACTTTATTGCCAGCAATAAATGACCTCAATGAAGAATCCCCCAACTACTATCCATGTAGGGCTGGTCATAGATGTATGACTAGGCATCATTCCCAAGAACATTAGTGCTGGACACAAAATGGCTGCCTTCACTATGTGTAGGCATCAGGTAGTATAAACAAATGGTTCCCTAGTGCAAGGATGGGGAACCTTTGGCTCCCAGTTGTTGCTGAAGTAAACATCCCAGCATGCTCTGCTACAGTTTTGCTTTTTGACAATGCTCAATAGTTGCACGGCATTCTTGTATGTGTAGTTTAACAACAGTTGAAGGCCAATGGTTCCCCTTCCCTGCCCTAGCAGGTCACATTTATGCAAGTAAAACAGATATAAAAAGGAAAGTACCAGGAGCGATTGTCACGACTCTGATGCCAAGTGGAGCCAGATCTCGAGCGATAGGGAGGGTCATTCCTACAATTCCCCCTTTGGAGGCAGAGTAGGCCGCCTGTCCAACCTGCAACAGTACACAATGTGACCAATACAGCAAAGCTCATGTGACACATTACACATAACCAGAAGTAGGCAATTTCATATACATATAAAATAAACCATGCTGGGAAATCACACTACACCAGAGAGGAGCACGGTGCCGTTGGACCTCAGGATCTCCACCTGCTTCCTTGTGCAATCACCAGTTACACATTTATCTTACATCACATGTCTTCAACCTGTGGCCCTCCAGATGTTGTAGAACTACATGTCCCAGCATGCACTGACAGTTTTGGTATGCTCTCATAGGAAAAAAATGTGGCAATGCATGTTGGAACATGTAGTTTCACAACATCTGGGGGGCCACAGGTTGAAGACCCATGTCTTACATGTTCTTAGCTGAACACAAGAATTAGAGGGGGAGAGGGACAGATTACTGTGCTACCCAGAACTTAACAATTGTGTAGAAACAAAAACAGCAGCATGGACGATGTAATGGTTAGTATTACTGCCTCACAGCACTGGGGGTTGGTTCCCACGTTACATCTGCCCCACCTACAGTGCAGCATGGTTTTGTCCATTTGAGAAAAAAAAAAAAAAAAGTGCTTTGTTTGCTAAAGAGTCCAAAGGAGAAAACACAATACACACAGGGCCCAATTCCAGCTTGAATACATGGTCAATGTCCACAAGACTGAGCAATTAATGGTAGACTGTACATGCACCGCGGTAGAGTTGCGATGCCGCTCTCGCTGAGAATTTCAGCACAGTTATTGACAGGAAGGTATTGTTTAAGGTAGGAAACAGGGAATGTCTGCAAGCAGAAATGCGTATCAATCCAGTTTCCATAATCAGATGAGATCATGTACATAGAGAAACAAGCCTCCAGTGTCTCTATTGGCGCGTCCACTCTTCATGATCAGACACTCATTTCGGAAGTCTATGGGGCTGATTCAAAGTTGATCGCTGTTGTGCGAATTTGCAATCCGTTTGATCATGGAATGACATTCATGTGCACAAATCGTAGTGTGCATGCGCGAGCCCAAATAGCAAACTGGATTGACAGGAAGCTGGCGTTTGGGGGGTGGTAACCAAACTTTTTTTTTTTTTTAACTGAGTGTCCAAAAAGAAAAATGCAGGCCTGCCCAGGCGTTTTAAGGGAGGATGTGTGACGCCAGTGCGTGCTTCGGTCTGCCTGTCGCAGAACTGTAGAAGGGTCAGACTTACTCACATGTACACAGACTGGAACTCACAGATTTGCGCAGGTTTTCTGTCTGTCTCGGCGGCGGCTATCTAGTTGCAGTCATCTGCAACTTTGCAGATGAGCAACCAGGTCTGAATTAGGCCCTATGCTTTTGCGCCAAGGCTGAGTATATGTATGCAGTTGCCATGGCGCTGGTGGATGTGATGTGAGCGTTTGCCTCACTTCACTTGACATGATTAGCAAGTCCAAAGTCCACAAAAAAGAAATACATTTGCAGCTGTGTAATGTGCACACAAATCACTATCACAATCTGCACAAGGAATAGTGTGCAGATGTAAAGGTTAAAGAGTCCGCATCTGTGTACGGGATACAGCCGCTAGGTTGACACTATGAAGGTCAACATACATTAGGTCGTCCACTAACGGTTGACAGGTCTTAGGTCTACACAAGCATTAGGTCGACAATGGGAGAGTCGACATGCGTTTTTCACATGGTTTTTATTTTTAGCCGACCTGACCATCCACTAGGGCGTGGAAGGCGAATACGATAGGATCCGAAGCACAGCGAGCCATGCGAAGGGACGCGGTACACTGATATGGGGTTCATGTCGACATTCAGAACAAAACAAAAAAACGTGAAAAACTCATGTCGACTTAATGTATCATTTGTATTGACTTTCCGACCCACGTCTACCTATTTCATGTGTTGCTCTTAAGTGGTCAAAACCTAAATATATGTCGACCCTATGACCCATACCCCTATGTACACAACCGAAAGCGATTACAAGCAACTGGAATCATAAGCATCGGTATCTCTCCTGATATAAGGATGAATGGGCATCACTGGTTGGTAGTGAGGTGTCTGCACATAGTATAAGTGTCCCGTGACCATGTATACAAAGCTGCAGCCTGTTTAGAGGTTTCAGAAGGATCTCCCACATGAAGGAATGGGTTGGGGCAGATGCGAATTTGCAATCAGGTCTGATTGCAAAATAGTTGCTAAATGTCCATTATAGCATACTTGCCTACCCTCCTGGAATGGCCGGGAGGGTCCCGCAAAATGGGTCTCCCTCCCGGCCCCCCGGGAAGGTAGGCAAGTCTCCCGCATTATAGCCACAGCTCCTGTCCCCCCCCCCCCCCTTCCCCGTGGTATAAATTTCTGAATTTCATGGGTCCGCGGGGAGGGGGGCGGGGCAAAAATGCATCAAATCGCGTAATTTCGCATTATTTTAGCCCAATCCACGGACCCATGAATTAATGCGGCTGTCGGTTGTGGGGGCGGGGCTTGGTGACATCAGCCTCGCCCGCCCCCAAAACGTAGCCTCGTCCAGCCCCCCTTTCACTCCTCTCCAGCTTCTCCCAGAGAGGAGTTTTAAAAAGTTGGCAGGTATGCATTATAGTTAGTGTCAGTCCCAGCTTGTACAGATTTATATGTGTGTATATATATATATATATATATATATATATATATATATGTGTATATGACATTACATGTATGTATATCTATGTATAATAAAGCCATGTTTACTAGGATAGTTGTGGGGAGAGAGGCCCCAACCTGTATCCTGTCTATAAAACCCATTCGGTATCTACAGTATTTTCGCCAGTTTCGGGGACGTGCCCAACAGCAGTGATCTGAAGCTTCCCCCAATATTGCCACCTGCCGAAGGGACAGCGGGACAGTCTCCAAATATCCAGACTGTCCCGCTGTAATCGGGACAGTTGGGAGGTGCGCACCTTTAATAAAACTCCTATCAAAGTAAATAAACACCAGAGTATGTGACGTTTCTATAAGCGTCTGAATTGCATCATTGCTTCTTAGCCAGTGCTAATATTTTAAGAAATATAATAGATCTGTGCTCAGATTTAACTTCCTTTAACTAGAAGGCAGACATTTTGTAGGCGGAGTTAGTACTAATGAGACTGAATCCAATGAAGTCACTGAATGCCAGTGATACAACTGTTTTTACCTGTGAATTGATAGGCTGCAATTACATGAATGTGGTTTCATCCAACAAATTTGTAGCCTCCTCTGAGGGGAAATTTATAAAACCATCTCAAGGTGACAAGTGGAGGTATTGCTTATAGCATCCATTCAGACCGTCATTAGGTCGACACCATTAGGTCCACATGCATTTAGGTCGACATGAGTTAGGTAGACAGGGCCATTAGGTCGACAGGGTCAAAAGGTTGACATGGGATTTTTTAGTGTTTTTTTGGAGCCGATATGTGCCGACAGGTGGTATTTCATGCCCTACCATCCACCAGGACGTGATGGGAGAATAAAATAGTGTGTCGAGCTTAGCGAGGCACCAAGCCCGAAGCATGGCGAGTGCTGCGAGCCATGCGAGGGGACGTGGTGCACTTTAACCTGTTTCCTTGTCGACGATGTCGACATTCGGGTAAAAACAGTGAAAAACCCCATGTCGACCTTTTGGCTGTCAACCTAACGACCCTGTCGACCTAATGACCCTGTAGACCCAACCCATGTCAACCTACACTCATGTCGACCTAGACACATGTCAACCTAAATGCATGTCAACCTAATGGTGTCGACCTAATGACTGTCTAACAACTTCTGGTGACCAACTGATCCACACCTGTAGATATCATCTTAAATGTGCTACATAGATTATAGCTACAATCTGGTTGCTATGGGAAATGCCGCCACTTGATAAATCTGCCCCTTGCACTTTAGACCTATACTGTACCTCCCAACTTTCTTGAAGTGTAGATCAGAAATTGTGGTGTGGCTTCACATAAAGGGGCGTGGTCTATTTGCTACTCCACCAGCCAATGTGGGAGAGTTGGTAAAGTTGTGATTAGTGGGCATGATTCATCTACCTGTTCGCTGGCTGCGGCACATTCGCTTAGCAGCGTTCAGATCTGAATTATCCCCAATGATCACATGATAACGAAAAGTACTTAAATATGTATTTAAAAAAAAATATCTACAGTATTTTATCATTTCTTAAAATAATTACCGATTCTTGCCTCGTCACGGAATTAAATTCTGATACCCCTTTCAGACAGAAAAAACCCAGGTAGAACTAGGCAGCAAGGGGCTGACCCCCTTTCACACAGGAGCAAAAACCTGGGTATTTCCCGTGTCGACCCCTTTCACACAGAAGCCGGATTTTTCCTGCAAAACTCTGTGTGTCATAAGAAAAGGACAGTTTTAAAGGCACACAGAGATGAGATCATGAAAAGTGGGAGGTGTCTGCTCACTGCATTGCATTAAACATGGCTGACAAGTTGCAGAACCTGGAGGTCATGAGTTCTCTGTGTGTTTTGCTGCTTACAGCAAATCAGAGCATTATGCAGATGCTTAAGGTGCGTACACACGGGGGCGATTTAGGGCAAAATCGCAGGAAATATGGTCGCTGAGCGACCATATTGCCCGCAATGGGAGTGTGCACCGGCGATATATCGCCGGGTGCGCGCTCCCGTTTTTGCCCCTGTGGTGATCGCTGGTCGCAGGAACATGCTCCTGCGACCAGCTGATTTCCACTGCCGGGCTCCCCCCGGCAGTTTCTTTTACATCAGCGACCATCTCTGGTCGCTGATGTAAAGGAGAAACTGAGCAATATATTGCTCAGCCATATATTGCTCAGCCATATATGGCTGAGCAATATATCTCCCCCGTGTTACACAGCATTACACTATGCTACCTGGCACAGTGTTATGCCAGGAGGAGGAAGGCACAATTTTTGGTGGAGAGGGCTTCCACTCGACGCAGGTATTTGCACTGGAGGAGAGCCCTGATTTTGTCCAGTGTTGCGCTGCACGCCACTGCCACGCCTTCAGGGAAGCTGAAAAGATCAGCCAATCGCGCAGCGCCATGCTGCACAGCCAATCAGCATGTTTTTTTTAATTGTCGGGAGAAAAACACGGGTCGGACCCTTTCACACAGCCGCAAACACGTGTCTGACACGGGAAAAACCCAGGTAAATACCTGGGTCGAAGTCCCGGAACTTTAGACCTGTGTTGACCCTTTCAGACAGAAGAAAAACCCGGGTCGACACGGCAAGAGCAGGGAAATTCCCGGGTCTTTTTTTCTGTCTGAAAGGGGTATTAATGGTATATTTTATCGGTACTCTTTACCTAGAACGGCGCCCGCGATTGGAATCGCGGGCGTCGGGGGTAAATAATCGCGGTCATCGCGGGCAAATCGTGGGTACATAAAAATCGGGTGCCCGCGATGACCGCGATTTTCCCATAGGGAACAATGTTAAAAATGCTGATTGACCGCGATTTTAATGTAAAATGCCTCAATGCCCGCGATTTGGACATAGGAATCAATGTTAAATGCGCAAATAGGCACAGAGGCTTCGGGCCTCGGTGGCTCGCTGCGCTCGCCACACTATTCTATTCTCAACTCCACGCCGACGTGGATAGTAGGGCATGAAAAGGTCGGAGGACGCGTACCGCCGCCCCTCGCGGGCTCGCTGCGCTCGCCAAGCTTCGGGTTGGCGTGGATCGTGGGGTGGCGTTAAAAATTTGGGGGGACATTTAAGGGTTAATTGTGCCTATTTGGGCTCTGTAGCCCATTTAACATTGATTCCTATGTCAAAATCGCGGGCATTGAAGCATTGAATGTAAAATCGCGGTCACCACTAAATTTAACATTGAACCAGTGGCGCCGGAACGGGGGGGGCGAGGGGGCAGCTTGCCCCCCCCAAAATTAATGAGGCGCTAAAGCAGCTGGGCGGGCGGCTGATTAAGCTTGATCCAGTCTCCCGCCCGTCCGCCTATGTAAGCCCCAGGAGAGAAGGGGTTAATG
Organism: Crinia signifera; assembly: GCF_055691185.1. Classification (NCBI taxonomy): domain Eukaryota; kingdom Metazoa; phylum Chordata; class Amphibia; order Anura; family Myobatrachidae; genus Crinia; species Crinia signifera. Next base: position 35,821,697 of record NC_139225.1, on the reverse strand, counting down.
GCAGAGCGGGGACGGAGAGAGGGAGGCTGAGCGGCAGAGCGGGGACGTCAGCGTGACCCCCGCCGACCTCCAGCAGCGTGAGGAGACGCGGCGCCGGGGACTGCCGCAGCCAGGCGACAGAGGGAGCGCAGAGAGGTCTGTGACCCCCGCTGACCTCCCCGAGTAGCACCGCCGGGCGCGAAGAGATAGCTGGCAGCTGCTTCAGCTATCTCTTCTCTTTCTGTTACGCGTGGAATACAGTGGCCGCGGGACCCGGGTCATCAGGTGCAGCCAGCGGCGGCCGGAGGCTGGAGCACATACTGTAGGTTAAACTTTTTTTAAAACTAATCTCTTCTCATTCTTGTGACGTGCTGCAGCTCAGTCTTATGACATGTGATGGCTGCTGACATTAAATAATGCATTTATTTTCAATCGTCTGCCTAAAATATTATGAATAATCTAAAATATAAAAAAAAGATTATTCATAAGTTATTGTAGGCAGAACATTGAAAATAAATTCATTATTTAATATGCCAGCAGCCATGTGTATAATGCCCACGCATATATGCCGCTGCCTTGTGTATAATGCCCACGCATATATGCCGCTGCCCTGTGTATAATGCCCACGTGTATATGCCGCTGCCAGTGTGTATAGTGCCCGGGGGTAACATATAGCAATTTAGGGGGCGCCAAAATGAGATTATATCTTGCCCCCCCCAACCTAAAAACGTTCGAGCGCCCCTGCATTGAACCCTATGGGAAATCTCGGTGATCGCGGGTGCCGTTAATGTACTACCCGCGATGCCCGCGATCACCGCGATGGGCGCCCTTTTAGGTAAAGAGTACCATTTTATCTTATGCTTATCCTCATGTGATGTTACCACATTATTTATCTGCTAGTCTACACTCAACTTGTTTCCAGATCTTTCACTGATCTGAAGGCTAATGCACCTTCACATGGTCGCTTGATTTCATTCATCATAAAAGATATCTGGTGATTTTTTTTCCTGCCAAGGTTACTTGATTACATTGTGATAAAACTATTCTACTTTTTCCATGTAACTTCGATTTGGAATACTCTGCGAACATGTTGTTAATTAAAGCCGAAGCAATGGTTTAAAGGTAATCTCTGGGCTAAATAAATACATTGTCATAATGTCATAATATTTTTGAATGGTGTGTTGTTAGTGACATTAGTTTTAGCCGGTACAGACCACAAAAAAACGGTACTGTACTGGCTAAAACGGTACAGTTGTAGGGTCTGATATGCTGCCATGCTGCAGTTGCAGTGTTGGGGAAGCTGTAGCTTAATTAACATGCTGCAGCTCTTTGGGGGCGGGGAGAATGTCCGTTTCAAAATGGGGAGGGGCACGTCAGCCCAGTTTACTGGGCGTGTCAAAGTTAGTGTCTGCATCTTTCCCAATGCATAATTACTGGCCCCAGCTACAGTTTTAGCAGCCAATCTGAGTAGACCTATGCTTCTTCAGATGGCTGGTTGCCAGTGGCGTCAAGAAAGAAGGGGGGGCTACTTTTAAGCTGGGCCCAGGCTTGCTGAAGGGTCCTGCTGCCTTCTTCCACCTAACTCACCCATCTGCCCATTCATTCATAGAAAAGACTGACTGCTGCTGCAGCAGCAGCAGCAGCAGAAGCCTCTCTCTCCCCAGCAGAGCACAAGCTGCTGGGTGCTGACTGGGGAGAGAGGCAGCTGCAGAGGCAGTCAGTCCTCTCTCCCTGGATGATGTGCGGGAGAAGGAAGAGAGATCGCACCCGCATGCGCACAGCATCTATTCCTGCAGCCAGAGGGGCTGGGGCATAGCCAGCAGCTGATGAAGCTGCTGGGGCATGCCCCCACAGTGATGGAAAAGGGGGTGTGGCCTCGCAGGAGAGCCTCTGGTATAGGCCACGCCCCTTCCGTTAGGTCACACATGCGAGTGTCCTGGGTCCTTCGGAGTAAAAGTTGGGAGGTATGCTATATTGCAGTATAATAAAGCAGCCATTATTTATTCTGCACAGAAACAAAATAACTCACCCAAATGTAACTCTCTCTGTACATGTTACATCTGTGCTATGTGTAATGATAGCAGAATGATGCCCAGCAATAGCTTTGCCTCCTCAGATTAATTGAACTCAGTGGATTCTTGGCCCTGACAGCCCAAGTTATTGGGGGAAGAGGAACGTGGGTGACGCCCGCTGAGTGGGAACCCTGCAGGGAATGCACAGTGCACCTGGGTGATGATGTCAGTATATGCTTTTCTTTCCCTTAGTTGGATGACATGAGGAATAGCAAGGAACGGCAGAAAGCTGGCTGTCATTCACAACAAGCCTAGACAGACCAAGCTTTCTGCAGCCAAGGACTTGGAACAAGACATGGGGGCGTCTGCTTCCCTGTGCACCCTGAGGGGCGAGAGTGCAGACATCAAGCACTCCTCCTCTGTACACCATTAGCAATAGCACTGGTAATACTGCTCATTCATTGGTCCAGGCCCAGACCGTACACAACTTTGACAACTTCTACTTTGTCTGGGCCTGTGAAAAATAGAAATGTCTACATACTGTACCTCCCAACATGACCCATTCCAGGAGGGAGAGAGGCTCCGTATCTGGACTTCCCGCATAATTCATGGTTGCTGTCAGCTGAGCTGAACACTTTTCTTATCAATGAAGTAATTCCACACAGGTGACAGGAATCTTACATTCAGAAGGAGGTTCGGCAGCAGAGAATGTTGTACCTCGTGGAATGGGCCATATTGGTAACGTAAACCACTGGGTTTACATTTATCAGGCCCAAACTTAATATATCACTTAAAAGCCTGAGAAAATAATTGACACCAGGGCAGGACTATAGGAGGTGGAGGGGGCGTCAATACTCCCTGGGGCGGACTCTACCCGGGTTGCTGGGACTGAGGGACTTGTATGGCTGTCCGTGATTTAGCTGCTTATATAGCAGAAGTGGTGGGTAAGAGGAGCATTTCTGGACAATTTGGATCCCAGTGCACTAAAAAATGTGTTGCCACCTCATAGACGTTTCAAAAGTGGAAATATTTGCTCCCCCGAAAGGGGGTGTGGCCTTGTTTCAATAGGCGTGGACTTGCAGGAAGAGGCTACCTTACACCAACACAATAGAACATATTGTTACATCATATTATGCTCTGTGAGCTGCTGGCCGCGCAGTCAGCTCCTCTGCCTGCAGGAATAGATGCGCCCAGGGTCGGGTAATACGGGCAGGGGTGGGCTGGGCCGGGGGGCACGGTGCCATGTGCCCCCCGGGCCGCTTAGCCAGTCACTGGCTGCGGGCCGCGCTGGATCACCATCCACCTCCTCCAGGCAGCCCTCCTGCGCTGGTCGCGGCTTCCAGAACACGGCCGCAGCTACAGGAAAATGGCCGCCGGCCCCCTGCATTTACCATTAGTAAAGTTCAGGTGAGCGAACTGAGCCACCAAGCCCGAAGCGTGGCGAGTGAAGCGAGCCCGCCAGGGGACAAATTTACTAAACATCTTTTACCTCAAGAAATGCCTCTAAAGTAGATTTGCCGAAAATCCTTACGTAGCAGTTAAGTAGCGGCTAACATAACTGGCGTAGCGCTGGCCGCAAAGATGAGGAAGTACCGTAATTTCTTCAAACCCAGTGACCTGGCGTGCAGTCATACCATACAGTACAACCTGCAAGCCTGGCGTGTGCGTTCCATGGGTCGACACTAATTAGGTGGACACTCGATAGATCGCCTACTATTGGCCAACAGACCATAGGTCGATACTTTAAAAAGGTTGACATGGCTACGTCGACAGTGACAAAAGTTCAACACAAGCAATAGGTCAACATAGGAAATGGAAAATGTGGACATGAAAAAGGTTGACTAGGGTAGCGAGACATCGTGCCGGAAGCCTGGCGAGCGAAGTGGTACACTGAAATACAGTTCATGTTGACCTAAGTCGACACAGACACTGTGAAAAACTCATGTCGACCTTCATGTCGAACTTTTGTAAGTAGACCTATTGCTTTTGCCGACCTTTTGTCCTTCTCGAGCTAAGCCATGTTGACCTTTATAAGGTGTCGACCTATGGCCTGTTGACCAACAGTGGTCAACCTATTGAGTGGCAACCTTTATTGGGTCGATTCTATGACCCATACCCCATGCCTAACAGCCAAACAGGAGGCAATGTTTTACAGTACATGCAGTTGTGGCAACCTCCGCTGGAGGAGTACATGCTGCTTTAATACATCATGGGCGGGATAGGGGCGTGACGCGGACAGTCTCAGCGAATCAAAATCTCACAGCCCAGCCTCCCTCTGAGTATTGCATCATTGCTCCATGGGAACATGGCGGAAATAGCGCAAAATATTCTGCTCCACCCCATAATGTGCCCATCAAAAGGGGAGGAAAAAAAGTAGGGGAGTATGGGCAAAGGATGGAGATTGAGTTTATTAGCACCAGAATTATTAGATCGGAGGTATCATGAAACCACAACCCAACTACGTGCGGCCTTTCCAATGACAAGGTCAGTATGGAGGAGTGGGGGATGGAGGATGCATGGAAAGCGTACCCCACTAGGCGCATAAGAAGAAAACCAAGAAGTGATCACTGGCGGAGGTTAGAGAACCCACGGCATTCTAACCCATTACACTTACAGAACTTACATAGGCCACAAAGACATTTAAACCCTTTTCACATCGTGACTGCGGGATCACACCTGGTATTTTTGACACGGGTCTACCCCTAGAGTGACCCGGCATTTGTGATGATTTCCCCCACAGGACGCTGACATCACAAAGGAGGTGTGTCATCTGGGGTGTGGCAGTAGGCAGCGCTTGGAGCTGAAGCAATAGTGTTACCTGTTTACACTGTTCAGCAACCTGGGTCAGACCCGGGTAAAACACTTATTTTAACCTGTGTCGGAATGCCGGGTTGCTGGACCCGAGAGTTTTCAAATGGACCTTTCACATCGGTTACGGGTTATTTGTGCCATGTGAAAGGGGAAATAGAGACAAAAGGAAATGTACTTAAAATGATCTGTTACACTTTTACAAACTGAGCGGTCTATGTACTAAGCCTTGGGGGGTATTCAATCCGGTCGAATTTCCTGGGCAGGTGAAAAATCGTCAATAATTCTCTGATTAGTATTCAATCGCCCGTTTTAAAATTTTTACTATGGCGTTTCACCTTTTTTTCGGGATGGGCAAAAACAGTGGCAAAAACATGCGAAAACATAAACCAATTTGGCAAAACCACGTGAATTTTTGGAAATTTCTCCTATCCACACAGTCTTCACCGATGCTGGATTTTCAGCCCATGTGAAAAATAAGCACTGGGATTGAATAGGGCGAGTTGAATTTGCCTCAAAAATGGCCGAAATTTGCTGATTTTTCGCCTGGTGAACAATTCACCCAGGATTAAATACCTTCCTTGGAGAGAGATAAAGGGGAGAGAGGTAAAGTAACAGCCAATCAGCTCTTAAATGCCATGTTACAGGCTGTGAGGGATGCACTACACCACCCCCATCCCTCGCAACCATAGAAGAACAGCACTCCCAGTGTCCCCCCCTAGTAGAACTGCACTTCCAGTACCCCCCCAGCACCACAGCAGCACTTCCAGTGCACCCTCCCCCCACTATAACAGCATCACTACCAGTACCCCCCCTAGTAGAACAGCAGCACTACCAGTACCCCCCTCCAGCAGAACAGCAGCACTTCCCATACACCCACCCCAGTAGAACAGAAGCACTTCCAGTAACCACCACCCCTAGTAGAACAGCAGCACTTCCAATACACCCACCCCAATAAAACAGAAGCACTTCCAGTAACCACCCCCCCCCCCAGTAGAACAGCAGCACTTCCAGTACTCCCCTCCAGTAGAACAGCAGCACATCCAGTCCCCCCCCCCTCCAGTAGAACAGCTGCACTTCCAGTATCCCCCCCAGCAGAACAGTAGTACTTCCAGTACCCCCCCCAGTAGAACAGTAGTACTTCCAGTACCCCCCAGTAGAACAGCAGCACCTCCAGTACCCCCCATCCAGCAGAACAGCAGCACTTCCAGTACACCCCACCCCCCAATAGAACAGCAGCACTTCCAGTAAACCCTCCCCAAGTAGAAGAGCAGCACTTCCAGTCCCCCCTCCAGAAGAAAAGCAGTACTTCAGTAACCAAACCCCCCAGGCCTGTTATTACATCTTATTTGTAGCACGATTATACAAGTGTACACAAAAGACCCCCACCCCCTTCCGCATAGTAACCTGCTAGGAGTTAAATGTCCTCCCCCCTGCTTACCTCCCCATGAGCCTGATATTCTAAAAGACTCTTTCATCCAAGGTACTGGGTGGGACCCACATCACTGCAGCAGCGGCAGGAGCAGACACTCTGACCCTACTTCCGCAGGAGCAGCGAGATGACCGGGAGCGGAGCTCAGTGTATGCCCGGATTACACAGTCGTTCCGGATGTAGTTCCAGCAGCTGCCAATAGGTGGCGATGGTGCAGCACAGAGCGGATGACGTCACTGCAGTAGAGCTACAAGTTACACAGAGAGGCTCTTCTGCTTGGTTGGCACAGTGGCGCGTGTCTATTAGTCCAAGCTACGGGGAGCCACAGGTTGCAGGTTCGAGTCCCGAGACCCAGCACGTGGCAAGGGAGGGACACATCGAAACAACCTGGTTTTTATTTTTATATATTGATAATATTATCTATATATTTATTTTCAGCAGGAAATATTCTGTATAGATAATATTATCTATATACCCGAGGAGAATAAGTGGGGGAAGGACAGAGGCTGGTGGTGGCATTTGTGTAATACAATTGTTTAACATATAAATAGTATTAATTATCATAAAACTGATTGTCACATAACTTATACACCAGATAAATAGTGTAATACAGATGGAGCGCCTCTCATTTTTGCTGCCGCTGCGCCAGCGCCAAAATCTGGCGAGAGGCACCCCATCTGACTGAGACGCGCGCGTCTCGCACGCGCGTCTCAGTTTCCCGTCGGCGGGGGGATGGGAACCCTGTCCGTCTCCACTTCAGAGAGACGGACAGGGTTAGGGGGGGGGGGTGGCGGGGACCCGGGGCGTCCGTCGGCGAGGCGGCGGGGACACAGCAGCTGGCGGGGGATGGCGGATGGCGAATCTTCCGACGTCACCTACAAGAGCAAGGCCCACTCTATCTGTATAAAGAAGTGCGTAAAGAGAAAAGTGACCTGAAAATTGTCATTGTGTTATTATTATATTTTATTTGGTGTTATCCGGATTCCGTATACAGCCGCCATCTTTTACCTCCCTCAGTATACAGTATACGACTTCCTGTGTGTCTGCGCCGTCTGTCTATGTTACTGTGGTCTCCGTATACAGTCGCGATCTTGTACCTCACTCAGTATATACAGTATCCGGTTTCCTGTGTGTTTGTGCCGTGTCTCTGCGTTATTGTGTTATCCGTATACAGTCGCCAATTGTCAGATTAAGGTCTAAATGGGCCTGGAGCTGAAAATGATCAAGGACCTATTATGCACAATAATAGGGGTGGTGGCCAGCACCTAATAATGTGGGTAGTGTGACCAATGTTCTGTTTGGGTGGTCTGCTCATGGGTGTGTTTCTATTTCTGTAAATACTTTCAACTTATTATATATGCCTGAAAAAGGCAGGGTGCTGGCATAGGAAAAATGCAGGGAGATATATTGGCGGGTGCCCCCCAAAGGTGCTAAGATACTTGCGGGGTGAGGCGGCACTCCAGTGATAAAAAAAAAATACTGAAAGATGAAACTTGGTAGACAACATTTCAGCACCTTTTATGTGGTCACCTAAGTTTACCACACCATATACCCCTTATACAAATCATGCAACACAATAGTTACCCCCTTATACTGTATTTGCCTCTTACACATTATGCCACATGGAATGAGCCAAAATTCACACCGACTGAGCCAAAATTCACACTATGGAACACGGATTGAGTCAAAATTCACACTATGCCACACAGATTAAGGCAGAATTCACATTTTGCCACATGGATTGAGCCAAAATACACACTATACCAAAAAGATTGAGCAATAAAGCACAATATGCTTCATAAACAGGGGCATTGCGCATTAAAAATGTACACCATAATGCCTATTACATGTTTCGCCACACTACGTATTATGCCTAACACCATAATGCCTATTAAAATTATGCTACATAAGTGCTGTTTACCTACATGCTCATTGCCAGGGGTTCCATGCGTGTTGCCCTGTGGGATTACATGCTCATTGCCAAGGGGGGAATACATGCTCGCGGTAACTGGGGGACAGCCGCCGCTGGCAGAAAGGACAGCCATTGACAGCCGGGGGCTGCCCGGCTGTATTCAGAGCACTGCAGGTCCCGGCTATTTGAAATAATACCCCTTTCACACCAGAAAATGCAGGGATTTACCTGGGAATATGGTCCCAGGATCATGCAGGGACATTCCCGGGCTGGCCCCTTTTACATCAGCCTAGTACCTGCATTTTCTGGTGTGAGGGGGAAAGAACACCCCCCCCCCCCCCTTAAACAACCAGCTATATCTTCAGAACCAACTGACCCATTTACATGTAGGCTTTGAATGATTTTGGTCCTGTGAAACTGGGCTGTTTGGTTACAGAGAAATCTGTCCTCAAACAACATGAACAGCCATGAAATTACATTTCAGAAATGATAAAAATCACTTTACCCGCAATATCTCTAGAATGAACTCATATGGACCAGCCTGGTATCAGATTGAAGGCCCAGCGATTTGGGTTTGACTGAGTTCTACCAGTGATGCCAGGCAGGAAATGGCAGCCATTGGAACCTGGTCCTATGGGGAAAACGTTCCAGCTTTGCTTGGCGGTATCTCCGGTTCCCGAGGGGCTAGTTAATCTGGCCCTGCACTGCCTCATTCCCAGCATTCAGGGGAAACAAAGGATGGTGCCCTCCTCTTCCTAGTGACCCCGACCTCTGGTGTCTTTCCTTCTCTTTTTGATTGGACATTCGGTAATCACCTATACCCCTTTCACACTGCAACTAAATCCCAGGTTGTTGCCGTGTTGACGGGTCAAGGTGCAGTGTGATAACATCAAACTGAATAACCCGGGTCGACCAATTTGACAATTTGACCCTGGTCATCAGAAGGCAGAGGCGTAACTATATATATATATATATATATATATATATATATATATATATATATATATGCGTAGGCCCCATAGCAAAAGTTTGTAAGGGCCCCCTATTTAGCAACTGATGGTAATAAATGTATGTAAAACATTACTTAGACAGTAAAGATGGGCCCCTCTCAGCTCTGGGCCCCATAGCAGCTGCACCCCCTGCACCTATGGCAGTTATGCCCTTGTCAGAAGGGTTAAACCCGGGTTACCTTGTATATAATGGGCGACCTGGGTTTAGTGTGAAAGGGTTCAATGTCTATATGTGATGGTCTGCTATACATACAGTTTTTACTTTATTTTTATGAGCTTAAATCTCCACGTGGCATGGTTAATTAAACCCATGTGTCTCTCTCATAGTGGCTTAATGCCATTTTCCCACCTGAGCAAGTTGTGGGAAATTCCACTATCCGCACCAGCTTATTGCACAACAATGAGGATTCTTACACCATCTACCAACTATCTGCAATCTTTGCGAGGACATCTTGCTAAGCAGCACAAAATGGATTACGGTGGTGATTCTGGTTTGTTTGCAAAAGCAAACTCCTTCTTTAATGCACAAACCCATGCTGCACTGCAGGTGGGGCAGATGTAACATGTGTAGACAGAGTTATATTTGGGTGGGGTGTGTTCAAACAGAAATCTAAATAGCATTGTAATGGTGTGTACACAGGGGCGATTATTGCAAATATCGCTGGCAATATGGTCGCCGAGCGACCATATTGCCAGCGATGGGAGTGTGCGCTCCTGTTTTCAGCCCCTGAATGGTCGCTGCTCGTGGGAGCATGCTCCTCCGACCAGCGACTTCGCCTGCCTTTTCTCCCGACGTGTGACATTTTCGTCTGCGACCATGTCTGGTCGCAGATGAAAACGGGACACTGAGCAATATGATTGCTGAGCAATATATTGCCAGCGATCATATTGCCCCGTGTGTACGCACCATAAGAATAAAGCAGCCAGTATTTACTCTGCACTGAAACAAAATAACTCCCCCAAATGTAACTCTCTCTGCATATGTTACATCTGCCCCACCTGCAGAAGGAGTTTGCTTTTGCAAACCAACCAGAATCACCCCCTATATACACTAATTGGGTAACGTTGTCCTCCTGCTGGGGATTTTACCAGAAATTATTTGTGATAGCACGGATGCACTTTCTTCCACACCAAAGCACTGTTTGTGGTTGATCCCCTAGCGATGGAAGTTGCTTGGTGTTTGAGCAGCACTGCTATACAATCACATCTGTGTTATTGATGTCCCTTTGGGGGTTATTTTGGTTCACTCTTTCTGACAAATTCCTTCTTAGATGGACAAAACCATGTGCACTGCAGGTGGGGCAGATGTAACTTGTGCAGAGAGAATTAGATTTGGGTGGGGTTTTACTTCAAAGTGAGATCTATATTGCAGCGTAAAAATAAAGCAGTCAGTATTTTCCCTGCACAGAAACAAAATAACTCACCCAAATCTAATTCTCTCTGCACATGTTACATCTGCCCCCCTGCAGTGCACATGGTTTTGTCCATCTAAGAAGGAATTTTGTCAGAAAGAGTGAACCAAAATAACCCCCTTTGTTTGAATACCAAAGGAGTCGAGATCCATTTAAGATTAACCTATGTGAATTTCTGTATGGTTTTCCAAATACGAGATGAATGTCATTTTATGAATACTTATTAGCTTTCTGTTTTATCTAGCTGCATGGTTATATTTTATATTTGTCAGTGGACCTGAAGCGATGTTCACTTTGGTTTATTGTTTACATCCATGCGATGTAATCAATAATCATATTGCAAATTCAGCCGATATTATCACAGTACATGGGTACATGGGCCCCATAAACCCCATATACACTAAACAACCTTTTAAAAGATATTACTCAGAAGAATAAAATATCTAGTGTGTACACTCAGTATCATTAACCATGCGCACTTCCCACGCATCGTTAACGTTAATCACCCAGCTCGTCGGCAGAACGTGCAGGTAAATTTTGGCCATGAAGCTAACAACCTGCATGTTCAACGTCCGCGTGTGATGTCACGAAATGATATCGGTAACTAGTTAACTATGGGGCAGATGTATTAAGCCCGGAGAACAGATATACTGGACATAAACTGGAGATAATGCAACGGCCAATCATCTCCCAACTGTCATTTTCAAACACAGTTAATTGGCTGGTGCTTTATCTGCTTTCACTCTATCTCCAGTTTATCTCTTCTCCAGACTTAATACATCGGGTGTGGTATAGGGGTCCGACAGTCGGAATCCCGACAGTCATTAGCCCAATGTCGGGATCCCGACTGGCCGTACCCAGACAGCATGGCAAGCGCAACAAAGCCCCTTGCGGGCTCGCTGCGGGCACAGTGGCTCGCGTGGACCCCCACGAGGGAAAATAGCCGACGGCCGTCGGGAACCCGGCTGTCGGTGTTTTGACAGTTGGGATCCCGACGTCGGATAAAAAATGCCTGTCGGGGACCCTGTCCGGCACCCGATCCATCTGCCCCTATATCGGCTGTGTCCCTAGTGGTCTAGATGCTGTAGTCCTTGTTATTGAGGGCTCAGGAACAAATGCGGGGCACTCTCCAAGGTCCTGAATCAGGCCTGTATTGTTTATACCAGCAAATGAGCCAGTACCGTGGTGCATCTCATTAGCATATGGGAGCGTCCAGCGTTTCATGGGCATTCTCATGCTAATGGGCCGATCACGTGGGGGCGGGCAGCTAATATCACCAGATGTCAGCAGCCCGCCCACTGCCTTCTGAACATGCACGCATATGTAAGGTTGTTCAGAGCAACCTTAGATATGCGTGCATGTTCCACCTCATTCGATGGTCACTGACCATCGAATGATTTGGGTATTACCTCACAGGCTGCAAATGGATGTTTATGTAAAACATCCATTCAAAGCCAGTGCGAACTAATGTGCCTTGCAAATGGTGGGCCAGCATACCACCATTCTCAAGGCAGGGTTTAGTTGACTAACAAGGGTGCGAATTTGCAGCTGATGGAATCAACCAGAATACCCCCTATGTGTGGTGACATGATCGTTGGTGTGTGCTCAACCAGGGCTGTATCAGGGAAGAGCCCAGCACTGGCTGGGCCAAGGTAGCTGCACTGTGGGTAATGGTCCTGGCAGCAGCCTGCAGCACAGCCTCTGAAGTTTTTGGCAACTGGAGCTCATGCTCCACCAGTATTGCCCCTTGCCACTCCCCTGCATGCTGTGCTGGATATAAGGCTACATGGGCCTGTAGTGATTACTATGGGCCTTATTCGAGTTCACTCTTTCAGACAAAATCCTTCTTAGATGGACAAAACCATGTACACTGCAGGGGGGCAGATGTAACTTGTGCAGATCTCATTAGATTTGGGTGGGGTTTTACTTCAAAGTGAGATCTATATTGCAGTGTTAAAATAAAGCAGCCAGTATTTACCCTGCAAAGAATCACCAAAAAAAATCACCAAATCTATTTCTATCTGCACATGTTACATCTGCCCCCTGCAGTGCACATGGTTTTGTCCATCTAAGAAGGATTTTGTCAGAAAGAGTGAACTCGAATAAGGCCCTATATGCCACAATGTCTCCTTGAATAATAATAGAAAAATGTTGGGAAGAAAGTAGAAATACAATTTTGTACACTTTTGACTTATTAACAACCATGTGACCAGCTGGATGTGTGTCATCATCATACCGTCATGATGGGCCTATTGTCTTGTGGGGAACTGGAGGTGTAGCTCTATCCAGTCACATTACCAAGTATCGGTACTCTTCCTCTGGACTGAATGAGGGAAGGGTTGTAGCCTGCGATCTTGTACAATTGTGGAGAAAACACATAAATGCCATGCAGCAGGGCATTGGCTGTGACCACTTCAGAGGAGCCTGCCACCAGAAATTGGGGAACCTGGGATAGACAATTTAGGCAGGGTCCCCGCCACCATCTTATTGCAGTTGGAGCAACAAATGTCAGCCAGGCAGAGACAGCATTGGTGGCATTTTACATATGGAACCAGTCGTGAGCCAAGAGGAGGCCGCAGACCAATAGCCATTCAAGAGCGGCCATTGTGGCTGCTGGTCTGGAAGTTCTGGCAGTACAGTAGCCCCTGAGGGCCTGCCATTACCTGTTGGAAACTAACCTTCCAGCAGCTGCCAGGCTCTGCCCACCTTTTATCTAATGTCTAGGGCACATTTGTAGATATATTTTTAATGACCAAATTATGTACACTATAGATATTTAACCGTATTCATTTTATTGACAAATATGAAAAATGTACATAAAATTATACTAAATAAAGATTAAATAGCTTTAATATAATTCATTCCCCCCCAACTGTCTCGCTTATCGCAGGACCGTCCAGCATCTATTTAGAGAGGCAGAGGGGCTGGGGGCATGACCAGCATGACAGTGCTGGCCATGCACTCGTAGTGATGTAAAATGTGGATCCCCCTATGGCATAGGCCCACACCCATTTTCCTGAGCCGTGTGATTTCTACATTGAAGATGTTTGGAGGTATGCTTGGTTTAATTAAACAAATATCAGCATATTTGGAAAAATATTAGCCCATTAAGTTTTTGTTTTTAAAGTGATTTTTTGGAGATTATAGTATTGCCTTGTAATAATCAGGGGGGGGGGGGGGGGGGGGGGGGGGGAGTAATGGTTGGCGTAATGGGTGGTGGGGGGGAATACAATCATGGAACCATGACAGCTGAAGCCTCAAAAAGTATGGTGGTCACTACCATAAAAGTATAATACATTCAGCCTTTATGCGCATGCACGCCATCGGTCCAGTACGCTATTTGTGTACTGAACTGGTGTTCCATCTGATGTCTGTTGCAGACCAGACCATCATGCTCTCATCTTTCAATGGGATGCCAACAGTCAGAAGACCGATGCCAGAATTCCAACATCAATTAGGATGCCGGCATTTCAATCCCGTCTGCCCACATTCTGAGAGTATGTGGGCAGTTTAGTGTGCAGCAAGGAGGACGGGGTGTGTTTGGGCACTTACAGCTATGATTTGTCAACCAGCTAGCACCCTGTAGTCCAGCGCATCAGATGTATGGCAATGTGAATGCATTGTGATAAATTGCATGTGACAATAGCACATCAACTACAAAATTGCATTAAAGAACTTCCAAGAAGCTGCCGGGGGAGTTCAAGGGAAATCACATGCGACTTGAGCCGTAGATATGTTACACAAGTATATGGGGCCTTTATAGAAGGGAGGGGTCAGGTCCCCATACTATAGGATTATTGACATGCAATTTGGGCTCTTTGCATGCGATTGCAGCGATCAAACGCATGAAAAGCATCCAAATTGAATGTGATTGACAGCAGTCGTCCCTGCTGCAGAAGCAATCTGTGGGATCGCATGCGATAAATCCCATGCAAAAGGACCGCACCGGCAGGCAAAAGGACCGCACTGCATGAGACAGAGACAGCTTACACAGAGCTGGCCAAGCTCCTGTAGTGACGGTATCCCTGTAAGGCCGTGCCCCCTGTGACATAGGGCACACCCCTTTTTCAGCCATGCGAGCATCCAGACTTCTAAAATCAAAATGTTGGGAGGTATGCTTTCACTAGAAATTTTTCATAATAAAAAAAAAAAGGGCTTTCTTGAAAATGGTTTTCTACTTTATAAACTATACAGCCTATAATAAAAACAGTATATTCTTGAATTACTGTAGATATGTTTATATTTTCTTGTTCTAATGCTACCTTAGTGAATTTGGCCCAATTTTGATTACAAAGCATTGCTAGGCATTAGCGGCACCTAGTGGTCACCTGCAGACTTGTTTCTACACTAAAGGGAAAGCCTTGTTCTTATTCCTTACTAGTGAGCCGCCCTTCTGCTTTGCACAGGTACATTATTTCTAGTAACAGTGATGTTTTTACATAAAAAAAAAAAAAATAGTGCCTTATAATATATTTCTTTAAATCGACCACATTTGTAATTTTTCCTCTGGACATGAATACAAAAAGATATATATATATATATTTTTATGTAACACACGAAAGGGCCACAAGAAGTTGTCCTGGGAAGAACATTTCCCACTTAGATCAACTCCAGCTACATTAGGTGTTTGATCTTGTGCTTTATTTATGGTCATGGCAAAGCAAACTTATCGGGAACTGGACTTGTTTAAAATTAAACCATAAATTTGAGGGAATCATTGGTATTCTGGGTATTACATACCTCCCAACTTTTCATGTTAAGAAATAGGGACACTCGCGCGGCGAAGCCGCGCGAGCGCCCGAAAAGGGGGCGTGGCGTATGCAAATGAGGGCGCGGCTTATGCTAATTAGCCGCGACCTCATTTTCATACGAGAATAGACGCTGTGCGCATGCGCACAGCGTCTATTCTACTACATTGGGGGGTCTCCCAACTGCCACCCCCCGCAGCGGGACAATGCCTGCCGCGGGTGGGACGTCGGGACAGGACCCGAAAATCGGGACTGTCCCGACGGAATCGTGACAGTTGGGAGGTATGGTATTAGAACATTTCTCCAGTTCCATAGTCAGTTAGATTACCCTCGATGAGATTTTTCATATGCAATTGTGTCTCATTGCATGCCCCCCTCTCCCAATCACACAGACCCTGCCCCAACCACTGCACTCTCTGCCCCCCATCACACACTCCCTGCTACCCATTAAACACCCCCTACCTCAGCCACCCCACCCCACGCCCATGGTAACATGATTCCACAGCCATGTTAATATTGCAAAGTGGGCAGTATGGATGGGTGTAATGGTTAGCATTACTGCCTCACAGCACTGAGGTCATGGGTTCAATTCCAACCATGGCTCTAACTGTGCGGTGTTTGTATATTCTCCAGCACCTGTGTGGGTTTCTTCTGGGTACTCCTGCCACAATCCCTTAACCCTAGAATGTCTGTATGTGTGTGTACATGTGGTAGGGAATATAGATTGTAAGCTCCACTGGGGCAGGGACTGATGTGATTGTTCAAATATTCTCTGTAAAAGCGCTGCCGAATATGTGTGCGCTATATAAGAAACTGTAAATAAAATTGTTAAAAAAAAAAAAAATGCACCTTTGTTATCTGATGTATTTCCATAGTTTATTTGTTTCCATTGGTGTTATGTATCACATGACGTTCCTTATGCATTTCCACCCACACCAAATGAACACTTGTTATGTTCAATGAGAAGAACAAAATGAATCAAAGAGCAGAAGCATCCGATAATCAGAAAACTAATTTTATCCTACAAACCGCATAAACAGAATTAGGTCAAAATCACAGTTCCAGAAAATCTGGCTGGCCTTCCACGTCTTCTAGAATAATCTAGTGATAGATTTCTGGGTACATTCCTGGCATCAATGCCACAATAGCCTTACAACTCCTAGTGTAACCCGGTAGCAATGCTTTAAGACGTGGACGGAAGGTTTGGTGGTTCCCCGTAAGATTCTAACTTTCTTAAGGCTGCATACGAAGGGCACCGTCCAGACGAATGACTTCTGCATTCAACATGGGGTTTTCTACAATGGTTTGTACCAGGTGGGCATACTCTTCAGGGTGGCCCAGTCGGCTGGGGAAAGGTACTTGCTTGGCCAGGAATTCTCTTGCCTTCTCAGGGAGACCAAGGAGGAGAGGGGTTGCGAACAAGCCTGGAAAGACAGAATATTCGGTGACATTTTGCAGTGTTCCGGAGCACAGAAAAATCTTACACAAAAAAAAAAAAAAAAGTGTTTTCCAATATTGGTCCCCAAGGCTCACTAGCTGTCTAGGTTTTTGCAATATTCATACTTGAGAACAGATGTTTAAATATAAAAATTGAAGGTACTAAATAAGCCAACGGTGTTCAAGCAAAGTGCATACACACCAAGCGATTTCCCCCTGCCCAGTGATTTCTCCAGGGCGTGGACAGCTTTCCATAGTCGGACGCTATTGAAAGATGTCCACCCTGTCTCATCTGCTGGTAATACCAGCAGATGAGTGGCGCGGCTGGCGATGATGCCAGAGCGCGCATCACCACTCTCCCGTACACACTAGGCCGCTTTGGAGCGGAAAGCAGCTGGTACAACAAACTGAGCTGCTTTAAACTCAAAATCACCCAGTGTGTATGGGGCTTTAGCGGGGGGGACCAGACTCCATAACGCCTCACAAGAAAAAAGGGTCATTATTAATAATTTAAACCTTTCCTAGAGTAAGAACAGCACAACGAAAAAAGTCACTCATATCTAGTATTGACTAAGGAGGAAGTGTAGAACAGGGAGACAGCACACGGCACCAAGGTAAACTTGCAATGCTGCTCGCAGTGAAAACTCAGTCACGGAGATAGCGGGGAGTGTCTGCAAAAAGAAGGCGATCTTATATGCATACAAAAAATGGCGACATCACAACTCCCATGTATATTCTTGAACAGCCATGAAGGCACAATGGGACCACTCGCACTCAGTTGCCGAGCATGTTGTGATGGCTTTGGTGGACGTTTGTTCGCTTGTAGGCGGCTGCCTCACAGTTTGCTGCTGCTTTGTTAGCACTGCAAACACATCTGTATCAGGCTTCCTCAGCTGTAACAGTCTCACAGAGAGCATCAGTCACAGACACAACATAGGCAGCCATTTTGTGTGGTAATGCATTCTATTTCACAAAAACTCTAATCAGAATTTATAGTTTGTAGTGAATTTCCTGGCTGCAATTGCATAAAGAGTTGCTTAAGAAATAAAATGGCTGCTGACACTTTATGTAAACTACTTATATCTGTATAATTGGGACCCTCTTTCTTTACTACAGGTGTCCCATATGACTAAGTTGAGGGGGAGGGGGATCACAAGGATGCCTGGCAAACGTAACTTTATTGCCAGCAATAAATGACCTCAATGAAGAATCCCCCAACTACTATCCATGTAGGGCTGGTCATAGATGTATGACTAGGCATCATTCCCAAGAACATTAGTGCTGGACACAAAATGGCTGCCTTCACTATGTGTAGGCATCAGGTAGTATAAACAAATGGTTCCCTAGTGCAAGGATGGGGAACCTTTGGCTCCCAGTTGTTGCTGAAGTAAACATCCCAGCATGCTCTGCTACAGTTTTGCTTTTTGACAATGCTCAATAGTTGCACGGCATTCTTGTATGTGTAGTTTAACAACAGTTGAAGGCCAATGGTTCCCCTTCCCTGCCCTAGCAGGTCACATTTATGCAAGTAAAACAGATATAAAAAGGAAAGTACCAGGAGCGATTGTCACGACTCTGATGCCAAGTGGAGCCAGATCTCGAGCGATAGGGAGGGTCATTCCTACAATTCCCCCTTTGGAGGCAGAGTAGGCCGCCTGTCCAACCTGCAACAGTACACAATGTGACCAATACAGCAAAGCTCATGTGACACATTACACATAACCAGAAGTAGGCAATTTCATATACATATAAAATAAACCATGCTGGGAAATCACACTACACCAGAGAGGAGCACGGTGCCGTTGGACCTCAGGATCTCCACCTGCTTCCTTGTGCAATCACCAGTTACACATTTATCTTACATCACATGTCTTCAACCTGTGGCCCTCCAGATGTTGTAGAACTACATGTCCCAGCATGCAATGACAGTTTTGGTATGCTCTCATAGGAAAAAAATGTGGCAATGCATGTTGGAACATGTAGTTTCACAACATCTGGGGGGCCACAGGTTGAAGACCCATGTCTTACATGTTCTTAGCTGAACACAAGAATTAGAGGGGGAGAGGGACAGATTACTGTGCTACCCAGAACTTAACAATTGTGTAGGAACAAAAACAGCAGCATGGACGATGTAATGGTTAGTATTACTGCCTCACAGCACTGAGGGTTGGTTCCCACGTTACATCTGCCCCACCTACAGTGCAGCATGGTTTTGTCCATTTGAGAAAAAAAAAAAAAAAAAAGTGCTTTGTTTGCTAAAGAGTCCAAAGGAGAAAACACAATACACACAGGGCCCAATTCCAGCTTGAATACATGGTCAATGTCCACAAGACTGAGCAATTAATGGTAGACTGTACATGCGCCGCGGTAGAGTTGCGATGCCGCTCTTGCTGAGAATTTCAGCGCAGTTATTGACAGGAAGGTATTGTTTAAGGTAGGAAACAGGGAATGTCTGCAAGCAGAAATGCGTATCAATCCAGTTTCCATAATCAGATGAGATCATGTACATAGAGAAACAAGCCTCCAGTGTCTCTATTGGCGCGTCCACTCTTCATGATCAGACACTCATTTCGGAAGTCTATGGGGCTGATTCAAAGTTGATCGCTGTTGTGCGAATTTGCAATCCGTTTGATCATGGAATGACATTCATGTGCACAAATCGTAGTGTGCATGCGCGAGCCCAAATAGCAAACTGGATAGACAGGAAGCTGGCGTTTGGGGGGTGGTAACCAAACTTTTTTTTTTTTTTAACTGAGTGTCCAAAAAGAAAAATGCAGGCCTGCCCAGGCGTTTTAAGGGAGGATGTGTGACGCCAGTGCGTGCTTCGGTCTGCCTGTCGCAGAACTGTAGAAGGGTCAGACTTACTCACATGTACACAGACTGGAACTCACAGATTTGCGCAGGTTTTCTGTCTGTCTCGGCGGCGGCTATCTAGTTGCAGTCATCTGCAACTTTGCAGATGAGCAACCAGGTCTGAATTAGGCCCTATGCTTTTGCGCCAAGGCTGAGTATATGTATGCAGTTGCCATGGCGCTGGTGGATGTGATGTGAGCGTTTGCCTCACTTCACTTGACATTATTAGCAAGTCCAAAGTCCACAAAAAATAAATACATTTGCAGCTGTGTAATGTGCACACAAATCACTATCACAATCTGCACAAGGAATAGTGTGCAGATGTAAAGGTTAAAGAGTCCGCATCTGTGTACGGGATACAGCCACTAGGTTGACACTATGAAGGTCAACATACATTAGGTCGTCCACTAACGGTTGACAGGTCTTAGGTCTACACAAGCATTAGGTCGACAATGGGAGAGTCGACATGCGTTTTTCACATGGTTTTTATTTTTAGCCGACCTGACCATCCACTAGGGCGTGGAAGGCGAATACGATAGGATCCGAAGCACAGCGAGCCATGCGAAGGGACGCGGTACACTGATATGGGGTTCATGTCGACATTCAGAACAAAACAAAAAAACGTGAAAAACTCATGTCGACTTAATGTATCAGTTGTATTGACTTTCCGACCCACGTCTACCTATTTCATGTGTTGCTCTTAAGTGGTCAAAACCTAAATATATGTCGACCCTATGACCCATACCCCTATGTACACAACCGAAAGCGGTTACAAGCAACTGGAATCATAAGCATCGGTATCTCTCCTGATATAAGGATGAATGGGCATCACTGGTTGGTAGTGAGGTGTCTGCACATAGTATAAGTGTCCCGTGACCATGTATACAAAGCTGCAGCCTGTTTAGGGGTTTCAGAAGGATCTCCCACATGAAGGAATGGGTTGGGGCAGATGCGAATTTGCAATCAGGTCTGAATAACCCCCATAGTTGCTAAATGTCCATTATAGCATACTTGCCTACCCTCCTGGAATGGCCGGGAGGGTCCCGCAAAATGGGTCTCCCTCCCGGCCCCCCGGGAAGGTAGGCAAGTCTCCCGCATTATAGCCACAGCTCCTGTCTCCCCCCCCCCCCCCCCCCTTCCCCGTGGTATAAATTTCTGAATTTCATGGGTCCGCGGGGAGGGGGGCGGGGCAAAAATGCATCAAATCGCGTAATTTCGCATTATTTTAGCCCAATCCACGGACCCATGAATTAATGCGGCTGTCGGTTGTGGGGGCGGGGCTTGGTGACATCAGCCTCGCCCGCCCCCAAAACGTAGCCTCGTCCAGCCCCCCTTTCACTCCTCTCCAGCTTCTCCCAGAGAGGAGTTTTAAAAAGTTGGCAGGTATGCATTATAGTTAGTGTCAGTCCCAGCTTGTACAGATTTATATGTGTGTATATATATATATATATATATATATATATATATATATATGTGTATATGACATTACATGTATGTATATCTATGTATAATAAAGCCATGTTTACTAGGATAGTTGTGGGGAGAGAGGCCCCAACCTGTATCCTGTCTATAAAACCCATTCGGTATCTACAGTATTTTCGCCAGTTTCGGGGACGTGCCCAACAGCAGTGATCTGAAGCTTCCCCCAATATTGCCACCTGCCGAAGGGACAGCGGGACAGTCTCCAAATATCCAGACTGTCCCGCTGTAATCGGGACAGTTGGGAGGTGCGCACCTTTAATAAAACTCCTATCAAAGTAAATAAACACCAGAGTATGTGACGTTTCTATAAGCGTCTGAATTGCATCATTGCTTCTTAGCCAGTGCTAATATTTTAAGAAATATAATAGATCTGTGCTCAGATTTAACTTCCTTTAACTAGAAGGCAGACATTTTGTAGGTGGAGTTAGTACTAATGAGACTGAATCCAATGAAGTCACTGAATGCCAGTGATACAACTGTTTTTACCTGTGAATTGATAGGCTGCAATTACATGAATGTGGTTTCATCCAACAAATTTGTAGCCTCCTCTGAGGGGAAATTTATAAAACCATCTCAAGGGGACAAGTGGAGGTATTGCTTATAGCATCCATTCAGACCGTCATTAGGTCGACATGCATTTAGGTTGACATGTGTCTAGGTCCACATGCATTTAGGTCGACATGAGTTAGGTAGACAGGGCCATTAGGTCGACAGGGTCAAAAGGTTGACATGGGATTTTGCACTGGTTTTTTTGAGCCGATATGTGCCGACAGGTGGTATTTCATGCCCTACCATCCACCAGGACGTGATGGGAGAATAAAATAGTGTGTCGAGCTTAGCGAGGCACCAAGCCCGAAGCATGGCGAGTGATGCGAGCCATGCGAGGGGACGTGGTGCACTTTAACCTGTTTCCTTGTCGACATTCGGGTAAAAACAGTGAAAAACCCCATGTCGACCTTTTGGCTATCGACCCAATGACCCCGTCGACCCAACCCATGTCAACCTACACTCATGTCGACCTAGACACATGTCAACCTAATGGTGTCGACCTAATGACTGTCTAACAACTTCTGGTGACCAACTGATCCACACCTGTAGATATCATCTTAAATGTGCTACATAGATTATAGCTACAATCTGGTTGCTATGGGAAATGCCGCCACTTGATAAATCTGCCCCTTGCACTTTAGACCTATACTGTACCTCCCAACTTTCTTGAAGTGTAGATCAGAAATTGTGGTGTGGCTTCACATAAAGGGGCGTGGTCTATTTGCAACTCCACCAGCCAATGTGGGAGAGTTGGTAAAGTTGTGATTAGTGGGCCCGATTCATCTACCTGTTCGCTGGCTGCGGCACATTCGCTTAGCAGCGTTCAGATCTGAATTATCCCCAATGATCACATGATAACGAAAAGTACTTAAATATGTATTTAAAAAAAAATATCTACAGTATTTTATCATTTCTTAAAATAATTACCGATTCTTGCCTCGTCACGGAATTAAATTCTGATACCCCTTTCAGACAGAAAAAACCCAGGTAGAACTAGGCAGCAAGGGGCTGACCCCCTTTCACACAGGAGCAAAAACCTGGGTATTTCCCGTGTCGACCCCTTTCACACAGAAGCCGGATTTTTCCTGCAAAACTCTGTGTGTCATAAGAAAAGGACAGTTTTAAAGGCACACAGAGATGAGATCATGAAAAGTGGGAGGTGTCTGCTCACTGCATTGCATTAAACATGGCTGACAAGTTGCAGAACCTGGAGGTCATGAGTTCTCTGTGTGTTTTGCTGCTTACAGCAAATCAGAGCATTATGCAGATGCTTAAGGTGCGTACACACGGGGGCGATTTAGGGCAAAATCGCGGGAAATATGGTCGCTGAGCGACCATATTGCCCGCAATGGGAGTGTGCACCGGCGATATATCGCCGGGTGCGCGCTCCCGTTTTTGCCCCTGTGGTGATCGCTGGTCGCAGGAACATGCTCCTGCGACCAGCTGATTTCCACTGCCGGACTCCCCCCGGCAGTTTCTTTTACATCAGCGACCATCTCTGGTCGCTGATGTAAAGGAGAAACTGAGCAATATATTGCTCAGCCATATATTGCTCAGCCATATATGGCTGAGCAATATATCTCCCCGGTGTTACACAGCATTACACTATGCTACCTGGCACAGTGTTATGCCAGGAGGAGGAAGGCACAATTTTTGGTGGAGAGGGCTTCCACTCGACGCAGGTATTTGCACTGGAGGAGAGCCCTGATTTTGTCCAGTGTTGCACTGCACGCCACTGCCACGCCTTCAGGGAAGCTGAAAAGATCAGCCAATCGCGCAGCGCCATGCTGCACAGCCAATCAGCATGTTTTTTTTAATTGTCGGGAGAAAAACACGGGTCGGACCCTTTCACACAGCCGCAAACACGTGTCTGACACGGGAAAAACCCAGGTAAATACCTGGGTCGAAGTCCCGGAACTTTAGACCTGTGTTGACCCTTTCAGACAGAAGAAAAACCCGGGTCGACACGGCAAGAGCAGGGAAATTCCCGGGTCTTTTTTTCTGTCTGAAAGGGGTATTAATGGTATATTTTATCGGTACTCTTTACCTAGAACGGCGCCCGCGATTGGAATCGCGGGCATCAGGGGTAAAAAATCGCGGTCATCGCGGGCACATAAAAATCGGGTGCCCGCGATGACCGCGATTTTCCCATAGGGAACAATGTTAAAAATGCTGATTGACCGCGATTTTAATGTAAAATGCTGATTGACCGCGATTTGGACATAGAAATCAATGTTAAATGCGCAAATAGGCACAATTAACCCTTAAATGTCCCCCCAAATTTTTAACGCCACCCCACGATCCACGCCAACCCGAAGCGTGGCGAGCGCAGCGAGCCCGCGAGGGGCGGCGGTACGCGTCCTCCGACCTTTTCATGCCCTACTATCCACGTCGGCGTGGAGTTGAGAATAGAATAGTGTGGCGAGCGCAGCGAGCCACCGAGGACCGAAGCGTGGCGAGCGCAGATACCTTCACAGGTAAACGCGTCCCTTGGCGGACTTCACAGGTGTCCGCGTCGCCACGGACACCTGTGAAGCCCGCGAGGGGACGCGTATAACTGTGAAGGTATCCGCGTCCGCTCGCCACGCTTCGGGCCTCGGTGGCTCGCCACATTATTCTATTCTCAACTCCACGCCGATGTGGATAGTAGGGCATGAAAAGGTCGGAGGACGCGTACCGCCGCCGTTCGCCACGCTTCGGGTTGGCGTTAAAAATTTGGGGGGACATTTAAGGGTTAATTGTGCCTATTTGGGCTCTGTAGCCCATTTAACATTGATTCCTATGTCAAAATCGCGGGCATTGAAGCATTGAATGTAAAATCGCGGTCACCACTAAATTTAACATTGAACCCTATGGGAAATCGTGGTGATCGCGGGTGCCGTTAATGTACTACCCGCGATGCCCGCGATCACCGCGATGCGCGCCCTTCTAGGTAAAGAGTACCATTTTATCTTATGCTTATCCTCATGTGATGTTACCACATTATTTATCTGCTAGTCTACACTCAACTTGTTTCCAGATCTTTCACTGATCTGAAGGCTAATGCACCTTCACATGGTCGCTTGATTTCATTCACCATAAAAGATATCTGGTGATTTTTTTTCCTGCCAAGGTTACTTGATTACATTGTGATAAAACTATTCTACTTTTTCCATGTAACTTCGATTTGGAATACTCTGCGAACATGTTGTTAATTAAAGCCGAAGCAATGGTTTAAAGGTAATCTCTGGGCTAAATAAATACATTGTCATAATATTTTTGAATGGTGTGTTGTTAGTGACATTAGTTTTAGCCGGTACAGACCACAAAAAAACGGTACTGTACTGGCTAAAACGGTACAGTTGTAGGGTCTGATATGCTGCCATGCTGCAGTTGCAGTGTTGGGGAAGCTGTAGCTTAATTAACATGCTGCAGCTCTTTGGGGGCGGGGAGAATGTCCGTTTCAAAATGGGGAGGGGCACGTCAGCCCAGTTTACTGGGCGTGTCAAAGTTAGTGTCTGCATCTTTCCCAATGCACAATTACTGGCCCCAGCTACAGTTTTAGCAGCCAATCTGAGTAGACCTATGCTTCTTCAGATGGCTGGTTGCCAGTGGCGTCAAGAAAGAAGGGGGGGCTACTTTTAAGCTGGGCTCAGGCTTGCTGAAGGGTCCTGCTGCCTTCTTCCACCTAACTCACCCATCTGCCCATTCATTCATAGAAAAGACTGACTGCTGTTGCAGCAGCAGCAGCAGCAGAAGCCTCTCTCTCCCCAGCAGAGCACAAGCTGCTGGGTGCTGACTGGGGAGAGAGGCAGCTGCAGAGGCAGTCAGTCCTCTCTCCCTGGATGATGTGCGGGAGAAGGAAGAGAGATCGCACCCGCATGCGCACAGCATCTATTCCTGCAGCCAGAGGGGCTGGGGCATAGCCAGCAGCTGATGGAGCTGCTGGGCATGCCCCCACAGTGATGGAAAAGGGGGTGTGACCTCGCAGGAGAGCCTCTGGTATAGGCCACGCCCCTTCCGTTAGGTCACACATGCGAGTGTCCTGGGTCCTTCGGAGTAAAAGTTGGGAGGTATGCTATATTGCAGTATAATAAAGCAGCCATTATTTATTCTGCACAGAAACAAAATAACTCACCCAAATGTAACTCTCTCTGTACATGTTACATCTGTGCTATGTGTAATGATAGCAGAATGATGCCCAGCAATAGCTTTGCCTCCTCAGATTAATTGAACTCAGTGGATTCTTGGCCCTGACAGCCCAAGTTATTGGGGGAAGAGGAACGTGGGTGACGCCCGCTGAGTGGGAACCCTGCAGGGAATGCACAGTGCACCTGGGTGATGATGTCAGTATATGCTTTTCTTTCCCTTAGTTGGATGACATGAGGAATAGCAAGGAACGGCAGAAAGCTGGCTGTCATTCACAACAAGCCTAGACAGACCAAGCTTTCTGCAGCCAAGGACTTGGAACAAGACATGGGGGCGTCTGCTTCCCTGTGCACCCTGAGGGGCGAGAGTGCAGACATCAAGCACTCCTCCTCTGTACACCATTAGCAATAGCACTGGTAATACAGCTCATTCATTGGTCCAGGCCCAGACCGTACACAACTTTGACAACTTCTACTTTGTCTGGGCCTGTGAAAAATAGAAATGTCTACATACTGTACCTCCCAACATGACCCATTCCAGGAGGGAGAGAGGCTCCGTATCTGGACTTCCCGCATAATTCATGGTTGCTGTCAGCTGAGCTGAACACTTTTCTTATCAATGAAGTAATTCCACACAGGTGACAGGAATCTTACATTCAGAAGGAGGTTCGGCAGCAGAGAATGTTGTACCTCGTGGAATGGGCCATATTGGTAACGTAAACCACTGGGTTTACATTTATCAGGCCCAAACTTAATATATCACTTAAAAGCCTGAGAAAATAATTGACACCAGGGCAGGACTATAGGAGGTGGAGGTGGCGTCAATACTCCCTGGGGCGGACTCTACCCGGGTTGCTGGGACTGAGGGACTTGTATGGCTGTCCGTGATTTAGCTGCTTATATAGCAGAAGTGGTGGGTAAGAGGAGCATTTCTGGACAATTTGGATCCCAGTGCACTAAAAAATGTGTTGCCACCTCATAGACGTTTCAAAAGTGGAAATATTTGCTCCCCCGAAAGGGGGTGTGGCCTTGTTTCAATAGGCGTGGACTTGCAGGAAGAGGCTACCTTACACCAACACAATAGAACATATTGTTACATCATATTATGCTCTGTGAGCTGCTGGCCGCGCAGTCAGCTCCTCTGCCTGCAGGA
Organism: Crinia signifera; assembly: GCF_055691185.1. Classification (NCBI taxonomy): domain Eukaryota; kingdom Metazoa; phylum Chordata; class Amphibia; order Anura; family Myobatrachidae; genus Crinia; species Crinia signifera. Next base: position 35,794,783 of record NC_139225.1, on the reverse strand, counting down.
ATAGATGCGCCCAGGGTCGGGTAATACGGGCAGGGGTGGGCTGGGCCGGGGGGCACGGTGCCATGTGCCCCCCGGGCCGCTTAGCCAGTCACTGGCTGCGGGCCGCGCTGGATCACCATCCACCTCCTCCAGACAGCCCTCCTGCGCTAGTCGCGGCTTCCAGAACACGGCCGCAGCTACAGGAAAATGGCCGCCGGCCCCCTGCATTTACCATTAGTAAAGTTCAGGTGAGCGAACTGAGCCACCAAGCCCGAAGCGTGGCGAGTGAAGCAAGCCCGCCAGGGGACAAATTTACTAAACATCTTTTACCTCAAAAAATGCCTCTAAAGTAGATTTGCCGAAAATCCTTACGTAGCAGTTAAGTAGCGGCTAACATAACTGGCGTAGCGCTGGCCGCAAAGATGAGGAAGTACCGTAATTTCTTCAAACCCAGTGACCTGGCGTGCAGTCATACCATACAGTACAACCTGCAAGCCTGGCGTGTGCGTTCCATGGGTCGACACTAATTAGGTGGACACTCGATAGATCGCCTACTATTGGCCAACAGACCATAGGTCGATACTTTAAAAAGGTTGACATGGCTACGTCGACAGTGACAAAAGTTCAACACAAGCAATAGGTCAACATAGGAAATAGAAAATGTGGACATGAAAAAGGTTGACTAGGGTAGCGAGACATCGTGCCGGAAGCCTGGCGAGCGAAGCGGTACACTGAAATACAGTTCATGTTGACCTAAGTCGACACAGACACTGTGAAAAACTCATGTCGACCTTCATGTCGAACTTTTGTAAGTAGACCTATTGCTTTTGCCGACCTTTTGTCCTTCTCGAGCTAAGCCATGTTGACCTTTATAAGGTGTCGACCTATGGCCTGTTGACCAACAGTGGTCAACCTATTGAGTGGCAACCTTTATTGGGTCAATTCTATGACCCATACCCCATGCCTAACAGCCAAACAGGAGGCAATGTTTTACAGTACATGCAGTTGTGGCAACCTCCGCTGGAGGAGTACATGCTGCTTTAATACATCATGGGCGGGATAGGGGCGTGACGCGGACAGTCTCAGCGAATCAAAATCTCACAGCCCAGCCTCCCTCTGAGTATTGCATCATTGCTCCATGGGAACATGGCGGAAATAGCGCAAAATATTCTGCTCCACCCCATAATGTGCCCATCAAAAGGGGAGGAAAAAAAGTAGGGGAGTATGGGCAAAGGATGGAGATTGAGTTTATTAGCACCAGAATTATTAGATCGGAGGTATCATGAAACCACAACCCAACTACGTGCGGCCTTTCCAATGACAAGGTCAGTATGGAGGAGTGGGGGATGGAGGATGCATGGAAAGCGTACCCCACTAGGCGCATAAGAAGAAAACCAAGAAGTGATCACTGGCGGAGGTTAGAGAACCCACGGCATTCTAACCCATTACACTTACAGAACTTACATAGGCCACAAAGACATTTAACCCCTTCCTGACAGAGCCAGTTTTTGCGTTCCTGACAGAGCCCTTTTTTTCAAATCTGACATGTCTCACTTAAGTGGGGATAACTTTTTTTTGCTTTTACTTATCCCAGTGATTTTGAGATTTTTTTTTCGTGACACATTGTACTTCAAATTAGTGGTAAATTTGGGTCAATACAGTCTGTGTTTTTTTGTGAAAAATACCAAAATGTCGTAAAAAATGGAAAATTTAGCAATTTGCAAAATGTTAAATTTTCTGCTTGTGAGACAAATAATCATACCACTCAAAATAGTTAATAACTAACATAGACCATATGTCTACTTTATGTTGACATCATTATTTCAACTTCCTTTTAATTTTTTTGGACACTAGGAGGCTTACAATATGAATAGCAAATTCTCAAATTTTCAAGAAAATTTCAAACACTGATTTTTTTAGGGACCAGTTCAGTTCTGATGTGACTTTGAGGGACTTGTATGTGAGACACCCCCATAAATGATACTATTTCAAAAACTGCACCCCTCACAGTATTCAAAACAGCATTTTGGAAGTTTGTTAACCCTTTAGGTGTTTCACAGAAATTAAAACAAAGTGTAGGTGAAATTTCAAAATTTCATTTTTTTTTGCAGATTTGCAATTTGAATACATTTTTCTAAGGAACACAGTACATTTTACTAGAGAAATGTGACTAAAAATTGATTCCCCCAATTCTTTTGTTTTCATAAATATCCTATATGTGGCCCTAGTGTGCACGTTGACCAAACCACAGGCTTCATAATAGAAGGAGCACCTACTTGATTTTGGAGCCTCCTTTTTATGAGATTATTTTTTAGGCACCATGTAGGTTTCTAGGCACCATAAGATGCTAAAAGTTAGGAACCCCCCCACAAGTGACCCCATTTTGCAAACTACACCCCTCAGGGAATTCATCTAGGGGTATAGTGTACATTTCAAACCCCCAGGGGTTTCACCAATTTTGATACAAGTGGGCAGTGAAAATGAAAAATTACATTTTTTTACACAAAAATGCAGTTCTGGCTCAAAATTTTTCATTTTCAGAAGGTATGAAGGAGAAAAAGCACCCCAAAATATGTGCCCCAATTTCTCCCGAGTACGGCAATGCCTCACATGTGACCAAAAAATACCAGTTGGGTGCATGGCAGGACTCAGAAGGGAAGGAGTGATTTTTGGATTTTGCAGCTCAGATTCTGGTGGAATTTTGGTGGGTGCTATGTCGCATTAGCAAGACCCCCCAAGCACCAATACAGTGGAACCCCCCCACAAGTGACCCCATTTTGCAAACTACACCCCTCAGGGAATTCATCTAGGGGTATAGTGTACATTTCAAACCCCCAGGGGTTTCACCAATTTTGATACAACTGGGCAGTTAAAATGAAAAATTAAATTTATTTACACAAAAATGCAGTTCTGGCTCAAAATTTTTCATTTTCAGAAGGTATGAAGGAGAAAAAGCACCCCAAAATATGTGCCCCAATTTCTCCCAAGTACGGCAATGCCTCACATGTGACCAAAAAATACCAGTTGGGTGCATGGCAGGACTCAGAAGGGAAGGAGTGATTTTTGGATTTTGCAGCACAGATTTTGGTGGAATGAATGGTGGGTGCTATGTTGCACCAATACAGTGGAACCCCCCCACAAGTCACCCCATTTTGCAAAGTACACCCCTCAGGGAATTCATCTAGGGGTATAGTGTACATTTCAAACCCCCAGGGGTTTCACCAATTTTGATACAAGTGGGCAGTGAAAATGAAAAATTACATTTTTTTACACAAAAATGCAGTTCTGGCTCAAAATTTTTCATTTTCAGAAGGTATGAAGGAGAAAAAGCACCCCAAAATCTGTGCCCCAATTTCTCCCGAGTACGGCAATGCCTCACATGTGACCAAAAAATACCAGTTGGGTGCATGGCAGGACTCAGAAGGGAAGGAGTGATTTTTGGATTTTGCAGCTCAGATTCTGGTGGAATTTTGGTGGGTGCTATGTCGCATTAGCAAGACCCCCCAAGCACCAATACAGTGGAACCCCCCCACAAGTGACCCCATTTTGCAAACTACACCCCTCAGGGAATTCATCTAGGGGTATAGTGTACATTTCAAACCCCCAGGGGTTTCACCAATTTTGATACAACTGGGCAGTGAAAATGAAAAATAACATTTTTTTACACAAAAATGCAGTTCTGGCTCAAAATTTTTCATTTTCAGAAGGTATGAAGGAGAAAAAGCACCCCAAAATATGTGCCCCAATTTCTCCCGAGTACGGCAATGCCTCACATGTGACCAAAAAATACCAGTTGGGTGCATGGCAGGACTCAGAAGGGAAGGAGTGATTTTTGGATTTTGCAGCTCAGATTCTGGTGGAATTTTGGTGGGTGCTATGTCGCATTAGCAAGACCCCCCAAGCACCAATACAGTGGAACCCCCCCACAAGTGACCCCATTTTGCAAACTACACCCCTTAGGGAATTCATCTAGGGGTATAGTGTACATTTCAAACCCCCAGGGGTTTCACCAATTTTGATACAACTGGGCAGTGAAAATGAAAAATAACATTTTTTTACACAAAAATGCAGTTCTGGCTCAAAATTTTTCATTTTCAGAAGGTATGAAGGAGAAAAAGCACCCCAAAATCTGTGCCCCAATTTCTCCCGAGTACGGCAATGCCTCACATGTGACCAAAAAATACCAGTTGGGTGCATGGCAGGACTCAGAAGGGAAGGAGTGATTTTTGGATTTTGCAGCACAGATTTTGGTGGAATGAATGGTGGGTGCTATGTTGCACCAATACAGTGGAACCCCCCCACAAGTCACCCCATTTTGCAAAGTACACCCCTCAGGGAATTCATCTAGGGGTATAGTGTACATTTCAAACCCCCAGGGGTTTCACCAATTTTGATACAAGTGGGCAGTGAAAATGAAAAATTACATTTTTTTACACAAAAATGCAGTTCTGGCTCAAAATTTTTCATTTTCAGAAAGTATGAAGGAGAAAAAGCCCCCCAAAATATGTGCCCCAATTTCTCCCGAGTACGGCAATGCCTCACATGTGACCAAAAAATACCAGTTGGCTGCATGGCAGGACTCAGAAGGGAAGGAGTGATTTTTGGATTTTGCAGCTCAGATTCTGGTGGAATTTTGGTGGGTGCTATGTCGCATTAGCAAGACCCCCCAAGCACCAATACAGTGGAACCCCCCCACAAGTGACCCCATTTTGCAAACTACACCCCTCAGGGAATTCATCTAGGGGTATAGTGTACATTTCAAACCCCCAGGGGTTTCACCAATTTTGATACAACTGGGCAGTGAAAATGAAAAATTACATTTTTTTACAAAAAAATGCAGTTCTAGCTCAAAATTTTTCATTTTCAGAAGGTATGAAGGAGAAAAAGCACCCCAAAATCTGTGCCCCAATTTCTCCCGAGTACGGCAATGCCTCACATGTGACCAAAAAATACCAGTTGGGTGCATGGCAGGACTCAGAAGGGAAGGAGTGATTTTTGGATTTTGCAGCTCAGATTCTGGTGGAATTTTGGTGGGTGCTATGTCGCATTAGCAAGACCCCCCAAGCACCAATACAGTGGAACCCCCCCACAAGTGACCCCATTTTGCAAACTACACCCCTCAGGGAATTCATCTAGGGGTATAGTGTACATTTCAAACCCCCAGGGGTTTCACCAATTTTGATACAACTGGGCAGTGAAAATGAAAAATAACATTTTTTTACACAAAAATGCAGTTCTGGCTCAAAATTTTTCATTTTCAGAAGGTATGAAGGAGAAAAAGCACCCCAAAATCTGTGCCCCAATTTCTCCCGAGTACGGCAATGCCTCACATGTGACCAAAAAATACCAGTTGGGTGCATGGCAGGACTCAGAAGGGAAGGAGTGATTTTTGGATTTTGCAGCACAGATTTTGGTGGAATGAATGGTGGGTGCTATGTTGCACCAATACAGTGGAACCCCCCCACAAGTCACCCCATTTTGCAAAGTACACCCCTCAGGGAATTCATCTAGGGGTATAGTGTACATTTCAAACCCCCAGGGGTTTCACCAATTTTGATACAAGTGGGCAGTGAAAATGAAAAATTACATTTTTTTACACAAAAATGCAGTTCTGGCTCAAAATTTTTCATTTTCAGAAGGTATGAAGGAGAAAAAGCACCCCAAAATCTGTGCCCCAATTTCTCCCGAGTACGGCAATGCCTCACATGTGACCAAAAAATACCAGTTGGGTGCATGGCAGGACTCAGAAGGGAAGGAGTGATTTTTGGATTTTGCAGCACAGATTTTGGTGGAATGAATGGTGGGTGCTATGTTGCACCAATACAGTGGAACCCCCCCACAAGTCACCCCATTTTGCAAAGTACACCCCTCAGGGAATTGATCTAGGGGTATAGTGTACATTTCAAACCCCCAGGGGTTTCACCAATTTTGATACAAGTGGGCAGTGAAAATGAAAAATTACATTTTTTTACACAAAAATGCAGTTCTGGCTCAAAATTTTTCATTTTCAGAAGGAATGAAGGAGACAAAGCACCCCAAAATGTGCCCCAATTTCTCCCGAGTACGGCAATGCCTCATGTGTGACCAAAAAGTGGCAGGACTCAGAAGGGAAGGAGTGATATTTGGATTTTGCAGCACAAATTCTGGTGGAATGATGGTGGGTGCTATGTCGCATTAGCAAGACCCCCAAAGCACCAATACAGTGGAACCCCCCCACAAGTGACCCCATTTTGCAAACTACACCCCTCAGGGAATTCATCTAGGGGTATAGTGTACATTTCAAACCCCCAGGGGTTTCACCAATTTTGATACAAGTGGGCAGTGAAAATGAAAAATTACATTTTTTTACACAAAAATGCAGTTCTGGCTCAAAATTTTTCATTTTGAGAAGGTATGAAGGAGAAAAAGCACCCCAAAATCTGTGCCCCAATTTCTCCCGAGTATGGCAATGCCTCATATGTGACCAAAAAATACCAGTTGGGTGCATGGCAGGACTCAGAAGGGAAGGAGTGATTTTTGGATTTTGCAGCACAGATTTTGGTGGAATGAATGGTGGGTGCTATGTTGCACCAATACAGTGGAACCCCCCCACAAGTCACCCCATTTTGCAAAGTACACCCCTCAGGGAATTGATCTAGGGGTATAGTGTACATTTCAAACCCCCAGGGGTTTCACCAATTTTGATACAAGTGGGCAGTGAAAATGAAAAATTACATTTTTTTACACAAAAATGCAGTTCTGGCTCAAAATTTTTCATTTTCAGAAGGAATGAAGGAGACAAAGCACCCCAAAATGTGCCCCAATTTCTCCCGAGTACGGCAATGCCTCATATGTGACCAAAAAATACCAGTTGGGTGCATGGCAGGACTCAGAAGGGAAGGAGTGATTTTTGGATTTTGCAGCTCAGATTCTGGTGGAATGTTGGTGGGTGCTATGTGGCATTAGCAAGACCCCCGAAGCACGGTGAAATGATGAACCTAATAATCCATAGATGTGTGGTATATTTTAAAACACTCCTTTATACATAGGCCGGGTTTGTCGGGGCAAGTTTCACAGTGGAAAATAGTTTCCTTTCTTATTCCCTTTTTATAGCAAACTTTGCACCTTTTTTGTGTCCTGCCCTTTCTTGCAGTGGAGGGGATTTCGTTCGGAAAATGCTGCCCTGGTACAATACGGGGGCCAGTACTAGAAGTACTGGGGACCTCTGCCTGCTGGTTCCCAAATACTAGGCCCTTTATGACTTCCTCTTGAAAGTGCATAAATGTCCCCCTCTGGCCGGTAGAACGGAATAGCACGTAAGCGTTATACAGTGCCATCTGGATGATATACATGGCCAGCTTCTTGTACCAGATTTTTGTTTTCCGCAGGGCACTGTACGGCTTCAGTACCTGATCTGAAAGATCCACTCCGCCCATGTACCTATTGTAATCCAGGATACAATTAGGTTTTGAGGTGTGGGTACTGGTACCTCGTACAGGGACGGAGGTGGTACTGTCTCCGTGAATTGTTGTCAGTATAAGGACATCCCTCTTGTCCTTATATTTGACCAACAACATATTTTCGGTGCATATTCCCCTGCTTTCACCCCTTCTCATTACTTGGGCAATGTGCGTTTTTGGGAGGCCTCTTTGGTTCTTGCGCACAGTACCGCAAGCTGCTGTACCTCTTGAACCAAGGGCCTTAAACAGGGGGATGCTAGTGTAAAAGTTATCCACCTAGAGGTGATAACCTTTATCCAGGAAGGGGTGCACTAAATCCCAGACAATTTTTCCACTAACACCTACGAGGGAGGGGGGGCATTCTGGCGGTTCAATTCTTGAATCCTTCCCTTCATATACCCTAAACCTGTGAGTGTACCCTGAGGTGCTTTCACACAGCTTATACATTTTTATGCCATACCTTGCCCTCTTACTGGGAAGGTACTGGCGGAATTTAACCCTTCCTTTAAAATGTATAAGGGACTCGTCTATGCAAATGAATTTATCTGGGATGTACATCTCTTCAAATTTGGCACTGAAATGATCAATGACCGGCCTGACTTTGAATAGCCGGTCAAAGGTGGGATCATCTCTGGGTGGGCACTGTGCATTATCGTTGTAATGCAAAAATTTAAGGATCGTCTCAAATCGAGCCCGGGGCATGGCCATACGGTAAAATGGGGTGCTGTACAGAACATCTGTACTCCAATATTGCCTAATTTCTGGCTTTTTTACTATGCCCATATGAAACACCAGACCCCAAAACGTCATCATCTCTACTGCATCTACAGGGGTCCACCTAGCAAATGATGACGTGGGGTTTTGAGCAATAAACTGCTGGGCATATAAATTAGTTTGGTCCACCATTAAATTTATAAAATCATCAGAGAAAAATAATTTGAAAAAGTCAATTTCTCTGAGACCTGTGGAATCAAATTGGATTCCTGGCATGGCCAAAAACTCAGGAACCTGGGGCTCAAAATTGTCTGGTGGTGGGGTCCATACGAGATCAATTATTGGGGGGGGGGGTCTCAGCTGCTCTACGGGGGCGTCTTTGAGGGGGTCCCTCATCACCAGAGGAGGAAGAGGAGCTTAAGGCGAATCCTTCAAATTCCCCGCTTGCATCACTGGCTGTGTCAGAGTCAGAAGCAAGCATGGCATATGCCTCCTCCACTGAATACATTCTTCTGGATGACTGGGATGACATTTGGGATGACATTTGGGATGCCATTTTTATTTTTGTGTTACTGGTAGTGAAATGTTTCAACACGTGTATAGTGTAGGGGGGGGTACAAACTTTATTTCAACCAGGGGGGTATGTAGTGTGTAGTGTGTATGTAGTGCAGAAAAAAAAAAAAAACTTTATACAAAAAAAAAAAAAAATTAAGGGGTTAAAAAAAAAAAAAAATTGAAGGGGTTAAAAAAAAAAAAAAAAAAAAGGTCCTGCGCCAAAAATTGAGCACAGATGTCGGTCAGTAACGTCCGTCACTGAACAGCGCTCAAAGGCAACAGGAATTTGATCAAAAAAAAAAAAAAAAATAGATCAACCCTGTGCCGAAAAAGATGATCAGTGATGTACGTCACTGATCAGCGCACAGAGGCCACAGGACACCCCCAAAATCACAGTGTGTGTAAAAAAAAAATTAAAAAAAGACCCCACAGCACACACAAAAAAAAAAAAGGTGATCAGTGATGCGACACTGATTACCAGTGAGGGGCAGCAGGTGCACAACCTTTGGTGCAACTGACAGTGCAACTGGCAGGTATATATAAAAAAAAAAAAACCTCTGCACCCCTAAAAAGTTGCTGATCACCTCAGATATAGTGATCAGCACAAAAGGCGGGGGCAGCAGACACAAAATTTAGCACTCTCTATCACTATCTCTCTCTATCTCTCTCTATCTCACTATCTATCACTCTATGACACTGCAGCAGCAGCACTGACAGTTATATATATGAAAAATAACCCCTGCACCCCCAAAAAGTTGCTGGGGGTGCACAAAAGGGGGGCAGCAGACAAAATATAGCAGTCTCTATCACTCTCTGTCACTATCTCTCTCTATCTCTCTATCTCTCACTATCTATCACTCTATGACACTGCAGCAGGTATATATATATATATATATATATATATATATAAAAAATACCCTGCGCCCCCAAAAAGTTGCTGATCAGTTAATTTATACTGATCAGCACAAAAGGGGGGGGCAGCAGTCAGTTATATAAAAAAATATATAGCACGATCTGTCACTATCTCTCTATCTCTCTCTATCTCTCTCTATCTCTCTATCTATAACTCTATTACACTGCAGCAGCACAAAATATAGCACTCTCTGTCACTAGGCCTCTCTATCTCTCTCTCTATCTCTCTCTCTCTCTAACTCGATGACACTGCAGCAGCACAACACAGCACAGGATGTCACAAGATGAAGCAAGATCCCAAGCAGTGATCAGGTAAGTATTGAGCAAGGTTCTGGTCAGTAAATGGCGACAGCTGGGCACGGTGACCGCACTGCACGCTATTCCAGACCGGAATGGCGTCTGCAGTGTAGTCCCCGTTAGTTTAAACCCCCCTCCATGGCTGTGATTGGTCCGTCGGTCCGACGGACCAATCACGGCCTTTGGGGGCGGGCGGGGTGAGGTGGGGTGACACCAGTGTCACCCTTACACCCCGCGGTGATTGGTGCTGTACTTTACAGCACCAATCACCTCCGATCCCGTGTCACCGGCGAACGTTATTCGCCGGTGACACAGAAAACGCTGTAATTGGCTGTTCACACTGAACAGCCAATCACAGCGATCGCCGACGGGGGGGGCGGCATCGCAGCCCCCCCTGGGCATGCAGGGACATGTCTGCTGTCAGGGACAGCAGACATCGTCCCTCTGTCACTGCGTCTCTAGACGCAGTGACAGTTAGAAGCCATGACGTATATATACGTCATGTGTCGGGAAGTACTTCCCGGCCATGACGTATATATACGTCAAATGTCGGGAAGGGGTTAAACCCTTTTCACATCGTGAATGCGGGATCACACCTGGGATTTTTGACACGGGTCTACCCCTAGAGTGACCCGGCATTTGTGATGATTTGCCCCACAGGACGCTGACATCACAAAGGAGGTGTGTCATCTGGGGGTGTGGCAGTAGGCAGCGCTTGGAGCTGACGCAATAGTGTTACCTGTTTACACTGTTCAGCAACCTGGGTCAGACCCGGGTAAAACACTTATTTTAACCTGTGTCGGAATGCCGGGTTGCTGGACCCGAGAGTTTTCAAATGGACCTTTCACATCGGTTACGGGTTATTTGTGCCATGTGAAAGGGGAAATAGAGACAAAAGGAAACGTACTTAAAATGATCTGTTACACTTTTACAAACTGAGCGGTCTATGTACTAAGCCTTGGGGGGTATTCAATCCGGTCGAATTTCCTGGGCAGGTGAAAAATCGTCAATAATTCTCTGATTAGTATTCAATCGCCCGTTTTAAAATTTTTACTATGGCGTTTCACCTTTTTTTCGGGATGGGCAAAAACAGTGGCAAAAACATGCGAAAACATAAACCAATTTGGCAAAACCACGTGAATTTTTGGAAATTTCTCCTATCCACACAGTCTTCACCGATGCTGGATTTTCAGCCCATGTGAAAAATAAGCACTGGGATTGAATAGGGCGAGTTGAATTTGCCTCAAAAATGGCCGAAATTTGCTGATTTTTCGCCTGGTGAACAATTCACCCAGGATTAAATACCCTCCTTGGAGAGAGATAAAGGGGAGAGAGGTAAAGTAACAGCCAATCAGCTCTTAAATGCCATGTTACAGGCTGTGAGGGATGCACTACACCACCCCCATCCCTCGCAACCATAGAAGAACAGCACTCCCAGTGTCCCCCCCTAGTAGAACTGCACTTCCAGTACCCCCCCAGCACCACAGCAGCACTTCCAGTGCACCCTCCCCCCACTATAACAGCATCACTACCAGTACCCCCCCTAGTAGAACAGCAGCACTACCAGTACCCCCCTCCAGAAGAACAGCAGCACTTCCCATACACCCACCCCAGTAGAACAGAAGCACTTCCAGTAACCACCACCCCTAGTAGAACAGCAGCACTTCCCATACACCCACCCCAGTAAAACAGAAGCACTTCCAGTAACCACCCCCACCCCCCAGTAGAACAGCAGCACTTCCAGTACTCCCCTCCAGTAGAACAGCAGCACATCCAGTCCCCCCCCCCTCCAGTAGAACAGCTGCACTTCCAGTATCCCCCCCAGCAGAACAGTAGTACTTCCAGTACCCCCCCCCCCCAGTAGAACAGTAGTACTTCCAGTACCCCCCAGTAGAACAGCAGCACCTCCAGTACCCCCCATCCAGCAGAACAGCAGCACTTCCAGTACACCCCACCCCCCAATAGAACAGCAGCACTTCCAGTAAACCCTCCCCAAGTAGAAAAGCAGCACTTCCAGTCCCCCCTCCAGAAGAAAAGCAGTACTTCAGTAACCAAACCCCCCAGGCCTGTTATTACATCTTATTTGTAGCACGATTATACAAGTGTACACAAAAGACCCCCACCCCCTTCCGCATATTAACCTGCTAGGAGTTAAATGTCCTCCCCCCTGCTTACCTCCCCATGAGCCTGATATTCTAAAAGACTCTTTCATCCAAGGTACTGGGTGGGACCCACATCACTGCAGCAGCGGCAGGAGCAGACACTCTGACCCTACTTCCGCAGGAGCAGCGAGATGACCGGGAGCGGAGCTCAGTGTATGCTCGGATTACACAGTCGTTCCGGATGTAGTTCCAGCAGCTGCCAATAGGTGGCGATGGTGCAGCACAGAGCGGATGACGTCACTGCAGTAGAGCTACAAGTTACACAGAGAGGCTCTTCTGCTTGGTTGGCACAGTGGCGCGTGTCTATTAGTCCAAGCCACGGGGAGCCACAGGTTGCAGGTTCGAGTCCCGAGACCCAGCATGTGGCAAGGGAAGGACACATCGAAACAACCTGATTTTTATTTTTATATATTGATAATATTATCTATATATTTATTTTCAGCAGGAAATATTCTGTATAGATAATATTATCTATATACCCGAGGAGAATAAGTGGGGGAAGGACAGAGGCTGGTGGTGGCATTTGTGTAATACAATTGTTTAACATATAAATAGTATTAATTATCATAAAACTGATTGTCACATAACTTATACACCAGATAAATAGTGTAATACAGATGGAGCGCCTCTCATTTTTGCTGCCGCTGCGCCAGCGCCAAAATCTGGCGAGAGGCACCCCATCTGACTGAGACGCGCACGTCTCGCACGCGCGTCTCAGTTTCCCGTCGGCGGGGGGACGGGAACCCTGTCCGTCTCCACTTCAGAGAGACGGACAGGGTTAGGGGGGGGGCGGCGGGGACCCGGGGCGTCCATCGGCGAGGCGGCGGGGACACAGCAGCTGGCGGGGGATGGCGGATGGCGAATCTTCCGACGTCACCTACAAGAGCAAGGCCCACTCTATCTGTATAAAGAAGTGCGTAAAGAGAAAAGTGACCTGAAAATTGTCATTGTGTTATTATTATATTTTATTTGGTGTTATCTGGATTCCGTATACAGCCGCCATCTTTTACCTCCCTCAGTATACAGTATCCGACTTCCTGTGTGTCTGCGCCGTCTGTCTGTGTTATTGTGTTCTCCGTATACAGTCGCGATCTTGTACCTCACTCAGTATACAGTATCCGGTTTCCTGTGTGTCTGTGCCGTGTCTCTGCGTTATTATGTTATCCGTATACAGTCGCCAATTGTCAGATTAAGGTCTAAATGGGCCTGGAGCTGAAAATGATCAAGGACCTATTATGCACAATAATAGGTGTGGTGGCCAGCACCTAATAATGTGGGTAGTGTGACCAATGTTCTGTTTGGGTGGTCTGCTCATGGGTGTGTTTCTATTTCTGTAAATACTTTCAACTTATTATATATGCCTGAAAAAGGCAGGGTGCTGGCATAGGAAAAATGTAGGGAGATATATTGGCGGGTGCCCCCCAAAGGTGCTAAGATACTTGCGGGGTGAGGCGACACTCCAGTGATAAAAAAAAAATACTGAAAGATGAAACTTGGTAGACAACATTTCAGCACCTTTTATGTGGTCACCTAAGTTTACCACACCATATACCCCTTATACAAATCAAGCAACACAATAGTTACCCCCTTATACTGTATTTGCCTCTTACACATTATGCCACATGGAATGAGCCAAAATTCACACCGACTGAGCCAAAATTCAAACTATGGAACACGGATTGAGTCAAAATTCACACTATGCCACACAGATTAAGGCAGAATTCACATTTTGCCACATGGATTGAGCCAAAATACACACTATACCAAAAAGATTGAGCAATAAAGCACAATATGCTTCATAAACAGGGGCATTGCGCATTAAAAATGTACACCATAATGCCTATTACATGTTTCGCCACACTACGTATGCCTAACACCATAATGCCTATTAAAATTATGCTACATAAGTGCTGTGTACCTACATGCTCATTGCCAGGGGTTCCAAGCTTGTTGCCCTGTGGGATTACATGCTCATTGCCAAGGGGGGAATACATGCTCGCGGTAACTGGGGGACAGCCGCCGCTGGCAAAAAAAACGGCCATTGATAGCCGGGGGCTGCCCGGCTGTATTCAGAGCACTGCAGGTCCCGGCTATTTGAAATAATACCCCTTTCACACCAGAAAATGCAGGGATTTACCTGGGAATATGGTCCCAGGATCATGCAGGGACATTCCCGGGCTGGCCCCTTTTACATCAGCCTAGTACCTGCATTTTCTGGTGTGAGGGGGAGAGAACACCCCCCCCCCCCCCCCTCCCTTAAACAACCAGCTATATCTTCAGAACCAACTGACCCATTTACATGTAGGCTTTGAATGATTTTGGTCCTGTGAAACTGGGCTGTTTGGTTACAGAGAAATCTGTCCTCAAACAACATGAACAGCCATGAAATTACATTTCAGAAATGATAAAAATCACTTTACCCGCAATATCTCTAGAATTAACTCATATGGACCAGCCTGGTATCAGATTGAAGGCCCAGCGATTTGGGTTTGACTGAGTTCTACCAGTGATGCCAGGCAGGAAATGGCAGCCATTGGAACCTGGTCCTATGTTGTCCTATGGGGAAAACGTTCCAGCTTTGCTTGGTGGTATCTCCGGTTCCCGAGGGGCTAGTTAATCTGGCCCTGCACTGCCTCATTCCCGGCATTCAGGGGAAACAAAGGATGGTGCCCTCCTCTTCCTATTGACCCCGACCTCTGGTGTCTTTCCTTCTCTTTTTGATTGGACATTCGGTAATCACCTATACCCCTTTCACACTGCAACTAAATCCCAGGTTGTTGCCGGGTTGACGGGTCAAGGTGCAGTGTGATAACATCAAACTGAATAACCCGGGTCGACCAATTTGACAATTTGACCCTGGCCATCAGAAGGCAGAGGCGTAACTATACATATATATATATATATATATATATATATATATATATATATATATATATGCGTAGGCCCCATAGCAAAAGTTTGTAAGGGCCCCCTATTTAGCAACTGATGGTAATAAATGTATGTAAAACATTACTAAGACAGTAAAGATGGGCCCCTCTCAGCTCTGGGCCCCATAGCAGCTGCACCCCCTGCACCTATGGCAGTTATGCCCTTGTCAGAAGGGTTAAACCCGGGTTGCCTTGTATATAATGGGCGACCTGGGTTTAGTGTGAAAGGGTTCAATGTCTATATGTGATGGTCTGCTATACATACAGTTTTTACTTTATTTTTATGAGCTTAAATCTCCACGTGGCATGGTTAATTAACCCATGTGTCTCTCTCATAGTGGCTTAACGCCATTTTCCCACCTGAGCAAGTTGTGGGAAATTCCACTATCCGCACCAGCTTATTGCACAACAATGAGGATTCTTACACCATCTACCAACTATCTGCAATCTTTGCGAGGACATCTTGGTAAGCAGCACAAAATGATTCATGTGGGTGATTCTGGTTTGTTTGCAAAAGCAAACTCCTTCTTTAATGCACAAAACCATGCTGCACTGCAGGTGTGGCAGATGTAACATGTGTAGAGAGAGTTATATTTGGGTGGGGTATGTTCAAACAGAAATCTAAATTCCAGTGTAAGAATAAAGCAGCCAGTATTTACCCTGCACAGAAACAAAATAACTCCCCCCCAAATGTAACTCTCTCTGCACATGTTACATCTGCCCCACCTGCAGAAGGAGTTTGCTTTTGCAAACCAACCAGAATCACCCCCTATATGGGGGGGAGCGTGATCACGGCAGGACGTGAGTGAGGTCACGTGAGCGGGAGTCCCGGCGCGCCAGTTTGTCTCTCCACGAGTTCTACTCTCTCCCGGCATAGCTCAGTGCCTGCTGACCCAGAGCTCTGTTGTGTGAACCCGGTGTCCCTTGCTCCCTAGCGAGCGGCTGCAAGAGAGGTAGGACGCGAGGCGTCCCAGCTACATACCCGTGCACCAGACGCGAGTCCTGTCCTCACCCGGCAGCGCAACACAAGCAACATCAAGCGGCAGCGTCATCCTCCCGCGACGCTGTGGACGTCCCGGTCTCCGTCGGGTTCAGTGAAGCTGGGAGCGGAGGAAGGAGAGTTTCTCCAGCATAGTGGTAGAGGCACCAGTTCGAGTGGGCTGCTGACGATACAAAGTCCTGGAGAACTTCAAATCTGCCTGGAACGCCGGGGATGAAGCAGTGGAACTGGGCTGGAAGCAGAAACTGCGGTACATAACCCATTGGCTCTCCGAATTTACTTCAGGCTTGAGGTAACAGTGTATCTATATATTTCTACCTCGTGGTGTCTTGGCAGGGGACTGTGAGATTTCAACTGAGTGCCTGGAGGGTTTGTGCTGCGTGAGAGGCAGTGCAAGCTCCCATATTCAGTGACTATCACCTGCTGTGGACGGACTTAGTCCCTAGAGGACAGCTGATTTGATTATCCCCTAAATAACCGAGACACAGAGTGGAACTGGGCTAGAAGCAGTTACTGCAGTACATAATTCACTGACTCTCTAAACTTGCCTCAGGGTGGAGGTATCACTGCACCTGTATATTTATACCTCGTGGCATTTGGGCAGGGGACTGTGAGATTTCAACTGACTGCTTGGAGGGTCTATGCTGCGTGGGAGGCAGTGCAAGCTCCCATACACAGTGAAGATTACTCGCGGTTGACGGATTTAGTCCGTAGAGGACAGCTGATTTGGTTACCCCCTAAATAACTGAGACGCAGACAGTTAAGCCAAACTGAAGTGTCAGTCTTATTTGCTAAAAACGTTTGAGTCCAGTAAAACTCCTTTGATATCTGAGCTAGTGACACAGGAGAGACAGTTACTTATTCGCAAATCTATATTTTTACACAGTCCAAGCTCAGAGGGGAAAATGGGGAAAGCCAGTCAGAATACAGCAGCTGCCCGGTTGGAAAAATATGCTCGGTCCACAAATAATTCGCAACCTGCTACTCCACAAACAACTCCCTCTAAATTGCCCAGCCAGGTACAGGCCCCTGAAGTAACTTTGCAACAAGTTCTGGACGCTGTTAATGTTAGATTATAGCGCTCAGCGCCTGTCTCCATACACTGTCTAGTGTAAGGCTCACAGTCTGCCTTGTCCCCTTGCAGCTAACGCAGCTAGGCGTCACCCTGAGTGACAGCTCGCTTAAGCGAATAGCAGGGCAGAGACCCCTGACCCTGCTGGCAGCGTTCCTTTTCCTGTGAGGAAGTCCCCGCGTAGTGTGTGCCTCAGAGCGTATGTGACTCCGTCCATGCTGTTTGTAGCTCCACGTGCACCGGAGCGCATAGGAGCAAGTCCCCGCTGTAATCCCGTTACCAGCGTGACCTTTTTGCACAGGGAGATCAGTCATCATTGGCAGCAGCAAGACTGGGAGAGATACCGCAGCGTAAACCAGCAAACTGTCATTGACCCTGCACGCGCCAAAACGCTACAGCTAAGTAACAACCAGAGACTGTCGTTCCCAATGTACCAGTTTGTATTACCGCTTGAAGTTAACTACTAAAGTACTGTTGTAACCTACAAGCCTGCCACTTGAATAAAGCCTTCATTTGGTTATATCTTCTAAGTGTGAGGTCTGACAACCACACTGCACGTACTTATAGACACTCTGCCAATAGGTTATGGGCCCAGCACGTCACGTGCGCGAAGATTAACCCCCTGAAGACAAAGTGCTAGCGCAGTACATAAAAGAACACAAAGGAATTATTTCTGAATTGCCATTTGTGGAAGAGTTAACGAGAATGCACAGTACAGGGCATAGCATGAACTTTCCAAAGCTCAAAGGCTCAGAGAATTATACTACATGAAAGTTCGCTATGGAAATGCAGCTTAAGAGGGAGAAGCTATGGAAAGTCACAATAGCCCCAGGAGATAGTCCAAACCCAGAAGAGGTAGACAAGGCCATTGGCACAATAGGCCTGGCTGTGGAGCAGCATGTTTATTCTACTATCTGTGGGAAGGAGTCCGCTAAGGACATGTGGACAACTCTACAAGGTGCTTATGAGAATAAAGGCTTAATGAGAAGGATAAGTCTGAGACGCACACTGTATGGAACAAAGCTGAATGCATGCAAGGACATGAACGATTATATTGATAAGATACTATCGATAGCTCAGCAATTGGCATGTGTAGGAGCAAAAGTGGATGAGGAAGAAGTGGCGATGGTAATGCTGCAGAACTTGACAGAAGAATTTGACTTTCTGGTTGTCGCACTGGAGTCAAATGAAACCAAGCTTACAACTGAAGTTGTGAGAGCCAAGCTACTACAGTTCCAAGAGAGAATCCACAAGGATGCCATAGCTGAGGGTTCTGCCTTAGTAGCAAAGGGTGCGAAACCCAAGAAATGCACATTCAAATGTTATGTGTGCCACAAAGTAGGGCACAAGGCTTCAGAATGCAGGCTGAAGAACACTAGTGGCATGCACAAGCGGCATGATAAGAAGAACGAGTCAGCACTGAATGTAACAGACAAGCCAAGGAGGGATCTCTGGTACATGGACTCGGGAGCCTCTAGACACTTCAGCTGCAACAAGGAGTGGTTCAATTCTTTAACACAGTGTAACCCCACAACAGTTACCGGGATTGGTGAAAAGGTCCTTACTGCTTCAAATGTTGGGACAATCACAGTGAGACTAAGAATTGAGGGACAGACAGTAGTCACAGATATCCAAGACGTCCTGTATGTACCAGAATTGGGAAGTAACCTCATCGCTATCAGCGTACTCGAGGCAAAAGGCTACAGAGTCCAGTTTGCTAAGGGCAAGTGTATGGTGCATAATGAAAGAGGGACTGTAATTGCTTCAGCAACCCGATGCAACCAACTATACGTCCTAGACACAGAGAAATGTGTAGCTTTGGCAGCCTCTGCTGAAAATGAGTCGATGGAACTCTGGCACAGACGTTTGGGACACTTAGGATATGATAATGTCCAGAAACTAGCTGATGGGATGGCAACAGGAATCACAGTGAAGGACACCGGAAGACCTGTGTGCGAGAGTTGCATAAAAGGCAAGCAGACCCGCAACCCATTTCCCAAGTCAGCAGGCAGAGCAGAAACACAGTTAGATCTGGTGCACACAGATGTGTGCGGACCAATGGAAGAGGAGTCAACCAGTGGTTACAAATACTTCATGACTCTCATCGATGACGCCACAAGAATGACACACGTATACTTCATAAGGAAGAAAAGTGAGGTGGTCAAGAAAATTGTGGAGTACAAGAACCTAGTGGAAACTCAGACGGGCCTAAAACTAAAGGTCCTGAGGTCCGACAATGGGGGAGAGTACGAAAATGAAGTTCTAACCGACTTTCTCAGAAAACATGGCATAAAGCATCAGCTGACGATGGCCTATACGCCTGAACAGAATGGCGTAAGTGAAAGGGCGAACCGAACAATCGTTGAAAGAGCACGAGCGATGGTGAACGATGCTGGCCTGGAGAAGAGTTTTTGGGCAGAAGCTGTATCTACTGCAGTATACCTGAAAAACAGAATACCTACAGTGGCCGTGAAGGGAAAAACCCCCTTAGAGGCCTGGTCTGGGAAGAAGCCAGACATCAGTCACCTCCGTGTCTTTGGGAGCAGAGCTTATGCGCATATACCAAAGGAGAAAAGGAAGAAACTTGACCCAAAATCAAGACAGTGCATATTGCTAGGCTATTGTGAGGAGAGCAAAGGGTACAGGCTCTGGGATGCAGAGAACAGACGTCTTCTAAAATCAAGAGATGTGATATTTCAAGAGACAGCATCACCCACAAAAGCAAAAGAGCAAGAAAAGCAAGCACTAGTAGAGGTATGTGAAATAGAGAGCATACCTGCAACAGAAAATACTGAAGAAGGAAGCGAACCAACTAATAGAGCTTCTGTAAGAAGAAACAAGGGCATACCAGCCAGGAGATATGAGGAAGAATATGCGAATATAGCTTTCAGTGAACCTCAGAGTATTCAAGAAGCGAAAGCGTGCAGTGATTGGACGAAATGGAAATCTGCAATAGACACAGAGCTATCAGCACTGAGAGAGAACGATACTTGGACCATAGTAGATAGGCCAAGCAACCGCAAGACAGTCAAGAACAAGTGGGTCTTCTGCAAGAAGTTAAATTCAGACGGAGAAGTTGCCCGTTACAAAGCCCGTCTTGTTGCTAAGGGATACACACAGAGATCCGGAATTGACTATGGGGAGATATACTCACCTGTTGCGAGGTATAACACTCTCAGGTTAGTAATTGCAGTCGCCACCTTACAAGACTTACTGCTATACCAACTAGACTTCGACTCAGCATTCCTAAATGGAGAACTACTTGAAGAAATCTATATGGAATCACCAGATCATTATGATGAGAATGAACTTCAGACAGAGAAAGTGTGTCTTCTGAAGAAATCCATATATGGCCTAAAGCAGAGTGGTCGTTGCTGGTACATAAAATTGGACACAGTACTACTTGAAATGAATTTTATTAGATCAGAGACTGACCACTGCCTTTATCACAAAACTCTAGGAGAAAAGTTGTTCATCATAGCAGTCTATGTGGATGATATACTTATAGCAGGTCACGAAGATCACATTACAAGTGTGAGAGATCAACTGAAACAGAGATTCAAGTTGAAAGACTTAGGTCCAGCCAATCATCTGTTGGGCATGAGAATTGTTCAAAACCTGAAAGAAGGAACAGTTACAGTCGACCAACAAATGTACATCGAGGCAACAATCTTGAAGTATGGGATGGCAGACTCCAAGTCAGTAAATACACCAATTGACAAAAGCATCAAGATTACAAAAGGTATGTCACCAACCACACAAGAAGAAGCAGAGGAAATGCAAGATGTTCCTTACAAGAACGTGGTTGGAAGTCTTATGTATGCAAGTATTGGAACCCGTCCAGACATCACTCATGCAGTCAGTCGGGTGAGCCAATTTGCAATAAATCCTGGAAGACAACACTGGATCGCAGTGAAGAGGATTCTGAGATACCTAAAAGGTACAAGTTCCTTGAAATTAAAATTCGCCAAGACAAGCAATTCAAATTTGAAAGTCTTCTGCGATGCCGACTGGGGAGCAGATGAAGATGATCGTCGTTACCTGTTCACACTGGCCGGAGCAGCAGTTAGTTGGGCGAGTAGAAAACAACCAACAGTTGCTCTCTCAACAACTGAGGCCGAATACATGGCTCTTACAGAGACATCAAAAGAAGCACTCTGGATCAAAGAGACTTTGTGTGAGTTAGGTCTACTTTATGAAGAAGAGACTATCAGTATCGCATGTGACAACAGGGGAGCAATAGATCTTTCCTGTACTACCAAGCACCATGGAAGGTCGAAGCACATCGCGATAAGACACCACTTCATCAGAGAACTAGTGGAGAACAAGTCCATCGATGTTGAATACATTGCAAGTGAACAGAATGTCGCTGACATGCTTACAAAAGGACTGTCGACAAACTTGCTTATTAAGTTCGTGAAGGACTGTGGACTTGTCTAAGTTCAAAATGTTGATTTGAAGTTTTGATGTTCTAAATGTCTCTTCTCTCTAACCATATTTTCGGTTACAGGTATCACAAAAGGACAAAGCATTGTGTTAAGTTCTTTTATGTAGCCGAAGACAGCCTTGAGCGAGGGGGAGTGTTAGATTATAGCGCTCAGCGCCTGTCTCCATACACTGTCTAGTGTAAGGCTCACAGTCTGCCTTGTCCCCTTGCAGCTAACGCAGCTAGGCGTCACCCTGAGTGACAGCTCGCTTAAGCGAATAGCAGGGCAGAGACCCCTGACCCTGCTGGCAGCGTTCCTTTTCCTGTGAGGAAGTCCCCGCGTAGTGTGTGCCTCAGAGCGTATGTGACTCCGTCCATGCTGTTTGTAGCTCCACGTGCACCGGAGCGCATAGGAGCAAGTCCCCGCTGTAATCCCGTTACCAGCGTGACCTTTTTGCACAGGGAGATCAGTCATCATTGGCAGCAGCAAGACTGGGAGAGATACCGCAGCGTAAACCAGCAAACTGTCATTGACCCTGCACGCGCCAAAACGCTACAGCTAAGTAACAACCAGAGACTGTCGTTCCCAATGTACCAGTTTGTATTACCGCTTGAAGTTAACTACTAAAGTACTGTTGTAACCTACAAGCCTGCCACTTGAATAAAGCCTTCATTTGGTTATATCTTCTAAGTGTGAGGTCTGACAACCACACTGCACGTACTTATAGACACTCTGCCAATAGTTAATACCTGTGAAGTTCGGCTCTCAGAGCAGATTAATAAAGTCCAGGCAGATATTATGTTGATTAGAGATGATGCGCAGAAAACCAGGGACAGGGTGACGGAACTGGAAAAGCGAGTCTCAGATTCAGACGACACTGTGGCCCCTCTACAGATTCAGGTTAAGGCTATGATGGGCCAAATGGCGGACTTACGTGCTAAAGTCACAGACCTGGAGGGCCGTTCACGTCGTAATAACATTCGCATTGTGGGGTTGGAGGAACGAGTAGAGGGCCGAGAGCCTGAAAAATTTCTAGAGGGCTGGCTCAAGAAAGAGTTTGGTCAGGAGAATTTTACTGCTCAATTCACTGTAGAAAGGGCTCATCGTATTCCTGCCCGACCCCCTGTCCCAGGGGGACCACCTCGCACCTTTATAGCGAAAATCCTGCATTACAGGGATCGGGACCAAATTCTAAGGTTGACCCGTGCTAAACCAGACTTTACCTATAATGGAACCAGGGTATCCATTTTTCCCGATCTCCCCCAGGAGGTCCAAAAGGACCGGGCCAAATTCCGGAATGTGAAATCTAGGATGAGAGACTTGGAATTAAAATACTCCATGTTGTACCCTTCTAAACTTCGAGTACTAGCAGATGGAGAAGTTAAATTCTTCTCATTCCCTTCGGAGGCCGCGCAGTGGCTGGACAAATTCTATCCGGGCCCAAGACAACTGGCACTGGACACTTAACAATAAATGCTGTGGTGTTTTTATCTACGGCAAAAGGGCCTCTGGATGAGGGGGGAGTTTAATAGAGACAGAAAATATCTGGATTATTGAATGTATATGTCCGGGGGTAAAGGGTGGGGGTTTGATGTGTTTTTGCTAAAAGTGGAGAGTTATATATATTTATGTCTACAGCCTGAATTTAAGGAGCCGGGCCTCCCGTACTATGTGTGGTCATTAGGTAAAGGCTCCTCAGGGGTGTTTGGTGGGGAAGGTTTGGGTATAGGTATGCCTTATGGGATAGGTTATACAGGGTGGGGGGAGGTTGGGTGGGGGGGATATGTGTTATATGTTGTGTGGTTTTTCTTTTTATGTATTGGTGGAATTGTTGTTTTTTTTCTGTTACGAGTTTTGCTTCCCCTCTATGGTACTCCAAAGCATTCTGTCCTTCCAGTTGTTAATTGAAACATATGGTTAAAATTGTGACATGGAATGTCCGCGGCCTTAATGATAAGGTAAAGAGGGCTCTGGTTCTCAAGTATTGTAAAACTCTGGAGGCTGATGTGATTTGTCTACAGGAGACGCATTTATCTAGGGACAAGTGTGGTTCCCTGAAGCGTCCTTGGATAGCTCATATGTTCCACGCACCATTCACATCAGCCTCCCGAGGAGTATCAATCTTGATAAAGAGGTCTGTAGTATATGAACATATTTTTGCTCAGATTGACCCAAGGGGTCGTTATGTTTTCATTGATGGTATTTTTGACACCGTTAGACTATCGTTATTATCAATTTATATCCCTCCTCCGTTTGCCTTTGATATTCTTAGAACTGCACTAGAGTTTATAGCGGCAAGAGCTGAGAATCCCTTCATATGTGCGGGGGATTTTAACATGGTAATGAATTATGGTCTTGACGTGTGGTGTCCCAGAAGGGGTACCCCGTCTGGTGAAAGTTCTCTCGCCAGATTCACGGTTGAGTTGGGGTGGTGTGAGGTTTGGCGAGAGAGGTTTCCTAACCAGCGACAATACTCTTGTTACTCCCCTTCCTATAATAATTTTTCTCGAATTGATATGATTTATACATCAAGGGACTTAGCTAATAAAATACGGTATATCGAATACAACTCAAGGGGCATTTCGGACCACTCCCCGCTGGTCATGGTCCTTGATACAGATAAAAATCGGGGCTTTAGTTTCTGGAAGCTTCAACCAATATGGTTGACCCAATTGGAAAACATCAATGATCTAAAATCCGACCTAGAGGGTTTTTTCGGAGTTAATATAGACTCGGCTAAGGCGGGTAATGTATGGGATTCATCTAAAGCGTACTTACGTGGCAATCTGATTAAAAAAATAGCATATGCTAGAAAACAGCTTCAGATTAAAGCTACAACTTTACAGAGAACAATGTCAGCTCTAGAACAAACTTATACCTTAAATCAATTAGATTCTGTTAAAACTGAATGGTTATTGGCACAACGGGCCTGGGTCACACATTTACAGGAATTGGCCAAGTTTCGGCTATTAAAGGACTCACATAAAAGGTATTTAATGACGGACAGGGCTGGCAAATTGATGGCCTATATGGCAAAAACTGATGATCCCTCCAGGATAATTTCGAAAATCTGTTCTCCTGTAGGAGAAACGCTCAATGAAACCTCTAAAATTACGGAGGTGTTTGTCAATTATTAAGTCAATTAATAAGTTAACTTCCAACTATAATAATAGCCTGGATTATCTGAAGGCCATTGATTTGCCTACCCTTTCGGACCAAGATAGGGAGTCTCTGGAAGCACCGTTCACTTTGGGTGAGGTGGAAGGGGCAATAAGAAATATGGCGTCTGGTAAGGCCCCGGGTATTGACGGCTTACCGGTAGAAATTTATAGGCTTTTCTGTGACACTTTGTCCGGTAGGCTGCTATATTTCTTCCAAGAAATGGAAATAGAAGGCCAACTATCACGATCAATGACCGAGGCAGTCATTACAGTGATTCTTAAGAAAGGCAAGGACCCCCTAAGGCCAGACTCATATAGACCTATATCGCTCCTCACAGTTGATGCTAAGGTATATGCTACTATATTGGCCAACAGAATAGGAGAGGTGTTGGATAAGTTAGTTCACGTTGATCAAACGGGATTTAGAAAAGGGAAATCAACATCCATAAATGTTAGACGAGTTTTCTCCTACCTACAGGCTAGAAAAATGACGGGTTCAGAGACTGCTCTGGCCTCTTTTGATACAAACAAGGCCTTCGATTCCCTAGAGTGGCCATACCTAAGGTCCACTCTTGAGGTGTTTGGCTTCGGGTCATGTTTTATCAAAAGGATTCTAATGATCTATCATAATCCCTGTGCACGAATCACCATTAATGGATTTGTATCAGACCCATTCTCTATATACCGTGGGACGAGGCAGGGTTGTCCGCTTTCCCCCTCTTTGTTCTCGCTGGCCATAGAGCCAGTTGCATGCAAGCTGAGAAAAATATTAGGAGGGGGGGACTCGGATGGGGGGGCGGACAGCCTTGTCTCGCTCTATGCGGATGATTTGCTTGTGGGGATGGCAAGTTACAAACAGGATTTTCCTTTGGTGATGCAAGTCCTTCACGAATTTGGTCTATATTCAGGACTAACTATAAATAGTAGTAAATCCCACTTATTAGTGGATAATATACATAATGATACACGGGTAGATCCAGACACAGTAATCAACATGCCAAGGGTAGAAAGATTCGACTATCTCGGAGTAGTAATTTCCAAGGATATAAGTGACTACGTCAAATATAATATAGAACCAGTAATCATCTCAATTAGATCTAAATGTAAGAACTGGCTCAAATTACCTTTGACAGTGATTGGTAGGGTAAATCTTATCAAAATGATGATCCTACCAAAACTTCTCTACTTAATGCAACACTCCCCTGTATATATCCCCGAAGCAATATTTAAGAAAATAAACGGGATAATAACTTCATTTATATGGAGAAATAAAAGACCGAGAGTTAAATTTTCTACACTCATGAGACCACGTGATCTTGGTGGGCTTTCCCTCCCCAACTTTAAACTGTACTATCTTTCAACGCAATTGGTTCACCTCCGAGATTGGGTTGTAGATCCCTGTAAAACTGTTGAATTATCAAATTTAATAAATAAGACCATTCCGGGCCACTCCCCACTACAAGCGTTGCTGACGAATAAATGCTGCAAGAAATACCCTCAGATCCTTACCCAAGCAATAAAAATTTGGATTTGGATCTCTAGGACAATAGGCTATAAGGATATTGATCCTGAAACAAGTCTCTCTTCCCTGGAGTCTTTTGGGAATATCAGAAGGCATCAGGGAATGGCGGCTTGGTCACAGTTTGGTATAAGAAATGTAGGCCATGTGACCACGCCAAGTGGGGTCAAAACTTTTGCCCAACTCCAAGTTGATTTTCAGATCCCAAATAATATGTTTTTTTCGTTTCTTACAACTTAGAAGTGCAATGGAAGAACACCTACACACATCCTCTAGTACTATAAAAGACCACCCAGTCAAAATATTACTACGGAACTTGGGACCTTCTAAAGGCGTATCTAAATGTTATAAGTACATTTCATCTATATTGCCGCCCTCCGGCCTGCACGATCTTATGACAAAGTGGTCCGGGGAAATCCCTGAGCTCACTTTGGACGATTGGGATCGGGCACTCGCCATACCCAAGCTAGCTACTACGTCCCTTAGGACTCAGCAGATCCAATTTAATATCCTGCATCGTACCTACATAACTCCGAGTAAAATTAAAAAGTTTGTAAGGGATAAAAGTGACTCCTGCCCTAAATGTGGGGTTGCGGGTTGTGACTACTGGCATTTATTATGGCAGTGTACAACTCTACAAAAATTTTGGAAGGAAGTTGCGGAAGTATTGATAAATGTAGGCATCCCCAGCGGGGAAATATGTCCCAAGGCGCTACTATTGGGGGTATGGTCTAGGTCCGGGGTGGCTTCTGACTTAAGGCAGCTGGGCATTAATCTCGGGGCGATTGCTAAGACATGTATTGCCAGACGTTGGATGGCAGAAAAAGCACCGGATATTAATGACTGGGTTAGTTTGGTTAACCATACGTTTGAGCATGAGAGAGCGGCGTATCTATCCAGAAACAATATTGGCAGATTTCACGTAATATGGGATAAATGGTATTTTTCCCCATACTCTAAAAGAGGTGTGGACACAGATGAATAGATTAAGTGAAGATATTCTCACTTGGATTTTTGTATTTTGTTTAAAAAAAAAAAAAAAAAAAAAAACACATATTTTCAATACAACTCTAAACATAGATTATTCTCACGAATGCTCCTAAGCTCATAATTGTTTACACAAGGGTTAATAAAAAAAAAAAAGAGAATAATAATATATAATTGACTTAGTTTAAAAGATATAAGATGTAGAACAACACTAGTTGGTAGAGTTTTATGTAACACAAGAAAAATTAAATGTAAATCCAATATTAAAGGATAGAGTATGGAAGAAGATAACCAGTGTGACTCAGCGGTTTAGATACTAGTCAGAGAAGGGAAATTAAAACGCGGGATCCGGGTAGGAGATACAGGGTAGGAGAGGATTGGAGGGATTCAAATAGAAGTTGTAAAAGAGCGACTCAAAGGGTAGGAGGTTTGATGGTCCCATGGTTAGGGATGTAGATGGTCCCGGTAGGGAAGGGCAGCAATTCACCAAATGTTGTATGTATGTTATACCCCTTTCCCACTGCAGGCTTTACACGTGTAAATGCCGTTTTTTTAGCCTTTTTAAACGGCTAGAGCTGCAGTGGGAAAGCTCCAGGTTGCTTTACACGGGTAACAAATACCGGTTTTTGTTACCCGTGTAAAAAGCAGTGTTTTTAACGTGTAATAGCCGTTTTTTCGGCAGTGGGAAAGGGGTAGCCCTTTACCCGTTAAAAAAAAAACCGGCATGGGGTCCCCCCCCACTGCCGAAACCAGCACCAGGCTGAAGGAGCCGGGGCTGGTAATAAAAAATCAGGAAACCCGACAAATAGGGGTTCCCTGATTTTTTACAACCAGCCCCAGGCTCCAGGTCCGGGGCTGGTTCCCAAAATACGGGGGACAAAATGACTAGGGGTCCCTCGTATTTTAAGAACCAGCCCCAGGCACAACCAGCCAGCAGGGTAATGCCACAGCCGGGGGACACTTATGATATACATAAGTATACATCCTCCTACATTTTGACTGTCTGTAAATACCCTGTTTTGTTGTTTCACTGTCTGCTATTGTAAAGCGCAACGGAATATGCTGCGCTATATAAGAAACTGTTAATAAATAAAATAATAAATATAAGTTCCCGCGGCCAAAGCATTAACCCTACCGACCAGTCAGCCTGGCCAGGGGCCCTGGGGGAGTGGGGACCCCCCCAATAAAGGGGTCCCCCCCCTCCAGGACTTACCTGATCAGGCTGAAGCCTGGTGCTGTCCTCGATGCCCCTGGGCGGTGGGCATCGAGCTGATGGTATTGTGTAAAAAATAGAATAAAAACCATTGTCTTTTACTGGTGAACTATGAGTCCCAGCAAGCCTCCCCCGCAAGCTGGGACTTGGAGAACCACAAGTCCCAGCCTGCGGGGCATTAAAGGGCCCGCTGGGTCTTGTAGTTCCACAGTAAAAGAAAGAGTTAAATAAACACACTGACACACGTGAAAAATAAAAGTTTAATACATACATAACACATACATACTGATACTTACCTATCTTGAGCCCGTAGGTAGCCCTGGTCCTGATGTCCTGGTCCGTGTCGGCGTCTGTATCCAGTCGGCATCCCTGTCGGCGACGGCGTCGGCGGTCCGGAGTCCGAAGAAATCCATTTGGGAAGCTGTGGAAGGAAACCATACTCACCTGTCCCAGCGCGACGTAGTCCAGGTAAGGTCTTTGCAAAAAAAACAAACCGACACCCGAACCAGACCGGACTGACGGAGACGCACGTGTGTTTGTTTACATCGTGCGGCTCCGCCTCCCGAATGCCGCTATTGGCCGCCTTGCGGCCTAGCGGCTCCTGATTGGCCGCTAGGCCGCAAGGCGGCCAATAGCGGCATTCGGGGGCGGAGCCGCACGATGTAAACACACCGTGCGGCTCTCTGCCTGTTCGCTTGGTTCGGGTGTCGGTTTGTTTTTTTTGCAAAGACCTTACCTGGACTACGTCGCGCTGGGACAGGTGAGTATGGTTTCCTTCCACAGCTTCCCAAATGGATTTCTTCGGACTACGGACCGCCGACGCCGTCGCCGACAGGGATGCCGACTGGATACAGACGCCGACACGGACCAGGACATCAGGACCAGGGCTACCTACGGGCTCAAGATAGGTAAGTATCAGTATGTATGTGTTATGTATGTATTAAACTTTTATTTTTCACGTGTGTCAGTGTGTTTATTTAACTCCTTCTTTTACTGTGGAACTACAAGACCCAGCGGGCCCTTTAATGCCCCGCAGGCTGGGACTTGTGGTTCTCCAAGTCCCAGCTTGCGGGGGAGGCTTGCTGGGACTCATAGTTCACCAGTAAAAGACAATGGTTTTTATTCAATTTTTTACACAATACCATCAGCTCGATGCCCACCGCCCAGGGGCATCGAGGACAGCACCAGGCTTCAGCCTGGTCAGGTAAGTCCTGGAGGGGGGGGACCCCTTTATTGGGGGGGTCCCCACTCCCCCAGGGCCCCTGGCCAGGCTGACTGGTCGGTAGGGTTAATGCTTTGGCCGCGGGAACTTATATCATAAGTGTCCCCCGGCTGTGGCATTACCCTGCTGGCTGGTTGTGCCTGGGGCTGGTTCTTAAAATACGGGGGACCCCTAGTCATTTTGTCCCCCGTATTTTGGGAACCAGCCCCGGACCTGGAGCCTGGGGCTGGTTGTAAAAAATCAGGGAACCCCTATTTGTCGGGTTTCCTGATTTTTTATTACCAGCCCCGGCTCTTTCAGCCTGGTGCTGGTTACGGCAGTGGGGGGGACCCCACGCCGTTTTTTTTTTTTTAAATTCTCCCCCCCCCCCCCCCCTATCTTTACACTGCTTAAACGGGTTTTTAAACGGGTAAGTGTGAATGTGACAAAAACAGCTTTTAAACGGTAATTTACCGTTTAAAAGCTGCAGTGGGAAAGAGTCTTTATGGCTCTTACCCGTTTAAAGACCCGTTTAAAAAAAACGGGTCTTTACCCGTGTAGGCAGTGGGAAAGCAGCATCAGGTAAGTTATGGTTTTGTACTTATGTTATTTTCTTGTCTGTGGAAAAAAGTATTGATAAGCATTTTGTCAATTTGTGATTTTAAAATCAAATAAAGAAACAATTAAAAAAAGAATCACCCCCTATATACACTGATTGGGTAACGTTGTCCTCCTGCTGGGGATTTTACCAGAAATTATTTGTGATAGCACAGATGCACTTTCTTCCACACCAAAGCACTGTTTGTGGTTGATCCCCTAGCGATGGAAAGTTGCTTGGTGTTTGAGCAGCGCTGCTATACAATCACATCTGTGTTATTGATGTCCCTTTGGGGGTTATTTTGGTTCACTCTTTCTGACAAATTCCTTCTTAGATGGACAAAACCATGTGCACTGCAGGTGGGGCAGATGTAACTTGTGCAGAGAGAATTAGATTTGGGTGGGGTTTTACTTCAAAGTGAGATCTATATTGGTGTAAAAATAAAGCAGTCAGTATTTTCCCTGCACAGAAACAAAATAACTACCCCCAATCTAATTCTCTCTGCACGTTACATCTGCCCCCCCTGCAGTGCACATGGTTTTGTCCATCTAAGAAGGAATTTTGTCAGAAAGAGTGAACCAAAATAACCCCCTTTGTTTGAATACCAAAGGAGTTGAGAACCATTTAAGATGAACCTATGTGAATTTCTGTATGGTTTTTCAAATACGAGATGAATGTAATTTTATGAATACTTATGAAATAGTTTTCTGTTTTACCTAGCTGCATGGTTATATTTTATATTTGTCAGTGGACCTGAAGCGATGTTCGCTTTGGTTTATTGTTTACATCCATGCGATCAATAATCATATTGCAAATTCGGCCGATATTATCACAGTACATGGGTACATGGGCCCCTTAAACCCCATATACACTAAACAACCTTTTAAAAGATATTACTCAGAAGAATAAAATATCTAGTGTGTACACTCAGTATCATTAACCATGCGCACTTCCCACGCATCGTTAACGTTAATCACCCAGCTCGTCGTCAGAACGTGCAGGTAAATTTTGGCCATGAAGCTAACAACCTGCATGTTCAACGTCCGCGTGTGATGTCACGAAATGATATCGGTAACTAGTTAACTATGGGGCAGATGTATTAAGCCCGGAGAACAGATATACTGGAGATAAACTAGAGATAATGCAACGGCCAATCATCTCCCAACTGTCATTTTCAAACACAGTTAATTGGCTGGTGCTTTATCTCCTTTCACTCTATCTCCAGTTTATCTCTTCTCCAGACTTAATACATCGGGTGTGGTACAGGGATCCCGACAGTCATTAGCCCAATGTCGGGATCCCGACTGGCCGTACCCAGACAGCATGGCAAGCGCAACAAAGCCCCTTGCAGGCTCGCTGCGGGCACGGTGGCTCGCGTGGACCCCCATGAGGGAAAATTGCCGACGGCCGTCGGGAACCCGGCTGTCGGTGTTTTGACAGTTGGGATCCCGACGTCGGGTAAATGCCTGTCGGGACCCCGTCCAGCACCCGATACATCTGCCCCTATATCGGCTGTGTCCCTAGTGGTCTAGATGCTGTAGTCCTTGTTATTGAGGGCTCAGGAACAAATGCGGGGCACTCTCCAAGGTCCTGAATCAGGCCTGTATTGTTTATACCAGCAAATGAGCCAGTACCGTGGTGCATCTCATTAGCATATGGGAGCGTCCAGCGTTTCATGGGCATTCTCATGCTAATGGGCCGATCACGTGGGGGCGGGCAGCTAATATCACCAGATGTCAGCAGCCCGCCCACTGCCTTCTGAACATGCACGCATATGTAAGGTTGTTCAGAGCAACCTTAGATATGCGTGCATGTTCCACCTCATTCGATGGTCACTGACCATCGGATGATTTGGGTATTACCTCACAGGCTGCAAATGGATGTTTATGTAAAACATCCATTCAAAGCCAGTGCGAACTAATGTGCCTTGCAAATGGTGGGCCAGCATACCACCATTCTCAAGGCAGGGTTTAGTTGACTATCAAGGGTGCGAATTTGCATCTGATGGAATCAACCAGAATACCCCCTATGTGTGGTGACATGATCGTTGGTGTGTGCTCAACCAGGGCTGTATCAGGGAAGAGCCCAGCACTGGCTAGGCCAAGGTAGCTGCACTGTGGGTAATGGTCCTGGCAGCAGCCTGCAGCGCAGCCTCTGAAGTTTTTGGCAACTGGAGCTCATGCTCCACCAGTATCGCCCCTTGCCACTCCCCTGCATGCTGTGCTGGATATAAGGCTACATGGGCCTGTAGTGATTACTATATGCCACAATGTCTCCTTGAATAATAATAGAAAAATGTTGTAAAGAAAGTAGAAATACAATTTTGTACACTTTTGACTTATTAACAACCATGTGACCAGCTGGATGTGTGTCATCATCATACCATCATGATGGGCCTATTGTCTTGTGGGGGACTGGAGGTGTAGCTCTATCCAGTCACATTACCAAGTATCGGTACTCTTCCTCTGGACTGAATGAGGGAAGGGTTGTAGCCTGCGATCTTGTACAATTGTGGAGAAAACACATAAATGCCATGCAGCAGGGCATCGGCTGTGACCGCTTCAGAGGAGCCTGCCACCAGAAATTGGGGAACCTGGGATAGACAATTTAGGCAGGGTCCCCGCCACCATCTTATTGCAGTTGGAGCAACAAATGTCAGCCAGGCAGAGACAACATTGGTGGCATTTTACATATGGAACCAGTCGTGAGCCAAGAGGAGGTCGCAGACCAATAGCCATTCAAGAGCGGCCATTGTGGCTGCTGGTCTGGAAGTTCTGGCAGTACAGTAGCCCCTGAGGGCCTGCCATTACCTGTTGGAAACTAACCTTCCAGCAGCTGCCAGGCTCTGCCCACCTCTTATCTAATGTCTAGGGCACATTTGTAGATATATTTTTAATGACCAAATTATGTACATTATAGATATTTAACCGTATTAATTTTATTGACAAATATGAAAAATGTACATAAAATTATACTAAATAAAGATTAAATAGCTTTAATATAATTCATTCCCCCCCAACTGTCTCGCTTATCGCAGGACCGTCCAGCATCTATTTAGAGAGGCAGAGGGGCTGGGGGCATGACCAGAACGACAGTGCTGGCCATGCACCCGTAGTGATGTAAAATGTGGATCCCCCTATGGCATAGACCCACACCCATTTTCCTGAGCCGTGTGATTTCTACATTGAAGATGTTTGGAGGTATGCTTGGTTTAATTAAACAAATATCAGCATATTTGGAAAAATATTAGCCCATTAAGTTTTTGTTTTTAAAGTGATTTTTTGGAGATTAAAATATTGCCTTGTAATAATCAGGGGGGGGGGGGGGGGAGAGTAATGGTTGGCGTAATGGGCGGTGGGGGGGGGGGGAATACAATCATGGAACCATGACAGATGAAGCCTCAAAAAGTATGGTGGTCACTACCATAAAAGTATAATACATTCAGCCTTTAAGCGCATGCACGCCATTGGTCCAGTACGCTATTTGTGTACTGAGCTGGTGTCCCATCTGAGGTCTGTTGCAGATCAGACCATCAGGCTCTCATCTTTCAATGGGATGCCAACAGTCAGAAGACCGATGCCAGAATTCCAACATCAATTAGGATGCCGGCATTTCAATCCCGTCTGCCCACATTCTGAAAGTATGTGGGCAGTTTAGTGTGCAGCCAGGAGGACGGTGTGTGTTTGGGCACTTACAGCTATGATTTGTCAACCAGCTAGCACCCTGTAGTCCAGCGCATCAGATGTATGGCAATGTGAATGCATTGCGATAAATTGCATGTGACAATAGCACATCAACTACAAAATTGCAT
Source organism: Crinia signifera (assembly GCF_055691185.1). Lineage (NCBI taxonomy): Eukaryota > Metazoa > Chordata > Amphibia > Anura > Myobatrachidae > Crinia > Crinia signifera. Next base: position 35,760,809 of record NC_139225.1, on the reverse strand, counting down.
TGAAGAACTTCCAAGAAGCTGCAGGGGGAGTTCAAGGGAAATCACATGCGACTTGAGCCTTAGATATGTTACACAAGTATATGGGGCCTTTATAGAAGGGAGGGGTCAGGTCCCCATACTATAGGATTATTGACATGCAATTTGGGCTCTTTGCATGCGATTGCAGCGATCAATTGCATGAAAAGCATCCAAATTGAATGTGATTGGCAGCAGTCGTCCCAGCTGCACAAAGCAATCTGTGGGATTGCTTCTAAGCCGGGCAGACTTTGCTGGGATCGCATGCGATAAATGTCATGCAAAAGGATCGCACTGCATGAGGCAGAGGGGTTGGGGGCCAGCAGCTTACACAGGGCTGGCCATGCTCCTGTAGTGATGGTATCCTTGTAAGGCCATGCCCCCTGTGACATAGGGCACACCCCTATTTCAGCCATGCGAGCATCCAGACTTCTAAAATCAAAATGTTGGGAGGTATGCTTTCACTAGAAATTTATCATATAACAAAAAAAAAAAGCTTTCTTAAAAATGGTTTCTACTTTATAAACTATACAGCCTATAATAAAAACAGTATATTCTTGAATTACTGTATATTAGTTTATATTTTCTTGTTCTAATGCTACCTTAGTGAATTTGGCCCAATTTTGATTACAAAGCATTGCTAGGCATTAGCGGCACCTAGTGGTCACTTGCAGACTTGTTTGTACACTAAAGGGAAAGCCTTGTTCTTATTCCTTACTAGTGAGCCGCCCTTCTGCTTTGTACAGGTACATTTTTTCTAGTAACAGTGATGTTTTTACATAAAAAATAAAAATAAATGAGTGACTTATAATATATTTCTTTATCGACCACATTTGTCATTTTTCCTTTGGACAGGAATACAAAAAGATTTTTTTTTTTATGTAATACACGAAAGGGCCACAAGAAGTTGTCCTGGGAAGAACATTCCCCACTTAGATTAACTCCAGCTACATTAGGTGTTTGATCTTGTTCTTTATTCATGGTCATGGCAAAGCAAACTTATCGGGAACTGGACTTGTTTAAAATGAAACAGTAAATTTGAGGGAATCATTGGTATCCTGGGTATTAGAACATTTCTCCGGTTTCCTACCACAATCCCTTAACCCTAGAATGTCTGTATGTGTGTGTGTACATGTGGTAGGGAATATAGATTGTAAGCTCCACTGGGGCAGGGACTGTTGTGATTGTTCAAATATTCTCTGTAAAAGCGCTGCAGAATATGTGCGCACTATATAAGAAACTGTAAATAAAATTGTTAAAAAGAAAAATGCACATTTGTTATTTGATGTATTTCCATAGTTTATTTGTTTCCATTGGTGTTCTGTATCACATGATGTTCCTTATGCGTTTCCACCCACACCAAATGAACACTTGTTATGTTCAATGAGAAGAACAAAATGAATCAAAGAGCAGAAGCATCCAATAGTCAGAAAACAAATTTTAACCTACAAACCGCATAAACAGAATTAGGTCAAAATCACAGTTCCAGTAAATCTGGCTGGCCTTCCACGTCTTCTAGAATAATCTAGTGATAGATTTCTGGGTACATTCCTGGCATCAATGCCACCATAGCCTTACAACTCCTTGTGTAACCCGGGAGCGATGCTTTAAGACGTGGACGGAAGGTTTGGTGGTTCCCTGTAAGATTCTAACTTTGGGGGTTATTCTAGTTCATTCTTTCTGACAAAATCCTTCTTAGATGGACAAAACCATGTGCACTGCGGGTGGAGCAGATGTAACTTGTGCAGAGAGAATTAGATTTGGGTGGGGTTTTACTTCAAAGTGAGATCTATATTGCAGTGTAAAATAAAGCAGTCAGTATTTTCCCTGCACAGAAACAAAATAACTCACCCAAATCTAATTCTATCTGCACATGTTACATCTGCCCCCCTGCAGTGCACATGGTTTTGTCCATCTAAGAAGGATTTTGTCAGAAAGAATGAACTAGAATAAACCCCTTTAAGGCTGCATACGAAGGGCACCGTCCAGACGAATGACTTCTGCATTCAACATGGGGTTTTCTACAATGGTTTGTACCAGGTGGGCATACTCTTCAGGGTGGCCCAGTCGGCTGGGGAAAGGTACTTGCTTGGCCAGGAATTCTCTTGCCTTCTCAGGGAGCCCAAGGAGGAGAGGGGTTGCGAACAAGCCTGGAAAGACAGAATATTCGGTGACATTTTACAGTGTTCCGGAGCACAGAAAAAAATCTTACACAAGAAAAAAAAAAAAGTGTTCTCCAATGTTGGTCCCCAAGGCTCACTAGCGGTCTAGGGTTTTGCAATATTCATACTTGAGAACAGATTTTAAAAAAAAAATTTTTTTAAGGTACTAAATAAGCCAACGGTGTTCAAGAAAAGTGCATACACACCGAGCGATTTCCCCCTGCCCAGTGATTTTTCCAGGGCGTGGACAGCTTTCCATAGTAGGAAGCTATGGAAAGCTGTCCACCCTGTCTCATCTGCTGGTAATACCAGCAGATGAGTGGCGGCAGCTGGCGATTATGCCAGAGCGCGCATCACCACTCTCCCGTACACACTAGGCCGCTTTGGAGCGGAAAGCAGCTGGTACAACAAACTGAGCTGCTTTCAGCTCAAAATCACCCAGTGTGTATGGGGCTTTAGCGGGGGGACCAGACTCCATAACGCCTCACTGGGAACACTACAAGACAAAAGGGTCATTATTAATCATTTAATCCTTTCCTAGAGTAAGAATAGCACAACGAAAAAAGTCACTCATATCTAGTATTGACTAAGGAGGAAGTGTACAACCAGGAGACAGCACACGGCACCAAGGTAACCTTGCGATGCTGCTCGCAGTGAAAACTCAGTCACAGAGATAGCGGGGAGTGTCTGCAAAAACAAGGCGATCTTATATGCATACAAAAAATGGCGCCATCACAACTCCCATGTGTATTCTTGAACAGCCATGAAGGCACAATGGGACCACTCGCACTCAGTTGCCGAGCATGTTGTGATGGCTTTGGTGGACGTGAGCGGCTGCCTCACAGTTTGCTGCTGCTTTGTTAGTACTGCAAACGCATCTGAATCAGGCTTCCTCAGCTGTAACAGTCTCACAGAGAGCATCAGTCACAGGGGTTGGGATCATTTGGTCTTCAGCATGATGGTCGACATGGGAAAAGGTCGAAAGGTCATTAGTTCGACAATGTCTATGTCGACAGTCAAAAGGTCCACATGGGGTTTTTCACAGTTTTTTTTACCTGAATGTCAACATAGTCGACATGCACTGCATCCGCTCGCTATGCGTCAGGCAAGGTGCCTCGCTACGCTCGGCACACTATTTTATTCTCCCACCACGCCCTAGTGGATGGTAGGGCATGAAATACCGCCTGTCGGCTCAAAAAACAGTGAAAAACCCCATGTTGACCTAGACATTGTCGAACTAATTACCTGTTGAATTAATGACCTTTCCACCTAGACCCTTGTCGACCTAGACCCATGTCGACCTAATGACTGTCGACCAAATGACCGCTTCTCCAGTCACAGACACAACATAGGCAGCCATTTTGTGTGGTAATGCATTCTTTCACAAAAACTTTAATCAGATTTTATAGTTTGTAGTGAATTTCCTGGCTGCAATTGCATAAAGAGTTGCTTAAGAAATAAAATGGCTGCTGACACTTTATGTAAACTACTTATATTACTATATCTGTATAAGTGGGACCCTCTTTCTTTACTACAGGTGTCCCATATTAATAAGTTGAGGCGGGGGGGGGGGGGGGGGGGGGATCCCAGATAATGGATCACAAGGATGCCTGGCAAACGTAACTTTATTAAAATGCACAAACTCACAGCAGACATTTGTGGACCCGCCCTCTAATCACCGCTTATCAATTTGCCAGCAATCAATGACCTCACTGAATAATCCCCCAACTACTATCCATGTAGAGCTGGTCATAGATGTATGACTAGTCATCATTCCCAAGATGGCTGCCTTCACTATGTGTAGGCATCAGGTAGTATAAACGGATTCAGTATTGAATCCCGGCGGTCGGGATCCCGGCGTTCGGAATCCCGACAGCCGAAATGCCGACAAGGGGGGGACGTGGATCGCCCCCCCTTGCGGGCTCGCTACGCTCGCCACGCAGCGGGCCCGGTGCCTCGCTACGCTCGGCACACTAATTTATTCTCCCTCCAGGGGTGTCGTGGACACCCCAGGAGGGAGAAAGTGTCAGCATTTCGGCGGTCGGGATTCTGAACGCCGGGATCCCGACCGCCGGGATTGTAACTGCATCCCGTATAAACAAATGGTTCCCTAGTGCAAGGATGGGGAACCTTTGGCTCCCAGTTGTTGCTGAAGTAAACATCCCAGCATGCTCTGCTACAGTTTTGCTTTTTGACAATGCTCAATAGTTGCACGGCATGCTTGTATGCGTAGTTCAACAACAGTTGAAGGCCAAAGGTTCCCCTTCCCTGCCCTAGCAGGTCACATTTATGCAAGTAAAACAGATATAAAAAGGAAAGTACCAGGAGCGATGGTCACGACTCTGATGCCAAGTGGAGCCAGATCTCGAGCGATAGGGAGCGTCATTCCTACAATTCCGCCTTTGGAGGCAGAGTAGGCCGCCTGTCCAACCTGCAACAGTACACAATGTGACCAATACAGCAAAGCTCATGTGACACATTACAAATAACCAGAAGTAGGCAATTTCATATACATATAAAATAAACCATGCTGGGAAATCACACTACACCAGAGAGGAGCACGCTGCCGTTGGACCTCAGGATCTCCACCTGCTTCCTTGTGCAATCACCAGTTACACATTTATCTTACATGTCCTTAGCTGAACACAAGAATTAGAGAGGGAGAGGGACAGATTACTGTGCTACCCAGAACTTAACAATTGTGTAGGAACAAAAACAGCAGCATGGACGATGTAATGGTTAGTATTACTGCCTCACAGCACTGGGGGTTGGTTCCCACGTTACATCTGCCCCACCTACAGTGCAGCATGGTTTTGTCCATTTGAGAAAAAAAAGTGCTTTGTTTGCTAAAGAGTCCAAAGGAGAAAACACAATACACACAGGGCCCAATTCCAGCTTGAATACATGGTCAATGTCCACAAGACTGAGCAATTAATGGTAGACTGTACATGCACCGCGGTAGAGTTGCGATGCCGCTCTCGCTGAGAATTTCAGCGCAGTTATTGACAGGAAGGTATTGTTTAAGGTAGGAAACAGGGAATGTCGGCAAGCAGAAAGACGGGTCAATCCAGTTTCCATAATCAGATGAGATCATGTACATAGAGAAACACGCCTCCAGTGTCGCTATTGGCGCGTCCACTCTTCATGATCAGACACTCATTTCGGAAGTCTATGGGCCTGATTCAAAGTTGATCGCTGTTGTGCGAATTTGCAATCCGTTTGATCATGGAATGATATTCATGTGCACAAATCGTAGTGCGCATGCGCGAGCCCAAATAGCAAACTGGATTGACAGGAAGCTGGCGTTTGGAGGGTGGTAACCAAACTTGCAGGCCTGCCCAGGCATTTTAAGGGAGGATGTGTGACGCCAGTGCGTGCTTCGGTCTGCCTGTCGCAGAACTGTAGAAAGGTCAGACTTACTCACATGTACACAGACTGGAACTCACAGATTTGCGCAGGTTTTCGGTCTGTCTCGGCGGCGGCTATCTAGTTGCAGTCATCTGCAACTTTGCAGATGAGCGACCAGGTCTGAATTAGGCCCTATGTTTTTGCACCAAAGCTGAGTATATGTATGCAGTTGCCATGGCGCTGGTGGATGTGATGTGAGCGTTTGCCTCACTTCACTTGACATGATTAGCAAGTCCAAAGTCCTCAAAAAATAAATACATTTGCAGCTGTGTACGCATGTGCACACAAATCACTATCACAATCTGCACAAGGAATAGTTTGCAGATGTAAAGGTTAAAGAGTCCGCATCTGTGTACGGGATACAGCCGCTAGGTTGACACTATAAAGGTCAACATACATTAGGTCGACCACTAACGGTTCACAGGGCTTAGGGCTACACAAGCATTAGGTCGACAATGGGAGAGTCTACATGAGTTTTTCAACTTTTTTTTTTAGCCGACTTGTGCCGACAGGAGGTATTTCATACCCGACCATCCACTAGGGCGTGGAAGGGGAATATAATAGGATCCGAAGCACGGCAAGTGCAGCGAGCCATGTGAAGGGACGCGGTACACTGATATGGGGTTCATGTAGACTTACGCCGAATTGCGGAACAAAACAAAAACCCGTGAAAAACTCATGTCGACCTTTTGACTGTCGACCAAATGTATAAATTGTATTGACTTTCCGACCCAGGTCTACCTATTTCATGTGTCGACCTTACCCCTATGTACACAACCGAAAGAGATTACAAGCAACTGGAATCAGAAGCATCGGTATCTCTCCTGATTTAAGGATGAATGGTTGGTAGTGAGGTGTCTACACATAGTATAAGTGTATCCGATACGTAATCCCCGCGTTTGGGATCCCGGCGGACGGAATCCCGACACTGGAATCCCGACCGCCGAAATCCCGACATGGGGGGGGACACGTGGATCGCCCCTCCTTGCGGGCTCGCTGCGCTCGCCACGCAGCGGGCCCGGTGCCTCGCTACGCTCGGCACGCTATTTTATTCTCCCTCTATGGGTGTCGGGGACACCCACGGAGGGAGAAAGTTTTGGGATTTCGGCGGTCGGGATTCCAGTGTCGGGATTCTGAACGCCGGGATTCTGAACGCCGGGATCCCGACCGCCGGCAAATTGACCGCATCCCGTATAAGTGTCCCGTGACCGGATTCAGTACTGGATCCCGGCGTTCAGAATCCCGACGCCGGAATCCCGACAGCCAAAATCCCGACAAGGGGGGGGGGGGGGACGTGGATCGCCCCCCCTTGCGGGCTCGCTACGCTCGGCACACTAATTTATTCTCCCTCCAGGGGTGTCGTGGACACCCACGGAGGGAGAATGTGTCGGGATTTCGGTGGTCGGGATTCTGAACGCCGGGATCCCGACCGCCGGGATTTTAACTGCATCCCCCGTGACCATGTATACAAAGCTGCAGCCTGTTTAGAGGTTTCAGGAGGATCTCCCGCATGAAGGAATGGGTTGGGGCAGATGCAAAGGAATGTAATGATGCCGCTGTCCCAAGCTGAAGGCTGCAGAGATGTCATGGTCGCTGAATGCAGGGGGATAGTCGCATGGATTTCTTCTAGCTGGAATTGCCACCGCTCTAGGTCAACCCTCCATTTACTGTAGGAGGAATGTATCCAACACAGAAATACGTACAGATGACAACACATCTTTCTCATACTCCAAAATTTTAGGTCATTACATAAAAAGAAGCGCCTGACCTGTCCATCAAAGGCAGCGATGCTGGCTGTATTAATGATGACTCTTTTCTGTCCATCAACATCTGGCTCATTCTTCACCATCTCTGCTGTCGCTAGACGAATAACATTAAAAGTTCCGGCAATGTTCACCTAAGAGAATAGCAAATAAAATATAACTCAACAACTTTTATCGGATCCGGTATGATATGCCGGCGGTCGGAATCCCGACCGCCGCAATGCCATATGCTGCAGCGTATATTGGCCTTGATGCAGACTGTATTCATTCCCAGGGGGACCTTGTGCATGTTAACTGCATACCATGTGCAGTGGTCCGATAATCGGCCGCCCTGCGATCGGGTCTGAATCAGGCCCATTATTTGTTCACACTCAAATGATTGAAAACTGTAGAAATTCTTCCAAAATACAGGTTTTAATACAATAGCTTATACAAACAGAGAAAATAGAAAATCAAGTTCTAATATCGTTTAAACCTACATTTATGACCCTCTGGAAATCTTCCAAGCTGTGCGGCCTCTGTTTGCTTTTGTTGTAGGTTTTTATAGCTACGGCAATCCCAGCGCAGTTCACCACAATATTCACTCCTCCAAACTTGGAACGGGCCACCTCCAACGCATTTGTCACATCGGACTCTGAGGTCACCTACATTCAATTACCGGCAGAAAGCAAATCACACAACAGATTAATATTGACGCAAAAAAATAAAAAATATTAAAAACATTTATGTATAAAAAGAGGTTGCATGTTTTTATTTAAAAGTGGAAGCAGGCAAACTTTTTTTTTTTTGTTGAAGTCAAACATGGTCCTTTAAAAGATTTAATATGGCCACCAGCTTCACAAGTACACCATAGACATATCTATATTACAGATGAGCAGGTTTGGTTTTCTGGAAACCAAACCCACCCGAACTCAGGACTTCCGGAGCAGATCCGAGTGCCGGCACGTTGTCCTTCCAGACTCGGAATTGGGAATGAAACAAAACATCATCTTAGTGGAGTCAGATCTCAGAGTTTGGGTCTATAAAGTTGTCTTCTGACTGATCCAGTCAATGTCTGCTATGTGAGACAATGGCCGTCTTAGGCAACCAGTGGCCCGTTAAAATGGGAACGGCTGCTGATTGGATGTGACAGACAGGAGTGTAGAGAGACAAGTTGGGGACCTGTCAAACTGTCTGAATGGTCATCGGCCACTGTAGCCCTGTAAATGTGCAGAACTGGATGGTCTGGGCTGCTCTGCCCTTTCTCAACCTGACCCTGTATCAGCATCTTGCAGAAAGAAAAAAGTGATTTTCCACTAAGGAGAGGTAAGCGGGATTATTTGGGCTGAAAAATAAAAATCAGACAGGCTCCTGTAGTGTTTAATTGGGACTTTCTCCTGAGGAAGCCGAGTCACCATAGCCCAGAGGATTTTGTCAGAAAGAATAAACCAAAATAAGGCCCATTGTTACATCATATTATGCGCTGTGAGCTGCTGGCCAGTCAGTCCCTCTGCCTGCAGGAATAGATGCGCCCAGCGTCGGGTAATACGGGGGACTACCAACTTCACCCCCCTGCCACTGCCGGCCCCGGAACGTCCCAAAAAAATGGGATGTTCACGCGATATATAGCATATATACACACACTGCCAACACACACACATAGAGAATACATATACAGTGCTGAAACACATATTATTTATTTATTTATTTACAGTTTCTTATATAGCGCAGCATATTCCGTTGCACTTTACATAAGTTTGGAAATAGGAATTCCTTCATGCAGTCCGGAGCCTCGCCTCCCAGACCGAGCCAGGGCCATGGCAATGGAGGTAGAGGCAGGCACGGCAGCAAAGGCTACAGATGGAGTGCGTGGTCAGGTGTGAAAGATTTTATAAGTGTGGGACAGAGCAGGATGTGAGAGGCTTCAGCAGCACAGGTAATTTACCACCCCCCCACGATCACTCAACAGCAGCTTAAATATCACCCCCCCCCCGCAACCATAGAAGAACAGCACTCCCAGTGTCCTCCCCTAGTAGAACTGCACTTCCAGTACCCCCCCAGCACAACAGCAGCACTTCCAGTGGCCCCTCCCCCCACTATAACAGCATCACTACCAATACACCCCCCCCCCTCGAGCAAAACAGCAGCACTTCTTCCCATACACCCACCCCAGTAGAACAGAAGCACTTCCAGTAACCCCCCCAGTAGAACAGCAGCACTTTCCATACACCCACCCCAGTAGAACAGCAGCACTTCCAGTACTCCCCTCCAGTAGAACAGCAGCACTTCCAGTCCCCCCCTCCAGTAGAACAGTAGCACATCCAGACCCCCCTCCAGTAGAAGAGCTGCACTTCCAGTATCCCACCCCCCAGTAGAACAGTAGTACTTCCAGCACCCCCCCCCGTAGAACAGCAGCACCTCCAGTACCCCCCTCCAGCAGAACAGCAGCACTTCCAGTACACCCACCCCCCCCAATAGAACAGCAGCACTTCCAGTAAATCCTCCCCAAGTAGAAAAGCAGCACTTCCAGTCCAACGCCCCCCCCCCCCTCCAGAAGAACAGCAGTACTTCAGTAACCAAACCCCCCAGACCTGTTATTACATCTTATTTGTAGCATGATTGTGTACACAAAAGACCCCCACCCCCCTTCCGCATAGTAACCTGCTAGGAGTTAAATGTCCTCCCCTCTGCTTACCTCCCCATGAGCCTGATATTCTGGAAGCCTCTTTCATCCAAGGTACTGGGACCCACATCACTGCAGCAGCGGCAGGAGCAGACACTCTGACCCTACTTCCACAGAAGCAGGGAGATGACCGGGAGCGGAGCTCAGAGTACTGTATGCAAGCAAGGATTACACAGTCGTTCCGGGTGTAGTTCCATCAGCTGCCAATAGGTGGCGATGGTGCAGCACAGAGCGGATGACGTCACTGCAGTAGAGCTACAAGTTACACAGAGAGGCTCTTCTAGCTGGTTGGCACAGTGGCGCGTGTCTATTAGTCCAAGCTACGGGGAGCCACAGGTTGCAGGTTCGAGTCCCGAGACCCAGCACGTGGCAAGGGAGGGACACATCGAAACAACCTGATTTTTATTTTTATATATTGATAATATTATCTATATATTTATTTTCAGCAGGAAATATTCTGTATAGATAATATTATCTATATACCCGAGGAGAATAAGTGGGGGAAGGACAGAGGCTGGTGGTGGCATTTGTGTAATACAATTGTTTAACATATAAATAGTATTAATTATCATAAAACTGATTGTCACATAACTAATACACCAGATAAATAGTGTAATACAGATGGAGCGCCTCTCATTTTTGCTGCTGCTGCGCCAGCGCCAAAATCTGGCGAGAGGCACCCCATCTGACTGAGACGCGCGCGTCTCGCACGCGCGTCTCAGTTTCCCGTCGGCGGGGGGACGGGAACCCTGTCCGTCTCCACTGCAGAGAGACGGACAGGGTTAGGGGGGGGGGGGCGGCGGGGACCCGGGGCGACCGTCGGCGAGGCGGCGGGGACACGGCAGCTGGCGGGGGATGGCGGATGGCGAATCTTCCGACGTCACCTACAAGAGCAAGGCCCACTCTATCTGTATAAAGAAGTGCGTAAAGAGAAAAGTGACCTGAAAATTGTCATTGTGTTATTATTATATTTTATTTGGTGTTATCCGGATTCCGTATACAGCCGCCATCTTTTACCTCCCTCAGTATACAGTATCCGACTTCCTGTGTGTCTGCGCCGTCTGTCTGTGTTATTGTGTTCTCCGTATACAGTCGCGATCTTGTACCTCACTCAGTATACAGTATCCGGTTTCCTGTGTGTCTGTGCCGTGTCTCTGCGTTATTATGTTATCCGTATACAGTCGCCAATTGTCAGATTAAGGTCTAAATGGGCCTGGAGCTAAAAATGATCAAGGACCTATTATGCACAATAATAGGGGTGGTGGCCAGCACCTAATAATGTGGGTAGTGTGACCAATGTTCTGTTTGGGTGGTCTGCTCATGGGTGTGTTTCTATTTCTGTAAATACTTTCAACTTATTATATATGCCTGGAAAAGGCAGGGTGCTGGCATAGGAAAAATGTAGGGAGATATATTGGCGGGTGCCCCCCAAAGGTGCTAAGATACTTGCGGGGTGAGGCGACACTCCAGTGATAAAAAAAAAATACTGAAAGATGAAACTTGGTAGACAACATTTCAGCACCTTTTATGTGGTCACCTAAGTTTACCACACCATATACCCCTTATACAAATCATGCAACACAATAGTTACCCCCTTATACTGTATTTGCCTCTTACACATTATGCCACATGGAATGAGCCAAAATTCACACCGACTGAGCCAAAATTCAAACTATGGAACACGGATTGAGTCAAAGTTCACACTATGCCACACAGATTAAGGCAGAATTCACATTTTGCCACATGGATTGAGCCAAAATACACACTATCCCAAAAAGATTGAGCAATAAAGCACAATATGCTTCATAAACAGGGGCATTGCGCATTAAAAATGTACACCATAATGCCTATTACATGTTTCGCCACACTACGTATTATGCCTAACACCATAATGCCTATTAAAATTATGCTACATAAGTGCTGTGTACCTACATGCTCATTGCCAGGGGTTCCAAGCTTGTTGCCCTGTGGGATTACATGCTCATTGCCAAGGGGGGAATACATGCTCGCGGTAACTGGGGGACAGCCGCCGCTGGCAAAAAAAACGGGCATTGACAGCCGGGGGCTGCCCGGCTGTATTCAGAGCACTGCAGGTCCCGGCTATTTGAAATAATACCCCTTTCACACCAGAAAATGCAGGGATTTACCTGGGAATATGGTCCCAGGATCATGCAGGGACATTCCCGGGCTGGCCCCTTTTACATCAGCCTAGTACCTGCATTTTCTGGAGTGAGGGGGAGAGAACACCCCCCCCCCCTCCCTTAAACAACCAGCTATATCTTCAGAACCAACTGACCCATTTACATGTAGGCTTTGGATGATTTTGGTCCTGTGAAACTGGGCTGTTTGGTTACAGAGAAATCTGTCCTCAAACAACATGAACAGCCATGAAATTACATTTCAGAAATGATAAAAATCACTTTACCCGCAATATCTCTAGAATGAACTCATATGGACCAGCCTGGTATCAGATTGAAGGCCCAGCGATTTGGGTTTGACTGAGTTCTACCAGTGATGCCAGGCAGGAAATGGCAGCCATTGGAACCTGGTCCTATGTTGTCCTATGGGGAAAACGTTCCAGCTTTGCTTGGCGGTATCTCCGGTTCCCGAGGGGCTAGTTAATCTGGCCCTGCACTGCCTCATTCCCGGCATTCAGGGGAAACAAAGGATGGTGCCCTCCTCTTCCTATTGACCCCGACCTCTGGTGTCTTTCCTTCTCTTTTTGATTGGACATTCGGTAATCACCTATACCCCTTTCACACTGCAACTAAATCCCAGGTTGTTGCCGGGTTGACGGGTCAAGGTGCAGTGTGATAACATCAAACTGAATAACCCGGGTCGACCAATTTGACAATTTGACCCTGGCCATCAAAAGGCAGAGGCGTAACTATACATATATATATATATATATATATATGCGTAGGCCCCATAGCAAAAGTTTGTAAGGGCCCCCTATTTAGCAACTGATGGTAATAAATGTATGTAAAACATTACTTAGACAGTAAAGATCGGCCCCTCTCAGCTCTGGGCCCCATAGCAGCTGCACCCCCTGCACCTATGGCAGTTATGCCCTTGTCAGAAGGGTTAAACCCGTGTTGCCTTGTATATAATGGGCGACCTGGGTTTAGTGTGAAAGGGTTCAATGTCTATATGTGATGGTCTGCTATACATACAGTTTTTACTTTATTTTTATGAGCTTAAATCTCCACGTGGCATGGTTAATTAACCCATGTGTCTCTCTCATAGTGGCTTAACGCCATTTTCCCACCTGAGCAAGTTGTGGGAAATTCCACTATCCGCACCAGCTTATTGCACAACAATGAGGATTCTTACACCATCTACCAACTATCTGCAATCTTTGCGAGGACATCTTGGTAAGCAGCACAAAATGATTCATGTGGGTGATTCTGGTTTGTTTGCAAAAGCAAACTCCTTCTTTAATGCACAAAACCATGCTGCACTGCAGGTGTGGCAGATGTAACATGTGTAGAGAGAGTTATATTTGGGTGGGGTATGTTCAAACAGAAATCTAAATTCTAGTGTAAGAATAAAGCAGCCAGTATTTACCCTGCACAGAAACAAAATAACTCCCCCCAAATGTAACTCTCTCTGCACATGTTACATCTGCCCCACCTGCAGAAGGAGTTTGCTTTTGCAAACCAACCAGAATCACCCCCTATATACACTGATTGGGTAACGTTGTCCTCCTGCTGGGGATTTTACCAGAAATTATTTGTGATAGCACAGATGCACTTTCTTCCACACCAAAGCACTGTTTGTGGTTGATCCCCTAGCGATGGAAAGTTGCTTGGTGTTTGAGCAGCGCTGCTATACAATCACATCTGTGTTATTGATGTCCCTTTGGGGGTTATTTTGGTTCACTCTTTCTGACAAATTCCTTCTTAGATGGACAAAACCATGTGCACTGCAGGTGGGGCAGATGTAACTTGTGCAGAGAGAATTAGATTTGGGTGGGGTTTTACTTCAAAGTGAGATCTATATTGGTGTAAAAATAAAGCAGTCAGTATTTTCCCTGCACAGAAACAAAATAACTACCCCCAATCTAATTCTCTCTGCACGTTACATCTGCCCCCCTGCAGTGCACATGGTTTTGTCCATCTAAGAAGGAATTTTGTCAGAAAGAGTGAACCAAAATAACCCCCTTTGTTTGAATACCAAAGGAGTTGAGAACCATTTAAGATGAACCTATGTGAATTTCTGTATGGTTTTTCAAATACGAGATGAATGTCATTTTATGAATACTTATGAAATAGTTTTCTGTTTTACCTAGCTGCATGGTTATATTTTATATTTGTCAGTGGACCTGAAGCGATGTTCGCTTTGGTTTATTGTTTACATCCATGCGATCAATAATCATATTGCAAATTCGGCCGATATTATCACAGTACATGGGTACATGGGCCCCTTAAACCCCATATACACTAAACAACCTTTTAAAAGATATTACTCAGAAGAATAAAATATCTAGTGTGTACACTCAGTATCATTAACCATGCGCACTTCCCACGCATCGTTAACGTTAATCACCCAGCTCGTCGTCAGAACGTGCAGGTAAATTTTGGCCATGAAGCTAACAACCTGCATGTTCAACGTCCGCGTGTGATGTCACGAAATGATATCGGTAACTAGTTAACTATGGGGCAGATGTATTAAGCCCGGAGAACAGATATACTGGAGATAAACTGGAGATAATGCAACGGCCAATCATCTCCCAACTGTCATTTTCAAACACAGTTAATTGGCTGGTGCTTTATCTCCTTTCACTCTATCTCCAGTTTATCTATTCTCCAGACTTAATACATCGGGTGTGGTACAGGGATCCCGACAGTCATTAGCCCAATGTCGGGATCCCGACTGGCCGTACCCAGACAGCATGGCAAGCGCAACAAAGCCCCTTGCAGGCTCGCTGCGGGCACGGTGGCTTGCGTGGACCCCCATGAGGGAAAATTGCCGACGGCTGTCGGTGTTTTGACAGTTGGGATCCCGACGTCGGGTAAATGCCTGTCGGGACCCCGTCCAGCACCCGATACATCTGCCCCTATATCGGCTGTGTCCCTAGTGGTCTAGATGCTGTAGTCCTTGTTATTGAGGGCTCAGGAACAAATGCGGGGCACTCTCCAAGGTCCTGAATCAGGCCTGTATTGTTTATACCAGCAAATGAGCCAGTACCGTGGTGCATCTCATTAGCATATGGGAGCGTCCAGCGTTTCATGGGCATTCTCATGCTAATGGACCGATCACGTGGGGGCGGGCAGCTAATATCACCAGATGTCAGCAGCCCGCCCACTGCCTTCTGAACATGCACGCATATGTAAGGTTGTTCAGAGCAACCTTAGATATGCGTGCATGTTCCACCTCATTCGATGGTCACTGACCATCGAATGATTTGGGTATTACCTCACAGGCTGCAAATGGATGTTTATGTAAAACATCCATTCAAAGCCAGTGCGAACTAATGTGCCTTGCAAATGGTGGGCCAGCATACCACCATTCTCAAGGCAGGGTTTAGTTGACTATCAAGGGTGCGAATTTGCATCTGATGGAATCAACCAGAATACCCCCTACAGTATGTGTGGTGACATGATCGTTGGTGTGTGCTCAACCAGGGCTGTATCAGGGAAGAGCCCAGCACTGGCTAGGCCAAGGTAGCTGCACTGTGGGTAATGGTCCTGGCAGCAGCCTGCAGCGCAGCCTCTGAAGTTTTTGGCAACTGGAGCTCATGCTCCACCAGTATCGCCCCTTGCCACTCCCCTGCATGCTGTGCTGGATATAAGGCTACATGGGCCTGTAGTGATTACTATATGCCACAATGTCTCCTTGAATAATAATAGAAAAATGTTGTAAAGAAAGTAGAAATACAATTTTGTACACTTTTGACTTATTAACAACCATGTGACCAGCTGGATGTGTGTCATCATCATACCATCATGATCGGCCTATTGTCTTGTGGGGGACTGGAGGTGTAGCTCTATCCAGTCACATTACCAAGTATCGGTACTCTTCCTCTGGACTGAATGAGGGAAGGGTTGTAGCCTGCGATCTTGTACAATTGTGGAGAAAACACATAAATGCCATGCAGCAGGGCATCGGCTGTGACCGCTTCAGAGGAGCCTGCCACCAGAAATTGGGGAACCTGGGATAGACAATTTAGGCAGGGTCCCCGCCACCATCTTATTGCAGTTGGAGCAACAAATGTCAGCCAGGCAGAGACAACATTGGTGGCATTTTACATATGGAACCAGTCGTGAGCCAAGAGGAGGCCGCAGACCAATAGCCATTCAAGAGCGGCCATTGTGGCTGCTGGTCTGGAAGTTCTGGCAGTACAGTAGCCCCTGAGGGCCTGCCATAACCTGTTGGAAACTAACCTTCCAGCAGCTGCCAGGCTCTGCCCACCTCTTATCTAATGTCTAGGGCACATTTGTAGATATATTTTTAATGACCAAATTATGTACATTATAGATATTTAACCGTATTAATTTTATTGACAAATATGAAAAATGTACATAAAATTATACTAAATAAAGATTAAATAGCTTTAATATAATTCATTCCCCACAACTGTCTTGCTTATCGCAGGACCGTCCAGCATCTATTTAGAGAGGCAGAGGGGCTGGGGGCATGACCAGAACGACAGTGCTGGCCATGCACCCGTAGTGATGTAAAATGTGGATCCCCCTATGGCATAGGCCCACACCCATTTTCCTGAGCCGTGTGATTTCTACATTGAAGATGTTTGGAGGTATGCTTGGTTTAATTAAACAAATATCAGCATATTTGGAAAAATATTAGCCCATTAAGTTTTTGTTTTTAACGTGATTTTTTGGAGATTAAAATATTGCCTTGTAATAATCGGGGGGGGGGGGGGGGGAGTAATGGTTGGCGTAATGGGCGGTGGGGGGGGGGAATACAATCATGGAACCATGACAGGTGAAGCCTCAAAAAGTACAATGGTCACTACCATAAAAGTATAATACATTCAGCCTTTAAGCGCATGCACGCCATCGGTCCAGTACGCTATTTGTGTACTGAGCTGTTGTCCCATCTGATGTCTGTTGCAGACCAGACCATCAGGCTCTCATCTTTCAATGGGATGCCAACAGTCAGAAGACCGATGCCAGAATTCCAACATCAATTAGGATGCCGGCATTTCAATCCCGTCTGCCCACATTCTGAAAGTATATGGGGCCTTTATAGAAGGGAGGGGTCAGGTCCCCATACTATAGGATTATTGACATGCAATTTGGGCTCTTTGCATGCGATTGCAGCGATCAATTGCATGAAAAGCATCCAAATTGAATGTGATTGGCAGCAGTCGTCCCAGCTGCAGAAAGCAATCTGTGGGATTGCTTCTAAGCCGGGCAGACTTTGCTGGGATCGCATGCGATAAATGTCATGCAAAAGGACCGCACTGCATGAGGCAGAGGGGTTGGGGGCCAGCAGCTTACACAGCGCTGGCCATGCTCCTGTAGTGATGGTATCCTTGTAAGGCCATGCCCCCTGTGACATAGGGCACACCCCTATTTCAGCCATGCGAGCATCCAGACTTCTAAAATCAAAATGTTGGGAGGTATGCTTTCACTAGAAATTTATCATATAACAAAAAAAAAAAGCTTTCTTAAAAATGGTTTCTACTTTATAAACTATACAGCCTATAATAAAAACAGTATATTCTTGAATTACTGTATATTAGTTTATATTTTCTTGTTCTAATGCTACCTTAGTGAATTTGGCCCAATTTTGATTACAAAGCATTGCTAGGCATTAGCGGCACCTAGTGGTCACCTGCAGACTTGTTTGTACACTAAAGGGAAAGCCTTGTTCTTATTCCTTACTAGTGAGCCGCCCTTCTGCTTTGTACAGGTACATTTTTTCTAGTAACAGTGATGTTTTTACATAAAAAATAAAAATAAATGAGTGACTTATAATATATTTCTTTATCGACCACATTTGTCATTTTTCCTTTGGACAGGAATACAAAAAGATTTTTTTTTTTATGTAATACACGAAAGGGCCACAAGAAGTTGTCCTGGGTAGAACATTCCCCACTTAGATCAACTCCAGCTACATTAGGTGTTTGATCTTGTTCTTTATTCATGGTCATGGCAAAGCAAACTTATCGGGAACTGGACTTGTTTAAAATGAAACAGTAAATTTGAGGGAATCATTGGTATCCTGGGTATTAGAACATTTCTCCGGTTTCCTACCACAATCCCTTAACCCTAGAATGTCTGTATGTGTGTGTGTACATGTGGTAGGGAATATAGATTGTAAGCTCCACTGGGGCAGGGACTGTTGTGATTGTTCAAATATTCTCTGTAAAAGCGCTGCAGAATATGTGCGCACTATATAAGAAACTGTAAATAAAATTGTTAAAAAGAAAAATGCACATTTGTTATTTGATGTATTTCCAAAGTTTATTTGTTTCCATTGGTGTTCTGTATCACATGATGTTCCTTATGCGTTTCCACCCACACCAAATGAACACTTGTTATGTTCAATGAGAAGAACAAAATGAATCAAAGAGCAGAAGCATCCAATAGTCAGAAAACAAATTTTATCCTACAAACCGCATAAACAGAATTAGGTCAAAATCACAGTTCCAGTAAATCTGGCTGGCCTTCCACGTCTTCTAGAATAATCTAGTGATAGATTTCTGGGTACATTCCTGGCATCAATGCCACCATAGCCTTACAACTCCTTGTGTAACCCGGGAGCGATGCTTTAAGACGTGGACGGAAGGTTTGGTGGTTCCCTGTAAGATTCTAACTTTAAGGCTGCATACGAAGGGCACCGTCCAGACGAATGACTTCTGCATTCAACATGGGGTTTTCTACAATGGTTTGTACCAGGTGGGCATACTCTTCAGGGTGGCCCAGTCGGCTGGGGAAAGGTACTTGCTTGGCCAGGAATTCTCTTGCCTTCTCAGGGAGCCCAAGGAGGAGAGGGGTTGCGAACAAGCCTGGAAAGACAGAATATTCGGTGACATTTTACAGTGTTCCGGAGCACAGAAAAAAATCTTACACAAGAAAAAAAAAAAAGTGTTCTCCAATGTTGGTCCCCAAGGCTCACTAGCGGTCTAGTGTTTTGCAATATTCATACTTGAGAACAGATTTAAAAAAAAAAAAAATTTTAAGGTACTAAATAAGCCAACGGTGTTCAAGAAAAGTGCATACACACCGAGCGATTTCCCCCTGCCCAGTGATTTTTCCAGGGCGTGGACAGCTTTCCATAGTAGGAAGCTATGGAAAGCTGTCCACCCTGTCTCATCTGCTGGTAATACCAGCAGATGAGTGGCGGCAGCTGGCGATTATGCCAGAGCGCGCATCACCACTCTCCCGTACACACTAGGCCGCTTTGGAGCGGAAAGCAGCTGGTACAACAAACTGAGCTGCTTTCAGCTCAAAATCACCCAGTGTGTATGGGGCTTTAGCGGGGGGACCAGACTCCATAACGCCTCACTGGGAACATTACAAGACAAAAGGGTCATTATTAATCATTTAATCCTTTCCTAGAGTAAGAATAGCACAACGAAAAAAGTCACTCATATCTAGTATTGACTAAGGAGGAAGTGTACAACCAGGAGACAGCACACGGCACCAAGGTAACCTTGCGATGCTGCTCGCAGTGAAAACTCAGTCACGGAGATAGCGGGGAGTGTCTGCAAAAACAAGGCGATCTTATATGCATACAAAAAATGGCGCCATCACAACTCCCATGTGTATTCTTGAACAGCCATGAAGGCACAATGGGACCACTCGCACTCAGTTGCCGAGCATGTTGTGATGGCTTTGGTGGACGTGAGCGGCTGCCTCACAGTTTGCTGCTGCTTTGTTAGTACTGCAAACGCATCTGAATCAGGCTTCCTCAGCTGTAACAGTCTCACAGAGAGCATCAGTCACAGGGGTTGGGATCATTTGGTCTTCAGCATGATGGTCGACATGGGAAAAGGTCGAAAGGTCATTAGTTCGACAATGTCTATGTCGACAGTCAAAAGGTCCTCATGGGGTTTTTCACAGTTTTCTTTACCTGAATGTCAACATAGTCGACATGCACTGCATCCGCTCGCTATGCGTCGGGCAAGGTGCCTCGCTACGCTCGGCACACTATTTTATTCTCCCACCACGCCCTAGTGGATGGTAGGGCATGAAATACCGCCTGTCGGCTCAAAAAACAGTGAAAAACCCCATGTTGACCTAGACATTGTCGAACTAATTACCTGTTGAATTAATGACCTTTCCACCTAGACCCTTGTCGACCTAGACCCATGTCGACCTAATGACTGTCGACCAAATGACCGCTTCTCCAGTCACAGACACAACATAGGCAGCCATTTTGTGTGGTAATGCATTCTTTCACAAAAACTCTAATCAGATTTTATAGTTTGTAGTGAATTTCCTGGCTGCAATTGCATAAAGAGTTGCTTAAGAAATAAAATGGCTGCTGACACTTTATGTAAACTACTTATATTACTATATCTGTATAAGTGGGACCCTCTTTCTTTACTACAGGTGTCCCATATTAATAAGTTGAGGCGGGGGGGGGGATCCCAGATAATGGATCACAAGGATGCCTGGCAAACGTAACTTTATTAAAGCGCACAAACTCACAGCAGACATTTGTGGACCCGCCCTCTAATCACCGCTTATCAATTTGCCAGCAATCAATGACCTCACTGAATAATCCCCCAACTACTATCCATGTAGAGCTGGTCATAGATGTATGACTAGTCATCATTCCCAAGATGGCTGCCTTCACTATGTGTAGGCATCAGGTAGTATAAACGGATTCAGTATTGAATCCCGGCGGTCGGGATCCCGGCGTTCGGAATCCCGACAGCCGAAATGCCGACAAGGGGGGGACGTGGATCGCCCCCCCTTGCGGGCTCGCTACGCTCGCCACGCAGCGGGCCCGGTGCCTCGCTACGCTCGGCACACTAATTTATTCTCCCTCCAGGGGTGTCGTGGACACCCCAGGAGGGAGAAAGTGTCAGCATTTCGGCGGTCGGGATTCCGGCGTCGGGATTCTGAACGCCGGGATCCCGACCGCCGGGATTGTAACTGCATCCCGTATAAACAAATGGTTCCCTAGTGCAAGGATGGGGAACCTTTGGCTCCCAGTTGTTGCTGAAGTAAACATCCCAGCATGCTCTGCTACAGTTTTGCTTTTTGACAATGCTCAATAGTTGCACGGCATGCTTGTATGCGTAGTTCAACAACAGTTGAAGGCCAAAGGTTCCCCTTCCCTGCCCTAGCAGGTCACATTTATGCAAGTAAAACAGATATAAAAAGGAAAGTACCAGGAGCGATGGTCACGACTCTGATGCCAAGTGGAGCCAGATCTCGAGCGATAGGGAGCGTCATTCCTACAATTCCCCCTTTGGAGGCAGAGTAGGCCGCCTGTCCAACCTGCAACAGTACACAATGTGACCAATACAGCAAAGCTCATGTGACACATTACAAATAACCAGAAGTAGGCAATTTCATATACATATAAAATAAACCATGCTGGGAAATCACACTACGCCAGAGAGGAGCACGCTGCCGTTGGACCTCAGGATCTCCACCTGCTTCCTTGTGCAATCACCAGTTACACATTTATCTTACATGTCCTTAGCTGAACACAAGAATTAGAGGGGGAGAGGGACAGATTACTGTGCTACCCAGAACTTAACAATTGTGTAGGAACAAAAACAGCAGCATGGACGATGTAATGGTTAGTATTACTGCCTCACAGCACTGGGGGTTGGTTCCCACGTTACATCTGCCCCACCTACAGTGCAGCATGGTTTTGTCCATTTGAGAAAAAAAAGTGCTTTGTTTGCTAAAGAGTCCAAAGGAGAAAACACAATACACACAGGGCCCAATTCCAGCTTGAATACATGGTCAATGTCCACAAGACTGAGCAATTAATGGTAGACTGTACATGCACCGCGGTAGAGTTGCGATGCCGCTCTCGCTGAGAATTTCAGCGCAGTTATTGACAGGAAGGTATTGTTTAAGGTAGGAAACAGGGAATGTCGGCAAGCAGAAAGACGGGTCAATCCAGTTTCCATAATCAGATGAGATCATGTACATAGAGAAACACGCCTCCAGTGTCGCTATTGGCGCGTCCACTCTTCATGATCAGACACTCATTTCGGAAGTCTATGGGCCTGATTCAAAGTTGATCGCTGTTGTGCGAATTTGCAATCCGTTTGATCATGGAATGATATTCATGTGCACAAATCGTAGTGCGCATGCGCGAGCCCAAATAGCAAACTGGATTGACAGGAAGCTGGCGTTTGGAGGGTGGTAACCAAACTTGCAGGCCTGCCCAGGCATTTTAAGGGAGGATGTGTGACGCCAGTGCGTGCTTCGGTCTGCCTGTCGCAGAACTGTAGAAAGGTCAGACTTACTCACATGTACACAGACTGGAACTCACAGATTTGCGCAGGTTTTCGGTCTGTCTCGGCGGCGGCTATCTA
The DNA here is from genome assembly GCF_055691185.1 of Crinia signifera. Classification (NCBI taxonomy): domain Eukaryota; kingdom Metazoa; phylum Chordata; class Amphibia; order Anura; family Myobatrachidae; genus Crinia; species Crinia signifera. Next base: position 35,738,315 of record NC_139225.1, on the reverse strand, counting down.
GTTGCAGTCATCTGCAACTTTGCAGATGAGCGACCAGGTCTGAATTAGGCCCTATGTTTTTGCACCAAAGCTGAGTATATGTATGCAGTTGCCATGGCGCTGGTGGATGTGATGTGAGCGTTTGCCTCACTTCACTTGACATGATTAGCAAGTCCAAAGTCCTCAAAAAATAAATACATTTTCAGCTGTGTACGCATGTGCACACAAATCACTATCACAATCTGCACAAGGAATAGTTTGCAGATGTAAAGGTTAAAGAGTCCGCATCTGTGTACGGGATACAGCCGCTAGGTTGACACTATAAAGGTCAACATACATTAGGTCGACCACTAACGGTTCACAGGGCTTAGGGCTACACAAGCATTAGGTCGACAATGGGAGAGTCTACATGAGTTTTTCAACTTTTTTTTTAGCCGACTTGTGCCGACAGGAGGTATTTCATACCCGACCATCCACTAGGGCGTGGAAGGGGAATATAATAGGATCCGAAGCACGGCAAGTGCAGCGAGCCATGTGAAGGGACGCGGTACACTGATATGGGGTTCATGTAGACTTACGCCGAATTGCGGAACAAAACAAAAACCCGTGAAAGACTCATGTCGACCTTTTGACTGTCGACCAAATGTATAAATTGTATTGACTTTCCGACCCAGGTCTACCTATTTCATGTGTCGACCTTACCCCTATGTACACAACCGAAAGAGATTACAAGCAACTGGAATCAGAAGCATCGGTATCTCTCCTGATTTAAGGATGAATGGTTGGTAGTGAGGTGTCTACACATAGTATAAGTGTATCCGATACGTAATCCCCGCGTTTGGGATCCCGGCGGACGGAATCCCGACACTGGAATCCCGACCGCCGAAATCCCGACATGGGGGGGGACACGTGGATCGCCCCTCCTTGCGGGCTCGCTGCGCTCGCCACGCAGCGGGCCCGGTGCCTCGCTACGCTCGGCACGCTATTTTATTCTCCCTCTATGGGTGTCGTGGACACCCACGGAGGGAGAAAGTTTTGGGATTTCGGCGGTCGGGATTCCAGTGTCGGGATTCTGAACGCCGGGATTCTGAACGCCGGGATCCCGACCGCCGGCAAATTGACCGCATCCCGTATAAGTGTCCCATGACCGGATTCAGTACTGGATCCCGGCGTTCAGAATCCCGACGCCGTAATCCCGACAGCCAAAATCCCGACAAGGGGGGGGGGGGGGCGTGGATCGCCCCCCCTTGCGGGCTCGCTACGCTCGGCACACTAATTTATTCTCCCTCCAGGGGTGTCGTGGACACCCACGGAGGGAGAATGTGTCGGGATTTCGGCGGTCGGGATTCTGAACGCCAGGATCCCGACCGCCGGGATTTTAACTGCATCCCCCGTGACCATGTATACAAAGCTGCAGCCTGTTTAGAGGTTTCAGGAGGATCTCCCGCATGAAGGAATGGGTTGGGGCAGATGCAAAGGAATGTAATGATGCCGCTGTCCCAAGCTGAAGGCTGCAGAGATGTCATGGTCGCTGAATGCAGGGGGATAGTCGCATGGATTTCTTCTAGCTGGAATTGCCACCGCTCTAGGTCAACTCAGAGACAGACCCTCCATTTACTGTAGGAGGAATGTATCCAACACAGAAATACGTACAGATGACAACACATCTTTCTCATACTCCAAAATTTTAGGTCATTACATAAAAAGAAGCGCCTGACCTGTCCATCAAAGGCAGCGATGCTGGCTGTATTAATGATGACTCCTTTCTGTCCATCAACATCTGGCTCATTCTTCACCATCTCTGCTGTCGCTAGACGAATAACATTAAAAGTTCCGGCAATGTTCACCTAAGAGAATAGCAAATAAAATATAACTCAACAACTTTTATCGGATCCGGTATGATATGCCGGCGGTCGGAATCCCGACCGCCGCAATGCCATATGCTGCAGCGTATATTGGCCTTGATGCAGACTGTATTCATTCCCAGGGGGACCTTGTGCATGTTAACTGCATACCATGTGCAGTGGTCCGATAATCGGCCGCCCTGCGATCGGGTCTGAATCAGGCCCATTATTTGTTCACACTCAAATGATTGAAAACTGTAGAAATTCTTCCAAAATACAGGTTTTAATACAATAGCTTATACAAACAGAGAAAATAGAAAATCAAGTTCTAATATGGTTTAAACCTACATTTATGACCCTCTGGAAATCTTCCAAGCTGTGCGGCCTCTGTTTGCTTTTGTTGTAGGTTTTTATAGCTACGGCAAATCCCAGCGCAGTTCACCACAATATTCACTCCTCCAAACTTGGAACGGGCCACCTCCAACGCATTTGTCACATCGGACTCTGAGGTCACCTACATTCAATTACCGGCAGAAAGCAAATCACACAACAGATTAATATTGACGCAAAAAAATAAAAAATATTAAAAACATTTATGTATAAAAAGAGGTTGCATGTTTTTATTTAAAAGTGGAAGCAGGCAAACTTTTTTTTTTTTGTTGAAGTCAAACATGGTCCTTTAAAAGATTTAATATGGCCACCAGCTTCACAAGTACACCATAGACATATCTATATTACAGATGAGCAGGTTTGGTTTCCTGGAAACCAAACCCACCCGAACTCAGGACTTCCGGAGCAGATCCGAGTGCCGGCACGTTGTCCTTCCAGACTCGGAATTGGGAATGAAACAAAACATCATCTTAGTGGAGTCAGATCTCAGAGTTTGGGTCTATAAAGTTGTCTTCTGACTGATCCAGTCAATGTCTGCTATGTGAGACAATGGCCGTCTTAGGCAACCAGTGGCCCGTTAAAATGGGAACGGCTGCTGATTGGATGTGACAGACAGGAGTGTAGAGAGACAAGTTGGGGACCTGTCAAACTGTCTGAATGGTCATCGGCCACTGTAGCCCTGTAAATGTGCAGAACTGGATGGTCTGGGCTGCTCTGCCCTTTCTCAACCTGACCCTGTATCAGCATCTTGCAGAAAGAAAAAAGTGATTTTCCACTAAGGAGAGGTAAGCGGGATTATTTGGGCTGAAAAATAAAAATCAGACAGGCTCCTGTAGTGTTTAATTGGGACTTTCTCCTGAGGAAGCCGAGTCACCATAGCCCAGAGGATTTTGTCAGAAAGAATGAACCAAAATAAGGCCCATTGTTACATCATATTATGCGCTGTGAGCTGCTGGCCAGTCAGTCCCTCTGCCTGCAGGAATAGATGCGCCCAGCGTCGGGTAATACGGGGGACTACCAACTTCACCCCCCTGCCACTGCCGGCCCCGGAACGTCCCAAAAAAATGGGATGTTCACGCGATATATAGCATATATACACACACTGCCAACACACACACATAGAGAATACATATACAGTGCTGAAACACATATTATTTATTTATTTATTTACAGTTTCTTATATAGCGCAGCATATTCCGTTGCACTTTACATAAGTTTGGAAATAGGAATTCCTTCATGCAGTCCGGAGCCTCGCCTCCCAGACCGAGCCAGGGCCATGGCAATGGAGGTAGAGGCAGGCACGGCAGCAAAGGCTACAGATGGAGTGCGTGGTCAGGTGTGAAAGATTTTATAAGTGTGGGACAGAGCAGGATGTGAGAGGCTTCAGCAGCACAGGTAATTTACCACCCCCCCACGATCACTCAACAGCAGCTTAAATATCACCCCCCCCCCCCCCAGCAACCATAGAAGAACAGCACTCCCAGTGTCCTCCCCTAGTAGAACTGCACTTCCAGTACCCCCCCAGCACAACAGCAGCACTTCCAGTGGCCCCTCCCCCCACTATAACAGCATCACTACCAATACACCCCCCCCCCTCGAGCAAAACAGCAGCACTTCCCATACACCCACCCCAGTAGAACAGAAGCACTTCCAGTAACCCCCCCCAGTAGAACAGCAGCACTTTCCATACACCCACCCCAGTAGAACAGCAGCACTTCCAGTACTCCCCTCCAGTAGAACAGCAGCACTTCCAGTCCCCCCCTCCAGTAGAACAGTAGCACATCCAGACCCCCCTCCAGTAGAACAGCTGCACTTCCAGTATCCCCCCCCCAGTAGAACAGTAGTACTTCCAGCACCCCCCCCCCGTAGAACAGCAGCACCTCCAGTACCCCCCTCCAGCAGAACAGCAGCACTTCCAGTACACCCACCCCACCCCCCCCCCCCAATAGAACAGCAGCACTTCCAGTAAATCCTCCCCAAGTAGAAAAGCAGCACTTCCAGTCCAACGCCCCCCCCCCCTCCAGAAGAACAGCAGTACTTCAGTAACCAAACCCCCCAGACCTGTTATTACATCTTATTTGTAGCATGATTGTGTACACAAAAGACCCCCACCCCCCTTCCGCATAGTAACCTGCTAGGAGTTAAATGTCCTCCCCTCTGCTTACCTCCCCATGAGCCTGATATTCTGGAAGCCTCTTTCATCCAAGGTACTGGGACCCACATCACTGCAGCAGCGGCAGGAGCAGACACTCTGACCCTACTTCCACAGAAGCAGGGAGATGACCGGGAGCGGAGCTCAGAGTACTGTATGCAAGCAAGGATTACACAGTCGTTCCGGGTGTAGTTCCATCAGCTGCCAATAGGTGGCGATGGTGCAGCACAGAGCGGATGACGTCACTGCAGTGGAGCTACGAGTTACACAGAGAGGCTCTGCTGGCTGGTTGGCACAGTGGCGCGTGTCTATTAGTCCAAGCTACGGGGAGCCACAGGTTGCAGGTTCGAGTCCCGAGACCCAGCACGTGGCAAGGGAGGGACACATCGAAACAACCTGATTTTTATTTTTATATATTGATAATATTATCTATATATTTATTTTCAGCAGGAAATATTCTGTATAGATAATATTATCTATATACCCGAGGAGAATAAGTGGGGGAAGGACAGAGGCTGGTGGTGGCATTTGTGTAATACAATTGTTTAACATATAAATAGTATTAATTATCATAAAACTGATTGTCACATAACTAATACACCAGATAAATAGTGTAATACAGATGGAGCACCTCTCATTTTTGCTGCCGCTGCGCCAGCGCCAAAATCTGGCGAGAGGCACCCCATCTGACTGAGACGCGCGCGTCTCGCACGCGCGTCTCAGTTTCCCGTCGGCGGGGGGACGGGAACCCTGTCCGTCTCCACTGCAGAGAGACGGACAGGGTTAGGGGGGGGGGGCGGCGGGGACCCGGGGCGACCGTCGGCGAGGCGGCGGGGACACGGCAGCTGGCGGGGGATGGCGGATGGCGAATCTTCCGCCGTCACCTACAAGAGCAAGGCCCACTCTATCTGTATAAAGAAGTGCGTAAAGAGAAAAGTGACCTGAAAATTGTCATTGTGTTATTATTATATTTTATTTGGTGTTATCCGGATTCCGTATACAGCCGCCATCTTTTACCTCCCTCAGTATACAGTATCCGACTTCCTGTGTGTCTGCGCCGTCTGTCTGTGTTATTGTGTTCTCCGTATACAGTCGCGATCTTGTACCTCACTCAGTATACAGTATCCGGTTTCCTGTGTGTCTGTGCCGTGTCTCTGCGTTATTATGTTATCCGTATACAGTCGCCAATTGTCAGATTAAGGTCTAAATGGGCCTGGAGCTGAAAATGATCAAGGACCTATTATGCACAATAATAGGGGTGGTGGCCAGCACCTAATAATGTGGGTAGTGTGACCAATGTTCTGTTTCGGTGGTCTGCTCATGGGTGTGTTTCTATTTCTGTAAATACTTTCAACTTATTATATATGCCTGGAAAAGGCAGGGTGCTGGCATAGGAAAAATGTAGGGAGAGATATTGGCGGGTGCCCCCCAAAGGTGCTAAGATACTTACCCCCTTATACTGTATTTGCCTCTTACACATTATGCCACATGGAATGAGCCAAAATTCACACCGACTGAGCCAAAATTCAAACTATGGAACACGGATTGAGTCAAAATTCACACTATGCCACACAGATTAAGGCAGAATTCACATTTTGCCACATGGATTGAGCCAAAATACACACTATACCAAAAAGATTGAGCAATAAAGCACAATATTCTTCATAAACAGGGGCATTGCGCATTAAAAATGTACACCATAATGCCTATTACATGTTTCGCCACACTACGTATTATGCCTAACACCATAATGCCTATTAAAATTATGCTACATAAGTGCTGTGTACCTACATGCTCATTGCCAGGGGTTCCAAGCTTGTTGCCCTGTGGGATTACATGCTCATTGCCAAGGGGGGAATACATGCTCGCGGTAACTGGGGGACAGCCGCCGCTGGCAAAAAAACGGCCATTGACAGCCGGGGGCTGCCCGGCTGTATTCAGAGCACTGCAGGTCCCGGCTATTTGAAATAATACCCCTTTCACACCAGAAAATGCAGGGATTTACCTGGGAATATGGTCCCAGGATCATGCAGGGACATTCCCGGGCTGGCCCCTTTTACATCAGCCTAGTACCTGCATTTTCTGGTGTGAGGGGGAGAGAACAACCCCCCCCCCCCCCTCCCTTAAACAACCAGCTATATCTTCAGAACCAACTGACCCATTTACATGTAGGCTTTGAATGATTTTGGTCCTGTGAAACTGGGCTGTTTGGTTACAGAGAAATCTGTCCTCAAACAACATGAACAGCCATGAAATTACATTTCAGAAATGATAAAAATCACTTTACCCGCAATATCTCTAGAATGAACTCATATGGACCAGCCTGGTATCAGATTGAAGGCCCAGCGATTTGGGTTTGACTGAGTTCTACCAGTGATGCCAGGCAGGAAATGGCAGCCATTGGAACCTGGTCCTATGTTGTCCTATGGGGAAAACGTTCCAGCTTTGCTTGGCGGTATCTCCGGTTCCCGAGGGGCTAGTTAATCTGGCCCTGCACTGCCTCATTCCCGGCATTCAGGGGAAACAAAGGATGGTGCCCTCCTCTTCCTATTGACCCCGACCTCTGGTGTATTTCCTTCTCTTTTTGATTGGACATTCGGTAATCACCTATACCCCTTTCACACTGCAACTAAATCCCAGGTTGTTGCCGGGTTGACGGGTCAAGGTGCAGTGTGATAACATCAAACTGAATAACCCGGGTCGACCAATTTGACAATTTGACCCTGGCCATCAGAAGGCAGAGGCGTAACTATACATATATATATATATATATATATATATGCGTAGGCCCCATAGCAAAAGTTTGTAAGGGCCCCCTATTTAGCAACTGATGGTAATAAATGTATGTAAAACATTACTTAGACAGTAAAGATGGGCCCCTCTCAGCTCTGGGCCCCATAGCAGCTGCACCCTCTGCACCTATGGCAGTTATGCCCTTGTCAGAAGGGTTAAACCCGGGTTGCCTTGTATATAATGGGCGACCTGGGTTTAGTGTGAAAGGGTTCAATGCTATATGTGATGGTCTGCTATACATACAGTTTTTACTTTATTTTTATGAGCTTAAATCTCCACGTGGCATGGTTAATTAACCCATGTGTCTCTCTCATAGTGGCTTAACGCCATTTTCCCACCTGAGCAAGTTGTGGGAAATTCCACTATCCGCACCAGCTTATTGCACAACAATGAGGATTCTTACACCATCTACCAACTATCTGCAATCTTTGCGAGGACATCTTGGTAAGCAGCACAAAATGATTCATGTGGGTGATTCTGGTTTGTTTGCAAAAGCAAACTCCTTCTTTAATGCACAAAACCATGCTGCACTGCAGGTGTGGCAGATGTAACATGTGTAGAGAGAGTTATATTTGGGTGGGGTATGTTCAAACAGAAATCTAAATTCCAGTGTAAGAATAAAGCAGCCAGTATTTACCCTGCACAGAAACAAAATAACTCCCCCCAAATGTAACTCTCTCTGCACATGTTACATCTGCCCCACCTGCAGAAGGAGTTTGCTTTTGCAAACCAACCAGAATCACCCCCTATATACACTGATTGGGTAACGTTGTCCTCCTGCTGGGGATTTTACCAGAAATTATTTGTGATAGCACGGATGCACTTTCTTCCACACCAAAGCACTGTTTGTGGTTGATCCCCTAGCGATGGAAAGTTGCTTGGTGTTTGAGCAGCGCTGCTATACAATCACATCTGTGTTATTGATGTCCCTTTGGGGGTTATTTTGGTTCACTCTTTCTGACAAATTCCTTCTTAGATGGACAAAACCATGTGCACTGCAGGTGGGGCAGATGTAACTTGTGCAGAGAGAATTAGATTTGGGTGGGGTTTTACTTCAAAGTGAGATCTATATTGGTGTAAAAATAAAGCAGTCAGTATTTTCCCTGCACAGAAACAAAATAACTACCCCCAATCTAATTCTCTCTGCACGTTACATCTGCCCCCCCTGCAGTGCACATGGTTTTGTCCATCTAAGAAGGAATTTTGTCAGAAAGAGTGAACCAAAATAACCCCCTTTGTTTGAATACCAAAGGAGTTGAGAACCATTTAAGATGAACCTATGTGAATTTCTGTATGGTTTTTCAAATACGAGATGAATGTAATTTTATGAATACTTATGAAATAGTTTTCTGTTTTACCTAGCTGCATGGTTATATTTTATATTTGTCAGTGGACCTGAAGCGATGTTCGCTTTGGTTTATTGTTTACATCCATGCGATCAATAATCATATTGCAAATTCGGCCGATATTATCACAGTACATGGGTACATGGGCCCCTTAAACCCCATATACACTAAACAACCTTTTAAAAGATATTACTCAGAAGAATAAAATATCTAGTGTGTACACTCAGTATCATTAACCATGCGCACTTCCCACGCATCGTTAACGTTAATCACCCAGCTCGTCGTCAGAACGTGCAGGTAAATTTTGGCCATGAAGCTAACAACCTGCATGTTCAACGTCCGCGTGTGATGTCACGAAATGATATCGGTAACTAGTTAACTATGGGGCAGATGTATTAAGCCCGGAGAACAGATATACTGGAGATAAACTGGAGATAATGCAACGGCCAATCATCTCCCAACTGTCATTTTCAAACACAGTTAATTGGCTGGTGCTTTATCTCCTTTCACTCTATCTCCAGTTTATCTCTTCTCCAGACTTAATACATCGGGTGTGGTACAGGGATCCCGACAGTCATTAGCCCAATGTCGGGATCCCGACTGGCCGTACCCAGACAGCATGGCAAGCGCAACAAAGCCCCTTGCAGGCTCGCTGCGGGCACGGTGGCTTGCGTGGACCCCCATGAGGGAAAATTGCCGACGGCCGTCGGGAACCCGGCTGTCGGTGTTTTGACAGTTGGGATCCCGACGTCGGGTAAATGCCTGTCGGGACCCCGTCCAGCACCCGATACATCTGCCCCTATATCGGCTGTGTCCCTAGTGGTCTAGATGCTGTAGTCCTTGTTATTGAGGGCTCAGGAACAAATGCGGGGCACTCTCCAAGGTCCTGAATCAGGCCTGTATTGTTTATACCAGCAAATGAGCCAGTACCGTGGTGCATCTCATTAGCATATGGGAGCGTCCAGCGTTTCATGGGCATTCTCATGCTAATGGGCCGATCACGTGGGGGCGGGCAGCTAATATCACCAGATGTCAGCAGCCCGCCCACTGCCTTCTGAACATGCACGCATATGTAAGGTTGTTCAGAGCAATCTGTGGGATTGCTTCTAAGCCGGGCAGACTTTGCTGGGATCGCATGCGATAAATGTCATGCAAAAGGATCGCACTGCATGAGGCAGAGGGGTTGGGGGCCAGCAGCTTACACAGGGCTGGCCATGCTCCTGTAGTGATGGTATCCTTGTAAGGCCATGCCCCCTGTGACATAGGGCACACCCCTATTTCAGCCATGCGAGCATCCAGACTTCTAAAATCAAAATGTTGGGAGGTATGCTTTCACTAGAAATTTATCATATAACAAAAAAAAAAAAGCTTTCTTAAAAATGGTTTCTACTTTATAAACTATACAGCCTATAATAAAAACAGTATATTCTTGAATTACTGTATATTAGTTTATATTTTCTTGTTCTAATGCTACCTTAGTGAATTTGGCCCAATTTTGATTACAAAGCATTGCTAGGCATTAGCGGCACCTAGTGGTCACTTGCAGACTTGTTTGTACACTAAAGGGAAAGCCTTGTTCTTATTCCTTACTAGTGAGCCGCCCTTCTGCTTTGTACAGGTACATTTTTTCTAGTAACAGTGATGTTTTTACATAAAAAATAAAAATAAATGAGTGACTTATAATATATTTCTTTATCGACCACATTTGTCATTTTTCCTTTGGACAGGAATACAAAAAGAATTTTTTTTTTATGTAATACACGAAAGGGCCACAAGAAGTTGTCCTGGGAAGAACATTCCCCACTTAGATCAACTCCAGCTACATTAGGTGTTTGATCTTGTTCTTTATTCATGGTCATGGCAAAGCAAACTTATCGGGAACTGGACTTGTTTAAAATGAAACAGTAAATTTGAGGGAATCATTGGTATCCTGGGTATTAGAACATTTCTCCGGTTTCCTACCACAATCCCTTAACCCTAGAATGTCTGTATGTGTGTGTGTACATGTGGTAGGGAATATAGATTGTAAGCTCCACTGGGGCAGGGACTGTTGTGATTGTTCAAATATTCTCTGTAAAAGCGCTGCAGAATATGTGCGCACTATATAAGAAACTGTAAATAAAATTGTTAAAAAGAAAAATGCACATTTGTTATTTGATGTATTTCCATAGTTTATTTGTTTCCATTGGTGTTCTGTATCACATGATGTTCCTTATGCGTTTCCACCCACACCAAATGAACACTTGTTATGTTCAATGAGAAGAACAAAATGAATCAAAGAGCAGAAGCATCCAATAGTCAGAAAACAAATTTTAACCTACAAACCGCATAAACAGAATTAGGTCAAAATCACAGTTCCAGTAAATCTGGCTGGCCTTCCACGTCTTCTAGAATAATCTAGTGATAGATTTCTGGGTACATTCCTGGCATCAATGCCACCATAGCCTTACAACTCCTTGTGTAACCCGGGAGCGATGCTTTAAGACGTGGACGGAAGGTTTGGTGGTTCCCTGTAAGATTCTAACTTTAAGGCTGCATACGAAGGGCACCGTCCAGACGAATGACTTCTGCATTCAACATGGGGTTTTCTACAATGGTTTGTACCAGGTGGGCATACTCTTCAGGGTGGCCCAGTCGGCTGGGGAAAGGTACTTGCTTGGCCAGGAATTATCTTGCCTTCTCAGGGAGCCCAAGGAGGAGAGGGGTTGCGAACAAGCCTGAAAAGACAGAATATTCGGTGACATTTTACAGTGTTCCGGAGCACAGAAAAAAATCTTACACAAGAAAAAAAAAAAAGTGTTCTCCAATGTTGGTCCCCAAGGCTCACTAGCGGTCTAGGGTTTTGCAATATTCATACTTGAGAACAGATTTAAAAAAAAAAAAAATTTTAAGGTACTAAATAAGCCAACGGTGTTCAAGAAAAGTGCATACACACCGAGCGATTTCCCCCTGCCCAGTGATTTTTCCAGGGCGTGGACAGCTTTCCATAGTAGGAAGCTATGGAAAGCTGTCCACCCTGTCTCATCTGCTGGTAATACCAGCAGATGAGTGGCGGCAGCTGGCGATTATGCCAGAGCGCGCATCACCACTCTCCCGTACACACTAGGCCGCTTTGGAGCGGAAAGCAGCTGGTACAACAAACTGAGCTGCTTTCAGCTCAAAATCACCCAGTGTGTATGGGGCTTTAGCGGGGGGACCAGACTCCATAACGCCTCACTGGGAACACTACAAGACAAAAGGGTCATTATTAATCATTTAATCCTTTCCTAGAGTAAGAATAGCACAACGAAAAAAGTCACTCATATCTAGTATTGACTAAGGAGGAAGTGTACAACCAGGAGACAGCACACGGCACCAAGGTAACCTTGCGATGCTGCTCGCAGTGAAAACTCAGTCACGGAGATAGCGGGGAGTGTCTGCAAAAACAAGGCGATCTTATATGCATACAAAAAATGGCGCCATCACAACTCCCATGTGTATTCTTGAACAGCCATGAAGGCACAATGGGACCACTCGCACTCAGTTGCCGAGCATGTTGTGATGGCTTTGGTGGACGTGAGCGGCTGCCTCACAGTTTGCTGCTGCTTTGTTAGTACTGCAAACGCATCTGAATCAGGCTTCCTCAGCTGTAACAGTCTCACAGAGAGCATCAGTCACAGGGGTTGGGATCATTTGGTCTTCAGCATGATGGTCGACATGGGAAAAGGTCGAAAGGTCATTAGTTCGACAATGTCTATGTCGACAGTCAAAAGGTCCACATGGGGTTTTTCACAGTTTTTTTTACCTGAATGTCAACATAGTCGACATGCACTGCATCCGCTCGCTATGCGTCGGGCAAGGTGCCTCGCTACGCTCGGCACACTATTTTATTCTCCCACCACGCCCTAGTGGATGGTAGGGCATGAAATACCGCCTGTCGGCTCAAAAAACAGTGAAAAACCCCATGTTGACCTAGACATTGTCGAACTAATTACCTGTTGAATTAATGACCTTTCCACCTAGACCCTTGTCGACCTAGACCCATGTCGACCTAATGACTGTCAACCAAATGACCGCTTCTCTAGTCACAGACACAACATAGGCAGCCATTTTGTGTGGTAATGCATTCTTTCACAAAAACTCTAATCAGATTTTATAGTTTGTAGTGAATTTCCTGGCTGCAATTGCATAAAGAGTTGCTTAAGAAATAAAATGGCTGCTGACACTTTATGTAAACTACTTATATTACTATATCTGTATAAGTGGGACCCTCTTTCTTTACTACAGGTGTCCCATATTAATAAGTTGAGGCGGGGGGGGGGGATCCCAGATAATGGATCACAAGGATGCCTGGCAAACGTAACTTTATTAAAGCGCACAAACTCACAGCAGACATTTGTGGACCCGCCCTCTAATCACCGCTTATCAATTTGCCAGCAATCAATGACCTCACTGAATAATCCCCCAACTACTATCCATGTAGAGCTGGTCATAGATGTATGACTAGTCATCATTCCCAAGATGGCTGCCTTCACTATGTGTAGGCATCAGGTAGTATAAACGGATTCAGTATTGAATCCCGGCGGTCGGGATCCCGGCGTTCGGAATCCCGACAGCCGAAATGCCGACAAGGGGGGAACGTGGATCGCCCCCCCTTGCGGGCTCGCTACGCTCGCCACGCAGCGGGCCCGGTGCCTCGCTACGCTCGGCACACTAATTTATTCTCCCTCCAGGGGTGTCGTGGACACCCCAGGAGGGAGAAAGTGTCAGCATTTCGGCGGTCGGGATTCCGGCGTCGGGATTCTGAATGCCGGGATTGTAACTGCATCCCGTATAAACAAATGGTTCCCTAGTGCAAGGATGGGGAACCTTTGGCTCCCAGTTGTTGCTGAAGTAAACATCCCAGCATGCTCTGCTACAGTTTTGCTTTTTGACAATGCTCAATAGTTGCACGGCATGCTTGTATGCGTAGTTCAACAACAGTTGAAGGCCAAAGGTTCCCCTTCCCTGCCCTAGCAGGTCACATTTATGCAAGTAAAACAGATATAAAAAGGAAAGTACCAGGAGCGATGGTCACGACTCTGATGCCAAGTGGAGCCAGATCTCGAGCGATAGGGAGGGTCATTCCTACAATTCCCCCTTTGGAGGCAGAGTAGGCCGCCTGTCCAACCTGCAACAGTACACAATGTGACCAATACAGCAAAGCTCATGTGACACATTACAAATAACCAGAAGTAGGCAATTTCATATACATATAAAATAAACCATGCTGGGAAATCACACTACGCCAGAGAGTAGCACGCTGCCGTTGGACCTCAGGATCTCCACCTGCTTCCTTGTGCAATCACCAGTTACACATTTATCTTACATGTCCTTAGCTGAACACAAGAATTAGAGGGGGAGAGGGACAGATTACTGTGCTACCCAGAACTTAACAATTGTGTAGGAACAAAAACAGCAGCATGGACGATGTAATGGTTAGTATTACTGCCTCACAGCACTGGGGGTTGGTTCCCACGTTACATCTGCCCCACCTACAGTGCAGCATGGTTTTGTCCATTTGAGAAAAAAAAGTGCTTTGTTTGCTAAAGAGTCCAAAGGAGAAAACACAATACACACAGGGCCCAATTCCAGCTTGAATACATGGTCAATGTCCACAAGACTGAGCAATTAATGGTAGACTGTACATGCACCGCGGTAGAGTTGCGATGCCGCTCTCGCTGAGAATTTCAGCGCAGTTATTGACAGGAAGGTATTGTTTAAGGTAGGAAACAGGGAATGTCGGCAAGCAGAAAGACGGGTCAATCCAGTTTCCATAATCAGATGAGATCATGTACATAGAGAAACACGCCTCCAGTGTCGCTATTGGCGCGTCCACTCTTCATGATCAGACACTCATTTCGGAAGTCTATGGGCCTGATTCAAAGTTGATCGCTGTTGTGCGAATTTGCAATCCGTTTGATCATGGAATGATATTCATGTGCACAAATCGTAGTGCGCATGCGCGAGCCCAAATAGCAAACTGGATTGACAGGAAGCTGGCGTTTGGAGGGTGGTAACCAAACTTGCAGGCCTGCCCAGGCATTTTAAGGGAGGATGTGTGACGCCAGTGCGTGCTTCGGTCTGCCTGTCGCAGAACTGTAGAAAGGTCAGACTTACTCACATGTACACAGACTGGAACTCACAGATTTGCGCAGGTTTTCGGTCTGTCTCGGCGGCGGCTATCTAGTTGCAGTCATCTGCAACTTTGCAGATGAGCGACCAGGTCTGAATTAGGCCCTATGTTTTTGCACCAAAGCTGAGTATATGTATGCAGTTGCCATGGCGCTGGTGGATGTGATGTGAGCGTTTGCCTCACTTCACTTGACATGATTAGCAAGTCCAAAGTCCTCAAAAAATAAATACATTTGCAGCTGTGTACGCATGTGCACACAAATCACTATCACAATCTGCACAAGGAATAGTTTGCAGATGTAAAGGTTAAAGAGTCCGCATCTGTGTACGGGATACAGCCGCTAGGTTGACACTATAAAGGTCAACATACATTAGGTCGACCACTAACGGTTCACAGGGCTTAGGGCTACACAAGCATTAGGTCGACAATGGGAGAGTCTACATGAGTTTTTCAACTTTTTTTTTTAGCCGACTTGTGCCGACAGGAGGTATTTCATACCCGACCATCCACTAGGGCGTGGAAGGGGAATATAATAGGATCCGAAGCACGGCAAGTGCAGCGAGCCATGTGAAGGGACGCGGTACACTGATATGGGGTTCATGTAGACTTACGCCGAATTGCGGAACAAAACAAAAACCCGTGAAAAACTCATGTCGACCTTTTGACTGTCGACCAAATGTATAAATTGTATTGACTTTCCGACCCAGGTCTACCTATTTCATGTGTCGACCTTACCCCTATGTACACAACCGAAAGAGATTACAAGCAACTGGAATCAGAAGCATCGGTATCTCTCCTGATTTAAGGATGAATGGTTGGTAGTGAGGTGTCTACACATAGTATAAGTGTATCCGATACGTAATCCCCGCGTTTGGGATCCCGGCGGACGGAATCCCGACACTGGAATCCCGACCGCCGAAATCCCGACATGGGGGGGGACACGTGGATCGCCCCTCCTTGCGGGATCGCTGCGCTCGCCACGCAGCGGGCCCGGTGCCTCGCTACGCTCGGCACGCTATTTTATTCTCCCTCTATGGGTGTCGTGGACACCCACGGAGGGAGAAAGTTTTGGGATTTTGGCGGTCGGGATTCCAGTGTCGGGATTCTGAACGCCGGGATTCTGAACGCCGGGATCCCGACCGCCGGCAAATTGACCGCATCCCGTATAAGTGTCCCATGACCGGATTCAGTACTGGATCCCGGCGTTCAGAATCCCGACGCCGGAATCCCGACAGCCAAAATCCCGACAAGGGGGGGGGGGGGACGTGGATCGCCCCCCCTTGCGGGCTCGCTACGCTCGGCACACTAATTTATTCTCCCTCCAGGGGTGTCGTGGACACCCACGGAGGGAGAATGTGTCGGGATTTCGGCGGTCGGGATTCTGAACGCCGGGATCCCGACCGCCGGGATTTTAACTGCATCCCCCGTGACCATGTATACAAAGCTGCAGCCTGTTTAGAGGTTTCAGGAGGATCTCCCGCATGAAGGAATGGGTTGGGGCAGATGCAAAGGAATGTAATGATGCCGCTGTCCCAAGCTGAAGGCTGCAGAGATGTCATGGTCGCTGAATGCAGGGGGATAGTCGCATGGATTTCTTCTAGCTGGAATTGCCACCGCTCTAGGTCAACTCAGAGACAGACCCTCCATTTACTGTAGGAGGAATGTATCCAACACAGAAATACGTACAGATGACAACACATCTTTCTCATACTCCAAAATTTTAGGTCATTACATAAAAAGAAGCGCCTGACCTGTCCATCAAAGGCAGCGATGCTGGCTGTATTAATGATGACTCCTTTTTGTCCATCAACATCTGGCTCATTCTTCACCATCTCTGCTGTCGCTAGACGAATAACATTAAAAGTTCCGGCAATGTTCACCTAAGAGAATAGCAAATAAAATATAACTCAACAACTTTTATCGGATCCGGTATGATATGCCGGCGGTCGGAATCCCGACCGCCGCAATGCCATATGCTGCAGCGTATATTGGCCTTGATGCAGACTGTATTCATTCCCAGGGGGACCTTGTGCATGTTAACTGCATACCATGTGCAGTGGTCCGATAATCGGCCGCCCTGCGATCGGGTCTGAATCAGGCCCATTATTTGTTCACACTCAAATGATTGAAAACTGTAGAAATTCTTCCAAAATACAGGTTTTAATACAATAGCTTATACAAACAGAGAAAATAGAAAATCAAGTTCTAATATCGTTTAAACCTACATTTATGACCCTCTGGAAATCTTCCAAGCTGTGCGGCCTCTGTTTGCTTTTGTTGTAGGTTTTTATAGCTACGGCAATCCCAGCGCAGTTCACCACAATATTCACTCCTCCAAACTTGGAACGGGCCACCTCCAACGCATTTGTCACATCGGACTCTGAGGTCACCTACATTCAATTACCGGCAGAAAGCAAATCACACAACAGATTAATACTGACGCAAAAAAATAAAAAATATTAAAAACATTTATGTATAAAAAGAGGTTGCATGTTTTTATTTAAAAGTGGAAGCAGGCAAACATTTATTTTTTTTTTTGAAGTCAAACATGGTCCTTTAAAAGATTTAATATGGCCACCAGCTTCACAAGTACACCATAGACATATCTATATTACAGATGAGCAGGTTTGGTTTCCTGGAAACCAAACCCACCCGAACTCAGGACTTCCGGAGCAGATCCGAGTGCCGGCACGTTGTCCTTCCAGACTCGGAATTGGGAATGAAACAAAACATCATCTTAGTGGAGTCAGATCTCAGAGTTTGGGTCTATAAAGTTGTCTTCTGACTGATCCAGTCAATGTCTGCTATGTGAGACAATGGCCGTCTTAGGCAACCAGTGGCCCGTTAAAATGGGAACGGCTGCTGATTGGATGTGACAGACAGGAGTGTAGAGAGACAAGTTGGGGACCTGTCAAACTGTCTGAATGGTCATCGGCCACTGTAGCCCTGTAAATGTGCAGAACTGGATGGTCTGGGCTGCTCTGCCCTTTCTCAACCTGACCCTGTATCAGGTAAGCGGGATTATTTGGGCTGAAAAATAAAAATCAGACAGGCTCCTGTAGTGTTTAATTGGGACTTTCTCCTGAGGAAGCCGAGTCACCATAGCCCAGAGGATTTTGTCAGAAAGAATGAACCAAAATAAGGCCCATTGTTACATCATATTATGCGCTGTGAGCTGCTGGCCAGTCAGTCCCTCTGCCTGCAGGAATAGATGCGCCCAGCGTCGGGTAATACGGGGGACTACCAACTTCACCCCCCTGCCACTGCCGGCCCCGGAACGTCCCAAAAAAATGGGATGTTCACGCGATATATAGCATATATACACACACTGCCAACACACACACATAGAGAATACATATACAGTGCTGAAACACATATTATTTATTTATTTATTTACAGTTTCTTATATAGCGCAGCATATTCCGTTGCACGTTACATAAGTTTGGAAATAGGAATTCCTTCATGCAGTCCGGAGCCTCGCCTCCCAGACCGAGCCAGGGCCATGGCAATGGAGGTAGAGGCAGGCACGGCAGCAAAGGCTACAGATGGAGTGCGTGGTCAGGTGTGAAAGATTTTATAAGTGTGGGACAGAGCAGGATGTGAGAGGCTTCAGCAGCACAGGTAATTTACCACCCCCCCACGATCACTCAACAGCAGCTTAAATATCACCCCCCCCGCAACCATAGAAGAACAGCACTCCCAGTGTCCTCCCCTAGTAGAACTGCACTTCCAGTACCCCCCCAGCACAACAGCAGCACTTCCAGTGGCCCCTCCCCCCACTATAACAGCATCACTACCAATACACCCCCCCCCCCCTCGAGCAAAACAGCAGCACTTCCCATACACCCACCCCAGTAGAACAGAAGCACTTCCAGTAACCCCCCCCCCCCCCCCAGTAGAACAGCAGCACTTTCCATACACCCACCCCAGTAGAACAGCAGCACTTCCAGTACTCCCCTCCAGTAGAACAGCAGCACTTCCAGTCCCCCCCTCCAGTAGAACAGTAGCACATCCAGACTCCCCTCCAGTAGAACAGCTGCACTTCCAGTATCCCACCCCCCAGTAGAACAGTAGTACTTCCAGCACCCCCCCCCCCCCCCCGTAGAACAGCAGCACCTCCAGTACCCCCCTCCAGCAGAACAGCAGCACTTCCAGTACACCCACCCCACCCCACCCCCCAATAGAACAGCAGCACTTCCAGTAAATCCTCCCCAAGTAGAAAAGCAGCACTTCCAGTCCAACGCCCCCCCCCCCCCCCCTGCAGAAGAACAGCAGTACTTCAGTAACCAAACCCCCCAGACCTGTTATTACATCTTATTTGTAGCATGATTGTGTACACAAAAGACCCCCACCCCCCTTCCGCATAGTAACCTGCTAGGAGTTAAATGTCCTCCCCTCTGCTTACCTCCCCATGAGCCTGATATTCTGGAAGCCTCTTTCATCCAAGGTACTGGGACCCACATCACTGCAGCAGCGGCAGGAGCAGACACTCTGACCCTACTTCCACAGAAGCAGGGAGATGACCGGGAGCGGAGCTCAGAGTACTGTATGCAAGCAAGGATTACACAGTCGTTCCGGGTGTAGTTCCATCAGCTGCCAATAGGTGGCGATGGTGCAGCACAGAGCGGATGACGTCACTGCAGTGGAGCTACGAGTTACACAGAGAGGCTCTTCTGGCTGGTTGGCACAGTGGCGCGTGTCTATTAGTCCAAGCTACGGGGAGCCACAGGTTGCAGGTTCGAGTCCCGAGACCCAGCACGTGGCAAGGGAGGGACACATCGAAACAACCTGATTTTTATTTTTATATATTGATAATATTATCTATATATTTATTTTCAGCAGGAAATATTCTGTATAGATAATATTATCTATATACCCGAGGAGAATAAGTGGGGGAAGGACAGAGGCTGGTGGTGGCATTTGTGTAATACAATTGTTTAACATATAAATAGTATTAATTATCATAAAACTGATTGTCACATAACTAATACACCAGATAAATAGTGTAATACAGATGGAGCACCTCTCATTTTTGCTGCCGCTGCGCCAGCGCCAAAATCTGGCGAGAGGCACCCCATCTGACTGAGACGCGCGCGTCTCGCACGCGCGTCTCAGTTTCCCGTCGGCGGGGGGACGGGAACCCTGTCCGTCTCCACTGCAGAGAGACGGACAGGGTTAGGGGGGGGCGGCGGGGACCCGGGGCGACCGTCGGCGAGGCGGCGGGGACACGGCAGCTGGCGAGGGATGGCGGATGGCGAATCTTCCGACGTCACCTACAAGAGCAAGGCCCACTCTATCTGTATAAAGAAGTGCGTAAAGAGAAAAGTGACCTGAAAATTGTCATTGTGTTATTATTATATTTTATTTGGTGTTATCCGGATTCCGTATACAGCCGCCATCTTTTACCTCCCTCAGTATACAGTATCCGACTTCCTGTGTGTCTGCGCCGTCTGTCTGTGTTATTGTGTTCTCCGTATACAGTCGCGATCTTGTACCTCACTCAGTATACAGTATCCGGTTTCCTGTGTGTCTGTGCCGTGTCTCTGCGTTATTATGTTATCCGTATACAGTCGCCAATTGTCAGATTAAGGTCTAAATGGGCCTGGAGCTGAAAATGATCAAGGACCTATTATGCACAATAATAGGGGTGGTGGCCAGCACCTAATAATGTGGGTAGTGTGACCAATGTTCTGTTTCGGTGGTCTGCTCATGGGTGTGTTTCTATTTCTGTAAATACTTTCAACTTATTATATATGCCTGGAAAAGGCAGGGTGCTGGCATAGGAAAAATGTAGGGAGATATATTGGCGGGTGCCCCCCAAAGGTGCTAAGATACTTACCCCCTTATACTGTATTTGCCTCTTACACATTATGCCACATGGAATGAGCCAAAATTCACACCGACTGAGCCAAAATTCAAACTATGGAACACGGATTGAGTCAAAATTCACACTATGCCACACAGATTAAGGCAGAATTCACATTTTGCCACATGGATTGAGCCAAAATACACACTATACCAAAAAGATTGAGCAATAAAGCACAATATTCTTCATAAACAGGGGCATTGCGCATTAAAAATGTACACCATAATGCCTATTACATGTTTCGCCACACTACGTATTATGCCTAACACCATAATGCCTATTAAAATTATGCTACATAAGTGCTGTGTACCTACATGCTCATTGCCAGGGGTTCCAAGCTTGTTGCCCTGTGGGATTACATGCTCATTGCCAAGGGGGGAATACATGCTCGCGGTAACTGGGGGACAGCCGCCGCTGGCAAAAAAACGGCCATTGACAGCCGGGGGCTGCCCGGCTGTATTCAGAGCACTGCAGGTCCCGGCTATTTGAAATAATACCCCTTTCACACCAGAAAATGCAGGGATTTACCTGCGAATATGGTCCCAGGATCATGCAGGGACATTCCCGGGCTGGCCCCTTTTACATCAGCCTAGTACCTGCATTTTCTGGTGTGAGGGGGAGAGAACACCCCCCCCCCCCCCTCCCTTAAACAACCAGCTATATCTTCAGAACCAACTGACCCATTTACATGTAGGCTTTGAATGATTTTGGTCCTGTGAAACTGGGCTGTTTGGTTACAGAGAAATCTGTCCTCAAACAACATGAACAGCCATGAAATTACATTTCAGAAATGATAAAAATCACTTTACCCGCAATATCTCTAGAATGAACTCATATGGACCAGCCTGGTATCAGATTGAAGGCCCAGCGATTTGGGTTTGACTGAGTTCTACCAGTGATGCCAGGCAGGAAATGGCAGCCATTGGAACCTGGTCCTATGTTGTCCTATGGGGAAAACGTTCCAGCTTTGCTTGGCGGTATCTCCGGTTCCCGAGGGGCTAGTTAATCTGGCCCTGCACTGCCTCATTCCCGGCATTCAGGGGAAACAAAGGATGGTGCCCTCCTCTTCCTATTGACCCCGACCTCTGGTGTCTTTCCTTCTCTTTTTGATTGGACATTCGGTAATCACCTATACCCCTTTCACACTGCAACTAAATCCCAGGTTGTGGCCGGGTTGACGGGTCAAGGTGCAGTGTGATAACATCAAACTGAATAACCCGGGTCGACCAATTTGACAATTTGACCCTGGCCATCAGAAGGCAGAGGCGTAACTATATATATATATATATATATATATATATATATATATATATATATATATATATATATATATATATATATGCGTAGGCCCCATAGCAAAAGTTTGTAAGGGCCCCCTATTTAGCAACTGATGGTAATAAATGTATGTAAAACATTACTTAGACAGTAAAGATGGGCCCCTCTCAGCTCTGGGCCCCATAGCAGCTGCACCCCCTGCACCTATGGCAGTTATGCCCTTGTCAGAAGGGTTAAACCCGGGTTGCCTTGTATATAATGGGCGACCTGGGTTTAGTGTGAAAGGGTTCAATGCTATATGTGATGGTCTGCTATACATACAGTTTTTACTTTATTTTTATGAGCTTAAATCTCCACGTGGCATGGTTAATTAACCCATGTGTCTCTCTCATAGTGGCTTAACGCCATTTTCCCACCTGAGCAAGTTGTGGGAAATTCCACTATCCGCACCAGCTTATTGCACAACAATGAGGATTCTTACACCATCTACCAACTATCTGCAATCTTTGCGAGGACATCTTGGTAAGCAGCACAAAATGATTCATGTGGGTGATTCTGGTTTGTTTGCAAAAGCAAACTCCTTCTTTAATGCACAAAACCATGCTGCACTGCAGGTGTGGCAGATGTAACATGTGTAGAGAGAGTTATATTTGGGTGGGGTATGTTCAAACAGAAATCTAAATTCCAGTGTAAGAATAAAGCAGCCAGTATTTACCCTGCACAGAAACAAAATAACTCCCCCCAAATGTAACTCTCTCTGCACATGTTACATCTGCCCCACCTGCAGAAGGAGTTTGCTTTTGCAAACCAACCAGAATCACCCCCTATATACACTGATTGGGTAACGTTGTCCTCCTGCTGGGGATTTTACCAGAAATTATTTGTGATAGCACGGATGCACTTTCTTCCACACCAAAGCACTGTTTGTGGTTGATCCCCTAGCGATGGAAAGTTGCTTGGTGTTTGAGCAGCGCTGCTATACAATCACATCTGTGTTATTGATGTCCCTTTGGGGGTTATTTTGGTTCACTCTTTCTGACAAATTCCTTCTTAGATGGACAAAACCATGTGCACTGCAGGTGGGGCAGATGTAACTTGTGCAGAGAGAATTAGATTTGGGTGGGGTTTTACTTCAAAGTGAGATCTATATTGGTGTAAAAATAAAGCAGTCAGTATTTTCCCTGCACAGAAACAAAATAACTACCCCCAATCTAATTCTCTCTGCACGTTACATCTGCCCCCCCTGCAGTGCACATGGTTTTGTCCATCTAAGAAGGAATTTTGTCAGAAAGAGTGAACCAAAATAACCCCCTTTGTTTGAATACCAAAGGAGTTGAGAACCATTTAAGATGAACCTATGTGAATTTCTGTATGGTTTTTCAAATACGAGATGAATGTAATTTTATGAATACTTATGAAATAGTTTTCTGTTTTACCTAGCTGCATGGTTATATTTTATATTTGTCAGTGGACCTGAAGCGATGTTCGCTTTGGTTTATTGTTTACATCCATGCGATCAATAATCATATTGCAAATTCGGCCGATATTATCACAGTACATGGGTACATGGGCCCCTTAAACCCCATATACACTAAACAACCTTTTAAAAGATATTACTCAGAAGAATAAAATATCTAGTGTGTACACTCAGTATCATTAACCATGCGCACTTCCCACGCATCGTTAACGTTAATCACCCAGCTCGTCGTCAGAACGTGCAGGTAAATTTTGGCCATGAAGCTAACAACCTGCATGTTCAACGTCCGCGTGTGATGTCACTAAATGATATCGGTAACTAGTTAACTATGGGGCAGATGTATTAAGCCCGGAGAACAGATATACTGGAGATAAACTGGAGATAATGCAACGGCCAATCATCTCCCAACTGTCATTTTCAAACACAGTTAATTGGCTGGTGCTTTATCTCCTTTCACTCTATCTCCAGTTTATCTCTTCTCCAGACTTAATACATCGGGTGTGGTACAGGGATCCCGACAGTCATTAGCCCAATGTCGGGATCCTGACTGGCCGTACCCAGACAGCATGGCAAGCGCAACAAAGCCCCTTGCAGGCTCGCTGCGGGCACGGTGGCTCGCGTGGACCCCCATGAGGGAAAATTGCCGACGGCCGTCGGGAACCCGGCTGTCTGTGTTTTGACAGTTGGGATCCCGACGTCGGGTAAATGCCTGTCGGGACCCCGTCCAGCACCCGATACATCTGCCCCTATATCGGCTGTGTCCCTAGTGGTCTAGATGCTGTAGTCCTTGTTATTGAGGGCTCAGGAACAAATGTGGGGCACTCTCCAAGGTCCTGAATCAGGCCTGTATTGTTTATACCAGCAAATGAGTCAGTACCGTGGTGCGTCCCATTAGCATATGGGAGCGTCCAGCGTTTCATGGGCATTCTCATGCTAATGGGCCGATCACGTGGGGGCGGGCAGCTAATATCACCAGATGTCAGCAGCCCGCCCACTGCCTTCTGAACATGCACGCATATGTAAGGTTGTTCAGAGCAACCTTAGATATGCGTGCATGTTCCACCTCATTCGATGGTCACTGACCATCGGATGATTTGGGTATTACCTCACAGGCTGCAAATGGATGTTTATGTAAAACATCCATTCAAAGCCAGTGCGAACTAATGTGCCTTGCAAATGGTGGGCCAGCATACCACCATTCTCAAGGCAGGGTTTAGTTGACTATCAAGGGTGCGAATTTGCATCTGATGGAATCAACCAGAATACCCCCTATGTGTGGTGACATGATCGTTGGTGTGTGCTCAACCAGGGCTGTATCAGGGAAGAGCCCAGCACTGGCTAGGCCAAGGTAGCTGCACTGTGGGTAATGGTCCTGGCAGCAGCCTGCACCGCAGCCTCTGAAGTTTTTGGCAACTGGAGCTCATGCTCCACCAGTATCGCCCCTTGCCACTCCCCTGCATGCTGTGCTGGATATAAGGCTACATGGGCCTGTAGTGATTACTATATGCCACAATGTCTCCTTGAATAATAATAGAAAAATGTTGTAAAGAAAGTAGAAATACAATTTTGTACACTTTTGACTTATTAACAACCATGTGACCAGCTGGATGTGTGTCATCATCATACCATCATGATGGGCCTATTGTCTTGTGGGGGACTGGAGGTGTAGCTCTATCCAGTCACATTACCAAGTATCGGTACTCTTCCTCTGGACTGAATGAGGGAAGGGTTGTAGCCTGCGATCTTGTACAATTGTGGAGAAAACACATAAATGCCATGCAGCAGGGCATCGGCTGTGACCGCTTCAGAGGAGCCTGCCACCAGAAATTGGGGAACCTGGGATAGACAATTTAGGCAGGGTCCCCGCCACCATCTTATTGCAGTTGGAGCAACAAATGTCAGCCAGGCAGAGACAACATTGGTGGCATTTTACATATGGAACCAGTCGTGAGCCAAGAGGAGGCCGCAGACCAATAGCCATTCAAGAGCGGCCATTGTGGCTGCTGGTCTGGAAGTTCTGGCAGTACAGTAGCCCCTGAGGGCCTGCCATTACCTGTTGGAAACTAACCTTCCAGCAGCTGCCAGGCTCTGCCCACCTCTTATCTAATGTCTAGGGCACATTTGTAGATATATTTTTAATGACCAAATTATGTACATTATAGATATTTAACCGTATTAATTTTATTGACAAATATGAAAAATGTACATAAAATTATACTAAATAAAGATTAAATAGCTTTAATATAATTCATTCCCCCCCAACTGTCTCGCTTATCGCAGGACCGTCCAGCATCTATTTAGAGAGGCAGAGGGGCTGGGGGCATGACCAGAACGACAGTGCTGGCCATGCACCCGTAGTGATGTAAAATGTGGATCCCCCTATGGCATAGACCCACACCCATTTTCCTGAGCCGTGTGATTTCTACATTGAAGATGTTTGGAGGTATGCTTGGTTTAATTAAACAAATATCAGCATATTTGGAAAAATATTAGCCCATTAAGTTTTTGTTTTTAAAGTGATTTTTTGGAGATTAAAATATTGCCTTGTAATAATCAGGGGGGGGGGGGGGAAGGGAAATGGTTGGTTTAATGGGCGGTGGGGGGGGGGGGAATACAATCATGGAACCATGACAGATGAAGCCTCAAAAAGTATGGTGGTCACTACCATAAAAGTATAATACATTCAGCCTTTAAGCGCATGCACGCCATTGGTCCAGTACGCTGGTGTCCCATCTGAGGTCTGTTGCAGATCAGACCATCAGGCTCTCATCTTTCAATGGGATGCCAACAGTCAGAAGACCGATGCCAGAATTCCAACATCAATTAGGATGCCGGCATTTCAATCCCGTCTGCCCACATTCTGAAAGTATGTGGGCAGTTTAGTGTGCAGCCAGGAGGACGGTGTGTGTTTGGGCACTTACAGCTATGATTTGTCAACCAGCTAGCACCCTGTAGTCCAGCGCATCAGATGTATGGCAATGTGAATGCATTGCGATAAATTGCATGTGACAATAGCACATCAACTACAAAATTGCATTGAAGAACTTCCAAGAAGCTGCAGGGGGAGTTCAAGGGAAATCACATGCAACTTGAGCCTTAGATATGTTACACAAGTATATGGGGCCTTTATAGAAGGGAGGGGTCAGGTCCCCATACTATAGGATTATTGACATGCAATTTGGGCTCTTTGCATGCGATTGCAGCGATTAATTGCATGAAAAGCATCCAAATTGAATGTGATTGGCAGCAGTCGTCCCAGCTGCACAAAGCAATCTGTGGGATTGCTTCTAAGCCGGGCAGACTTTGCTGGGATCGCATGCGATAAATGTCATGCAAAAGGACCGCACTGCATGAGGCAGAGGGGTTGGGGGCCAGCAGCTTACACAGGGCTGGCCATGCTCCTGTAGTGATGGTATCCTTGTAAGGCCATGCCCCCTGTGACATAGGGCACACCCCTATTTCAGCCATGCGAGCATCCAGACTTCTAAAATCAAAATGTTGGGAGGTATGCTTTCACTAGAAATTTATCATATAACAAAAAAAAAAAGCTTTCTTAAAAATGGTTTTTACTTTATAAACTATACAGCCTATAATAAAAACAGTATATTCTTGAATTACTGTATATTAGTTTATATTTTCTTGTTCTAATGCTACCTTAGTGAATTTGGCCCAATTTTGATTACAAAGCATTGCTAGGCATTAGCGGCACCTAGTGGTCACTTGCAGACTTGTTTGTACACTAAAGGGAAAGCCTTGTTCTTATTCCTTACTAGTGAGCCGCCCTTCTGCTTTGTACAGGTACATTTTTTCTAGTAACAGTGATGTTTTTACATAAAAAATAAAAATAAATGAGTGACTTATAATATATTTCTTTATCGACCACATTTGTCATTTTTCCTTTGGACAGGAATACAAAAAGATTTTTTTTTTTATGTAATACACGAAAGGGCCACAAGAAGTTGTCCTGGGAAGAACATTCCCCACTTAGATCAACTCCAGCTACATTAGGTGTTTGATCTTTATTCATGGTCATGGCAAAGCAAACTTATCGGGAACTGGACTTGTTTAAAATGAAACAGTAAATTTGAGGGAATCATTGGTATCCTGGGTATTAGAACATTTCTCCGGTTTCCTACCACAATCCCTTAACCCTAGAATGTCTGTATGTGTGTGTGTACATGTGGTAGGGAATATAGATTGTAAGCTCCACTGGGGCAGGGACTGTTGTGATTGTTCAAATATTCTCTGTAAAAGCGCTGCAGAATATGTGCGCACTATATAAGAAACTGTAAATAAAATTGTTAAAAAGAAAAATGCACATTTGTTATTTGATGTATTTCCATAGTTTATTTGTTTCCATTGGTGTTCTGTATCACATGATGTTCCTTATGCGTTTCCACCCACACCAAATGAACACTTGTTATGTTCAATGAGAAGAACAAAATGAATCAAAGAGCAGAAGCATCCAATAGTCAGAAAACAAATTTTAACCTACAAACCGCATAAACAGAATTAGGTCAAAATCACAGTTCCAGTAA
The DNA here is from genome assembly GCF_055691185.1 of Crinia signifera. Taxonomy (NCBI): domain Eukaryota; kingdom Metazoa; phylum Chordata; class Amphibia; order Anura; family Myobatrachidae; genus Crinia; species Crinia signifera. The sequence continues at coordinate 35,710,501 of NC_139225.1, read as the reverse complement.
ATCTGGCTGGCCTTCCACGTCTTCTAGAATAATCTAGTGATAGATTTCTGGGTACATTCCTGGCATCAATGCCACCATAGCCTTACAACTCCTTGTGTAACCCGGGAGCGATGCTTTAAGACGTGGACGGAAGGTTTGGTGGTTCCCTGTAAGATTCTAACTTTAAGGCTGCATACGAAGGGCACCGTCCAGACGAATGACTTCTGCATTCAACATGGGGTTTTCTACAATGGTTTGTACCAGGTGGGCATACTCTTCAGGGTGGCCCAGTCGGCTGGGGAAAGGTACTTGCTTGGCCAGGAATTCTCTTGCCTTCTCAGGGAGCCCAAGGAGGAGAGGGGTTGCGAACAAGCCTGGAAAGACAGAATATTCGGTGACATTTTACAGTGTTCCGGAGCACAGAAAAAAATCTTACACAAGAAAAAAAAAAAAGTGTTCTCCAATGTTGGTCCCCAAGGCTCACTAGCAGTCTAGGGTTTTGCAATATTCATACTTGAGAACAGATTTAAAAAAAAAAAAAATTTTAAGGTACTAAATAAGCCAACGGTGTTCAAGAAAAGTGCATACACACCGAGCGATTTCCCCCTGCCCAGTGATTTTTCCAGGGCGTGGACAGCTTTCCATAGTAGGAAGCTATGGAAAGCTGTCCACCCTGTCTCATCTGCTGGTAATACCAGCAGATGAGTGGCGGCAGCTGGCGATTATGCCAGAGCGCGCATCACCACTCTCCCGTACACACTAGGCCGCTTTGGAGCGGAAAGCAGCTCGTACAACAAACTGAGCTGCTTTCAGCTCAAAATCACCCAGTGTGTATGGGGCTTTAGCGGGGGGACCAGACTCCATAACGCCTCACTGGGAACACAAGACAAAAGGGTCATTATTAATCATTTAATCCTTTCCTAGAGTAAGAATAGCACAACGAAAAAAGTCACTCATATCTAGTATTGACTAAGGAGGAAGTGTACAACCAGGAGACAGCACACGGCACCAAGGTAACCTTGCGATGCTGCTCGCAGTGAAAACTCAGTCACGGAGATAGCGGGGAGTGTCTGCAAAAACAAGGCGATCTTATATGCATACAAAAAATGGCGCCATCACAACTCCCATGTGTATTCTTGAACAGCCATGAAGGCACAATGGGACCACTCGCACTCAGTTGCCGAGCATGTTGTGATGGCTTTGGTGGACGTGAGCGGCTGCCTCACAGTTTGCTGCTGCTTTGTTAGTACTGCAAACGCATCTGAATCAGGCTTCCTCAGCTGTAACAGTCTCACAGAGAGCATCAGTCACAGGGGTTGGGATCATTTGGTCTTCAGCATGATGGTCGACATGGGAAAAGGTCGAAAGGTCATTAGTTCGACAATGTCTATGTCGACAGTCAAAAGGTCCACATGGGGTTTTTCACAGTTTTTTTTACCTGAATGTCAACATAGTCGACATGCACTGCATCCGCTCGCTATGCGTCGGGCAAGGTACCTCGCTACGCTCGGCACACTATTTTATTCTCCCACCACGCCCTAGTGGATGGTAGGGCATGAAATACCGCCTGTCGGCTCAAAAAACAGTGAAAAGCCCCATGTTGACCTAGACATTGTCGAACTAATTACCTGTTGAATTAATGACCTTTCCACCTAGACCCTTGTCGACCTAGACCCATGTCGACCTAATGACTGTCAACCAAATGACCGCTTCTCCAGTCACAGACACAACATAGGCAGCCATTTTGTGTGGTAATGCATTCTTTCACAAAAACTCTAATCAGATTTTATAGTTTGTAGTGAATTTCCTGGCTGCAATTGCATAAAGAGTTGCTTAAGAAATAAAATGGCTGCTGACACTTTATGTAAACTACTTATATTACTATATCTGTATAAGTGGGACCCTCTTTCTTTACTACAGGTGTCCCATATTAATAAGTTGAGGCGGGGGGGGGGGGGATCCCAGATAATGGATCACAAGGATGCCTGGCAAACGTAACTTTATTAAAGCGCACAAACTCACAGCAGACATTTGTGGACCCGCCCTCTAATCACCGCTTATCAATTTGCCAGCAATCAATGACCTCACTGAATAATCCCCCAACTACTATCCATGTAGAGCTGGTCATAGATGTGTGACTAGTCATCATTCCCAAGATGGCTGCCTTCACTATGTGTAGGCATCAGGTAGTATAAACGGAATCCCGACAGCCGAAATGCCGACAGGGGGGGGACGTGGATCGCCCCCCCTTGCGGGCTCGCTACGCTCGCCACGCAGCGGGCCCGGTGCCTCGCTACGCTCGGCACACTAATTTATTCTCCCTCCAGGGGTGTCGTGGACACCCCAGGAGGGAGAAAGTGTCAGCATTTCGGCGGTCGGGATTCCGGCGTCGGGATTCTGAACGCCGGGATCCCGACCGCCGGGATTGTAACTGCATCCCGTATAAACAAATGGTTCCCTAGTGCAAGGATGGGGAACCTTTGGCTCCCAGTTGTTGCTGAAGTAAACATCCCAGCATGCTCTGCTACAGTTTTGCTTTTTGACAATGCTCAATAGTTGCACGGCATGCTTGTATGCGTAGTTCAACAACAGTTGAAGGCCAAAGGTTCCCCTTCCCTGCCCTAGCAGGTCACATTTATGCAAGTAAAACAGATATAAAAAGGAAAGTACCAGGAGCGATGGTCACGACTCTGATGCCAAGTGGAGCCAGATCTCGAGCGATAGGGAGGGTCATTCCTACAATTCCCCCTTTGGAGGCAGAGTAGGCCGCCTGTCCAACCTGCAACAGTACACAATGTGACCAATACAGCAAAGCTCATGTGACACATTACAAATAACCAGAAGTAGGCAATTTCATATACATATAAAATAAACCATGCTGGGAAATCACACTACGCCAGAGAGGAGCACGCTGCCGTTGGACCTCAGGATCTCCACCTGCTTCCTTGTGCAATCACCAGTTACACATTTATCTTACATGTCCTTAGCTGAACACAAGAATTAGAGGGGGAGAGGGACAGATTACTGTGCTACCCAGAACTTAACAATTGTGTAGGAACAAAAACAGCAGCATGGACGATGTAATGGTTAGTATTACTGCCTCACAGCACTGGGGGTTGGTTCCCACGTTACATCTGCCCCACCTACAGTGCAGCATGGTTTTGTCCATTTGAGAAAAAAAAGTGCTTTGTTTGCTAAAGAGTCCAAAGGAGAAAACACAATACACACAGGGCCCAATTCCAGCTTGAATACATGGTCAATGTCCACAAGACTGAGCAATTAATGGTAGACTGTACATGCACCGCGGTAGAGTTGCGATGCCGCTCTCGCTGAGAATTTCAGCGCAGTTATTGACAGGAAGGTATTGTTTAAGGTAGGAAACAGGGAATGTCGGCAAGCAGAAAGACGGGTCAATCCAGTTTCCATAATCAGATGAGATCATGTACATAGAGAAACACGCCTCCAGTGTCGCTATTGGCGCGTCCACTCTTCATGATCAGACACTCATTTCGGAAGTCTAGGGGCCTGATTCAAAGTTGATCGCTGTTGTGCGAATTTGCAATCCGTTTGATCATGGAATGATATTCATGTGCACAAATCGTAGTGCGCATGCGCGAGCCCAAATAGCAAACTGGATTGACAGGAAGCTGGCGTTTGGAGGGTGGTAACCAAACTTGCAGGCCTGCCCAGGCATTTTAAGGGAGGATGTGTGACGCCAGTGCGTGCTTCGGTCTGCCTGTCGCAGAACTGTAGAAAGGTCAGACTTACTCACATGTACACAGACTGGAACTCACAGATTTGCGCAGGTTTTCGGTCTGTCTCGGCGGCGGCTATCTAGTTGCAGTCATCTGCAACTTTGCAGATGAGCGACCAGGTCTGAATTAGGCCCTATGTTTTTGCACCAAAGCTGAGTATATGTATGCAGTTGCCATGGCGCTGGTGGATGTGATGTGAGCGTTTGCCTCACTTCACTTGACATGATTAGCAAGTCCAAAGTCCTCAAAAAATAAATACATTTGCAGCTGTGTACGCATGTGCACACAAATCACTATCACAATCTGCACAAGGAATAGTTTGCAGATGTAAAGGTTAAAGAGTCCGCATCTGTGTACGGGATACAGCCGCTAGGTTGACACTATAAAGGTCAACATACATTAGGTCGACCACTAACGGTTCACAGGGCTTAGGGCTACACAAGCATTAGGTCGACAATGGGAGAGTCTACATGAGTTTTTCAACTTTTTTTTTTAGCCGACTTGTGCCGACAGGAGGTATTTCATACCCGACCATCCACTAGGGCGTGGAAGGGGAATATAATAGGATCCGAAGCACGGCAAGTGCAGCGAGCCATGTGAAGGGACGCGGTACACTGATATGGGGTTCATGTAGACTTACGCCGAATTGCGGAACAAAACAAAAACCCGTGAAAAACTCATGTCGACCTTTTGACTGTCGACCAAATGTATAAATTGTATTGACTTTCCGACCCAGGTCTACCTATTTCATGTGTCGACCTTACCCCTATGTACACAACCGAAAGAGATTACAAGCAACTGGAATCAGAAGCATCGGTATCTCTCCTGATTTAAGGATGAATGGTTGGTAGTGAGGTGTCTACACATAGTATAAGTGTATCCGATACGTAATCCCCGCGTTTGGGATCCCGGCGGACGGAATCCCGACACTGGAATCCCGACCGCCGAAATCCCGACATGGGGGGGGACACGTGGATCGCCCCTCCTTGCGGGCTCGCTGCGCTCGCCACGCAGCGGGCCCGGTGCCTCGCTACGCTCGGCACGCTATTTTATTCTCCCTCTATGGGTGTCGTGGACACCCACGGAGGGAGAAAGTTTTGGGATTTCGGCAGTCGGGATTCCAGTGTCGGGATTCTGAACGCCGGGATTCTGAACGCCGGGATCCCGACCGCCGGCAAATTGACCGCATCCCGTATTAGTGTCCCGTGACCGGATTCAGTACTGGATCCCGGCGTTCAGAATCCCGACGCCGGAATCCCGACAGCCAAAATACCGACAAGGGGGGGGGGGACGTGGATCGCCCTCCCTTGCGGGCTCGCTACGCTCGGCACACTAATTTATTCTCCCTCCAGGGGTGTCGTGGACACCCACGGAGGGAGAATGTGTCGGGATTTCGGCGGTCGGGATTCTGAACGCCGGGATCCCGACCGCCGGGATTTTAACTGCATCCCCCGTGACCATGTATACAAAGCTGCAGCCTGTTTAGAGGTTTCAGGAGGATCTCCCGCATGAAGGAATGGGTTGGGGCAGATGCAAAGGAATGTAATGATGCCGCTGTCCCAAGCTGAAGGCTGCAGAGATGTCATGGTCGCTGAATGCAGGGGGATAGTCGCATGGATTTCTTCTAGCTGGAATTGCCACCGCTCTAGGTCAACTCAGAGACAGACCCTCCATTTACTGTAGGAGGAATGTATCCAACACAGAAATACGTACAGATGACAACACATCTTTCTCATACTCCAAAATTTTAGGTCATTACATAAAAAGAAGCGCCTGACCTGTCCATCAAAGGCAGCGATGCTGGCTGTATTAATGATGACTCCTTTCTGTCCATCAACATCTGGCTCATTCTTCACCATCTCTGCTGTCGCTAGACGAATAACATTAAAAGTTCCGGCAATGTTCACCTAAGAGAATAGCAAATAAAATATAACTCAACAACTTTTATCGGATCCGGTATGATATGCCGGCGGTCGGAATCCCGACCGCCGCAATGCCATATGTTGCAGCGTATATTGGCCTTGATGCAGACTGTATTCATTCCCAGGGGGACCTTGTGCATGTTAACTGCATACCATGTGCAGTGGTCCGATAATCGGCCGCCCTGCGATCGGGTCTGAATCAGGCCCATTATTTGTTCACACTCAAATGATTGAAAACTGTAGAAATTCTTCCAAAATACAGGTTTTAATACAATAGCTTATACAAACAGAGAAAATAGAAAATCAAGTTCTAATATCGTTTAAACCTACATTTATGACCCTCTGGAAATCTTCCAAGCTGTGCGGCCTCTGTTTGCTTTTGTTGTAGGTTTTTATAGCTACGGCAATCCCAGCGCAGTTCACCACAATATTCACTCCTCCAAACTTGGAACGGGCCACCTCCAACGCATTTGTCACATCGGACTCTGAGGTCACCTACATTCAATTACCGGCAGAAAGCAAATCACACAACAGATTAATATTGACGCAAAAAAATAAAAAATATTAAAAACATTTATGTATAAAAAGAGGTTGCATGTTTTTATTTAAAAGTGGAAGCAGGCAAACTTTTTTTTTTTTGTTGAAGTCAAACATGGTCCTTTAAAAGATTTAATATGGCCACCAGCTTCACAAGTACACCATAGACATATCTATATTACAGATGAGCAGGTTTGGTTTCCTGGAAACCAAACCCACCCGAACTCAGGACTTCCGGAGCAGATCCGAGTGCCGGCACGTTGTCCTTCCAGACTCGGAATTGGGAATGAAACAAAACATCATCTTAGTGGAGTCAGATCTCAGAGTTTGGGTCTATAAAGTTGTCTTCTGACTGATCCAGTCAATGTCTGCTATGTGAGACAATGGCCGTCTTAGGCAACCAGTGGCCCGTTAAAATGGGAACGGCTGCTGATTGGATGTGACAGACAGGAGTGTAGAGAGACAAGTTGGGGACCTGTCAAACTGTCTGAATGGTCATCGGCCACTGTAGCCCTGTAAATGTGCAGAACTGGATGGTCTGGGCTGCTCTGCCCTTTCTAAACCTGACCCTGTATCAGCATCTTGCAGAGAGAAAAAAGTGATTTTCCACTAAGGAGAGGTAAGCGGGATTATTTGGGCTGAAAAATAAAAATCAGACAGGCTCCTGTAGTGTTTAATTGGGACTTTCTCCTGAGGAAGCCGAGTCACCATAGCCCAGAGGATTTTGTCAGAAAGAATGAACCAAAATAAGGCCCATTGTTACATCATATTATGCGCTGTGAGCTGCTGGCCAGTCAGTCCCTCTGCCTGCAGGAATAGATGCGCCCAGCGTCGGGTAATACGGGGGACTACCAACTTCACCCCCCTGCCACTGCCGGCCCCGGAACGTCCCCAAAAAATGGGATGTTCACGCGATATATAGCATATATACACACACTGCCAACACACACACATAGAGAATACATATACAGTGCTGAAACACATATTATTTATTTATTTACAGTTTCTTATATAGCGCAGCATATTCCGTTGCACTTTACATAAGTTTGGAAATAGGAATTCCTTCATGCAGTCCGGAGCCTCGCCTCCCAGACCGAGCCAGGGCCATGGCAATGGAGGTAGAGGCAGGCACGGCAGCAAAGGCTACAGATGGAGTGCGCGGTCAGGTGTGAAAGATTTTATAAGTGTGGGACAGAGCAGGATGTGAGAGGCTTCAGCAGCACAGGTAATTTACCACCCCCCCACGATCACTCAACAGCAGCTTAAATATCCCCCCCCCCCCCCCCGCAACCATAGAAGAACAGCACTCCCAGTGTCCTCCCCCAGAGCCAGCCCTAGCCTAACTGATGCCCTAGGCAAGATTTTGGCTGGTGCCCCCTAGCACCGCCACTAGTTCCACCTCTGACCCTGCTCCCCTTTCCCAGCACCATCAATCCTCATCATAGCAGTCATCATTTTGGTGCTCCTACCCACAATATTTTAAATAGAAACAGTGCACACATTCGGTGCGCAGCCCAAACAGGGGTGTGTTCTTGCTGGGAAGGGGCATGGCCACACAATAGTACCCCCAATTCAAATTATGCCACACAGTAGTGCAACTTTATTCACATTATATCATGCGATGGTGTCCCTTATTCACGTTACATCACACAGTAGTACCACTTTACCTTATATACATTACTCGTCACATTATTCACATTATACCCTTAGGGGAGGAGGCCTGAGGCCCCCACTGGGCCCTTCCATCAGACTTTGGCCTGGGTAATTTGTACCCCCTACCCCTTTCTCTCGGCACCCCTGATAATACCACACAGTAATGCCCCTTACACATGACACACATTATTAATGTCCATATAAAAATAATGCCCTTACACATTATGCCAAACTTTATTAATGCCCTTCATACACATAATGACACACATAATGCCCCTTACACATATGCTGCACATTATTAATGCCCTTATACACATGACACACATAATGCCTGTTACAAATGTCGCACATTATTAACGCATTTATACATGACACACATAATGCCCCTTACACATATGCCTAACACTATTGCATAACCAACCCACCCGCAGACAGCACTCGCACAGCCGCTAACACTGTGACCTCTGCTTGGATACAGATGTTTCCTCATACATCTTGCCTCAATAGGCCATGCAGCTCCTGGCCAGTTCTGCTAACGTTGGGTGCCTTTTTTGCTGAAAATTTGTCTTATTTGCATTATTATGACCAGCACACACAAGGAGCTTCCAATGATTAAAATAATATGTGGCATGCCTATATTCTGTGAGCGACTGTGGCTGTACCTGCATACAGAATGCTATGTTACAGTGTACCTGCATACAGAATGCTATGTTACAGTGATTTCCATGAATACACTATTTCATATGCAGATACAGCCTCACTCACACACAGAATATAGGCATGCTGCATATCATTTTAATCAGCAGAAGCTGCTGCTGCCCCCAGGCATTCCAAATGCCCTAGGCAATTGCCTAGTTGGCCTATGCCTAAGGCCGGCTCTGTCCTCCCCTAGTAGAACTGCACTTCCAGTACCCCCCCAGCACAACAGCAGCACTTCCAGTGGCCCCTCCCCCCACTATAACAGCATCACTACCAATACACCCCCCCCCCCCCTCGAGCAAAACAGCAGCACTTCCCATACACCCACCCCAGTAGAACAGAAGCACTTCCAGTAACCCCCCCCCCCCCCCAGTAGAACAGCAGCACTTTCCATACACCCACCCCAGTAGAACAGCAGCACTTCCAGTACTCCCCTCCAGTAGAACAGCAGCACTTCCAGTCCCCCCCTCCAGTAGAACAGTAGCACATCCAGACCCCCCTCCAGTAGAACAGCTGCACTTCCAGTATCCCCCCCCCAGTAGAACAGTAGTACTTCCAGCACCCCCCCCCCCCCCCCGTAGAACAGCAGCACCTCCAGTACCCCCTTCCAGCAGAACAGCAGCACTTCCAGTACACCCCCCCCCAATAGAACAGCAGCACTTCCAGTAAATCCTCCCCAAGTAGAAAAGCAGCACTTCCAGTCCAACGCCCCCCCCCCCCCCCCTCCAGAAGAACAGCAGTACTTCAGTAACCAAACCCCCCAGACCTGTTATTACATCTTATTTGTAGCATGATTGTGTACACAAAAGACCCCCACCCCCCTTCCGCATAGTAACCTGCTAGGAGTTAAATGTCCTCCCCTCTGCTTACCTCCCCATGAGCCTGATATTCTGGAAGCCTCTTTCATCCAAGGTACTGGGACCCACATCACTGCAGCAGCGGCAGGAGCAGACACTCTGACCCTACTTCCACAGAAGCAGGGAGATGACCGGGAGCGGAGCTCAGAGTACTGTATGCAAGCAAGGATTACACAGTCGTTCCGGGTGTAGTTCCATCAGCTGCCAATAGGTGGCGATGGTGCAGCACAGAGCGGATGACGTCACTGCAGTGGAGCTACGAGTTACACAGAGAGGCTCTTCTGGCTGGTTGGCACAGTGGCGCGTGTCTATTAGTCCAAGCTACGGGGAGCCACAGGTTGCAGGTTCGAGTCCCGAGACCCAGCACGTGGCAAGGGAGGGACACATCGCAACAACCTGATTTTTATTTTTATATATTGATAATATTATCTATATATTTATTTTCAGCAGGAAATATTCTGTATAGATAATATTATCTATATACCCGAGGAGAATAAGTGGGGGATGGACAGAGGCTGGTGGTGGCATTTGTGTAATACAATTGTTTAACATATAAATAGTATTAATTATCATAAAACTGATTGTCACATAACTAATACACCAGATAAATAGTGTAATACAGATGGAGCACCTCTTATTTTTGCTGCCGCTGCGCCAGCGCCAAAATCTGGCGAGAGGCACCCCATCTGACTGAGACGCGCGCGTCTCGCACGCGCGTCTCAGTTGCCCGTCGGCGGGGGGACGGGAACCCTGTCCGTCTCCACTGCAGAGAGACGGACAGGGTTAGGGGGGGGGGCGGCGGGGACCCGGGGCGACCGTCGGCGAGGCGGCGGGGACACGGCAGCTGGCGGGGGATGGCGGATGGCGAATCTTCCGACGTCACCTACAAGAGCAAGGCCCACTCTATCTGTATAAAGAAGTGCGTAAAGAGAAAAGTGACCTGAAAATTGTCATTGTGTTATTATTATATTTTATTTGGTGTTATCCGGATTCCGTATACAGCCGCCATCTTTTACCTCCCTCAGTATACAGTATCCGACTTCCTGTGTGTCTGCACCGTCTGTCTGTGTTATTGTGTTCTCCGTATACAGTCGCGATCTTGTACCTCACTCAGTATACAGTATCCGGTTTCTTGTGTGTCTGTGCCGTGTCTCTGCGTTATTATGTTATCCGTATACAGTCGCCAATTGTCAGATTAAGGTCTAAATGGGCCTGGAGCTGAAAATGATCAAGGACCTATTATGCACAATAATAGGGGTGGTGGCCAGCACCTAATAATGTGGGTAGTGTGACCAATGTTCTGTTTCGGTGGTCTGCTCATGGGTGTGTTTCTATTTCTGTAAATACTTTCAACTTATTATATATGCCTGGAAAAGGCAGGGTGCTGGCATAGGAAAAATGTAGGGAGATATATTGGCGGGTGCCCCCCAAAGGTGCTAAGATACTTACCCCCTTATACTGTATTTGCCTCTTACACATTATGCCACATGGAATGAGCCAAAATTCACACCGACTGAGCCAAAATTCAAACTATGGAACACGGATTGAGTCAAAATTCACACTATGCCACACAGATTAAGGCAGAATTCACATTTTGCCACATGGATTGAGCCAAAATACACACTATACCAAAAAGATTGAGCAATAAAGCACAATATTCTTCATAAACAGGGGCATTGCGCATTAAAAATGTACACCATAATGCCTATTACATGTTTCGCCACACTACGTATTATGCCTAACACCATAATGCTTATTAAAATTATGCTACATAAGTGCTGTGTACCTACATGCTCATTGCCAGGGGTTCCAAGCTTGTTGCCCTGTGGGATTACATGCTCATTGCCAAGGGGGGAATACATGCTCGCGGTAACTGGGGGACAGCCGCCGCTGGCAAAAAAACGGCCATTGACAGCCGGGGGCTGCCCAGCTGTATTCAGAGCACTGCAGGTCCCGGCTATTTGAAATAATACCCCTTTCACACCAGAAAATGCAGGGATTTACCTGGGAATATGGTCCCAGGATCATGCAGGGACATTCCCGGGCTGGCCCCTTTTACATCAGCCTAGTACCTGCATTTTCTGGTGTGAGGGGGAGAGAACACCCCCCCCCCCCCTCCCTTAAACAACCAGCTATATCTTCAGAACCAACTGACCCATTTACATGTAGGCTTTGAATGATTTTGGTCCTGTGAAACTGGGCTGTTTGGTTACAGAGAAATCTGTCCTCAAACAACATGAACAGCCATGAAATTACATTTCAGAAATGATAAAAATCACTTTACCCGCAATATCTCTAGAATGAACTCATATGGACCAGCCTGGTATCAGATTGAAGGCCCAGCGATTTGGGTTTGACTGAGTTCTACCAGTGATGCCAGGCAGGAAATGGCAGCCATTGGAACCTGGTCCTATGTTGTCCTATGGGGAAAACGTTCCAGCTTTGCTTGGCGGTATCTCCGGTTCCCGAGGGGCTAGTTAATCTGGCCCTGCACTGCCTCATTCCCGGCATTCAGGGGAAACAAAGGATGGTGCCCTCCTCTTCCTATTGACCCCGACCTCTGGTGTCTTTCCTTCTCTTTTTGATTGGACATTCGGTAATCACCTATACCCCTTTCACACTGCAACTAAATCCCAGGTTGTTGCCGGGTTGACGGGTCAAGGTGCAGTGTGATAACATCAAACTGAATAACCCGGGTCGACCAATTTGACAATTTGACCCTGGCCATCAGAAGGCAGAGGCGTAACTATCTCTTATATATTTGGCTACATCTGTCACTCAAAGTGTGTCTGAAGCTGTAACGCTGGGTGGAGCCTCTGACTCACATGACAGAGAACCAGCCCAGTGAGCCCACAGTCATAGGAGGGACACAATGCTCTGCTCCTGCACTTTCCTTTTAATGTATGATTGCCATCACCTGTGTTGAAGCACCTTTCCTATCAATTAACCTGTTCAACACAGATGGAGGTAATCATACATTAGGAAGACAGTCCATCGGCAGAGCATTGTCGCCCTCCTGGCATAGGTCATGTTGGGAGGTATGCACAGTGCCAGACACCCTCTGCCTCCCCATGTTACCCAGCAAAGACACAGCTACTCACCAGACACACCAGGTGAGCGCCCCACATACCTCCCAACATGACCCTCTCCAGGAGGGACAGAATGCTCTGTTTGTGGACTTCCATCTTAATTTAGGATTGTCATCACCTGTTTTAAACAGGTTAATTGATAAGAAAGGTGATTAAGCACAGGTGATGGTAATCCATAGATTAAGAAGAAAGTCCAGAAACAGAGAAATGTGTCCCTCCTGGAGAGGGTCATGTTGGGTATGCACCTCCCTCCCTCCCCCCCCCCCCCCCCTCATTCATGGCATCCCCACGATTAAATGGCACATGCAAAACACTGACATGGCTATGGTCGACAATGAAAAAGGTTGACAAGATTTATTTTTCACTTTTTCAATGTTTTCATATTCATTCTCATGTGTCGACATGGACACCAATGAAGTGCCACACTTATGTCAACATTTACATGTGTTGACCTTTCTGTGTTGATTTTTTCTTGTGGCGATTCGCGGCACCCCCCCGCAACCCCCCTCCCGCGATTTGCAGCACACCCCCCGCAATTCGCGGCACCCCCGGTGACTCCCGCGATTCGCGCCCCCACCCCGTGACACCCCTCCCGCGATTCGCGCCAACCCCATGGGCCCCCCCTCCCGCGATTCGCGCCAACCCCCTGGGCCCCCCCTCGCGAGGTTCACGGTGCCCCCCACGACCCCCCCCCAACCGCGATTCCCCACCCCTGACCCCCCCCCTCCTGTCATTGCGGCAACCACCCACCCCCGCCCCCCCCCCACGATTCGCGGCACCCACACCCCCCCCCCGTGACCCCCCCTCCCGCAATTCACGGCATCCCCACGATTAAATGGCACATGCAAAACACTGACATGGCTATGGTCGACAATGAAAAAGGTTGACAAGATTTATTTTTCACTTTTTCAATGTTTTCATATTCATTCTCATGTGTCGACATGGACACCAATGAAGTGCCACACTTATGTCAACAATTACATTTGTTGACCTTTCTTGTGGCGATTCGCGGCACCCCCCGCAACCCCCCTCCCGCCATTTGCAGCACCCCCCCCGCAATTCGCAGCCCCCCCGGTGACTCCCGCAATTCGCGGCCCCACCCCGTGACACCCCTCCCTCCTGCGATTCGCGGCACCCCGCGCACCCCCCTCCCGCGATTAGCGCCAACCCCCTGGGCCCCCCCTCGCGAGGTTCACAGTGCCCCCCACGACCCCCCCAAACGCGATTCCCCACCCCTGACCCCCCCTCCTGTCATTGCGGCAACCCCCCACCCCCACGACCCACCCTCCCGCGATTCACTGCAACCCCCCGCGCCCTCCCACGATTCGCGGCACCCACACCCCCCTGCGACCCCCCTTCCCGCAATTCACGGCATCCACCCACGACCCCTCCTCCCGTGATTCGCGGACACCCCTCACCTGCTACCTCCCCCCCCCACCCCCGTGCACATGCACGGCTATGGTCGACAATGAAAAAGGTTGACATGAGTTTTTGAAGATTTATTTTTCTTTTTTTCAATGTTTTCATATTCATTCTCATGTGTCGACATGGACACCGATGAAGTGCCACACTTATGTCAACATTTACATGTGTTGAACTTTCTGTGTTGATTTTTTCGTGTAGCAATTTTTTTCCAGTGACAACTATGAACTATGTGCACGTCAACCTACACATCATCAACCAATTCTTTGTATAATATATAACACCTGTTCTGTTTTACTGTAGGTGTTTTAAGTCAGATCTTTTACTGCTACTATTACTGTTTATGTAAATGCATTCTGAATGACAGCAACATCCTACCATCCTTCTACAAGAATATAGAACCAACTAGGTGATTCATCGCGCCCCGTGCCCCCCTCCCTCCCGCAATTCATGGACCCCCCGCGCACCCCCCTCCCGCGATTCGCAACCCCCCCTCGCGCAATTCACGCCCCCTCCCACGCTTTGCGGACCCCCGCCCTCTCCCGCGATTCGTCGACACCTGCGCCCCCTCCCTCCCTTGATTCACGGCACCCCCCGCGCCCCTCCCGCAATTCACGGCACCCCTAAGCACCTCTTTAGTCCCCCGTATACTCACACACCCCTATCACTACCCAGCTTCCTGCTCTCCTGAACCGTAACTTCCACCACTGGGGAGTCGCTGACGCTGTTTTGCCCACATGCCCCTATCATGCCTCATAGCCCAGCCTCCTGCTCTCATGCACCCGAACTCCCACCCAGTAGGAGGAGACACTGACTAAGGGCCACCATCCTGTACTGCCACGCTGGACCCTCACCCACTGGCAGAAGCTGCACAGTATCTCCCACCCTCCTCTTTAGTCCCCCTTATGCCCACACACCCCTATCACTACCCAGCCTCCTGTTTTCCTGTGTCGTGACCTCCGCCAGTGGGGAGCCGCTGACTCAGAAACACCCTACTATACTATTGCACACACACACCTAAACAACATGCACACACAGCCCACCCCCCCACACCCACAAATGTCACTGTACCATCCACACTATCAATGTACATCTTACTCTGTAACCGCTTTTTAATTAAACAAAACAATACACACCCCCTTCCACATCATATGCTCTCTATTTAACACATTTCACCTATAACTCAAGTTGCAATACAGGCCATCTTACATACAATTCTAACCATATTTCTCATATACAAATGTTCAAAAATTAAGGGGGCGCAGCCCCTTACGACGGTGTGAAGAGCGCCCGTAGGGCGCGATGAATCACCTAGTACATATATATATATATATATATATATATATATGCGTAGGCCCCATAGCAAAAGTTTGTAAGGGCCCCCTATTTAGCAACTGATGGTAATAAATGTATGTAAAACATTACTTAGACAGTAAAGATGGGCCCCTCTCAGCTCTGGGCCCCATAGCAGCTGCACCCCCTGCACCTATGGCAGTTATGCCCTTGTCAGAAGGGTTAAACCCGGGTTGCCTTGTATATAATGGGCGACCTGGGTTTAGTGTGAAAGGGTTCAATGCTATATGTGATGGTCTGCTATACATACAGTTTTTACTTTATTTTTATGAGCTTAAATCTCCACGTGGCATGGTTAATTAACCCATGTGTCTCTCTCATAGTGGCTTAACGCCATTTTCCCACCTGAGCAAGTTGTGGGAAATTCCACTATCCGCACCAGCTTATTGCACAACAATGAGGATTCTTACACCATCTACCAACTATCTGCAATCTTTGCGAGGACATCTTGGTAAGCAGCACAAAATGATTCATGTGGGTGATTCTGGTTTGTTTGCAAAAGCAAACTCCTTCTTTAATGCACAAAACCATGCTGCACTGCAGGTGTGGCAGATGTAACATGTGTAGAGAGAGTTATATTTGGGTGGGGTATGTTCAAACAGAAATCTAAATTCCAGTGTAAGAATAAAGCAGCCAGTATTTACCCTGCACAGAAACAAAATAACTCCCCCCAAATGTAACTCTCTCTGCACATGTTACATCTGCCCCACCTGCAGAAGGAGTTTGCTTTTGCAAACCAACCAGAATCATCCCCTATATACACTGATTGGGTAACGTTGTCCTCCTGCTGGGGATTTTACCAGAAATTATTTGTGATAGCACGGATGCACTTTCTTCCACACCAAAGCACTGTTTGTGGTTGATACCCTAGCGATGGAAAGTTGCTTGGTGTTTGAGCAGCGCTGCTATACAATCACATCTGTGTTATTGATGTCCCTTTGGGGGTTATTTTGGTTCACTCTTTCTGACAAATTCCTTCTTAGATGGACAAAACCATGTGCACTGCAGGTGGGGCAGATGTAACTTGTGCAGAGAGAATTAGATTTGGGTGGGGTTTTACTTCAAAGTGAGATCTATATTGGTGTAAAAATAAAGCAGTCAGTATTTTCCCTGCACAGAAACAAAATAACTACCCCCAATCTAATTCTCTCTGCACGTTACATCTGCCCCCCCTGCAGTGCACATGGTTTTGTCCATCTAAGAAGGAATTTTGTCAGAAAGAGTGAACCAAAATAACCCCCTTTGTTTGAATACCAAAGGAGTTGAGAACCATTTAAGATGAACCTATGTGAATTTCTGTATGGTTTTTCAAATACGAGATGAATGTAATTTTATGAATACTTATGAAATAGTTTTCTGTTTTACCTAGCTGCATGGTTATATTTTATATTTGTCAGTGGACCTGAAGCGATGTTCGCTTTGGTTTATTGTTTACATCCATGCGATCAATAATCATATTGCAAATTCGGCCGATATTATCACAGTACATGGGTACATGGGCCCCTTAAACCCCATATACACTAAACAACCTTTTAAAAGATATTACTCAGAAGAATAAAATATCTAGTGTGTACACTCAGTATCATTAACCATGCGCACTTCCCACGCATCGTTAACGTTAATCACCCAGCTCGTCGTCAGAACGTGCAGGTAAATTTTGGCCATGAAGCTAACAACCTGCATGTTCAACGTCCGCGTGTGATGTCACGAAATGATATCGGTAACTAGTTAACTATGGGGCAGATGTATTAAGCCCGGAGAACAGATATACTGGAGATAAACTGGAGATAATGCAACGGCCAATCATCTCCCAACTGTCATTTTCAAACACAGTTAATTGGCTGGTGCTTTATCTCCTTTCACTCTATCTCCAGTTTATCTCTTCTCCAGACTTAATACATCGGGTGTGGTACAGGGATCCCGACAGTCATTAGCCCAATGTCGGGATCCCGACTGGCCGTACCCAGACAGCATGGCAAGCGCAACAAAGCCCCTTGCAGGCTCGCTGCGGGCACGGTGGCTCGCGTGGACCCCCATGAGGGAAAATTGCCGACGGCCGTCGGGAACCCGGCTGTCGGTGTTTTGACAGTTGGGATCCCGACGTCGGGTAAATGCCTGTCGGGACCCCGTCCAGCACCCGATACATCTGCCCCTATATCGGCTGTGTCCCTAGTGGTCTAGATGCTGTAGTCCTTGTTATTGAGGGCTCAGGAACAAATGCGGGGCACTCTCCAAGGTCCTGAATCAGGCCTGTATTGTTTATACCAGCAAATGAGCCAGTACCGTGGTGCATCTCATTAGCATATGGGAGCGTCCAGCGTTTCATGGGCATTCTCATGCTTATGGGCCGATCACGTGGGGGCGGGCAGCTAATATCACCAGATGTCAGCAGCCCGCCCACTGCCTTCTGAACATGGACGCATATGTAAGGTTGTTCAGAGCAACCTTAGATATGCGTGCATGTTCCACCTCATTCGATGGTCACTGACCATCGGATGATTTGGGTATTACCTCACAGGCTGCAAATGGATGTTTATGTAAAACATCCATTCAAAGCCAGTGCGAACTAATGTGCCTTGCAAATGGTGGGCCAGCATACCACCATTCTCAAGCCAGGGTTTAGTTGACTAACAAGGGTGCGAATTTGCATCTGATGGAATCAACCAGAATACCCCCTACAGTATGTGTGGTGACAAGATCGTTGGTGTGTGCTCAACCAGGGCTGTATCAGGGAAGAGCCCAGCACTGGCTAGGCCAAGGTAGCTGCACTGTGGGTAATGGTCCTGGCAGCAGCCTGCAGCGCAGCCTCTGAAGTTTTTGGCAACTGGAGCTCATGCTCCACCAGTATCGCCCCTTGCCACTCCCCTGCATGCTGTGCTGGATATAAGGCTACATGGGCCTGTAGTGATTACTATATGCCACAATGTCTCCTTGAATAATAATAGAAAAATGTTGTAAAGAAAGTAGAAATACAATTTTGTACACTTTTGACTTATTAACAACCATGTGACCAGCTGGATGTGTGTCATCATCATACCATCATGATGGGCCTATTGTCTTGTGGGGGACTGGAGGTGTAGCTCTATCCAGTCACATTACCAAGTATCGGTACTCTTCCTCTGGACTGAATGAGGGAAGGGTTGTAGCCTGCGATCTTGTACAATTGTGAAGAAAACACATAAATGCCATGCAGCAGGGCATCGGCTGTGACCGCTTCAGAGGAGCCTGCCACCAGAAATTGGGGAACCTGGGATAGACAATTTAGGCAGGGTCCCCGCCACCATCTTATTGCAGTTGGAGCAACAAATGTGGATCCCCCTATGACATAGGCCCACACCCATTTTCCTGAGCCGTGTGATTTCTACATTGAAGATGTTTGGAGGTATGCTTGGTTTAATTAAACAAATATCAGCATATTTGGAAAAATATTAGCCCATTAAGTTTTTGTTTTTAACGTGATTTTTTGGAGATTAAAATAGTAATGGTTGGCGTAATGGGCGGTGGTGGGGGGGGGGGGGGAATACAATCATGGAACCATGACAGATGAAGCCTCAAAAAGTACAATGGTCACTACCATAAAAGTATAATACATTCAGCCTTTAAGCGCATGCACGCCATCGGTCCAGTACGCTATTTGTGTACTGAGCTGGTGTCCCATCTGATGTCTGTTGCAGACCAGACCATCAGGCTCTCATCTTTCAATGGGATGCCAACAGTCAGAAGACCGATGCCAGAATTCCAACATCAATTAGGATGCCGGCATTTCAATCCCGTCTGCCCACATTCTGAAAGTATATGGGGCCTTTATAGAAGGGAGGGGTCAGGTCCCCATACTATAGGATTATTGACATGCAATTTGGGCTCTTTGCATGCGATTGCAGCGATCAATCGCATGAAAAGCATCCAAATTGAATGTGATTGGCAGCAGTCGTCCCAGCTGCAGAAAGCAATCTGTGGGATTGCTTCTAAGCTGGGCAGACTTTGCTGGGATCGCATGCGATAAATGTCATGCAAAAGGACCGCACTGCATGAGGCAGAGGGGTTGGGGGCCAGCAGCTTACACAGCGCTGGCCATGCTCCTGTAGTGATGGTATCCTTGTAAGGCCATGCCCCCTGTGACATAGGGCACACCCCTATTTCAGCCATGCGAGCATCCAGACTTCTAAAATCAAAATGTTGGGAGGTATGCTTTCACTAGAAATGTATCATATAACAAAAAAAAAAAGCTTTCTTAAAAATGGTTTCTACTTTATAAACTATACAGCCTATAATAAAAACAGTATATTCTTGAATTACTGTATATTAGTTTATATTTTCTTGTTCTAATGCTACCTTAGTGAATTTGGCCCAATTTTGATTACAAAGCATTGCTAGGCATTAGCGGCACCTAGTGGTCACCTGCAGACTTGTTTGTACACTAAAGGGAAAGCCTTGTTCTTATTCCTTACTAGTGAGCCGCCCTTCTGCTTTGTACAGGTACATTTTTTCTAGTAACAGTGATGTTTTTACATAAAAAATAAAAATAAATGAGTGACTTATAATATATTTCTTTATCGACCACATTTGTCATTTTTCCTTTGGACAGGAATACAAAAAGATTTTTTTTTTTATGTAATACACGAAAGGGCCACAAGAAGTTGTCCTGGGAAGAACATTCCCCACTTAGATCAACTCCAGCTACATTAGGTGTTTGATCTTGTTCTTTATTCATGGTCATGGCAAAGCAAACTTATCGGGAACTGGACTTGTTTAAAATGAAACAGTAAATTTGAGGGAATCATTGGTATCCTGGGTATTAGAACATTTCTCCGGTTTCCTACCACAATCCCTTAACCCTAGAATGTCTGTATGTGTGTGTGTACATGTGGTAGGGAATATAGATTGTAAGCTCCACTGGGGCAGGGACTGTTGTGATTGTTCAAATATTCTCTGTAAAAGCGCTGCAGAATATGTGCGCACTATATAAGAAACTGTAAATAAAATTGTTAAAAAGAAAAATGCACATTTGTTATTTGATGTATTTCCATAGTTTATTTGTTTCCATTGGTGTTCTGTATCACATGATGTTCCTTATGCGTTTCCACCCACACCAAATGAACACTTGTTATGTTCAATGAGAAGAACAAAATGAATCAAAGAGCAGAAGCATCCAATAGTCAGAAAACAAATTTTAACCTACAAACCGCATAAACAGAATTAGGTCAAAATCACAGTTCCAGTAAATCTGGCTGGCCTTCCACGTCTTCTAGAATAATCTAGTGATAGATTTCTGGGTACATTCCTGGCATCAATGCCACCATAGCCTTACAACTCCTTGTGTAACCCGGTAGCGATGCTTTAAGACGTGGACGGAAGGTTTGGTGGTTCCCTGTAAGATTCTAACTTTAAGGCTGCATACGAAGGGCACCGTCCAGACGAATGACTTCTGCATTCAACATGGGGTTTTCTACAATGGTTTGTACCAGGTGGGCATACTCTTCAGGGTGGCCCAGTCGGCTGGGGAAAGGTACTTGCTTGGCCAGGAATTCTCTTGCCTTCTCAGGGAGCCCAAGGAGGAGAGGGGTTGCGAACAAGCCTGGAAAGACAGAATATTCGGTGACATTTTACAGTGTTCCGGAGCACAGAAAAAAATCTTACACAAGAAAAAAAAAAAAGTGTTCTCCAATGTTGGTCCCCAAGGCTCACTAGCGGTCTAGGGTTTTGCAATACTCATACTTGAGAACAGATTTAAAAAAAAAAAAAATTTTAAGGTACTAAATAAGCCAACGGTGTTCAAGAAAAGTGCATACACACCGAGCGATTTCCCCCTGCCCAGTGATTTTTTCAGGGCGTGGACAGCTTTCCATAGTAGGAAGCTATGGAAAGCTGTCCACCCTGTCTCATCTGCTGGTAATACCAGCAGATGAGTGGCGGCAGCTGGCGATTATGCCAGAGCGCGCATCACCACTCTCCCGTACACACTAGGCCGCTTTGGAGCGGAAAGCAGCTCGTACAACAAACTGAGCTGCTTTCAGCTCAAAATCACCCAGTGTGTATGGGGCTTTAGCGGGGGGACCAGACTCCATAACGCCTCACTGGGAACACTACAAGACAAAAGGGTCATTATTAATCATTTAATCCTTTCCTAGAGTAAGAATAGTACAACGAAAAAAGTCACTCATATCTAGTATTGACTAAGGAGGAAGTGTACAACCAGGAGACAGCACACGGCACCAAGGTAACCTTGCGATGCTGCTCGCAGTGAAAACTCAGTCACGGAGATAGCGGGGAGTGTCTGCAAAAACAAGGCGATCTTATATGCATACAAAAAATGGCGCCATCACAACTCCCATGTGTATTCTTGAACAGCCATGAAGGCACAATGGGACCACTCGCACTCAGTTGCCGAGCATGTTGTGATGGCTTTGGTGGACGTGAGCGGCTGCCTCACAGTTTGCTGCTGCTTTGTTAGTACTGCAAACGCATCTGAATCAGGCTTCCTCAGCTGTAACAGTCTCACAGAGAGCATCAGTCACAGGGGTTGGGATCATTTGGTCTTCAGCATGATGGTCGACATGGGAAAAGGTCGAAAGGTCATTAGTTCGACAATGTCTATGTCGACAGTCAAAAGGTCCACATGGGGTTTTTCACAGTTTTTTTTACCTGAATGTCAACATAGTCGACATGCACTGCATCCGCTCGCTATGCGTCGGGCACACTATTTTATTCTCCCACCACGCCCTAGTGGATGGTAGGGCATGAAATACCGCCTGTCGGCTCAAAAAACAGTGAAAAACCCCATGTTGACCTAGACATTGTCAAACTAATTACCTGTTGAATTAATGACCTTTCCACCTAGACCCTTGTCGACCTAGACCCATGTCGACCTAATGACTGTCAACCAAATGACCGCTTCTCCAGTCACAGACACAACATAGGCAGCCATTTTGTGTGGTAATGCATTCTTTCACAAAAACTCTAATCAGATTTTATAGTTTGTAGTGAATTTCCTGGCTGCAATTGCATAAAGAGTTGCTTAAGAAATAAAATGGCTGCTGACACTTTATGTAAACTACTTATATTACTATATCTGTATAAGTGGGACCCTCTTTCTTTACTACAGGTGTCCCATATTAATAAGTTGAGGCGGGGGGGGGGGGGGATCCCAGATAATGGATCACAAGGATGCCTGGCAAACGTAACTTTATTAAAGCGCACAAACTCACAGCAGACATTTGTGGACCCGCCCTCTAATCACCGCTTATCAATTTGCCAGCAATCAATGACCTCACTGAATAATCCCCCAACTACTATCCATGTAGAGCTGGTCATAGATGTATGACTAGTCATCATTCCCAAGATGGCTGCCTTCACTATGTGTAGGCATCAGGTAGTATAAACGGATTCAGTATTGAATCCCGGCGGTCGGGATCCCGGCGTTCGGAATCCCGACAGCCGAAATGCCGACAAGGGGGGGACGTGGATCGCCCCCCCTTGCGGGCTCGCTACGCTCGCCACGCAGCGGGCCCGGTGCCTCGCTACGCTCGGCACACTAATTTATTCTCCCTCCAGGGGTGTCGTGGACACCCCAGGAGGGAGAAAGTGTCAGCATTTCGGCGGTCGGGATTCTGAACGCCGGGATCCCGACCGCCGGGATTGTAACTGCATCCCGTATAAACAAATGGTTCCCTAGTGCAAGGATGGGGAACCTTTGGCTCCCAGTTGTTGCTGAAGTAAACATCCCAGCATGCTCTGCTACAGTTTTGCTTTTTGACAATGCTCAATAGTTGCACGGCATGCTTGTATGCGTAGTTCAACAACAGTTGAAGGCCAAAGGTTCCCCTTCCCTGCCCTAGCAGGTCACATTTATGCAAGTAAAACAGATATAAAAAGGAAAGTACCAGGAGCGATGGTCACGACTCTGATGCCAAGTGGAGCCAGATCTCGAGCGATAGGGAGCGTCATTCCTACAATTCCCCCTTTGGAGGCAGAGTAGGCCGCCTGTCCAACCTGCAACAGTACACAATGTGACCAATACAGCAAAGCTCATGTGACACATTACACATAACCAGAAGTAGGCAATTTCATATACATATAAAATAAACCATGCTGGGAAATCACACTACACCAGAGAGGAGCACGCTGCCGTTGGACCTCAGGATCTCCACCTGCTTCCTTGTGCAATCACCAGTTACACATTTATCTTACATGTTCTTAGCTGAACACAAGGATTAGAGAGGGGGAGAGGGACAGATTACTGTGCTACCCAGAACTTAACAATTGTGTAGGAACAAAAACAGCAGCATGGACGATGTAATGGTTAGTATTACTGCCTCACAGCACTGGGGGTTGGTTCCCACGTTACATCTGCCCCACCTACAGTGCAGCATGGTTTTGTCCATTTGAGAAAAAAAAGTGCTTTGTTTGCTAAAGAGTCCAAAGGAGAAAACACAATACACACAGGGCCCAATTCCAGCTTGAATACATGGTCAATGTCCACAAGACTGAGCAATTAATGGTAGACTGTACATGCACCGCGGTAGAGTTGCGATGCCGCTCTCGCTGAGAATTTCAGCGCAGTTATTGACAGGAAGGTATTGTTTAAGGTAGGAAACAGGGAATGTCGGCAAGCAGAAAGACGGGTCAATCCAGTTTCCATAATCAGATGAGATCATGTACATAGAGAAACACGCCTCCAGTGTCGCTATTGGCGCGTCCACTCTTCATGATCAGACACTCATTTCGGAAGTCTATGGGCCTGATTCAAAGTTGATCGCTGTTGTGCGAATTTGCAATCCGTTTGATCATGGAATGATATTCATGTGCACAAATCGTAGTGCGCATGCGCGAGCCCAAATAGCAAACTGGATTGACAGGAAGCTGGCGTTTGGAGGGTGGTAACCAAACTTGCAGGCCTGCCCAGGCATTTTAAGGGAGGATGTGTGACGCCAGTGCGTGCTTCGGTCTGCCTGTCGCAGAACTGTAGAAAGGTCAGACTTACTCACATGTACACAGACTGGAACTCACAGATTTGCGCAGGTTTTCGGTCTGTCTCGGCGGCGGCTATCTAGTTGCAGTCATCTGCAACTTTGCAGATGAGCGACCAGGTCTGAATTAGGCCCTATGTTTTTGCACCAAAGCTGAGTATATGTATGCAGTTGCCATGGCGCTGGTGGATGTGATGTGAGCGTTTGCCTCACTTCACTTGACATGATTAGCAAGTCCAAAGTCCTCAAAAAATAAATACATTTGCAGCTGTGTACGCATGTGCACACAAATCACTATC
Source organism: Crinia signifera (assembly GCF_055691185.1). Classification (NCBI taxonomy): domain Eukaryota; kingdom Metazoa; phylum Chordata; class Amphibia; order Anura; family Myobatrachidae; genus Crinia; species Crinia signifera. The sequence goes on along the minus strand of NC_139225.1, from coordinate 35,685,970 downwards.
ACAATCTGCACAAGGAATAGTTTGCAGATGTAAAGGTTAAAGAGTCCGCATCTGTGTACGGGATACAGCCGCTAGGTTGGCACTATAAAGGTCAACATACATTAGGTCGACCACTAACGGTTCACAGGGCTTAGGGCTACACAAGCATTAGGTCGACAATGGGAGAGTCTACATGAGTTTTTCAACTTTTTTTTTTAGCCGACTTGTGCCGACAGGAGGTATTTCATACCCGACCATCCACTAGGGCGTGGAAGGGGAATATAATAGGATCCGAAGCACGGCAAGTGCAGCGAGCCATGTGAAGGGACGCGGTACACTGATATGGGGTTCATGTAGACTTACGCCGAATTGCGGAACAAAACAAAAACCCGTGAAAAACTCATGTCGACCTTTTGACTGTCGACCAAATGTATAAATTGTATTGACTTTCCGACCCAGGTCTACCTATTTCATGTGTCGACCTTACCCCTATGTACACAACCGAAAGAGATTACAAGCAACTGGAATCAGAAGCATCGGTATCTCTCCTGATTTAAGGATGAATGGTTGGTAGTGAGGTGTCTACACATAGTATAAGTGTATCCGATACGTAATCCCCGCGTTTGGGATCCCGGCGGACGGAATCCCGACACTGGAATCCCGACCGCCGAAATCCCGACATGGGGGGGGACACGTGGATCGCCCCTCCTTGCGGGCTCGCTGCGCTCGCCACGCAGGGGGCCCGGTGCCTCGCTACGCTCGGCACGCTATTTTATTCTCCCTCTATGGGACACCCACGGAGGGAGAAAGTTTTGGGATTTCGGCGGTCGGGATTCCAGTGTCGGGATTCTGAACGCCGGGATTCTGAACGCCGGGATCCCGACCGCCGGCAAATTGACCGCATCCCGTATAAGTGTCCCGTGACCGGATTCAGTACTGGATCCCGGCGTTCAGAATCCCGACGCCGGAATCCCGACAGCCAAAATCCCGACAAGGGGGGGGGGGGGACGTGGATCGCCCCCCCTTGCGGGCTCGCTACGCTCGGCACACTAATTTATTCTCCCTCCAGGGGTGTCGTGGACACCCACGGAGGGAGAATGTGTCGGGATTTCGGCGGTCGGGATTCTGAACGCCGGGATCCCGACCGCCGGGATTTTAACTGCATCCCCCGTGACCATGTATACAAAGCTGCAGCCTGTTTAGAGGTTTCAGGAGGATCTCCCGCATGAAGGAATGGGTTGGGGCAGATGCAAAGGAATGTAATGATGCCGCTGTCCCAAGCTGAAGGCTGCAGAGATGTCATGGTCGCTGAATGCAGGGGGATAGTCGCATGGATTTCTTCTAGCTGGAATTGCCACCGCTCTAGGTCAACTCAGAGACAGACCCTCCATTTACTGTAGGAGGAATGTATCCAACACAGAAATACGTACAGATGACAACACATCTTTCTCATACTCCAAAATTTTAGGTCATTACATAAAAAGAAGCGCCTGACCTGTCCATCAAAGGCAGCGATGCTGGCTGTATTAATGATGACTCCTTTCTGTCCATCAACATCTGGCTCATTCTTCACCATCTCTGCTGTCGCTAGACGAATAACATTAAAAGTTCCGGCAATGTTCACCTAAGAGAATAGCAAATAAAATATAACTCAACAACTTTTATCGGATCCGGTATGATATGCCGGCGGTCGGAATCCCGACCGCCGCAATGCCATATGCTGCAGCGTATATTGGCCTTGATGCAGACTGTATTCATTCCCAGGGGGACCTTGTGCATGTTAACTGCATACCATGTGCAGTGGTCCGATAATCGGCCGCCCTGCGATCGGGTCTGAATCAGGCCCATTATTTGTTCACACTCAAATGATTGAAAACTGTAGAAATTCTTCCAAAATACAGGTTTTAATACAATAGCTTATACAAACAGAGAAAATAGAAAATCAAGTTCTAATATCGTTTAAACCTACATTTATGACCCTCTGGAAATCTTCCAAGCTGTGCGGCCTCTGTTTGCTTTTGTTGTAGGTTTTTATAGCTACGGCAATCCCAGCGCAGTTCACCACAATATTCACTCCTCCAAACTTGGAACGGGCCACCTCCAACGCATTTGTCACATCGGACTCTGAGGTCACCTACATTCAATTACCGGCAGAAAGCAAATCACACAACAGATTAATATTGACGCAAAAAAATAAAAAATATTAAAAACATTTATGTATAAAAAGAGGTTGCATGTTTTTATTTAAAAGTGGAAGCAGGCAAACTTTTTTTTTTTTGTTGAAGTCAAACATGGTCCTTTAAAAGATTTAATATGGCCACCAGCTTCACAAGTACACCATAGACATATCTATATTACAGATGAGCAGGTTTGGTTTCCTGGAAACCAAACCCACCCGAACTCAGGACTTCCGGAGCAGATCCGAGTGCCGGCACGTTGTCCTTCCAGACTCGGAATTGGGAATGAAACAAAACATCATCTTAGTGGAGTCAGATCTCAGAGTTTGGGTCTATAAAGTTGTCTTCTGACTGATCCAGTCAATGTCTGCTATGTGAGACAATGGCCGTCTTAGGCAACCAGTGGCCCGTTAAAATGGGAACGGCTGCTGATTGGATGTGACAGACAGGAGTGTAGAGAGACAAGTTGGGGACCTGTCAAACTGTCTGAATGGTCATCGGCCACTGTAGCCCTGTAAATGTGCAGAACTGGATGGTCTGGGCTGCTCTGTCCTTTCTCAACCTGACCCTGTATCAGCATCTTGCAGAGAGAAAAAAGTGATTTTCCACTAAGGAGAGGTAAGCGGGATTATTTGGGCTGAAAAATAAAAATCAGACAGGCTCCTGTAGTGTTTAATTGGGACTTTCTCCTGAGGAAGCCGAGTCACCATAGCCCAGAGGATTTTGTCAGAAAGAATGAACCAAAATAAGGCCCATTGTTACATCATATTATGCGCTGTGAGCTGCTGGCCAGTCAGTCCCTCTGCCTGCAGGAATAGATGCGCCCAGCGTCGGGTAATACGGGGGACTACCAACTTCACCCCCCTGCCACTGCCGGCCCCGGAACGTCCCAAAAAAATGGGATGTTCACGCGATATATAGCATATATACACACACTGCCAACACACACACATAGAGAATACATATACAGTGCTGAAACACATATTATTTATTTATTTATTTACAGTTTCTTATATAGCGCAGCATATTCCGTTGCACTTTACATAAGTTTGGAAATAGGAATTCCTTCATGCAGTCCGGAGCCTCGCCTCCCAGACCGAGCCAGGGCCATGGCAATGGAGGTAGAGGCAGGCACGGCAGCAAAGGCTACAGATGGAGTGCGTGGTCAGGTGTGAAAGATTTTATAAGTGTGGGACAGAGCAGGATGTGAGAGGCTTCAGCAGCACAGGTAATTTACCACCCCCCCACGATCACTCAACAGCAGCTTAAATATCCCCCCCCCCGCAACCATAGAAGAACAGCACTCCCAGTGTCCTCCCCTAGTAGAACTGCACTTCCAGTACCCCCCCAGCACAACAGCAGCACTTCCAGTGGCCCCTCCCCCCACTATAACAGCATCACTACCAATACACCCCCCCCCCTTGAGCAAAACAGCAGCACTTCCCATACACCCACCCCAGTAGAACAGAAGCACTTCCAGTAACCCCCCCCCCCAGTAGAACAGCAGCACTTTCCATACACCCACCCCAGTAGAACAGCAGCACTTCCAGTACTCCCCTCCAGTAGAACAGCAGCACTTCCAGTCCCCCCCTCCAGTAGAACAGTAGCACATCCAGACCCCCCTCCAGTAGAACAGCTGCACTTCCAGTATCCCACCCCCCAGTAGAACAGTAGTACTTCCAGCACCCCCCCCCCCCCCGTAGAACAGCAGCACCTCCAGTACCCCCCTCCAGCAGAACAGCAGCACTTCCAGTACACCCCCCCACCCCCCCCCCCCCCAATAGAACAGCAGCACTTCCAGTAAATCCTCCCCAAGTAGAAAAGCAGCACTTCCAGTCCAACGCCCCCCCCCCCCCCCCCCCTCCAGAAGAACAGCAGTACTTCAGTAACCAAACCCCCCAGACCTGTTATTACATCTTATTTGTAGCATGATTGTGTACACAAAAGACCCCTACCCCCCTTCCGCATAGTAACCTGCTAGGAGTTAAATGTCCTCCCCTCTGCTTACCTCCCCATGAGCCTGATATTCTGGAAGCCTCTTTCATCCAAGGTACTGGGACCCACATCACTGCAGCAGCGGCAGGAGCAGACACTCTGACCCTACTTCCACAGAAGCAGGGAGATGACCGGGAGCGGAGCTCAGAGTACTGTATGCAAGCAAGGATTACACAGTCGTTCCGGGTGTAGTTCCATCAGCTGCCAATAGGTGGCGATGGTGCAGCACAGAGCGGATGACGTCACTGCAGTGGAGCTACGAGTTACACAGAGAGGCTCTTCTGGCTGGTTGGCACAGTGGCGCGTGTCTATTAGTCCAAGCTACGGGGAGCCACAGGTTGCAGGTTCGAGTCCCGAGACCCAGCACGTGGCAAGGGAGGGACACATCGAAACAACCTGATTTTTATTTTTATATATTGATAATATTATCTATATATTTATTTTCAGCAGGAAATATTCTGTATAGATAATATTATCTATATACCCGAGGAGAATAAGTGGGGGAAGGACAGAGGCTGGTGGTGGCATTTGTGTAATACAATTGTTTAACATATAAATAGTATTAATTATCATAAAACTGATTGTCACATAACTAATACACCAGATAAATAGTGTAATACAGATGGAGCACCTCTCATTTTTGCTGCCGCTGCGCCAGCGCCAAAATCTGGCGAGAGGCGCCCCATCTGACTGAGACGCGCGCGTCTCGCACGCGCGTCTCAGTTTCCCGTCGGCGGGGGGACGGGAACCCTGTCCGTCTCCACTGCAGAGAGACGGACAGGGTTAGGGGGGGGGCGGCGGGGACCCGGGGCGACCGTCGGCGAGGCGGCGGGGACACGGCAGCTGGCGGGGGATGGCGGATGGCGAATCTTCCGACGTCACCTACAAGAGCAAGGCCCACTCTATCTGTATAAAGAAGTGCGTAAAGAGAAAAGTGACCTGAAAATTGTCATTGTGTTATTATTATATTTTATTTGGTGTTATCCGGATTCCGTATACAGCCGCCATCTTTTACCTCCCTCAGTATACAGTATCCGACTTCCTGTGTGTCTGCGCCGTCTGTCTGTGTTATTGTGTTCTCCGTATACAGTCGCGATCTTGTACCTCACTCAGTATACAGTATCCGGTTTCCTGTGTGTCTGTGCCGTGTCTCTGCGTTATTATGTTATCCGTATACAGTCGCCAATTGTCAGATTAAGGTCTAAATGGGCCTGGAGCTGAAAATGATCAAGGACCTATTATGCACAATAATAGGGGTGGTGGCCAGCACCTAATAATGTGGGTAGTGTGACCAATGTTCTGTTTCGGTGGTCTGCTCATGGGTGTGTTTCTATTTCTGTAAATACTTTCAACTTATTATATATGCCTGGAAAAGGCAGGGTGCTGGCATAGGAAAAATGTAGGGAGATATATTGGCGGGTGCCCCCCAAAGGTGCTAAGATACTTACCCCCTTATACTGTATTTGCCTCTTACACATTATGCCACATGGAATGAGCCAAAATTCACACCGACTGAGCCAAAATTCAAACTATGGAACACGGATTGAGTCAAAATTCACACTATGCCACACAGATTAAGGCAGAATTCACATTTTGCCACATGGATTGAGCCAAAATACACACTATACCAAAAAGATTGAGCAATAAAGCACAATATTCTTCATAAACAGGGGCATTGCGCATTAAAAATGTACACCATAATGCCTATTACATGTTTCGCCACACTACGTATTATGCCTAACACCATAATGCCTATTAAAATTATGCTACATAAGTGCTGTGTACCTACATGCTCATTGCCAGGGGTTCCAAGCTTGTTGCCCTGTGGGATTACATGCTCATTGCCAAGGGGGGAATACATCCGCCGCTGGCAAAAAAACGGCCATTGACAGCCGGGGGCTGCCCGGCTGTATTCAGAGCACTGCAGGTCCCGGCTATTTGAAATAATACCCCTTTCACACCAGAAAATGCAGGGATTTACCTGGGAATATGGTCCCAGGATCATGCAGGGACATTCCCGGGCCTAGTACCTGCATTTTCTGGTGTGAGGGGGAGAGAACACCCCCCCCCCTCCCTTAAACAACCAGCTATATCTTCAGAACCAACTGACCCATTTACATGTAGGCTTTGAATGATTTTGGTCCTGTGAAACTGGGCTGTTTGGTTACAGAGAAATCTGTCCTCAAACAACATGAACAGCCATGAAATTACATTTCAGAAATGATAAAAATCACTTTACCCGCAATATCTCTAGAATGAACTCATATGGACCAGCCTGGTATCAGATTGAAGGCCCAGCGATTTGGGTTTGACTGAGTTCTACCAGTGATGCCAGGCAGGAAATGGCAGCCATTGGAACCTGGTCCTATGTTGTCCTATGGGGAAAACGTTCCAGCTTTGCTTGGCGGTATCTCCGGTTCCCGAGGGGCTAGTTAATCTGGCCCTGCACTGCCTCATTCCCGGCATTCAGGGGAAACAAAGGATGGTGCCCTCCTCTTCCTATTGACCCCGACCTCTGGTGTCTTTCCTTCTCTTTTTGATTGGACATTCGGTAATCACCTATACCCCTTTCACACTGCAACTAAATCCCAGGTTGTTGCCGGGTTGACGGGTCAAGGTGCAGTGTGATAACATCAAACTGAATAACCCGGGTCGACCAATTTGACAATTTGACCCTGGCCATCAGAAGGCAGAGGCGTAACTATACATATATATATATATATATGCGTAGGCCCCATAGCAAAAGTTTGTAAGGGCCCCCTATTTAGCAACTGATGGTAATAAATGTATGTAAAACATTACTTAGACAGTAAAGATGGGCCCCTCTCAGCTCTGGGCCCCATAGCAGCTGCACCCCCTGCACCTATGGCAGTTATGCCCTTGTCAGAAGGGTTAAACCCGGGTTGCCTTGTATATAATGGGCGACCTGGGTTTAGTGTGAAAGGGTTCAATGTCTATATGTGATGGTCTGCTATACATACAGTTTTTACTTTATTTTTATGAGCTTAAATCTCCACGTGGCATGGTTAATTAACCCATGTGTCTCTCTCATAGTGGCTTAACGCCATTTTCCCACCTGAGCAAGTTGTGGGAAATTCCACTATCCGCACCAGCTTATTGCACAACAATGAGGATTCTTACACCATCTACCAACTATCTGCAATCTTTGCGAGGACATCTTGGTAAGCAGCACAAAATGATTCATGTGGGTGATTCTGGTTTGTTTGCAAAAGCAAACTCCTTCTTTAATGCACAAAACCATGCTGCACTGCAGGTGTGGCAGATGTAACATGTGTAGAGAGAGTTATATTTGGGTGGGGTATGTTCAAACAGAAATCTAAATTCCAGTGTAAGAATAAAGCAGTCAGTATTTACCCTGCACAGAAACAAAATAACTCCCCCCAAATGTAACTCTCTCTGCACATGTTACATCTGCCCCACCTGCAGAAGGAGTTTGCTTTTGCAAACCAACCAGAATCACCCCCTATATACACTGATTGGGTAACGTTGTCCTCCTGCTGGGGATTTTACCAGAAATTATTTGTGATAGCACGGATGCACTTTCTTCCACACCAAAGCACTGTTTGTGGTTGATCCCCTAGCGATGGAAAGTTGCTTGGTGTTTGAGCAGCGCTGCTATACAATCACATCTGTGTTATTGATGTCCCTTTGGGGGTTATTTTGGTTCACTCTTTCTGACAAATTCCTTCTTAGATGGACAAAACCATGTGCACTGCAGGTGGGGCAGATGTAACTTGTGCAGAGAGAATTAGATTTGGGTGGGGTTTTACTTCAAAGTGAGATCTATATTGGTGTAAAAATAAAGCAGTCAGTATTTTCCCTGCACAGAAACAAAATAACTACCCCCAATCTAATTCTCTCTGCACGTTACATCTGCCCCCCCTGCAGTGCACATGGTTTTGTCCATCTAAGAAGGAATTTTGTCAGAAAGAGTGAACCAAAATAACCCCCTTTGTTTGAATACCAAAGGAGTTGAGAACCATTTAAGATGAACCTATGTGAATTTCTGTATGGTTTTTCAAATACGAGATGAATGTAATTTTATGAATACTTATGAAATAGTTTTCTGTTTTACCTAGCTGCATGGTTATATTTTATATTTGTCAGTGGACCTGAAGCGATGTTCGCTTTGGTTTATTGTTTACATCCATGCGATCAATAATCATATTGCAAATTCGGCCGATATTATCACAGTACATGGGTACATGGGCCCCTTAAACCCCATATACACTAAACAACCTTTTAAAAGATATTACTCAGAAGAATAAAATATCTAGTGTGTACACTCAGTATCATTAACCATGCGCACTTCCCACGCATCGTTAACGTTAATCACCCAGCTCGTCGTCAGAACGTGCAGGTAAATTTTGGCCATGAAGCTAACAACCTGCATGTTCAACGTCCGCGTGTGATGTCACGAAATGATATCGGTAACTAGTTAACTATGGGGCAGATGTATTAAGCCCGGAGAACAGATATACTGGAGATAAACTGGAGATAATGCAACGGCCAATCATCTCCCAACTGTCATTTTCAAACACAGTTAATTGGCTGGTGCTTTATCTCCTTTCACTCTATCTCCAGTTTATCTCTTCTCCAGACTTAATACATCGGGTGTGGTACAGGGGTCCGACAGTCGGGATCCCGACAGTCATGAGCCCAATGTCGGGATCCCGACTGGCAGTACCCAGACAGCATGGCAAGCGCAACAAAGCCCCTTGCAGGCTCACTGCGGGCACGGTGGCTCGCGTGGACCCCCATGAGGGAAAATTGCCGACGGCCGTCGGGAACCCGGCTGTCGGTATTTTGACAGTTGGGATCCCGACGTCGGGTAAATGCCTGTCGGGACCCCGTCCAGCACCCGATACATCTGCCCCTATATCGGCTGTGTCCCTAGTGGTCTAGATGCTGTAGTCCTTGTTATTGAGGGCTCAGGAACAAATGCGGGGCACTCTCCAAGGTCCTGAATCAGGCCTGTATTGTTTATACCAGCAAATGAGCCAGTACCGTGGTGCATCTCATTAGCATATGGGAGCGTCCAGCGTTTCATGGGCATTCTCATGCTAATGGGCCGATCACGTGGGGGCGGGCAGCTAATATCACCAGATGTCAGCAGCCCGCCCACTGCCTTCTGAACATGCACGCATATGTAAGGTTGTTCAGAGCAACCTTAGATATGCGTGCATGTTCCACCTCATTCGATGGTCACTGACCATCGAATGATTTGGGTATTACCTCACAGGCTGCAAATGGATGTTTATGTAAAACATCCATTCAAAGCCAGTGCAAACTAATGTGCCTTGCAAATGGTGGGCCAGCATACCACCATTCTCAAGGCAGGGTTTAGTTGACTATCAAGGGTGCGAATTTGCATCTGATGGAATCAACCAGAATACCCCCTACAGTATGTGTGGTGACATGATCGTTGGTGTGTGCTCAACCAGGGCTGTATCAGGGAAGAGCCCAGCACTGGCTGGGCCAAGGTACAAGGGAGCTGCACTGTGGGTAATGGTCCTGGATGCGGCCTGTAGCGCAGCCTCTGAAGTTTTTGGCAACTGGAGCTCATGCTCCACCAGTATCGCCCCTTGCCACTCCCCTGCATGCTGTGCTGGATATAAGGCTACATGGGCCTGTAGTGATTACTATATGCCACAATGTCTCCTTGAATAATAATAGAAAAATGTTGTAAAGAAAGTAGAAATACAATTTTGTACACTTTTGACTTATTAACAACCATGTGACCAGCTGGATGTGTGTCATCATCATACCATCATGATGGGCCTATTGTCTTGTGGGGGACTGGAGGTGTAGCTCTATCCAGTGACATTACCAAGTATCGGTACTCTTCCTCTGGACTGAATGAGGGAAGGGTTGTAGCCTGCGATCTTGTACAATTGTGGAGAAAACACATAAATGCCATGCAGCAGGGCATCGGCTGTGACCGCTTCAAAGGAGCCTGCCACAAGAAAATGGGGAACCTGGGATAGACAATTTAGGCAGGGTCCCCGCCACCATCTTATTGCAGTTGGAGCAACAAATGTCAGCCAGGCAGAGACAACATTGGTGGCATTTTACATATGGAACCAGTCGTGAGCCAAGAGGAGGCCGCAGACCAATAGCCATTCAAGAGCGGCCATTGTGGCTGCTGGTCTGGAAGTTCTGGCAGTACAGTAGCCCCTGAGGGCCTGCCATTACCTGTTGGAAACTAACCTTCCAGCCGCTGCCAGGCTCTGCCCACCTCTTATCTAATGTCTAGGGCACATTTGTAGATATATTTTTAATGACCAAATTATGTACATTATAGATATTTAACCGTATTAATTTTATTGACAAATATGAAAAATGTACATAAAATTATACTAAATAGGCTTCCGGTTCCGGGTCCCATGGGAACGGCAGCAGAGTGCTGAGCTCCGCACCGCCCCAGCCAGCCAGCGTCTCACGCCGCCCGTCACCCGCTCCCTAAGCGCACAGCCTGCAGGGGGAACACACAGGCAGCAGCCGGCTGCCGATGGACAGATTCCTGGCGCTCCCGCAGCCCAGGAAACCGCACAGACAGCTCCCCTACAACGCCAGAGGCATCTCCAAAATGGCGCCCGGCATACAGAAAAGGCAGCAGCAGCAGCATGAAACATCACAGGAGACTGCCCTGATGCCGACCCCGGCTCCTAAGCCCACACCGAAGCCTACACCAGTAAGTGTACCAGAGACACCACACTTGGAGCACACACAGCCTGAACTATTCTCCCCAGTCAGCTCACAAACTCCCCAGCTACAAGCTGCCCCCCTGACATACGCTGACATGGTCAGAGCTATACAAGATACTATTAACCCCATACTAGACGCACATGCTGCAAAAATACAGCAGTCAGTCCAGGACATCAAGTCTCAACTTAAACAAGTCTCCAAGAGAGTTAATACCACAGAGGCACACATGGGAGAAGCATTCCAAGACATTCACTCACTTAAAGCCTCAAATGATTCCCTGCAGAAAACCACATATGCATTACAATTGAAAATCGACGATTTGGAAAATCGTTCAAGGAGGAACAATTTGCGTGTCATAGGACTCCCAGAGACACTTAGAGGCCCTGACCTGTACTCCTTTCTGATCATGACCCTACCGGCACTCCTCAAGATAGAGGACGCGTGTGTGGGGATGGTGGTTGAGAGGGCTCATAGGTTGGGCCAGCCTAGAGACAATGCAGGGAATAGACCCAGAGCAGTAATTTTTAAATGCCTCAATTACCAGCATAAAGAGGCGATCTGGTCGGCATTCCGCCAGAATAGATCCCTGCAATGGGAAGGCAACAAATTGCTGATCTTTCAGGATTTCTCAGCTGAAGTAACGAGAGCTAGAAAGGAGTTCTCCCCTTTGTGTGCCCGGTTGGTGAAAAACCAGACAAAATTCGCTCTCCTATACCCGGCTAAGCTGCGTATCTTTAAGGGGACATCATTTAAGGAATTCAACACAGCCCAAGATGCTGAGGCCTACCTCCTAGAAGAGGCCCAAGCCACTTTCTCACCGGCTGGCCCTGACCCCATCGACCCCATCGTCCAATCCTAACATGGCCCTCAGGATGAATAATCCTCCACCCCGCAGTACCGACCAGCCCAGTGTCACAGTATACGACTGATGTGTCATCTCTTCTACCCCTCCACTACACAATACAAGACAGACCTCCTTCATCGAGAGAGACATACCTTAAGAGATGGATAGAGCACGGGAGCCAAACGGACAATCTTCACTGACTATCACCTCTCCAACAGATGCAGACTCACCCATATTGTTTCCACAGTCTGGGCTCCATACCAATCCACTCCATGCGGGAGTTCTGGAGACTATTTCCTCCCCCATTCCCCCCTCCTCCCTTCACACGTCCCCCCCAAAGGACGCCACTATGCCTATTTAATTCAATCCCCCCTCGTTCCTGCTGGGACAAGCTTGAAACTCCTGCATCTACTGGTCACATATATTGGACACAGACGTTCCTTGGATGCCACCCTGATTGCAAAGGTGACCTGGTGTCACACCTATTTCCCCCCGAGAGGCTACCCGAAAGCGAGATCTCACCGACTCGACTAGCCCATAAGGCCTAACCCCTACCTCCCCCCCCCCCCCCCTAAGGTCCATCTTTAACCTTTATAGGGTGCTAAATATTTTTTTTTGTTCTTTTGATTCAAAATTATGCGTGAAAAAAAAAAAAAAAAATGTAACAGTTATTTGAAGGCTGGGGCGAGCCTTGTGTTGCCGCGCTTATGCTGCTTAGCCCGGAGACTACGGTACCCAGAGGCCTATTCTGCCGATGGGATGCCGGAGGTCCTCTTTACTGTTTGTTTATATGTTGTGTGTTCGGGGCGTTAGGAGACCCGGGTGTGCTGCTCCTTGCAATTTCACATACTTGTGCAACAACGCTCTTTATCGCTGGAATGGCCGACCCGAGCTCCTGGTTTCCCCCATATGTTCAACCCCTTCCCTCTTCTTCCTTCGTGTGTTACCCTTTTATGTATTGTCTTGTCTCTAAGGCCGAGGATAGCAAGCAATGGATATTTTATAGAAATTTGATATATGGTCTCACATGCGAAACTAGATTTGATGTTAACATGACTGTTTATTACCCTTTAGATATTGCTGAATGTCTGATTTGAAAATTGTGACGCTGAATGTAGGTGGCTTCCACATCCCCTCTAAACGGAAAAAAATTCTGCTCTACTTACATAAGATAGAGGCAGAGATAGCCTTCTTACAGGAGACTCATCTGACTCTCCCGGAAACGCTTAAACTAAACTCTTTGGGATGGACGGTGCTGGCATCATCCCCCTATAACTCTAAATCTAGAGGTGTAGTGATTATAGCCAGAAAGCAAATGCCTGTGACTATACACTCCACTGTTTCCGATCCGGAGGGACGATTTGTACTTGTGGAGGCCACCATACACTCACTTCGGTACACGCTATGTAATGTATACGCCCCTAATGCTTTTTCCAAATTGTTTTTTCGCAACTTGGTCACCCTCCTCACCCCCCATTTAGATTCTACAATTGTTCTGGCAGGTGACTTTAATGTGGTCTCATCTAATGTGTTAGACAGGGAAACATCAGCAACACATAGAAGGGCTCTCCCTAGACATGGTATACAATATTTACTGGCCAGTTTACACCTCACTGACGTATGGAGGGCCTGCCACCCCATGGAAAGAGAATTTTCATGCCTGTCTGCAGCCCACAATACGCTCTCACGCATAGATTACATTTTTCTGTCTACTAGAGCTTTCCCATCAGTTCATGACTCTGGAATAGAAACTATCTCTGTCTCAGACCATGCGGCATGTTGGATATCGCTGCTTTCCTCGCAGGATAGGGGCCCATATATCCACTGGCGCTTCCCCAGCCACTTGGCAAACTCCAACAAGTTCAAGTCTCTACTGGAGACGACTTGGATGGATTACAAATATAACAACTCGAACATAGAAAAAGAATCCCCACTCCTCTTCTGGCAGGCATCCAAACCAGTGCTTCGGGGAACTATCATTTCCTATAATTCCCACATTCGCAAAGAAAAGGCGAAACTATATCTAGAAGCCCAGACAGCCCTAACCTCTGCCTACCAAACATTTAAAATTACCCCTACCACACCAAACAAGACTGCATTTACCCAGGCCAAAACAGTGTTTGATGCTTTATTATCAAAAATGGAAACACGTATGACATTCCAAACACAAAATAAGTACCACAAATTTGGGGGTAAATCAAACCGGTTAATGACCAATATTCTCCAAGGCCAACACCCCCCCACCATTATTACAGCCCTGTCTGACGACAAGGGCACGATGGCACACAAAGGACAGGACATTTCAAATATACTACATTCATTCTACTCACGACTCTACGCCCCTTCCCCTATTGATGAATCGAAAAAGGCATCCTTCTGGGCCTCGGTCACCTTGCCGACCTTAACGTCGGACCAAACCAGTCCACTATTGGCAGATTTCACGGAAGAAGAAATAGCCCGAGCAATTGGACAACTCAAAACGGGAAAGGCCCCAGGCCCTGACGGTCTGACCAATGAATACTACAAATTACTGGCCCCAAAACTGACAGCCCCACTAACGACCTTCTTTAACTCCCTGCTAAAGGGTGCCCCTCAACCTGCCTATTTTAACTCAGCCCTACTTAAAGTCATATTAAAACCAGGACGCGACCCCACACAGCCCTCCTCCTACCGACCCATATCCCTGCTTAATACAGACTATAAGCTCTACACCAAACTAGCAGTTAGGCTCAAATTCCTCTTACCCTCAGTAATAAATAAGGACCAAACTGGGTTTATTTGGGGTAGGCACTCTGTATTAAATGTTAGAAAACTGATTTTGGCTCTGCAGTGGTTACAGGCCTCGGAGACCAGACAACCCCATGCTGTGCTGTCACTAGATGCCGAAAAGGCTTTTGATATGATCTCATGGGATCACCTTTTTACCACTTTGGGGGAGTTTGGTATACCGGAGGCCTTTTCCAATGCAATCAGAAATCTGTACACAAATGCCAGCTCTCAGGTTTTAGCCAATAATTATTTGTCCCCCCCGTTCCCGATACTCCGAGGCACCCGACAGGGTTGCCCTCTCTCCCCCCTGCTGTTTGCCCTAGCCCTCGAACCCCTAGCAGTTAGATTACGCAACTCCCCCTCCTTTACAGGTATCAGAATAGGCGCAACAGAAGTCAAACTTAGCATGTTTGCCGACGACATGCTCTTATTTTTCTCTAATCCACAGATCGCTATCCCAGCAGCCATGTCCATTATAGACTCCTTTGGCACTTTTTCAGGTTTCAAGATAAATCACTCTAAATCACAACTCTTCCCCATAGCCATGCCCTCTGCCTTAGTGGAGGCATGTCCGTCCTTACAGCAATACAGCATATGCCAACAACACCTCAAATACTTGGGGGTACTAATCCCATTACAATTAGAAGCACTGTACGCCACTAACTTTAAACCAGCACTACAGGCAATGTCCAAATTAATAGACAGGTGGATGACACTTCCCCTCTCACTATATGGCCGCGTAACAGTGGTAAAAAGCGTCTTATTCCCGAAGTTGTCTTACTTGTTACAAATGCTACCTTTCTCATTATCTAAGAAAGATACCTCTAAATATAACACCATGATATCAAAATTCATATGGGCGTCTAAAAAACCTAGAATGGCAATGACGAGACTATTCCTCCCAAAATCGGAGGGAGGTTTCGGACTCCCCCAGGCCCAGGCGTTCTCGCACGCAGCACTTTTCAGATACGCAACTGACTGGTTCTTCCAGAAATCTAACTACACTAATAATACCCTAGAATTGGCCCTTTTTGACCCCTACTCTCCGGCAGCTCTATTACATACTCCACGGGGGAAAATCCCTGACCAGATAAAGGAGAATATCCTTTTTAAAGACACATATAGAATGTGGACTGCAATCAATAGACAGTTCGGTAGAAATTTTATGAGCTCACCCTTTTCCACTTTCTGGGGCAATCCCTGTTTCATCCCAGGTTTGGAAAACAAAATATACCAAGAGTGGAGGCAGAAGGGCATTTCTTCCATACGCAACATATTTGATCCAGGAGGCTCCTCCATACATCCCTTCTCTTACCTGACTTCAGAAAAAAACATACCCCACACCCAATTTTTTATGTACTTACAGGCCCGACACTATGCCCAATCCCTGCCAAAGTCGTTCACCACCCCCATCACCTCAGACCCGATACTCTCACTGCTAGCCCCACATAATATACTGGGGTACAGAATTAGAAACCTCTACCAACATCTAGTAACAACCCCACAAGAAAAGCTAATGCATCAATTAACCCTTAGATGGCAAGTAGATATACCTTCGCTTCCCCCATATAAAACTCTTTTTAAAACACTCCCATACTCATTGAAATACCTCCAAGCGGCTTCCCTTCAGGAAACCCACCTGAAATTTATAAACAGAGCCTATATTTCTCAACAGCAGAGAAGCCACTTCATACCTGATGACCCAGGCCTCTGCCCCAAATGCAAAATGAGAGGCGCCACTTGCTTCCACAATTTCTGGGAGTGTGGCCTGGTGAAAATATTCTGGAGAAGGCTCCTGGGTTTCCTGAATGAACTCTTTAGATTGAAGCTGACATATAGCCCTCTCCCCTTCCTGTTCTTTTACTACGCAGAATGGGACTTGGGTACAAACAAAAAAAGTATCACCCCGCTACTCACACTAATATTAGGTTTAGCGAAGAAGTTGATATTGACACACTGGATACATAGAAACCCCCCCTCGCTTACCGAACTTAAAAACTCAATTCTAAAAATCCTTTTCTTTGAACGGCAGGCTGCATTGTCCGACATAGAAAAAGGGGTGGCGCGCTTTTACGCTAAATGGGAAGTTTACATCTTGACACTTGACGCGCCAATACAAACCGCTATACAGAAAATCTTCGAAAATACAACCTGGTTCATGACACGTCAACTGACCTTACCTGCAGTTGTCACTTAGTTGGATGAGCAGCTGGATCTCCTGACAGATTAAATGGCTAGCCACATATACAGCAATGTATTTAAGATATTTACCATGAGGCCTTTTCTATCGGCAAAGCTATCCCCTACAAAATATTTGTGTTGTGTTCCCCCCAATCTTCCCCTTCCTCGCTTCCCACCCCCCTCCTTTTACCTTTATAATTGTACTGTTTAAGTAACGTGGAGACTGTTTATAACCCAGATACCCCCCCAATGTTCTGTAATGCTTTATGAGGATCCATTCGATAGTCTGACACTGGTATAAACGCCAATGGTGGATGCAATATAATTGCCGATGACAATGATAACTTATGTCCTGTATACCCCTTTCCACCATTACTAGTAACTGAAGGGGCGATATACTAGCTCCTTTAGATATAAGAATCTACAGTTGTCTTGCAACCACTCCACATAGGCGAAGACAGACGAACAAAACGAGAATTGGATGGGGTATCGTTTCTTTATTCGTCATTCATAATACCACATTTTCTGTGTACTGTTTTTCTATGCAAAAAATTTAATAAAAAATGTTTAACAAAAAAAAAAAAAAAAAAAATTATACTAAATAAAGATTAAATAGCTTTAATATAATTCATTCCCCCCCCAACTGTCTCGCTTATCGCAGGACCGTCCAGCATCTATTTAGAGAGGCAGAGGGGCTGGGGGCATGACCAGAACGACAGTGCTGGCCATGCACCCGTAGTGATGTAAAATGTGGATCCCCCTATGGCATAGACCCACACCCATTTTCCTGAGCCGTGTGATTTCTACATTGAAGATGTTTGGAGGTATGCTTGGTTTAATTAAACAAATATCAGCATATTTGGAAAAATATTAGCCCATTAAGTTTTTGTTTTTAAAGTGATTTTTTGGAGATTAAAATATTGCCTTGTAATAATCAGGGGGGGGGGGGGGGGGGGGAATACAATCATGGAACCATGACAGATGAAGCCTCAAAAAGTATGGTGGTCACTACCATAAAAGTATAATACATTCAGCCTTTAAGCGTATGCACCCCATTGGTCCAGTACGCTATTTGTGTACTGAGCTGGTGTCCCATCTGATGTCTGTTGCAGATCAGACCATCAGGCTCTCATCTTTCAATGGGATGCCAACAGTCAGAAGACCGATGCCAGAATTCCAACATCAATTAGGATGCCGGCATTTCAATCCCGTCTGCCCACATTCTGAAAGTATGTGGGCAGTTTAGTGTGCAGCCAGGAGGACGGGGTGTGTTTGGGCACTTACAGCTATGATTTGTCAACCAGCTAGCACCCTGTAGTCCAGCGCATCAGATGTATGGCAATGTGAATGCATTGTGATAAATTGCATGTGACAATAGCACATCAACTACAAAATTGCATTGAAGAACTTCCAAGAAGCTGCAGGGGGAGTTCAAGGGAAATCACATGCGACTTGAGCCTTAGATATGTTACACAAGTATATGGGGCCATTATAGAAGGGAGGGGTCAGGTCCCCATACTATAGGATTATTGACATGCAATTTGGGCTCTTTGCATGCGATTGCAGCGATCAATTGCATGAAAAGCATCCAAATTGAATGTGATTGGCAGCAGTCGTCCCAGCTGCACAAAGCAATCTGTGGGATTGCTTCTAAGCTGGGCAGACTTTGCTGGGATCGCATGCGATAAATGTCATGCAAAAGGATCGCACTGCATGAGGCAGAGGGGTTGGGGGCCAGCAGCTTACACAGCGCTGGCCATGCTCCTGTAGTGATGGTATCCTTGTAAGGCCATGCCCCCTGTGACATAGGGCACACCCCTATTTCAGCCATGCGAGCATCCAGACTTCTAAAATCAAAATGTTGGGACGTATGCTTTCACTAGAAATTTATCATATAACAAAAAAAAAAAGCTTTCTTAAAAATGGTTTCTACTTTATAAACTATACAGCCTATAATAAAAACAGTATATTCTTGAATTACTGTATATTAGTTTATATTTTCTTGTTCTAATGCTACCTTAGTGAATTTGGCCCAATTTTGATTACAACGCATTGCTAGGCATTAGCGGCACCTAGTGGTCACTTGCAGACTTGTTTGTACACTAAAGGGAAAGCCTTGTTCTTATTCCTTACTAGTGAGCCGCCCTTCTGCTTTGTACAGGTACATTTTTTCTAGTAACAGTGATGTTTTTACATAAAAAATAAAAATAAATGAGTGACTTATAATATATTTCTTTATCGACCACATTTGTCATTTTTCCTTTGGACAGGAATACAAAAAGATTTTTTTTTTTTTTTTATGTAATACGCGAAAGGGCCACAAGAAGTTGTCCTGGGAAGAACATTCCCCACTTAGATCAACTCCAGCTACATTAGGTGTTTGATCTTGTTCTTTATTCATGGTCATGGCAAAGCAAACTTATCGGGAACTGGACTTGTTTAAAATGAAACAGTAAATTTGAGGGAATCATTGGTATCCTGGGTATTAGAACATTTCTCCGGTTTCCTACCACAATCCCTTAACCCTAGAATGTCTGTATGTGTGTGTGTACATGTGGTAGGGAATATAGATTGTAAGCTCCACTGGGGCAGGGACTGTTGTGATTGTTCAAATATTCTCTGTAAAAGCGCTGCCGAATATGTGTGCGCTATATAAGAAACTGTAAATAAAATTGTTAAAAAAAAATAAAATGCACCTTTGTTATCTGATGTATTTCCATAGTTTATTTGTTTCCATTGGTGTTATGTATCACATGACGTTCCTTATGCATTTCCACCCACACCAAATGAACACTTGTTATGTTCAATGAGAAGAACAAAATGAATCAAAGAGCAGAAGCATCCGATAATAAGAAAACTAATTTTATCCTACAAACCGCATAAACAGAATTAGGTCAAAATCACAGTTCCAGAAAATCTGGCTGGCCTTCCACGTCTTCTAGAATAATCTAGTGATAGATTTCTGGGTACATTCCTGGCATCAATGCCACAATAGCCTTACAACTCCTTGTGTAACCCGGTAGCAATGCTTTAAGACGTGGACGGAAGGTTTGGTGGTTCCCCGTAAGATTCTAACTTTCTTAAGGCTGCATACGAAGGGCACCGTCCAGACGAATGACTTCTGCATTCAACATGGGGTTTTCTACAATGGTTTGTACCAGGTGGGCATACTCTTCAGGGTGGCCCAGTCGGCTGGGGAAAGGTACTTGCTTGGCCAGGAATTCTCTTGCCTTCTCAGGGAGCCCAAGGAGGAGAGGGGTTGCGAACAAGCCTGGAAAGACAGAATATTCGGTGACATTTTACAGTGTTCCGGAGCACAGAAAAAATCTAACACAAGAAAAAAAAAAAAAAAGTGTTTTCCAATGTTGGTCCCCAAGGCTCACTAGCGGTCTAGGGTTTTGCAATATTCATACTTGAGAACAGATTTAAAAAAAAAAAAAAATTTTAAGGTACTAAATAAGCCAACGGTGTTCAAGCAAAGTGCATACACACCGAGCGATTTCCCCCTGCCCAGTGATTTTTCCAGGGCGTGGACAGCTTTCCATAGTAGGAAGCTATGGAAAGCTGTCCACCCTGTCTCATCTGCTGTAATACCAGCAGATGAGTGCGGGCAGCTGGCGATGTTGCCAGAGCGCGCATCACCACTCTCCCGTACACACTAGGCCGGTTTGGAGCGGAAAGCAGCTGGTGCAACAAACTGAGCTGCTTTCAGCTCAAAATCACCCAGTGTGTATGGGGCTTTAGCGGGGGGACCAGACTCCATAACGCCTCACTGGGAACACTACAAGAAAAAAGGGTCATTGTTAATCATTTAAACCTTTCCTAGAGTAAGAATAGCACAACGAAAAAAGTCACTCATATCTAGTATTGACTAAGGAGGAAGTGTACAACAGGGAGACAACACACGGCACCAAGGTAACCTTGCGATGCTGCTCGCAGTGAAAACTCAGTCACGGAGATAGCGGGGAGTGTCTGCAAAAACAAGGCGATCTTATATGCATACAAAAAATGGCGCCATCACAACTCCCATGTGTATTCTTGAACAGCCATGAAGGCACAATGGGACCACTCGCACTCAGTTGCCGAGCATGTTGTGATGGCTTTGGTGGACGTGAGCAGCTGCCTCAGTTTGCTGCTGCTTTGTTAGTACTGCAAACGCGTCTGAATCAGGATTCCTCAGCTGTAACAGTCTCACAGAGAGCATCAGTCACAGGGGTTGTGATCATTTGGTCCACAGCATGATGGTCGACAGTCATTAGGTCGACATGGGAAAAGGTCGAAAGGTCATTAGTTCGACCTTGTCTATGTCGACAGTCAAAAGGTCGACATGGGGTTTTTCACTGTTTTTTTACCTGAACATCAACATAGTCGACATGCACTGCATCCGCTCGCTATGCGTCGGGCACGGTGCCTGGCTGTGCTCGGCACACTATTTTATTCTCCCACCATGCCCTAGTGGATGGTAGGGCATGAAATACCGCCTGTCGGCACACGTCGGGTCAAAAAACAGTGAAAAAACCCATGTCGACTTAGACATTGTCGAACTAATTACCTGTTGAACTGACGGCCTTTCCACCTAGACCCATGTCGACCTAGACCCATGTCGACCATCATGCTGTAGACCAAATGACCGTATCCCCAGTCACAGACACAACATAGGCAGCTATTTTGTGTGGTAATGCATTCTTTCACAAAAACTCTAATCAGATTTTATAGTTTGTAGTGAATTTCCTGGCTGCAATTGCATAAAGAGAAATAAAATGTAAACTACTTATATTACTATATCTGTATAAGTGGGACCCTCTTTCTTTACTACAGGTGTCCCATATGAATAAGTTGAGGGGGGGGATCCCAGATAAGGGATCACAAGGATGCCTGGCAAACGTAACTTTATTAAATCGCACAAACTCACAGCAGACATTTGTGGACCGACCCTCTACACAGCTTATCAATTTGCCAGCAATCCATGACCTCACTGAATAATCCCCCAACTACTATCCCTGTAGGGCTGGTCATAGATGTATGACTAGGCATCATTCCCAAGAACATTACTGCTGGACACAAAATGGCTGCCTTCACTATGTGTAGGCATCAGGTAGTATAAACAAATGGTTCCCTAGTGCAAGGATGGGGAACCTTTGGCTCCCAGCTGTTGCTGAAGTAAACATCCCAGCATGCTCTGCTACAGTTTTGCTTTTTGACAATGCTAAATAGTTGCACGGCATGCTTGTATGTGTAGTTCAACAACAGTTGAAGGCCAAAGGTTCCCCTTCCCTGCCCTAGCAGGTCACATTTATGTAAGTAAAACAGATATAAAAAGGAAAGTACCAGGAGCGATGGTCACGACTCTGATGCCAAGTGGAGCCAGATCTCGAGCGATAGGGAGCGTCATTCCTACAATTCCCCCTTTGGAGGCAGAGTAGGCCGCCTGTCCAACCTGCAACAGTACACAATGTGACCAATACAGCAAAGCTCATGTGACACATTACAAATAACCAGAAGTAGGCAATTTCATATACATATAAAATAAACCATGCTGGGAAATCACACTACACCAGAGAGGAGCACGGTGCCGTTGGACCTCAGGATCTCCACCTGCTTCCTTGTGCAATCACCAGTTACACATTTATCCTACATGTTCTTAGCTGAACACAAGAATTAGAGGGGGAGAGGGACAGATTACTGTGCTACCCAGAACTTAACAATTGTGTAGGAACAAAAACAGCAGCATGGACGATGTAATGGTTAGTATTACTGCCTCACAGCACTGGGGGTTGGTTCCCACGTTACATCTGCCCCACCTACAGCAGCATGGTTTTGTCCATTTAAGAAAAAAAAAAAAAAAAGTGCTTTGTTTGCTAAAGAGTCCAAAGGAGAAAACACAATACACACAGGGCCCAATTCCAGCTTGAATACATGGTCAATGTCCACAAGACTGAGCAATTAATGGTAGACTGTACATGCACCGCGGTAGAGTTGCGATGCCGCTCTCGCTGAGAATTTCAGCGCAGTTATTGACAGGAAGGTATTGTTTAAGGTAGGAAACAGGGAATGTCTGCAAGCAAAAATGCGTATCAATCCAGTTTCCATAATCAGATGAGATCATGTACATAGAGAAACACGCCTCCAGTGTCTCTATTGGCGCGTCCACTCTTCATGATCAGACACTCATTTCGGAAGTCTATGGGCCGGATTCAAAGTTGATCGCTGTTGTGCGAATTTGCAATCCGTTTGATCATGGAATGACATTCATGTGCACAAATTGTAGTGCGCATGCCCAAATAGCAAACTGGATTGACAGGAAGCTGGCGTTTGGGGGGTGGTAACTGAACTTTTTTTTTTTAACTGAGTGTCCAAAAAAGAAAAATGCAGGCCTGCCCAGGCGTTTTAAGGGAGGATGTGTGACGCCAGTGCGTGCTTCGGTCTGCCTGTCGCAGAACTGTAGAAGGGTCAGACTTACTCACATGTACACAGACTGGAACTCACAGATTTGCGCAGGTTTTCTGTCTGTCTCGGCGACGGCTATCTAGTTGCAGTCATCTGCAACTTTGCAGATGAGCGACCAGGTCTGAATTAGGCCCTATGTTTTTGCACCAAGGCTGAGTATATGTATGCAGTTGCCATGGCGCTGGTGGATGTGATGTGAGCGTTTGCCTCACTTCACTTGACATGATTAGCAAGTCCAAAGTCCACAAAAAATAAATACATTTGCAGCTGTGTAATGTGCACACAAATCACTATCACAATCTGCACAAGGAATAGTGTGCAGATGTGAAGGTTAAAGAGTCCGCATCTGTGTACGGGATACAGCCGCTAGGTTGACACTATAAAGGTCAACATACATTAGGTCGACCACTAACGGTTCACAGGGCTTAGGGCTACACAAGCATTAGGTCGACAATGGGAGAGTCGACATGCGTTTTTCACATGGTTTTTATTTTTAGCCGACCTGACCATCCACTAGGGCGTGGAAGGAGAATACGATAGGATCCGAAGCACAGCGAGCCATGCGAAGGGACGCGGTACACTGATATGGGGTTCATGTCGACTTACAGCGAAATTCGGAACAAAACAAATAACCGTGAAAAACTCATGTCTACCTAATGTATCAGTTGTATTGACTTTCCAACCCACGTCTACCTATTTCATGTGTTGACCTTAAGTGGTCAAAACCTAAATATATGTCGACCCTGTGACCCATACCCCTATGTACACAACCGAAAGCGATTACAAGCAACTGGAATCATAAGCACCGGTATCGCTCCTGATATAAGGATGAATGGGCCTCACTGGTTGGTAGTGAGGTGTCTGCAACTAGTATAAGTGTCCCGTGACCATGTATACAAAGCTGCAGCCTGTTTAGAGGTTTCAGGAGGATCTCCCGCATGAAGGAATGGGTTGGGGCAGATGCAAAGGAATGTAATGATGCCGCTGTCCCAAGCTGAAGGCTGCAGAGATGTCATGGTCGCTGAATGCAGGGGGATAGTCGCATGGATTTCTTCTAGCTGGAATTGCCACCGCTCTAGGTCAACTCAGAGACAGACCCTCCATTTACTGTAGGAGGAATGTATCCAACACACAAATACATACAGATGACACAACACATCTTTCTCATACTCCAAAATGTTAGGTCATTACATAAAAAGAAGCGCCTGACCTGTCCATCAAAGGCAGCGATGCTGGCTGTATTAATGATGACTCCTTTCTGTCCATCAACATCTGGCTCATTCTTCACCATCTCTGCTGTCGCTAGACGAATAACATTAAAAGTTCCGGCAATGTTCACCTAAGAGAATAGCAAATAAAATATAACTCAACAACTTTTATCGGGTCCGGTATGATATGCCGGCGGTCGGAATACCGATGCCGGAATCCCGACCGCCGCAATGTCAACAAGGGGGGGCTGTGGAACGCTTGCGGGCGCACAACAGCATGGGCACACTATTTTATTCTCCCTCTATGGTTGTCGTGGACAAAGTGCCGGCATTGCGGCGGTCGGGATTCCGGCATCGATATTTCGACCGCCGGCATATTGACCGCATCCCTTTTTATCTTACCACCAAAAACAAGTACTAATGTAATTTAATCGCTAAATTATCCAAGCTGATGTTTGATGCTGCAGCGTATATTGGCCTTGATGCAGACTGTATTCATTCCCAGGGGGACCTTGCGCATGTTAACTGCATACCATGTGCAGTGGTCCGATAATCGGCCATCCTGCGATCGGGTCTGAATCAGGCCCATTATTTGTTCACACTCAAATGATTGAAAACTGTAGAAATTCTTCCAAAATACAGGTTTTAATACAATAGCTTATACAAACAGAGAAAATAGAAAATCAAGTTCTAATATCGTTTAAACCTACATTTATGACCCTCTGGAAATCTTCCAAGCTGTGCGGCCTCTGTTTGCTTTTGTTGTAGGTTTTTATAGCTACGGCAATCCCAGCGCAGTTCACCACAATATTCACTCCTCCAAACTTGGAACGGGCCACCTCCAACGCATTTGTCACATCCGACTCGGAGGTCACCTACATTCAATTACCGGCAGAAAGCAAATCAGATTAATATTGACGCAAAAAAATAAAAAATATGAAAAACATTTATGTATAAAAAGAGGTTGCATGTTTTTATTTAAAAGTGGAAGCAGGCAAACTTTTTTTTTTGTTGAAGTCAAACATGGTCCTTTAAAAGATTTAATATGGCCACCAGCATCACAAGTACACCATAGGTGAGACATCTATATTACAGATGAGCAGGTTTGGTTTCCTGGAACCAAACCCACCCGAACTTAGGACTTCCAGAGCAGATCAGAGTCCCGGCACGTTGTCCTTCCAGACTCGGAATTGGGAATGAAACAAAACATCATCTTAGTGGAGTCAGATCTCAGAGTTTGGGTCTATAAAGTTGTCTTCTGACTGATCCAGTCAACATCTGTTATGTGAGACAACGGCTGTCTCAGGCAACCAGTGGCCTGGTAAAATGGGAACGGCTGCTGATTGGATGTGACAGACAGGAGTGTAGAGAGACAAGTTGGGGACCTGTCAAACTGTCTGAATGGTCATCGGCCACTGTAGCCCTGTCAATGTGCAGAATTGGATGGTCTGGGCTGCTCTGCCCTTTCTCAACCTGACCCTGTATCAGCATCTTGCAGAGAGAAAAAAGTGATTTTCCACTAAGGAGAGGTAAGCGGGATTATTTGGGCTGAAAAATAAAAATCAGACAGGCTCCTGTAGTATTTAATTGGGACTTTCTCCTGAGGAAGCTGAGTCACCATAGCCCAGAGTAATGCATTAACATTGTACCTGACTCCTGTTACTGAAATAGACTTCTGTATGGACTTTGCCATTCACCTAGGAACATTCTGAATACCAGTGGATCTTTCCCATTCATCTACAAATTTGTTTGCTGCACGGACTGTTTGGACAGTCTCATATGGACTCGAGGAAGAAATACCAATACACGTGGTCTAGATCGTGCTTGCATTTATACCTTCTCACATATATGCCTTTTCTTTACCATATAAAGCCCAATGTATATAAACTAGCACTGGTTTCACTGCTTCTCGGATTTGAGAGATGATTAATATCACGGTGGGTGGGATACTGGCAGTCAGAATCCAGATGCCAGCGTTCCAGCGAACAGCCGGTGTCTGAATCCCAACTGCTGGAATATCCTGATAGGAAGTGTGCAAGGGGGGTTTAGCATTCGGCCGGGTGAGGGGGTGCAGTGGTTGGAAGATTTAGGCACTTTCCTCAGATTATACAGGGACTGTTTGTTAGTTTTTTCATAGACAGTTCATTATCAATAGTTAAAAATCACAATGAACACATTAGGAAACATACAAAACATTGAAATACCCCAATAGAATAACATAGGCCATGATGGGGGGAGAATAGCAAGAAAAAGACTCCTAAAACACTTATCCTTGTAAACCTTAAGGGTCCCATACCCTACTCGACTTCTGTGGGGGAACTCGCACTGAATTCCCCTTGAGCAGCTGGGAGCCTGCGGTACTACTACAAGAGATTTATCACGAGATCCCAGTTTCCTGCCGCGGGGAGAGGGGCAGACCTGGCTGCATAAATGCATGTACGTATCTCCACCTCCACTGCACACGGGACTGCCAGAATCGGATGAAATCGGACCCAAATTGCATATAGGCCTTAAGACCAGGGCTATTTTTCAGCAGGCTTCAGCAGGAACTGAGACCCTTATTCTAGTTCACTCTGACAAAATATTTCTTAGAGGGACAAAACCATGTGCACTGCAGGTGAGGCAGGTGTTACTTGTGCAGAGATAATTAGATTTGGGTGGGGTTTTATACCTGCCTCACCTGCAGTGCACATGGTTTGTCCATCTAAGAAATATTTTGTCAGAAAGAGTGAACTAGAATAAGGGCCTCAGTTCCTGCTGGAGCCTGCTGAAAAATAGCCCTGCTTAAGACTATACAAAATCGTAATAAACTGATGACCCTTAGTACGATCATCCCATGTAATCAAAATTGAAAGTAATGTGACAGTACAAAAACCATGAGGTGGTTTCAAAAACTTGTAAGATTTTAATAAAAATAAAAGTTGCATAAGCCTAGACTTAACAGTTTCTAGGAAGGGAGAGGCCGAAGCCCGTTTGCTAAGTAGGACTTTTTTGTCCAGTTAATAGTGTGATAATAGACCTAAATTACTGACCCACAGCTCAAGGTAATGGGTATGGAATGAATTTCCTTCTATGTCGTCGCGATCATGATGCAAGAAATATCAGGAGTCCGATTCTTAAAGAAGAATTTTTATTGAATAAAAAAACCCTCACCCACATTAGAGAGCAAAAAGGATACTCTCTGGGCAAGTATCAAAGACAGAATGCCTGCTGCGTTGTCCCCAGAACTTGAATATATAAAAAGGCATAACATTTTAATATTAACCTCCCCATAATTATATCATAATATTTCCTAATACGGATAAAATAAATATATGGTCATATCTTTATAACTTTCAGACCAGTGCGTTTTGAGACAAATAATATATGTCAATGGAGTTGGCAACATCTCATTGAGATGTCCTTGCAATTCTAAGAAACAAAATGGTATGTGTAGGGGTTAACGGCCAGTTGGAGATAGTTCCTGGGTTGGGGACCATTTTTTGGAAGGCTGGAAGTCCATTCTGGGAATTACCTGGCCTAATAGCAATATCAGCAAACAAGTGATTGAGATTTTAGATTATGCAAGTGTCAGGTCACATCTGTTCTGAAGGAAGTTAATCGTTAATATAGTCAGCTAGTCACAGAACAGAAGTATATAGGGGTAGATTTATTAAGCTTGGGGAAGTGCTAAAGTGTCTGGTCTTGATCACCGGCCAATCAGCTCCTACCTGTCATTTTTCAAACTAAGCCTGTAACTTCACAATTAAAAGATGATTGGCCGGTGATAAAGTACCAGCCACATTATCACTTCACCAAGCAAAATAAATCTGCCCCATAGTGCATTATCTGCATACATATAGGAATATGCGTCCAAATCTAAAACTACCCGAATAAATAATAGTTTTGACAGTGGTTACAGCATAAACAAACTTATAAAATGGAGTTAATATACCTTACGTATTCCCCCAAAACTTTTGTATCCCTTTGCAGGACTGAAATGATGGAAAAAGATGCATTAAAGCGGTTACAAGAGCCAGACTTACCAGGCACCAACTTACTTCTACGGGGGCTTGGGAAATATATGCTCGATCAACACTATATAGATCAGGGCTGGGCAACACCGGCCCTCCAGATGTTTGTGAACTACACATCCCAGGATGCTTTGCATTAGTTTTGCTATGTGGCCATGCTGAAACTAATGCAAAGCATCCTGGGATGTGTAGTTCACTAACATCTGGAGGGCCGGTGTTGCCCAGCCCTGATATAGATGAACCTCTTGAAGCCACAAACACAAATATTGCAACGATGACCATTCCTAGCGTTTACCAGGAGAGCTGTCCTTTGCTACTTATTTAATGCATATAGCTTTACTACATGCTGCAACGCTTGTTGATAAGTGACTAATTGCATCGAGCGCAAAATGCAACGCTTAAACCACCCTGTCCTTGCAGGGACTATGCATTAATCATTGTATTTGTAAGGAGATCTTGGCAGTGTTAGTGAATAAGATCACGTTGCTGGATGCACTTTCATTAGGCAGATATATGAAGCCGCGCTGATTTTAGCTTTTTTCTTTAACCCCTTCCCGACGCAGCATGTTTTTGCCTTCCTGACAGAGGCCTTTTTTTCAAATCTGACATGTTTCACTTAAGTGGGGATAACTTTTTTTTGCTTTTACTTATCCCAGTGATTTTGAGATTGTTTTCCCGTGACACATTGTACTTTAAATTAGTGGTAAATTTTGGTCGATACAGTTTTTTTTTTTTTGTGAAAAATACCAAAATGTCGTAAAAAAATGGAACATTTTGCTATTTGCAAAATGTAAAATTTTCTGCTTGTGAGACAAATAATCATACCACTCAAAATAGTTAATAACTAACATAGACCATATCTAAACCTTATTTTTAAATCATTATTTCAAGCTCCTTCAATTTTTTTGGACACTAGGGGGCAGCAGAGTCTAAATTTTACCCATCACACATTAAAACGCTGTTTTTGGCTGTTCACGTTTGAACAGCCAATCGCAGCGATCGCCCATGACGGGGGGCATCGCTGCCCCCCCTGGGCAATGAGGGAGGATGTCTGCTGTCACCTACGCAACATCTCACGCATCAGACCATTCCTCTCCACTGACGCGACCAAAATTCTCATTCACTCTCTTGTCATCTCCCGCCTTGACTACTGCAACATCCTTCTCTCCGGGCTACCTCTCACCCGCCTCGCACCTCTCCAATCCATTCTTAACGCTGCTGCTAGGCTCATCTTCCTCTCCCGCCGCTCTACCTCCGCCTCCCTCCTCTGTCTATCTCTTCACTGGCTCCCCATTCCTTTCCGAGTTCTCTTTAAACTCCTCACCACCACCTACAAAGCTCTCTCCTCCTCCACCGCTCCTTACCTCTCTTCACTGATCTCTATCCACACTCCCTCCCGTCCTCTTCGCTCCATCGCTGACCGCCGACTGACCTCTCACCTAATCACCTCCTCCCACTCCCGTGTCCAAGACTTCTCTCGCGCTGCCCCCCTGCACTGGAACAACCTCCCGCCACCCATCAGGCTTTCTGATTCCCTTACCTCCTTCAAGCGCTCCCTCAAAACCCACTTTTTTCGACTAGCCTATCCCTCCTCCTAACCTCTTTTGATCCTCTTATCCTGCCTCCGTTCCCCTCCGTTCCTACTTATCCTATTGTTTTTCGTTCGTCCACCCACCTATTTTTAGTATGTTAACTCTTATGAGTAGGGCCCTCCTTCCTCACGTACTCACCCTACCTCTTTACCTCACCTGTGCTCCTGTCCTGTTCTTCCCTTCCTCTACTTCATCTTTAGTCTCCTTGACAATTTTGACACCTACTTCTGAACTGATGCTGATTTTAGTTCTACCAGCTATACCCCCATTTATACTGTATTTTTCAACACACCCTGTACGTTACCTCGTCATTTTTTTTGTTTGCTATGTACGGCGCTGCGGACACTTTGCGGCGCCCTATAAATAAACGTACTACTACTACTACTACAGCAGACATTGTCCCTCTGTCACCGCGTCTGTAGACGCAGTGGCACTTTGAAGTCATGACGTACATGTACGTCATGTGTTGGGAAGTACATCCCGGCCATGACGTACATGTACGTCAAATGTCGGGAAGGGGTTAAAAATAAATAAATCCAAAACAAAACCATTATTCCAAATTCAAGACCTGGAGCTCGGTGCACATCTCTAGTTTATTTATACCTACATCAGTCGGCGCAAATGCACATTTCTCTCCAAGAGACTGCGCAACGCTGCTCCCGTCGGTGCTTGGTAAATCAAGGATGACGGCGCTGGCTCCATGACGCACTAACCGCTCCACTGTGGCCCGACCAAGACCCGAGGCTCCCCCAGTGACAATTCCAACCAGGCCCTGGAACAACAGCACTTTCATTGTAGAAAGAATTACAGGAATACAATAAATACATTAAAACAATATATACATGGCCTAAAGCATAATTCATGAGGATGCAGCTACCAATTTATAGGGCATGGGTCCTTTAACTGCGGCCCTCCAGATGTTGTGAAACTACAATTCCCAGCATGCCTTGCCACAGTTTTAACACTCCCTTATAGGAAAACTGTGGCAAGGCATGCTGGGATTTGTAGTTTCACCACATCTGGAGGGCCGCAGTTTGAGGACCCATGTTATAGGGACCTTACCGATTGGTTTACTGCACTATGGAGGAATTTAAATTTTTGCCGTCTAAATTTTCCTCCATTGATGGCAAGCATAACTGAATCGGTTTTTTTTTCTCCCCAAGGGGCCAGGACACGGAGTATAGTTTGCCCCCGACACCCGTAAAGCTCAAGGTTCTGATTGGCCCATAGGCCAATCAGTCAAACTAAAAAGATGATCATCGATAGGCAAAACCATCATCCATTGCATAGTATGCCACCATCAATGGCTGTTTGCACTATTGCAGCGATGGCCATCCCTACTGATGTCCGTGTCAGTCCCGGGTTCTAGGGCCCGTTGCTTAAGAAGCTGCTTGGAGATTGCATAGGACACGAATCAGATTTAAAGACGAGTCACAGGGAGCTAAAAGGAGGAATTGCTCAGGTGTCCTGCGGTTATACTGTCCACACTAGCTCCTTAGGAGAACATAATGACAGGTAAGCAGTGACGGTTATGGTGTTCACATTAGGGCATTTTTAACTCTACACCCTTGTAGGGGTGCCGGACGGGGTCAAAACACCGAAAGCCGGGTTGGCTGTCGGCTATTTTCCCTCGTGGGGGTCCACGACCCCCATAGAGGGAGACTAGAATGCGTAGAGAGCCACCGTGCACGCAGCTAGCCCGCAAGGGGCTTAGTTGCGTTCACCATGCTGTCTGGGTCCGGCCAGTTGGGACCCCGACTGTCGGACCCCTATACCACACCCCCCTGGTAGAAGGTCTCTTCTGTGGAAGCAGAGGAGACTAGCACAGACTGTATTGTTTTCATCTGGGGCACAATGTGTTTACATTTTGTGTTCCATGGGAGACATTGGGGAACAATGATAATTTTTTATTTTTTTTATGTAGGTACCAATGTGATATTAGTTTTCATGTGCGGGCCAATGTATTTATATTTGATACCTGTGAGGACTGTGTGATTATTTTTTTTCATATGGGGACCAATGGGTTTGTTTATTTATCCTGTGGGGAGCCAATGTGTTTTTGCAGGAGGGGGTCTGATGGTGTACCTTGGTAAATTTTAAATTCTTCTTTGGTGTGCAGAGTTAAAAAATCACTGCTATACAGACTTCAAACAGGTTAATGGTAAACAATCGATGGTCACCCTTGGTGCAGCTGGTGATCATCGATGGTTGTTGTGGAAGCATATCGACTGCTGGGTCCTGGTGTCCAGCTGTATACAAAAGCAGCGTGGGAGAGGGAGCCCCAGATATAACCAATGCTGCTGATTGGGTGACTGCACAGTCACCAGACACCCTGCTATGATACAGTCACCACCAGTCTGCCACTGGAGGGAATCTGCAGGAAGACCCCCCCCATTGCCAGCCATTGGGCAGAAGCTTTGATGAAAGAGTGAATGGTGCAGGGGCCTACTTTGATTTTCCGTAGGACCTGCAGCACATTCTGTATATACCTCCCACGGTACTGGTCTCATGGTCCTCTTCCCTAGCCACTCACTAATAACTCACCTTCAGGCTTCTCAAGTTTGCCATGTTTCCACAAGCAGATCCCTGACAGATGAACCAGCAGCCAATCTATTGCATAGAAGATAAGAAGTAAGCTAATCAGAGAAAAGCAAACATCATTTTAAGCTAAAGGCCCCCATACACTAGGGCGACTTGTCCTTAGGACAAGTCGCCCCCGACTTCCCCCTGAGCTTCCCCGGCTGCTCCCCGGGGGAGCTTGATTAGATTGGCACTTGATGTGCCATTTTTTACATGTGATAAATTGTCTCGATTTATCACATGTAAAAAACCCGGGGAGCAGGGCTGCTGGTGGGAGTGGGGGGGCTGGGGACGCTGCGGGGGACACAGGCGGCATAGAGCCGGAAGCTGTCAGTGATAGAAAAAAAAAGCCTATACAATGAATGGGCAGCCTGTGATTGGCTGAGCGCTCTCTCAGCCAATTGCTGACTGGCTGAGAGAGCGCTCAGCCAATCACAGGCCGCCCATTCATTGTATGGGCTTTTTTTTTTTTTTATTCCGTACTGACAGCTCCCGCCGGCTCCCCCTGCCCGGCTCTATGCCGCCTGTGTCCCCCGCAGCGTCCCCAGCCCCCCCTGCTCCCTCTACCCGCGCCGCCCCACTAGGTCCCAAGTCGGGTGGTCGGACGTGCAGCAGGTCCGACCACCCGACGCAGATCCGATGCGCACGGGACCGCGCATCGGATCTGAGGGGACATCTAAACTAGCCGATTTTGGTCCGATTTCGGCCAGATCCGACTGATCTGGCTGAAATCTGACCAAAATCGGCTAGTGTATGGGGGCCTTAACTTTTAAGCTGTGTACACATGCTTAGATTTTTCCCTGTTTTCGATTCGATTTTGCTTATAGAAGCAAAATCGAATCCACATCGAATGGTTTTTAGGACACTTTCGATCTGCATTCGATTCGAAACGTGCTCCTGTTTTCTCAAGATCGAATACAAAAAATCTACTATGCAGCCAAGGAAATCTCAAATTCGATCCAGTAAAATCGAATGAGTACATTGTGCCTACATTGTGAAATCGAATCGAATGCAAAAGTACAGATCTAATGCCAAATCGAATGGGATGATCTAATAGAAAATCGAATCTAACATCAAATCTAAGCATGTGTACAGGGCTTAAAACTAATGAAAACGATTATTCCATCTGCAGTTATCCAAAAGCTAAATGGCTGGGTGAAAAAAAAAAAAAATCAATGCAGCACAGTCTTAAAGGGACCATCACTGCTTGCCAGTAGTATTAAAGGTATTGTGCTGACACAATCAAACACCAGGACTATGCACGGTTTGTGTACAGAATGCCAGACCCTGACACAGACTGGGTCTCTCGTACAGCTCTCACCAGAAGCCTTTTCCTCGATAACACTAGATAACATCCTGTGGATCTCAAACAATGGTGGAACAACAATTCCCAGGATGCCCTGATGCCATGGTGGGATTTGCTAGAGAGCCCACAAGTCTGCTATCCTAAGCACCCAGCCTTAGTGCTGCTGGCCCTGTGTACATGCAGCAAATACATGGCTCCCCTGTGCAGCAGCCCCATGTAACACACACACACACACACAATATAGTCACCTGCTGCTACTGCTACTGCTACTTGTTCCTGCACTCAGTCACCTCTGACTCATCCCATGTGATGAGATCTGTCCTGTTCCCTCCTCCCCCTCTTGCCTCGGTTACCCTCTCATTCTACTTCCGGGTCTCTCCACCCCCTCAGTTCAACAAACTTTATCAACAGCTGTTTCTCGTTTACAGGGTTTTTCTTTATGCAATTGCAAAGCCATGCTGGATAATTATTGTTATTTATATCACAAGGCTGCAGTCAGCTTCTCATTCACGCTCCATCTTCATATTTAGAACGTGTATTAAAACTAAGCAACAATAGCATTAAAACAGGTGCATTGTGTCATATAAAGACCCCAAGTGCAAGGCTTACCTACCTTTATGACCCCCATACAGTACATTTCGGACAAGTTGGACCTGATTGTCCCGTCTGCACCCCAGGAGGGCTCACACAGAATTTGCCACTTGATGTGCCAAGTTTTTGCATGTGATAAATCGCATGCAATTCATCACATGCAGCTGAAATGCAAGGAGCCAAGTTGCATTAATAAAAAAAAAAAAATGATGGCTGCACAGTTATTTGTATGGTTTGTTTTATTTAAGTGCGCCCACCGCCTAGCTTCGCCATCCCGCCTCTCTGGTCCCCCTCGCCGGCTCGCAGCATTCCCCGCCCGCTGCCTCTGCACGTCCCCTGTCCACATGTGCCCGCCTTTACCCCTGCTTTAATAAACATGTCACATGATGCGGGATGATGGCTGCATACTATGGAATGACAGTCATTGTATTCGCCATCCCTAACTAAGCAAAATTGGCAATTAAACGGCATAAATCCCATATAGACGGCCATTTTCTTATGATCCCCTAAGACAGGCATGTCCAAACTATGGCCCTCCAGCTGTTGTGAAACTACAAGTCCCATCATGCATTGCCATAGTTTTGTTATTAGGGAATGCTAAAACTATGTCAAGGCATGCTGGGACGTGTAGTTTCACAACAGCTGGAGGGCCACTCTTTGGACATGCCTGCCCTAAGAAGTGCTCACATCATGCTCAGCACTCAGCTTCTTACAAGTCCAGTCCTGTAGTTTATTATGTATCCTGTGGTAAGCAATCATAACTGAGTACATTGGTAGATGTGGCCGGCGACCCCTGTTCCACATGGAGAATGGTGGCACTGAAGGGGTTATCTCCATCCTGTATTAATTGTTATAATGGGTCTAAGCACAAGTGTTTTAACTCTGGGGTGGCTATTCTGGTTCACATGGAAAGACACAATCACTGCAGCATACCTCCCAACTTTATCTCCTGCTGGGTTGGGACAGGTGCGCAGCGTAAAGGGGGCGTAGACTATGAAAACGCCACCGTTTTCTGCCGCTCTGCGCCACTGAATAGACGCTGTGCGCACAGCGTCTTTTCTCTTCAGGCTTGGGGGACGACGACTTCAAACTGCCCCCCCCCCCCCACACACACACACACACACACACCGTGGGACAATGCATATAGTTTTGTCCATTAAAGAGTGATTGTGCCTTTCCGAGTGAACAAGAATAACCCCTTGTATTTGAACTGCCGCAACCTGAACCTTCTCTGGCTGCTGCACAGAGATGTTAAGAGTACACCTGGTGCACTGGGGGTAGTGGTGTGGTAGGTGGCCAGTTGCAGGGGAGCCACTTTAGCTGAGAGGCCAAACCTGGAGCTGCACTGCAGGACTGTGGGTGAACATATCTCCCGATGCCCCTGAGCCACATTGGTAGTGTGCTGGGAGCTGCTGCTGGGCTCTGGGGGGAAACCAGAGCTGCCACTGGGTGTGAGAGGGAAGCTGGTTCGAAGGCACCGGTGCAGGGCACCAGTTCCACTCTCGGGTGTGGCAAGGCAGTGGCACTAAAAGACACATACTAACCCCCGATTCACTGATGGAGAGCCCCAGCAGCTCTCTGTTTGCTGTTAGGTCTCCCTGACACCTCCCATGGTTGGCCATCTCTGAAGCTTGGATTAAGGGGGCGTATTTAAGTAGTGCACATTTTTTCTGACAGTTGAAACATCTGCTCTCTTCGCAGATTTTAGACTATTCAATTAAAGTTACGATTTTTCGACTGACGGAAAATTGTCATGGTCAGAAAACACATGGATAAGCGAATTACTCACCGGTCCACATGTTTTAGTCGAAATTGTGGTGCTTATCTTCCAGTTTCTGATGGTGGTGGTCTGCTCATTCGCAGATATGCGCATGTGCGGACCCCGCCAAGGCATTCGCACTGACAGGGGGTGGGCGGGGGCAGATGTTTTAAAAATGCTAGGCATTCCCCTGAGAATTCAGGAGTGGCGTTGCCTGCTCGGTCACATGACCTCAGTGCCCGCCCCATATTCAGTGATCTGTGGAGGAAATAAAAGACTGCGTTTAGACTGATTTTATTTCCGAAGAGGAAAGAAAACATTTGATGGTCGGCGACCATTAAATGATTTCTCTCCCCTTGGGCTGCATGTGAGGGGATGTGTTCTCGTACACATCACCTCACATGGTACATGTGATGGGATGTGGGTGGTGGCGGGCGGCACTGTCCTGTTCGCTAGGCTACAAGTATACGCAGCCTAGAGAACAGGTGTGACTCAGGCCCAGTGTAACATATGGCCAGTATAGGCCTGGAAAATACTCCGCATTATCCAGTTGTATTTGGCTGAAGCCTGCATGGATCAATCAGATCCACGCAGACTTCTAAGTGTAAAAATAGAAAAAAATAATTATTTAAAAAACGGCGTGCTGCCCCTGCCTGGCCATTACCATCCCCGGGCTCAATGAGCATGGTCCTGGTTTTAGAAATTCAGGGTTAAAACCTAATAGGGGTTCCCCGTAAATTCTAAAACTTCACAAAATACTGGGGACAAAATGACTAGGGGTCAACAGCCGGCAGGGTAATGCCACAACCGAGGAAAACTATTTATACCTGTTCCCCTGGCCAAAGAATTAACCCACTGACTGTTCAGCCCAGACAGGGACCCTCCAATATTAACCCTGCCCAGGCTGAAGCACGGAGCTGTCCCCAATGCCCCAGGGCGGTGGGCACCGGGCTGATGCTTTAAGTGTAAAAGATAATGTGCAACATTGTGAAACTACAAGTCCCAGCAAGTCTGCACGGTTATGGTATAAAACATAGACTGACTCATGATAGACAGTCATATGGTCGACCAATGGTCGACAGGGTCAAAAGGTCAACATGGTTAAAAGGTCGACATGAAAACGGTCTAAAGGTCCAAAAGTCGACAGACAAAAGGTCTACAGGGGAAAAGGTCGACATGAGGGTTTCATGTTTTTAGGGTGTCTGTTGACCTGGACACTGTCTAAGCGTACTGTGTCCACTCGCCGTGCTTCGGGCTTGGTGCCTCGCCGTGCTCGGCACACTATTATATTCTCTCTCCACGCCCTAGTGGATGGAAGGGCATGAAATACCACCTGTCAGCACATGTCGGCTGAAAATGTAGTAAAAAAAATGCATGTCGACCTTTTGACCATGTCAACTTTTAGACCCTGTCGACCTATTGGGTGCCCACCTTTAACCCCTGTTGACCTTTTGACCCTGTCAACCTTTTTTACCGTCGACCATATGACTGTCTATCATGAGTCAGTCTATGATCAATCCGGATACCGTCTGCACTGCATGCAGGGTTTATCCACCACCGCGCCCAGTCTGAATCGAGCCCAATATTATTTAAGCCCATAAGCCAAGAC
Organism: Crinia signifera; assembly: GCF_055691185.1. Lineage (NCBI taxonomy): Eukaryota > Metazoa > Chordata > Amphibia > Anura > Myobatrachidae > Crinia > Crinia signifera. The sequence goes on along the minus strand of NC_139225.1, from coordinate 35,648,191 downwards.
TGTCTCCTCATTGGGGTGATTCTAATCGCCTCGGAACGGGGCAAATTCGGCCCGTTCCGATGGTTGGGGAACTGCGAATGTGCATTTTTTTTGCGTGTCTCCTTTGCGAATGGCTTCAGCTACTTGCATAGTCGCCAAGCCATTCGCAGAAAGCTGGGTGGACAGAGGCATGGTTGGGTGTTGCCCATGGGAATGCCAAGCATTTCATGGGCATCCCCATGGAAACCCTGGCCATTCCCACTGAAATGCGGGCAGGATGAAGTGTGCCGGGGGTGGGGCCATATGATGTCAGCTGCCCGCCCTGTCTTTGTCCCAGCTGGTGCAAATAAAATTCAGTCTCCACAGGGGTATTCGCCGGGTCGGGCTCTCAGGCACTGGGTAAACTGTGATCCTTGCAGCTTACGGAGTCAACCAGAATCAGCATCATTGTCCCTATAACTCAGGCAGGATGTATTTGTGTCAAAACTCAGAAGTCGGCCATTTTGAGGTTTGGAAAACATTCCCCATATGTGTCTAGCACTGGAAAGGCAAACTTTGCAGAGCTTATACCCAGTAAATAACACCATCTAATAGTGCCCCCACATCTTGAGCTGCTACATTTGAAGGGCACGGGTGAAGCGGAGTGGCCACGCCCCCTTTCCTATCCTTTCGTTGGACAGTTTTGACGATTTCTAATGAAGTACCAAAAGTAACTGATTGAGGAATGCTGATCAGGGTGCGGATCTCATGCTCCTTCCAGTACCTGCCCGATGCTGCTCCCCTCCCCCGCTTCTGTACGGGAAGGGCCATACCCCGCCTAGAGCTCTGTTTCAAGGGAAACTATCCGGCGGTTGCTGCTATAACAAATGCAGTGAACGCAGCCTAAGCTAACTCTATGTCTGCTGCTGCAGGGTTGATGATCCCCCGGGTAACCGGTTGGATCCAACTCAGCCAATCGGCGAACTTGAAGAGGAGGTGTTTAATGGAGTGTAGGGGAGTTACAGACACTTCCTGTTGGCAGGCCTGTGGCTGCTAAGATACTAAGATGTCAGTATTCAACGCAGCCCCCTCATACACCAATTACCCCTCGCTCCATTTTTTGAGCATGGGGGAATTGGCGTATGCGGCTCCAGAAGCAGCGAGATTCGCAGCTAAATACAGCGAGTTTTCTGCATTAGCTTCGGGTCTCGCTGTTTTGGGGGTATTCTAGCCGTTCTGTGATGGCGAGGATTTCCCCAGAACATTGAATAGAGCGAGCGGCCGGTGCAGGGGTTAAACAGCGAGGATCGCTGGTTTTCTGCAATCCTCGCTGTTTAACCCCCTCGCCAGCTGCATTGAATACCTGCCAGTGGCTATGTATGTGATTAGGCCCCTGGTCTAGAGAAAAACTAATTAGACATAAAAGGGGGAGGTCCATTATGTTGTCATGCTGACCATGATCTGGTGCATAGTTACATGGGTTTATGTAGTATACTATGTACTCAATTAAGGAAATTATAGCTATAACAGAGTAAAATACAGGAATTTCTAGAAGACTAGTTCCCAGCCGTCAAAAAGACGGAACAACATTAACAGTAATATCAGCAGCGGCGGTTGTGTGCGGGTGAATGGAGCAACACTTGAATTGTTCATTCAAAGACAGCTGGTGAGCAGAACACCTGAATTCAACCTATAGAGGTGAGGAGCAGGCTTAGCCTTTTGTTATAGAGAACAGTTGTGCTACCTTTTGTAGAGAAAATAAAATACACAGATACAGTTTGTTCCAGCCTGTCTTTATTTTCCAGTCAGGATTACAACACGCAACTTTAGTGTCACAAACACAATATACAGCACAAGGGGGTACCGGGCATGGGCAATTTGGGAGCTGATGTGCATAAGAAGCGGGCAACAGGTGTGGGAAGCGGGGGGGTTAGTACCCAGAGTGCACAGGGATGACCCTAGGTCACTTTAGCGTTCTAGTCATAGGTAGTGTCACTCTCCTAATTAACTCTGCAGCTGGTTTTGCTTTACATTGCTAGCGCGAACCCAGTGCCCCAAAACTACACAGGGCACAATGGCAATCTTTAAGTAAGTATTAAAGTGTGCATCAATCCCCTTATTGTGCAAGAGGGGCCTACAATGCATTGCAAATTGCAGACATCACATATTGCTAAAGGAAATCTAAAACTAACCAGAAGCTTAAAAACGGTGCATTATAACTAACGGCCCTGAAAATCCAATTCCCTGCCAGAAGGGCGAATGCGTTCTTTGTTATCTCACTCTCTGACATCACAATACTGTATTTACTCACGGAGGGGGGGGGGGGGGGTAATATAAAACGCTGCAGCCCGGCCCTCCTGACAGGGAAGAGATTGACAGGGGTGTTCTGTTGAACTCTGGTAGGAAAACGGTTACGTAGCAACGCTCTGCAGGGTTCTGGCAAAGACAGGAAGGGGATTACACAGCAATGCTCTGCAGGAAGACAGTCTCTGGTAGAATGAGATGGGATTTTCCTGTGCTTTGGTACAGATATATAATTAAATATATATATATATATTACATAAACATCACGGACACGACATTCTCCCATTAATATTCACTCTGGCAGCTGGGCTGCGTCACTGCACATCAGAATATCACAACCTGCAGCTTGAATTCACTGATCAGCCGCGGAGAACCCTGCGGGAAATACGGGAACAGAGTAAACCGCCATGAAGGAAATAACAACAGAGAAAGAAAAGATAATAAATGAGAGAAACAAATATAAGTATTCAGAAAGGAAATCATAACATAACAAAGATATCATCTGCCTCACACCACCGGGGCCACGGGTTCCATTCTCACCATGGCCCTAACTGTGTGGAGTTTGTATATTCTCCCCGTGTTTGTGTGGGTTTGGAGCATGGGTCCTCAAACTGCGGCCCTCCAGATGTGGTGAAACTACAAATCCCAGCATGCCTTGCCACAGTTTTCCTATAAGGGAGTGTTAAAACTGTGGCAAGGCATGCTGGGAATTGTAGTTTCACCACATCTGGAGGGCCGCAGTTTGAGGACCCATGGTTTGGAGTATCACACTCACCGAGGCGGTCGCACGGGCAGGGGACCACCCAGCGTTTTATGGGCGTCCCCATGAAAACGCTGGGCATTCCCCCATCGACTCAACGCAGTTACTTCTTCATACTTTACCATCCAAGTGGGCATAGCGGTAGATTATAAAAATATGCCCGAAGCTTCTTGAGCCATGCGAAGGGTCGTGGTACAATTATACGGTGTCCATGTCAACTGACAAAAAAGTGAAAAAACTCATTGACCTTTTGCTTGTGTCAACCTTTTTACCATGCCGACCTAAGGTATGTCGACCTTTTCATGGTCGACCTATGGCCTGTCGACCAATGACCCACACCCGTGTACATGTGGTAATGGAATATAGATTGCAAGCTTCACTCAGGCAGTGAGTAGCCAAATCTGCTCTGTACATTTATGGGTATGAGGTCAAGGGTTAAGTAGAGTGGGAAGGATGGGATAGAAGGTGGAAATTGATAAAGGGAAGATAATGATACAGTGGAAGAGAGTTTAAGGAGACAGTAATGAAAGACAGAAGGTGGCACAAGGTGATAATCAGGGTGAGAGGAATAGAAGAGAGAAGGTGACACAAGGTGATGATCAGGGTGAGAGGAACAGAAGAGAGAAGGTGGCACAAGGTGATGATCAGGGTGAGAGTACCGGAATAGAGACGGTGGCACCAGGTGATGATCAGGGTGAGAGGAACAGAAGAGAGAAGGTGGCACAAGGTGATGATCAGGGTGAGAGGAACAGAAGAGAGAAGGTGGCACAAGGTGATGATCAGGGTGAGAGGAACAGAAGAGAGAAGGTGGCACAAGGTGATGATCAGGGTGAGAGGAACAGAAGAGAGAAGGTGGCACAATGTGATGATCAGGGTGAGAGTAACAGAAGAGAGAAGGTGAAACAAGTTGATGATCAGGGTGAGAGTAATAGAGGTGGAAAGATGGCACAATGGGATGATCAGGGTGAGAGGAACAGTAGAGAAGCTGAAACAAGGTGATGATCAGGGTGAGAGTAATAGAGGTGGAAAAGTGGCACAATAAGATGATCAGGGTGAGAGGAACAGGAGAGAAGGTGGAACAAGGTGATAATCAGGTTGTGAGGAACAGAGATAGGGTGGCACAAGGTGATGATCAGGGTGATAGGATCAGAAAAGAAAAGGTGGCACAAGGTGATGATCAGGGTGAGAGGAACAGAAGAGAAAAGGTGGCACCAGGTGATGATCAGGGTGAGAGGAACAGAAGAGAGAAGGTGGACCAAGTTGATGATCAGGGTGAGAGGAATAAAAGAGAGAAGGTGGCACAAGGTGATGATCAGGGTAAGAGGAACAGAAGAGAAGGTGGCACAAGGTGATGATCAGGGTGTGAGGAACAGAAGAGAGAAGTTGGCACCAGGTGATGATCAGGGTGAGAGGAACAGAAGAGAGAAGGTGGACCAAGTTGATGATCAGGGGGTGAGAGGAACAGAAGAGAGAAGGTGGCACTAGGTGATGATCAGGGTGAGAGGAACAGAAGAGAGAAGGTGGCACAAGGTGATGAGCAGGGTGAGAGGAACAGAAGAGATAGGGTGGCACAAGGTGATGATCAGGGTGAAAGCAATGAAATAAAGAAGGTGGCACAAGGTGATGATCAGGGTGAGAGGAAAAGAAGAGAGAAGGTGGCACAAGGTGATGATCAGGGTGTGAGGAACAGAAGAGAGGAGGTGGCAGAAGGTGATGATCAGGTTGAGAAGAAATGGAAAGGTGGGAACACAGATAGAGGTGAGAATAATGGAGTGTAACAGAGGAGTTGTACAGTCAGATGGGAAAATAAATTAGGGGAGAGATAAGGTAACAAGATAGCATGACATTGTACGAGTCAGTATGTATGCATGTATGTACGTAGGTACGTACCTACGTACGTACGTATATATACAAACGTACGTACGTATAAGTCAGAGGAGTCATGATGGGTGGAATGTGATCAATTATGTAAGAATAATAAAGTAGAAAGAGTAGAATGAAAGAAGAGGGTGAGGGAGGGAAGTGAGGTAGAGATGAATAAGCAACTGTACAGGCTGGACAAGAGCAAGTTATAAATACAGCCCAACAAAACAGCATGACCGTCATTGCCTCAACCACGTGTTCATCCATTAATTAAAGGTGTTGTAAAACGCCGCCAGCCGATCGCACAGCCAATCCCCCCCCCTCACTCCGCGAATTCCCCACCCACGGCTGTGAATGAATGTTTTACATAAACGTCCATTTGCAGCCTTGGACCATCAAATGATTTGGAAGGTCCACGCAAATATAAGACACCCTCTGGTGACACACTCTCTGACGCCGGCGCCCACGTCACTACCTAATTTCCATTGGAACACCCATGAAATGCTGGGCGTTTGCAAGGGCGCAGCCAGTCGCTGCCGCCCCCCGCCTGCTTGGTGCCAACGGGGCAGCAAACTAGCAGTTCGCCATGCCCGCTCGCACCCAGCATAAGCACATGAGCAGGCAGAAAGCATTGCTTTCGTGTGAAAAGCGCGGGGGAGTGAACCAATCAGAATAAGGGGCTATATGAGATAAGGGTCAGAAAAAGCTTGCGGCATGATTTTCCTGTTCAATCACAAGAAAGCAAATGAGTCATTTTAGAAAAATCAATGCATCTGTTTTTCTTGCACCTTCATTCGCATGCCTGGCGGAGATGCTCAGAGCCTGGTGGGTAGCGCTAGAAGGCTTGCTAAGCAGCAAACTACCGCTGTTTTTTTAATTCATATATTTCTTTATTGTTTATTGTTCTTTATTGTTCTTTTTACAGAAAACAAGGAATACATTAAATAAATTAAATTACAATCAACAAGGTGTATATGACAATTATAATTCTCGGTACTTGTGCACTTTCACGGCTCCCATCGCATGCCATATGTAGTGGCATGCGATGGCATGCAATGGGATGCGATTTTTGCCGTTTTTAAGCAATTTTTTATAGAAAACGCATGCTATCGCATGCGATTTTGAACATAAATGCATCCAAATGCATTGAAATTAGTATCAAACATGTTTAATGGCCCCCAAATGTCATTTTTCAGGCTGTACCACCCCCACTATCAATGCGAACCCGAAGCGTGGCGAGCGCTGCGAGCCCGCGAGGGGCGACGGCGTGGAGTTGAGAATAGAAAGTGTGGCGAGCGCAGCAAGCCACCGAGCCCGAAGTGTGGTGAGCACAGCGAGCCCCGCGAGGGGACGCGGACACCTGTGAAGGTATCCGTGTCCCCTCGCGGGGCTCGCTGCACTCCCCACGCTTCGGGCTTGGTGGCTTGCTGCGCTCGCCACACTTTCTATTCTCAACTCCACGCCGACGTGGATATTGGGGGTATGAAAAGGTCGTAGGACGCGTACCGCCGCCCCTCGCGGGCTCGCAGTGCTCGCCACACTTTGGGTTCGCGTTGATAGTGTGGTAGTACAGCCTGAAAAATGACATTTGGGGGCCATTCAACATGTTTGATACTAATTTCAATGCATTTGGATGCATTTCTGTTAAAAATCGCATGCGAAGCGATTTTTTTACTATGCAATGGACATCGTGGGAGCCGTGATTGTACACAAGTACCCAATTCTCTAGTAGTAATAGCTCCGTGGAGACCGTCTTCGAGGAACTACAGCTGTTTAGCGATCCAACCTGAATGACCTCCTAGGTACGTGAGATCTCTTTACCTCGCTAGAACCGCAAGCCTGACTAAATTCCCCAAGTGGTCTGTTTAGCTAGCTACTAGCAATGACCCAGGATCATTTATAAATCCTACAGCTCACATGCTGGACATGGAAATGCTGTTACCACACCATACAGGGACAAACCTGCAGCCCGGGATACGGTTCATCGTTTCATTTTGGTATGTAAATTGTGGTTACAATTTGGTTAAACATTACACAGAATTTTGGGGGGCAACATCTTTTTGCAGTAAGCACACTTCTAGTCTGCAGACAGATCACTCAGGTGGACAGGAGACATGCTCTCTGATGCAAGCACAATGGTGCTGTATACTTCACAGATGACCGCCATTGTGTAGCTTAATGTTGCTCACCATGAAGACACTCACCAGCTCACATCTGATTGGAGAAAGAGGTTGGGACACCTTGCTGGCTGTATGTCCCTTGCTGGCTGTATGTCCCTCCCTGTTGGTTGTATTCAGGCTGCTGGCCATAGTAGTCGGGTTGGTAACCACCTTGCTGTGCGTAAGTGTCCTGCTGACCGTAGCCCTGGCCCTGACTGTAGGTGTCAGGAGCAGGCTGTTTCTCCTGGGCTGGTGGTGGATACTTCATGAATGGAGCTGTCCAGCCCGTCTCTTTGAATACAAACCAGAGGTTTCCCAGCCAGATTACTAAATTGAGAAATCCAAAGGCCTAGAAGAGAGGAAACAGGATAGCAGACATGGAGAAAATCCATCAGAAAATGAAGTATGTTTATGGTATACTGTATGTGCGCTTAGGGGGATTTCAGATTTTCAGCTGCATATTACGGATCAAAGTCCTCCTTCATTTTCTTGGAAATAGCTATTGTGTGTTGGACTGCGCCGTGAAAGTCCCACCAGGTAAATGTCATTTATGGGGCCTGCTCCAGGGGCATGGATCTTCTGCCCATGTGGTCGTATTCAGTGAAGAGAGGTGTGTGACTATATGTGCAAATAAATAAAGTTGACTAGCGGTAGAAATAAAAAACGGGACTGAACGGCTTCATCGAGTTTCCCACTCGCCAAGCCGTTCTATCTGGGAAACCATGGTCCAGGGCCAGGTGGAGTTAGCAGGGGAGCGCACAGCGTAATATATGGGTATCCCCATAAAAACGCTGGGCCAATGCAGGTGTGCCAATGCCTGCTGGGGGTGGGTGGCTGTCGTCACATGGCATCTGCGCCCACCACGAATTCAGCCATATCTTACTTATCAGTCTCACTCACTAAATCTGACCTATCTTCTCTTAATGCTATGGTCTCCAAATTTATTTGGAACTCAAAAAAAACTAGAATTAGTCTTTACAAGCTAGTGCAAACTACCCAAAGAGGTGGCGTTAACCTATACTACAATTTGGCATGTGTCCTTCACTTCGCTGTAGATTGGATTTAAATTCTAACATTTTTACAGATGTCTCTTTAGACTCCCAGCTCTCCCAATCCATACTCCCTAAACTGCGGCCTTAAGACATTACAAATCCCCTTGATTCCGTCATTCGCACCCGCACACACTCTATACCTACACTATATGCACACATACACCCGAACTTGACCCTGACTCGGACATCCAGGGACAACTGGTCACTGCAGACCACAACACTAGAGCCTGAAGCCATTTTAGACACATTCCTCTCCAACCTCAAGCTTATCCCGGCTAGTTCCTATCAGGAGATGTCTTACAAAAATCTACACATGGTCTACTTCTCCCCTAAGCGCTGTTACCTGATGGGCACCGCTGACTATTCTGACTGTCCCAAATGTCACTCCCATGATGCTGACCTATATCACTGTGGTCCTGCCCACATATCCAAACTTTCTGGAACGCCCTACACAATTTTGCCACCACTTCATTGAAATTGATTTTTCAGTGCAATGAGGCGTGGGCGCTGTTTGGATATGTTGCAGACCAATCCTCTGCAGCAGTGGATACACACCCTGGCCCCTTCCCTGGAGATGGCAAAATCTAGGTTGCTCTTCCTATTTACTATGGATTGGCTGGAGACGTCCCTTCATAAGGAATCCATGACCTAAGTCCTATTCCGGTGTTGGGATAAATATATCCAAATCTTACCACCTAGGACCAAATCGGCAATTCACACAGTCCACTTCATGGTACAACTACAACTCCTCCAGAATAAGACTCCTGTCACTATTTAGACGTCATACTTCCAGTGACTTCTTTACATGTGTACTCTTTCTCCTTCTTTTGTTCCTATCTTTCTCTCCCTTGTGTTTTCTGCTGGATGGCTGGATCGGTCCATGGATGGGTAGATGGCTTGGAACTAGGAGCGGGCCGTTATTTCGTTATTTAGATTCTTTTATTTTCTTTTTGGTATTGTGTTTTTCTGCTAAGGCACTACTAAATATTTTTGGCAATTTCTTTTTTTCTTTAGTTAAGATCGCCAATGTCCTCAGACACGGTATAGTTGTGTATAAATCATTGTCTAATCCCTTGGCATATTACCACTGAAGTTGCCACGCCATGCCTTTTTGTATTATATCTTTCTTTACCTACGATATATGTTGGGGGTTTGTTTTTGTGGAAAATTTGGAAAAATGTGGATTGATCCTCATTGAATATTGTTATATTTCCAATTGTATTACTTGTAACAATGGTGTTATATGAGGTTCAATAAAACATATTTTGGAAAAAATAAAAATACACTGGATGGAATGAGCAGCAACTTTTGGCCAGATACAGTAGGTGCTGAAACCATTATATGAAACGGCCACTTTTATGATTCATATGCTTCAAGGATACTCTGCTTAAGTGGATGAGCTGTCAACACAATATTAGATAACACACATGCTTACTCACCACTGAGGTGTTCAACCCGGACATAACAGGATCCCGGACTTCTTGACACTTGTTGTCTTCGTTCTTGCAAGCTGCTATCTGATCTATGATTAGCTCAGGGTCGGTAGCAAGCTTGATGTCAGACAAGCCCTTTGCCCATGCACTCGAACTTACCAGCCACAAAAAGGCGAATACGGCTGTCACTATGCAGTCCTACGGAGGAAAAGGCAGGTCGTACATATTTGGAAACAGTAAATGGCTAAGACAGGGGAGAAAGGAAAGTAGGGTGGAATAAGTCATTCTAGGCTAGGATTGATGTGGATGCAAACTCAAGGCCCCCATACACCAGTCTGACTTGACCTAAGGATAAGTCAGACCGAATTCCCCTTGAGCTACCCCGGCAGATCCCTAGGAGGCTCACTTACGATGTGGCACTTGCTGTGCCATTTTTAAATGCGATTTATTGTATGTAAAACTCCTGGGGAGCTGTGGGGGGAGGGGGGGGGGGGGGGGAGAGCCAGGCACCCGCCACTGTCTGCCCTTCACATAGGTGTGTGTGCCAGAGGTGCTTCCGTAGGTGTGTGGCACACACCTACGGAATCAGACCCAATACATTGTGGGAGCTAAAAAGCGCCCGCAATGTGCCGCTGATGGGTCTGATCCGATATCATCATTCGATTTGGTCTGATTTATCAGCCCGATCTGTCAGACTCAGGTCAAATGGCAGCAGTGTATGGGGGCCTTCATTGAGTAACGGAATGAATTTTATGAAGAGTGACTCACAATCATGGGTCCTTTGTTGTTCTCGCGGTATTTGGTCTGTAGGAATATGTATGTGACAAGGGCGCCGAGTGAGTACAGAAAGGCGAATACTGCCACTGTGACAAAAAACTCCGCAGAGGAGGAGTAATCCCCGACCAGAAACACCTTGTTAGTAGTACCCCGGCATGTGGGGAAATCAAAATACTCCTGGTGCAGCCTGCAGAAGAGGACAGGAATCAGATCAGAGAATGCAGAATGAACTAAGAGCCCGATTCAGACCTGCACGCTGGGGTGCAAGCTGGTAGCCTCGGCCCAGCTGAACAGATGCCGGCCGCACTTGCAGCCATGCTCACAGGGGGGAAATCATTCACCATTGAAAGGTTTTTCCCTGCTTGCAGCGCTGAGTGAGCCAGGACTCATACGGCGCTGCAAATGTCGTGGGGAAAAGGAAGCCGCTGATGACATCAACAGCTCTCCCTCCTGACGGCCAGGGAACGCCAGCATTTTTTGGGGAACACCCAGAAAATGCCATCATCACACCCCCAACAGCCACCCGCTGTCACTCATTCATACAGTGAGCGGCTTTTGAGGGGATACGGTCGTTAGGTCGACAGTATTAAGGTCAACATGCATTGGATCGACCACTGAAGGTTGACAGGACTTAGGTCGACATGGGAAAGGTCAACAATCAAAAGGTCAACATGCGGTTTTCACAATTTTTTTTTAGCCAACATGCGGTATTTCATGCCCTAACATCCACTAGGGCGCGGAGGGAGAATATAAGAGCGCGCTGTGTGCACTTTTTTAATGTCCATGTCGACAAAAAAATTTGAAAAACCCGTGTTGTATTTCCCAATGTTGACCTAATGCTTGTGTCGACCTTTTGACCCTTTTCAAGTGTTGACCTAAGGCCTGTTGATCTTCAGTGGTTGACCCAATGCACGTTGACCTTAGTTTGGCCGACCCAATGACCCATACCCCTTCTGAGTACAGGCGTTCGGAGCCTGTGCACATGCGCACTGCGGACAGTGGGCATGCGCCGTCCCCCCGATTTTCGGACAGGCTGAAATTTCGCAGCCCATCTGAGCAAACCTGAATCGGGCCCTAAGGTTAAGTAGATGGGTTAAGGCCTAATGCACAAGGAAATGAGATATAAGCGGAAATAAAGGTCACAGAGATTAGGTCAGAGGTTTATACTTGACTAGGACAGGCGGTTCCACCGGCACCATGACTGCACACTCACTTAAACGGATATTCAAAGTCCACTTTAACATTCGGCTTGCTCTCAGTTTTGTTGCTACATTCAATGCTCAAAGCGAACTGTCCAGAATAACTTCCGCATGTTGCGAAGGCAAAGATAGAAAACAGCTGTAAAAGAGAGACAGAGAAATCCAGAAAAAGATAGGGTGACAAATACAAAATCTAGATTGGAGCATGCATCCAGATTAACAAACAATGGCAAGACTGAAAAAGAATACAGAGGCTCTAGAATGAAACATAAAGGGGCTTACACACCTGGTAATGTTGCAGAGCGATGCTAGATCACTTAGCACACAGCGCTGCACATTACTAGATATTACTAGATTTATCCTGCATGCAGGATCTACATCGCCGGGCGATAGTGCCGGCGCGGCGCCGTGCATCGCCCCAACACACGGAGACATGTAGGGTTATTTTGTATAGTTTTCTAAGCTATCTGACTTATTTGGACTAGATCGCTTAGAGAATTACATAAAATCATTACGTGTGTAGGTTCCACAAGTCTGAGATAAGATCTAGAAAAGTCTACAATGGGAAATTCATGTAAGCCTAGAGAACTAGTTCCCAGAGGCAGTCATGTCCCAGAAAGTGATAGGACTGAATAATGGCTCAGAATGGAAAGCTGAACTCTAGACACAAATGAAGGCCTCTTGTATATCTATAAAAGACTATTAAAAAGCCAGCCAAGATTACGTGTTAGGGGCGTATTCAACCTTGGTCGAAATTTTCACCAGGTACATTCTCGCCCATGCCATTTCATTTTTTGGGGGGAAGGGGGACGACACACACGCAAATCAGCATGGGCGCGAATCGGCCCGGGCTAAAACGGATGCAAAAATAGGCGAAAACGGCAGCCAATTTGCCTCATGAATTTGTGGCAATTTCACTGATACAATCGGTTTTCGCTGATGCTGGATTTTTCACACAGGAGAAAAATCAAGCACTGGGATTGAATAGGGGAATCGAATTCGGCCAAAAAAATGTAATAGGGTGAGAGTTTCCGAAAATGAGAGATTTTGGGAGAGTTTTCCCATGTTTTTTAAAGCAGCAATCAATTACATGGCAAAATCAACCTGGTTTTGCCGTGTAATTGATTGCTGCTTTAAAAAACATGGGAAAACTCTCCCAAAATCTCTCACTTTCTGAAACTCTCACCCTATTACATTTGGCCCCCGTTTTCCTGCCTCGCGAAAATGTTGTTGAGGATTGAATACGGGTCTTATAGTCCTCCCGGCGGGGGGGGGGGGGGGAATACACACTTGCCGATGCCACACGCTAATTAAGACCTGTTTGCTAGGCTGCATATATTTGCATTTTAGCGAACAGGTAAACGTCACCTTTGGGGTGCGTTATACAAAAAACTGTATTATAAAAGATTCCGTATGACTCCTGTAGGATCTGCACCTTTGACTTTTTGAAGTTTAGAAGGGAACAAACAACATTTATGGAGAATAATAACATTGCTTTTTTCTTGACTCTCAAGAGACTTCACTCGGTTATGCTCCAGTCGGGGACATAGATATTGGCATGGTGGCACAGTGGTTAGCATTATTGCCACACAGCACTAGTTAGTGCCAAGAGTTCAATTCCTGACCAAATACCTATTTGTGTGGAGTTTGTACATTTCCACTGGGTGCCTTGGCTTTTTGTAACATCCCAAGAATCCAGGTTATCTAGATTTTGACCACATTATGGTCCTTATTCTGGTTGACTTGCAGCTTTCACCAAATGCCGCCCGCACGGAAATGTTTCCCACATGGATGGGGAAGGATGTTTAGCATAAGCCTCCATTAGCAGCCTTGAGTGCGGGGGGGGGGGGAATCATTCAATGGTCAGCGTCCATGGAATGATTTCTCCAGCGCTTGCACCAGAGAGGTACCTTACCTCTGTGAGCGCCCTGTGCGGGAAGTGGGAAGGCCGCTGGCATCTGCTGACGTCAGCTGCCCAACCCCGGCACCCACGTCACCTGGACAATTGCATGGGAACACTCATGAAACGCTGGGAATGTTTTCATGGGAACACTCATGAAACATGGGAACACAAATGTTTTCATGGGAACACTCATGAAACGCTGGCCGTTCCCATGTGGGCAGCCCATCGCAGCCCTCTGCCCGCAATGCTAGGTGCGAAAGGGATGGCGTACTAGCAGTCCGTGCATGAGCAGACGCTGGCCATCGCTCCCCTGCGCGAACACGCAGGGGAGCGAGGCGATTGGAATAAGGGCCTTGTGTGTGTGCGCATTACAGGGAATTTAAGGTTTTAGTCTGGTCCACACGCAACGCTGCATAATTTGCATAGTTGCGTGCAGATGTAACGCCGCCTGTACAACCGCCACGCCCCCAACTGGCCGAGTTCCCTGCACGACTGCGAATGGATGTTTAGCACCTCTCTGGTGTCTTACAATTGCGAGCACCCTGTGCGGGAAGCAGGCACCCACGTCATGGGCGAATCACCATGGGAACGCCCAATGTTTTCCTGGGAACGCCTCGCGTCCCCCCCGCCCACACTGCTAGGTGTGAATGGGATGACGAACTAGCAGTTTGCCATGCCTGCTCGCACCCAGCGCAGACCAAGCACATAGATGCTTATGCGCAAATGCTCAACATTCTCTGTACAGCTCTGCGTAACACGGTTGTGAATTCGGCGCCATCTCCGTTGGTGGGGTGTGCGCATGCGCATAGTCGCTTATGCACATTGGCCCTTATTCAGATCTGAACGCAGTACAAATTTGTTCTCAAAATGGGCAAAACCATGTGCACTGCAGGTGGTGGGGCAGATGTAACATGTGCAGAGAGAGGTAAATTTGTGTGGGTTGTGTTGAAACTGAAATCTAAATTGCAGTGTAAAAATAATGCAGCCAGTATTTACCCTGCACAGAAACAAAATAACTCACACAAATCTAACTCTCTCTATACATGTTACATCTGCCCCACCTGCAGTGCACATGGTTTTTCCCATTTTGAGAACAAATTTGTACTGCGATCAGATCTGAATAAGGGCCTATGAGTGGCGAGCAGAAGGACGGTCGCTGGGGCCCACCCAGCATTACATGAGTGGGCCCACAAAGACAGTGGGCCTGTCCATAGAAACGCTGGGCGGACCCCTGCAACGCAGGCTAGCCCGTCTGCTCGGGGTGGCCGGATGACATCACATGACTTCAACGCCCCCCGCTACTTTCCATAAGGAACAGAGCAAAAACTAATTTGATGGTGAATAACCATCGAACCATTTGTCCACTGTGCGGGCACATGTGTAAGCGTACACATCCGCTCGCATTGTAGAACGGGAATTTGGGTGGATGGGTGGGTGCGCATTCGGCGAGGCGGCGTTTACCTGCTCACTAGGCAGCAAATATCCGCAGCCTAGTAAGCAGGTCTGAATTACCCCCTATGAATGAATTGTACTGTGCACTGGACTCTATTTTCAGAATTTCTGCCGGTATCCAGTCCCTGGGTTGACAATGTCTAGGTCTAGTCGCTAGGTCGGCCACTAATGGTCGACAGTTACTAGGTTGACACCTAAGAATGGTCGAGATACAGAAAGTGAGAGATTTGGTAAGAAATCTCCAGTTATTTTAAAGCGGCAATCATTTACACTGCAAAATCAAACTGGTCTTGCAGTGTAAATGATTGCCGCTTTAAAAAAACTGGAGATTTCTTCCCAAATCTCTCACTTTCTGAATCTCTCATCCTATTAAATCTCACCCCCTAAGTCGACGAGGACAGAGGGTCGGCGTGTACATGGTTGACACTCATAAAGGAGTTTCTCATGATTTTTTTGTTTAAACCAACTTGATTCATACTTTACCGTCCAAGTCGGCATAGATTATAATAGGGTGCCGAGCGAGCACAGCGGGGCACCGTGCCTGAAGCCAGCGAGCCTGGCAAGGGGACGTGTTACATTTATATCTAGCCCATGTCGCCATATACTGTACATTAAAACCGTGAGAAACTTGTGTCGACCTTTTCAGTGATAAACCATGTACATGTTCGCCTTAAGCTTGTGTCATTGTCGACCTAGGGTATGTCGATCATTCCTAGATGTCGACTTAGACACTGTCGACCATTAGTGGTCGACCTAGGGACTAGGTTGACCCAATAATACATTGGCTGAAATCTCTCTCTAATGGGCAAAACCATGTGCACTGCAGGTGGGGCAGATGTAACATGTGCAGAGGGAGATAGATTTGGGCGAGTTACTTTGTTTCTGTGCAGAGTAAATACTGACTGGTTTAATTTTACACTGTAATATAGGGATCAGTTTGTAGTACAAACCCGCCCAGACCTCACTCTCTCTGCACATGTTACATCTGCCCCACCTGCAGTGCAGAATGATTTTGTCCATTAAAGAAGGAGGCTGATTTTGCCATCCATGCTGAATCACCCCCCTACATTGGTAAAGAAATGTAGAACTTGGAATGAGGCATACGGAATATCATGTGATGTTAGAGAGACAATATGCCACGTTCTATCGCTGCCAAATGTTATGCTGATAAGAAGTGGGTAGAACAACCCGTTTCATTGTATATGCCAAGCTGGCAGCACCTTACATGGAAGAAACTTCCGTACGCCACGGCTCTTCCTGGCATTTCATGGCCATGAGATACTTATTTTGCTTATCATCAGTTAGTGACATCCGAACCCCACAGATTGAGTCACTAACTGGCATTTGGAGGGTTAAAGGCCAGATAATGACAAAATGAATGACAGAAGCCTGCTGAATAGTGTCGCTTTACCCCTGCCCACAGGCGAATTATGAACATGCAGAGGGTGGAGGGGAGAGGGATTGGGGCTGAGTACTGTGAGGTTGCAGTAGGCAGGCCGGCCTGGATTTATCCTGGTGGTAATCCACAGGATTGTGACCTCCTGCATCTCCACAGAGACTGATGGGTATTTATAGAGCATGGGCCATGGCGCACAGTAAAGAGGATTACTGTGTAACCTCGGGTGTGAGTATGCACAAGTCAGAACATTAACAGAAGCCATTGGTGACTATAGAGGGGAGGCAGAAGAGATAGAGACCTGTAGGTAGATGGAAGCAGATAAAACTCACACAGACAACTAGAAAACATGCATGTTTCTGTGCACATACATATGGAAAGGGAACAGTTCAGCTGTCTGTCTCTTCATGTAACACCGGCACATGGTGAGTGAATCTGGATGGCATGGCCTAGCGGGGACCCACAGAGCCTTGTATACACACTAAAAAACAACAACCTGACTTTTGCCTGTTCATTGAGCTAGCAGAGATTGAGCAAAGGCCATTACTTTCTATGGAAAGCAGTGGCGGATCCAGGGATGGGGCTGCAGCATAGTTCAAAATTCATATAGGGAATGAATATATATATATATATATATATATATATATATATATATATATGCCATTGAGTCAGTTTGGAATGGAAATTGGTGGCAGTTGGTGTGGCTCCCTTATTTGAATTTTGAACTGTACTGCAGCCCCTCCTCCAGAGCCACCCCTGATGGCAACTGGTTCCGAACGAGGTTGATCCAACTGCACCGTTCACAGATATATCGTGTCAGCTGTGCAACACAGTCAATGTCCGACATATCTAAAGATATATCGGCACATCGTTCTTGACGCATGATCCACAGACTGCCTGTACAGCCGCGCAGGGAGCCGCCTGTTATTGACAACTCAGTGGGACGAATGCATGCAAATGTGCCCACCCAGTTGTGATGTCAGTTCTGACAGATTGGGCAGCGTATATGGAGAACATACTGCCCAATCCATCTGCAGATATAGCTACTAGTGTGTACCCAGCTTTGGTGACTGAGCTTGGGAACCAATAGTCTATGAGATTTGTCCTCTCAATTTTGTGCCATCTAGAAGAACTTTATATGGAAACGAGCATTTCTTCTCAGGTACACAAAATAAAGTGAATACTAATATCCAGGGCTATTTTTCAGCAGGCTCCAGCAGGAACTGAGGCGCTTATTCTAGTTCACTCTTTCTGACAAAATATTTCTTAGATGGACAAAACCATGAGCACTGCAGGTGAGGCAGGTGTAAAACCCCACCCAAATCTAATTATCTCTGCACAAGTAACACCTGCCTCACCTGCAGTGCACATGGTTTTGTCCATCTAAGAAATATTTTTTTCAGAAAGAGTGAACTAGAATAAGGGCCTCAGTTCCTGCTGGAGCCTGCTGAAAAATAGCCCTGCTAATATCCATTTACTTTATGGCAGCGTTTACCAATCTCAGCACTCAGGGCACACTAAGGGGTCATTTACTAAAATGGGAGGTCTATAGAAGATGGGATGTTGCCCATAGCAACCAATCAGATTCTACTTATTTATTTAGCATATAATAGAAGATAATTGACAGAATATGATTGGTTGCTATAGGCAACATCCAGTCTTCAATAGAACTCCCATCTTATACTACTTTCAGACCGCAAATGCTGTGTCGCACACGGGATTAGGACACGGGTCCCATCCCCAGAGCAACACGGCAATGCGGTCTGAAAGTTCCGACACCGACACGGCATATTGCCGAAGCAATGACGTCACATGGGGCGGTGCTGGGCGGCGGCGCGTCATCGGGGGCTTGGGAGGAGGCAGTACTTGGAGCTGACAGTGCTGCCTCCTCCATACTGTGAACGGGACACGGGTCGCTCGACCCAGGCACCCGTTCACACTGCACTTGACACGGGTCAAAGCCGTGTTCAACCCTGGTCAATACCAGGGTTGAACACCCGTGTTGCTCGACCCGTGGTGGCCTTTTCAGACCGCACCGTGACCCGTGTTTAGGCCCCGCGAACACGGCAATAAGCCGTGTTCGGAGTGCGGTCTGAAAGCGGTATTAGTAATACCCCTTTCTCACCGCAAAAATAACCTGGGTCGATCCAGGGTTGTTGTCAGGTCGACCCGGGTCGGCATGCGGTGTGAAAGGGCCATGTCAACTATCCCGGGGCCAGCAACCCGGCAATCCAACCTGAGATAAAATAAGTGTTATTCCCAGGTCGGACCTGGGTTGCTGGGCGGTGTGAATGGGTAACTCAGGTCGAGCGACCCAGGTCCCATTCACCTCTATGGAGGAGGCAGCAGCGTCAGCTCAGTGCTGCCTCCTCCCACTTACCCTAACAGTCCAGGTTTCAGGGATATTCATGCTTCAGCACAGATGGTTAAATCAAAATAATAGGTACTAATTATATCACCTGCGCTCAGATATGACTATCCTTACAATGTGGGCCATTAATGATCTTAAGGATGGGAAAGATTGCTCTACGGCAGGCATGTCCAAACTATGGCCCTCCAGATGTTTGTGAAACTACAAGTCCCATCATGCTTTGCCACAGTTTGCTATTAGGGAATGCTAAAATGATTGCAAGGCATGCTGGGATGTGTAGTTTCACAACAGCTGGAGGGCCGCAGTTTGGACATGCCTGCTCTATGGTGACTATAGTAGCATTACATTGCTTCAAAAATGTTTTTAAAAAAGCCTTTACAAGCACACATATGAAAAAGAGGAAAATAAACAGAATAAGTCACCCTATGCACATACATTTATATGGTAAAAATGCACATGTACAAAGCTACACATACACATCACATATATTCACAGAGAGACATTCAGTTTTACTAAAGACACACCGAAAAATAGTCATAAAGACACAACTACAGAGAGACACAAAGCGGAGGTATTAAGCTTCAAAAAGTGATACAATGGAGAGTGATAAACAACCAGCCAATCAGCTCCTAACTGTCATGTTACAGGCTGGGTTTGAAAAATGGCAGTTTTGAGCTTAATGGCTGGTTATTTATCACTCTCTGCGTTATCACTTTTTGAAGCTTGATACACCTGGCCCATAGACATATACACATAGGCCCTTATTCAGATCTGATCGCAGTACAAATTTGTTCTCAAAATAGGCAAAACCATGTGCACTGCAGGTGGGGCAGATGTAACATGTATAGAGAGTGTTAGATTTGGTTGTTATATTGTTTCTGTGCAGGGTAAATATTGGCTGCATTATCTTTACACTGCCATTTAGATTTCAGTTTCAACACATCCTACCCAAATTTAACTCTCTTTGCACGTTACATCTGCCCCATCTGCAGTGCACATGGTTTTGCCCATTTTGAGAACAAATTTGTTCTGCCATCAGATCTGAATAAGGGCCATAGCGCATATACCAAACCACACAAATACAGTCAAGCAGAAAGTAATTCAATTTTGTATGTTACTTTGGAAAATAGCTATGCATCTACAAAAGATAAGAAAGGATAGATAGATAGATCAAAGATAGATAGATCGATAAAATGAAATCACTCACCCACTCCAGAATCTTGATAAATCCTAGTGGTTCCTTCACTATACGAAATTGCCCCCCTGCCACCAGCTGCAGATGAAAGTAGATTCAGAATACTGTGGTATATAATTCATAGATACAAAGGTGGTGATTTACTATTGGACATTGATATGTGCACAACCTGTGTCAGTAATTCAGACGGTTTGGAGATGGGCAT
The DNA here is from genome assembly GCF_055691185.1 of Crinia signifera. Classification (NCBI taxonomy): domain Eukaryota; kingdom Metazoa; phylum Chordata; class Amphibia; order Anura; family Myobatrachidae; genus Crinia; species Crinia signifera. The sequence continues at coordinate 35,628,164 of NC_139225.1, read as the reverse complement.
GCATAGAACAGTGAGTACATGCTGATAAGTTAAGCACACCCCACTGTTATGTTTCTTAAGGTACATACACATGGGAAGATTTTAAGCAAGATGTGGGCGTTCCCGATCGATCGGAACGACCAATCGCTCAAATGCAGGAAGCTCATAGACCATTATTTTGTGAAATGTTTTAAATCGTTTCGTGTGTGTACACATGATGAACGATTTGAAATCATCGGTAACAATGTCGGAACGTACGCAAGAACGATGGACATCGGCAGAAGGATAGAACTAGGGTTACGCAGACTAGACCAGGAAGTAGTCACGCAGGTGCCATGTTTTTGTATATTATAGCACACACAAGGCAGAGATGAGCCCTGAAGCGGGACAGCCTCTCTGGCACACGGAAATTTTCGATCTTCATAGCTTACTGAGCCAGAATTAGGCCCTAACTGCAGTTCTCCGTAGGCATCTTTTTTAGGTTGCATTGTAAATAAAAACCTGAGCGTACAGCAGTGGTTCCCTGTCCAAGGTGCTGAATCTCCCTGTACAATAGTGTTCCCTAAGCTGTTCTCAAGTGTGCCACCAGAGCTAGAGATGTCCAAACCAGTTTACAGCCACCACCACCAGTACAACTGTTATTCACTAATCTCTTGTTTTTATGTGAGGGCCAGTGTGTTTTATTTGTGTTACTTGTGGGGACCAGTGTGATTGTTTTTTTCTTATGGGGGCCAATGGATTTCATTTTTTTACCCTGTGGGTGCCAATGTGTTATGGGATCGTGCGCCTTGACAATTTTAAAATCTTTTTTGGTGTGCCGCGAGTTGACAAAGGTTGAAAATCACTGCCCCATACACTAGTGCGACTTCCCTGAGGGGAGAAGTCCCATGGGATTTCCCTTGACCTGCTTCCTGGGCGGCAGATAGCATACGATCCTTTTGCATTTCGATACATCGAAATCGGGTGAAAATGGCTCAGATGGTATAATAGAAATCTTAAGAGCCCATAGACACACAATACATGTCACTGTGTATAGGTGAGTGTATATCTTCAGGATGTGATGACATGTAAGGAGCTCAGATGACACATAAGACCTAAATAGAGGAAATTATATTGATAACTACAGTGCAAACATCTGTAACAACCCTTTGTGCAATAATGTGTTTGGTTTAAATATACAGTATACAAAATGACAAGGATCAGAACCGACAAGGAGAACATGCATTTGAAACCAACACCCCTGCGATGAGTCTGCAATATACTGACTGTATCAATATTATTCATGATTATTATTATTATTATTATGTTATTCAACAAGAACATAACACAAATGCCTTGGCATTATTCGTGCATGTGTCCTCAATGCATTTCAGCAGCACAGAGTCATTGTGTGTGATGCAGGCCACAACAGGACATTATAGGAGGGGACCGACAGTGTTCACCATACTGGCCCATATATGTCATCTTACAGTGCATGAAGCATGTACAGTGCAATACATCCCATATTGTACACCACATATGGCCCATCCCCCACAATGTTCCCAGCAATCAGCTTTGCAATGACAGATGGCTGCAAACATGTAGAAGGATGCAGCAGCACACATATGTACCATACAAGGAAGATCTTTTCAGCACACACACACATATATATATATATATATATAATATATATATATATATATATATATATATAATGTGTGTGTATTGACGAGTCTGTGTCACCAGCTCTCCTCCACCTCCCTCTTCCCAGCTGTACCCCTCCTCCTCCCAACCATTTTCTCGTCTCCCTGTACCCTCCCTTTCTTCCATCTGCTTCTCTCTTCTCTGCATTGTATCCCTCTGACCCCCTCCCCATCATTTGCAGACTGTACCCTGCATTGCACCCCCTCTCTCCCCCAGTGTACCCCATCCTTTCCCCCTCCCCCAAGCTCTCACCTGGTTGACCACCTCCATGTCTGCAGAATACTGCTGGTGAATCGCGGCAGCGCGGAGGGGGGAGTGCGCTTTATCAACAACAGCCCGCTATGCGGCGGATGGGGAAAGAGAGGTGCCTAGAACAGCAGGCTCGGTCACAGCCAATTGGATCTGTGGACAGGGGGCGGTGTTGTCACATGTTGTTAGATAGGTGACGTTAGTTAGCGGTCCCCCCATCTTCATCATTTGAGGGCAGGATGGTTTGAGTGTCACAACGGGGTTGGGGGAAACCGTGCGTGTTTTATGAGTGACCAGCAGCAGAACGCACCCATTCCCCCACCCTGGCTCTGTCTGTGTGGGCTCCTGTCATAGTGAACTGCCCCACACATGTAATCAGACAGCTCCTAGTCCTCTCATAGACTCTGCTGGTATAATGGGGGTAGCCCAGTCCTCTTTATTACACACATAGGAGTCACTATATTCTGAATGGGAGGATAAACGGTTCTATTAGGGGGTAATCTGATTGCACTACTTAGTCCAGTTTACCAAAGGGGCTCTGGTGGAAATAATAATGATTATAATTATTATATGGTGCCACGCCTGATTTGTGCATTATTACTGTATTATGCCAATTATCACTCTGATCCTACTGTATGTCTATATGCAAGGGAAATGGTCATTAGGCTGACACGACTAAAGGCGACATACACTGGCTTGACCACTGAAGGTCGACAGGCCTTTGGTTAACACAGACAAAAGGTTGACATGCTTAAGGTCGACAGGGTGAAAAGGTCACCCTGACATTGGGTTGACTTTGGAAAAGTCGGCAGTCAAAAAGTTGACATGGGATTTTCACCAATTTTTTTTTACGTCAACATGTGCCGACAGGCGGTATTTCATGCTCTACCATCCACTAGGGTGTGGAGGGAGAATAGAATAGTGTGCCGAGCGCAGTGAGGATCCATACCCGAAGCATGGCGACCGCAGCGAGCCATGCGAGGGGACGCGGTGCACCAATACAGTGTCCATGTCAACTGTGTCGACGTTCGGGGGAAAAAGTGAAAAACCATTTCTACCTTATAACCCTGTCGACCTTAGGCATGTTGACCTTCTCAGACAGAACTTCTGTCTATGTCAATCTAAGGCTTGTTGACCAAGTGGTTGACTTGATGTATGTACGTATGACCTTAGTTACACACATAGGAGTCACTTCATTCTGACAGGGATTATAAATGGTTATATTAGGGTTAATGATTGCATTGCTTATTCCTGGTTACCAAAGAGGCCTTTCTGGTGGAAATAATAATGATTATGATTTTAAATGGTGCCACGCCTGGTTTGGGCTCTATTTACTGTATTATGCCGAATTATCTCTCATTGTTCCTACTGTGTGTGTATATATTCAATGCTCCTACATGATGTGGTTGCAAAATAATACATTTATTTTTAAGCATATAAAGGGAGAATCACGGCACGAATGCAGCAGGCATTGCACCTCAGGGAACTGCATTCACACCGTGTCCTTGATGATGCATTAACCATGCCACACATAGTATGGGCAATCTGCAGCATGCATTCACAAGTCTGATACTGTGAAGGTATTGTGGATGACATCCACACAGAAGGATGAAATCACGGCAGACATGCAGGGCAGCATGACATCTGGAAAAGATGCTTCTTCCCTTTTGTTATCTATTGCGCTTCTTGCTGACATGAAGTGGTCATGCCCGAAGTCAAAATGGCGCCCGCGGCTCATCACTGCTGTTACCATAGCAACACAGTGCTAATCGCGTTCTAGGTAGATAATTAGGGCAACTGTAAAAGACATGTAGCGTGCGTCTTAATTGCTCTGCTACGGTAAAAGGATATTGGAAGGGGGCAGGATTATAGGATTACTATTCTAATTTTTAAGAAAAACGGTTGCTAGGAAATAAAAATATTGTCTTAAGATGGGCTCCAGTTTATCCTCTAAAATGGTTACTAATGGCGTCACTATTACAGCTGACGGACATTTTGGTTGGGGCACATTGTTTCAGTTAATCACAAATATTGCAAGACTAACATTTGTTTACATATTTGCATTTGAGCATAAAGCCTGTTTTTACTACCACTATATATTTGATAGCTAGACATGGAGATAGATAGATATATATATATATATATATATATATATATATATATATATATATATATATATATTATAAATAGATAGATTGTAACATCTGTAAATGTTTTCAATAAATTAAGGGATTACTCCACCCTTCAATGTTTTCTAACACAGTTGCAGTGATTGCTAAAATGAGTGAGAAACCAACAATTACTAAGGCTCCTAAATGGACTATGAATACATGACCAAGTAAATCTGCTATAACTTGCTATAGTATAAATGCTTTTTATGGTTTATGATAAACAAACGGAGGCAGGGAAATTATGACCTCCCCCCCCCCCCCAGCCTTACTGTAGCCTTACTGTAACCCCTGCCCGCAGCTTGACCCTAACCTCTCCAAGCAGCCTGACCTCCCGCACGAAGCCTAACACTAACCGTCGTCATCCTGAAACTGTGGATATTTCACAAGGAGACAGTTTAGGTGCTGACATTGTGAACTTGTTGACAGTTTGAGGATGACAACCTAGTGAGTTTCAACAGTTTGAACCATGGTGACATTCTAGTTCAGGGGTGGCCAACCGGTCCGAGGTAGAGAGCCGAAAAATATCGGCAATCAAGCCAAAGAGCCGGCATCATGCACGCGTGGCAAAAGGGGTGTGGTTAGGGGGCGTGGCTAGGGGAGTGGTCATATTACACAAGGGGGAGTGGCTACATGACAAAACTTTATGCCCCCACCACAGTGCTAGGTATGCCCCCAGTACTACACATATATGCCCCACGGTGCCAGATATGCCCCCAGTGCCACACATATATGCCCCATGGTGCCAGATATGCCCCCAGTGCCACACATATATGCCCCACGGTGCCAGATATGCCCCCACAGTGCCACACATATATGCCCCACGGTGCCAGATATGCCCCCACAGTGCCACACATATATGCCCCTACAGTGCTAGTTATGTGCCCAGTGCCAGGTATGTCCCCACAATGCCACACATATGCCCCCACAGTGCTAGTTATGTGCCCAGTGCCAGATATGTTACCACAATGCCACATATGCCCCCCCACAGTGCTAGGTATGCCCCCAGTGCTACACATATATGCCCCACGGTGCCAGATATGCCCCCAGTGCCACACATATATGCCCCACGTTGCCAGATTTGCCCCCACAGTGCCACACATATATGCCCCACGGTGCCAGATATGCCCCCACAGTGCCACACATATATGCCCCACAGTGCCAGATATGCCCCCACAGTGCCACACATATGCCCCCCCCCCCACAGTGCTAGTTATACCCCCAGTGATAATTTCCCAGCAGCAGCACTCACCGTTGTTGCTGCTGCTGCCGCCGGGCGGGGTGAGGACAGTCTGGCATCCCCCTGCAGTCCTGTCACGTCGCCGAGGGGAGGAGAGCACACCGCGCGTCTCCTTCCCCTCTCACTTCCCTGTGACTGGGCCGTCCACCAATCAAATCTCGCGGGCCAGCTCCTGATTGGCTGCCGGCCCGCAAGCTGGCGGGCGGCCAAGTCACAAGGATGCACAGTGAGGGATAGGAGAGATGCGCGCTCTCTTACCCTCAGAAGGTATTCGGGAACCGGCAGCGGGTGATGGGGGACGGACGGTGGGCGCCACGTCGGGCAGCAGTGCGAGCAGGAGCCGCACTTTAGAAGGGGGAGAGCCGCATGCGGCTCGAGAGCCGCGGGTTGGCCACCGCTGTTCTAGTTCATGGTGTTGACATTCTGAACGTTGGCGTGGTTACTGTCAACCATTCGACCAGACACCCACACAAATATAGGCGATCCAGAGCTATAAGCATTTCCATTGCATCGTCACCTACCACTGTGCTGTAATGTGGAGTTCTCACTAAGGCAAAGTTTAGCAGAGCATAGGTGTAGGAACTGTGGTCTATGAGAGTTGGATGCAAAGGCATTGCATCTAGTATGTGATAGGAGGAAGTGTGTACTTATTCTGGTTGACTCGCAAAGCTGAGAATGTTGCAGCTTTTCGAGTCCACCAGTTGCCACCCGCACAGCCACCCGCCCCTCCCCTCGCACGCTGCGATCATTAGATCTACGGGCGCCCTGTGAGGGAAGCATGCGGACACCTGACATCCGCTGGCGTCAGAACGCGCTCCCTGCTCCCCACACCACCGGCCTACGACCATGGAAACACTCAGCATTTCATGTGAATACCCATGAAATGCTGGGCGTTCCCATGGGCAAATTCACTGGTCCGCCGCCCCCTGGCAGCACTGTTGTGTGTCAGCGCCCAGCAAATAATCTATTCACAGCGGCTTCACATGCACATAACTAACTATGTATAGTCGCAATAAATAGCTCCCCTGAGAGTAGGAGGCAGGGGAGCGTGACAATCGGAATAGGGGCAATAGTTGATATATGGGCATGCATGCAAATCAGAAGCATCATACATTCCATAACTTCCAACTATGCACGTAGTGCGTAGCGATTATCGTCCGCCAGGAGACTGCAAGTTCACAAACTGTGTCCAGTGGCATCCTTGGGTGCCTTGGGGTACTTGCAGGGGTGCCTGTGTTGAACCAATCATGTATAATATTTCTATAAGGTGATTTTTCGTGATGCTCCCTTCTTCAACCCTTCATACTTTACCAAAATCGATAAATGAGGTACCATTTTAACGATTACGTTATCCGCTTCTGACAAATTGTTAATTTACAATTGCACAATGTATTGTTTGTTTACAAATGTACAATAATTACTGTGTTGGGGTGCCACATTCTTCGCCGTCGGAATTATGCATGTCCCCATGCATTGCATAACATGTTGCAGTGGCGTAACTATTATTTGAGCGCCCCCCCTCACCAAATAATTGAACTTAAGGAGGACATCTACACACATTTTACTTAATTTATTATTGTTTTCTAAACTTTTGGCCTAGGGGATGCCGTGAAAAACATTCAGATGCTCTAGGACAGGTATGTTCAAATTGTGGCCCTCCAGCTGTTGCGAAACTACACATCCCAGCATGCTTTGCCATAGTTTAGCATTCCCTAATAGCAAAACTGTGGCAAGGCATGATGGGACTTGTAGTTTCACAACAGCTGGAGGGCCATAGATTGAACTAGAGATGAGCAGTCCGGATTCCGTGGAATCTCCGTACAGCGCCCTCCGAGCCCACAAGTTTCCGGCTTTGCTCGGAAACCTGAGCGTGGCCGAACGCGGGAATCTCGCGTCGGATTCTCGTGAGACACTGAGTCTTAATAGGCTCAGCGTCCTGAGAATTCTGCACCATTTGTCACACGCTTCCACAAGCTGCGCACAGCTCTGCAGTGTAGTCCGGGGTGTTACTGGCAGGGGTCTGAGGGGTGTTGTGCAGACGGGTGTTGTGCAGCAGAGGGGTGTCGTGCAGAGGGGTGATGTGCAGAGGGTTTTGTGCAGTGCAGAGGGGTTTGGGCTGTACAGAGGTGTTTGTGCAGGGGTTTGGGCATACCTCCCAACTGTCACGATTTTAGAGGGACAGTCCCGATTTTCAGGGTCCTGTCCCGCTGTCCCACCCGTGGCAGGCATTGTCCCGCTGCGGGGGGTGGCAGTTGGGAGACCCCCCAATCTAGTAGAATAGACGCTGTGCGCATGCGCACAGCGTCTATTCTCGTATGAAAATGAGGTTGCGGCTAATTAGCATAAGCCACGCCCTCATTTGCATACGCCCCGCCCCTTTTCGGACGATAGCCGCGCGAGTGTCCCTATTTCTTCACGTCAAAAGTTGGGAGGTATGGTTTGGGCTGTGCAGAGGGGTTTGGGCTGGGTTATTGTACTAGTCGTGTGTTAGGCAGGCTGTGTCAGTGCACAGAGGGCAGTGGCTGTCAGTAAGTGTAGTGGGGTACAGTACACAGGCAGGGTGTCAGTCAGCTTTTAATTTTTTTTTTCATTGTTAGTGGTGTGCTGTGTACTGCACTGCACCCCAATACACCATATACTATACTGTCAGAAGTTCCGTGTGTGTGATTGTTCTGCTTCCACGCAGTGTTATACAAGCCCCGTCCATAACAAAAAAAAAATTGCTGGTACTTGTTTTCTAGAACGGCCACAATCGTTAGTAATCGTGTACCTTAAGTTAAGGTACATGACTAACGCGATGGACCCGATTTCCTTTGAAATCAGATCCATTTTGCCGGCAAAGGCAAAATCGCGTTGATCGCGTCAGTCGCGTGCACTAACATGGCACGCAACGCGACCAACGCGATCAACGTGATTTTGCCATAGGGTTCAATGTTAAAATATTTTTAACATTGTAATCGCGTTGATCGCGTCGATCTTGTGCCGCGAGGGGCGGCGGTACGTGTCCTCTGACCTTTTCATACCCCTACTATCCACGTCAGCGTGGAGTTTAGAATATACCTGTGAAGTTATGCGCGTCCCCTTGCGGGGCACGCTGCGCTTGCCATGCTTCGGGCTCGGTGGCTCGCTGCGCTCGCCACACTTTATATTCTCAACTCCACGCCGACGTGGATAGTAGGGGTATGAAAAGGTCGGAGGACGCGTACCGCCGCCCCTCGCGTGCTCGCTACGCTCGCCGCGCTTCGGGTTGGCGTCAATCGTGGGGTGTCGTTCACAATGGGGGCATTTGAGCCATCAGGGGGGTTAAAATTGGGGTCTGGGGACAATTTTACATTGAATCCAATGTAAAATAGGGTCCCAGGGACCCTATTCACATTTGAATCAATGTAAAAATTGGGTTCATCGCGTCGGTCGCATCGCATGCGATTTGGTCGCATGTGATGCGATCAACGCGATTTTTCCGACTTGATCAAAATCGGTGTGGCCAACAAACCCAACAAATAATTTTGCTCTTCTTTATTGTTTGTGTGTACTGCACCCCAATACACAATACTGATACTGTCAGAAGTTCCATGTGTTAATAACCAGCCAGCTTGCTGCAGACCTTGGCCTAAATTGAATGAAAACAACTGCTGTAAAGTGGACAAAATTGTCTGGAAAGGGCTGGAAATTAATGTTATTGAGGTTACTATTACTCTAGGGACAAAAAAAATGCAAAAATTACGTGACTTTTATGTGGCATTTTTTCACCATTTAAAAAAAAATCCAAATCCAAAGCCTTTCACCGCCTTTTGACAAAGCCAAATCCAAATCCCGGCAACGAATCCAAATCTAAATCTTTAGCCCCGGCGCCCATCTCTAGTTTGAACATGCCTGCTCTAGGGTGCCATGATTCAATTTTTTTTTAGAACCACTGCTCTATACAATGGTTCAAAAGAAATCATGCAGTACCATCTGCAGGTTGTAATGGGAATTGTATTGTAATAATTAATAATAACTTATCGGCCACCTTTGCTTTCTGGTAGCTGCACAAATGCTACAGGAACCACCTGACTAGTAGGAGTCGTTTGCACAAATATTGCATGCGCATACCTCCCAACTGTCACGATTACAGCGGGACAGTCCCGATTTTCGGGTCCTGTCCCGCTGTCCCACCCGCGGCAGGCATTGTCCCGCTGCGGGGGGGTGGCAGTTGGGAGACCCCCCAATCTAATAGAATAGACGCTGTGCGTATGAAAATGAGGTAGCGGCTAATAAGCATACGCCCCGCCCCCTTTCCGGACGCTCGCAGCACAGAAGTTGGGAGGTATGCATGCAGGATGTGGAATATGTCAGCTGACCAGTGTGTTAAATGTGACCGATTGGTGTATGACCTCCTGGTACAAGGGATTATTCAGACCTGATCGCAGGGCTGCTAAAAAGCAGAGCCCTGTGATCAAATAATCGCCGCCCCGCCAGAGTGAAATCCCGCCCTGTGCAGGCCTGAGAATGGGCTGCGAAAGTATTGCAGCCTTGCAAATAGCTGCAAATCCATATGCAATCATTAACCATTTAATGATTTTTCTAGTGTGCGCAGTCTGTGCGTAGCCCAGGACTTACTTGGTGGCTGCATCCAACAGGCTGCACAGGGCCGGAGCTGACATTGCCCAACCTCCCTGAAACCACCTCGCCACGCCTGCATTTTCCCTGACACTCCCATTAAATGGCCGGTTAGCACCCCCCAAACGCAGGACTTGATCACTGAAATGCCCTGCAGATGTGTGCTATGATCTGTGCGCAGTCAATTGATTTGCAGACATTCGATCAGGTCTGAATAACCCCCATTAGAGGGGTATATAACAGGCAGAACCCAAATTATGAAGCCACCAGTGTAGTCGATAACCAGCACTTCCTCCCCAGCAGCGGTAAATCCCCCAGCCACCTATATACTGTCATTTCAAGTGGGTGTGGATCGTATTGTCGACAGCACTTAGGTCGACAGTCATTAGGTCGACACCGTTGGGTCGACAGGTGGCAAGGTCGACAGGTGTCTAGGTCGACATGGGTGAAGGTCGACAGGTGTCAAGGTCGACAGGGGACAAGGTCAACATGGGTTTAGGTCGACACAGCGTTAGGTCGACATGGGTTAGGTCGGTAGGTCTACATTTTTTTTTACTGTTTTTTTTACCCGAATGTCGACACTGTCGACATGGACACAGTTGGAAGTCAACCGCAGCCCCTCGCTACGCTCGCGATGCTCCAGTCATGGTGCCTCGCTGTGCTCAGCACACTATTTCATTCTCCCACCACGCCCTAGTGGATAGTAGGGCATGAAATACCGCCTAAACAGTAAAAAAAATGTCGACCTTCTGACCTGTCGACCTTGTCCCATGTCAACCTTGACACCTGTCGACCTTCACCCATGTCGACCTAGACACCTGTCCACCTTGCCACCTGTCGACCCAACGGTGTCAGTCAAGTGCTGTCGACAATATGACCGTACCTCATTTTAAGTAGCATTTATAAGGGCATGTTACAGTACTCTGAACCCAAACTGATGAATCCCAATTTTAGAATTTGTAGTTGTTACTGATATTGATTAATTACTTTTTATAAAAAGTGAAAAAGTTATCAACAAGTTTCGTACTGTACAAAACCGTTTCGTGGTTCATGATATAGGTTTTTCCCACCAATCATTTATGAAACACATGACAGTTAAAGGGTGTGATGGGAGCACCATATAGCATAGATCACAGCAGTTACTGCGAATGACGAAACCTGTTGACAAAGGATCCACAAAGTTTAAACAGTTTGTAACCACATCAATTTATTTTTGGCTTGTCATACCATTTTATATTGTATTTGTGAATATTGTATTTTGCAGTGTTTCATTACAGAATTTAAAAAAATAAAAATATATACAAGTTGAAATTATTTTTTTTAAATAAAGGGTGACATTCTATGAGTAGCGGTAAAATCTGCATGTTTTTTTACCGCACCTAATCGCACTTTTGAAAATCGCAAGATTTGGCCGTTTTTCGCATATTTAATGAGATGCGAAAAACGGCCCAAATAGTGCGAATAGGTGCGATTTGATGCGATTTCTTTAGTCCTGAAAATGTGCGATTTTCAGGTCTGAAAATCGCACATTTGCAGGAAATCGCAATGTAAAAAAATAAATAAAACTGCGCGGGGTCCCCCGCCAGAGCATAACCAGCCCCGGGCTCATTGAGCCGGTGCTGGTGACATAAAATCACGGTCCCCGACAAATAGGGGTCCCCTTGATTTAATGAAACCACCACCAGGCTCAAGGTCCGGCGCTGGTTCCCAAAATACGGGGGACAAAATGACTAGGGGTCCCCCGCATTTCAAGAACCAGCACCAGACCCAACCAGCCAGCAGGGTAATGCCACAGCCGGGGGACACTTATTATATAAGGTCCCGCGGCCAAAGCATTATCCCCCTGGCTGGTCAGCATGGGCAGGGGTCCTGGGGAAGTGGGGACCCCCCAAAGAAGGGGTCCCCCCCCTCCAGGACTTACCAGCCCATGCTGAAAGTCCGGGGCTGTCCCCGATGCCCCTGGGCGGTGGGCATTGGGCTGATGAAAAGTGTAAAAAAAGAATAAAAACTATTGTCTTATACTGTAGAACTATGAGTCCCAGCAAGCCTACCCCGCATGCTGGGACTTGGAGAACCACAAGTCCCAGCATGCGGGGCATTAAAGGGCCCGCTGGCACTTGTAGTTCCACAGTACAAGAAATAGTTAAATAAAACACACACTGACACCCAGAAAAATAAACGTTTAATACATCCACAGCCCACACATACTAATACTTACCTACCTTGAGCCCGTGACTCGTTCCCTGGATCCGGGGTCCTGGCTCCTGGGCTGAAGAGTCCGGTTACGGGGTCTTCGTCCTGGTTCCGGGGCTGGTCCGGGATCCGGGGCTCCTGGGCTGAAGATTCCGGGGTTCTGGATCCGTAGTAATCCAAAGGGGTACCTGAGGAAGGAAATCCTACTCACCTGGTCCCCGGCGACGACCCCGGCATCTTCAGCTCCAGACGCGCTGCTCCCGGCTGGTACCCGCTCATGGACTGGAGAGACGCAGAGATTTTCATCTTCCGCGCCTCTCCTCAGACTGATTCTATTGGCCGCCTAGCGGCCAATCAGGAGCTGAGAAAGTCGGGCTGGGCTGGTAAGTCCTGGAGGGTACAAGCATGGGCTGGTAAGTCCTGGAGGGGGGGGGACCCCTTCTTTGGGGGGGGGGGTCCCCACTTCCCCTGAACCCCTGCCCATGCTGACCAGCCAGGGGGATAATGATTTGGCCGCGTGACCTTATATAATAAGTGTCCACTGGCTGTGGCATTACCCTGCTGGCTGGTTGGGTCTGGTGCTGGTTCTTGAAATGCGGGGGACCCCTAGTCATTTTGTATTAGTATTTTGGGAACTTGAGCCTGGTGCTGGTTTCATTAAATCAAGGGGACCCCTATTTGTCGGGGACCATGATTTTATGTCACCAGCACCGGCTCAATGAGCCCGGGGCTGGTTATGCTCTGGCGGGGGACCCCGCGCAGTTTTTTGTTTTTTTAACTGTTTAACCCTTTTTTTCCACCAGAACCCTGCACAGATCTCAATGATCTGTGCAAGGTTCTGGCTAATTCGCCCATCAGAACCTGGTCTGATTTTTGTGCGAATTTTAGACACATTTATACAAATCGCATACCATTAAATATGCGATTTGTATACTTTTCAATGTGAAAACATCTGGATGCGATGTGCTGCGAAAAACAGCCATCGCAATTCCAGAATGTCCAATTTGTTGGCCAAAATCGCACTTTTTTCACATTTTCGCAGCTCATTAAATATGCGAAAATGGAAAAACATCCGATTTCGGACGTTTTTGCGAAAAAAATCGCTAAAAAAAATAGATCTCATCCCATAGAATGTCACCCCAAGTGTTTTTTATTATTATTTTTGCATATACAAAAAATGAAAGGCAAACTAGAGCTCTTCGAGAGCCCTATTATAGCAGCTGAACTATAATTACAACAGCTGGTTCTGGCTGCTAAGCAGGGCCGGCTTTAGGCATAGGCAAACTAGGCAATGGCCTAGGAATGCCTAGGGGCATCAGCAGCTTCTGCTGATTAAAATGATATGCAGCATGTGCTGGTCATAACAATGCAAATAAGACGAATTTTCAGCAAAAAAGGCACCCAACGTTAGCAGAACTGGCCAGGAGCTGAATGGCCTATTGAGACAAGATGTATGAGGAAACATCTGTATCCAAGCAGAGGCAGAGGTCACAGTGTTAGCGGCTGTGCGAGTGCTGTCTGCGGGTGGGTTGGCTGTGCAATAATGTTCGGCATATGTGTAAGGGGCATTATGTGTGTCATGTATAAATGCATTAATAATGTGCAACATATGTGTAACAGGCATTATGTGTGTCATGTGTATAAGGGCATTAATAATGTGCAACATATGTGTAATGGGCATTATGTGTGTCATGTGTATAAGGGCATTAATAATGAGCAACATATGTGTAAGGGGCATTATGTGTGTCATTATGTGTATGAAGGGCATTAATAAAGGTTGGCATGATGTGTAAGGGGCATTATGGTTATAAGGACATTAATAATGTGTGTCATATGTAAGGGGCATTACTGTGTGGTATTATCAGGGGTGCCGAGAGAAAGGGGTAGGGGGTACAAATTACCCAGGCCAAAGTCTGATGGAAGGGCCCAGTGGGGGCCCCGGGCCCCCTCCCCTTAAGTGACAGCAGCAGCTGCAGCTCTTCTCCTCTGCCCAGCACACACTGCTTTGTGCTGGGTTGCAGTGTGGCCATGGAGGTGGTTAAAATACAATATTTTCTCAGGATTTTTTTCTAAGGGTATAATGTGAATAATGTGAGGAGTAATGTATATAAGGTAAAGTGGTACTACAGTGTGATTAGGGTGGCCAATCCCGGGATCGGGATCGGCGGGATCCCGGGATTTGGCCCCAAAATGTCCGGGATTTCAATCCCGGGATTGGAGTATCCAATCCCGGGATTTCGGGATTAGACTGCGCACGCGCAGTCTAATGCCGAGCAGCTTCTGAGCACCCGCTCAGAAGCTGCCCGGCTGTTCCCGACCCCGGCGTGCGGCCTGCGCAGCGTGACCTCTGACTGTCACGCTGCGCAGGCCACAGCAGCCTTATCACAGGTGACTGCTTCCGGCCGCACTGACCTCCTCCCCTCACCGTCCGCAGCGCTATGTTCTCCAGACCGCCTATGTAAGGTACTGTAATCTGCGGGGCTGCAGCGCTGCTCTGTCCGCCCGCCCATGTCGATGCCCGCCCATGTCGATGCCCGCCCGTCCGCCCATGTCGATGCCCGCCCATGTCGATGCCCGCCCGCCCCCCATGTCGATGCCCGCCCGCTCGCCCACCCCATGTCGATGCCCGCCCGCTTGCCCACCCCTTGTCGATGCCCGCCCGCTCGCCCACCCCTTGTCGATGCCCGCCCATGTCCACCCCCCCCCCTGCCATGTCGATTAAACGGGTGGACAGGGCATGTTTTTCTTTTAGGGATGCCAATCCCGGGATCCCGAGAATCCCGGGATTGAGCATTTTTCAATCCCGAAATCCGGGATTGAAAAAATGCCCCGGGATTGGCATCCCTAAGTGTGATGTAACGTGAATAAGAGACCATCGCAAGATATAATGTGAATAAAGTTGCACTTCTGTGTGGCATAATTTGAATTGGGGGTAAAATTGTGTGGCCATGCCCCTTCCCAGCAAGAACACACCCTGTTTGGGCTGCACACCAAATGTGTGCACTGTTTCTATTTAACCCCTTCCCGACACATGACGTATATATACGTCATGTGTCGGTTGCGGGGGAATCAAGCCAGCTCACGGAGTGAGCTGGCTTGAAAGAGAGCAGGTAATGGCTGTATATTACAGCCAGGTACCTGCTCTCATGGCCACGAGCGGCGAGTTCGCCGATCGTGGCCGTTTAACCCTTTAAGCACCGCGGGCAAAGCGCCCGCAGTGCTTAAATAGCTGATCGGAGGGGGGGCGCCCCCCTCCGGCGCCGATCGGGGCCCCCCGCGGCGAGATCGGAGGGTGCCGATCGGTTGCCATGGCAGCCAGGGGTCTAATGTAGACCCCTGTGCTGGCCGTGTCAGCATTCCTATTACATCCTGCCTGAGGCAGGATGTAATAGAAAGTGCTGAAAATCACTATGTTCAGCCATAGAGCTCTATGGCTGAACCTAGTACAGGCGATCGCGCCCCCTAGTGGTCAAGTACACTAGGGGGCCTTGTAGTAAAAGTAAAAAAAAAAAAAAAAATAAGTTTAAAAATAAAAAAAATAAAAAAAATATTAAAAGTTCAAATCACCCCCCTTTCCCCATTTCACAAATAAAAATAAATAAAAAATAAAAAAAATAAACATATTTGGTATCGCCGCGTTCCTAAAAGTCCGATCTATTAAAATATAACATTAGTTATCCCGCACGGTTAAAGGCGTAAACGGAAAATAATTCCCAACGCCAAAACTACGTTTTTTGGTCGCATCGCCTACCCAAAAAAAAATAACTAAAAGAGATCAGAAAGTCGCCCATATCCCATAATGGTATTAATTAAAAAGTACACTTCAGCCCGCAAAAAATGAGCCCTCACCCAGGTCCGTAGGTGGAAAAATAAAAAAGTTATAAGCCGCAGAACATGGCGAAGCGACGCAAATTAGAAAAACCGTAACATTTTCTATTTTTTTTTAGTGGTAAAACGTAACGAAAACTATATAAGTTTGGTATCACCGGAATCGTAACGACCCATAGAATAAAGATAACCCATCATTTTAAACGAACTATGAACTCCAAAAAAACCGTAACCAGCACAAAATTGTGGAATTGCGTTTTTTTTCCTTTTTACCCCACATTGAATTATTTCCTGATTCCCCAGAATATTATACGGTATAGTAAATGGTACCATTAAAAAGTACAACTTGTCCCGCAAAAAAAAAGGCCTCGTCGGGAAGGGGTTAAAATATTGCGGGTAGGAGCACCAAAATGATGACTGCTATGATGACGGTTGATGGTGCTGGGAAAAGGGAGCAGGGTCAGAGGCGGAACTAGTGGCAGTGCTTGGGTTTGTATTTTACCGCACTATGGGGGTTATTCTGGTTGATTTGCAAGGCTGCTAATTCACAGCCTTGCAAATGGTGCTGGCCACCACACATTCGCAAGACAAATCCCCACGCAGGGGATGCGAAGGGATGTTACACTGTAACATCTATTCGCAGCCTGGTGGGATCTGCCCCTATCATTCGATGGTCGCCTACCATCGAATGGTGTTATTGGCTCGCTCACGCATATGTAATGTTGCCTCAAAGCAACCTTACAGGTGCGTGTCTGCTTGGAGGGAAAGTAGGCGGTCAGCTGCCCAACCCCCCCCCCCCCCCCCGGTCTGTTCGTCATACTTCATTAGCATGAGAACGGCCATGAAACACTGGGAGTTCCCATATGGTAATGGGGCAGCCAAGCACATGCACGGAAATGCGCCCAGCCCGACTATCGGTCAAGCTGCGAGCATATTCAACCAGAATATACGCCTATATATTTGTTGCATTTATTGCAATTTGTGTATAACTGCATAACCCTTACTGTATCATTAAAAAACATTGACGATAGTTTGTGATTAACAAAAAAAAATCTTTATCTAGCATTGCCAACCACAAGAAACAAATCAGCTGATACATCCGTTTCTCTTATTTTCTGTATTTGTTTGTACCTATCATTGTCCTCGTATTCACATTTTTTCATTGTGCACGTTGACACCATATATTGTTGCACATTGTACTATTTTTTTGCTCATCTATTCTTGTTCACCATTGAAATATATTTCTTTACCATGCAAACTTCTAAAATGAAATATATATATATTTTTTTTATGTTATGAGCTTACAGGATGTTACTCTGAACAGGGGGATTTTAACATTTTAGGAATAAAGAATAAAATGTGTTAAAATTATATAATTTTAGTAAACAGTGCCCCCAAAAAAGAGTCTTCTTTCCCTCTTGTTGTTACATACAGTATAATATTCTAAAGGTCCATACATGACCAGCGTGTATGCAGGGCTGCCAAGAGAAATCCTGGGCCCCGGTACAACAGCGTCACGGGGCCCCCCCTGGAGTGGCGAGCTACAGAAAAGAGGTGCATACCTCCCAACTTTGGCAGCGGACAAAGGAATATATGTGCGTGCCGCAGGCACACGCCAAAAAACTTTGGGTGCCGTTTTGTCGCTGTGAGGACATGGCCAGTGCTGTGTGAACTGCTGGCCATGCCCTCAGCCTCCCCGCCTTATTAGACGCATGCAGTGTTTAGCCAAGTTTAGTTTTGCCAAGGGGGTTAATGTCCGTTGCCAAGGTGGCTAATGTCGGTTACCAAGGGGTTAATATGCATTGCCAGGGGTTATTGCTTGTTGTCAAGAGGAGTTAATGTCTGTTGCCAAGGGTTCTTGCTCGTTGCCAAGGGGGGGTTAATGTCTGTTGCCAGGGGTTCTTGCTCGTTGCCAAGGGGTTAATATGCGTTGCCAGGGGTGGGGTTATTGGATGTTGCCAAGGGGTTATTTTTTGCCAAGGGTAAATGCTCGTTGCCAAGGGGGTTATTTTCCATTGCCAGTGGTTCTAGCTTGTTGCCAAGGGGTTAATCATACTTGCCTACTTTTGAAAACTAATTTCAGGGAGATTTGAGCTGCTAAAAGAACGCAATGTGTCACTGAGAGGGTGTGTCATGCTCTGCCCAGAGGGCGTGTCTAACTTCACCTATGGGCGCACCTATGGCCACTATGGGATTTTCCTGCAGTGGCAGAAGAAAACTCTGGAACACTTTGGGCCTGATTCAGTTACGGATGTTGCTTCCTGTAACACTGCACTAAACATGTGAAAGAAAACTTCGGCCTCTTTTGCTGCCTATACATATATAAGTATGCATTACATCCATCTACCCCACAACCCTCCCCTCATATTGCAGTCAGTACACACCACTATATTACATTACACACATTCCCCCACATTACACCCAGTACATACATGCTATTACATTACACCAGGGCTTGGCCAATGTTTAAAAATGTAGGAGCCAGGATGAAAATGTGTGAACTGCAATGCCTATTATACATGCTACACACCCATTACATATTATACCACTTGCTTGATGCCAGGGGTAACATACTCTTTGCCAGGGGTTGCATACTCTTTGCCAGGGGTAACATGCTATTTGCCATAAGGGATTACCCCTCCTCCTCTTCCCTCTCTCTCCCTCCCCACCGCTACAATGCGCGGTAATGACAAACGCTGTGGGGGACAATCCACCTGGCTCCGGCTGTATCAGATCAGGTCCACGGCGTGGCTATTTCAAAACTCAAGGTGGCTTTAGGGCCAATTGGAGCTTGTGGTCTGACAGCCAATCAGGAGCCAACACTGTTGCTCCTGCTTGGCTCCCGAAGTGCGAGCTCCGATTGGTCGCAAGCCATCTCCACACTGCGGACTTGATCTGACACAGCCGGAGCCAGGGGGATTGTCCCCCACTCTGCCCGGCTGTTGCATTGACAGAAACCACCACTCTGCGCAGTGTGATCTGATACCTGGCAAATCTGGCGACCTGGCCCCGGGGTTTGTCGAGCCCTGCATTACGCACAGCTCCCCCATACACACACTGCCACATAACACACATATTAAATTATACACAGTACTCCATATTACAACCAGTACACACACACACACACTGCTGTCACATTACACACACACCATTATATTAAATTATACACAGCATGCCATCTTACAGCCAGTACACACACACACTGCTGTTACATTACACACACACACACACACACACCATTATACAGTATTACATTATACACCCCCCCCCCCCCCCCCCAAAAAATAAAAAATCAGATTAAAGCCATGCTCTGTTTTAAATTACACCCAGCCAACTCCTCCCACCCCACCCCCACCCCACACATACATACACATTTTCTGTAGCCCCCACTGCCCCAGGAGATACAGCTCTCACCTGGCTGTGTTGTTCTCCCTCCTGTGGTGCAGGGACCCGGCAGTGTAGTGGAGCAGGCAGCTAAAGGCAGACATATAGGAGCTGGAAGAGGCAGGAGCAGGGCTTGTCCCTGACACACGGAGCCTGGCTGCTACTGCTGCTCCGAGTGTGGTGGGCGGGGCCAGCCCCGCAGTGCAGAGCCCTGGCTGTCAGTCTCACTCTCCCCTGCTTCCGCTGATCAGACGCTAGAAGTCATTTTTCACTTCCAGCATCTGACAGGGAGCACAGCTCTGCAGCGTTACAAGGAAGTGCAGAGCTGTGCTTCCTGTCAGACGCTAGAGGTGAACTATCACTTCTAGCGTCTGTCTCTCACTGACTGACTGACTGTGCACTATATGCAGGGGAAGGCAGGGACAGCCACAGATAACAAGTGGGTGGCCGGACACATGGGCGGGCGGGCGGACGCTAGTCCTCCCGCAGCCCCAACAAATATTTTTTTTCAAAGTGTGTGTCTGGACCGGGCCCCCCTGGCAGGCCCGGGCCCAGGTAAAATGTACCCGCCCCCCCTGCCTCTCGGCGGCCCTGCGTGTATGGACGGCGATGACATTGCTGGGGGGAAAGCCGATCAGTCCATACACTCTGTGTATGGCTTTGCCGGGCCATACACACTGGGCGTCTTTGAGCTGACAGCCACTCAAACTTGGATACTTGCATTCATAGGGATTCCATGCAGATAAAAGTTGGTACGCTAAATTAGGATAAAAGTACTCTCCTAAGGTCTGGATATGTGCTGAGTCAAATCAACTCCTTTTTGATTAACATGACACACACATGCGAGCACAGATCATCCACAACATCATTGTGCATTCTGTACATGACATGACGCTTAATTATCTATCCTGTTTATTTCTTGCACTTGCAGTTAGTGAATGATTACTTATAGCTGCTACATGCTTTCATACCTCCCAACAGTCCCGATTACAGCGGGACAGTCCCGATTATCAGGGCCTGTCCCGCTGTCCCTCCCGCGGCCGGCAGTGTCCCGCGGTGAGGAGGGGCTGTTGGGAGTCCCCCCTGTCGGCTGCTAAGCAGCGGGCAATAAACGCGTGGCCTCTCGGGAGAGCCGTGAGTATAGGCCACGCCCCCGAAATTAGACCACACCCCTCGAAATTTCGGTCGCGCCTACGGCACGCACAGCTACGTCCCACCTCCGGCTCAGGAAAAGTTGGGAGGTATGTGCTTTGCGTTCTTGTATTTAAATAAGACTAGGAGGGTTACAACTTTGTGGTTGGAGTAGCATATTTCTATCTGTGTCTTTTGTGAACATACTTTCTGAAATGGAAATATCTACATCAAGTAAATGGACTCTGGGCCAGATGTATCAAGCTTCAAAAAGTGATAAAGTGGAGAGTGATAAACAGCCAGCCAATCAGCTCCTACCTGTCATGTTTCAGGCTGTGTTTGAAAACTGACAGGTAGGAGCTGATTGGTTGGTGGTTTATCACTTTCCATTTTATCCCTTTTCAAGGCTTAGCACATCTGGCCCTCTATCTTTATCTATATCAAAGGTAAATTTCACTGGGTTATTACTTAGTGAGATTTGTTGTTATTCTGTAACAACTCAAGTTCCGGTGTATAATCTCCTCACCAAATCAAGAACAGATCATCTATGTTGCGCTTATATAACAAGATATGATCTGAAATTATAGGATCTGTAAAGAAAATATCAAATTCAACATAAAACTATTGGTGTATGCTGAGGCGATCGCAGAGCCCATCGCACACCCACAGGTTTGAAAATAATAAAACATTATACAGAAAACAATTGTTGTGCAAAATTAATTCCAACAAAGAGAGAATGAAGTTGATTTTGGACAAATTGAAATCAATGAGTGGTTAAAGGCCAAAGCAAAGAGCCTTTGGTGGACACAATGGGACATCATGGGGGAGGGATTTAAGTCCTTATGAATTTTTGGTAGCATATATAGAATTGGTACAACCAGGAATTCAGGCAGCAAAAACTCTTTTGTCTTATCCAAAATAACATGAGATTCCACTTCCATTGGTAGGATTACCCTGTAGATCTATCTGATAATTGACGCATGATTTCCGATTGGTCATCTTGAAGATCTTGAAGCACCACAGCGCTGACTTTGTCTGCTAAACACCTTGCTCAAGTAGACAGGAGAAAGCATTAAAGGGCTGCGGTTCAAATGAGATGGTGAACAACATATTTTTATGGCCGTAGGAATGTCCGATGATGAAATGAATCAGTCAGGTTTATTAACAAAAAATTAATTTGACATTTTCGGATGAAACTGGATCTTTCTTTTCACCATGGTAGATTGTTGAATGGTACAGTGGGGACGAAAGAAAGGCCTCTGCTCAAGATATGTTTTTCACCCTCAGATAGGGCCTTATTCTGGTTCACTCTTTCTGACAAATTCTTTCTTAGAAGGACAAAACCATGTGCACTGAAGGGGGGCAGATGTAACGTGCAGAGAGAATTAGATTTGAGTGAGTTATTTTGTTTCTGTGCAGGGAAAATACTGACTGCATTATTTTTACACTGCAATATAGATTTCACTTTGAAGTAAAACCCACCCCACACAATGTAATAAGCAGTGACAAATGCATCCTTTACTGTGCACGAGACACACGCGCTACAACGCGCTGACAACGTAGCGTAGCGTGGCGCCGTGATACAAAAGTACCAACTTATTTATGCGTGTGTGTGAAAATGATATAAGTGACTGAGGTTACCGGGCCTGGTGGAGGAGCCTATGTCAGTGCAGAACATGCAGAGGATGGTAACCTATATTCTCACCAAATTACTGCAGCCTTTGCTCATCCTGATACTGGTCCCGCAGGGTAAACCCCTGAACAATCCACCAATCCCATGAAGGGCCAATATGATGAAACAGGGCTGTAACTAGGGTGATGCGACATGTACCACAGTCAGTGTCGGCCCCTGCATAAGCAAATAGTTTGGCACCGGGTGCTATGGAAATTGTGTGTGGGGCTACTATGTGGGTGGGGCATCAATTGGTCCTATCTGTGCATGGGTCAGCTTATGTGCACGCCACAGGGGTGCTGGGAGGGATCTCATTGGAAGTCTCTAAACAGGGAACTGTGATAGCCCATAGAGCAACATCATACAACTATGGCATTGCCCACCACATCCAAGGGAGGCTATCATAGGGGACTGCTGCCATAAATCCTAGAGTGAACACTAGTGATGTCAGTATTTTGACCATCGGCATCCTGTCTGTCAGAATTCTAACTACATCCCATAATAACGACCACCCTCACATCCCTAACTTTGACAATTTTATTTGAGCAGAATTATGCACTAATTGATGCCCTACCTGCATTGTAACTCCTCCCACAATATCCACAGTGAGGGCGACAAAATCTACATTTGTATACCAAAAAAATTAGGCTTGGGCCAGCTCTTGGTTAAGGTTATTTCCACCACCGATCATCCATATACTGTATATTCCTATTAATGTGGTTCATTTATACAGCTCACAATTATCCCAATGGTGTAACAACAAAACATTTGTCGGCTTTATAGTAAAATCTAGTCCCCATAAAACACAGAAGAGTGGGCCCCAGAGTGGATGCTTCCCCATCATCCATTGGCGGCATTTTTCAACCACTGTGCCTTGAGCTGTTCACAAGTGTGCCACCGGAGCTAAATCTGCCCGCACTAGTTTACAGCCGCCACCACCAGTTCAACTGTTATTCACTGGTCTCTTGTTTTTATGTGAGGGCCAATGTATTTTATTTTTGTTACCTGTGTTTTTTTTTTTTTTTTTTACATGGGGGCCAATGGGTTTGTTTGTTTTCCTGTGGGGGCCAATGTGTTTTTCCCGGTGGGGGTCTGATGAAGTGTCAAGAGTTAAAAAAAGGTTGAAAATCCCTGATTTATAGTATTTCTAACTCTGGACTAGAGGTATATTCACTGCGGGTCGGCGGGCGGCGGCGACGGCGGTTTGTACGGTGAGGATGGCTTTTTTTTCTTGGCAAGGGAAAGTCCTCCTCGCCGGTCGCTCACCATATTCTACGTTCCAGGGAATTCCCCAGAACGGCCACAAATGTGGGGAATAGGAGAACATACAAGGAACTAATAAGGAAGGAGACAATCTCCTACAGCGCTTTGTCCCAAGAATGGAATGTATGTTAATTACCATTCTGTAAAATAGGTCGTAGTTAGTCCAGCTTCGCTACAAATGTTAAAGCTTCAGTCCTGCATAACTGGTGCACTTTGTATATCAATTATTTGTTTCTCTCTGGGAAGGAATGACACATTATTATGTTTTATTTACATGAGCACAATCCCCATTTGTCTGCGTGGTTCTGATCAAGGCCTTGTGACACTTGTCTTGTGGAGATGTTTAGTCTTTGTTGCATAAAGTGAGCACATCCCAGTGAGTTCTGCTCTGCCTGGTGCCTTCAGATCAGCTCCCTACAGACCAGCTGCACCCAGAGAGGCTGCTCATTCATAAATGAGCACTTGGCTCAGCCTTACCCAGCTGTGTTCTTCTCCTCTGTAGAGGTCATTGAAGTTTCTTTTCAAGAAAATCTATTGGGACATGAAAACTAACACCCTGACTGAGGAAGTAGCAAATGCTTAGGTAATGATAATACTGGTATCAGCCTACAAACATCTAGATGTGCAGATTTACGCTGGCTGCCGCATCCACTCTGTATGTTTAAGAGGAAGATATTCACGAATAATCCAGGCAGTATTTTATTTATGGAAGAAGAACCCCATCCATCATCCTTACCCATACCTCCCAACTGTCCGGATTACAGGGGGACAGTCCTGCTATTTGGAGACTGTTCCGCTGTACTGTACCTCCCGCTGGTGGCAATGCGGGGGGGCCGGAGAAGATCACCGCTGCTCTGCACGGCATCTCTTCAATGCAAGGAGGAAGGCCCAGTGGCTAAGGGAGCGCATAGCATGCCCCTGAAAAATGGTAAAGCCTATGGTCGCAGCACTAGACCACACCCCCTCCACCCAATGCCATGCCCACCGCCTCTTAGCTACGCCCATATTCCACGCTAGTCCCGATTTATGTCCACCCCAGCTGTTGGAACCATGTCTGACAACTTAAACAGACTCACAGACATGTACAGTATATGTAATGTGTATAATGAGTGAAGTGTGTGTAGTTCACACAGCATGCCGGTGTGCCACAATAGCAACATGCAGCTCTGCAGAAACCACCAGAAAAATGGTGCGGTGGCCATTTTCCCAGTGTTTTGTACATGCACGGTAGGAAAACCACTGCGGAAATGGCAACCACTCCATTTTCCTGGAGACTTGTGTACGCACACCAGACTCTGGGACAGCACTAGGGTCTCCAAGTGACCCTAGTGCCCAGAATCTACTGCTTTACCAGCTAGAGAGGCGGGGCCTGGGCAGAGACTCCTCTCTTGATGCGCTCTTCCTCACAGGGATATATTAATTAAATTGCGGATTTATAGAAGTAGAGATGTTGCCCATAGAAACCAATCAGATTCTACCTATTATGTTCTAAAAGGTACTAGATATTTGATGGCACTAGGGATTCCCATTGACCATAGATGTTTTAAAATAGAATAAGTTTACCATCGATGGGGGAGAACCCAAAGGTTTCCCACCATCGTTGATACAAAAATAAATTTAGCGAAACGTGTCTGAACATGGAGCCTAGCATTGGCCCTTGAAGCTCATGTGAATTCCCACCTCCAGGCTGATTGCCCACAGCCCATTGAATGGTGAAGCAGGGGTGACAATCGGTGGGTGGAACCGTTCATGGTTCCCTTGCAGTTGGTTTCACATTATCGAGGTTAACCATAAATTGTACCATCGATGGTTAATCAACGATGGCCTTCCCTATATAAAGCAGAATACAATTGGTTGCTATGGAAACAACTCCATTTCTATAAACCTGCGCTTAAGTCAGTGGCGTAACTATTAATTATGCGCCCCCCTGACGAAAATTTAGCAAGCGCCCCCCCAGTAGTAGTTCGTTTATTTAGCTCTCCTGGCTCCTGCTGCTTATAAAAAAAGTGACATTCGGAAAATGGCTGCCCCCATACTGCAGACCATTTTTAGGGTTGCTAGAGGAGGCCGCCGCCTCCTCTAGCATCCTCAAAAACTGTCTTTCGTATGGGGGCAGCCATTTTCCAAATGTCATTTTTTTTTATAAGCAGCAAGAGAGCCGGGACCCGCAAGACAGAATCGCCGGCGGCAGAGGCAGACGGCAGCGGCTAACTATAGCCCCACAGCTCCCCGGCGCCCACACCTTCTCAGCGCCTCCCCGCCACTGCGGGGGCTGCGTGGCTATAGTTACGCCACCACTGGCTTAACTTAAGCCGCTTAAGTATATCTACCCCACAATTTAGAACTTGGAGATTAACTCCTGCATATTAATCTTGTTACCATGTTTGCAGATGAAAGTAAAGAGAGACAAAAATAATGAACTTTTTTTTTTTTAAATAAGTGAAAATTCCTATGTACACTTAAAAATGTATAAAACGTAACATACAGATAGACAGAACGTATTTTCAGTTACCAGTCTTATGACCTCAGATATTTTAAATACTTCTAATTTAATATGCTTTCATTTCTGTGGTGGGGCGACTGAAGGAAGCAAAATCCCGGCCTAACAACACTTTTTTTTTAACAAGCAATTCATGTTGTGAAATGCATTTGTCAGTGGGATATATGATGAAGCATTGCAGGGGCGGGATTGGGACAAACAGCTCCTCCCAGTGGAGTATATAATACGTTGTACCTCAGCAGACAACGTCGTTTCATGTGCAAATGTCATAAATAAGTAAGTAAAACAGGACCGGTTTGTGCTATGGGAGCTACACTGTGTTCTGTGTGTTACCGGTATATTGATAACTTCAAAGTTTCCATAAAGTTAAATTACATTTTTAAATGTGAACAAATAATAAATGCTATGCGGGAGCAGCATTTCTTTTGGCTATAAGCAGAGGTTCCCGTATTTTGCATATGTGCAGACCCCTGAGTGAACGCTTTTGGTGAGTATCACACTCGCCGAGGCCTTTGCACGGGTAGGAGAAGGAGGAGGGAGGCATCATGGGAATGTCCAGCTTTTTATTGGCATCACCATGAAAACGCTGGGCCTTCCCTGGGTACGCAGTTGTGGCGTTCCCTGCTTGGACTGACTGACTTTTTTTTACTGAAGGGGAGAGAAATCATTCGATGGTCACAGAAGAGATGTGTTCTCGGACACGTCCCCTCGCATGTGTTCGGTGGGGCGGTGCTGACCTGTTCGCTAGGCTGCGAGTGTAAACAGTACTGAATTAGGCCCTAGTACCACAGTCAATTTGATTTAACCATCTATGCTGAGCCATGGATATACTTAAAACCTGGACCATTAGGGCCCCCTGAGGGCCACGTTTGGGAGCCTCTGGTCTATAGCTGTGCGCGTTCAAATGTACTTGGTTCTTTTTTCCTAACCTAGCTCAAGTTTGGCTTTATCCGGATTGATCCTATTGGCTATCCCTAACATGTGAGAGACTAGAGCCAATAAGATTCCCTTTTTGAGTTCTGAGTAAAACCCGCACATCTCTAATCTGGGCAATAGTTTTCCTTCACCAAACAGTCTTTCTTCTATTTTGGTGCATTTTGAGGTAAAAAAAAAATGTCTGTCACCCCCTCTTCACCTCTATAAGGAATACGTAGTAGGGCTAGTAGCTTATACTAGTCATCATAATGTCGTACTCTCTGGGCAAGCAGGGACCAGCCTACAGCGGTCTGTGCTGATGTATTTGGGTAGTCTCCCTCTCAGAAGGAATAGAGTCTCAGAATGAGGACACACAAGCCATTTCATCCCTCAGCTCTTCCTCGTCCCTGCAGTGCACAGATTCCTCATCACTGTAAAACAGTCCTTGCCCCATCATGTCATCTCCAGATGGCCGCCCGCCAGTACTCCCACTCCAACTGCCTTTGCGACTCTGGCTTAGAAGGTCACTGGCGGCACTCTCCATCTCGTCGATGGTCATGTGACATGCGTCTGCAATCTCACGCTTGGCAAATGCAACAAACTTGGGATCCCGTGCATAGAGGCCCAGACCCTCAGATATCAGCACCTACAGAAAATCAAAGTAAGCACAAATCATTCGAAACAACAAGAACAATTCTGTAAAATGTAAAACATCTCCATATTTAAAATAGAACGGCGTATATTAGTAGTGTCACATGTACTCACTGCTTCCACCAGGCTGTCTGCGCTCCCTCTCTTTTCTGTCAGTCTCTGCCCAGGCACGCGGAGCTGGGTGTAGGTGCAGTAAGGCGCCTTGTCCTCTTCCTCTCTATACCAATGGGTGCAAGGGATGGTGGGCAGGGTGCTGTCCTCATCCACCAAGATAAGTGGTGCATAAAGAAGGCGCCCACGTTTTGGGGGGTTGGCCCAGGAGTTACTGGAAGAGTAATTGGTTGTTTGCCAGGAATCTGAGCTTCCATAAACCTGAGGGGCAGAAAATATGAGTAAAAAAAAACACGCACAACCTGTAGAAGATGTAAGAAGCACAGGGGGTAATTCAGACCTGATCGCATGCCTGTGGATTCACACGACGACCGATTATCGGTGAATTGTGCATGCATCTGGGCTGCAATGCGGGTGCGCGATGCCCGTCAGCGACAAACTCCTGCAACTTGTTTTGATCACTAGCCATTTGCAAAGCAATTGACAGGAAGTAGTCGTCTGCCTGTTTTCATCCCAGTCACCGAGTAAGTATCTGGCTACGTGGAGTCTGCGATGACTGGTGCCCTATTTTAACTCCATTCGAATGTGTGTGGATTGCAACGGAATTTGGACTCATTCGCATGGGTGCAAATTCCTCCGTAGCTGTACATGTAATTTTGCACAACGGGTGCACCAATTCACACAGTGATTTGCAAGGCGGGATTTCACTACCTGAACGCTGGCTGTTGCTCATTCGCAGCTGTGCAATGAGGCCCGAATCGGGCCCAATGGACCTAAGTCACACGTGGGCACAAATGATTGCCATTTTTCTCAGATTTTCAAGTGCAAGAATATGCAGGTGTCAGCTTGAGCATGCTTGCGCCAACCCTGCAACACTGAGCAGTGGCAAAAAAAAAAAAAACCACTCCACTGCACACTGTATCCGCCTCTAAACCAGGCGCAGCTGCCATAGGGTGGGGCAATATGTGACAGAAAACAGATGTGGGACAGGTAAAAAGAAGCACAGAGGGGTGAATATAATGAAGATAAGAGATAATTGGAGGTTACCCTGGTTCGGTTGGGTGGTGCATTTTGGTGGTACGTTCCTGGAATAGGGATGTCATCACAGCTTTCCTGTCTTTTCAGGCACTGGATGCTAAATGCAGATTTACTACCTGTGGTGAGATCAGAGCGTTACAATGTTTACCAAGGATCATGGTTCCACTTCTGAATACATTGAATGACTCGCAGTTACCAGGAGTAGGGGGCAGCAGCCGCCTTCGAGGGGCAGGTCTGCCATCCAGAGTGCCGTTAGCCCGAGGCGCTGCTGGAGGTTCCGCAGGTGTGGATTGAGCCCTCGTCCTCTCTTCAGGAGATACGGAGCGCTGAAGAGAGTCCTCAAAATGCTGCTGCTGCCTGAATGGGACAAAGGATGAGAATGAGAGAGCATAAGATGAGCCTCATTTAGGTTTAATATTGGGAAATGGTGTCACATAGGAGGTGATTCTGGCTGGTTTGCAAAAGCAAACTGGTTCTCCAATGGACAACACCATGCTGTGCTGCAGGTGGGGAATACACAATGAGCGATACATCTCAGCGAGATCGCTCAGCATACAGCGATGTGTCAGCGATCTGCCATGGCCAGTGTTCTCTGGTGAGTACACTGTCCCGGACAGCGGCGATTATACATTAATTCAGACTGCTGGATATTACTCTTGGGCAATAGCGAAGCGCAGGGCCATGCATCGCTATTGGCCCCTACACACGGAGCAATGTAGGGGCATTTTGTAAGCGATCTAGTGAGATCCCTTAGAAAATGCCCTGAAATCACCCCGTGTGTAGGCCCCAGCAGTCTGGATAAATCTCTAATGGCCGCTGTCAGGGCCAGTGTCCTCACCTGAGAACACTGGCGCTGACAAGTATGCTGAGCGATCTTGCTGAGATCGCTTACATATGAATCATGGATCGCTCCGCTTGTATGTCCCCAAGCGACGGAGTTGCACGGTTCCACGCATCGTCATCACCTGAGTAGATAGATCCTGCATGCAGTCAGATCTAGTCAGATCGCCAGTTTCTCACCAGAGAACACTGGTCAGCACATACCCCTGGTGCATGGCATGCGTGCCAACAATGTGTGCTGAGCGATCTCTGTTTAAGCACCTCGCTCATCACAGGGGCTCCATCACCCCATGTGTAGGGGCTTAAGGTATTTAAATGTTTCTATTAAAATGTACAGTATGTACCTCACTGTCTCAGTACTGCTATATACATACATGGCACATAGTATATACCTCTGTGCTTCATTGTTGGGAATGTACATGGAATTGCCGGATTTAGATCTCTGATCGTCTTCTGTATTGGTTTCTTCTTGCTCATGTAAGGTTGGAGGCACAAAGGTCCCGTCCGAGCTCCTTCTGTGTATAACACACATTCAGCATTAGGCATTGCGTGTCAGGACCACATGTGTATTTCTATATTCATACAAATGAAGGCCCAATTTATTCCATGCTTGTTAGCTATCACCCGTCCTGATGTACTGTGGGGTGACTGCCAGGTGGCTGTGCCAATGTAACTTACTGATGGAACCATTACTTTATGTACATTGTGCACACCACATGCATGAGAGCTGTATAACCTTCGGTACATGCACATGGGCAGTATGACTGGCGGGTCCCTGATGGTCAGTATACCGCCGGTACTCCGACAGGGTGGTGAGCCCCTGTTGGTCGGGAGAATAGCCCATGTTGGTCGGGAGAATAGCCCCGGTTGGTCGGGAGAATAGCCCCGGTTGGTCGGGAGAATAGCCCCGGTTGGTCTGGAGAATAGCCCCGGTTGGTCTGGAGAATAGCCCCTGTTGGTCTGGAGAATAGCCCCGGTTGGTCGGGAGAATAGCCCCAGTTGATCAGGAGAATAGCCTCTGTTGGTCGGGAGAATAGCCCCGGTTGGTCGGGAGAATAGCCCCGGTTGGTCGGGAGAATAGCCCCTGTTGGTCGGGAGAATAGCCCCTGTTGGTCGGGAGAATAGCCCCGGTTGGTCGGGAGAATAGCCCCGGTTGGTCGGGAGAATAGCCCAGGTTGGTCGGGAGAATAGCCCCGGTTGGTTGGGAGAATAGCCCCGGTTGGTCGGGAGAATAGCCCCGGTTGGCCGACTGTCGGACAGTGGAACAGTCAGGATTTTGACTTTAATATACTGACCGTTGGCCAGTCA
The DNA here is from genome assembly GCF_055691185.1 of Crinia signifera. NCBI lineage: Eukaryota > Metazoa > Chordata > Amphibia > Anura > Myobatrachidae > Crinia > Crinia signifera. The sequence goes on along the minus strand of NC_139225.1, from coordinate 35,597,412 downwards.
CCCGGCACCCCTTTTTTATCAGGTCCTGGGAGGAACTTATACATTATCTATACAATCTAAACAGTTTGAATTGTAATTGGTTTCTAAAGATTGTAACGTGTTCGACAGGTCAAGACCCTACTGAGGGCAGAGAAAAAGGAAATGGAGACAACCAGGTGACAGACTTCATAATGTAAAGAAATATAGCACTACATTAGCACAAACATTGAAATGTCTCAGTGTATATGAAGTCAGGCAGCACCTGCTTTGCAAAGGAGTAACTTCTTATATGCTAACAAGCAACACTGCAGTAAAACAAAGGGGCAAGGGACTGTTTCACCCATGAGACAAGATGAAAACCTCACCTAGGTCACCATCTTGGGCATAGAAGACGGAGGTTCTCACCAGCACTAGGTGGAAGTAACTGAGTGGGTAACCAACTTGGGTGAGGTACATCTAATCTTAGCAAGATAAAGTTGAGTAGCGGGTTCTAGCTATCATTTATCTAGAACATTTATTTGAAATAATTTAGTCCAGAGGTTTCCAAACGCGGTCCTCAAGGCGGGTATGGTATAATTCACTGACAGTTGGGATTCCGATGGTTATTTCTCCGACATCGGAATCCCAACTGTCAGGAGCCTAACTAATGGGGGAGGCGGGGGTTGAGCGCATTGAAGCCCCTTGCACATGTCACATATTCTAGTCTCCCTCTATGGGAGTCAGGATTCCGATGTAGGAGAAAGGACCGTCACAATTTGGAATGTTGGCGAGTCACCCGGCACCCCTCAAGGCACCCCAATGGTCCAGGTTTTAACTATATCCATGCTTTGCCACATGTGATTCGTACCTCAGTCAATTTGATTTAACCACCTGTGCTGAGTCGTGGGTATACTTAAAACCTGGACTGTTGGGGTGCCTTGAGGACTGTTTTTGGGAATCTTTGATTTTGTCTATAAAGTAACAGTTAGAAGCCACTGTCTCCACTTTATCTCTAAGGTTTGATACCTCTCTCCTTTGAATAGTAAATATTAAATTCAACACCCTCAATACTAGGTGGCCCATTTCTAGAACATTTTTAAGGGACAACTTATGTGCATGATATAGAAACCTGCGTGCACTGAGTGGCCTCTTTTTCCCAGTGGTCATACTGGTTGGTGGTGGAGGAGGTGGCAGCAGGCTGTCTTTGGACCCCCCACCAGATCGATTGACCAACGAGGATCTACGGGGAGCGGGAGTCTGCTCATCACGGCCTCCAATGGAGTTGGTGAGGGACAATACAGATGAAGAGATCTGACGATCATTGGTCAGGCCTGGTGCACTCTCACCTAAAGGTGTTTCTTCGGCAACCTAAAATTGAAAGATGAGATGATGATTGAACCAATGACCCACAACTCCCCTCCTCCCCATCAGAACGGTGATGTCCGCTATGGTTTTATCACCCACCTGGAGCCCTAATCCTCTAAATGCAGAAATGTCATCCTCTTCAAGCTCGCAGGATAGTGCTCTGCGGATCTCGGATCCCAAATCCTGCAAGCTCCTCAGCCCAGCCTAGGGTGCACCAATATAGAACAAGTAAGAGTCAATTATTTTCCTGTACTTGACCTTTTCGGATAATGGGCCTGATTCTGAATTAGACACTGGCCCCACTCTAGAATCCTTCAAAAACAGTCTCAAGACTTTCCTGTTTACTCAAGCATTTCCGCAATTCCCTTAAATATTGTTTATAGCTTTTCTGTACTTCATTTTTCATGTATTGTATTATATTTAGGTACTCTTTACCTAGAAGGGCGCCCATCGCGGCCATTGCATGTACTAAAAAATCGCATGCGATGCGACCGACGCGATGACCGCGATTGTTAAATGTCCCAATTGACCCGATTTTCCATAGGGAACAATGTTAAATGGCCCACAGAGGCCAAATAGACACCCTGAAGTGTGAAATGGCCCCCCCAATTGTTAACGCCACCCCACGATCAACGTCAACCCGAAGCGTGGCGAGCGCAGCGAGCCCGCGAGGGGCGGCGGTACGCGTCCTACGACCTTTTCATACCCCCACTATCCACGTTGGTGTGGAGTTGAGAATGTAAAGTGTGGCGAGCGCAGCGAGTCCCGCGAGGGGACGCGGACACCTTCACAGGTATACGCGTCGCCTCGCGGGCTTCACAGCTGTCCGCGTGCGTTTGCCACGCTTCGGGCTCGGTGGCTCGCTGCGCTAGCCACACTTTCTATTCTCAACTCCACGCCGACGTGGATAGTGGGGGTATGAAAAGGTCGTAGGATGCGTACCGCCGCCGCTCGCCACGCTTCGGGTTGACGTTGATCGTGGGGTGGCGTTAACAATTGGGGGGCCATTTCACACTTCAGGGTGCCTATTTGGCCTCTGTGGGCCATTTAACATTGTTCCCTATGGAAAATCGGGTCAATTGGGACATTTAACATTGTTCCCTATGGAAAATCGGGTCAATTGGGACATTTAACATTGTTCCCTATGGGAAATCGCGGTCATCGTGTCGGTCGCATGCACTTTTTTGGTCGCATGCGATGCGACCGACGCAATTTTTTTTCCTTACGATGCCCACGATCAAAATCGTGGGCGCCCTTGTAGGTAAAGAGTACCTATATTTATTCTGTCTGTTAAGCACCTTGAGTCCTTTTGGAGAAAGAGCGCTATATAAATAAAATAATTATTACTATTATTCACGCAAACAGACAATGGGGGAAATTTACTAAGATGTAATGTATTCTACTTCACATGTGATGTTGCTATGGGCAACCAATCAGATCCTGTCTACTGTCTTCTAGAGGGTGCTAAATAAATAAGAAGTAGATTCTGATTGGTTGCCTATAGCAACATCACATGTGAAGTAGAATACACATCTTAGTAAATTTCCCCCAATGCCTTCTTTAATGCAGATACTTGTGAATCACCCTTGCACGTGTGTCTTGATTTTATCAGAATCAGGCCCGATATGTGCTGAATGCACCAATAACTTATAATAAGAAAACCACATATATACTGTAGGACATTGGGGTTATTAACCTGTAATGTGGTAGAATTGCTTGGCAGGTTTTCCGTTCCGAGAAGACCTTTTTCCTTCCTACGGCGAAATTTTCTAAAGTAATCCTGGATTAGGAAGGTGGCGTAAAATTTCCCCACTGTCACCTCTTCCTCTGAAGGAAAAAAAAATATATATATAACATTTATTTTTATCAAACTGGCAGCTATAGGCACATTAGAATTTGACCTGCCCAGCCCAGTTATCAATCTGATAGGTCATAGATGTAATACACAAAACAGATTGGCTTACAGACCAATCAGGTGGCAGGACCAATCAGGCATGGACATGTATTTCAAAATGAACTCTTAAAATACAGTAGGTACTGTACAATGACAACATTAATATGAATATAGTAATTGTATGGGATGTGTTAGCACCGGGCACACAGGATATTACCAACCAGAATACCAGAGTATAGATTAGAAGAAAAAAGATTTCATTCAGCTAGTAGAAAAAATTTCTTTACGGTCAGAACAGTCAAACTCTGGAACTCTCTTCCCAGAGAGGTGGTAACTGCTGGCTCATTAAATGCGTTCAAGGCAAAGTTGGACAAACATTTACTGGAGAAAAACATCCATGGGTACAAATAAGAAATATAATTTGTCTGTAAAATACCAGAACCTACCAAATCAGCAATGGATATCTATACCAGGTTGAACTAGATGGACGCAAGTCTTTTTTCAGCCTTACCTACTATGTAACTATGTAATACCAATGCCCGCATCTTGACTAACGCCCAGAAGGCCTTTAGATGAATCCTGACATTGTTGACGACAATGATGCAGGAATCCCGACTGCCGCCATCCGGATTGTAAGTACACTGGGTGGGTTAATGTTAGGTGGGGCGGGGGAGTTCGTTTTAGGCAGGATGTGGTATGGCGATCCGACAGGGGGAATCCCGGAGCTCCAACAGGGGGGCAAGCACAAAAAAGCCCCTTGTGGGCTCGTTGCGTTCACCCTGCTGTGGGTTCGATGGCTCGCTTCACTCGGCTCAGGTTCTATTCTCCATCTATGAGGGTCGTGGACCCCCCCAAGGGAGAAAAGCCCCTATGAATCATGATCCCCCTATTGGGGGACCAGCAGTCGGGATTCCGACGTCGGGATACTGACCATCGGGATCCCCCTGTCTGGCAGTCATCTGGCACAAGTTTAGGCACTAGGGGATACTAAGGGTTAGGCTGCGGCATCTCCATCGCCGGTAACCGTGTATTTCTGATTGTATAGTACTGACCTTCAGGAGGTGGGATGACCTCATCCAATATCTTCTGCTTGGTTCTTTTCCAGATTTTTTTAATGACGGCTCTTAGTTCCTCGTTAGCAGCTTCCAGATTCCCTGAAACACAAAGGTCTGTAATTATCAAAGAAGAGCATTTTGTAAATATAGCTCTACATAGTTCTGGATATACACTGATAAAACACAAGTTTAGCTTTATATTAAATATGTTCTGATCCTTTCAATCTTGACGTATTGTAACACTTTAATAACTTGGACCTCCCTGTTCTCAGATAAGACATATAAACCTTTCAAGACCTACTGCTCCATAATATTTGTTTATGTACTTTTGTCTGCATGAGATTATCATTGATTTTCTATCAAATTTGCTCTAAACAGCCCTGTAACTAACGGCCCATACACACACTAACAGTTTATCTTTCCAATCTGGCTGGTTCAAATGAAAATCTGGAAATTTGAGAGCAAATCACAATTGACCATTTGCGCCTAAACACGGAAAAAATACAAAAATAGCCATTCAGACAAATTGGTTGAATCAATTTATGCAGATGACTGCTTTTGTCCATTTTCCAATGTTTTGGAGCAAATGGTCGATTGTGATTTGTTCCCAAAAATGGCCGGATTTTCATTCCAACCAGTCAGATTGGAAAGATAATCTTCTAGTGTGTATGGGGCTTAAAATGAGCGTTCAATTGAAGATGGGATTTTGCTCATAGGAACAGATTCTATATATTAGTTTCTACTAGAAGGTGCTAAATTAATAAGAAGTATGGGCAACATCCCATCTGCAATAGAAATCCCATCTTAGTATATTTACCCCTTTGTTTTTGTTTTTTAAATTGACAAGTTTTATTTGTTTTGCAGGGTGAACAATAAAACATTAAGCAATATACAGTTTATGATAAAAGTCAGAGGTGAAGAACAAATACGAAGCTTTACCCCTTTGGTTTTTATGAAATGTGACTTACCCGAATTACTTCCCAAATGTGCAAATGTTTATCAACAGACTTATAATACACAAAGGACAAATATACCTTCAGTTTTGATCCTCAACGAGGTTCGGACCAGGGCAAATAGGGTGGCATTGAATGTCACAGTACCATCAGAGTTAAGAGGCATATTCATAGCAACCAATCTCTGTAAGTACATTTAAGGATGGTAAGTAGCAGCTGATGGGGGGAGGTTAAGAATGTAAAAGAGGTAGATTCTTGGTTAAGAAAAGTAATTAAGATGCAAGGGATAGTGTGGCACGATATATACAATATATTGGTGGCAGTAAACTACCCCTGAGATGATCTATCAGTTAGAAAACAGTGACCCTTATTTGTATTTGTAATCAGACCTGATGGTTTACATATGAATCTGACAATGGGGAATGGCAGATTGTAGGACCATATTGATAACTCCCATATCTCATCATTGACCGCTTACCTTACACGCCACACGATGCGGGCATAGTTTTCCAAATCCCAGGGGAGGCTGGATTCGGCGCAATAAGGTCACCACATCCAAGTGTTTAATACGGCCCCTGGAAAAAAGTCAAAGGACCAATTACTTCTTTAATGAAGAGGGAAAGGGTAGAAGAATTCTGGTAATTTGTTGGATGACTGTCGGTGAAGCGGTGGACAAGAGTGGGTGAAGGGGTGGAAGAGAGAGGGTGCGACATGGTAGAGGTGATCAGGTGCTTTGGTGGTAGAGAGCAGATGAAGCGATGAAAGACGGATTGTGGTTAGGTATGAGGATGGCAAAGAAGCAAAGATTGCGGTTTGGTAAAATGGTGGTGGGTATTGTGGTTTGGCATGATGATGGCAGGTATTGTGCTTTGGCCTGGTTGCGGGTATTGTGGTTTAGCATGATGATAGTAGGAATTGTGGTTTGGCATGATGATGGTGGATGTTGTGGTTTGGCATTATGATGGTGGGTTTTGTGCTTTGGTATAACAATGGTGGGAATTGTGGTTTGACTTGATGATGGTGAGTATTGTGGTTTGGCATGATGATGGCGGGAATTGTGGTTTGTCGTGATGATGGCGGGTGTTGTGGTTCAGTATGATGATGGTGGGTATTGTGCTTAAGCCTGGTGATGGCGGCTATTGTTCTTTGGCATGAGGATGGCAGGAATTGTGGTTTGGCATGATGATGGTAGGTATTGTGCTTTGGCCTAGTGATGGTAGGTATTGTGGTTTGGTATGATGATGGCGGGAATTGTGGTTTGACATGATGACGGCAGGTGTTATGGTTTAGTATGATGATGGTGGGTATTGTGCTTTGGCCTGGTGATGGTGGGTGTTGTGGTTTGGCATGATGATGGTGGGTGTTGTGATTTGGCATGATGATGGTGGGTATTGTGCGTTGGCCTTGTGATGGTGGGTATTGTGCTTTGGCCTTGTGATGGCAGGTTCTGTGGTTTGGCATGGCGATGGTGGGTATTGTGCTCTGGCATAATGATGGCGCGTATTGTGGTTTGGCTGGTGATATGGTGTTTGGTTGCGAGGCAAGGATATGAGCTTCAATACTTACTTTGCTTCTGGATCATACTCAGACCATATTCTCTTAAACTCATCCAGATGATGCGGTCCCAAAATGGACCAATCCCTTGTGAGATAATCGAAATTATCCATAATAACGGCCACGAACAAGTTAATGATCTGAAGTGAAAAATACAATCGCAATCACCACATCCATGCAAATAAATAAATAAATACATTAAATGACTAGATGTAGTGCTAATAAACATTTAAAAATGAATAAATTCTACACATATTAGAATGTCTCCTACATTCCCTTGCTCACATCTATGGGGCTAGTTATTTCCAATGTGTGAGAGGAATTCATACAGTATATACTTTGTGTTTTGTGCTCTGAATATAAAACAGGGCCTTCCATGCTTCAGGTGGAGTCTAGACTATATTATATGGAAATTGAGTCACCTAATACATCTCAGTGGCTAAAGTGCATCATAATAGCAGGAAAATCATGTCAGAAATAAAGCCAAGGGAATGGTGCTGAAATATTTGCATACTTTTACCTCAGAAGACCTTGTATTTCAATCGCTGCCAAATGCAAGGCATACATACAGATTAGGACAATCAGGGGGAAATTTACTAATATATACAAATACAGCCTATGCCGGCTACAACTGTATACGTCTGGCATGGTCCGTATTTTCGGGAAAATATGACTCTTAAGTAGGGCAGATTTACTAACCTTCATATTGAGGGGATTCGAACTCACCTATGGCATAGGCAACCGTAGTTTTTTCAAATCCGGATTTGGCGGCCGCCAAATACTAATACGAATGGGCAGTCTGCATGGATCAGTCAGATCCATGTAGGCTTAGTGTGTAAAAAAAAAAAAAATTAAATAAATATTTAAAAAAAAATGGCCCGGGCTCCGCCCCCATGGCTATATCCAGTGCCGGGCCCAAAGAGCCAGTCCTGGTTCTAGAAATTCACGGGTTAAACAAAATAGGGGATGCCAAAAATACAGGATACAAAATGACTAGGGCTAGGGGTCCCCCGTATTTTGAGAACCAGCACTGGGCCCAAACAGCCAGCAGGGTAATGCCACAGCCGGGGGAAACTATTTATATTAGTTCCCCTGGCCAAAGTATTAATACATGTGGCTGATCAGGCCAGGCAGGGATCCTGGGGGAGTGGAGACCCCCCCCAATGAAGGGGCCCTCCCTCCAGAATTAACCCTGCCTGGCCTGAAACCCGGGGCTGTCCCCGGTGCTCCAGAGCAGTGGGCACCGGGCTGATTGTGCTGTGTAAAAAAGAATTAAAGGGCCCGCTGGTTCTTGTAGTTCAGACATCTTTTGAGCCACTGCACCCCTCCAAAGGTCTGGACATGCCTGCATTGTCCAGACTATGCCACCACAATGCTCTGTCCTTGTCCTGTAAACACTGCGTCGCCGCTGTCCCCGACAGGCCCTTGCACTGAGAATGCATTTCAAGACTCATGCATTAACACATGCACAGATTTGAACCCATCGCCGAATAGCGATGTTTGTAAATCTGCAAACCAAGCTGAATAACCCCCTGAGTACACTATCATTTTACACTGAATAAACCCTAGTGTGCATCTATGTGATAGGGCATATAGATTGCAAGCTCCATTGGGGCAAGAGGCTGCACTATTCTCTGTTAAGCAATGTGGAATACGTGTTATAAAAATAAGGTAATAAGTCAATTGCATCAGTTTTCAGTTTCAGAGCCTTTATAACAATTGTCGGCCATAGCTGAATATCACTGAGGACAGAGTATGGTTTATGGGCCTATTTAAGACCTGATTGCAAAGCTGCTTTTTTCTCAGATGGACAAAACCATACAGCACTGCAGGTGGAGTACAGTTGGATTTGGTGGGTTATTTTGTTTCTGTGCAGGGTAAATACTGGCTGCTTTATTTTTACACTGTAATTAAAATTTAAGTTTCAACACACCCCACCCAAATCTCACTCTGCACATGTTACATCTGCCCCAACTGCAGTGCAGCATGGTTTTGCCTATTTGAGAAAAAAAGCAGGATTTGTGGTCCGAATTAAGCTCTATGGGGGAAATTTACTAAGACCTGAGTACTTTTTACCTGGGTCCACCTCGGAATCTAGTATATTTAATCTATATGTCTACAATGTCTACCCATTGTTGTACTTACCAGGAAGGCGCAAAGCATGAAAAAGCTGATAAAATAAACGATAGCGAAGTTGCTCCCACAGGTAAACTCTTCCTCTGGAGCAAAGTCTGACTCAATATCACATCTCTTGCCAGGCAGACTGGCCAACATAATCTCCTGCCAGGCCTCGCCTGTGGCACACCTAGAAAAGAGACACCTGTCAGTTCCCTGGGCTTTGTGCATTTTTCATTGATTTATTCGTTTTGGACATTGAAAAAATTCCGACTTGATCGCAAAAGCAAAACCGCTCTCTAATGGGCAAAACCATGCTGCACTGCAGGTGGGGCTGAGGTAACATGTGCAGAGAGCTAGATTTGGGTGGGATGTGTCCAGACTGAAATCTAAATTGCAGTGTAAGAATAAAGCAGTCAGTATTTACTCTGCACAGAAACAAAATAACTCACCCAAATCTAACTCTCTCTGCACATGTTACATCTGCCCCACCTGCAGCGCACATGGGGTCTGATTCAGACCCGCTCACTAAGCAGCGTTCTTTTAGCCACCCAGCCCTTCATGGGAATGCCCACAAAAACTGTGGGTGCGCCCACAGAAATGCTGGGCGGGCCCATCAGAACGCAGGTGTGCCCCTGCCTGCTTGGGTGGCAGATGACTTCACATGACGTCGGTGCCCGCTCTATATTAGTTGGGAAGTGTCCATCAGAAAAGTAAGTATAGGCTGACTGTTCGTTACAAACAGAGGAAAAATCATTTGATGGTGTTTAACCATCGAATGATTTCTCCTCTGTGTGGACGCATCCGAGCAGATGTGTAAGCGGACATCTGCTCGCATGGTAGCACGGGTACTCGGGTGGTGGGGCGCTAACCTGCTCACTTGGCTCCGAATATACGCCTTATCCAGATATCCCAAAACCGAAATATTACAAAAACCGTAGGTATTCAGAATATTTAGCCTTTGTTGTTGTTGTTGTGTCCCACCGCACCTTTTTTATACTTACCTCACCCCCCTGGTGTCCACAGCAGCCATCAGATTCCTCTTTAGCAGCATCCACAGTCCCAGGTGTGGTCACTGGCGCACCCATGCAGTGTATCCATGGGACCGGGGATCCCTCTGAAGAGGAATCCGATAGACGCCATGGAAGTGGGGGGGGGGGGGGGGGGGGGGGGGGAGAACCGTCACGGCACCGCCAGGGGACCAGGTGAGTATGTAAAGAAAGAAAAAATCCGAAATAATCCCTTATCCAAAATACTTGTGGTTCTGAGCATTTCGGATAAGGGACCTGTATAATAAATGAAGTGTTTATCATTGTGAAGGGACTGTCTCTGTCCTTGACATGGCGCAGTGATGGTCCCCGTACCTGAACAGCAGCAGCACAGCCTGGGGGAAGGTCTGGAAGTTGTTATTCCGGTTGATCTGAGTCCCATCCTGCATGGCGATTTTCCCAAATGTCTGCACAAGGCAACAACACAGAGGTTAGATTTGTTAGTGTGGCCTACACTGTGATTCGGAGAGAGAGAGCTCTGGGTCACACACAACACGCGTTGGACTCACCTGCATACCAATGACAGCGTAGATAAAAAATATCATTGCGATCAGAAGAGCGACGTATGGTAAAGCCTGGGGGGGGGGGGGAAACACAGGGAGAGACTTATAATGATGTATACAACCACTGCCAAGCCCTAAGCAGAGGGGAAATCCATGAATTAAACATACATGGGTTATAGGTTTGGTTCAAGATTGTGCCTAGTAAGAACAAAGTACAGCTACGGGGTCTGTTCTCTAGATCACTATATTCAGAAAGCTCTGAAATCAGAAACAAAGTGAATGACTACTGTCAAGCACATAGGGGTACATTTACCATACTTGCCTACCTACCCTCCCGGAATGGACGGGAGGGTCCCGCAATTCGGGTCCCCCTCCCGGCCCCCTGGAAGGTGGGCAAGTCTCCCGCATTACGCCACAGCCTCATGGTCCCCCCTTCCCTGCGGTGTAAAACACATTTTTGTCATGGGTCCGTGGGGAGGGGGCGTGGCTAATTTTGCTGCACTTTAGCCCCTCCCCCATCCGCGGACCCGCAAATGAGTGTGGCTGTCTGTCATGCCGGCGGGGCTTGGTGATGTCAGTCTTGCTCCGCCCCCAAAACAAAGCCAAGTCCCGTCCCCCTTTCTCTCCTCTCCGGGCTTCTCCTGGAGAGGAGTATTAAAAAGTCGGCAAGTATGACATTTACTAGATGGGATCTTGCTCATAGCATTCTACTTCTTATTTTAGCACCTTCCAGAAAATAAGGCCATTCAGAGATGATTGGCTGATAAAAGATTTACCTCTTGCACTAGGTATGGTCATGTTGAATACTTTTGCCATCGATGGGGGAGAACCATATAGTTTCTCTCCATCGAAGGCACAGCAGAACCAATGTTTAATCGGGAAGATTCTCTAAAGCAGAAATGCGGTAAAAACCCTGTTAAAGGGGTTTTACCGCATTTCTGTTTGCTCTGTCCCCCCTCCGCAGTGTCAGCGATGTGGAGGGAATCGCTAGCAAAAGCTGGCGATTTCCTGCAGAAGCCTATGGGCTTCTTACCGCAGCGCTGTGTGAGGGATCCATCACGGATCCCTCCCAGCATGCCCTGCGGCCATCGCTGTGCTCTGCACATGCGCAGATGGACTCCCGGGTCTCAGTCCTGGAAGTCCAGCACCGGCGCCGCATCGCAAGGGACAGCTCTTATCGCAAGAGCTGTCCCTTGCGTTAATGATTGCATATGTTAGAGCATATGCGATCATTAAGAATGCGGTGGCAGGCGAAGGGGGCGATAGAGGGCTGCGGATGTTAGAACATCCCGCCCTTTGTTTGTTTATTCTTCAAGGTGCTGAGACACAGAGCATAGCTCCTCCCCTGACAACCCTGAAAGCCCCGCCCCATGTACTGATTTGCCAACGGGCCAGTCAGTCGAGGAAAATGGGTGACCATCAATAGCTAAAACTATCGATGGTTATCCATTACATAGTTTGTTACTATCAATGGCTGGGTGCAGTATTGCCATCGATGGTGACTGCACCGATGGCCATCCCTATCTTGCACCAAAGAGAGGGTTGGAGCGAATGTACACTGACAGCCAGGATAGTTAATCAAAAGCAGATGTATGAAGGCGATGAGGCTGTATAGATGCAGAGATCTTTGACTATAGATGAAGATCCACATTCCTTTAAACGACACAGGGGGAGATTCTCTAAGCTAAAAATGCGGTAAAAACCCTGTTATCAGGGTTTTTACCGCATTTCGGGATGCTGTAAGCATCCCCCGCCGGGTGACCGCGGCGGGGGGCATCGCCAGAGAAATCTGGCGATGCCCCATAGAAGCCAATGGGCTTCTATCTCAACCCTCCGCCGCCCCGCGCCGACCCCCCGCGGCCCCGCATCGCCCCCTCCCCCCTCACCTGTGTCCGGGCAGCACAGCGCAGTGCTGCCCGGACCTGTGACCTCCTCCCTGCACTGATCCAGCAGCAGCGCCGGGTGTGGGAGGAAGGGGAGAGCCGCCGGGACCTGCTGGGACCCGGCGACTCTCACCACAAAGAACCAGGGCCGTCTTTTCGTATGGGCTTAATGGGCACTTGCCCAGGGGCCCCAGGTGTATAAGGGCCCAATGTGATAGCTGAGGATCCCCTTTTTCCAGGGATACCAGAATTTTGAAAATCGGCCCTGGGGAACTGGAGATATCCAACTTCAAAGCAGCAGTACGCATCCGACCTGTTAATTGCATTTCCCAGTCATATTTCTCTGGTTCTCCATGACTTAGAGGTTTTCTGAGAATATATTCCAAAAGCTGGGACTCTCCCCTTTCTGTCGACAATAGCGGCTTGTCTCTATCATGCCTAGAACCAGAGATATCAGCCTTCCAGCAGCTGGTCCCTGCTCCAGCTCCAAACGTCTGGTGTACAGTTTTATATTTTTGTCAATGGATTGCTCTGGCTCCTGATCTCTGATCCCCAAGTCCCCAGCACCTCCTGAAAGTTGTGACTCTAGGTTTTTATACTATTGAAGGCTAAGAAATCTATTTCCAGATAATGGCGATATCTGCAGTTAAGCTGCCCTTCCACCGGAAAATGACGAATATTAAGCCCACTCCATTATACAACCCTCCTCTGCGCATAAAACACCCCCTACCTCCCTGGAAGTAATTTACAAGGGACCCTTCATTCAGCTCAGTGCCCCCTTCCACACATTAGTGTTCTCCCTCCCACCACCTGTGCAGTAAAGGAGTAATTAGCAGAAGTTACTGCTCCTGGTCCTACATGTTGAGTGGAAGATAGAGCACCCCCTGCCACCCGTGGGACATCAAAGCTGCTGCTGATAGCACCCCCCACCTCTAGGAGGGGAGAATGGGTAAGGGCCCCAGTGTATTGCTTTGCCCAGGGGCCCACACTGCTGTTAAGATGGCCCTGCAAAGAACAGCTCTTAACGCAAGAGCTGTCCTTTGCCTTAATTATCGCATATGTTACAGCATATGCGATAATTAATTATGCGATGGGCGGCGAAGGGGGGCGGAGATTCTTAGAGAATCTCCCCCACAATGAGGACGCATATGCTGCTGATATGTGCACATATCTGAATCATCATGGAAGTGCTTCATTCTGTGTCCACTTTGAGGAGTTTTGCTAAACAAGAAGGGATACCATGGGCCTAATTCAGCATGGGTCTCTAATAAGAGAATTTGCAATGTGAGCGATTATCGAACGACTGTGCATGCATACCGTACATATTGCGCATAGGTGAGGGGAAATAGTGACTGAAAACGCGTATGGATTGTAAATGCAATGTAGCCGCACTTTGACTGACATTAACCATAGTCTACTGCGCATACGCAGGTCTCCGGAAACATGGCACCCTCATTTTGTTACTGCGCAGTCGACATTTTGGCTGCAATTTTTAGCGTGGCTGCAGCAGCTGACGTGGGACTTCTGCATACCTCCCAGCTTTATGAATACTAGAATACTAGAAAAGGGGGCATGGTGTATGTAAATGAGGGCACATCTTATGCAAATTAGGCCACGCCCCGTTTCCACCCGCGAATAGACGCTGTGCGCATGCGCACAGCGTTTATTCTGTCAGATTGGGGGGGGGGGGAGAGACTCCCAACTGCCCCCCCTGCGCAGTGGGACACTGCCGGGCGCGGGAACATCCCAAAAAATCGGGACGTTCCCGCGTTTAGCGGGACAGTTGGGAGGTATGCTTCTGGAAGGCAAACATGGCTGCCGTATGGGCCCCCTGGTCACAGTACATAGAATACAACCCACACTGTGTACCAGTGTGGCGCAGGAGTCGCTGCACGGTTTATTACTGCACATTCTGACCTTTCTTCTTATTGATTATTTTTGCTGTGTATTACATTGGCTTATTATGAGCTACTCATATCTTCATGAATAGAGTGAGGAGAAAATAGTGTCTGCAGGATGTGAGCAGAACCATAGAAATACCAGTAAGACAAGCTCGGTCTAGCCTCGTAGAGTGGGATGTTTTTTTACAGGTGGGTGTCACTATTATTCCAATGCTTTCATTAGCATTAGTAAGAGCACTATAGGCCGAGTCCTGGCTTCCACTAACTCTGATTTTGCAGGAGGGAATTTGCTTTGTGTCCTTCACATTAAATGGTAGAAATAGATTGGACTTATGTGTGGTCTCCAACAATATGGCTCCTCCTCCAGGAATGCTTTATCCCCTAACCAAGATGGCCTCTATGGTCTATCTGTGCATGCGCCATCTTGCAGCTGTGTTTGGGCGACATTGTGGAGGATGAGCATTTCCTCTTATGTTGACAAACCGAATTTATTTGCATACTATCGGGCACATCCTTGATTTGTCCTGAGTGACATTGCAGTTGGGCCACTGCCTTGCAAGATGAAACAAGCAATGCGCCTTGTACCACAGAACAGGTACTATAGGGTAGGCTACTAGGCACACTTGGCCACTCTCCCGTAATGTCTGGAGGGCTCACGAAAAATCGCATGGCACTCCGAGCTCCCCTCCCCAGCACACCTCCCTCTGTCCGCTTACCGCCAAGAAGTGGGCAGGGCAATTATGCGATTTGTGCTACAGAGCAGTCAATAAGTAGGCAAGTACCCTACTAGAACATTGATATTGCAGTGCACTGCCTCAATAATATATTTGGGCTAGATGCACTAAGCTTCAAAAGTGATAAAGAGTGATAAAAAGCCAACCAATCAGCTCCTGCCTGACATTTTTCAAACACAGTCTGTGACATGGCAGGTAGAAGCTGATTGGTTGGTTGTTTATCACTCGCCATTTTATCACTTTTGAAGCTTAGTGCATCTGGCCCTTAGAACAGTTAAGCCCCATACACACGAGATAGTAAAAGATAGGTGAGTGATATCTTGCACTATCTCGTCCAGTGTGTACACTCAATATTGTTAATGAGCGCTCCTGCACATCTTTAACGACCACCCTCCCTCGTCTGTACAGATAAGTGAGGACCTCGTTAACGAGGGCTATGCAGCATTCTTTTTTTTAAGGGGGCAGTCACTTAAAAGGCTAACCCTCTGTTTGGTCACTGGAATAACTGTAGCGAGAACCACATACAAGCCACCTACCTGAAAGGACTTAATAAATGTCCACAGCAGCGTCCTTATTCCTTCTCCTTTACTAAGAAGTTTCACCAAGCGCATGACACGGAAGAGGCGGAAGAAAGTGATGGAAATCCTGGAGCTGTCTTCTGAGCTCTAGAGGAGGAACACACGTGAGATGTATCACTTAAGATGCACAAACACTAGGGCGATTTACATGCAGTAAGGGCAATTTACATGCAATTTCACAGTGCCCAGATTGCATGTATATGACAGGAGGTGCGATGCAATGTACGTTCCCGTGCGCATTGCATAGCACCTCCTAGGTTGTACCTGCCGCCAGAGAAATCCATTGCCAGGTCATCAGGATTAGCGCATGCTGCTGCGAGACATCGCAGGGCTCGCCTCCTCTCCCTCCTCCCATCTGGTGGCAGCAGCAGCTCCCCTCCTTCCTCCCTGCTCCCTCCCCATCCTCCTACCCAGAGGTGCAGCAGCAGCCTCGGACAGGAGAAACTCCAAGGCTGCTGCTTCCACTGTCCACCAATGTTTTATTTAGCCCAGGGGTGGTGGGGACAGCCCCGGTTTTCAGCACGGACAGGAGTTCCCCTTGAGGGGGAGACCCCATTATTGGGGGGGGGGCTCCCCACTCCTCCAGGGACCTGGCCCGGGCTGACCAACCAGGGTAATCATGCTTTGGCAGGGAGACCTTATGTAAAAAGTGTCCACCGGCTGTAGCATGACACCGCTGGCTGTTTGAGCCCGGTGCTGATTTCTGAAATACGGGGGACCCCTACTCCTTTTGTCCACCGTATTTTGGGAACCAGGATCGGGCCAAGAGCCTGGTGCTGGTTATAGAAATACAGTGGGACCCCAGCAGTATTTCTGTAACCAGGATCGGCTCAATGAGCCCAGGGCTGGTTATAACCGAGTGGGGGGGATCCCCCATGCCATTTTTTAAATAATTTATTTTAAAATAATTTATTTCATTATTATTTATTTCATTATTGTTTTATTCCACAGAGAAGCCTGCATGGATCTGACTGATATGACGGATCTGACTGATCCGTGCAAGCTTCAGCCAAATACGGATGGAAAATGAAGAGTATTTTCCAGTCGTATTTTCTGCTGAATTACCGGCTGATGTCAGCGGCCCTCTCCTAACGCTGGGACAATGCCTGTGTTTTCGATGGCTTTGTGCGCATGCGCAGCTGACCGGTTAGGTCGGTCTGAAAATCTCAAACTGTGGCTCCTGACCCCAAAGTGGGTCCCGACCTTCTCATCATGGGGTCGCGACTCCATGTTGCTGACTATCAGGCTGATGACTTTTCTGATTTCAGTCAGTGATTTAAGGAGTCTGATACATCTGTTGGATTGTCTGTTACTTCAGACTCCTCCCATCATTTTGTGCCTCCACAATGCTGCCATGTATGTGCTGTCTGCTGACTACACATGTGATGTGATGACCTTCTGCAGTAACTTGCTGGGATCCTGTAATTATTTTTATTGTCTGATGGGGTCTCAGAGCAAAATAGTTTGAGGACCCCTGCTCTAGCGCATAAGCAGAGTGACGCCGGCGGCCGTAGGGCATGCAGGTAGTGTCCCACGTACGGATTGCCATCGTTGCCATTGCCATCGATGACAATTCTGAAAATGGCCATCAATAGTGCTAAACTTTGCAATGGATGACCATTGATATTTTTACATATCGATGGTCATCCATTGTATTTGATTGATTGGCCTGTGGGCCAATCAAAACACAGGGGGGGGGGGGGGCGCTTTGCACGTGTTGGGGCGGAGCTATGCTCCGTGTCCCGGCACTTTGAAAGAAAAATAAAGCAAAACATCGTTTTGCTGTTCCATCCATGGCAAAAGTATTCAACATCGGCCATGAACCATCGATGATTTTGAATCATCGATGGCCGATGGCCATCCCTAGTCCCATGTGCACCCCAATACAGCGCTGTGGAGATAAGCCCAGACTTCTATGGGGTAATGCCAGATACAGCTGGTGTTACCCTCTGCAATGGCTTTAGTGCATTCGCAATTGCGTTTAAACCCCCAAAACAGTTTTTATTTTATTTATTTATCGTATTTATTCTTTATTGCATCCTGTCCAATACATGACATCCTGTTCTAGTGTAATGGATGAAGATATTTACTTACCTCCCCAACATGCCATCCATTCTGACAGGACACACACATGACACGACCAGGTGATAATGGATTATTACATGGATGAGGATGAGGATGACGACGTATCCATAGGTTGCATGTGACAATGTACAGGAAGATCATATGAATTTACACACACAATCTTTTATCACAATGGTTTGCATGAGAATAAATCATTAAGAAACATTCTTTCCGGACATGTATAACATATAACACGCACATATATATATATATATATATATATATATATATATATATATATATATAGAGAGAGAGAGAGTGGGGACATCTATAAAAGCATAGTAAGCCCTGGGTAAAGTAAAGCACTAGGGCCCATACACACCCATTCATGGGAACCAATAAAACAAGCTTATTAGATGCCTCTCCTGCGGTCCAGAGCTGTCTCGCTACATGCTTCCATACAGTGAATGGTTTGTCAGCTCTCTGATTGGTAGATAGCTTCAACCATCCACCAACCAGCATGCTGACAGTTATTCACTGCCTGGCTGCATACAGTTGCTCAAATTTGTCATATCTGTGTGCAAAATGTAAAAGCATATTCCCAAATTAATGCACTTTAAAAAAGCAGGGTGTCAGGGGACTGCTAATGTGACTGTATAAGGTTTATTAGCAAAATGCTATCAATATTATACATTTTTATGTTTACTCTTATTATTTATATCCAATACTCACATTAACTTCTGTGACTGCGATATCCACAAGGCTGCCCACTACAATTAGAGCATCAAAGGTGTTCCAGGCATCACAGAAATAATGCTGGTGAGACAAGTGTGACACAGAGTGAGACAAGTGTGACACAGAGAAGAAGGCTGAGCAGAATCTATAGGGCCTATTCAATTGTCTGCTGTCCTTTTATTTTTCCCACAGCAGGAGAAATACAGGACAGCCGGGTCTATGCTATCAATTAGATTTGCCAGTTTGGGGTGCTATAAGTAGACAGCTGCCTTATCATGCAGCCCTAGCCAGCATCTATGGGCTGCAGTTGGCGCAGTCCATAAAACCCGAGGTTTGCACATGTCCGGATTCATTGCACAGATGCCAGGACTCGGGGCTGGTGGCTGTCTGATCTCCGGGCATAGGGGTAGTGGCAGCCCCCTCTGCCAAACGTAAGTAGGAGACACCACTGGACAGGTGTTTTAAAATTTCTAGTTGGGATATAGGGTATAGGTGTTTTTATTTAAAAAGTGGCATCAAAATCAACTGCATGTTTATGTAACACAAATTTTGTTTGTAGGGTGACATTTAATAGAATGCGAGTTTTAGTAACTTTTCAAAATCGCCCATTATCACACTTTTTAAAATCGCATTTTTTGCTGCAAATTCGCATATTTAGTGAGCTGCATATTCCGGGCAAAAATGTGAGATTAAGTGCGATAATGGGCGATTTTTAGTCACGAATATGTGCGATTTTTAGTCATGAAAATGTGCGAATTTGAGGAAATGTGCGAATTTGTGGGATCATTGAGCCAGATCTGGTTCCAAAAATACGGGGGGACAAAAAGCGTAGGGGTCCCCTATATTTCTGAAACCATCCCTGGACTCTTGGACCGCTCTTGGTTGCAAAAATACGGGGGACAGCACCGGGCCCCAACAGCCCGCAGTGTCATGCCACAGCTGGGGGACACTTTTTACATAAGGTCCCCCGGCCGAACTAGGCAAAACGAGGGCAGTCTAGGCCAGAGTGCAGTTAAGAGCCCGGGGATTTGGGGGTTAACGTCACAGGCAATGCAGCACAGAGCAGTGTGATGATTCACAGGCAGGTTAGCATGTGGTGTAGCTGGGCCAATTAGCACCAAAAGGGGAGGCAGCTTATGCAGGGTATTTAGGGTCCAGCTCTGGGGCAGGAACTTCCTCTTGGAATCCGGATCCACACAGTGAAGCAGCACGCGAAGCTAAGTACCTTTTTTGTTTGCTAGGCCTGTATTCCACGCGCAGCTTCACCATGTCCGGCCGCCCCAAGAGATCCGCACCACCTCCACGGTGGTTGTCAGACGCCTCCCGCCCGCTGGTCACAGTGCCAGCGCGTGGCGGGAGGGGAGGTAGCAGGACGACCGCGTCATCGCGGGTGCGCGCGCCGTCTCCTGCAGTGTCAGTCACAGGGGGACAGGGTTCCCCCCACGCCCAGAAGCATCTCCCCGGCTCAGCAGGGCTCTGCTGTGAGCGGGGAGCATGCAGCTTCCTCCGCACACACAGTGCGCCCAGCCGCGAGCAGCGCGGCTGGGGACAGCACTTTGGCGCCATCTGCTGGCGTACTCCTGGCAGTGCAGGCTGAGGATGCTGTGAATGTCACCCCGCGCGCATCAGGCAGCGGGGTGAGTGCTAGTGGGGTTTTGCGCAGTGGGGGGGATGGGGGGGTGCCCCCCAGAACCAGTACCCCGATGGCACAGGGGCAGGGCAGCCCGCTGCGGGTCATCACCGGGGGCCCTGCATGGAGCCCTCTGCCGGTGAACACAGGGGGTCAGCGCGGCGCAGGTCAGGGGGCTCTGGCATCCCTGGCAAACATCATGGCCCCAGTAAGGGGTTCGCTCCTCCCCTTAGGCAGGGACGGTGGCCGTGCGGGCGCTTTCGTCGGTGGCCGGGTCGATGGCGGTGCCCCTCCCTTTCAGGGTTGGCAGGCCCCGCAGCAGCAATGGCATCAGGGCCAGCAGCCCTTCCATACGGCCCCTCAGGGTTTCGCCGGGGCTCCGGCGGGTCAGGGGGGACCCCAAGGGTTTGGACATGCCGGGTTCGGGGCGGGCCAGCAAGCCTATATGCACGCCCCCTTGCAGCAGCAGCAGCAGTGGGCATTTTCCGCCCCAAATACAGGGGGGTACTCGGGGTATCCCATGCCTAACCCACAGTATGGGCCCTACGCGGGGAGCCAGCCGGCCCCCTTCCCTTACTTCCCCCAAACAGCAGGGCCTGCCGGGGGGTTTCCCGGGGGGTATTTCGGGGGGGGCATGGCAGGGTGCTGGTGCACCCAACCCTCAGGGCCCGGGAGGGCAACAGCAGTCGTTTCAGGGGGGGGCCTATACACACCCCAGCATGTACCCTCAGGCTCAACAGGTCAACCAGGTTTATGCGACTGGGGGCCCGGGGAGCTCTGGTACAACAGCAGGGGGATCGGGGAGGGTGACGGGTTCAGGATATGGTCCTAACGTTGCCCCTTTATCTCCCGAGGTATCCACAGTCGGTGGGGCAAGTGTCGTGTTCGGAGGGTCGTCTCAAGAGGAAGACACAGACCGATCCAGGAGGGCTCCTGAATCTCGGCCAGCAACCCCAGTGGCGGCTCCAGCCCCAGCCGGGGGGTCAGCACCCGCTGCCCTGCGGATCGAGACCCCGGCTTCTACGTCCAGGCCAGAAGCATCTACTTCCGCAAGGCCGGTGGCCACGCCGCGGGTAGACCCCGTGGTTCAAGGCGAGGCTTCAGGAGACGGTGAGCATGATGATACTTCTGAGTGTGCATCCTCCTCCTCCCACTCGTCGGCTAGCAGTGACGAGTCTGGGTCCCCCAAGCGCCCGCGCAAATTTGCAAAAATGGTTGCGCGCGCGGTAGCTAAGAAAGTGGGTGGCACTAAGCGGGCTAGGAAGGAGGCAGAGCAAGAAATAGTTCCCCCGGCAGGCGATATGGTCCATTGCACCAATACCGCCGTGTCCCGGGGCCTGCGTAAGGGGGTGAAAGACAAAATCAAGAGGGGAAAGTTTGTCGACTTTTTCACGCTGACAGTCGACATGAAAAAGGATTTTGAGGCAGCCAAGAAGGCGGGGAGCGGTAGTGAGGCGGCCTTCAAAGGCTTCCACAATTGGCTTAAGGGTTTCCTGATCTTCTCCTCATGTTACTTAAGCACACGGCCAGGTGAACACGTAAACGTCTTGCGTTACCTGTTTCTGGTGAACGAGACGTTCATGGACTATAAGGGTCAGGCATGGCGGAATTACAATGAGAAATTCCGCCTCGCCCATGCTGGGTCCAGGGTCATGCCCATGGGCTGTAAGCACGTGGAGATATGGCTCGAGGTCATCGGGAAGGGGCAGCATAGCTCAGATAGCTCAGGCAGGAAGCCATTTCCAGCGACAAAACCCGGTTCCAAGGCTGGCGGCAAAGAGAAGTGCTTTGCATTTAATGAGGGCAAATGTGACAGGGGCGCCAAGTGCCGCTTCCGTCACGAATGCAGTAACTGCGGGGGGGCACCCTTCCAAATCTTGCAGGTCAGCAGGCAAGGGCGGTGACCAGGGTGACGCCGGCACTGGCGGAAAGTAAGGCCCCGTCCCCAATTGTGGTAGAAGCCCTGGCCCGCAGGTTAATGGGATACCCCAACAGGGCAGACGCTCAGTTTTTATTAGATGGTTTCAGTTTCGGTTTCCCCCTCCCCATTCCCGAAGGTGTCAGAGTTTCCTCCATCAGGAATCTCAGGTCCGCCAGGGTTTTCCCCGACGTGGTCCGCCAGAAGGTTCAGGCTGAGGTGGCCCTGGGCAGGATGGCGGGCCCCTTCCAGGGGGACCCCCTGCCGGACATGTGTTTTTCCCCCCTCGGGGTGGTCCCTAAGAAGACCCCGGGAAAATACAGGTTGATACAGCACCTGTCACACCCCCACGGAGCGTCAATAAATGACGCCATCCCAGACGAGTTTTGTAGTGTACAATACCAACTATTTGACGAGGTGCTAGACATAGTCCGGGGGTTTGGCCAGGGAGCCCTTATGGCCAAACTGGACATCGAGTCCGCGTTTAGGCTCCTCCCCTTGCACCCCAGTTCCTTCAGGTTCATGGGTTTCAGGTTGGATGGGGGCTCTTACATTGATAAGTGCCTACCGATGGGCTGTTCTGTCTCCTGCTCCTACTTCGAGAAATTCAGTACGTTCCTGCACTGGTGCATCCAGAGCACTACTGGATGTGCGGGCGTAGCCCATTACCTGGACGATTTCCTCTTTGTGGGACCAGGAGACGATGGCACATGTGCAAATATATTGTCCCGGGCGGTTTCCCTGCTGGGGGAGTTGGGGGTCCCCATAGCCGCGGACAAGACGGAGGGCCCCACCAGGGTCATATCTTACTTAGGTATAGAAATAGACTCGGCTGCGGGGTGCTGCCGACTCCCCGAGGATAAGGTGACAAAGCTCCAGGGGTTAATTGCTGAGTGCTTGCAAAGGAAAAGGATACAGCTGAGAATATTGCAGTCCCTGCTAGGATCCTTTAATTTTGCCTGCCGCATCATTCCCATGGGTAGGGTCTTCTGCCGCAAGCTTGAGAGGGCCACGGCGGGGGTGCGGGACCCTCACCACACGGTCAGGCTGTCGCGGGAAATGCGGGACGACCTGGAAGTGTGGTCTACATTTCTGGGGCAATTCCATAGAGAGCTGATATGGCCCACAGAACCAGAATCCAGCAAAGAGCTACAGCTCTTCACAGACGCCGCTGGCTCCACGGGATTCGGGGCTTATTTCCAAGGGGAATGGTGTGTTTCGCGGTGGCCGCAGTCATGGATTGACAGGGGTTTCACAGTCAATCTTTTACTGTTGGAGCTGTTTCCCATCATAGTATCGGTACAGCTATGGGCCACACGATTGGCGAATAGGAACATAGTGTTCTGGTGCAACAACCTGGGGGTGGTTCACGCCATTAACAATCAGAGGGCGTCTTCCCCGGAGGCACTTAGGCTACTGCGTTACCTTGTGCTCCATTGCCTGAGGAACAACATTAATTTCCGAGCTAGACATGTCCCCGGCGTAGAAAACACCATAGCGGACGCCCTGTCTAGGTTTCAGTTCACAAAGTTTCGGGAGCTTAGGTGTCCAAATCTTGTATGGCAGATCATAGAATCGGCATGACGGGTTTGGCACTGCTGTCACTGGCGCCCTCCACCCGTAGGGCTTACACGGCGGCCTGGAGGGACTGGGAGGAGTATCAGTCGGCACCGGACGTTTGCGGTAAGTCGGTCGAGGACCGGTTGGTCGCATTTGTCTGGGGCCATTACATAAGGGGCAGGTCAAAGTCGGCTATGGCGGCGGCTTTGGCAGGTATCGCGTTCCACGCCCGTCTGAGAGGGGAGCGCGATCCCACAGGGTAATTTATTTTGGCAAAAGCTTTAAGGGGCTGGGCAAAGCAACGGCCAGTGCCTCCTGACACTCGTCGGCCGATAGATGAGCGCATGCTGGGGGAGTTAGTGGCCTGTCTGGAAAAAGTGGCTGATAGCGCTTTCGAGACTGCGCTGCTGAAGGTTGCTTTTTCATTTGCCTTCTTTGGGGCATTCAGGATTGGCGAATTAGTAGCTGCTAGTAAAACTGCCCAGTCGGGCCTGCGGTCTGAGGATGTGGTTCTCCATGAGGACCATGTTATGTGTAGGATTCAAAGATCTGCTCGGTACGAGCTTACCGACCCAGGTTTCAGCACTGTCCACCCTTCTCCAGAGCCAACTCACCCCGCAATGTCCCAGCGCTACAGAGGCTGCTAGCATCTTTGGCTCCTTGGCTCCCACAAATCACATTTTTGCATCTCATTAGATGTCACCCAAAATGTTTAAACTTTTTTTGTTTTTTTTTAATGCAATACTAAGCCATTTTAAACATTTTAAAAACTGAAAATATTTTTCTTTGGGACCGTGATAGACATATGTATACTGTTATCCATTATGTATTTATTTTTTTAGGGTTTGGCTGTTTTCCTCCGCTTTCTTTTAATAGTTTCCCCATGTTTGTTTTTCGGAAAAAAAGTTAAGTTTTGTGGGGAAAAACATGCGTTCAATTGAATATGCCCTTATAATTGTTAAAAACGGAACATTATCAAAAACATTAAATTATTTGCATAATATAAATTATTTGTATAATATAAATGATTTGCATATATATAAATATTGCCATATAGTTATATTTATAGAATACAACTAATGTTTAGATTATTCATTGCTTTATAATGTTTTTTTTGTTCAGTCTGATGCTGTGTACACACGGGGGCGATAGGGGCTGAAATCGCTGGGAATATGGTCGCTCCGCGACCATATTGCCAGTGATTGGAGTGTGCACCAGCGATAAATCGCCGGGTGCACGCTCCCGTTTTCAGCCCCTGAATGGTCGCTGGTGGGAGAAACATGCTCCTCCGACCAGCGACATCCCCTGCCTCTTCACCCAGCAGTGTTTAAATTTTCATCTGCGACCATCTCTGGTCGCAGATGAAAACGGGACATGGGGCAATATGATTGCTGAGCAATATATTGCTAGCAATATATTGCCAGCGATCATATTGCCCCGTGTGTACGCACCTTAAGTCAGGCATTCCCAACCACGGTCCTCAAGGCACACCAACAGTGCAGGTTTTAGTGATATCCAGGCTTCAGCACAGATGGTTTAATCAGAATCACTCAGGTACTAATTAAGTCACCTGTGCTCAAGCCTGGATATCACAAAAACCTGCACTGTTGGGGTGCCTTGAGGACCCTGGTTGGGAATGCCTGGTCTAAGCCCATGTACTGGCAATAAGTAAAAAAAAAAAGCATGTATCGCCACCTGCAGGCTGTTTGTTGGTACTGCAATGTTATGATTTGTCCGCCCAACTCAAATGCACAGATTATGGGTCTGTTTCAGAATGGACCTCTAATTAGAGAAAACAAAAATTGTGCAATTATCGAACTGCACATGTGCTGCGTTCAAATTGCGCATGTGCACACAGAATCAGCGACTCAATATGCCAACGAATAGCAGTCGCAGTTTGACAGGACGCCAGCGTTTATGGGCGGAAACATGGCATTTTTTGGGTGTGTTTGAAAATATGCAGACGTGCCCAGGCATTTTTGGGCTGGGTCTCTGACGTCAGAGCTGGCCACTTTCAGTCTCTGATGTAGATTAGTGGTACACTCAGACTTACTCAGATGTAAAGTACTCTTTGATGTTCCTGGACTTGCAAATGAATTTGCAAATGCATTGCAATTTTGCAAGGGGCGTTTAATCTGATCCATGCAAAATCAGGCCCTATGTCAGCCAATATATAGCTATCAGCCACTTAAGTCAAATAACACACAAAGGTTATACTTTCTCATTCATTTATGGATAGACTAACATTAAATTTCTTTGTCATACTAAAGTAGTGGAGCTTAAATTGACCCTCCGTCTGTATCAAGGCAACTGCACAATTTTGTTGTCACATGACTGTGAATTTAGGAAGCACCTGTCACTTCTATCTGGCTGTAATGGGTATCTACTAGATCCAAGTGAGCTAAAGAACTACAGACCTCATAACCATGGGCCTTATTTTGGTTCATTCTTTCTGACAAAATCCTTCTTAGATGGACAAAACCATGTGCACTGCAGGGGGGGGGGCAGATGTAACATGTGCAGAGAGAATTAGATTTGGGTGAGTAATTTTGTTTCTGTGCAGGGAAAATACTGACTGCTTTATTTTTACACTGCAATATAGATCTCACTTTGAAGTAAAACCCCACCCAAATCTAATTCTCTCTGCACAAGTAACACCTGCCCCACCTGCAGTGCACATGGTTTTGCCCATCTAAGAAGGATTTTGTCAGAAAGAATGAACCAAAATAAGGCCCCATGTGACAAGTGATGGCAGGGGGAGGAGCAAGGTTGGTGGACTAGCAGTTTCACCAACCACATCAACATCTAATCACTAAATTAACCCAGTGGTGAGCAAAGCGGAGCTCAAAGCGCATCAAGGGTACCTTATGGGTCCCATGTTCTGGCCTTGCTCCTCCCCCTGGTGCTGTGTGTCATGTGGCTGTGATGTCATCAGAGGTCCTTTAGCCTGGTACAATTTAGTCTAAACTGGCTATAATGGGGAAGCTGGAAGAATTTTTTTCTCAAGAATAATTATTTTTGCATATCAAAGTAAGTTTTCAAGTATAATGGGGGTAGATGCACTAAAGTGAAAATGTGGTAAAAATCTTCCATTTTCTGGGTTTTTACTGCATTTCTCATGCACTGAAACCGAATCGTCAGGTTTTCGCAATGTATAGGAACACCAGCTTTCGCGGCACTGGCAAGAGAAAGTAAGTTTTTCTTTTAAGGAATATCATGTAGCATTTTCCCATAAAGGGGGGAGATTTATCAAAGCTGGTAGGGAGATAAAGTGCAACTCAATCCACTCCTGTCATTTTCCAAACACAGTGGGGTATTCATTCCACACCGCTAATAGCGGCGGGCGCCTATGTCCGACAGCAATGAAGAGACAGATCAACAGAACGGGCCTGACTTTGAAAGGTGTCAGGGCCGTTTCGTCAATTGTCGCGATCACGGCCGAATCATGACAGTCCACGGCCGTTTCTGCGGCCATGCCCCCTTTTCGTTGATTGTGAAGCGGGACATTGAATCCCACCTGGCGATATGCTGTAGAGCAAAACGAAAACTGGCCAGGGTCATGGCTGTTGGGACGAATCGACAGTCGTGACCCGGAATTGAATTCACCCATACTCTGTAGAGTAAAATCAAAACTGATTGGTTTGCTAAGTGCTGGAGTTTGCGCATGAGCGAATATGCGCATATACAAACCACTGGAGCAAACGCTTTCGATGAGTTTCACACTCGCCGAGGCATTAGTTCCAGGAAGGGCAGGCAGGGGGCGGATGCAGGGGACCACCACGCTGACATCACATGACATCAGCGCCCGCTCCCAATTCCCCAGATAGTGGGCATCTGAAAACTAAGTATAGACTTTTCAGGGCAGAATCCCATCTTCAATAAAACTCCCATCTTTTAGTAACTGAGATAATACGCTGATGGAGAGCCAGTGAAAGTGAGAAGACACAATACCGGAAATGCTGGACGTACATTCCGATTGGACTGACCTTTGGTCTGAATGCGATGAGTTTTAGTACCATTTCCACAGTGAAAAGTCCAGTGAACACCATGTTCAGGATGTCCATGGCGTAGTTAAATGGCTTTGACTGTTCATAATGCTTAAAAATACAAATTAAGAAGGTCACAAAAAGTAATTAGCAATTATTGCAAATTTATTCAGACATATGTTCTAACGTCAACACTTAAGCAATGTATACTGCAAGTCTGCTTCTTTCCAAAACTATTATATGATTTATTATACAATATATGATGTCACCTGTTCAACTATTATAATATGGACACTGTATTATTATACAAATCCATTTTGTACATTGGATGTTAAAAATATACATTAATCACACCTATAGTTATGAATACATTCGTCACACAGAATATTAATTATTACTATTATTATTTAAAAAACAACCACTCTATACAGCCAGCAGGAAAACCATTATGCCCAGGACTCGACCTATACTGCCACATTTACAGAGAAAGATTTGCATTTGTGTGGATTAAGGGGGTGATTCAGGCGGCGAGCAGCGTTATCTATTGTAAGACAAGCTTGTCATTTAACTATCCGGTACTTGTGAATTATCCGGGCGCCCGATGTTGAAATTGTATTACAGTACATTAAGAATACGATGCTATTGTATGGTATACAATGCCACGCGATGCGACGCGATTTTAACCCATCCCGCCCAATTGTAATCCCGCCCTCTGCCTCAACCAGGCCACTATCAACGTGAACCCGAAGCGTGACGAGCGCAGCGAGCCCGCGAGGGGCGGCGGTACGCGTCCTCCGACCTTTTCATACCCCCACTATCCACGTCGGCGTGGAGTTGAGAATATAAAGTGTGGCGAGCCCGAAGCGTGGCGAGCGCAGCGAGCCCCGCGAGGGGACACGGACACCTGTGAAGCCCGTGAGGGGACGCGGATAGCTGTGAAGGTGTCGGCGTCCCCTCACGGGGCTCGCTGCGCTCGCCACGCTTCGGGCTCGGTGGCTCGCTGCGCTCGCCACACTTTATATTCTCATCTCCACGCCGACGTGGATAGTGGGGGTATGAAAAGGTCGGAGGACGCGTACCGCCGCCCCTCGCAGGCTCGCTGTGCTCGCCACGCTTCGGGTTGGCGTCATTAGTGGGGTGGCGTTAACAATGGGGGTGGGATTTCACTTTTTTCACTTTTTGGGGGGTTTTGGGCATTTTTACATTGAAATAAATGTAAAATCGGGTCTCAGGGACCATTTTACATTGATTCCAATGTTAATATCGGGTCCACTGCTAAAATCGGGTCCTTCTCTCGTCGCGTCACATCGCATGCCATTTGGTTAACACGCGATGCGACGCAACGCGATTTTTCGGACCCCATCAAAATATCGGGTGCCCGGATAATTCACAAGTACCAACTATCCCCTCACTATATGGTAAAATTTTATCAAGACTTCTAAAGAGGGCATGTGGATGTGCACCAATAAGGTTCTAGATTCTTAAATTGTATATGCTGTACTAGAATCTGATTGGTTGCTATAAGCAACACTCTCAATGTGTGCCGATATGTCTGACAATCGCAAATAACGGCACACATCTATTCAACGCGGCCGTTTCCGACCACATTGAAGCTCGTGTACAGTCAACTTTCTAAAAAGTCAAATCTGCATGGTCAAAAATGGACACTGGATTGTGGAATCCGCTGCCTTTTTTGACCAAATATACGTGGATATGGACAATCCCCGTGTATTCCTACTGTCGGAATGCTACAAACAGTCAGAACATTGAATGGATTGTCCATGATTTTGACTGTTGGGAATGTTCCAACAGTCAGAACCAACCATCGAAAAAAAAACAACCATTGGAGCCAATTCAGGGTCACTCATAGCAATACGAATTTGGCCGCAGCGCTGCTGGTCAGGTTTGCGCATGTGCAAACCTCGGCACCGAACAGCTTTGGCGAGTTACATACTGGCCAGGCCGTTCATTGTAGGGAGGGACTGGGACGGAAATGGGTCTGGACCATGGGAACGACTAAGTGTTTTTTGGGTGTCCCCATGAAAATGCTGGTCGTTCCCCTGGCAACACGGGGGCGGACTGAAGCCTGCTGAGGGCGGGCGGCTGATGGCTGGTGTCACATGAGTTCAGCAGGCATTTCAGGGCTCGCTAATCATGCTTAGCAAGCCCTGTTGAATCAGGTAATACAGGAGGTGTATGTGTCGCTGTGATAACCAACTTCCAAAAGTGGATATATTTTAAATGATTCACAAAACGGTGTGTAATTACTGATGACATCAATTATTTGTTTATTTTGTGATGTCTTTATTTCGGAATTCACTGGATGCTAATAATCCACACTGTGGGCCTTATTCTGGTCGGTGCCGAATATGCGGGCAGGACTGTGCGTCCTAAACCCCGCCTTTCGTACGGATCGCTCACTCCGTCCGAATGCGGTAAGCCGCTGACCGCACGGAGCACGAGTGGATTTCTCACGGATACACCTCCTCCATCTCTTGGAACCTCCCCCATCATTCGATGGTCGCAGACCATCGAATGCAGGACCGAGTGGTCCGCCAGCTCCCGCAACCTCAGACCACACGGGCATTTCTCCGTGCAAAAGCAGGGATCTGGGCGGGCAGCTGACATCCGGCAATGTCATATGTCCGCCCCCTACACGTGCGTCACGGCCGCATTACCATACGTACGCCCAGCGTTCTCATGGGAACGCCCATGAAACGCGGGGTGTAAACATATGGTAATGAGCCCAAACAGCCCTTCACGCCCCTCTCCACCCCCTGATCGTAGTGTACACATTTCATGCGGAATTTGGACGTGCGTTCCGTTCGCACATGCGCAGAGACGCCTCTGCACATGCGCAGACACAAAACATCGGCGGCACGAACGCACGCGGACATTACCGCACCAACCAGAATAAGGGCCAGTGTGCTGACGATAAAAAAGCCATGTGTCTCTATATGGGGGAAAAATTTGTTAGTGGCATTTGCAGTGTTTGTTATCCAATATGTTACCATATTTGCTAATAGAAAGCTACGTAAAGTGTACATCTAAGCATTCAAGCTGTCTCTTACCTGCATGGCTAGGGCAATGGTGTTGAGTAGGATCAGCACAAACATAATATACTCAAAGCCAGTGGAGTTGACCATGTACCACACTTTGTACTGGTATTTCTGCTTTGGGATGTAGCGGCGCAGGGGCTGAGCCTTCAGTGCGTACTCCACACACTGACGCTAGGGAGATATGAAGCAGATGCATCAGCAAGTAAATTGGCATTAGGGGAAGGTGTTTGTGGGACATTACATGAGGAGTACGATATGTGGTGTAGATAGTCCAGACTGACCAGTCAGCGTACACAATCACAGGGGAATGCGGTCAGATGTGTCGTGTTTTGCCAGGCACAGACACAGAGGAAAGAGCATGGTGGTCATTCTTTGGAGAAACCGTCAGAGGCTTATGAAGACTGGAAGTAGTCAAGAGAACGATGGGCAGCAATTGAAATAGGTATTAGCCTTGACTTGAGAAGGGAACACTGGTGTGTGAGGACATTACATTAGCATATTGTTAGTATAAGTGAAATCCAGACATGATGTAGCGCAAGTCAGTAAATGGTCCACTAAATGTTGCTCACTTACTTAGCTACATAGTAGTTAAGGCTGAATAAAGACATACGTTCATCAGGGTCAACCTTCGGTTAGAGGGTATGATCTATTTGCTACATCCCTTTATATAAGTTGTGTATTCTGATTTCATTTTAGACAAATTATGATTATCGGTTGGACCCCTGGATGTTTTTACGCAATAGATGTTTGTCCAACCTTATTTTAAATGTATTTATTGTGCCTGCCGACACCACCTCTCCAGGAAGTGAGTTCCACAATGTAACTGCCATAACTGTAAAAATGTTTTTCCTTCTAGGGTACGAAATCTTCTCTCCTCTAGTCTAAATGCATGCCCACATGTCCTAGAGTCCTTCGTCAAAGCAAAAAGTTTCTGACTGACAGTTCCTTATAATGGCTTCTTAGAGGTCAGGCAGTGTCTAATGTATGTGTCACCAGATCTCGGGATGGAGCGATTGCTCTATAGCAAAGGTGGCCAAACCGGTCCTCGAGAGCTACCACTGGTCCACGTCTTCCAAATCCCCTAGCTGGTGCACAGGACAGGTGTAGTCATTACTAACTGTCACATTTTCAAACCTGCTGCATTCATTCCTACTATAGATCCACAGGTTGTCTGGTACACATGACCTGTTGGTAGATGTTGAGGACAGGTTTGGCCACAACTGCTCTATAGCTTCAACGATTGGAGTTGGTGAATAAATCACCCGCTCCTATTTGTAGGAGGCACAGCTGTACCCAGAAAACTTAATAACAATTTGTGATACAGTTTTTAATAATGATATTATTTTAAGTTTTCTTGGTACAGCTGCGCCTCCTATAAATAGGAGCGGGTGATTTATTCAATAACTCCAATCATTGCAGTTTCCATTAGAGGTCCACAGAAACCTCTTACAATAGAGGGCAGCAGCTTTAACCCGGATAGCTGAGAAACCACCAGTCCTTTAATAATATCAGCGCTCCTGTGTGACCTCTGGTCACTCCCTTTGTGCTCTATAGCTTAGTAGAATGGACGATGGTGGAAGGAGGATGAAGAACGTATCTAAACATCGGGACCGATTCAGAGTTGAACGCTGTTGTGCGAATTCGCATTCTGTCCGATTATCGAATGACTCCGCAAGGGCACAGATCACAGTGCACATGAATGAACAGATCAGTGTCTTGGTGTAAGGTCACAGGGTTAGAATGCTAGGTCACTGTCTTAATGTGTCATGTCTTGAGTGATCAGTGTCCGCTGTGTGAGGGGAATCAGCTCGGAATGACAGAATCATAGTTACCTGATTTTTGTCCAGCTCACAATTCTTGTACTCCTGCTCGCCCTGTGCCCGGAAGGTGATGATGACAAAACCCACAAAGATGTTCATCATGAAGAATGCAATGATGATAATGTAGACAATGAAAAAGATTGAAATCTCCACGCGATAATTGTATATTGGTCCCACGTTTTCCCCATTGGCATCAATGGCCTTGTACAAAAGCCTATAGGGGGAGTAAGTGAAGAAGAGATCTCAGAATAAATCCCTGGAATGGACAGACATCCAAATTCTACAATTATTCACCTTGTTCTAGAATTAAGGACTGTATGTTTGTTTGTTACCTGTCTCTCATCTTTCCCTTCCTTATAAAATACAATTCTTTTCAGTATGTATATTAATGTTAACTCATTGCTAGAACTCAGGAGACTCATGCCCAGGTTTGTTGGCAAAGGAACATTGGTCACCCGTATGGCCACCAGCGCCCCGTGAAGAGCGTTGGGGGAGGAAGGAACATGAGGGCGGGCGGTATCATACCTTCCAACTGTACCGATTTAGCCGGTACAGTATCGTTTTTAAACGGTCTGTACCGGCTAAATCAAAGTGTACCGATTGTACTCCTTGGCTCCTCCCTCCCTTGCCCTTTGACAGGCGATAGGAACCTGCGCGCAGTGCGCGGCTTGAAAGAAGAAGGTATTCTCTGCCTATTCTAGCTCTTCTGCACCCGTGACCCGATCCCAGGGGTGCATTGCAGCGGGTCCCAGGGTGCATTGTGGAATGTCATGACCTCACATAATGTGACCAGCGGACTCCCGGGCTGAGAGACGCTGGGGGAGCATAGTCTATGTTTTGGACGCATTCCATCTGTGGCATCATTACCGCGGGAGAAGAGGGGAGCTCTCAGCGTGTGAGTGTGTGACCAGACTTGATGCTGGTCTGTGCCGGCTCTAGTGCGCTGCTCTTTTGGGTATGGCTATTAATTACCCAGTTAGGGCCAGCGCTAGATATGTCTATATATAAAGAACTGTTCAATTCACTGTGCCCTGTACATAGTCGGAAAGGGGGTGTGGACATGCCCCCTTTACTTATGGCAATGCCCTCTTTGCCATTGGCCACACCCCCTTTCCAAATGTGTACCGGTTTCTAAAGTTCAGATGTTGGAGGGTATGCGGTATGTGTACATATAAATAAATCTCTACCCTTAGGTGTTGGCTGCTGTGAGTGTGGCTATTTGATCTGCAGGAGGTTCAGAGGGGAACAAATCCCCCTCTACAGCACATATTCTATTTTACAGCAGTGTCTGTGGTCACACCTCCACTGGATTGGCCACACCCTGTCTCAGTACCAGGCCCATGCTAGCTCTCTACAGCCCTGCATACTGCCATGGAAATACCACCTGACCGCCATCACTTTATAACCTTTTCTGTACAGAATCCATAAAAATAATGTCAGTACACAAAAGCGGGGGAATTTTTGTGACCATGCCAGTAATATTATACCACTTTGTTAGGTGTAAAATCAAAGCTTTGGCAGGGAAACATATTACAGGTATATATGTGCATAGGGGTTCAGTATGGTTTCCAGACATTCAAAATACAGGCGTTTAAAGACCGACAAGCATTGGCAGACAATGAAAACACTGATATGTTAAAAATACCTACATTCATGATGCCGACATGGCCAAAATACAGACATTTAACATGTCGACGTGTCAAAATGTTTTGTTTAGGTGATGTCTATGTCGACAAGGGTTCAGTCTAAGTGTACCGCGTCCCCTCACGCCACTTGCAGGCTTCGGGCACACCATTATAATCTGCCCACTTGGATTGGGAAATAAAAACATTTCGGTTTCGAAGAAAAAAAAAACGCATGTCGACTTTTTGACATGTCAACAGTTTAAATGTTGGGATTTTGACCAAGTCGGCCTAATGAATGTGGGTGGAGTGTAACTGCAACCAATGCCACTTCAACCTCAATAAATATATTTGTGATGTGCATAGTATATTATAATAACACTATGGGGGTTATTCTGATTCACTCGGAAAGGCACAATCACTCTCTAATGGACAAAACCATGTGCACTGCAGGTGGGGCTGATGTAACATGTGCAGAGAGAGTTAGATTTGGTGGGGTTTTTAATTCAAACTGATTTCTATATTGCAGTGTAAAAATAAAGCAGCCAGTATTTACGCTGCACAGAAACAATAAAACACCCAAAAGTAACTCTCGCTGCTGCTATATCAGCCCCACCTGCAGTGAATATGGTTTTGTCCATGTAGAGAGGGATTGTGCCTTTCTGAGTGAATCAGAATAATCCCACCCCCCCCCCAATAACACATTTTGATCATGTACATCCATACATCAGCCCCCCCCCCCCCGTACTCACGCTGGCCAGCCTTCAAAGGTAGACACTGTAAACAGAGCCATCATTCCGGACAGTACATGGTCAAAGTTGAATTCGCTGTTGTGCCAGATTCGGTCTCGCACCATTGGGTGAGTGACATCGCCCTCCTTGTACACAATGAACGTTCCCCTGTGACAAGGGTAGGTAAAAACATTTAAGGACTGATCACCTCTGTGTGTCTTCATACACTATGGGGCTTATTCTGGTTCACTTGCTGTGAACCGAATTCGGCCCCTGCCCCAACGGTTGGGGTTTGCGCATATGCATTTCCATGCATGTTGCAAACCCCAACATCGAACAGCCGCAGCGATTCACAGTGTCACCGGGCCATTCTCAGAGGGGGGGAGACAGGGAGCGGACAGGGAGCGCTGGGACTTGGGAACGACCAGTATTTCATGGGAGTCCCCATGAAAACTCTGGGTGTTCCCATGGGTGTGTGGACAGGCCGATGCCCGACAGGGGCAGGCAGTTGACGTTATATGACATCGGCCGCTCGCCCTGACTTAGTTTCAGGCACCCACAAATATAAGTCACCACAGACATATGTGCAAAGGCAGAAATCATTGGATGGTCGCCGATCATCCAATAATCTCTCCTGCTGTGGGCACATGACTTTGTACAGGTGCGCCGGACACTGAGGGGGTTAAGGAGGGCTTGCAGGGACACAGGGAGAGCCCCCCAAGAGCTGGCAGGGGGCTGGGATAAGGAGCCGCTGCACTCACTGGTCCCGATCCTGCATATGTAGTGACCAGAGTGCAGTGAATGAGCGGCTCCCGGCTCCCTGCCCCCTGCTGGCGAAAGTGTAAAAAAAAAAATTGTTACAAAAAAACAATTCAATATATATTCATATGCTGCAAGCACATGAATAAAAATAGCATGCCACTTCACAGAATAAAAAATCAGATTTTTTGACACCCTAAAAAACAAAAAACCTTTATTTTACAAGATCACATTCCAGTTCACCTAAAAAAGATGAAGAATGCAAAACAGTGAATCATGGTGAATATCACTAGAGAAAGCAGTTCTCCATTTGAGCATTGAATACACTCTCGGCGAATTCCACTAAAAACCCCATTGAAAACCACCGGCGAATTGCGGTGAATCGCATACAGTGAATCACCAGACATTTGCTGTTCATTGGCAGCCAGGGCCGGCACCACCACTAGGCAGCTCTAGGCATTTGCCTAGGGCGCCGGCACCTGGAGGGCGGCAGATCGCCCCTCACCCCCAGCATGGAGGGTTATAGCTGGCGGCTGGCACTGTTCATATAGCTGTCGGCGTCCCTGCAGGTGCTGGAGCGGGCAGGGGTGTCCGTGCCGCGGGGGTGCCTGCGGCGCTGTCAGTGTGTATAAAGCTGCTGGCGGCGGGGTCCCTGCATTGAATAGAGAATAACTAGCGCTATGCGGTGGTGCGGGAAGCGCTTCTGGGTTTGAAAACACTTGCCGCCTGCTGATTGGCTGAGATTCAGCCAATCAGCAGGCGGCAAGTGTTTTCCAAATCAGAAGCGCTTCCCGCACGGCCGCATAGCGCTAGTTATTCTCTATTCAATGCAGGGACCCCGCCGCCAGCAGCTTTATACACACTGACAGCGCCGCAGGCCCCCTCGCGGCACGGACACCCCTGCCCGCTCCAGCACCTGCAGGGACGCCGACAGCTATATGAACAGTGCCAGCCGCCAGCTTTATAACACAGGTACCCCCCCCCGGGCACCGGGGCGCCCCCACCCCGACTCGCCTGGGGCGCTCCGGTGCCTTGCACCGGCCCTGTTGGCAGCGAATTGTCTCCATTGAATAGGGCAAATTGTTTTTACTGAGAGAAAATTCGCCATTACACCGGCGAATTGCCAGATTTGCTGTAAAATATGGTGAATCAGAGGCATTGAATACTGGCCTGTGTCTCTTCGGTGCAAATAAGATGCAAAATTAGAGAAAAAGTAGCTACTGTATGCTGCGCTGTGCGGCCTGGCATCGCGTACTTATGGCTATGTGTAAGATAACACTTCTGTATGTGCACAGCGCTAGTTACTGAGGTATCCAGTACATGTGACAAATCTCTTACTTGCACTCCTCTGGGCTGTGTTTGGCCTCATCAGTGCAGCTGTAGAATTTGCCCTGCAGAGAGGTGTCCCAATTAATACTGATTAATTATAAAGGCTAATGAGACAAACGGATTATCCACAGAGAGAACAATAAGCAGGTACAGACACACCTAGACAACTACTGCGCTCACACCTGAGGCTGTCAATACAGAGTCATATGTATCCTAGCCACTGGCGGCTGAATAGGTGCAACTGGGCAGCAACGTAGGATACCAGTGCCATCGGTGGAACTGGGGGCTATTCAGGGTGAGCGTATGAGTCACTAGTGATGGCAGCTGCTCTCGTATGCAAATGTCCATGTACCATCTGGCCCAATTGCCCATAACTCTGAATCGGGCTCAAGCCCTGTACACATGCATCCATTTTTCCCGATTTTCGATTCGATTTTGGTTATAGAGGGAAAATCAAATCGAATCCTAAACTAAATCGAATGGTTTTTGTGTCACTGCATTCGATTCGATGCGCGCTCCTGTTTTCACAAAATTGAACAGATAAATCTACTGTGCAGCCAAGGAAATATCGAATTCCATCTAGTAAATCGAATGTATACAATGTACCATGCAAGTATATCGAATTCAATATCGAATTTGATATCTAATGCAAAAGTACAGATCTAATGCCAAATCGAATGGGAAGATATCATGCCAGATCTAATAGAAAATCGAATCTAACATCGAATCGAAAGCAAATCGATGTGTGTGTGCGGGCCTTCACAGGGATATATTTACTAAGATGGGAGTTCTATTGAAGATGGGTTGTTGCCCATAGCAACCAGATTCTACTTATTTATTTAGCACCTTCTAGAAGATAATAGAATCTGATTGGTTGCTATGGGAAACATCCCATAAGAGACTTATGAAATCTAAAGCCTGATTAGGTGGTGAAATCATTTCAGTGGGACAGCTTTTGGTTCATCTAAAATCACATGGGCAGATAGATGGGTACAGTTGTGCAAAATGATCACACAAAGCAACAGATAAACATACTGTGGGGTCAATTTACCAAGATAGGAGTTTTATTGAAGATGTGATGTTGCTATGGGCAACCAATCATATTATATCTATTATCTGTTTGGTTGCTATGGGCAACATCCCATCTTCAATAGAACTCCCATCTTTGTAAATTTACCCCTTTGAGCTTTTACCTTAAAGAGTTGGACTCCGATGCAGGCAAACATAAACTGGAGGAGGGTGGTGACTATCATGATGTTACCAATAGTGCGGATGGCAACGAACACACATTGTACGACATGCTGAGGAGAAAGAATTATATCATTCGGTGTAAACAAGGCAGTAACTGTGTAACAGGTGACAGCTGTGTCCTCTGCTTCTTCCCTGGGTGTAAGTAGCAGGTTAGGCAACAGAAATCTTGCCGGACCTGGATATCTGTTATCCTCCAACATGACCCATTCCGTTAGGTACAAATTCTCTGTTCCTGGACTTCCCTGCCAGTGGCAGTTACAGAGGTGAGCCTGCACCGCGGTCCAATATTCAAAACTGGGAGCCACACCTACTGCCCCCAAACATCACTGTCCTGGACTCACTGACAGTTGATGTGACCCCCCTCGTTGAATTTTGGACTGTGCTGGAGCCCCACCTCTGTAACCGCCACTGGCAGGGAAGTCCAGGAACAGAGCATTTTGGACGTAATGTAATGGGCCATGTTGGAGGGTATGTATTGATACCCCTGTCACACAGAAAACCAAATTACCCGGTGAAGCTGTTCTACCCAGTAATTTGCTAAATAACAATGGTCCATTTTCTATGCAAAAGGGTCAACCCGGGTCATAGAATCCCAGGTCTCTGACCCTGGAATTTACCAGGGTCGAGGATCTGGGTTGAACCTTTCACGCCGAAAAAGGACATGTGTTATTCTGCAAATTACTGGGTTGATATTTTTAACCCGGTAATTAGGGTCGCCATCAGGGGGGTGCAGTGGGTACAGCTGTCCTGGGCCCGGCCTCTCTGAGGGATAAATGTCTGAAGCTGTGATAAGGGAGGAGAAGTGATAAAATGTCTGGTACGTTATCACCAGCAAATCAGCTCCTGACTGTTAAGTTACAGGCTTGGTTTGAAAAGGAACAGTTAAGAGCTGATTGGCCAGTGATAGAAGCAGACACTTTATAATTTCTCCTCCCTTATTTCTGCTTCATACATCTACCCCAGAGAGAGAGACGGAAGGGCCTGGGCAACTCATTTTGCCCACCGCACCCCCCTTCCCCCGTCGCTGCCTCTGCTGTGCTCAGTGCTGCCAGTGTCCGGAGGGGAAGAAGCCTAAAGTCCGGGAGCAAGGCTTTATTCAGCGCACTGAGCACAGGCAGCACAGCAGAAGGGGGTTGGGACATGGAGCCGGGTGGTAAGTGAGTGAGTGTGTGTGGGGGGGGGGGGGCCTCTAAAAATCAGCCCCAGACCCCAAAATTAATAGTGGCTGCACTACTGGTAATTTGCTGTTCAGTGTGAAAGGGGTATGTCAGGGCTTGTTTGATCTGTTGCACAGGAAGGGAGATAAGTATCGGGTTTATTTGGAATGGGCCCCCTCTTGTAAGGATGAATACGAGTTATGGTGAATCTAGGGGTGTGCTACCACCGACAATTATAATGCAATACTTTTATTGAGAGAAAGAAGAGGATTGTCATATGGTGGTGCACCATTTATAGAGAATTGAGTCATAAAATATACCTTTTATTGATTTTGTTTAAAAGAAGAACACGAAATATGACATACAACATAAAACATAAACACGAGTGAAAACAGTGTGTTTTAAAAGGCACGTGCGGTTTCCAAGAGCAACTACCTCAATCAGGTATTTTTTATTA
The DNA here is from genome assembly GCF_055691185.1 of Crinia signifera. Lineage (NCBI taxonomy): Eukaryota > Metazoa > Chordata > Amphibia > Anura > Myobatrachidae > Crinia > Crinia signifera. The sequence continues at coordinate 35,557,792 of NC_139225.1, read as the reverse complement.
TTTAGTGACACCACTGTTATACTCCTTCTTCAAAATAATTTGTTCGAGGAGAGGGGTGTCAAATTGTAAATCAATTAAATGTTGTATGTGTTTATATGTAACTTTCAACCAGCCATATCGATAGCTACCTTTGAACAGTTAATTAGGATGTCTTTTAGCACTCAATATGTTACAGTAGACTAATTAATTAAGTATCTGGTGTTTGGCATACCGCCTTTTGTGTCACTCCTGTTTTGGATACAAAGTAAATACAATAAAGTCCAAGTAACTTGGTGTTGTCAATCATATATTCCCGTTATCTGGAGTCACTTTTCATGATAAGTGCTGCAGAGCGGGCTTTTGGGTGTATATGACCTCTCCTTTAAATCACCTTCAACTGCGCTGATATATCAGTGACAGCGAGCGGTTCTGACAACGCCCCAGTTTGAGTGCTATATTGCGGGTTTGATACTGGATCTATCGTCCTCCTCTGCGCCGTTTACCTATTGGTATTATTATCACCGCGGTCGCAGGGGGACACTTGGACCAGCTCAATTTGAATGTGCCCCGTGTTAAGACAAGCGCTCCCAAAGAGGGAGATAGCTGTCACAGTAAAGACTGACGGACGTAGTCAGTCATTCCCCGTGCTGCCGACCTTTCATGCTGGTCGTTTTGCGGCTAGCGGGGAGACCGCCTGTGTTCCGTCCGATGGGTAGCTATCTGCGCGCACTCCCTGTGCAGGGACAGATGCCGCAGTAAGATCGCCGTGCGTCGGTAGTCCTGCCCTGTGCCACTGTCAGCTTGTGTTGCTGCTATTGTGGTCTAAGGGTGACTCCTGACGATAGGCTGCTGATTACATTAGAGTCCTAAAAAGGACTGATAAATACATTCAATAAACACAATAAACAAGTTGGTAGTGCTCGAGGATTGTGCGCACGGCTAGGTCAGCCGGCGTACGCTTCGTAGGTCTTCCTCAGGGCAGTGTGAAAGGGGGACAGGATGCTCCCGACAAAATGACTGGGCACTCTAAAATGCGGGGTAACTGCACATCATATGTTTGAAAGCAGTATAAATGTATTTTTTTATTAAAAAAAACAAACAGATAATTATTATTACTATATGTAATATAGAAGGGTAGGTAAAAGGGATTCACAACAGCTGGAGGGCTGCATATTGGACATGCCTGCTTTAAACATTCAGCCATAGCCCCACGGTGCAGTAGTGATGACTAATTATACCAGCAGAACAGATGTATAAAAACAGTAAGTGGAGACTCTACCTTCAGTCCCTTGGCTCTGTTAATGGCTCTCAGTGGACGCAGCACTCTCAGTACTCGCAGGATCTTTACCACGGAGATAGCGCTGGAACTGCAAAATAAACACAGTGCTGGGTCAGAAGGGAGGACTGATACAGACCAGGTGTTGTTGAACTACACATCCCAGCATGCTCTGCTTCACTTTTGCTATTTGGTCATGCTAAATCTGATGCAGAGCATGCTGGGATGTGTAGTTCAACAACAGCTGCAGTGTCAAGGTTAGCCATCAAGGTTCTATACCAACGCAAAAGGGGACGCTGGTTCAATTTAATTAATAATTCATGGGCCTGAATCATGTTTGTAAGCAAAGAAAACTATCAAGGAAATGGGCAAAACCATGCTGCAGTGCAGGTGGGGCAGATGGAACATTCAGAGAGATTTAGATTTGGGTGGGGTGTGGTTTACAAATAAAGCTATCCAGTATTTGTGGGCTACATGCAAAATCAGACGGTATTTACCCTGCACAAAAACTATATAACCCACCCAAATCTAAATCAATCTGTCTGCACATGTTACATCTGCCAAATACAGTATGCAGTGCAGCATGGTTTTGCTGAGATGCTTGTTTTATTTTGCTTTACTTACATGTAAAAGTGTACAGAGAGCATGATGCTATTTTTGATGATAGATTTCAAACAATGGGCCAGATACAGTAAAGTCACATATGAAACCGGTAGCTAATTTACCCAAAAATTGGTTGAGGGGTTTTCAGCGCTGAAGACCCCATGGCACGTGAAATATGAATAATCACCGGTTTGGTGGTCTCAATCTGATTAGTGCATGGCATTTATGTAACAAGCGCAGCTAACCCTGGATGCAACCGGACAACAGCAAACGCTGTACACTTCAAACTTACATTTTGCAATGGGCTCAGTAGCCATCTGTACCCAGAGGCGTCACTAAGGTTGGTGTCACCCGGTGTAGTAACTTATGGTGTTACCGCCCCATGGACCGCCTCCCAACAGGCAGCGAAGCGCATTGCAGAGGGCAGGTCTGATAGCGATAGCTGCCCTTTGCGTTACTATTCGCATATGTATATGTGACTAGTATCAACGCAATGTGTGGAGTGTGTGTTAATAAATATATATGACAATCTACTTTTTATTGTAAAGTGTCACTCAGAGTCTCTGGTATAGCTTTAAAACACTTTTATTTGTTTCCCCATCGTTAGGTAACACCCAAAGAGAGGGACAGAGGTGGGTGGAGTGACGAAGGGGTACGTACTAGAACATGGCCGCCTGGCATTGGCAAGATCGAGAGCCGGGTGCACCCTAGCGCTCGTACCCAGATGCGGTGGCGTGTGTGAAAGTGAGTGATTTTTTCCATCAGCTCACAGTCAGTGTCAGGTGCGGGCACCGAATGCCGGCGGAGACATGGGGACGTGGGTGTAAGTGCTGCTCTGTTTGGTGTCACCCCACTGAAGGGTTACACGCCCTAGTGATGCCACTGTCTGTACAACAGCATTAAATATCATTGCCTTTCACACTAGTTATTTCCGTGCATCTCTATATATGTGATTCCTTATCTTCCTTTAGCAGTGAAGGTATATAGATACTTCCTCTACTAGCTATCCTGTATTCCTTACGCTTCAGTTTTTGTGGCTATTTTTCTTAATATAGATTGTTCCCTCTGGAGAGTCTGAGGGAGAGAACAAGTGTTCCTGACTCACTGTATCCCAAAGGAGATGAGAGACACGCTGACAACGAGCAGATCCAGGAGGTTGAACCAGTTGCGGCAGAAAGAGCCTTTGTGCAGGAAAGCACCATACGCTGTCATCTGGAGGAGAGAGAGGGGCACATCACACACCTGATATTAAGCAGCAGAATAATAACAGAATAGGGCAACTGGCACAGAAACTGGTAGAATCTATTATGTGGGGAAAGCAGGCCTATCCCTGTATTATTCCATACTGCAGGCCTATATTATTCCATACTGCTGACCTATAATATTCCTACTGCTTTCATCACATGACTAAACTCATATACTGGGCTAGATTCTCTAAGCTTCAAAAGTGATAAAAATGGAGAGTGATAAACAGCCAGCCAATCAGCTCCTACCTGCAATGTCACAGTCTGTGTTTGAAAAATGTAAGACAAGAGCTGATTGGCTGGCTGTTTATCACTCTCCATTTCATCACTTTTGAAGCTTAGAGAATCTGACCCCCTTTCTTAATGGATGTAGTAATCCTGTCCAATTGTCTCCTCACTGTTGCCAGAGGTTACATATGCTTGTTACCTGGGGTTACATGCTCATTGCAAGGGGATACTTGTTTCTTGCCAGGGAGGTTTAGTAGAACCTCTAGAGTATGTCTCCTAGAAGGAGCCATTTTTGAGAGGCCTTTTTGCAAATTCAACATGGAATCCGCAGTGACCCGGGTCTTCCGCCCCAGCTGGGCCTGCGGTGGAATTTTTACGGCAATAATGTGCAGCATGATTGACATACTTCATTTAAGTGGTGTCCAGTCAGTGCCAGATTAAGCCTTTGGGGGGCCCGGGGCACTTTAGACAGGGGGCTCCCTTGCACTTGTCATTACTGGCCGCAAACTGCACGGGAGAATATTACAATCAAAACCCAGAGTAAAGGCAGTATAAACTTGGTCAATGGGTAACTGCAGGGGTGGGGGGGTGTGCCTGTGTTTGTCCTTCTGCACCTTACTCTGTAGGACTGAAGGAGACCTCACAGGCACAGTACTGCCTCTGATTAAAAACCCTGCCATGACGAGGCTGCTGCTGCTGCTGTCCTCCATGGGCCTGAGAAGCATATGATAAGCTCCACCAATCAGAACTCAGCACAAGCCTCTCAGCCTCTGCCCTCTTCTGCAAAGTGTCATGGGACTTAGTCAACTCCCAGTAATGCACTGCATACTTGTGCAGTCAGTGTGCTTTGGCACCCGATGCTCAGCATCATTAATCATTGTCACATTGGAAGTTAGGTGAAGCTGCAGCACTACCCCACTCCCATGCACAAAACCTTTAGCTAAAAAAAAAAATAAAAAAAAAAAATACATGCCAACCACATGGGGCAACCTAGCTAGACTGACCCCCTTTGCCCCCCCCCCCCCTCTTTAAGCCTGCCCTGGTAGGGTAGTGTCAACAGGTACAGTTCTACACAGCGAGGGCTTATCACCCCCATTTTGTAGGTGTGCTGAGTCCAGGATCTGCGTCTTTGGACAAAGGATAACTCTTGCGGTAACAGCTGTCCTTTATGATCATAGGACTTCTGGGTTTAGGGACCCAGCGTCCTATCGGCACATGCATCAGCTGACGTGCTCCCTGTGGGGCATGCTGGGAGGGATCTGATTGGTGCTGTATTGTACTGCAAAGATGAAATAACAATATTAAAGGGACAATGCAATTAAACAAGTACAGTCAGCTGTCTGCAGGAGAGGTCACATGCCAGCAAACAAAACAGGCCTCAGATAACTGTTGGCCCACCGGGAATATGCCCTGTGCAGGGCATATGCCCTATATTCACGGGGTGGAGGTGTGTGTGATGGTGCCGGGTGATGCGGAGCTCCACAGGTGGGGGGTTGGGGGAGGGTGGCAATAGATGTGCCGAGTATCTCCGGAGGGGGGGGTGAGTTTTGGCACCACTCAGGGGGGGACCCTAGGAAAATGCCTGAAGCTGCCTAGTGGTGGCGCCGGCCCTGCGGTCCAACATGCCAAAACCCATCCCTGACCTCTTCTATTATTCTTACTGGTTGAATAAGAATTTGGTAAAGTGCAAGTAGCAAATAAGTAAATAAGCTAAATTAATACATTAATGAATGCATGAATTAATGAATTAATTAATTAGAAGTAAGACAGTAGAATACCATTTCTAATACAATTAAACACGTCAGGATTGGAACACAAATCAGATAAATAAGCACTAGCTGCAATAGGATATGGGGATGTGGTTCGTTTTATCGAATGACATTAGGTCGAATGTCATTTGGTCGACCCCACTAGGTCGAATGTGTAAAAAGGTCGACATGGGTTTATGTCGAACTTCCGACTATGTCGACTGCCATTAGGTCGACTGGGGTTAGGTCGAATTGCTCTTTTTGGGGTTTTTTTGGCCGAAATGTCAACAGTGTCGACATGGACACTGTTGACATAGTGAATCGGACCCTCGCATCGCTCGCTTCGCTCGCGATGCTTCGGGCACGGTGGCTCGCTTCGCTCGCCACAGCTTTAATAACCTCCTCCACGCCCTAGTGGATGGTAGGGCATGAACCACCGCCTGTCGGCACATGTCGGCACCAAAAAAAACCCCAAAAGAGCAATTCGACCTAACCCCAGTTGACCTAATGGCAGTCGACATAGTCGGAAGTTCGACATAAACCCATGTCGACCTTTTTACACATTCGACCTAGTGGGGTCGACCAAATGACATTCGACCTAATGTCATTCGATAAAACGACCGTATCCCGGATATGGAACACAAATTAGCAACAAGGAAGACACAAGGGGAGAGTTGTCACCTTCAGTAAGATTTCCACTGTGAAGATGGAGGTGAATGCGTAGTCAAAATAACCCAAAATCTATAAGAACAAGGAACCAATCAGTCAGCTGAACCGGCGACACGACAAGTTCTAATGCCGGTACGTCGTTATGGTGTCACTCACGTGGTTACGGAAGGAGTGGGCGCGTATTGGATCTTCTGCTGCCAGGGAGATGCTGCTAAGGATGATGAAGACCAGGATGAGGTTGGTAAAAATGTGGTGGTGAATCAAGTGATGACACCCAACTCGGAGCCTGAATCACAGGTGGGAATCCGAATAATATACACTGGTTATTAGAGATGCTGGAGTGTTTTATCATAATTAGAATTTGAATGAAATGTCATAACAAAAAAGATTTTCTAATATGAATTCAGCATTAACCTTAAAACATTACAGGTACAGGCAGATTTTACATTAAGGGCATGGAATTTCAAAAGACTTCTGCACTAAGGGGATGATTCTGGTTAACACCCCCCTGTGCAAATGCCTTGACAACTATGCAAGTCACCCGATGCATCCGCACAGCAGCCCTACATATGGGCATGCACAGAGCGTAAACATTGGTCCCCAATGCAAATTTGCCGGGGACCAAACAGACGAGAGTCGCCCCTAATCCTTGTGAAGGCAACAAGTGACATTAGTCGTGTCTATTGCAATAATACTGCTGAGAGGCATTCACCCAAGTTTAAAGAGCACTACTATTCAAGACTGTTAGGCACAGTTGCCTACCCTCCTGCATTCTGCAGGAGACTCCCTGAAATAGCAGCAATCTCCCTCTCTCCCTCATTAGCAATCTCCCTCATTTCACCTAGCTCACATTACACTGTTATATTTTTTGGGAAAAAAGGAATGATAGTCAGATATATTTACACTGAATCATTAGCACCATTTCCCAGCACTTTACCAAGTATAGTATCTCTTACTTTGGGACCGTGGCCCCTTCCCCCTCACTTCACAATGTCTGTTGTTTTGTTGATGTATTTCTATTTATTGCCCTCCCCTTATATATGTCTGTCTGGTCAATAAAGCTTCGGGCATGTGATTCCTCCTCCCCCACCCCCCACCCTCCACACCCATAGTCTTGTATACTGTTGTGTAAATGTTACCGTTAGAATGCATAGTGCATAGTATAGTCTATAGTGTGAGTTTATCTTGTACTGTACAGTATTTTATAATATGTACTATACTGTCTGCATGTGTACTGTGTTTTGGCTGTGCTGCGACACGGTATATGTGTGATATTTGTTATCGTCTGTTTTTTGCATTCTTTATGTACAATAAAGACCTGCTTTTTCAATCAAAAATCTCTTACTAACTGCTTTGGGGCTCACATACATTTGGATATAAGTCATTTTAAAAGATTACTCTCAGATGTAGCAGTACACAGCCACGCTTCTAGGTGCCACGTTCACAATCTCTTTTCACAATCTCTCCATATATGGAACTAAACACGCCCCCTCAATGGGGCTCTGTGCAAAATTCTACTACCAGTTATAATCTCCCTGAAACTAGTTTTCAAAAGTAGGCAAGTATGCTGTTAGGAGTAAATTTACTAACGTTTGTGTTCATTCGGACGTTCATTACTAAACACAAATCACGGAAGAGTTTGCTCAAATACAAATTAAAATCACAGCAGAACACACATGTATCAATCAATACAGCCACATCAGTGGGTATATTAGGGGTAGGTTCTCTAATGCGTTTCACTCCTAACTGGAAGCTTTATCACTCTCTGATAAAGCTCCCAGCTAGAAGGGAAACGCATTAGGGAACGGACCCAAAAATACCACATATTTGAAAGAAGTGACACCTTATACTGCAATGAGATCCTGAAAACCTGCACCACCGCAGCTTAGCCTGATATCCGCATGGGCATTCATTCGCGGTAAGCACAGGAATAGTGGCCATTTCATACCACATACAGAACTCCGTACCCTACGGCGACATAGCCAGAAAGTGGCGGAGGGAAATTGAGTACCGGTACACTGCAAATGACAGGCACCCGGACTGGTTATCAGCCTCGGTTCTGTACATGCGTAGACCCCGGACTCTATGGGCTGCAAACGAAGCAGCCCATAGAGGCATCCCGGAGAGAGGAAATCCGCCTTCCAATGGGACTGCCTTGGTTGACTGACAGGTCGGAATTCTAATAGGAAGTCGCTGCAAGTTGTAGTGAAGCCAGTGCAGTCTCACAGATTGCATCTGGCTTCACTTAGGCAGAGCACAGTGACGGGGTTTACCTTGAGGGGCAGCAGTCCGGGTGAGACACGATCGGTCTCCTGCAGGAGAATTCTTATTATGGCTGCAGTAACATCCATGGCCCCTATCCGCCACACATTGCCGGCTACCGCTAACATATGCGATAACGATATGCAGGCCGGTGACATGTGAGCGGTCTCCCCCCTTCTGCAGCCCAGTAGCTTCCGGATCATATGGCTGCAGGAGGCAGCCCGGACATAGGTGAGGGGGGGGGGGGGGGGGTGTGGACTGGCAGGGGTCGTGCAGGGTGGTGGGGGATGCGAAGAGATGCTATGGGGTTATGCCAGCTAGAGCGTAACCCCCCAGAATGAAGCCCCGGCAGTGGGTCTTTACTGCATATGAAAATGCTGTAAATACCCCGAAAACTGGGTTTTTACCGCATATTTTGTTTAGTGCATCTCACCACATGACCTTTGCAGGGTTGTTTGATTAATATGCATTCACAAGCATATTAACTACTTTGCTGCTAATATTGATTTGAAAAAGGTTATTTTAGATTAATAGCAATAGTGTTAGCACCAATTATCGGTTCTCAAACCACAAGCTTGATCTAATTAACCATGGCAGAAACACGGGAGCTTAGAAAATGTGCCCCTTACTGTATCTAAGCGCTTTCTTCTATAATCTAGTGTAAAACAAAATTGTTTACACTAGATTATAACAGCTGAGGCTGCTCCAAGCACTGCCTCCATCAGTGTGAACGGAAACCGGGTCACTCAACCCGATTAACCCGATCACACTGTACAGCAAACCAACTAATGAACTGGTAAGAACCCTGCTTTTTTTACCGGTTTGTAATGCCAGGTTGATGCCAGTTTGCTCGACCTGGTAAGCCCTTTCAGATCGCACCTATTACCGGTCGAACTGGCAACAAACCAGCATGAAACCGGTAATTAGGTGCGATCTGAAAGGGGTTTAAGATATCCTCAACTACAGGAAACTTAGGCGGTATATTTAATAACACATAATATTCTTGTTATCACTCATTACTGATTACTCCAACCAATCAGCTCCTAACTATCATGTGTTTGAAAAATGGCAGGAGCTGATTGGTTAAGGTACTGTCCCATTTAAGATTAGTAACGAGTGATAACAAGAATATCATGTTATTAAATGAAAAAATTATATTCCAAACAAACCCATTGTTAGGCCACCAATGCCAAATAGACTAAGTAGAATTGGAGAAAGTCTCTCACAGGTTGGTGCTGCTGAGAATGAAGAAGGCACTGCCCTCTGGGATTGGTAGAACTTTTTCCTTTGGTGCAAACTCTGCAAGTTTATCCAGGTGAGAATCTGGGAGGCTGGCTTCTTCATCTTCCTCTTCCTCAGCTATGAAGACACAATGAGACATATTACTAGTGTACTAATAATGTATATGTATGCACCGATAGAGGAGAGGTCACCATCTACTTACATTCCTCACTTCCCTCTTTTTCCTCATTCTCCTCCTCACAGGGAACCTACAGGAAGAAAGCATAGAGGTAGTATTCATAAGGTAGTCATTTATGCCCCACTATATATATATATATATATATATATATATATATATATATATATTTCCAAGTATTTGTTTTTTTTATCAAAGGTTTTAAAGTTTCTCTTTCACAGTTCTGGACTTCTCCAGAGCTGCACCTCTTCTGTGGCACTTTCTGCCTTACCATCTCACAGCTTTTATCAGTTTGTTTCTCCAGAGTTATGGACCACTCTCTCACCTTGGCCATAAACTACAGACTTCACCGTGGCCATGAAAGGCAGACTTATTTGTATGATGGCTATGTTTAAATAAAGGAATTTCAAGGTCAATCATTTACTGGTGGAATCCTTTGCTGCATGGGGTAAGCATGGGGTAATATACTTTCAGTTGAGGAGAGAGCTTGCTAGCATGACAAAGAAGAATGCCATCTTCAATGGTTCTCACACTCCCCATATCATATCAATTCATCCGGTAACCTTCCATTATTCAAACTCATCACTGGAAATTAAACATTATTGCCTTTTAAATATGTGGCTTCTAATAGGAACTTCTGCACCATTCGGATAATAATCCCCATATTATCAGCTGCATACTCGCATCAGTATGAGCATAAATTTAAAAAAAAAACGCTAACTACAGTACTTACCTGAACAGTGTTATCCTCCGTCTTCTCTGACTTCTTACCCCCCCTGTAACGGAATATTTACAGATGTAAGCCTTGTTTTTTTATCATATAAGATCCTTCAAATGGCAGCAAGTGTAGTCACATCCAGTTATACCTGCTGTGATTTTATGGCACCAATTAAAATCACTTACAGTCACCTTATTACACATCTCCTTAAGCTTCTAGCAGGGGGGCCATGGGTTGGTGGTCCAGGACCAATTCAAACTATTTAAGATCAACTATTTATGGACAAAACCAGTGCTGGTGGCTGCCAATCATAAAATATGTGTACAATCAGAAGCAAATCCTGCCCTGTAACACATTACTGAACCTAAGAAGCACATAAACACAATCTACTTAATGTTATATATTTTGGGGGGCCTAGGGGTGCCTTGGAAAAATTATGTTACTCTAGGGTTCTGTGACCCGAAAAAGATTGGGAACCCCTGCTCCAGCTTATAAAACATTACCTTATATGCCAGCCCAAACGGCATTACAGTAACTTATACCTCAGCCCCAATGACATTACCTATACTCCAGCCTCTATGGCATTACCTTATACTCAATCCCAAATGGCAATACCTTATACTCCAGGTCCAATGGCATTACCATATACTCCAGCCTCAACAGTATTTCCTTATACTCCAGACCCAATGGTATTACCTTATACTCCAGCCCCCAATGGCATTACCGTAAACTCCAGACCCAATGACATTACCTTATACTCCAGACCCAATGGCATTAACTTATACTCCAGACCCAACGGCATTACCTTATACTCCAGCCTATATGGCATTACCTTATACTCCAGCCCCAACAGTATTACCTTATACTGCATACCCAATGGCATTACCTTATACTCCAATTCCCGATGGCATTACCATATACTCCAGACCCAATGGCATTAAATTATACTCCATACCCAACAGCATTGCCTTATACTCCAGACCCAATAGCATTAACTTATACTCCAAACCCAACGGCATTACTTTATGCTCCAGACCCAATTGCATTACCTTATAATCCAGACCCAATGGCATTACCTTATACTCCAGACACAACAGCAATACCTTATACTCCAGACCAATTGGAATTACCTTATACTCCAGCCCCAACTGCATTACATTATACACCAGACCCAATGGCATTACCTTATACTCCAGACCCAATGGTATTACCTTATACTCCATACCCAACCTCCAAACCCAACGGCATTACCTTATACTCCAGACCCAACAGCATTACTTTATACTCCAGCCCCAATGGCATTACCTTATACTCCAGCTCCAATGGCATTACCTTATACTCCAGCCCCAATGGCATTACCTTATACTCCAGCCCCAACGGCATTACATTATACTCCAGCTCCAATGGCATTACCTTATACTCCAGCCCCAATGGCATTACCTTATACTCCAGCCCCAACGGCATTACCTTATACTCCAACATCAATGGCATTACCTTATACTCCAGCCCCAACAGCATTACCTTATACTCCAGCCCCAATGGCATTACCTTATACTCCAGCCCCAATGGCATTACCTTATACTCCAACATCAATGGCATTACCTTATACTCCAGCCCCAACAGCATTACCTTATACTCCAGCCCCAATGGCATTACCTTATACTCCAGCTCCAATGGCATTACCTAATACTCCAGCCCCAATGGCATTACCTTATACTCCAGCCCCAATGGCATTACCTTATACTCCAGCCCCAACTGCATTAACTTATACTCCAGCCTATACAGCATTACTTTATACTCCAGTCCCAATGGCATTACCTTATACTCCAGCCCCAATGGCATTACCTTATACTCCAGCCCCAATGGCATTACCTTATACTCCAGCCCGAACAGCATTACCTTATACTGCAGCCTCAATGGCATTACCTTATACTCCAGCCCCAATGGCATTACCTTATACTCCAGCCCCAATGGCATTACCATATACTCCAGCCCCAATGGCATTACCTTATACTCCAGCCTATACAGCATTACCTTATACTCCAGCCCCAATGGCATTACCTTATACTCCAGCCTATACAGCATTACCTTATACTCCAGCCCCAATGGCATTACCTTATACTCAAGCCCCAATGGCATTATCTTAAACTCCAGCCCCCCAATGGCATTACCTTATACTCCAGCCCCATCAGCTTTACCTTATACTCCAGCCACAATGGCATTACCTTATACTCCAGTCCCAATGGCATTACCTTATACTCCAGCCACAATGGCATTACCTTATACTCCAGCCCCAACTGCATTACCTTATACTCCAGCCCCAACTGCATTACCTTATACTTCAGCCCCAATGGCATTACCTTATACTCCAGCCCCAACAGCATTACCTTATACTCCAGCCCCAATGGCATTACCTTATACTCCAGCCCCAATGGCATTACCTTATACTCCAGCCCCAATGGCATTACCTTATACTCCAGCCTATACAGCATTACCTTATACTCCAGCCCCAATGGCATTACCTTATACTCAAGCCCCAATGGCATTATCTTAAACTCCAGCCCCCCAATGGCATTACCTTATACTCCAGCCCCATCAGCTTTACCTTATACTCCAGCCACAATGGCATTACCTTATACTCCAGTCCCAATGGCATTACCTTATACTCCAGCCCCAATGGCATTACCTTATACTCCAGCCCCAACTGCATTACCTTATACTCCAGCCCCAACTGCATTACCTTATACTTCAGCCCCAATGGCATTACCTTATACTCCAGCCCCAACTGCATTACCTTATACTCCAGCCCCAATGGCATTACCTTATACTCCAGCCCCAACTGCATTACCTTATACTCCAGCCCCAATGGCATTACCTTATACTCCAGCCCCAATGGCATTACCTTATACTCCAGCCCCAATGGCATTACCTTATACTCCAGCCTATACAGCATTACCTTATACTCCAGCCCCAATGGCATTACCTTATACTCCAGCCTATACAGCATTACCTTATACTCCAGCCCCAATGGCATTGCCTTATACTCAAGCCCCAATGGCATTATCTTAAACTCCAGCCCCCATTGGCATTACCTTATACTCCAGTCCCTCTACAAATAAACACGCCTCTCGCATATACTATTTAGGGAGGTCACCCATTACAAGAAGCCAATAGCTGCGTAATGCTAAAAGCAGAGCTTTTCCTTGCACACACCTGTGTGTATTACATGCAGTCTGCAGAGCACTGTACCAGAGCTATAGATGGATTTCTCTAGAGCCAAGAGTCAGCAGTAGATTGGGGTGTATGAGTGGGGCGGACCCCTACAATTACTATAAATAAGGTGCAAATTCAAGTAACAAGCGATTGCCCAAAGTGAGCAATTCTTTATCTGCCAAATACATTACACAACATGCATTACATGAGATAGGAACACGCGGAATGAATGGACATTCTATGTAATTATACATAGGATGTTTATCTCCATGCAAATCCCGCCCTCCATCATGAATTAGTTCAGAAACCATTTATATTGTACCGGCAATCCCTTACGGTGACATTATTCTTACTTCTTGTCTTTGCTGTTATTAATATTGTCTCCATCGGCCAGATTGTCCACAGCAATAGCCAAAAAGACATTCAATAAAATATATGCACATTCAGGTCAAGGAAGCCTCTGCATGAACCATGGGGGACATGGTCACAAACCCAAACATCCCCTTAGTCTTCCATAGAACTCCGAAACAATATTTTCTATTAAATACAATGTTCCTGACTGTCTGAATCAGCCTACCCCAAAAATGTACATTTCAAATCACCACCCCCCATATCCACATCTAGCACACAGATGGCACCTTGCCATGGACACCTGAATTCTGGGGCCCTACACCTACTGATTCTGCACCAGACATTCTCCCTGCAGAGTAGAGAACGAGCTGTGTGGTTTTAGGACAGGAGATGCAGCTCTGTCCAATCAGCTTGTGTGCTAGATCAAAGGAGATGCAGCTCTGTCCAATCAGCTTGTGTGCTAGATCAAAAAAGATGCAGCTCTGTCCAATCAGCTTGTGTGCTGGAATACAACAGATGCAGCTCAGTCCAATCCGCATGTGTGCTAGATTACAACAGATGCAGCTCTGTCCAATCAGCTTGTGTGCTAGATCAAAGGAGATGCAGCTCTGTCCAATCAGCTTGTGTGCTGGAATACAACAGATGCATCTCTGTCCAATCCGCTTGTGTGCTAGATTACAGGAGATGCAGCTCTGTCCAATCAGCTTGTGTGCTAGATCAAAGGAGATGCAGCTCTGTCCAATCAGCTTGTGTGCTGGAATACAACAGATGCATCTCTGTCCAATCCGCTTGTGTGCTAGATTACAACAGATGCAGCTCTGTCCAATCACCTTGTGTGCTAGATACTTAAGGGCCCCATACACTATAACAATATGTCAGGGAATGGGAAAAAACAGTCATAGGACATGCACTGAATCTTATTACAGGGATTCATTAAGATCAGGTAGAGGAGAAGGTTGGTTACTAGATAGAGGAGCCGCCGGAGGCCCTTAATGATTTTGACCACTGATTTTCAAGTTACTTCAAGTTGTAAGTGTTTAATTTAAAGGATACAATTTCCACATATGAAGAGGATGATAAAATACACACAGACCAGCATTCCGGGGAAGAATGGTCCCCCATAGGCCATAATGCCATCATACATCACTGCGTTCCAGTCTTCACCTGTCAGTATCTAGATGGTATCCATAAAGGGGAGAGAGATAGAAAAGACATTGGGTCAGATGTATCAAGCTTCAAAAAGTGATAAAATGGAGAGTGATAAACAGCCAGCCAATCAGCTCCTTCCTGCCATTTTTCAAACCCAGCCTGTAACATGGCAGTTACAGTAGGAGCTGATTGGCTGGTTGATTATCACTCTCCATTTTATCACCTTTTGAAGCTTGATACATCTGGCCCATTATTACTACAGTTCCTTAGATAATAATAATAATAATAATAATAATAATAATAATAATAATATCAAACAGACCATTAGAATGGTTACAACTTTTTCTCAAGTGTATATGTACTAAAAGTCGATTTTGAGTCTATTTAAAATTGACCAAAATAGTACCATCATCCCCCAAAAATCAACAACAGTATTTCTATTAAAAATAGATCATAGTCCAATTTTTGTTCCATTTTGTTTTTGTCGGTGCATTGGTTTCTATTTGAAGTTCTAAATATGTTCTAGTCACCCTAATAGAATGGACTAAAAATTAACAACATTATACAAAAGCATTGCTATTGGCCAAAGCAATGTATTACCCACAAACACCTTCTTCCCAGGACTAACTTGCCCCACGTGCTTCTGTCACATGCTTTTCTCCATCATATTGTGGTTCCAGATTATTCACATGAATGAAAATTAAAAAGAACTATTAAAGATGGGGATTTTTGGACAATCTTTTGAACTTCTATTTTTAAATCGACTGTTAGTAAATAAGCCTTTCCTAGTGACATCTACATCGGAGTAGTACCAGGCAGGAGCCATCTTGTGCCCTATTGCAGGTGTTAGCAGGGCTCCTGGTATAGAGCCAGTTAACTACAGAAGCGTCACAGTCAGAGCTTAATTGCAAGAGCAGTGGTCACACTTGGATCCTGCTGTGAACCACACAGGTACATGCAGGTGCCCCTTCAGTGCTTGGAGCCCGGAGGCTGGAGCCTCCATTGACTGTAGGAGTTAAGCCCCTGGATGTCTATGGTAAAGGACCAAGGGTCTATTTGAAGTTCTATATTTGCGTGAAGTTGAATTTCTGGTGATTTTGAGATAATTGTTATTCAATTTGCCTTTAGTAAACACCTGATTGAATTTAGTAAATACAAGGTTTACCACGAACCTGTATACAGCACTTTATGGTAAACTGCGATATTGATGGGATCGCATGAGAAACATTTTCTCGGCAGTAACCTTTTAGTAAATTGTATTCCACCAATAGTTCTTCATGGGGAGATGGTAATATGTATAAGAAACACATTCTGATAGGTGCGCTAACATCCAATCAGATGCTTCATGGCTCGCTAGGGCACAAAACTGATAGCGAATTAAGGTGGCGGAGGCTGTACATGCACCAGGGGACCCTACCCCTCATCAATCAGAAATACATTCAGGGCCGAAACTAGGGTTTCCGGCGCCCGGGGCAAGGCAGTCATTTGGTGCCCCCCCCACCCTCCAGTGATGCTGCTGCGCCCCGGTGGCGCGCTGAAATTTCCGGGGGGGGCATGCTATGGGGGCATGACCCAGAGGCTCTGTGAGCCTCTAGCCATGCCCCCAGCCCCCTGGCTGCGGGAATAGACGCTGTGCGCATGCGCACAGCGTTTATTCCCCGCTGCTTAGTTAGCAGCTGACAGGGGGGACCGGACCAAATGACGCCTTGTCCCTGGCGCCGGAGACCCCCCCCTCCCCGCACAGTCCTCTCACCGCCACGGCTGCTGCCCTTCTCCTCCTCAGCCCATGCTGCTGATGGTGTAGCGGCATGTTACTTTGACTTCGTCCGTCTCCTACTAGCGCTGCGGCGGGAAGCGCTGATGACTACAAAAAGACTTGCCGGACGCTGATTGGCTGAATTCAGCCAATCAGCGTCCGGCAAGTCTTTTCGAAGTCATCAGCGCTTCCTGCAGCCGCGCTAGTAGGAGATGGACGGAGTCAAAGTAACATGCCGCTACAGTGTCCACACACCTGTCACCGGACCTCACAGCGCCCCTCACCTCCAGCGCCCGGTGCGCGTGACCCCCCAGCCCCCCCCTAGTTACGGCCCTGATACATTACACGAGCACATCATGCAGCATCATGCAGGTTCCGTAGCCATTCACCATACCTTGCAGAACAGCCATAAGTGGGGGTACAATCCTGGATATGAGTTAGGAAAGGGTTGGTTGCCACGTCATACACCTATGCCAAAAAAGCACCACATGGAACATTGGGCCCAATTCAGAGCTGCTTGCTAGGCTGCATAAAATCGCTGCCATATATAATGCATATAATAATGCTGTTAAGATGGCCCTGTGCGTAAGTACTGTCAATCCTATGACCCATACCTGATTGATGTCACTAGAGTTTTTGTGGGATACGGTTACTAGGTCTACAAGTATTAGGTCGACACCACTAGGTCAACATGCATTAAGGTCGACATGTAGTAAGGTCGACATGACTGAAGGTCAACATGGGTAAGGTCAACAAGCCATTAGGTCGACACAAGCATAAGGTTGACAGTCAAAAGGTCGACATGGGTTTTTTCCCCTTTTTTATGAGCCGACATGTGCCGACAGGCGGTATTTCATGCCCTACCATCCACTAGGGTGTGGTGGGAGAATAAAATAGTGTGCCGAGCACAGCAAGCCTTGTGAGAGTCCATGTCGACTTTCGGGACAAAAAAAGTGAAAAACCCCATGTCCACCTTTTGACTGTCGACCCATGTCGAGATAATGCTTGTGTTGACCCAATGACCTGTCGATATAACCCATGTTGACCTTCATTCATGTCGACGTTCCTGCATGTTCACCTACTGGTGTTGACCTAGTTGCTGTCTGCCCAATCATCCATACCCGTTTCTGTATATTGTTTCTGTACTTTCTGCTTTGTATTCATGTTGCCCTGATCCTGTGAGATAAGGGGGCCTATTACTGTATGTTGTAGTGTACCATGTAGGGTACCATGAATCACATATACCTAGAGTCATTTACTAAAATGAGAGTTCTATTGAAGATGGGATGTTGCCCATAGCAACCAATCCGATTCTATCTATTATCTTCTAAAAAGTGCTAATAAAATAAGTCGACTCTGATTGGTTGCTATGGGCAACATCCCATCTTAGTAAATGTATCCCTAAAACTCCTAATACAAGGGAAAGTGTGCATGGTGACAGAAGGAGCCTACCCCCTGTCCTCACCTGGAACACAGTGAGCAGTGCCTGCGGGAACGTGTCAAATGTACTTCTCTTGGTCTGGGTCTCATCGAAGTTGAACTTTCCTCCGAAAAGCTGCATCCCAAGCAAGGAGAAGATGATGATGAAGAGGAAGAGGAGTAGTAGTAAAGAAGCAATGGATTTCATGGAGTTCAGCAGTGAGGCGACCAGGTTACTTAGCGAGGCCCAGTGTCTGCATTTTGGAGAGGAGAGTGATGGCAGGGAGGAAGAGAGAGGGGGGTAGACACAGAGAGGGGGTACCAGATGGGGTAACTCACCCTTATCCTTATGAAGTATATATAATCTCTTCACACAAGCTACTAGTGTAATATCAATACCTACAACCAAGTGCCTGTATGCAATACACATTTATATAGCGCCATGATTTACAGCGCTGTACATTACTATATTGTCATTGACATAATCCCATGAATCATTATAGCGTACAGTACACTATAAACTCCCCTGCTTCAGAAGGCTCCAATGCACTACATGGGGTTTTTCACTGTTTTTTGAGCCGACGTGTGCCGACAGGCGGTATTTCATGCCCTACCATACACTAGGGTGTGGTGGGAGAATAAAATAGTGTTCCCGAAGCATTGCGAGCGCAGCTGTGTCCATATCGACTGTGGCAACATTCACGTAAAAAAACAGTAAAAAACCCAATGTCGAAGTAGACCATGTCGACCTAATGCTTGTGTTCACTTAATGACCTGTTGACCTTTACCCATGTTGACCTAGACCCCCATCGACCTTGCAGTATGTCGACCTAATCCTACCTGCTTACCAACCCGCATATAAAATCCTGCCTACATACCACCCCCTGCCTGCATACCACCCCCTACCTGCATACCACCCCCTACCTGCATACCACCTCCTGCCTGCATACCACCTCCTGCCTGCATACCACCTCCTGCCTGCATACCACCCCCTGCCTGCAAACCACCTCCTGCCTGCATACCACCCCCTGCCTGCAAACCACCTCCTACCTGCATACCACCTCCTGCCTGCATACCATCCCCTGACTATACCATCCTGCCTACGTACCACGCCCCAGGCTACATACCACCTCCTTCCTGCATACCACCTCCTGCCTGCATACCACCTCCTGCCTGCATACCACCTCCTGCCTGCCACCACCTCCTGCCTGCATACCACCTCCTGCCTGCATACCACCTCCTGTCTGCATACCACCTCCTGTCTGCATACCACCTCCTGCCTGCATACCACCTCCTGCCTGCATACCACCCCCTGCCTGCATACCACCTCCTGCCTGCATACCACCTCCTGCCTGCATACCACCCCCTGCCTGCAAACCACCTCCTACCTGCATACCACCTCCTGCCTGCATACCATCCCCTGACTATACCATCCTGCCTACATACCACGCCCCAGGCTACATACCACCTCCTGCCTGCATACCACCTCCTGCCTGCATACCACCTCCTGCCTGCATACCACCTCCTGCCTGCATACCACCTCCTGTCTGCATACCACCTCCTGTCTGCATACCACCTCCTGTCTGCATACCACCTCCTGCCTGCATACCACCTCCTGCCTGCATACCACCTCCTGCCTGCATACCACCCCCTGCCTGCATACCACCTCCTGCCTGCATACCACCCCCTGCCTGCATACCACCCCCTGCCTGCATACCACCCCCTGCCTGCATACCACCTCCTGCCTGCATACCACCTCCTGTCTGCATACCACCTCCTGTCTGCATACCACCTCCTGCCTGCATACCACCTCCTGCCTGCATACCACCTCCTGCCTGCATACCACCCCCTGCCTGCATACCACCCCCTGCCTGCATACCACCTCCTGCCTGTATACCACCCCCTGCCTGCATACCACCCCCTACCTGCATACCACCCCCTACCTGCATACCACCTCCTGCCTGCATACCACCCCCTGCCTGCATACCACCCCCTGCCTGCATACCACCTCCTGCCTGCATACCAGCATACCACCTCCTGCCTGCAAACCACCTCCTGCCTGTATTCCACCCACTGTCTGCATATAACATCCTGCCTGCATACCACCCCCTGCCTACGTACCACCCCCTGCCTGCATACCAACTCCTGCCTACATACCACCCCCTGCCTGCATACCACCCCCTGCCTGCATACCAACTCCTGCCTACATACCACCCCCTGCCTGCATACAAACTCCTGCCTGCATACCACCCACTCCCTGCATATAACCCCCTGCCTACATACCACCCCCTGACTGCAAACCACCTCCTGCCTGCATACCACCTCTTGCCTGCATACCACCCCCTGCCTGCATAACACCTCCTGCCTACATACCACCCCCTGCCTGTATACCACATCCTGACTGCATACCACCCCCTGCCTGCATACCACCCCCTGCCTGCATACCACCCCCTGCCTACATACCACCCTCTGCCTGCATACCGACTCCTGCCTACATACCACCCACTGTCTGCATATAACATCCTGCCTACATACCACCCCCTGCCTGCATACCACCCCCTGCCTACATACCACCCTCTGCCTGCATACCGACTCCTGCCTACATACCACCCACTCCCTGCATATAACATCCTGCCTGCATACCACCCCCTGCCTACGTACCACCCCCTGCCTGCATACCAACTCCTGCCTACATACCACCTCCTGCCTGCATGCCACCTCCTGCCTGCATACCACCTCCTGCCTGCATACCACCCCCTGCCTGCATACCACCCCCTACCTGCATACCACCCCCTACCTGCATACCACCTCCTGCCTGCATACCACCCCCTGCCTGCATACCACCTCCTGCCTGCATACCACCTCCTGCCTGCATACCACCTTCTGCCTGCATACCACCTCCTGCCTGCCACCGCCTCCTGCCTGCATACCACCTCCTGCCTGCATACCACCTCCTGCCTGCATACCACCTCCTGCCTGCATACCACCTCCTGCCTGCATACCAACCCCTGCCTGCATACCACCTCCTGCCTGCATACCACCCCCTGCCTGCATACCACCTCCTGCCTGCATACCACCTCCTGCCTGCATACCACCCCCTGCCTGCATACCACCCCCTGCCTGCATACCACCTCCTGCCTGCATACCACCTCCTGCCTGCATACCACCTCCTGCCTGCATACCACCCCCTGCCTGTATTCCACCCACTGTCTGCATATAACATCCTGCCTACATACCACCCCCTGCATGCATATAACCCCCTGCCTGCATACCATCCCCTGACTATACCATCCTGCCTACATACCACCCCCAGCCTACATACCACATCCTGCCTGCATGCCACCTCCTGCCTGCATACCACCTCCTGCCTGCATACCACCCCCTGCCTGCATACCACCTCCTGCCTGCATACCACCCCCTGCCTGCATACCACCCCCTACCTGCATACCACCCCCTACCTGCATACCACCTCCTGCCTGCATACCACCCCCTGCCTGCATACCACCCCCTGCCTGCATACCACCTCCTGCTTGCATACCACCTCCTGCCTGCATACCACCCCCTGCCTGCATACCACCTCCTGCCTGCATACCACCTCCTGCCTGCATACCACCTCCTGCCTGCATACCACCCCCTGCCTGCATACCACCTCCTGCCTGCATACCACCCCCTGCCTGCATACCACCTCCTGCCTGCATACCACCTCCTGCCTGCATACCACCTCTTCCCTGCATACCACCTCCTGCCTGCACACCACCTCCTGCCTGCATACCACCCCCTGCCTGCATACCACCTCCTGCCTGCATACCACCCCCTGCCTGCATACCACCCCCTACCTGCATACCACCCCCTACCTGCATACCACCTCCTGCCTGCATACCACCCCCTGCCTGCATACCACCCCCTGCCTGCATACCACCTCCTGCTTGCATACCACCTCCTGCCTGCATACCACCCCCTGCCTGCATACCACCTCCTGCCTGCATACCACCTCCTGCCTGCATACCACCTCCTGCCTGCATACCACCCCCTGCCTGCATACCACCTCCTGCCTGCATACCACCCCCTGCCTGCATACCACCTCCTGCCTGCATACCACCTCCTGCCTGCATACCACCTCTTCCCTGCATACCACCTCCTGCCTGCATACCACCCCCTGACTGCAAACCACCTCCTGCCTGTATTCCACCCATTGTCTGCATATAACATCCTGCCTGCATACCACCCCCTGCCTACGTACCACCCCCTGCCTGCATACCAACTCCTGCCTACATACCACCCCCTGCCTGCATACCACCCCCTGCCTGCATACCAACTCCTGCCTACATACCACCCCCTGCCTGCATACAAACTCCTGCCTGCATACCACCCACACCCTGCATATAACCTCCTGCCTACATACCACCCCCTGACTGCAAACCACCTCCTGCCTGCATACCACCTCTTGCCTGCATACCACCCCCTGCCTGCATACCACCTCCTGCCTACATACCACCCCCTGCCTGTATACCACCTCCTGACTGCATACCACCCCCTGCCTGCATACCACCCCCTGCCTACATACCACCCTCTGCCTGCATACCGACTCCTGCCTACATACCACCCACTGTCTGCATATAACATCCTGCCTACATACCACCCCCTGCCTGCATACCACCCCCTGCCTACATACCACCCTCTGCCTGCATACCGACTCCTGCCTACATACCACCCACTCCCTGCATATAACCCCCTGCCTGCATACCATCCCCTGACTATACCATCCTGCCTACATACCACCCCCAGCCTACATACCACCTCCTGCCTGCATGCCACCTCCTGCCTGCATACCACCTCCTGCCTGCATACCACCCCCTGCCTGCATACCACCCCCTACCTGCATACCACCCCCTACCTGCATACCACCTCCTGCCTGCATACCACCCCCTGCCTGCATACCACCTCCTGCCTGCATACCACCTCCTGCCTGCATACCACCTCCTGCCTGCATACCACCTCCTGCCTGCCACCACCTCCTGCCTGCATACCACTTCCTGCCTGCATACCACCTCCTGTCTGCATACCACCTCCTGTCTGCATACCACCTCCTGCCTGCATACCACCTCCTGCCTGCATACCACCTCCTGCCTGCATACCACCTCCTGCCTGCATACCACCCCCTGCCTGCATACCACCTCCTGCCTGCATACCACCCCCTGCCTGCATACCACCTCCTGCCTGCATACCACCTCCTGCCTGCATACCACCCCCTGCCTGCATACCACCCCCTGCCTGCATACCACCTCCTGCCTGCATACCACCTCCTGCCTGCATACCACCTCCTGCCTGTATTCCACCCACTGTCTGCATAGAACATCCTGCCTACATACCACCCCCTGCCTGCATATAACCCCCTGCCTGCATACCATCCCCTGACTATACCATCCTGCCTACATACCACCCCCAGCCTACATACCACATCCTGCCTGCATGCCACCTCCTGCCTGCATACCACCTCCTGCCTGCATACCACCCCCTGCCTGTATTCCACCCCCTGCCTGCATACCACCTCCTGCCTGCATACCACCTCCTGCCTGCATACCACCTCCTGCCTGCATACCACCCCCTGCCTGTATTCCACCCCCTGCCTGCATACCACCTCCTGCCTGCATACCACCTCCTGCCTGCATACCACCTCCTGCCTGCATACCACCCCCTGCCTGTATTCCACCCACTGTCTGCATATAACATCCTGCCTACATATCACCCCCTGCCTGCATACCACCTCCTGCCTACAAACCACCCACTCCCTGCATATAAGCCCCTGCCTGCATACCATCCCCTGACTATACCATCATGCCTACATACCACCCCCAGCCTACATACCATCTCCTCAGGGTTGCCTACCCTCATGGAATGGCTGGGAGGGTCCCGGAAATCGGGTCCCCCTCCCGGCCCCCCGGAAAGGGGCGCAACCCTCCTGCAATTCCCTTAATCTCCCGCGAACACCCCTCCTGGCAGGGGGGTCCGCGGGTCAAATGACGCGATCACGTCATTTTAGCTCCCCCCCCCCCGCAGTGCAATGCCTGAAAAAAATGGCTAAAATGACGCGCTCGCACTAGACACACCCCCGATCGTGCAGCCCGTCCGTGGCTCCACCCTCGGAGCGGCCCTTTCCCCTCCCGGCGATGGAACCGCCCCCCTCCTTCTGTGAGGTGTGAGCTTGCTGCCCTCTCCGGGCAATGCCTCTCCCCGGTCTCCCGCAAAGGGGAGATGAGAAGTCGGCAAGTATGCACCTCCTGTCTGCATTCCATCCACTGCCTGCATATAACATCCTGCCTACAGGCCACCCCCTGCCTGCATTCCACCCACTGCCTGCATTCCACTTACTGCCTGCATATAACATCCTGCCTACACGCCATCCCCTGTCTGCATTCCACCCCCTGCCTGCATTCCACCCACTGCCTACACGCCACCCCCTGCCTGCATACCACCTCCTGGCTGCATTCCAACCAATGCCTGCTTATAACATCCTTCCTACATACCACCCCCTGCCTGCATACCACCCACTGCCTGCATATGCAATTGCATCAAACTGTTGATATTCAATTATAGGGTTAGGGTGCAGTTAGGGCTAGGGTGCAGTTAGGGTTAGTGTGCAGTTAGGGTTAGATTGCAGTTAGGGTTAGGGTGCAGTTAGGTTGCAGTTAGGGTGCAGTTAGGGTTAGGATGTATGTTCGGGTTAGGTTGCATTTAGGGTTAGGTTGCATTTAAAGTTAGGTTGCAGTTAGGGTTAGGATGTATGTTCGGGTTAGGTTGCATTTAGGGTTAGGTTGCATTTAAAGTTAGGTTGCAGTTAGGGTGCAGTTAGGGTTAGGATGTATGTTCGGGTTAGGTTGCATTTAGGGTTAGGTTGCATTTAAAGTTAGGTTGCAGTTAGGGTGCAGTTAGGGTTAGGATGTATGTTCGGGTTAGGTTGCATTTAGGGTTAAGTTGCATTTAAAGTTAGGGTGCAGTTAGAGTTAGGGTGCAGTTAGGGTTAGTGTGCAGTTAGGGTTAGTGTGCAGTTAGGGTTAGGATGTATGTTCGGGTTAGGTTGCATTTAGGGTTAGGTTGCATTTAAAGTTAGGATGTATGTTAGGGTTAGGTTGAATTTAGGGTTAGGGTGCAGTTAGAGTTAAGGTTCAGTTAGAGTTAGGGTGCAGATAGGGTTAGGGTGCAGATAGGGTTATGGTGCAGTTAGGATTAGGTACCAGTTAGGGTTAGGGTACAGTTAGGGTTAGAGTACAGTTAGGGTTAGGGTGTAGTTAGGGTTAGATTGTAGTTAGGGTTAGGGTGCAGTTAGGGTTAGGATGCAGTTAGGGTTAGGGTGCAGTTAGGGTTAGGTTGTAGTTAGGGTTAGATTGCAGTTAGGGTTAGGGTGCAGTTAGGGCTAGATTGCAGTTAGGGTTAGAGTGCAGTTAGAGTTAGGGTGCAGTTAGGGGTAGGGTGCAGTTAGGGGTAGGGTCAGGATGCAGTTAGGGTGCAGTTAGGGGTAGGGTGCAGTTAGGGGTAGGGTGCAGTTAGGGTTAGGGTGCAGTTAGGGTTAGGGTGCAGTTAGGGTACAGTTAGGGGTAGGGTGCAGTTTGGGGTAGGGTGCAGTTAGGGTTAGGGTGCAGTTAAGGTTAGGGTGCAGTTAGGGTTAGATTGCAGTTAGGGTGCAGTTAGGGTGCAGTTAGGGGTTGGGTGCAGTTAGGGTTAGGGTGCAGTTAGGGGTAGGGTGCAGTTAGGGGGTAGGGTGCAGTTAGGGGGTAGGGTGCAGTTAGGGGTAGGGTCAGGATGCAGGTAGGGTGCAGTTAGTGTTAGGGTGCAGTTAAGGATAGGGTGCAGTTATGGGTAGGGTGCAGTTAAGGTCAGGATGCATTTAGGGTTAGGAGGCAGTTAGGGGTAGGGTGCAGTTAGGGATAGGGTGCAGTTAGGGATAGGGTGCAGTTAAGGTCAGGAAACAGTTAGGGTTAGGGTGCAGTTAGGGGTAGGGTGAAGTTAGGGATAGGGTGCAGTTAGGGGTAGGGTGCAGTTAGGGGTAGGGTGCAGTTAGGGGTAGGGTGCAGTTAGGGATAGGGTGCAGTTAGGGTTTGAGCATACATTAAATAATCTAAAAACCTTCTATATGTCAACATAGAAAACCAAACTTGTCAGCAGATAAGAACCACTTGGCCCGTCTAGTCGGTCCCTTCTTTAAGCTTATAATAACCTCAAACTCCTTTAGATCCTTAGTTCTTTGGCCCTGATTCAGATCTAATCGATGGCCTGCGAATACCCTTATGTCTATTACAAGCATGTATATATTGCTCTACTGTATCACCTTCGATTGTAGGCTATTCCACTTGTGTATACAATGTGCACCAGCCATTTCATTTCCCAGTGCATTATATACACCCTCAGGGCACCCTAGCAAAAACATCAGCTTACTACACCCACCACCACCCATACACCCATACCAACTGCCCAGAACCTCAGGTGAACGTGGAGGTGGCGTCTTAGAAGCTCAACACCTGCCTCTTGCATTAAGTTGAACAAGGACACCTCCCTCAGAGTCATCATTAATTCTGTGATAGTCACAGGGGCTCCAGAATCCCCCCCCCAAAGATTCTGTAGCCCCTAGGCAGCTGCCTAATGGAAGCACCAGCCCTGTACACCCTAGCCCATAAGACAGAGAACCTAGTCCTGCTGACCTGGTGACTTTGAAGATCCTTAGCAGCCGTACACAGCGCAGGACAGAGATCCCGAGTGGGGACATGATGTGGAACTCTACCAGGACCGTCTCCAGGATCCCTCCACACACCACAAAGCAGTCAAAGCGATTGAAGAAGGACACGAAGTAGGCGGTGATGCCCAGGCTGTACAACTTCAGGAGCATTTCCAGGGTGAAGAGGGACAGCAGCACCTTGTTAGCATAGCCTGGAATGGGAGAAGTCATGGAAGTCACAATGATCACTATCAGGAAAGGAGTGCTGAGAAGCAAACACTATAGTACAACGTGAATATCGGCTGCAAAGTCCTATTCTGTCCAAGTCAATAGCCTAAAACCATGGATTGGGCATTCATTACTGGTATAGCACAGAGTAAATAAGAAGGAGGAACCTGTCACTGGGCCAGTTGTATTGAGCTAACACATCAGCCAATCATCTTCTGTCATTTTTCAAACACAGCTGATTGGTTGGTGCATTATCACCTTCCTCTTTATCACTTCACCAGGCTTAATACATCTTCCCCACTGTATCAGTCTAGTTCACTAGGAACCAGTGCAATGCTCCAAAGAAACACGAAGAGCTGTGGGCATAGCCAGATTAAAAGGGGGACGCATACTGTACCCCAGGCCGCCATCTCTCAGGGGGGCCCTCAGCCAGAGAACATTGACTCTAGATCTCCTAATTCCCAACCCTAGTGAGTGACAGACTTCTCCTCCCTCTCCCTCCCTGCACAGGATGTGGCCATTACAATCCCTTTTGCACCTGGCTATGACTTGCGCTCATTTAGAGTTGATGTAAATGCAAGCTGCATCTTCTTTGATCACAACTCCATCTAAGAATAGCATGATCATTGTTATTTTATGTCACTTATTATAAGAGAATGGCTCTTAATGTCTCTGTGAGAATAAATAAAAATAAAACATAATTAGCATATTCCAGTCTTGTGCTCCTGTAGCGTCTCACCTTGTATCTGAGTTAGCCAATCTGGTTGCCGGTAGTGCTCAGACGCAATGGTCAGGGTGTTCAGAAAGACTAGGATCAGAACCATCCAGTAAAACGTGACAGATTTAACCGCCAGCCGACACCGCCTCCGGAAAGCTCGGTTCCAACGTTTCAACTTTCGGCTATTAAAGAGAAATGTTTTATTTAAAGATGATTGATTGGCAACCATTCTCCTTCCAAACAGAGTTCCCCCATCAAATCCATCTATAAAGTAGTATCTCTGGCACTATAAGGGTTCCCACACAGGCACTTACCCTGCCCTGTGCTATGTTCTCTGACTGGGGTGCGAGACGGGGTCCCGACAGTCGGGGTCCCGACAGGCATTCACCCGACGTCGGGATCCCGACTGTCAAAACACCGACAGCCGGGTTCCAGACGACCACCGGCTATTCTCCCTCGTGAGGGTCCACGACCCCATAGAGGGAGAATAGAATAGGTGGCCCACAAGGGGCTTTGCTGTGCTCGCCATGCTGTCTGGGTCCGGCCAGTCGGGATCCCGACTGTCGGACCCCTATACCACACCCCTCTGATTGATTGCTAGCACTGCAGATAGGGTTTAGCAATCCTTGGAGTGCTGACAGTAAACAGAAGCAATAAGGGGGGGTTATTCTGGTTGGCTCAGTAAGCTGCGAACAGACGCTGCCCATCCGAACATCCACCAGATGATTTCTCCTGGCTTCGCGAACAGAAGTAAGTGGGAACTGAGTTTTATCTGCGAGTGCCGGGACGGAGAAGTGGAGGGCGGCTGACGTCCTGTGACCTCAGCCACCTGCCCCGGGCCCACATTGTCCCACACATGTACCCATGGGAAAGCCCAGCGTTTTCATGGGGATGCCCATAAAATGCTGGGTGTTCCCATGGGCGACCCCCTTGCTTGCCGCCGTCCACCTGCCCCTATCCTTGCAAACAGCTCAGCGACTATGCAAGCCGCCAAAGCCATTTGCAAAGGGGACCGGCACATGCTATACCATGCGCAGAGCCCCAAACATCGGAACAGGTGAGAATTATCCAGAATCACCCTTTTAGAACGCAGATTTTAACATGCAAGTAATGGGGCCTACACATGGGGAGATTTCAGGCATTTTCTAAGCGATCTGACTTAATTTGATTAGATTGCAATGCACGGCTCCACGTGTCACTATCGCCCGGCGATTAAGAGCCAGCATGCTGGATAAACCAATTAGATCACCGGGCATGGTCACCGGAGAACATTGGCGCTGACAGATCACTCAGCACACAGCGCTGGCACATTGCTGTGCAGCGCTGTGTGCTGAGCGATCTTGCTGAATGATCTACATTGCTCAGGTGACTCAGAAAAATCTCTCCGCGTGTAAACCCCATTACACAGTAAGACATTAAGCAGCATTGTTTGCTATAATTTTATCCAGATGCTGCTACAAAGCCCTTCGCTTGTGTGCATCCATACAAGGCCAGTGATTGCTGCGCACTCTCTCCGCCCACACACAGAATCACTCTGTCAATCACTGACAGTCTGATGCTATACTGCATCCACCATCACAGGCCTCTACTGTACATGTGTGGTACGGTTCCAGCACAAGCCCAAAGTACAAAACATTGGTACTTTGAGCTATGTTGGAACCTGAATAAAGACCCACACTATCTGGATGCATGCACTGGGTGGTTTAGATGCAAAGACGGAGGGAAGAAATCGCTCCGCTGCATCTGACATGTGCATCAGGGCCTCTGTCCTGGTATCCATCCTCTCTGCTCCACTTACATAGATACATCAGTGTGTATAGATACATCGGCCCTACCAAAATACATGCATGCTCCTCCCACACAGATACACATACCCACCACAATGAAATGCACGCTCCTACCCCACAGATACATCCGCCCCACCACAATGCATGCATGCTCCTCCCACACAGATAGATACTGAACTCCACAATGCATGCAAGCTCCTCCCACACAGATACACGCACCCACCCCAATGCATGCATGCTCCTCCCACACAGCTACAACTGAACTCCACAATGCATGCAAGCTCCTCCCACACAGATACACGCACCCACCCCAATGCATGCATGCTCCTAACACACAGATACATCCACAGAACCACAATGCATGCATGCTCCTTCTTCACAGATACATCCACCCCGCCACAATGCATGCATGCTCCTCCCCACAAAAAAAGCATGCATGCTCCTCTCACACAGATACACAATATATCCACAGAACCACAATACATGCGTGCGCCTACCACACAGATACATTCGCCCCACCACAACGCATGCTCCTCCCACACAGATACATCCGTAACACCACAATGAATGCAGAACTTACCAGCACCCAGTCTGGCCCAACTTGCTCCTGGATAAGCAAAGCAAAACATAGTGTAATAAGTACATAAAAGACTCCAAGAAAACATTTCTATCAGCGGGTGGTTACATCTGCTGTGTACAAGTCACATGTGTCAGGGTAACCAGGCAGCCCAAAGTAATCAATGGGAGACGTCTAAGTGCTTAGGGCACAAAGTAGACCGTGAAAAAAAAAAAAACTCAAAACTACCCAACATCTGGAGGGAAATGTGAAGTGGATTGTGCTGCCAGCCACAAGCTCAGCGCAAACAGCACTTTGGTACTGTATGGGGAATGGCGTTACATGGAAGTAAGAGTATTATAATACTTCAGAAATACAGTATATGTATATAAAACAGGAAAAGCCTCATTGTAATTCCATAGAAATAATGATATACTCGCCCCCACTTCCAGTATGCAAATAATAAAAAAACGGGGAAAATAATATACATTGGGGTAATTCAGACCAGCTCGCTAGGCTGCGTATATTTGAAGCCTAGCGATCAGGTTAACGCCAGCTTCGCTACAACTCTCCGGAGTTGTAGCGGGGCTGGAGACAGGGCCAAATTCAAATCTGTATGAACAGGCCTGAATCGGCCCCATAGTGCAGTATAACTGAGAAAGAGAACCAAACGTGAGACTGGTTGGGGTTTATTAACTAAGATGGGAATTCTATTGAAGATGCGATGTTGCTATGGGCAACCAATCACAATCTATTTATTTACCAATAGATAGAATCTCAATGATTGCCATAGCAACATCCCATCTTCAATAGAACTGCCGTAGAAAGATGTGGAAAGTGCACGCATATAAAAGTGACTCAGCGTGCACACTGGGAAGGAAATGGGCGGGCAGCTGACATTAGCATGGCCTCATTAGCATGAGAATGCCCAGCGTTCTCATGGGAGCGTCCATGAAACGCTGGGCTCTCTCATAGGCTAATGGGGACGCCCCCGCCCCTCTCCGCCTGGGTGCGTACACCCAGCAAACAGTCTGTTCACCTTGGGTGCATGCACCCTGCATATGCACAAGCACAGAAATGCGCATGTGCAGTACGAAAACATTGGTTCCCGTGCACACGCAGCCCTACTGTGAACAGACCAGAATAAGTGACTCTATGTAAATGCAGTTTTCTTTCTCCCACAGACCTATGCACATCGTCAGATTGAGTTGCCCAGCAGAAGTACAGTCGTGGGAGCCGCTGCTCTGAATAAATGACCTCCAGCTATGTCGGTCCCAATCTGCTAACCATTGGTGGCACCAGAGGTGGGGCTGCAGCACAGTTCAAAATTCAAATAGAGGAGACACGCCCACTGACAGTGAGTTAGTTTGGAAAGGTCGTTGGTAGCAGTGGTGTGGCTTCCCTATTTGAATTCTCAGCCGTGCTGCAGCCCCACCCCTGGATCCGCCACTGCTGCTGACCATACTGCATCGTAATATTGTTTTCTTTCATAGGTCTAATGTGGCTGTATTAATCCCAACACATCTTCAGCATATGTCAAGGGAAGATTCTGACATGTAGTAACTCACAGGCAGAGGGAGCAGCAGTTTGTATGCTCATCATCTTGGTTCTCTGTGTTGAGTGATGTGGTCTCACTGGCAGGAAGGCTGGCTGCAGGGACGATGCAAAACATTGGGAATAAACATTACATTCATACAAATACATTATGGCTTTAAGAACTTGCTGTAAAGTCTCCATGACTGCTAACAATATACCTCACTGCCGGATACATTTTCAGCCTCGCCCACAACCTTTGACCAATTCTAAACATCACTTCTAGTTTTACCTAGACAAAGACCCCATAATAGAATGTCTATATATAGAAAGTTATCTCTCTCCCTCTTCTTCATTTTTTTTCCATGGGGGCGTGGCAATGCCCCCTCCTGGATGCATTACCCCTGCCGGTGTTCACGCCCCCTCTATATAATGGGGCCCAGTCTCACTATCGGCGGCTATGCTCACAGGCAGACCATTAGTTTTAAGGATAGGTTCTCTAATGTCTAATTTATTAAAACATATTGATTGCACCCTCTAGAAAGAACGACCAACCAATATACACAAAAGACAGCACCCACATTAAGAACATATTGAAATTAATTAATTGGGATGATGAACTTTGGACAGCTTTCTGGTATTGTAATATCTCCATCTACAGCCATAGATGATAATCAGGGACAAAAATATCATCAGAATTAATCTTTCTAAAATAAAAAACAAATAAACATTCACACAACAAAGAGATTTAAGTGTCAAAAACATTATGCTTATTTTAAATCACAACTACTTCCAGCTTGAGGGTATGTACTATCTACAGTATAATAAAATGGTACGGCAATGGGTACCAGGTCCGCTATGGAATATGTAACCTTTTTCTGAGCAAATTAATATGTGTTAAATCAAGAAAATATCAGTAAATCCTGGATGTTTGGCATTAGTGTATAGATGAATCTATGGAGCTTTGCTTTGACAGGTCAGCGGAGCTTATCCAATCAATGGAGCGTTTCTGACATGGTGATCCCTGATTGGCTGCTGGATCCTGAAAGTGACAGCAGGGGACCTGGCATTCGGAGGAAGGGAGCCAATATGAATATATGGGTTCCCTTCTGTTGGTTTGGTTCCTTTTTTTGCGGTTTGTTTGTTTTATCCCTTTGGATGCCTAGAGGGAATGAAGAGGGACGATCTACACTAGATTTAGGTGAGTATTTATTTTTTTCCCCCATATAGGACAAGGGGTCCGAGTCCATGTGTAAACATAGGTAATTATGTGTGTCTCGGGCTGGCATGTATATTTGTGTGCATGCATGTTAATAAAATTTTAATTTTTTAGTATTGGTTCGGCTGGCCTAGCAGGTCCTTTAATGCCCGCATGCTGGTACTTGTGGTTATGAAAGTACCTGCATATGGGGGAGGCTTGCTGGGACTTTTAGTTCCACAGCCAAACCCAATATTAATTCACTTCGTTTGATTCCGAAATCGGTCCCGTCCCCAATGCTCGAGGACAATTGTCTATAGACACCCCCTAGTGCCTAAACCTCGGCCTAACTCGCCCCACATACTTACGATGCAATGGTCAATCTGTTGTCTCCATCCTCTTTGATGTTGGTCTTCTGAACACTACTTGGGAAGCCGGTGATAGTATTCTAACTGCCGGCATCCGGACCACCAAGATGCTATCCGCAACCCATATCAGGCAGTGGCAGTATAGATAACAGCCATCAATGTTTCAAAATCATTAATGGTTTATGGTCAATGTAGAATAGTTTTGCCATCAATGGGGGAGAACCAGATGGTTTCCCTTCACCATGTCAAGCATAAACAAATAGTTTTTAGTCCCCAAGGGACCGGGACACAGAGCATAGCTCCGCCCTGACACCTATTAAGCCCCGCCCCAGTGTTTTGATTGGCCCACATGCTAATCAGTCAAAAAAATGGATGGCCATTGAAAAGTAAAAACATCAATGGTCATCCATTGCATAGTATGGCAATGGCAACGATGGCCATCCATAGACAGAAGCCCTTTCTGCTTCATCAGGCTCATCAATGCTGCTGGGCTGGCTCAATCCTGCTCCAATCAAAATCTATGCAAGCCACGTAACCAATCAGGTGCTGTGTACTGAAGTTTCCTATTACTTGCAAAGCCACTGAGTGTTTCAAAATGTCACTTTGGGATGTCATCATAACCTGTGTATACTTGACTTGCCGATGTTGCAGTGGAGTTTATATAATCATATCCATTGTACAGTATTTAAATTAGTATTGTGACATTCAACAACTAAACTTCATTATATATGCTTTATTACTAATGTCTTACAATACTACATGTATAGATACAGCTATTCACCACACTGCCACAGCACAGCACAGTACAGGCAGGCTCACGTCACGTGTCACTGGGCAGGGAAGGGCCTGTGGAGTCTCCGCCCACAGTCCATTGGGATGTACTACAGACAATACAAATAGGCTACAACTGAGTCACTGAATACACAAGCCAGAGAGTTACTGTGGGTTTCTGAGGAATGGTTAGGATGCATTAACCATTGAAGTCTCCCTTTCCTCCTGCCCGTCAAGTCGGCCAGAGAGACGCCTGTGTGTAAGAGACAGACGGACATTGCACGCGACAAACAGACATTTTGCACAAAAAATAAATGGCAACACTGAACAGGACAAGATTTGAGATTGAAAAGACAAAATGTTCTATACAATAACCAAGTCTTATTATGTTAGACAGATGGACGGAGGTCCAACATGAATGAAAGAATTTATGGCCTTTATCATGCCAGGACACTTTCATGGCTTTCAGGGAAATAACACATATAAAACAAATAACACAATTTAGTCTTTTATACAGACATGGAGGGTAAGATACAGTGGTGTAACTACTGAGGGTGCAGCTGCTATGGGGACAGAGTTGTTTCCAGGACCTGTATGCCCTAATGGTCATTGATTCACCCTCATCTCTGGAAAGCCCCGTGCAAGCTGCAGCCGCCTCCACCTCTCATACATTCTCTTCTCCTCCCCCTTTTTCTCCTGTCTATGTACCTCCCTCTCTTTCTCTCCCTCCCCCCACTCTCCCTGCCACTGTCTATCTCATTGGTACTCTTTCTCTCTCTCCTTAATATTGTCTCTCTCTCCCTCTGACATTCTTTATTCTCCCTGATACTATCCTGCTATCTCCCTGACACTGTATCTATCCATCTCTCTCTTTCTGACATGGTTTTTCTCTCCCTCTTTGTCCCTCTGACACTGTCTCTCTCTCTCTTACACTGTCTCTCCCGCTCTCTCTCTCCCTGACACCATATATCTATATCTGAAACCCCTCTATCTCCCCCACTATTTATATCCCCCATTCCTCTATCCTTTTCTTTCTCCCACTGTCTCTCCCCCCCTTCACTCTCCAACTGTCTTTCCCCTTCACTCTCCCTCTATCTCCTTGACACTCTCACTCTTTATTGCTTTATTCTCTCTTCCATTTACTCTCTCCCTGCCATTTTCTCTCTGACGCTGTTTCTCTCTCCCTCTCTCCCCTTGACACTGTTTCTCCATTTCTGACACTATCTCTCTCCCTGATACTGTTTTTCTCTTTCTTACTCTCTCTCTGTTACTGTCTCTCTCGCTATCAATGACACCCTCTCTCCCGCTCTCTCTCCCTGACACACTTTCTCTTCCTTGTTCCAATGTTTCTCCCTCTCTGACACTCTCACATTTCCACGTGCACCCTCCTTTTCTCTTTTGCTCCTGTCTCTCGCTCTCTCTCATTCCCTCTTTTTCCATGAAACCCCCTCTCTCTCTATCTCCCCCTAACTTTTTCTTTCACTCTCATCACTCTAACTTACTCCCCTAAGGGATATTTTAGTGACAACGGAGACAGGGGCCCTTTTGGAATTTTGCTATTGGGTTCACAAAGTCCTAGTTATGTCCCTGGTTAAATGGAAGGCTTTCTTATAGTCTGGCTCTCCGCCTCTCTGCAGTATGGCAGCATCGTCTCACAGCAGTGAGGTCAAGAGTTCAATTGAAGACCAGTCGGTGTGGTGTTTTCCATGCGATTGCGTGGGTTTCCGCAAGGTACTCTGATTTCTTCCCATACACCAAACAAAACATACTGATAGGTTATCTGGCTGTCCTTGTATGATCACACTTGTATACAAGAAATTTACTGTACAAACTCCAGTGGGGCAGGGACTGATAAATGACATATATTCTCTAATAATCCAAAGGGTCGCATTATTATACACACTCCGTACTAATATTTTTGGGTACTTGTGAGTTATCTGGGCGCCCGATTTCAAAATCGGGTCGGATCGGGACATCGCATCGCATCGCATGCGACCATCGGATGCGATGCGATGCGATGCGATGACCCGATTTTTCCATAGGAATCAATGTTAAAATGGACTGAGTCCATTTTAACATGGAATTCAATGGGAAAAAGGGGTCCTTTTCATACCCCTACTATCCAAGTGGGCATGGAGTTGGATATAAACCTGTGGCGAGCGTAGCGAGCCACCGAGCCCGAAGCGTGGCGAGCGTAGCGAGCCCCGCGAGGGGACACGGAATACCGTCCCCTCGCGGGGCTCGCTTCGCTCGCCACGCTTCGGGCTCGGTGGCTCGCTACGCTCGCCACAGGTTTATATCCAACTCCATGCCCACTTGGATAGTAGGGGTATGAAAAGGACCCCTTTTTCCATAGGAATCATTTTAACATTGATTCCTATGGAAAAATCGGGTCATCGCATCCGATGGTCGCATGCGATGCGATGCGATGGGATATCGCATCGCATCTGATTGTATGCCTTAACTTAAGGCATACAATCAAAAAATCGGGCGCCCGGATAACTCACAAGTACCTATTTTTGTTTCAGAATCTAAAACATCCTGAAAACAGACTCCCACCTCAGTGAGAGGCATTGTTTGAAGATTGTCATCCTCTTAAAATGTATATATAAATACTTCCTGCTGGCCTGGGTCCTCTGGGTGACCCCCAGTGTCATGACTACCCCAGCCCCCAACACCACCCACCTTCATCTCCTTATTAAAAAATTATAAGGTAAGCAAAATTTCCTCAAAAGTCTCTATACTGTATGTATGTACCAGCCGTGCTGCGGGTTACCAAATGAACGCTATAGTCAATAAATTAGTACTCTCAGACTTAATAAGCTATAACCACTTTGCTCCATCCTCTGCCTCCACTTCATACTTTATTCAATCAGATACATTTGTTTAGATACCCAGGAACAAAGGTGGTGGTACTCAGGAACAAAGGTTGTTGTATTCAGGAACAAAGATGCCGTTACTCAGGGACAAAGGTACCGGTACTCGGGAATAAAGGTAATGTTCCTCAGGAACAAAGACGGCGGTACTCAGGAACAAAGATGGTGGTACTCAGGAACAAAGGTGGTTGTACTCAGGAACAAAGACGGCGGTACTCAGGAACAAAGGTGCTGGTACTCAGGAACAAAGGTGCTGGTACTCAGGTACAAAGGTGATGGTCCTCAGTTAAAAAAGGTGCTGAAACTCAGGTAAAAAGGTGCTGTTACTCAGGTTTCAATCACATACATTTTCCTAAGTACCCAGGAACAAAGGTGGTCGTACTCAGGAAAAAAGATGGCATTACTCAGGAACATAGGTTCCGATACTCAGGAACAAAGGTGATGGTACTCAAGAACAAAGATGGCGGTACTCAGGAACAAAGATGGCGGTACTCAGGAACAAAGGTGCTGGTACTCAGGAACAAAGGTGATGGTCCTCAATTAAAAAAGGTGCTGATACTTAGGTAAAAAGGAGCTTTTACTCATGACAAAATGTGCTTTTACTCAGGTTAAAAAGATGTCACCTGAAGTGACAGGGCACAGATATTGTACCTACTACTGAATTACATCACAGTGTATTACATGCAGCTAGGAAAGTAACATTTGAAAAAGTTATAGTCTTTAATATATTTGAAAATTAATTTTTCGGTGGAGTTGACTAAATTAAACATAAAAATCAAAATATGGCTCCCTGAGGTCTGTGGTAAGACAAGACTCTTTTTGACTTCTGCCAGCAGTGAGTTGTTGATTGACAACAAGTATCTTGTATCAGGAAAAGCTGCATGACCAAGAGTGAAAAGCTGTCTCGCCGGGAGTGAAGAGCTGCCTCGCCGGGAGTGAAGAGCTGCCTCGCCGGGAGTGAAGAGCTGCCTCGCCGGGAGTGAAATGCTACCTCGCTGGGAGTGAAGAGCTGCCGCTCTGGGAGTGAAGAGCTGCCTCGCTGGGAGTGAAGAGATACCTCTCTGGGAGTGAAGAGCTGCCTCGCTGGGAGTGAAGATCTTACTCATTGGGAGTGAGGAGCTGCCTCTTTGGGAGTGAAGAGCTGCCTCTCTGGGAGTGAAGAGATACCTCTCTGGGAGTGAAGAGCTGTCTCGCTGGGAGTGAAGATCTTACTCATTGGGAGTGAAGATCTTACTCATTGGGAGTGAGGAGCTGCCTCTCTGGGAGTGAAGAGCTGCCTCTCTGGGAGTGAAGTGCTGCCTCATTGGGAGTGAAGAGCTGCCTCGCTGGGAGTGAAGTGATACCTCTCTGGGAGTGAAGAGCTACCAGTAGTGAAGAGCTGCTTCTGTCGAGTGAAGAGATACCTTGCTAGGAGTGAAGAGCTGCTTTGTTGGGGGGAATCAAGAGCGGTCTTATCAGGAGTGATGAGCTTCCTCATCAGGAGTGAAGAGCTGCCTCTCCAGGAGTGAA
This sequence comes from Crinia signifera, assembly GCF_055691185.1. NCBI lineage: Eukaryota > Metazoa > Chordata > Amphibia > Anura > Myobatrachidae > Crinia > Crinia signifera. The sequence goes on along the minus strand of NC_139225.1, from coordinate 35,519,509 downwards.
GAGCTGTCTCTCCAGGAGTGAAGAGATATCTCTCCAGGAGTGAAGAGGTGCCTCATTGGAAATGAAGTGCTGCCACGTAGGGAGTAAAGATCTTCCAAGTCAGGGGTGAAGATCTGCTTCGTCACGAGTGAAGAGATGCCTTGCCAGGAGAGAAGAGATGCCTCGTCAGGGACAGTGAGGAGCTGCATTGTCAGAAGTGAAGAGGTGTCTTGTTGGGAGCGAAGAGCTGCCTCTCCAGGAGTGAAGAGCTGCCTCTCCAGTAGTGAAGAGCTGCCTCCCCAGAAGTGAAGAGCTGCCTCTCCAGAAGTGAAGAGCTGCCTCTCCAGAAGTGAAGGGCTGCCTCACTGGAAATGAAGATCTGCCTCACTGGAAATGAACTGCCTCATAGGGAGTATATATCTCCCAAGTCAGGAGTGAAGAACTGCTTCATCATGAGTGAAGAGATGCCTTGCCAGGAGTGAAGAGACGCCTCTCCAGAAGTGAAGAGCCGCCTCACTGGAAATGAAGATCTGCCTCATTGGAAATGAAGAGCTGCCTCATTGGGAGTATAGATCTCCCAAGTCAGGAGTGAAGAACTGCTTCATCATGAGTGAAGAGATGCCTTGCCAGGAGTGAAGAGATGCCTCTTCGCGAGTAACGAGATGCCTCGCCCTGAGTGAAGAGCTGCCTCTCCAGGGAGAGTGAGGAGCTGCATTGTCAGAAGTGAAGAGGTGCCTTGTTGGGAGCGAAGAGCTGCCTGGTTGGGAGCAAAAATGCATTGTCTTGCATGAATAGCTGCCTCATCAGAAGTGAAGAGCATCCTTATCAGGAGTCAGAGCTGCCAGGTGTTTGCTGCTGTCCTTGGAAGCAATTCTTATTTCTGCTGAAGCAGCAGACGTGTCTATCTTTACCTTACTTGCAATATGTTGCTGAACACAGCAATGAGGATAGTCTCTCTTTACTGTTACAGGAACTCCATACATGTGGGATTAAATGCAACACCAAAGAACAAAGAGGTAATGTTTTGCATTTAAACTTAACTGAAATAAAAATAGAATTTTGAGTTATACAGTAGGTGGAATTAGTGCTTCAGGGGAGTCCACTACAGCATCCAGGGAAAGGTGCTTTTTATTCATATAATCCTGTAAAAACTATGTTCTCTGATACTCACGGTGGTGTCTTTCGTCTCCTTCCTCCCTTTCTGGTTCAATGTCCTCAGCCTGTGTGATCCAGTCTAGATAGCCCTTTAGATCCTCCTCCATTTGTTGCTTCTCCCTCAGCTTCTGAAAGTCCCCCCTGGCCTTGGCTTTCTCTCTCTCTTTTGAGAACTCTCTGCGAGTGAACAGATATGAGAGTAGGTTAATTTGTGGAAATACGAGACCAGCGCTGCCCTAAATGCTACCAGTCCGTTCTTAATCTTTTGTTCCACCCCAAGGCCTAATTGCTAATAGAATGGATATAGTTTTGGATAGGAGCCAATGGATATAGTTTTGGATAGGAGCCTCATCCCATCACTAACATGTGAGGAGATGTGTAACGAAGACACATCCCCTCGCATGCCGCCACCGCTGCAGGAGAGATCATTCAATGGTCCACGACCATTAAATGGTTTCTCCTGCCTTTGCAAATAAAACACAGTGGAGAGTGACTTTTATTTGTGACTACTAGGACAAAGACAGGGCGGACATATGACGTCACACTTCGCCCCCGGCACACTTCGTCCCACCCGCATAGCCATGGGAATGCCCAGCATTTTCATAGGGACGACCATAAAACGCTGGGATTTCCCATGGGCAACACCCGACCCCGCAGTAGTCCGCTGCCGGCACTCCCTGCTCCCTGTTAACGGCTCAGCGACTATGCAAGTCACCGAAGCCATTCACAAAGGGGACCCACACATGCACATAAAAGACCGTGCACATGTGCAGTCCCCCCACCATCGGAACAGGGCCGAACTCGCCCCGTTGCGAGGGGACTAAAATAACCCCCAAGTGTGATGCAGGCACATATAACACGTGCTTGTGCGAAAAGTATAAATTTGAATAATACAAATATATTCTGGATGTCTAATCTCAGTCTAACACACTGATTTGTGTTTCTATCTCCAGGAAATACGTGCACTCACCCACTCAACACACCCAGAACAAGGTTTAAGACAAAGAATGACCCGAAAATAACCAGGCTGACGAAGTAAACCCAGGGAAGTTCGTAACCCATGGCATCCTGCATCTGGGGATACATAAGAGAAGGACAATATCAGCCTAGGTGGGGAAACACAACATACTGTACATTATCTGACGTGGTAATAATGAGGAATGCGACAGATACTGGGCCCTCATGTATGACAAACTCCGCAGATGTGTCTCTGCAGGCTGCCCATATCCATAATGAGCCTTGGACAGTGATAATGTGGAGACAGTACCAGCCAATCAGTGCCTACTGCCATTTTATAGACTCTGGGGGTAATTCAGTACCGCTTGCTAAGCGAGCAACTTAACGCTGCCCCACGTCCAGTTAACCCCACTGCTGACTCCCCTCGAAATAAAAGACACCGCCCCCAGCCCACCCTCCCTGCAACGAATGGCCCGGCAAGTGTGCAACTTGACAAAGCTGTTCGGTGCTGGGGTTTGCACATGTGCATAAATACGCATGCACAAACCCGACCATCAGGGCTGGGGCTGCATTCAGATCGCTATAAGCAATGCTGAATTGGCCCCTGTGTTTAAAAAATGGCCATTTTGCAATACGGGAAGCAGTGTAAAGGACTAGTTGTGAACCTTATGTTCTAAGTGCAATATGTAAGTATAGGGAAGGAGGAATATAAGGGAAAACAGGATATAAAAAGGGGACTTGTGCGAAAGGCAGAGAAGGTCTAACACAGGGATAGGCACACAGGATGAGGGGTCAGAAGCTGGCAGGAAGTGATGGAAGGGCTTCTTTTAGTGAGTTGGTCCTGGTTCCCTTTTGGACGAGCCCCCCAAAAGGCAGAGCATAGATTAAATGTCCAAGGAGGGAGAAGAATTGTGCAAGGTGGGTGTTATTTGTGAGCAGGGAATGTAGATGAGAAATGACTCCAGCTACAACACTCAGCTGCTACCTCTCATTTTTTCAGACCAAGCCTGTAACTTCACAGTTAGGAGCTGATTGAAGCCGGTGATAAAAACCAGACACTTTATCACTTTATCGAGCTTAATAAAGGACCTGATTCCTTTCTATGCACATGCCTATGCAGCAACGACTCTTCAGCCTATGGACTCGCTAATCATCACAAGTAATGCTGCCGCCCAGAAAAGTATAGAGATGCCCACTGGAGCAATCGCATAGTCCTCAGTGACATAGGCAGAATCAACACACATCGAGTCTACGGTTCTGCAGGTTGTCTTTGTCAGTAGTGATTAGATGTCATGTTTCTCTATGATCACAGCTGAACGCAGAAACATGCACCAAAAACATCTGTGTGCATTTTTGCGCTACTCCCCCAAGTGGTCCTTAATGCAGGTAAGTAAGTATGGGTAAGACACAGGGAAGAAGGAAGAGCAGGAAGAAGGTAAGAGGAGATTAGAGAGATACAGGAAGTCATGTTGTAATGCAGTGGTGGCCAACCTGTGGCTCTTGAGCCTCATGCGGCTCTCCCCCTTGTAAAGTGCGGCTCCTGCTCCCACTGCTGCCCACCGTCCGTCCCAGTCCCCCCTGCTGTCGGTTCCCTGAATCTCTTCTCCTTCTGAGGGGAGGAGAGTGCGCATCGCGCATCTCTCCTACCCCTTACTGTGCATCCTTGTGACTGGGCCGTCCACCAATCAGAGCTCGCGGGCCAGCAGCCAATCAGGAGATGGCCAGCGAGCTTTGATTGGTGGATGGCCCAGTCACAGGGAAGTGAGGCGGAAGGAGACGCGTGGTGTGCTGTGCTCTCCTGCCATCGGTGACATGACAGGAGGACTGCAGGGGGACAACAGACTGTCCTCTCCCCGCCCGGCAGCAGCAGCAACAATGGTGAGTGCTGCTGCTGGGAAATTTGCACTGTGAAGGCATAGCAGTTTGTGGCACTGTGGGGGCATAGCAGTTTGTGGCACTGTGGGGGCATACCAGTTTTTTGGTACTGTGGGGGCATACCAGCTTTCTGGCACAGTAGGGGCATACCCGGCACCGTGTGGTGCATACCTGGCACCGTGGGGGGCATATGTGAATCTGGCACTATTGGGGGCATATGTATATATGGCACTGCACTATTGGAGGCATATTTGTATCACACCCACCCAAGGGGGCAAAATAGACTACGCCCCTTTTTTCGGCGCGCGCATGATGTTGGCTCTTTAGCTTGACTACCGATATTTTTCGGCTCTTTATCTCTGACCGGTTGGCCACCGCTGTTGTAATGGGTAGCATGTGATGTATAGCTGTTACGACTCTCACCCAGTAAAGGACGTCAGTCCAGCCCTCCATAGTGATGCACTGGAATACAGTCAGCATGGCGAAGAAGAAATTATCAAAGTTTGTGATCCCACCATTGGGCCCTTCCCATTTGCCCCGGCACTCTGTGTTGTTGAGGTGACATTCCCTCCCATGGCCGGAGAAAGCGCAAGGGGCGGGTTCTTCTTCCGAGACGAGGTCTAACACAATGCAAAAAAAAAATAATGAAACAGTTACCGGTATGTTACCAATCACAGTAGTAACAATCTGACACTGTGTAAGTATAGTCTGGGTGTGGGAACCCCTAAGTAATACACAGCAATATCATTTTATTACAGCGTAACGAGGGCTGAATGGAGGACATCAGAGGATGACTGCACATTGGGTGTAATTCAGACCTGTTTGCTAGGCTGAATCAGCCCCATTGTAGCACAGCTTAGCAGTCCTGTGCCTATAGCAGCGACACACTCTATAAAGGAATCAGCCAGTATGCCTGAAGTGTCAGGAAACAGACATGACAGTGTAATTTCTAAATATAATGAGATCTGTTCCCCCTGTCTGTCTCAGCTCGTATCGTGGAATATTATGAAGAATTCTGCCAGTGATGAGAGACGCCATATTAGATATCACTGACGTCCATAATACGACTCTTTTATATCAGAGGTCAGAAACGTTATGCCAAGGCCAGCCGCAGTATTTACTATAATAAGATCTCTTGCTGGCCCTGAGAGTCCAGAGAAACATATGGTGATCATACGCAGCTTCACAGATTAAATCAAATGAAAACCGCTCCATCGGTGCCCCGTGGACTCACATACACTAATCTTTGTAGAGCTTCGGACTTGAAATATAACTAAGGATGTCGGAAAACAGCAATCGTCCAGCAGAGGCTTTGTACTTTGTCTGTGCTCTGGCAGAACAATAGATGTTCCCTTAATAATGTGCCTGAAAGCTGTTCTGCTGCAACGTGTGCTAGATATTAAATGAATGTTTCCCCAGAAAATCCATTTTATTCGACAAGCGTTAACGTTTTTCTCTCAAGGAGTTGACATAGAAATTGCTCTGAAACATCCGCGTGTGCGTGACTGTCTCTGCCCATTGCAATTGTGGAGGATTGGCTGTGGTTGCATTTCCTGGGGCTTCTCCGTGGTGGTAAACTGCAGTGTCAGACTAGGGCATGAAGGCCCACCAGGGAAATGCAGTGGCAGGGGCCCATGCTAATGGGATTGGCCAGCCTCTAGAGGGCGATAGCTACCAGACACAGCAGACTTAGTTAACCATTAGAGGATAGGGATGGCCATAGTTGTCATTGATGGGGGAGTGGCGTCGATCTGATCGTAGGGCTCGGCAAATGAGCAGAGAACCCATCGGGTCTGAATAACCCCCTAAGTGTAAAGACCTATTCCTATTCAGTTCTGGTTCTAAACAATCACTATTTCAGGGCCTCTAGACGACAACTAAGGGCTTCAATATCTATGACTTACATATCAAAAACCTGCCCTACAACCTAGTAATATAAAGGGACACACCTGAAGATCTGACTTCTTTAAAGCTGGGTGCACCCTATACAATATGTTCTACCGCCAACATCATTACTGATATCGGCGGAGCTCCGGGACGAATGATATAGGGCATACACACTGAACAATATCGTTCAGTGACGTCACCCAGCGACCCCTGGGAGTGCGTATTGCTAATGATATTGAGCATCCACTAGATCAGGAGTGTCAAACTCAAATTCATCGGGGGCCGCATCAGCAGTTTGGTCACCCTCAAAGGGCTGGTTGTATCTGTAGGTCCCCCTGTATAATTATAATGCCATGACACCACAGGCTGCTCCCCCTGTATAATATAAAATGAATGCCATGACACCACAGGCTGCTCCCCCTGTATAATAATAATGCCATGACACCACAGACTGCTCCCCCTGTATAATATAATAAAAGTAATGCCATGACACATAAATGATTATACAGGAGGAGCAGCCTGTGGTGTCATGGCATTATTATTATTATACACGGGGACACCTCAGGAAACAGCAGATATATATATTTTTTTATTGTGAGTGTGATCCTCATCCTCACTTACTGTTTCTCCGTCTGTCCTGCAGCTGCTGCGGCTTCCAGCTTTTCTTCACCGCTTGCTGCGGCCACACTGTCCCCGACTCCCAGTCCAGCTTCCCTGCCTGCTCCTACTTCTCTACAGACGCATGGGCGGGCGGCGTCATCGTCATGACGTCCCCACCCAGTGTCTGTCACTGCCAGGCATCAGAGGGAACAGGTGGCCGGGCCCTCCTCCACGTAGCCGTGGAGGCCGGCGGCCATGTTTGTGTAGCCGCATACATATGTGCCTACAGGAACATGGCCTCCGACAGTGGAGGAACAGGTAAGGCGGCCGCGGACGTGGACGCGGCCCGCAGCACTCCTGTTTTAGACACACTGCCCCTGCGCGGGCCACATGACGAGGTCTGGCGGGCCGGATTTGGCCCGCGGGCCTTGTGTTTGACACCCGTGCACTAGATGATGTGGATGATAATATCATTAACGATATTGTTATTGTGCATATAGTTTTTATTCAAAAGTGAAAAAGGAACGAATGATCAAAAGTACACATTCTGGAGAACCCCATCCATAACTGTACACTATTATGGAGCAATGCCTGGATCCACTGGAAGAGTTTACTACAATGTTATGACCAATTGTCTCTTTGACTTTTGAGTGCAACATTATTTTTCCCTTTTTTTTTTTCAACTGAGAGATGAATTGATGAGCATTTCATATATGCCGAGGGGGAGATATACAGTTGAACGTAGAAAGTCACATGTCTATATGTGTACCTATATACCCCTGGACACATGGGTCAAAGACTCAGTGGAAGCCATGTTGAAAACATCCAATGGCCGCCATATAACACATCTAATGACTGCCATATTATACATCCAATGACCGCCATATAATACAACTAATGACTGCCATATTATACATACAATGACCGTCATATAACACATCCAATGACCGTCATATAACACATCCAATATCCGCCATATAACACATCCAATGACTGCCATATAATACATCCAATGACCGCCATATAACACATCCAATGACCGCCATATAACATAGAGCGCATTTCTGGTCATCATATAATACAGAGAACATCCCAGTGATGGCTATATAATACAGAGAACATCCCAGTCAATAACTGCCATGTAATATGCAGATGATCAATGATCATTAACTGTCATATAATAGAACATCAATGGTCTCTATATAATACAGGGAGCATCAATGGCATCCATACAATAAAAATAACATTATACTGATCATCAAATAATACAGAAAAGTGGTATTATTGAGGGGTCACCGCTTATATGGAAGTGGTGACCCCCCCATATAATACCAAGAGCAACAGTGATAGCCATGGCATTCAGCATAAATACCTGCCATATAATACAGAGAGTTTGTGACTGCAACACAATACAGAGAGCATCACAGTGACTGCCATATAAAACAGAGAACATTAATACCCGCCATATCAGTGACTGCCATATAATACATAGAATTAGAATCAGTGACAGTTATACAATGCAGAGAGCATTTCTGGCGACATACATTAGGTTGATCACTAAAGGTCAAGAGGGCTTAGGTCGGCACATGAAATAGGTCGACATGCCTCAGGTTGACAGGGTCGGAATGTCGACAGTAAAAAGGTTGACATGAGATTTTCACGGTTTTAACTCTAAACCCTGGGACACTCCACACTGAAAACACTTGGCATTGGCATAAGGTCTCTTCTGTGTTCTGCAAGCATTATACGCCTGGTACGGACCCTGTATTGTTTATTTGGGAACAATGTTTTTTATTTTTGTGTTCTTTGGGGAACAGTAAGAATGATTTTTTGTAAATCTGGGGGCTAATGTGAATTGTTTGTTCATGTGGGAGCCAATGGGTATTTTTTTTTTCTTGTGGGGACCAGTATGTCTTAGTAATTTAATATTGTTCAGTGTGCCGCTGTTGGGAGTCAACTAACTTAACAGTACATTTTTGGACTGTGGGAGGAAACCCACACAGTTACGGGCAGAATATACAGACTCTGCACAGTTAGGGCAATGGGGGAATAGAACCCAAGACCTCAGCAGTGTGAGGCAGTAATGCTAACCATTACACCGTCCGTGCTGGCCAAAAAGGTTGTTGCAAAAGGTTGTAAATCCCCGTTCTAGAGGATAAAAACAAGAATCTGGATGGTTGCTAGGGGCACATTCTCACACTTCTCAAAACTCAAAACTTTAATGAAGGTTACCTGAGCCAAGGTAGAAACAGGTCTTGTGCATACGTCCGATAAACAGTTCCAGACCGATGATGGCGTAAATTATGATGACAAACAAGACCAGCAGTGCAATGTGAAGCAAGGGCACCATGGCTTTCATTATAGAATTTAATACAATGTGCAAACCTGCAAGGCACAACAGCAAAAGTGAGAATGACACCAAACACACAACAACAACACAATGCAGTGCAATGCAACTCTGCATCTACCAACAGGACACAGAACTAGCTGTGGAACACAAAGCACTGGTGGCGATATAAGGGGTATATTCTGTAGTACAGTAGCTTAGAGGTAAAATACATTGCCTGACTGCCACCAGAAATTACATTGATAGATGGACTGGGCGGGAAAACTAATTATATGTCTACAGTGCTGTGTACAAAGGGAGTTATTCTGGTTCACTCGCAAAGGCACAATCACTCTCTAATGGTCAAAACCATGTGCACTGCAGGTGGGGCAGATGTAACATGTGCAGAGAGAGTTAGATTTGGGTGGGGTTTGTACTTCAAACTGATATCTATATTGCAGTGTAAAAATAAAGCAGCCAGTACAGAAACAATAAAACACCAAAATCTAACTCTCTCTGCACATGTTACATCAGCCCCACCTGCAGTGCACATGGTTTTGACCATTTGAGAGTGATTGTGTCTTTGCGAGTGAACCAGAATAACCCCCAAATTGTATGTGTTGTATAAAATTCAGTGCATAAATATATCAACAATACATCATTCTGCAAATCTATATGGCCTTTGGGGGAGATTTATCCAAACTTGGACCAATGTTTGTTATTTTTGTGTTCTTTGAAGAACTTTGTGAAAGTAGAGAGATAAAGTACCGAATAAAACATGTGGAAAGGAGAGTAATTCGCCGATCCACGATTTTTTTGTCAGTCAAAAATCGCCACTATAATTGAATAGGTTAAATATAAATTTGACCTAAAATCGTCGAAAAGAGGCAATTTTTTGACTGTCGTAAAAATGTGCACCTAATGGAGTACCCCCAAATCTACCACTGTGTTTACTTTATCAAGTGCAATTAAAATGAGTAGCAGGAGTTTTTCAGTGTGCAAAAAGAACTTGAGATGGCCATACACCATTGCGGTACTAAACGTATATGTTAATGCATATGCGATTAGTATGGATGCAGCAGCCGGCGAAGAGGGGCAGTGGATGTTAGAACATACTGCCCAATATCCGCAGTCACTGATCAATTGCTGCACATACACAGAAGAAGAAAAAAATCGTTCAACTGCACAAACATCAGCGCTGCGTCCACCTTCAAATCAGGCTTCAGTCTATTGCACTTTAAACCAATCTTACTTGGAACACCCGAAACAAGTCGTAGCGGTCTCAGTACGCGAAATGCTCTCAGCGCCTTCACATCAAACCCCCCAGGCTTCCCACTCATATGATGTGCGTCCCCTTGCTTGTGCGAAAACTGTTCCAGGATCACACTGAAGAGCCTGCAATACAAAGCAAACAGCAGACTCAGCGTAAGCAGTGGGTAAGACGCACAGAATGTGATGCCCGGATCTCAGCATGGTTCCTCACCCAATAACAACGATGACAAAATCTAACAGGTTCCACCCGTTTCTGATGTAGGCACTGGGGTGCATGACTAGTCCATAAGCAATGATCTTCAGGAAGCTTTCCACAGTGAAGATGATGAGGAAGATATACTCCACTTGTTCCTAGGTAACGTCACATATAAAAACAAAAACTCAAATTCAGATGAATGAATTATTGCCGCTTTTTGGAAAAGATACATTGGGGGTCATTCTGGTTGGCTCGCTAAACAGGGGGAATTTGCTGCTTAGCAAGCCTTCTAACGCCACCCGCCGGGCATACGAATGGCCGCCACCATGCTAATATCCCCACCGGACAGCGAATGGATGTTTTGCCTCCATCGCAGGGTAGCGTGCGTGGCCAAAATCATTCGATGGTCGCTAACCATGAAATGATTCCTACCCTGCAGTCTGGGCTGAGAACTGTGCAGGCGGCTGATGTCCTGCGATATATCAAATAATGCGTAATAATAATATACACAGCAGTAAAGGCAGCAACATTTAGATTTCCACATTTCCATCTAAGCCTGTGATAAATCCCTGTCTCACGTGGTACAGCCTCTTTCACGTAGAGGGGAACCCCTACCCCTCCTCTAGGGAAAGCCCATAGTGACGGATTAAAACTCATTACTGGTTGAACAGTCTAAAATTAGCCTTAACCACTGGAGCTTAGCGTATAACTCAGAGCAGGAGGGAGGGGAATCCAGCTGTCTTCAGATTGCCCTGTCCAAGGTCCCTAAATCCATGCTCTGAAGTCTCCATTTGTGAAAAAATGGTCTCTCCTCAAAAACACACACTAAACCTAGGGACTATAGAGCACAAACAGAATATAATCTAAAGGGGCCTACACACGGGGAGATGCTGAAGTGTTCTGAGCGATGTGTCAGCTCTGTGTGCTGAGTGATCTGTCAGGGCCAGTGTTCTCTGATGAGAACACTGGCCTGGCCTAGCAATTAACTGGATTTATCTTGCATGCTGGATATTAATCGCCGGGTAAAAGTGATGCGTGTGGTCGCGCATCGCTACCGATATGGCCCCTACACACAGAGCGATTAGAGGCATTTTGTAAGCGATCTAGTGAGATTGCCGAGAAAATATCCTGAAATCACCCCGTGTGTAGGCCCCATTAGAAGAGCAGCCATTATGAAGCCATAAGGATACACTTAGCAAGGAAAGATAATCACACCTTGGCAGGGGTTACCGTGGTGGGGATGTAGAAATAATCTCAACAGCACAATGTCAACAGTTACTATGTCAACATTATTGAAATGTCGATATTGACCATGTTGGCAATCATAGAATAGCAATACCCATTTCACACTGCAAATGTCACTGACGCTGTCTCCAAGCGCTGCCTCCTCCATACTGTGAACGGGACCCGGGTCGCTTGACCTGGGTTACCCATTCAAACTGAACAGCAACCAGGGTCACAGCCGTTTCCAACCGTAGTAGTGACCCAGGAAACATGGCAGTGGTGCTTTCAGAGCGCAGGTCAACCCGCCTTAACACGGCAATAACCTGGGTTGATTTGGCGATCTGAAAGGGGTACTACTAATGTTTAACTCTGCTCCGAGCCCAGTAAGTAGTGCGAATAAATTTTATAGCTGTACTTTGTTATTTCAATGGAATAATAAAGCTGGTCAACAGCAAAAAATCTTAACAGAAAAATTAGAAGCAGGACAAAGCAAATGATGATACAGGCGATATGGGGGAGATGTATCAAGCCTTGGAGCGCTATAAAGGGAAAAAGATTCTAGAATGTACCTCCAAATTGATCGCCTCCTATGGGCAACTTCTATGCTTGTCAACATCTACATTCTATGCACTGCTTGATACATCTCCCCCGTGCTAAAAAACTGTCAGAAGGTGATTAGTTGCTTTGAGCAACTTTTATCTTTCTAAAAGGATTGGTACATCTCCCCCTATATCATTTGAGACTTTGATGACACCACATTGATCTCTCTTTCTTCTCATGTGAGGCAACAGATCATTTTAAACAAAATTGCAAAGCCACACAAGGGCACTTTAAGAGAGGAGGCGACTCATTGCACCCTCCTCCATCTGGGCCTCCTCCTCTCTGCCGGGAGCAGCGTCCCAGCGCAATAGAATCTGAGCACTTACACACTATCACACATGCACAGACCTCCAGAAAAATGGCACAGCGGCCATTTTTGCGGTGATTATGGCGCTGCCTTCATCGCAGGACTGCAGGGGGTAAGTATTAAAAAATGTGTGCTGTGTGTGCAGTGAGGGACCCCCTGGGGGGCCCTCACCACGCACATTGCACCCTATATAAAACGCCACTGGAGCCACGTTTGAAATGTATTAATGCAGGCATTCCCAACCTCGGTCCTCTAGGAACACCAACAGTGCAGGTTTTAGTGATATCCAGGCTTGAGCACAGGTGACTTCATTAGTATCGGATTTATTTTGATTTACCATCTGTGCTGAAGCCTGGATATCAATAAAAGCTGCACTGTTAGTGTGCCCGTGGTCTGGAATACCCGTATTAGTGAAAGGAGAAAAAAGCGCCAACAGCAAATGTTTTGGACTTTTGCAAACTTTTTTTTTTTTTTTTACTTTAAAATAGGTATTTTAGGCAGCCCCACAATAAGGGCATATAAGAGTAAACCCAGTGTCCACTGATCGTTGCCAGGGCCGGCGCCATCACTAGGCAGCTCTAGGCATTTGCCTAGGGCGCCGACACCTGGAGGGCGGCAGTTCGCCCCTCACCCCCAGCATGGAGGGTTAGCGAACTGTGTAAAAAGCTTGCGGCGCCGGCGTCCCTGCAGTGCTGGAGCGGGCAGGAGTGTCCGTGCCGCGGGGGTACCTGCGGCGCTGTCATTGTGTATAAAGCTGGCGGCGGCCGGCGGGGTCCCTGCAGTGAATAGAAAATAACTAGCGCTTCCCGCGCCGCCGCGCGCATAGCGCTAGTTATTTTCTATTCACTGCAGGGACCCCGCCTGCCGCCGCCAGCTTTATACACAATGACAGCGCCTCAGGTACCCCCGCGGCACGGACACCCCTGCTCGCTCCAGCACTGCAGGGATGCCGGCGCCGCAAGTTTTTTACACAGGTATCACCACCACCGCCCCCCCCCCCCCCCCCTGGCACCGGGACGCCCCCACCCCGACTCGCCTGGGGCGCTCCGGTGCCTGATCGTTGCACCTTACCAGGTTGTGGTTGGCTATGTTCGAATCGTCCTCAGGAAAAGGGATATAGACACCTAACGCCACGCAGTTTGCAAAAATGGTCATGAGGATGAGGATGTCGAAAGGTCTGAGGTAAAAGTGTCAAGGAAAATAACAGTCAAGATGGAAAAAAAACAAAGACTATAGAACATTTATTCCTAGAGTGTCTCCTTTAGATATTTATTTAAAATTGTTGCTTTTAAAATGTGCAATTTTTACCTCTATAAGTATTTAGAAGAGATATATTATTTTTGATTATTTATTACCAGTTATCGAGCACCCGGAGGAAACCCATGCAAGCACGTGGAGATTATACAAATTCCATTTAGAGCCATGGTAGGGATCAACCCCATGACCCCAGTATTGTGAGACAGTGTCAAACCTTTAAAATAGGTAAAGTGGAGAATTTGCCCATAGCAACGCATCACCTTCTAGCATTCATTTAACTATAAAATGACAGATATACCCCTATCACACAGAACCAAGATTCTGGGTTATTGCAGGTGCAAGCCAGTGTAGAAACCAAGGTTATTCATTAATGACCTAGGTCATGCGTAAAAGACTGCTGATTGACTGACTCAGGAGCACTAGGAGATGACATCATCTCCATGCGTCCTGTGTGAGCAGTGACAACCCGGGTCTCAGCAGGGTTAAGTATTGCCGAATAAGAATATTTAAATACATATATTATTTATTTATAAATAAAATAAATAGGCAATTACATGTAAGCTACAATATATTATATTTACTGCCCGCCACCTCAAGATGGCTTGATATGTTCCATATACAAGGTCAAGAATATTGAATGGAGGCATAACATATAAAACCTTTTGAAGGATACTTCCATTCTACAATGCTGATACAGGCCCTCCGGATAGGGTTGTTGAGGTACAAACAAAAAAGGGCTCTTGGATTCCTGTGGACCCCGCTGCCTCCTTGACTTTTGTGCTTGCTGTATTGCTGGCGCCTCTTGAGTGCCTGGGAACTAGCCGTGGAGTTTAGTGTATCCGTTCCATTCATCACCGCCCCATCAATGGAGTACCGCCAACAAGTGAGGACCGCCTCCGCTGTTTCCATAAAAGGCTCCGCCTCCTCACTGGAATACGGCGGAGCAGGGCCTGGATGGATTTAACATGGCAAAAAACAAAAAAACAGCTTTATTACAAAATAAATGTGCTGTACGGTGGCTGTCTCTGGGGGAGTGGAGGGCCATTTTATTTTATATTCATGTAAAATACACCTACAATTATACGTTATGGCCATTTTTCACATGATTTTCAACCATCGGGCCAATAAACTGTTTGAAAAATGCCATATAATATGTCTTTTACCTCCGGATCCGATGCGCAGACCTGTGCACATGGCATTGTATCCGGAGATTACCATGCCTGCCACAAGGATTTGTTGGATCCTGTGGCAGTCAAGGGCATTGCGTACGATGCATCGTATGCCAAATCAGAGCGTACCATGTATCATATGCGGTCCAGCAGCTGGGAAGCCCATCGGTTCCGCGGCAGGCTGTAGCCAAGGTGTCGTGTGTGAGGCTGCATGCGATACCTCAGCTAAGTGTATGGGAAACTTTACTCACAGTGAGAAAAAGGATAGGGATAAATGGTTATGAGATAGATAGATAGATAGATAGATAGATAGATAGATAGATAGATAGACAGATAGATACAGAGCTGTAACTCTGGGAGACAATGGAGTCATCTGCCACCGGGCTCCTACTCCCAAGGGGAACTTCTCCCATGCAGGTTTGAATCATCTATGTTTATCTTGCCTCTGGGCAACTGGGACAAACATATACCACTGGATGGATGGATAGATAGATAGATAGATAGATGTAACACTGAATGAATATTTAGTCATCATGACATACATGCAAGCCAGTGCAATTCTTATAATAGCAGCGGAAACTCATTTAAGTTGATTATGTGGCGTAATCTCACTGTATACTTGGATGTCACTCACTTGTTGCTGAGCTAAACAGTTTTGGCCTGGAAACAATGACTGCATATGAGTTTCCTCTCCACTGGGCACTATTGTCTTACAGCTGTCAGCCTATATCCACTCAGTGACAATGGCCTGACTCACCCTTCCCATTCTCCTCTGACTCCGCTGACATCTCCTCACAGAATGGGAATCAGGCTGTTTTGGGAACCGTAGTCAGTCATCAAAATCTCATCCGGACTCTTTGCCAATTGTCCAGCAGCCCTGGACCTCAGTGATTCCCCAGCATTGTGTGCATCGCTCCTCTTCCTCACTCCTAGGCTGCAGAGGAGACGGCAGATACAGAGATTAGTGGATGGACAGATGTACAGCTGGTATATCATGCAAGTGCAACAGATCATCTATAGGCAAAGTGTGATAGGCTGAGTCAGAGTTATGCAGAGAATGGGGTACCTGTGTCATCTTTGGGGAACTCACCTGGTGGTAAAAAGGGGGGCATTTTTCTCTCCATCTTTTGCTGCACCCTGCCCAGCAGTGCCCAGATCAAGCTGGGTTCCCTGAGCCTTGTCCCTCATCCCTCCCTCCACCAGGGGATTACCACAGATTGAATGCTGAGCCTTTAAAACAGGTGGGGGGAGGGACAAGGGGTGGCAGTGACATAGGGAATGTACTGTATACAGAGGTTGCAAAACCTCATTATATTTATATAGAGGTTTATATATGTGAGAAGCAGGCGTCTTTACATTCGAGGCCCATACACACTGGGAGATTTTGAGATGAAAGCAGCTCACTATTGTTTGAGCTGATTTCAGCTCACAAGCCGCCCAGTGTGTATGGTCCGGCGATGAGAGCACTATTGCATGCTCCGGCATCATCGCTGGCCACCGGCGCTCATCTGATGGTATGACCAGCAGATGAGCGGAGGGGTGGACGGCTTTCCATAGCGTCCTGCTACTGTATAGAAAACCATCCACCCCCAGGAAAATCACTTAAACAGGCAAAAATCCATCAGTATATATGCACTGAGTGATTGTCAGCCCAGCGATAGTCCCCATCGTCGCTGTCCATACACAGTGTATGGACAGCGTAGGTATTCTGGCTACATCCGCAAATATTTTGGGTACTTGTGTAGTTTCTTTTTTTTTTTTTAAACGAACATAGAATATTTATTCACAGTAGACAACAACAAGAAGATTACAGTATTCAAGTAACGCTTACATGTGCCACATCAAATGCTGGGTGCCTAATATTGTGCACTAAGTGTCCCATAGGGGGAAGTGAATTTAAGTGAATCAATTTAAGTGACATGGGAAAAAAAAAGACCTTTTCGGAACATATATTGGTGAATTCTGCCATACGTACAGATATTTTGGTTGAATTATCATTTTTATCATGTTTATGCGGCCAGTAACTGTTATCGGGAGTTTCTTCCAGATATTAGATCTTGTTTTAAATTCCTCCGTTATTGGGTCTATATTAAGTGATACATAGGGGTTTATTCTAGTTCATTCTTTCTGACAAAATCCTTCTTAGATGGACAAAACCATGTGCACTGCAGGGGGGCAGATGTAACATGTGCAGATAGAATAAAGGGCCCCATACATCAGCAATTAATTGTGACAATTTTCAGATATGGAGATGATTGCCACAATTAATTTTAGATGTGTGGGCTCCCCCTTTTGGCAATCCCAATCACAATCGCCAATCGATTGCTTAATCAGGTTTTTAAACATGCTTAATAATCTGGTATTATCTGCAGATCTTTTTTAGATGTGTGGGCATTCCCAATTAGTTTTCTTCATCTATTTACATTATGAACAGCTGAAATGACAATCGATTGGGGCAATTTCCAGATATGAAGATGCAATCTTTAGATGGAAAAATCTGCCGATCACTGAAAAAATCTGTAATGTGTGGGCAAAGTCGGATAGATCTGAAAATCCATTTATCTGGCCAAAATATCCCAATATCTGAAAATCCATAAATTGTGATTGCTGATGTATGGGGCCCATTAGATTTGGGTGAGTTATTTTGTTTCTGTGCAGGGAAAATACTGACTGCTTTATTTTACACTGCAATATAGATCTCACTTTGAAGAAAAACCCCACCCAAATCTAACTCTCTCTGCACAAGTAACATCTGCCCCACCTGCAGTGCACATGGTTTTGTCCATCTAAGAAGGATTTTGTCAGAAAGAATGAACTAGAATAACCCCCATAGTCTTTCATATTCGAGGACACCCATATCCCAAGGTATTTGAATTTTAGGGTCCAGTTTAGCTGGTAGCTGTTTTGGTGAGCTGGGAGGATTAAACCTGACAAAGGGAGTATATTGGATTTTTCCCAGTTTATTTTGAGTCCTGAGTACGAACCAAAGTCGTCCACCACCCTCAGCAGTGTCTGTAGAGACTCATCAGCGTCAGCCAGAAACAATAGCATGTCATCAGCATAGAGGGCTATTTTGTCCTCATGATCCATTATTTTTATCCCCTTTATCTGGTCTGTAGCTCGTATCATGGAGGCTAACGGCTCGATTGCCATTGCAAAAAGGGCCGGTGATAGGGGGCAGCCTTGTCTTGTTCCTCTATAGAGCTTAAAGGTGTTTGAACTGTATCCGTTCACAGAGGTTCTGGCTATTGGTGCATCATAAAGCAATTTCAGCCAGGCAATAAATCTCGATCCGCATATCTATGTAGGACTGCCCAGAGGTATTGCCATTCCACTGTGTCGAAAGCCTTTGAGGCGTCCAAGGACACAACAAAGGCTCCCGAGACCTTTCCCTGTTCCCTCTGCAGATGATAGAATAATCTGTGAAGGTTCTGGGTGGTGGATCTCCCTGGCATGAACCCTGTTTGGTCTGGGTGGATTTTCAAATTTATAATAGAATTCAGTCTCATCGCAAGAATTTTGGCCATGATTTTGACGTCTGTATTCAACAGGGATATCGGCCTATATGATTCAGGGAGCATTAAGTTCTTGTCTTTTTTTGGTATTACTATTATTCTAGACTCAAGCATTGACGGGGGGAGGGTACCCCATTCTGGTAGTAAATTAAACAGGTCAGTTAAGTATGGAACAAAGAAGCCAGCATATTGTTTGTATACTTCTACCGGGATCCCGTCACAACCCGGGGCTTTAGACGCCGGGAGGGACGAGATCGCGCTTGCGACTTCCTGTAGCGTAAAGGGCTCTTCTAGCTTGATAGCCTCTTCCCCCGTCAGTGCTCGCAGGTTCGCATGACTTAGATATTGCTGCATCCCATCCTCTGTCTGGGTAACCCGAGATTTGTATAGGTTAATATAGTAGGTGGCAAATACCTCCGTTATGTCACTACCGCTATGACACTTTTCACTGTTAGGTTTAGTTATGCCAGTTATTATATTGCTGTTGTGTGACAGGAAAGCCAACTGCTTGCCCCCTGTCTCTGCTAAATAGTATTGCTGATGCCCAGAGAACATTAACTTCCTTTTTGTTTTACTATATAAGTATTCAGCCCACTCCTCCTGGGCCTTCAGCATGCGTCCCCTGTCACAGGCCGATTGTGACTTAACATATTCTGCCTCTATCTGTTGGACTAGTTCCTCTAGTTCCTTCTCTTTAACTTTACTGGACCTTTTTACTTCATTAATTTTTTTAATAAATGTCCCCCGTATAACTGCTTTAAGGGCGTCGTGGCGTATACCAACATTCTCGTAGGTCTTATTATTTATCAAGTATTCCTGCCAGAGCTCAGCCAGCTCCCTGTTTTCCCCGAGTGTCTTTAGCCAGTACGGGTTTAGTTTCCATAGGGCAGATGTTTATATCTGCCTATAACGTTTGGCGAATAACGATTCTCGCTTCGCCAGCATAACGTTGAGAAGCGGGCAAACGTTATAGGCAGATGTATTAACCCCATCCCAGCTGATAAGGAGAGCCGTTATCCCCAGCGTGAACGGCTCTCCTTATCGTCTCCCTCGACGCCCCACACATGCGCACTCGCCGTCGCCCCCCCCCCCCCCCCCTCGGCCAGCTTTCTGGGCATGCGCGAGATCTCGCAAAAACGCGAGATCTCCAGCGCAGCCCGAGCCAGACGCAGGGCTAGCATTGTCCCCACAGTGGGGGATAGGACAACGCTAGCCCTGAGCTGGCGAAGCGGCTGGGCGAATTAACGCCTTGAAGGCTGTTAATACATCGCCCTGGCCGCTAATCCCTGGGGGGGATTGTAGGGGACAGCCCCGCCGAGCGTAACTCGGTGGGCTGTCACTAGCGCACGTTAGGTGCGCTAGTAATACATTAGCAAAATCGTAATCCCCCCCAGTTAACCAGCGTTAAGTGCATTTTTGCACTTAACGCTGGTTCATACATCTGCCCCATATGCCTCGACCCCTATCTGAGTTGAGATCTAATTTCATAATGACAGGAGAGTGGTCCGAGATGCCTCTCGGTAAGTAGTCGATATTACTGACTACTGGTGCTAAACCTTGATATCAGAATCATGTCGATCCTTGTGTAGTTTCACGGCGGCACTTACGGCGTCCCTGTCAGCTTCTCCCGATGTCACGGAGATGTACCATGTCTCGTCACTTCCGATTCCGTCTGCAGCGTCATCAGTGCCTCCTTGTGTTATTGACTGACTAGCAATCCACTAGGAGCTACCCACGCTGCCCTCAGACATCAGTGGTCATCTGCCCATTGCTAACACAGGTAGAGGAAGCAACAACATTAATCCTACAGGCATTAGCAGGATCCTGGAGACAGTACACAGCCAGTGGCCATACACAGAGGGACCCGATTCCTCACCGCACACTACTCCTCAATATAAGGACACACATACCGCTCACTTCCACTCCACTCGTAACTACTGTGGAAATGTCAAATTGAGAGGAGGGGTACTCATAAATGAAAAGCCTAATCAAGGGGTATGGGAGAGAAAAATGGTTGGGAACCGCTAGGTATCAAATGCTGCAGATGTCGAAGGATCAAGATGAATGGATCATAAATATCGTGGGTCGTCAGACAGTTTTCCAGTCGATTTGCAACAACTTTCTCAATAAACTTTTCTAGAAATGGGTTTGATACCGGTCTGTAGTTGGTCATGCAGTCGGGATCTAAATTAGGTTTTTAAGAAGAGGTCTAACAATTGCTTCCGGAATTGGTTCACGAATAATGCCTGTCTACAAAGAGCATTCAACGTTTGTTGGCATCTACAATACCGAATATGTCCATACACCCTATTAGAAGCTTGGTTGATGCAGGGTCCAGATCACAGGTTGTGGGATTTAAAGACTCAGATGCACACAGCAATGGTTTTTAAAGGGGCAGCCTTGGATATGCCTGCCCTTTAAAAAAAAAAAAACTCAGAGGATATTACATTTGGCCAAATTTCTTTTACATCCAAATGGTCAAAGTTGGTCCATGAAGACTGTTGGCATACATTGGCAGGCTTGGCACTAATACAGTGGAGATCCCATCCCAGATGGCGGATGCTTTATCCGCAAAGCAGTTTGCAAACTCTTTCCATCTTGCCTGGGAGACAATTCCATCAGACTGAGGGCAGGCTGGTTTGCAAAGCATCTGCACTTTACAGAAAAGCTAAGCTGTCCTACTGTTTGTGCCCTGATCTCATTTGACAGGAACTCTGATTTCATAACGGTAATTGTGGATTGATATTTTTCATTATGTTTATTCGTTTTATCTGATCTTCTACTAAGTTACTCTTCCTCCATCTTTTATGTCTACGCTCCTATTCTTGAGGTCAAGCTAGGGAGCTTGACGGCATGGCTTGCAAGGTCATACTGTGGGTCCGATTCAAAATCACTACTACTGTGCAAATTCACAATCCATTCGATTATCGAATGTGCATGCGTACGGATCAATAGAGACAGAAATAGTAAAAAGTATCTAATCCAATTTGATGGACAGGAAAAAGGCGTTTGGGGTGGACACCTGCTGTTTTCTGTGAGTGTCTGAAAAAAACTCAGGTGTGCCCAGGGGTTTTAAGAGAGGGTGTGTGACATCAGCACTAGCGCCTGTCAGCCTGTCTCTGTTGCAGAGTTGTGGGAGGGTCAGACCTGGAAAATCATTAGATGGTGAGTTAATTGCATGGGATGTGGTCATTTGGTCTACAGCATTATGGTCGACAGTCATTAGGTCGACACCATTAGGTCGACATGGGAAAAGATTGACATGGGAAAAGGTCGAAAGGTCATTAGTTCGACAGGTCATTCATTCGACATTGTCTAGGTCGACAGTCAAAAGGTCGACATGGAGTTTTTCACTGTTTTTTTGAGCCAACCTGTGCTGACAGGTGGTAATTCATGCCCTACCATCCACTAGAGCGTGGTGGGAGAATAAATAGTGTGCCTAGCATAGCGAGGGACTGTGCCTGATGCTTTGTGAGCGATGCGAGGGGATGCGGTGCACTTTAAACTATGTCCATGTCGACTGTGTTGACATTCAGGTAAAAAAACCTGAAAAACCCCATGTCGACCTTTTGACTGTCGACCTAGACAATGTCGAACTAACGACCTGTCGAACTAACAACCTTTCGACCTAGAACCATGTCGACATAGAACCATGTCGACCTTTTCCCATGTCGACCTAATGGTGTCGACCATAATGCTGTAGAACAAATAATCCCAACCCAATTGCGTATGGATGTGCGACAGAATATAGGATTCCTTAATTTACGTAATTCCCTCACAGATTTACACAGAGGCGGGTTTTCTGTTTGGGTGGGGCCATCTACTCACAGTCATCTGCAAATTTGCAGATGAGCAATCAGGTCTGAATCAGGCCCCAGTATACGCACAGGGGTGGTCATATTGGGGCAGTACGGATGGTGTAATGGTTAGCATTACTGCCTCACAGCACTTGCGTGGGTTTCCTCCAGGTGCTCCGGTTTCCTCCCACAATTCAAAAATATACTGACAGGTTAATTGGCACCCAACAAAAATAAACCCTAGAGTGAATATGTGTGCGTGTACATGTGGTAGGGAATATAGATTGTAAGCTCCACTGGGGCAGGGACAGATATGAATGTTCAAATCAAATATTGGGCCACATGTACTTAGCTTGAAAAGTGATTAAATGGAGAGTGATAAACGACCAACCAATCAGCTCCTTCCTATCATTTTTCAAACACAGCCTGTGACATGGCAGGCAGGAGCTGATTGGCTGGCTGTTTATCACTCTCCAGTTATCACTTTTCAAGCTTAGTACATCTGGCCTATTCTCTGTAAAGTGCTGCGCTATATAAGAAACTGTTAATAAATAAAATAATAATATAATTTGCTGCCATCACATCCCTTTTCTAGTATAGGATTAGGGAACATGGATCTTTACAGTCACCTAATATGGCAGAGAGATCCAGTTTTGCTGCAAGAGCCTGGGGAGTCATATTCCTCCTTGCTGCAAGAGCCTGGGGAGTCATATCCCTCCTTGCTGCAAGAGCCTGGGGAGTCATATCCCTCCTTGCTGCAAGAGCCTGGGGAGTCATATCCCTCCTTGCTGCAAGAGCCTGGGGAGTCATATCCCTTTTTGCTGCAAGAGCCTGGGGAGTCATATCCCTCCTTGCTGCAAGAGCCTGGGGAGTCATATCCAGGACCGGCGCCACCACTAGGCAGCTTTAGGCATTTTCCTAGGGCGCTGGCCACTGGAGGGTGGCAGTTCGGAGCAGCCAGGTCCCCCCCCGATGGAGGTGAGCGAAGGTGAGCAGAGGTGAACTCCCCCCCCCCCCTATATGCAGCAGGGGGGTCCATGCTATTTATTTATTTGCAGTTTCTTATATAGCGCCGAAGATTCTGTTGCGCTTTACAATAGTATGCTATGCTATCTTAAGGGGTACCTGTGGAGCCCACAGCAACTTACAGAGGCCTGTCAGGTGCCCCCATCCAGCCAGGAGAGAGGGAGCCGCCCGCGGTACTCTTCTGGATTTGAAAACACTGGCTGCACGATGATTTGCTGAGATTTAGCCAATCAGCGTGTGGCCAGTGTTTTCAAAATCAGAAGCAATTCCCACGCCGCCGCCCGGTGGATGATGATGGAAGGCAGCACTTCACTCCGGCTGGGTGGTACAGCGGGTGGCTCCCTCTCTCCTGGCTGGACGGCGGCACCCGACGGGGCTCTCTAAGTTGCTGTGGGCGCCACAGGTACCCCTCAGATGGCACAGACACCCCCCTCCTATGTAGCCGGTGGGCGCCCCCATCACACTTTGCCTGGGGCGCTCCGGTGCCTTGCACCGGCCCTGGTCATATCCCTCTATTCAACTCCATTTCAGGGGGAGCAACTGAGCACCAAATTTTGTGGTGGTCTGGCCAGGTTTATTTTTAGGTCAGAGACCTATAATCCAGGGTTGCATACGTTCTGGGTGGCCTCTCCGGGAGAGGTGTTGCAAACAATGGTCCTTATTCTAGTGCACTCTTTCTGACAAAATCCTTCTTAGATGGACAAAACCATGTGCACTGCAGGTGGGGCAGATGTTATTTGTGCAGAGAGAATTAGATTTGGGTGGGGTTTTACTTCAAAGTGAGATCTATAGTGCAGTGTAAAAATAAAGCAGCCAGTATTTACCCTGCACAGAAACAAAATAACTCACCCAAATCTAATTCTCTCTGCACAAGTTACATCTGCCCCCCTGCAGTGCACATGGTTTTGTCCATCTAAAGGAGCCCATAGACGCTCCGTTTTTGCCGGCTCCGTTCTGTACTATGCGATGCGCACTCCCGCGCATCACATAGTACGTTACAAAAAGTATGTGCTGCACAATCGTATCGGATCGCAGTGCATGCACAAGGCATGCGATCCGATACGTACTTTAAAAGTACAAAACGGACCGTGTATGGGGGGGCTTAAGAAGGATTTTGTCAGAAAGAGTGAAATAGAATAAGGCCCAATATGCCAATAACAACCACTTAAAATGATACTAAATATGAATCCATAAAAAAATTACATAATTAAACACCTGTACGTGGCATATTGGGCCTTATTCTAGTTCACTCTGACAAAATCCTTCTTAGATGGACAAAACCATGTGCACTGCAGGGGGCAGAATTAAAATGTGCAGAAAGAATTAGATTTGGGTGAGTTATTTTGTTTCTGTGCAGGGTAAATACTGACTGCTTTATTTTTACACTGCAATATAGATCTCACTTTGAAGTAAAACCCCACCCAAATCTAATTCTCTCTGCACAAGTAACATCTGCCCCACCTGCAGTACATATGGTTTTGTCCATCTAAGAAGGAATTTGTCAGAAAGAGTGAACTAGAATAAGGCCCATTGTTTGCAATAACTCTAGCGTGGTCTAAACCCATTTCTAGTATTTTTTTGTCCCATTCGGAATGAGTAATCTAATTTAGAAAGTTTGGAGACTGTGCTGCTGATTACCTGTAAGCTGCTTTGCTGTATCCAGGGGAATACCCTGGGCGGTATTCAATGTGAATACCTGCGAGGTGCAGCGAATCCTTTTTAGGATTCGCTGCACATTCGCCACGTTCTGGAGCCAGCGGGCTCCGGTATTCAACGTGTCAGGGGCTCGCTGCCCTTGACAGGCGAATATGAGCTCCTGCGGCGATTGCCGCAGGGAGCCTGAGGAGGGTGCCAGGCAGAGAGATGGAAGTCTCTCTGCCTGCCCCTGAACGTTTGTGGGGGGCAGGTGGGCTCCCCGGGGGCCAGGCAGCACAGGCTGCCCCCCGGGGGTGCCAGCAGGGGAGTGTATATTCACTATACCCGATCGTGCAGTGCAGTGAATATATGAATATGTAATGAGCGGCTCGGCTCCGGCGCCCCCTGCTGGCTGCTGTGTAAAATAAAATTAAAAAAATAATTTTTTTTTTGAAAATTAAATATATATTCATGTGCTTACAGCACATGAATAAAAGTAGCATGCCCCTCCTCAGAATAAAATTCCTGATTTTTAGACACCAAATGTAAAAAACAAAACACTTTATTTTAGAAGTTCACATTCCACTTCACCATAAAAAGATAGCGATTGCTACTCGGTGAATCATGGCGAAAAAAACCTTGAAATGTATTCGCCATGTGGTCATTGAATAGGGTGATTCACCGTTTTTGTAAAAAATTCGCCAAACAGCACAAATTCGCCATAAAAACATGGCGAATCAGGCTCATTGAATACCGCCCCCTGACTCCTGTGGAGAAAGACACTGTTTTTACTTACTTTTTTTTTACTTCTAACTGGTTTATCTGATCATTGTCACATTTGTCAATCTATTCATCCACACCCCCATATAAATATATACATAAAAGTAGTTTGCTTTCTTGCTGGGCATACATGATTCTTGAACAATCTAAACACTGGGCATGTAGGCAGTGTTCCCGGATAATGACTGGGTGGTAATGGAGGAGGCTAAAGACAAATCTGCAGAGAGGGTGCGTACTTAGAGAACCTGCACCTGCCACAGGGCTGCTGCAGGTTTCTATGGTGCCACGTGTGACGCATCAAGTGCTATTTCTTTGTCTGTGGACATAGTGGGCGTCTCGGTCCTTGCTAATTCAGACACATGGCTGCTATGCTGCATCGCACCATTTGCATGAACAGAATTTATTATCTCAGTAACCTTTCTCCCACAGTTTCTACTACCTCTAAAGGTGCATACACATGGTGCGATTTGGGCTTATGATTTTCACTATACTGTATAGTCAAATTGTAAGAAAAGTTGGTACTTTAGATACTTTAGTGTAGATTTGCATACGACTTGCATGTGATGCGATTTAGCACCCCCCCCCCCCCCACTATACACGTCCGGTGTGAAGTTGATTCTATAAAGTGCAGCGAGCACAGCGAGACACTGAGTCTGAAGCATGGCGAGCTCCGCCAGGGGCTGCAGAAAGCGAGCCTGAAGCGTGGCGAGCGCAGCGTGCCCCGCAAGGGGCGCGGATTACTTGACGTGTATTCCGTGTCTGCTTGCAGCGCTTCGGGCTCGTTTTCCGCTTTGGGCTCATCACATGGATTATTTACCCTGAGACAGGTTCATACAGAGGCGTACCTAGATATTTGTAGGCCCCATAGCAAAAGTTTGTAAGGGCCCCCTATTTAGCAACTGATAACTGTATGTAAAACATATTACTTAGACAGCAAAGATAGGCCCCCTTCAGCTCTGGGCCCCATAGCAGCTGCACCCCTTGCACCTATGGTAGTTACGCCCTTGAGTTCATAAAAAGGATTGAGGGCACACAAGAAGACTTCTATACAACAAACTCTGAACCAACAAACACAGTGACACCAAACCAACAGCAGTACAATATGGCAAAAAGTATCAGTTTTAATGATAGAGCTGTATTCCATGTGTTGTTTCCCCAGCATCAGTTTCAGCCATGACCGTTCCTTCCTGTGTAGTTCCAGCGATAAAGGCACCGTGCACATCTTCGCTCTGAAGGACACCAAGCTGAACCGCCACTCTGCGTACGTGACATCCCTCACTCTGACAGTGCAGCAGAGAGAGCCGGTGGCGGCTGTCTCAGGGCTTCTGTCATCAGGCGCAGGAGAGGAATTTGTTTGTCAGGGAAAACACCAAAACCAGGCTCAGCACCTACTACGTTTGTAAAGGCCCATACACACTGGGCGACTGAGCTGAAAGTCGCTCAAAACACCCAGTTTGAGTTTGAGGTTATACCACAAGATGAGCGGCTTTCAGGACGGCTTTACATAGCCCCCTCCGTCGGCACCAGGCAGGGGGAAAGCCGCTCAGTGTGTATGCACTGAGCGGCTTTCCCTGCAGCGATGATTGGCATCATCGCTGTCCATACACACTGGGCATAGTCGCCCAGTGTGTATGGACCTTGATAAGAACCAATGCAGATTTGGGTTGGACTTCATCAGGAGAGATGAAGTCCAACCCATACCTACAGGGTGTAAGAGACGAAACAGGTAGAGAGCAGCCTGTTTCTACCCCAGCACTTTAGTCGTCTAAGCTGGTTTGCTTTTTGCTTAAATAAACTCCCAATTTTTTTATTTTAATTGGAGCTTTTCTTTCCTATATGTAATCACAGGGCACATGTGATCGGATTACACATTGGCACTCGTGGGGAGACATCTGGAATGTCCAACTTGCAGTCCGGGTAGAAGCCTGGTAAACCATTGTTTTAAAGATCAATCTGATGGGCACAATAATCACTAAAACACAGTACGCACATTACTTTTATTCAAAAGTGTGACTACCCACTTATTACACTAGAGAGCGCTGTTTCTCATCCATTTCCTAGTAAACATTCCGAGACGACGCAACAACTTTTCAACGGAGAACATAGCAGCCACCTGTCACACAGGATTTCTGTTTTGTGGAAGGACCTAATCTTCTAAATAGGAGCCTTCTTTCGGGACTTTTAACGAGCAGATCAGAATCGCCACGGTTGAAGCGCTGAACAGTACCCACCCTACTTCCGAAACACTGAGAGTGAAACTACATCTCATTCTCACATCCACAAACACAGAAGGAAGCTTTTTGCTTTGAGCGGGCTTACATATATATATATACCTATTCAATTGAGGACGGTTTTTCTGTACTTTGGTGCGCACAGTCTACCGATAAATGCTCAGCTGCGTGACCATCAGCACTGTGTACAAATCTGACTCAGGCTCTGGGTCTTTTGGAAGTAGGGTTAATACCTGTGTCACGTGTAAAGTAACCTGACTGCCCCCATACAGTGCATGAGACCAGTGTGTGTGTGCCCTAATAGTTTTTATCCTATCAAAGAACATCAATGGGACTTTCGGAGTATAGGCAGGTCCATGTGATGTCATGATGTCACCCGATAGTCACACAATGCTCCCTCTGGGAACATTTTGGATGGCCAGGATATCTTTATGGGGCCCCTTGGAACCTGCTGGGCCCTAACCAGGCGCCTAGGTTGGCTTGTTGAAAATCCACCTTTGCGGCTGACAATTACATGTGGAGCAGTTGTCATAGATACAGTATCTGCTAATATGACTGCATGTGATAGTCTGGGATTAGTTCCTCTTTCCTACCTGGGGTGTTGCTCTCTGCTCTGGTGCTTCTAGCACATCTTGCGTCTGTATCTCAATGGCGAGTTACAGACCAGACTGTGCTGGAGGCAGCAAAGCAGAGAGCGACACACCTGGCAGGAAAGAGGAACTGCACAAGTTTTGAAAGGCCCAGGGTGCTAGAATGAACACAAGGGGGAGTAACAGAGAATTTTGGTAAGCAAGTCACCTGTGGCATGCTACGTCTCGCCCCGCCGGTCCACGCTCACAGATGGAAAGTGTGTGTGTGGTGGTGGGGAGAGGCCCAGATGACGCCAATTAAACTAAATTGAGTCATTGTAGCCACACCTCCTTGTGCACTGCCAGCAGTGTGGGCAATGAATAGCGCATTTGCGTTTCCATGTCCTGTCCATTTTTTTAGAGCCCCGCCCTCTATTGCATCGATGTGGAGAAGCAACAAATCTGCAAGTATGTAATAATGTTGAAGATAAAATAAAAAGTATCAAACTTCCTTTATGAAAAGTGGCCATTCACAAAAAGGTTTTGTTTTTAAAGCACCGACATCGAGGGGAACCTAACACAGAGGTTAAAGGATTACATGAAACAGAAGGTACATAGACAGTAGTACTGCCCAAATGAGCTTACAGTCTATGGGGTAGACATAATAAGCCGCCGATTATCAATGCCTTTAAAATGGCAAATAAATAAATGCTACACCACGACTGTTTAGCATTTATTTCTAAAGTGGTTTTGAAACGATAATAAACCATTAAACATAATAAATGAATATCTTCTATATAAAATCTACATTCCCCCCATCCCCCCCCCCCATCCCAGTGCTAAATAGTCAGAGATCTAGTTACATGTAATGAGCCAGGAAAGGTTCTGTGCTACTAGCTGCTGACAATGACGTGAGATCTCCGCAGGTTGCTGGTCTACGCAGTATGTAACCCAACAGAAGGGCAAGATGCCTGTAGGGTGAGTCAGGAGTCCGACACTGCAGGTCCGAATCTGTCCATTGTCCGTACCACAAGTGAGAGGTGCTCAAGGAAAGAGCTGACGGATACTCGGAGGATACGGGCTTCATCCGCTTGCCAGTGTCTGCACAAATACAACATTACACTGAAATCAGAGATTCATTTGAAAGAGGACTGTGACTAAATACCAAGTGGGCAGCCATTTTGCCAGCTAAATTAACATCAAAGTCGAATGACATTCGCAAATAATGTGATACAAACTTCATATTTAAAAGCTTAAATAGCTGTACAGGCCATGGCGTGATGAGTATGGGTGATACACAGAGTGCACTGCAGTACAACAAGGCCTGACAGTATCAACTCCCCATCAGGACCAATCAGAGACAGAGCGGGACCGGACCATCCCCAAGGTCTGCTGGGAACTTTCCCAATTCAGTAATGTGGGAAGTGAGTCTCAGGGAGCCATGTTTTGGTCAGGAGACACAATGATGAGCTGGAACAAGGTCAGAACAGGCAACGACTGCAAATGTTGTGGTGACAGGTTTTCTTACCGATTCCTAATCGTTGCTTTGGACTATGGCCAGTGGCCGAACAAACCATGTACTAAGGATACCGTGATTAGGTACTCCAGAAAGGGGAATAGCTGGTTGTACGACGGAGCTATTCGTTAGACTTTCCTACTAGCTGCTCGTCTTATTAGCTAATGTCAAGCTGTTTATGAGGAAAACTTGCTAAATTCAGCTATGCAGCGATGTGTGCATTCATTTATCCAACTGGGAAAGTAGTAGGGCAAGATATACTAAGCTTGCAATGTGAAAAATGGAGAGTGATAAACCAATCAGCTTCCTCCGGTCATTTTTTTTAAACCCAGCCTGTAACAGGACAGGTAGGAGCTGATTGGTTGATGCTTTACCACTCTCCATTGACACATGCTTTTGTATGGTTGCTCGGCTTTTGTATGGTTGCTCAGCAACCACGTTGTTTCCTCATAATTAGTCTAGTACAGCCTTACTTTGTACAATACAAACAACCTAGGATTAGGCGACAACATGCATCGAATACTGAATTATACTGCATATATGACAAAGTGAACAGATTAGAGCCCACTCACACAGCAGAACATGACCGCCTCAGGTGAGGGAAGAGCTGGAGTAGCGACACTTACACATGGAGAACATTGTCTGTGATGCTCAGCGTCTTGCTGACGCCTCCTTTCCTGGGCTCTGCGTCCGGGCATAACGTGTCGTGAGCGATCTGGGCTCCTCTGGAGCAGGGGAATGGGACGTGCAGCTGGCTGTATAGTGGTTATGGAAATGGAAGGGACGATAACATTGGGCCTAGTCTTAGCAGTACACCATCGTGCTAATCATACCTTCACTATAACCGAGTTACCTGGAAGCGGCTGTAACTACAGAGATAGGATTGCGAGCCCTGGGAGGT
Organism: Crinia signifera; assembly: GCF_055691185.1. NCBI lineage: Eukaryota > Metazoa > Chordata > Amphibia > Anura > Myobatrachidae > Crinia > Crinia signifera. Next base: position 35,488,735 of record NC_139225.1, on the reverse strand, counting down.
GCAGCAGGGAAATATACCTATGAGGGTGCCAGGGTAGTGAGGAGAATCACCATCTCCGGATAGTATCACCATCAGCGGTAATCAGCCTACAAATAACATTATTCTAGCAAACCACAAATCCTCCTCATAACGCAGTAGAAGAGCACAAGCTGTTACTGTCCACACTGAGAATAAATACAACGTATGCTGAAATCTCAGGCTGTGGATAAAGAAATGTTCAACTGTATCCCATACACAAAGTGATATTCTTAGAGGGGTATATGGTCAGTAGGTCGACAGTGAAAAGGTCTTCATGGTTTAAGGTCGACAGGGTCATTAGGAAGGTCAACAGTCAAAAGGTCGACATTGGTTTTTAACTGACATGTGCCAAGAGGCGTTATTTCATGCCCTCCCCTCCACTAGGGCGTGGAGGGAGAATAGTGTGCCCAGCATATCGAGACACCGTGCTTGAATCATGGTAAGCATTTCCGGTGCACTTTTTCTGTGTCTGTGTCGACGTTCAGGACAAAAAACACGTGAAAAACCCATGTCAAACTTTTGACTGTCAACCTAATGCATTTCGACTTTAGTTTGGTCAACCTAATGATCCACACCTCTGAGAGGTTTCTTTACTAAACAGCAGGTTTTAAAGCTTTGACCACTGAATTTAAAATCACAATAAGCCAATAACACTAAGTTTAAATTCTGCAAAACAGCAGCTTTGAAGAGCCACTGGGGGGTATTCAGACCTGATCGCTTAAGCGATTATAGATAGACTGCACATTAGGTAGTTTGACCCTACCGGTAATCTACAGCAGAGACAGGCCGATCACCTGGACATGCCTACATTTTCTGAATCATTCCTGAAAAAGGTTGTTTAACAACCACAAATGCCATTTTTCTGTCCCATATACAATTTATTTTGCTATTCACCCTCACACATGCGTGCTGCGATCCGTATGCATACAGTCATTCGATAACCGATCGATCTTTAAATTTGCTAATCAGCGATCAAATGTGAATCAGGCCCTTTGATGGGAAAAATACTTTCATCAGATTAGCAATATCGATGGTTCCTAACCATAAGTTTCTGATATCCATCTTACAGAATACTGAATAAGTAGTAATCACATGTTGTAGCAAGTGGATTGAGCAAGTTAAGCAAATGTGTGCGTAATATATAATAAATGTGTGGTAGTAACAGAAAAAAAATTTGATATTACATATTATTCACCCATTTCATCAGGTTTTTATGGAATACTAGTATAAGTGAGAACACATAGTTTTCTAATCATACTAGTATGAATGTGACCCTATACAGTAAAAAATCTCCTACTTAAAAATGGCAGCGCGCACACACTGAATATACACAGGCTACAACTTCTACAAGGCATGGGCAACAAAATGAATGACTGGAAACCAATGCTAACAAGCGGACAACCCCCATCTACTTTCCTGGCTACCATCTCTCTCGCCCAGAAATCCCTCTTTCTTCAGAATCAGAACGCCAGACCATGTAAAAGGATACAAGTGCAGTGTGGGCACCGCCATCATAACTGCTGGCAAACCGTACTCGTGCACCATAGAGAGCAGACGCACGCGATAGACCTGCACCTTACGTCCACAACGTGGAGGAGGACTCGATTTTTACAGCAATTATTATATATTTTTTAATCTGCAGGAGTACAATCATTTGGCGACCCCTGCTGGCTATTAAGGGAAGTGGCGGATACAAATCGAACTTTATGACAGGTACTACTATTATAGGGCTACTAATTCAGTAGCTAATGAAAAATGTATGTAAAAGGATTTCTAAAGTTTCAAGTTACTATAGCAAGTTAGCAACCAGGGAAATAAGTATCAGGAGTCATGTGACAGGCTGCCTCACTGAGGAACCCCAGATTGTCACCAGAAGGGGGTTACAGGTCACACAAGCCCTTATTCTCCTTATGCTGTGCTTCTCTGATTAGCTATTATAACCGTTCATCTTGTTAAAATATTTTTAGAATTGTGTGTGACCAAAAATAAACATTGTATGAGTGGGAGTAGGAGCATAGAGAGGTTTGTAATACTCAGCATCCCCCTCTCCTTCCAGCACTTGCTGCTTCCTGAGGACAATAATGGTACCGTCTGTTGCTATAGCGACGCATATTGTTGCTGAGAGGTGTCTGATGAGATAAGCAGGTCTGTACTACTGTGCCTATATGCATTTATTTATATATACAGCATTCATCATCTGTTGTTTTTTTTACGTGCTTTATTTATATATTTTATATATGCTATTTATTGTACAGTTTAAGTACATACTGTGTGCATCTCGTTTATTTTGAATAATGAAAGGGAGCCACTTATATTATTATTATTATTATTATTATTATTATTATTATTATTATTATTATTATTATCATACCTGCACTACATGATTTGTCTTATTTGTTATATAAGTTAAGGCCCCCATATACTAGTACAATATGGCCCTTTTTTAAATGACTTCAACCCATCAAGATGAAAAATCATGTGAAAAGTGTCATATCGTATGCAGCTTTTTCAAAAGGTCCTTTTGAAAAAGCTGCAGGTAAAGCAGCGAAACGCGTCAAGGCAGCCAGAGATCCACCACTGCTGCTTCATCTATTCCAAAGTCCGGCATTGCATCCATCTTGGTAGTCCACCGCCAAACGAGGGATCGCCATCTACCCTCTTGGGTTTTCTAACCTTTGAACCAGCCGCTTCCACAGCCAGAAATCCTCAACACAGACGTCTTTAGAGGAAAGGGCATTGATTGTCCCCCCGAGGTTACAAATGGAATAAAAGGGGTGTGCTATCCCCCCAAAGATTCGGACATTTGCAGCTTTTAAGTGGAACCAGTGGGTGACTATACTTAACCAACGTTATTTTATCATTCCGTTTTATTTTTACTTTCATGTATTCGATTACATTTTATTCTATTATTTCCATGCAAATGCATTATTAATAAACTGTAATAACCTAAATATCCGGTGATCAGCGCTGTTACATATTTTCTTTCCTTTTTGCTTTTACTGTACCAAAATCTGAGTTGGACGCAATGTCAGTTTTGCACTCATTTAAGCATTTTTATTTAGTGCACATGCATCTGTCGCGCTGCACATGTGTGCGCACATAGTTACAATTATGATTGAGTTGTAATGCCTCATCGGAATCCTGACTGCTGGTACACCGATGCTGCGCTCGCCACGCTGTGGGCTCGGTGGCTCGCTATGCTCGCCACTGGTTCTACTCCCCCTCTATGGGGGTCGTGGACCGATACGAGGGAGAATAGCCCCTGTTGTTCGGGATCCCGACTGAACTTGTTGCGGACTCAGACACATATTCACTCACACTGGAGACCATACTCTGAAGGATAATCTACACCAAGAATGGTGCGACCAGAGGCAGAACTTCCATTGGTGCAACAGGTGCCCCTCCCCCCCACGACCCCATGCCTCCTGTTGACACCCTCTGCCTGTTTGGCAAACACTGCCTCCCCCTACCTTACACTGTCACCCTCTGTAAGCTCCTGATGTGAATGGCCAAATATTGTCTGTAAAATGCTGCGGAATATGTGTGCGCTATATACAGTAAATTACTTGTAATAAATAAATAATTACCATTGGTGCATTAATGCCATTATGTGTGTCTGCAGCCATGTATAAGTTAGATCTGCCGATAGATCTGAAAGATGCTGCTGCGATCGAAAGGAGAAGAAATAAAGAGAAACAAAGGCAAAGTCGGATATTCAACGCCAAACATCGGACAATAGGGGTGCGTCTGTGTTCTATCGCAGATCATGGATTCCTCCATTATTACATCATGTATGGAAGTTATTAGGGTTCCTGTTTTTTCTCTAGGTGGATGTGGCCACTCTGGAGAGACAGGTAGAAGAAAGGAAGACTCTGGAGAGAACTGAGAAAGCTCGGGATGAGGCCTTTGGTACATATTCTTGTTTTTAGGCTAAACTGACACTTCTTATCATGAGTGCAGGGAAACCTTCTTTATGTGTATTGGTATGAATGAAAATTTTCCAGGCTCAGCTGCGCTGCCACAGCAGGCTTACCTGGAAAATTTACAGGCATACTACCAATATGCAGGTGTGCGCCAGTGGTGCCTGCAGCTGTGTTCCACTGGCGCATCACCTCTCGGGGCACCCCCCTCAGTGGTCGCTCCCACCTCCCCTCCTGTCGCTCCGCCCCTCCGCTCCGGTGATCATACGCTCCGGTGATCGAACGGCTTTGGTGAGTTTCACATTCGCCGAGCCAGAGTGGGCAGACAGGGGACCGGAGCACCCCCATAAAAATGCTGAGCGTTCCCCTGGGAACGTAGGCGGGCCAACGCCTGCTGGGGGCAAGTGGCTGATGTCATATGACGTCAGGGCCCGCCCTCTTTTTTTCGATCTGCGGAGGAAACAAAAGTCAGTTTAGACTGACATTTATTTCCAAGGGAGAGAAATCAGTCGATGGTCTCCCCTTTGGCCGCATCCGATGGAACACATCTCCTTGCATGCTAGAGAGGGGGTGTGGGTGGCGCTGACCTGTTCGTTAGGCTGCGAGTGTACGCAGCCTAGTGAACAGGTCTGAATTAGGCCCCCAACTTTATATCCAATGTATGTCAATATATACATGTTGTCAATTACAGAGAATCATCAATATCATCCCAATAAGATATATATGGAAACATAATAGCAAGTCACCACTATATTATTTGTATTATTATTTATCACTGATAATTGTTGCAATATTAATCACACAACGTCATCTTTATTTTCTAATAAGTCTAGTAACTACCACAGTCATAGCTTTGACCCATTGCACAAATCTAACTGCTCCCTTATTATGACCCTTCAGATGTAGACCGGCAGCAATATGATAAAATTGCTCTGATGCTGGAACAGAGAGAGCAGGAGCTCGCCCGAGACTTAACCCTCGCTGTGCAGAACTTCAGCGAACAACATCAGCAGCCTGAGGGCCGCAGGGAATTTGACCTGTACGATCCGGATGCTCTAAAGAAGGATAGGCCTGCTAGAGTTAGTGACGATGACCCCAGATGTGGTCCTGCCAGCTTGCAAAAGTTCGCCGGAGAAGACCTGAGTGAAAAGGAACGGAAGAAGTTACAGACAGAGTTGTCCAAAAGGTGGTTGTCAGAGCAGAAAGACGAGAGGAAGAGGAGCGAGGCACAGAACAAGTTTGCAGGTCAGACAGATTAGTGTGTGATAATAAATAGAGGACAGTGTATGTTATACTGAAGTATAATAACATTCGGTAGAATGCTGATACTCTTTAAATCCCACAACTAGTTTTTACCCCTTTCACATCACAAATGCCAGGTTGCACCCAGGATGTGGACCCGGGTCTGTCCCGGGAGCAACACAGTATTTGTGCTGTTTGCTGCTCACAGTGACCTGGCTTATTGCTGGGTCACTGATGTCATCCAGGGGGTGGGGACGGAGCAGCGGCATGTCAGGTGGGGGAGGAGGCAGCACTGAGGTGACGCTGCTGCCTCCTCCATGGAAGTGAACTAGCCACAGGTCGCTGGACCCGGTTACCCGTTCACACTACCCAGCAACCCGTGTCCGACCTGGGATTAACACTTCTTTTATCCCTGGTCTGATTGCCGGGTTGCTAGACCCAGATTATTGGACATGGCCTTTTCACACTGCACGCCGACCTGGGTGGACCTGGCAACAACACAGGATCTACCTGGGTTATTTGTGCGGTGTGAAAGGGGTATTAGAGCTACACTGGGTTACTTGATGCATAATGAAAAGAACACTAAAAGATACTGCAGGTTCCCAATGTAATGGAACATTACTAAAAATATAGTGCTCACAATTTTATAACTGATCTATATATCACAAGCCTTTCGCCGTATGTGTCCCCCCGATATGTCTCGGAACAACGTTGTTCAGAGTAACTGAAGTTGACGGACGGATGAAAAGAATAGAAATGCTTGTTTTCTCTGTATGCCCATCTTCTATTTCCATATAATAACCTTGTTTTTCTCCACATCTTCATTTAAACAGATAATTTATATGACAAAAAGAGGGTGGAGTTGGATGAGAGAGCTCAACACCTAAGCAAGATGGAAGAAGAGTGCAGGAAGGCGGTAACCATGGCCACCAATCATTATAACCAAGCCTTGGTAAGTCTTCTTGAGCGCTCTGGCTGTACCTGACAACACCAGTCCCTGTAGCCTCCTGACCTTGGTTTTCCTCCTGACCTAGGCTATGGAGGCATCTGAGCGCAGGAGGCTGGAGAAGGAGAAAGAGGAAAACAATAACTATGCAGAAATATACAACCACCTGACAGGGGATATCCTGACAGAAAACCCTGAGGTGGCGGTCAGCTCATTTGGGGCACACCGGGTGGTGCCGGATCGGTGGAAAGGCATGAGTCCAGAACAGCTGAAAGCCATCTTAGAAACTCAGGAGAAGCAATGCCAAGAAAAACAGGTAGCACGATCAGCATAGTCCCGGGTTATGTTTCCAACGGAGCATTATATTTCTGTGTCTGCTCTGCACTATGGAATTCCCCTATTTATAGAACTGAATTTTTAGCACTGAAGACTAAAAAAGGCAGCCAATAATCCATCCCACCTAAATATATATGTACTATATCAGTGGTTCCCAAACTGGGCACCTAGGCGTGCAGGGGTACCTGTAATACCCCTTTCTCATCGCAAAAATAACTCGGGTCGATCCTAGGTTGTTGCAGGGTCGACCCAGGTCTCTGTGTGATACGAAAGGGCCTTTTTACAATTTCCGGGTCCAGCAACCTGGCATTCTGTCCCGGGAGTGACCCGGCATTTGCAAGGTTCAGCTCCCCACAGCGAACCAGACGCTGACTTCAGACGAGGTCTGGACGGAGCGTCATCAGGGTGGGGGAGGAGTCAGCGCAGCGTGTGAACGGCACCCGGGTGGTCTGACTATATGCAATGTGAAAGGGGTATAAGACACTAGGGGTGCCTCGGTTTGGAGGTCCAAGATCATAACAAATTATTTATGGTAAAAAATATAGGCAAAACCAGTGCTTGCGGCTGCCAATCATAAAATATATGGAAAATTATGACCACAACTATGTCCACCATCGCATTACTGACTCTAACAGTGACAGCAAAGCACAATGTACTTCATTTCATTTAAATGTTTTTATTTTTTTTATCTATCACTAAGAAACCTTTTGACTAGAGGCGTTCTGAAAAGTGCTGATACTCTAGGGTGCCATGATTCAAGTTTGAGGACACTCTCCATGTACCCTGCCAAACAGTCCTTATTTTGAAGGAAAATAGGTTCAGGAACTATGGGCGTTGATGTGGGTGGAGCTACCAAAGGGGCGGGGCATACATTGGTGCATAAACTTTTTTAAACACGTAATGCCCTCAGCAGCGCCATATATACACAATGGACCTTATTCAGATCCGTTCGGTCCTCTGTGGTATGCAGGCAGGAGGTGGTATGCAGGCAGGAGGTGGTATGCAGGCAGGGGGTGGCATGCAGGCAGGAGGTGTTATGCAGGCAGGGGGTGGCATGCAGGCAGGGGGTGGCATGCAGGCAGGAGGTGGTATGCAGGCAGGAGGTGGTATGCAGGCAGGGGGTGGTATGCAGGCAGGGGTTGGCATGCAGGCAGGAGGTGGTATGCAGGCAGGGGGTGTTATGCAGGCAGGAGGTGGTATGCAGGCAGGAGGTGGTATGCAGGCAGGAGGTGGTATGTAGGCAGGGGGTGGCATGCATGCAGGCAGGCAGTTGTATGCAGGCAGGGGGTGGCATGCAGGCAGGAGGTGGTATACAGGCAGGGGGTGGTATGCAGGCAGGGGTGGCATGCAGGCAGGGGGTGGCATGCGGGCAGGAGGTGGTATGCAGGCAGGAGGTGGTATGCAGGCAGGGGGTGGCATGCAGGCAGGAGGTGGTATGCAGGCAGGCAGTGGTATGCACCTCCTCATGCATTTGCATTACAGTGGATTGCACATGATAAGCTGCATAAGTACTACAAGCTGAATCAGGCCCATTATGCGGTATGTGCAATGGACCAGAAGCAGGAACAATTCTAGCCATGATGCTACATTTGATATACTACTGTGTGGCACCATGTCAGACCTGGGGGACGCGCAACTAAATATTCCTAAGTATTATTTCCTCATGATCACATTATTATTTTTTCAGAGGCTGAAGGAAGAGGAGAAGCAGCGCGACACTGAGTGGGACAGGCAGCGGCTGCTGGCGGGACGCGCTGCAATGACATTGGAGCAGCAAGAGGAAGAGTTTAGCAGGGAGATAAGGAAGAGACTGGATCAGTGTAACCAGCAGCTGGGCAGAGAACAGAAGGCACAGTGAGTAGCTGGCACCACCATTGCTCTGCCCATTAGAAAGCACACATACATTGAGTGGGCCTGAGTCGGACACAGCAGTGATATCAGGTGCAGCGCAGCAATGATTTTATTTGATGCATGCGTCCTGATTTGTAGGTCCGAATCTCAAACCCCAACGATCGTCACTGTTCCTAAAAGCACCTGGAGGCTTCTTTACAGGGCATATAATAGATAAATCAGTGCCAAACTAGTGTATATAAGTACATACATGTACAATCCATGGAAACTCTGTCATTCATCATGTGAAAAAGGGAAAATCATGTTTGCACCCGAATACTAGAACTGCAGTGATCCTATACCTAGGACACTAGATGTATGGGAGATTCTTACCTCTGCTAGCAGCTCAACACTGCTGATTGGACAGATCCTGTGGCTTGCCCAATCAGCTGTTCCCAAAAACTTTCTATGCCGATGGTAGCAGGCACCACAGCTGGACTGAGTCTCTGCAACTATTAGCATCACAAAGAACTACAATGAATGATAGAAGGGTTGACTCTTAGTATTTTAGTAAGTTAGTATTCAGGTGCCAACTCTATTTGTTCATTACCAGTGGCGGCTCTTAGTGTTGTAGGGTTTTCCCCACCAGCTGGTCCCCGAACCTGTACAATTCAATTGAAACTAGGGCCAGTGTATGCACAGCAGCAGCCATGGTACTGCACATGTGCAAAAACCTGGTTTCTATGGGCTGCATTAGCTGAAGTCCATAGAAGCCGGCTAGGGCAGCACAGTAAGGCAGGGAGTGGCTTCCTATAGGAAGCCAGCTCTCTACCTATCGCAGCCGAGACTGGCAGTCCCAGAGGAAGGGAACACCTCCCAATAAGGCTGCCTTACTGCGGTGACTGACAGGTAGGACTTCCAACAGGAAGTCACTTTCAGTCACAGTGAACTGTGAAGTCTCAAGGACTGCATCTGCCTGCACTATTGCTGACGAGCTGACAGAATTTACTGGGGAGCTGCAGTCCTGCAGCCCATAGGTAAAATCTGCCACTGTTACTGGGAACCTCTTCTCACTCTTGCAGTGATGGAGGACGGGTCTGACACAAAATGCAGTCAGGGGCTGGGCATCATTTCTAGCCATGCATTGGATTCTCTAGCACTGAGATGAATACCAATGCAGGGAAATCTCACCCCTATATATTGCAATGTACAGGTGTTTAATCACAGCCCATATAATACAAAAAACGCGGGACTTTAAATATTGCATAGGAAATTCATTTACCATGTATGGCCTGATACAGAATGTAATGTACACCTGTTTGCAGAGTCTATGTTGCGTGTATTCATAGTGCGCTTGCTCCAGAACCAGGGGAGACAGATTTGTGCACATTCCTATCGCATCTACACTTATAAGAGACAGGCTGTATCGGGGTGTATTCATGTTGGCAAAGCTCATTAAGGGTGTATAGACTATAGCAATGCAGGTTGGACATAAGCGGAAATGCAGACGTATTAAGGGACTCATTCAGATCTCATCACAGGCCAAATTTGTTCTCAAAATGTTCAAAACAATGCTGCATTGCAGGTGGGACAGATGTAACAAATGCAGAGAGAGTTATATTTGGGGTGAGGTGTATTGAAACTGGAATCTATAATGCAGTGTTAGAACAAAGCAGCCAGTATTTACTCTGCACAGAAACAAAATAACTCACCCAAATCTAACTCTTTCTGCACATATTACATCTGCCCCACCTGCAGTGCATCATGTTTTTTCCCATTTTCAGAATCAGCTCTGAATTAGTATCACTGCTGCCAGTCTATGCTGATGACAACGCGCGATCAGCTATGGCCGATGTGCATTCTTTTACATATCAATGCCAATATGAATAACTGGGATAGTACAGTTCTGTAAGGCATAAGAGAAGCTGGATGTCTCCTTGCATATCTGTTACTAATAAATGTCCATTTGTGTGTCATTGCAGCATGGAGTACCTGGATAAAGTTGTATACACCAACAGCCCAACCGCACATTTCCACTCTCAATTTAACACCACCAGTCGCTGAATGAAGTGATTCTGGGAGAAGCGGTCAGTGATCTGGCGGGGTCCAGTCTGCGGCCCACAGGTCCTCTCTATGGCTGGCAATGTTTGCATGCAATAAAAATACCTTATAGCAAGCACCGTCTCTTTATTCGCCTAGTAGATTTTTTCCCCTTCTTCCGCAGGTGATTCGGCGTACACATGATTCGAGGTGATTCAGCAGTGGGGGGGGGGGGGGGGGGGGCTTGGGCTGGCTGGCATTTATGGGCTCACTAGGCAGCGAATGTACGCTGCCTAGCGAGCCAACCTGAATCAGGCTTAAAATCTGGAGCCGTAAGGTAACTTTTCCACCCGCATCTAAAAAACAAAACTAAATTACTTTATCTGCCCTGCAATATGGAAAAAACTCATGTTTTTTTTAATAGAATCAAAAACACCTGGGATCCTATTCTGGTCCACACGCAACGTTGTGAATTTTGCAGCTTTGCATGTGGATTAAACGCCACTCATCGAATGATTTGGAAGGGACAACCAAAAATAAGACACTCTCTGGTGTCTTAGCCTTGCGTGTTCCCTGTACGGGAAGAGGGCGGGCCGCTGACATCCGGTGATGTCAGCAGTCCACCCCCAGCAGCCGTATTACTGCCTAATTTGAATGCGAACCCCCAGCGTATTCATAGGACCTCCCATGAAATGCTGGGTATTCCAATGAACGCGTCCCCTCACCGCACATGGGAATGCTTTGGGACATCTAAAGTTAATTATGTTTTTCCACATTGGTTGCAAAACATTGTTAGACCTAAACATTGGTACTGTGAAACTGATGTTAACCGATGTTTATATATTTTTTAAATAAACTGGATACCTAAGCATATTGTGGCCAGAGACCCCGGCACACGGGGTTAATGGCGCCACAGCACCCTCCGTACTGCGGCCGCCATCATGGACAGAGGGCGCTTGGCGCCAAAATTCTAAATGCATTGTAAATGTTAAGTGCACTTACTGTACTTGGTTGTTGTGTCCCAAGGGAATCCAGGGTCCTGTGTGGGCTGCTGGGTTCCCCCACAGTCTTACCCCAAAAACGGAATGCTTTCCCAGACATCCTTCAAGCTGGGAGCTGTAGGTATGGTAGCAGGGAACATCAGCTTTCCAACAAGCTGAGTGGATCCCTGGAGCTACATGGGGCTCTTCGTCGGCGGACAGGAGACCCGGGAGGGGATCAGGGCTTCCCATCTCTGGAGCTCACGTCTGGGCTAGAGGTGTTCAGCTGGTCCCCTGGCAGGCTCCTGGAAGTATGTTTTGGAGGGAAACCTTCCCCCTAGCCAGACAGACCGCCAACTGGGTGGTACCTGGCCCCCCAGGTGGGCTGTGGCTCAGAGGAGTAACCACTCCCCTCTGTCCATAGAGGACAATTCAGAGTGTGCATGTGCCCAACGCATGCACGTCTCTGGCACTTAAGATGATTGGTTGGAGACCACAGGGTGGGCTTACCCTCTGTTGTAATGTGTATTGGAGTAACATCAAAGGAGGGCTGCTGCCCTGTGTATATTTTACATTTGGAAGAAATTGGGATATAGACAAAAAAGGCGCAAAAGGTGGAGATACTTGAAAATGTGAGTTCGGAATCCTTCCCTTTCAGGGCGGGTTTTTTTTCTCTCAAGCCGGATATTGGTTAGCAGACCGTGATGAGACGTGAGACATAAAAATAAAATAAACACAATTACAATATAATCTTTGCGTAAATGTCTCTTAATATAAACTCCCTGTTGGGTAGTGTCATGAGTATATAAGATGAATTTGATTCCACGGGGCGTACCAAAACTCACGTTGGGTTATGGTGGTACTCCTCTCATCAAGGTTTCTTTGGTAGAGCCTCGGGGAAATCAACTTCTAAGCATCAAGTGAAGATGCTTAGAAGTTGATGCTTAGAAGTTGATTTCCCCGAGGCTCTACCAAAGAAACCTTGATGAGAGGAGTACCACCATAACCCAACGTGGTCAGGGGAGGAGGCAGCACTGAGGTTGCGCTGCTGCCTCCTCCACAGAAATGCTGAGCAACCTGGGTCCGACCCAGGTCATAACACATGCTTATATCCCAGGTCGGATTGCCAGGTTGCTGAACCTGAGATATTTAACTTGGCCCTTTCACACCACACATTGACCATGCAATAATGCAGGATCGACCCGTGTTATTTTTGCGGTGTGGAAAGGGTATAAAATGAACTTCTGAAATGATAAATCTTCCTTTTATTAAGTTTATTGCGATGAAACATTGTATAAGCACCCTAAAGGGTGCTTTTAAGCACCCAAATGGGTGCTTACAATGTTAAATGCACCCCCACGCCACCCCCCCACTATAAACGTGAACCCGAAGCGTGGCGAGCGCAGCGGTACGCGTCCTCCGACCTTTTCATACCCCCACTATCCACGTTGGCGTGGAGTTAAGAATAGAAAGCGTGGCGAGCGCAGCGGTACGCGTCCTCCGACCTTTTCATACCCCCACTATCCATGTTGGCGTGGAGTTGAGAATAGAAAGCGTGGCGAGCGCAGCGATCCCCGCGAGGGGACGCGGACACCTGTGAAGGTATCCGCTTCCGCTCGCCACGCTTCGGGCTCGGTGGCTCGCTGCGCTTGCCACACTTTCTATTCTCAACTCCACGCCAACGTGGATAGTGGGGGTATGAAAAGGTCGGAGGACGCGTACCGCCGCCCCTCGCGGGCTCGCTACGCTCGCCACGCTTCGGGTTCACGTTTATAGTGGGGGGGGGGGTGGCGTGGGGGTGCATTTAACATTGTAAGCATTAGGGTGCTTATACAATTTTTAATCGCATCGCATTGTATGGCATTGTATGGTATGCGATACGATGGGCGCCGCTATAATACACAAGTACCAGTTTATCTTGTTGTAGGCTTGCAGATCAGTTTATCTAGTTGTAGGCTTGCAGATCAGTTTATCTAGTTGTAGGCCTCCTTTCACACGTCAAAACTCCCTTGCCCTTAGGACAGTGGTTCCCAAATTTTGTGCCCAGGCTCTTTGGGCTGGGCATACTTGTCCACTCTACCAGAATGCCTGGGAGGCTCCTGAAAAATCAGATCCCCCTCCTGGCAAACCTCCCACATTTACCTGATACAGTAAATATCTGATGTTTTATGGGGGAACTGGCTGGCTACATGTTTGGTACATACTTTACCATAGGCATAGAGCAACTCACAGGCGGCAACCCACAACCCACCTGGACAATGCATGGGACACTACTGTAGGTCGCATGGCATATGCATACAGTAGCTCTGCTGCGCATCACGTACATGCCAGCACACAGGGAGCAGCCACTGCCCAGCAGCCCGCACCAGGCAGAAAGCAGCCTCCAGCCCAGCCCCGCAGCCATTGTACCCGAGCCAAAGTCACTGGGAAGCGCTAACTGGTCTCCACGGTGACAGCTGAGGATCTTGACCTCTGCACGGGCAGGGGAATGTCACTCCGCTTCTTTCTGCCTCTGCCGCGTTGCGCCGGGCGGCGTAATCTGCCTCAGTCATCACGTCCGCTACCTAGTGAGTACACGCGCGGAAGCTGCGGGAGAAAGGGGTACACTTCCGGGAGTCCGTGAGATGTCCCAGGATTTCGGGAGTCTCACGGACATTCCGAGAGAGTCGGCAACCCTGAAATAAATAAATAATATGCCCCTTCCTTATGATACCACATCCTTAATTTGTGTGCTTTGTAACTTTATTGAATATGCGAGGGCACAAATAAAGATTTTGCAGGACGGCGTCGGAAATCTTAGCACAGGCCCTGTGAAATAGGTCACTCTGTAATCGCTCCCTGTGTATATGGCCCATCATCAGTGGCAGGCTGACAGCAGAGGTCATGCAGCATGCAGAGAGCCGGAGAGAGGTAGTCACGTGTCACAGCCAAACCAAAGCCTACGTCACGGCCACGCCTCTCTCCTCCCGGAAGAAGGGCACGGTCGTTTTCAAAAGTTATGCGGTCAGCTGACAACGTCAGTAAGAGCCCGGATTGTGGAGGTCGTTGTCATGGAGGGGTCCGGGAGCGAGTTCTCGGATATAGACGGGAATAAGATAACCCTCCATCAGAACTCGTACGGCGACAGCTGCCGGGAGATCACAGTCACCAGCCCCAAGCTGTCCCTGCGCTCCCTGACCGGCTGCACCTGCGGGGTCTGGCTGCTGGCCTACGCCGCCTTCCTGTACACCCAGCACAGCGCCGTGCTCACTGCCGCGATCCTCTGCACCGTGCTGGGGCTGCTCCTCTACCTGCACCTGTTGAAGGTGGAGCAGGAGTCGCTGCTGCTGCTGGGCTCGCTGGGGATACAGCAGACACTGAGCTACGCCTCGGGCAGGGAGAGCACCGTCTTCATAGAGATGTGCCGGGTGCGGGACGTGGTCATCAATGAGGGGATCTCCATGCAGAGGGTCATCTACTACCTGTGCATCCTGCTGGGGGACCCCTCCGACCCCCGGGGGCTCTCACAGGTCATCCCACTCTTCCATAACTCCCAGCCGCGCCTGGACTGCCTACAGGAGATCTACAGAAGCTGCCAGGAGGTCCTGTCTAAGAGGGGCAGCACAGAGACCCAGGATACAGGGGTAAGGAGATCCTGTACCAGAGGGGCAGCACAGAGACCCAGCATGGAGGGGTCTGAAGGTACCAACCCAGAGGGCCATCACTGACACCCAACATAGAGGGGTCAGGAGGTCCTATCCCATAGGACCATCACTGAGACCCAACATGGAGAGGTCAGAGGCTCTTGTCCCTGAAGGACAGCACTGAGACCCAACATGGAAGGGTCAGAAGCTCTTTTCCATGAGGGACAGCACTGAGACCCAACATGGAAGGGTCAGAAGCTCTTTTCCCTGAGGGGCAGCACTGAGACCCAACATGGAAGGGTCAGAAGCTCTTTTCCCTGAGGGGCAGCACTGAGACCCAACATGGAAGGGTCAGAAGCTCTTTTCCCTGAGGGGCAGCACTGAGACCCAACATGGAAGGGTCAAAAGCTCTTTTCCCTGAGGGACAGCCCTGAAACCCAAAATGGCTCTTTTCCCTGAGGGACAGCGCTGAGACCCAGCATGGAGTGGTCAGAAGCTCTTGTCCCTGAAGGCAGCACTGAGAGTGACCAGGAGGTCCTTCCCTGAAGGTCCAAGTCGCATAACCATGCACTGTTGTCTTGGAGTGAAGAGGAATTGTCCCTAAAGATTAATCCTGTTTTGATTGTTCTCCACTCATTTAAATCCTAATTTATATAGCATATTTTTGATTGATTATTATATGTGTTTTAGAAATACTGTATTAGGTAACTGGATCACATGTTAATGGATGTGTATTAAAGTTATACCATTTGAATAATAACTGCTGCAAACACTCATTATGGAGCCTATTAATTATTAAGCAACAATGCCCTCTTGCCTGATTGGCTTGCAATTCTAGAGAAGGCCAGTGTTTGGTGCTACCATCGATGTTTAATGCCATTGATTTTTTTAATCCACTGATCCTTCGTATCAGGGACAAACTGCTTTAAACTAGCTCTAACCTACCATATACGTTTCTGCTAATTAGCTACAGAGAAAGTTAATACTGACAGGCAATGCACATGCATGAACCTGGTTAATAAATACTTGCTCACAGGAAGTGGTTGAGTGATCCAAATAAATTACTCTTCACAATCCGTATCATCTACTGTAGGGACTAATGCCAAGTGAAAATGTCATTAGTACATGCAATGAATCACCGAAACATAGTACATAGGTCCCTATGAATTTAGTTTTAAAGGGTAAACTTACTGAGATGGGAGATCTATTAAAGATGGTATGTTGCCCATAGCAACCAATCAGATTCCATCTATCATATGTGCTAAATAAATAAGTATAATCTGATTGGTTGCCAGGGGCACCATCCTCTCTTCAAAAGAACTCCCATCTTCGTAAAGGTCTTTTGTCTCCTTTTTTTTTTTTTTTTTTTATTGAAAAAGCAGGTCTTTATTGTACATAACAAATACAAAAAAACAGATGATAACAATTATAATATATATATATATATATATATATATATATATATATATACCATGTCACAGCACAGCCAAAACACAGCACACATGCAAACAGTATAGTACATATTATAAAGTACAGTACAAGATAAACTTGCGCTATAGACTATACTATGCATTCTAATGTTACAGTGTTCGCGAAAACCACCCAAAAAAGTGGGTCCCGGGGACCCTTCACTTCTAAAAATTGGGGTCCTACCGGACCTTTTCTGGGTCCCAACGGAATAAAGCCTCCTCTCCCCAGCATGGCACATGTGGGTTGGGGGGGTAAGTATCAATTGGCCCACTTGCATAAAAATACATATATACTAGAAATGATATAAATCTGAAAACAGTGGACAGTGCGCAAAAAATTTAGCGCATGTTTTTTTGCCCAGTACACATTACAGCACACACCGTAATGCCCAGTACACATTACAGCACACACCATAATGCCCAGTACATATAGAACACACCGTAATGCCCAGTACACATTATAGCACACACTGTACTGATCATTGCCCCCCACATCCACCACCACAGTGTACTGATCGTTGCCCCCCCATCCACCACCACAGTGTACTGATCCTTGCCCCCCATCCACCACCAGAGTGTACTGATCATTGACCCCCCCATCCACCACCAGAGTGTACTGATCATTGCCCCCCATCCACCACCAGAGTGTACTGATCATTGCCCCCCCCCCATCCACCACCAGAGTGTACTGATCATTGACCCCCCCCCCATCCACCACCAGAGTGTACTGATCATTGCCCCATTTACCACCACATTGTACATGCTGCTCAGCAGAGTAGGTGAGCGGGCTATCAGCACGGCGGGGGACTGGATGTGGCTGGAATAGCTGACACGCTGCTCTGAGTTTCTTTAGCCACATCCAGTCCCCCGCCACCCTGACAGCCCGCTCACCTACTCTACTGAGAGCGGCTGTTACAGCCGCATCCCATCCTGTCCCCCCCGCTCTCAGCAGCGGAATGAACTTACATGGCGGGGAGCGGCCGAAGGACGCACAGTGACTCTGACACAGTAACCTGCTCTCAAAATGCAGGGCGCGCGGCTTAAGGGTGCGCAGCAGCAGCAACCCGTAAAACCTACAGTGATTGGCTGCCGGGCGGCCACTGTTCAATGATTGGGTCCCGGCGGCTGCTGCTGTGATTGGCTCACAGCGGCTTACAGGTTTAGTACAGCGCGTCCTCGGGGACCCCTTTAGTTTTAAAATCTGAGTCCCCGGGGACGGTTTTAGGGTAAAACACGCGATATAGCGCGTTTTTGCGAACCCTGTGTTAACATTACACAACCGTATACAAGACTAGGGGGGTGAGGGAGGGGAAATAACAAGCCTGAAGCTTTATTGATCAGACAGACCCATATAAGGGGAGGACAATAAATAGAAAGACATCAAAAAACATCAGACATTGTGAAGTGAGGAGGAAGGGGTCACGGTCCCAAACAGTTCAAACAAGGGGAAAGGACCAGAAGAAGGGGGGTTTAGTCCTCTTCTTCCTCAGGGCTATCCCTAATGGAATAGTCTCTGAGCAGGCTGTGCACCAGCCTGCAGCAGTCCTGGACAGATATTCTCTCCCTCCTCAGTATGAGACAATTCCTTACACAGTTTATAAGGCGCCAGGCCTCCTGGGTCGCCCCATACGTATGGGTGCCTGGGATAGTCTGTACAGTACCAAAAGTTACGAAAGACAGTTCCTGGGCACGGAGACTTTGAGTTCAGTCTCTAGGGCAGGCATGTCCAAACTGTGGCCCTCCAGCTGTTGTGAAACTACACATCCCAGCATGCCTTGCCATAGTTTAAGCATTCCTTAATGGCAAAACTGTGGCAAGGCATGATGAGACTTGTAGTTTCACAACATCTGGAGGGCCATAGTTTGGAGATGCCTGCTCTAGGGCATCCAACAACAACTGTGCGTAGGTGCAGTCCCAGAAGTGGTGCATAGATGTTTCCTCGTGAACGAAGCATCAGGGACAATGGGGTTTATTCTAGTTAATTCTTTCTGACAAAATCCTTCTTAGATGGACAAAACCATGTGCACTGCAGGGGGGCAGATGTAACATGTGCAGAGAGAATTAGATTTGGGTGAGTTTTTTTGTTTCTGTGCAGGGAAAATACTGACTGCATGATCTTACACTGCAATATAGATCTCACTTTGAAGAAAAACCCCACCCAAATCTAATTCTCTCTGCACAAGTTACATCTGCCCCCCCTGCAGTGCACATGGTTTTGTCCATCTAAGAAGGATTTTGTCAGAAAGAATGAACTAGAATAACCCCCAATGTCTGTACCTACACAAGTTTCAGAAGCAGGGCTTAAAGTGGTCATGCAGAGGTGGGGGAACTAATTTCTCTATGCCACCTAATAACCTTCCCTCCCCTACCCCCGTTAGGCATAGACAGGGCCAGTGGTAAAGTTTTTGGCATCCCCCTGCAAACTAGAATGCTTTTCTGTGAGAATTACTGTGCACTCCGTTCCACCCTGTTCCCCCTCACTTTAACCCCTGTTCGGGAGTGCATGAATGACTGCTGAGGCAAGTTCCCCCTGGATGGCCATCCATGACATGTCCTTGTGTCTATGTGTGAGCCTTTTGGAGGCCACATACTCCCAGACAAACCTTACAGTCGCTGAAGGGAGCCCTGAAATCGGTTCCTTAATGTCTTTGGCTCGTTGCCTCCACCGGCTCCTGATGCAATATAGTTCTGCCCAATATTATATGTGAGAAATATATGTCAAATTCAGTATATCCATGCCATCCCTAATATATGTAGAGTATGGGGGAACTTTTCTAAGATGGGAGTTCTATTTCACATGTGATGTTGCTATGGGCAACCAATAAGAATCTACTTCGACTTATTTAGCAGCTTCTAGAAGATAATAGATAATATCTGATTGGTTGCCTAGAGCAACATCCCATCTGTAATAGAACTCCCCTCTTAGTAAATTCCCCTCTCTGTTTCTGCAACCCCTCAAAGCACCAAGGGATCATTATAAAGACCAGACTCCGCTGGTCTTTCCCAAACTGGATGCTGCAGGGGTTCCATGGGTTGGTGGTCCAGTACCAAATAAAATTTATATCAAAATCAGTGGACCAAACGAAGCGTAACCCTGTCCACCACCACAATTGAACCTAAAGGTGACCGATAAGTACAGTTTCCTTTGCTAAAATTTTCAATAAAAAAAACTGGCCTTAAAAAAAAACAAAAAAAAAACTTTGGTATGGGATCCCTATGGTCAGGATGCTGACGGCCAAAATACAGACGGCGGCATCCCAACTGACATAATCTCGCAAAATTTTGTTCAGTATTATAACCCTAACCCTCCACTCCTGCAACCTACCTTAACCCTCCCCCTCCTATGCCTTAACCCTAACCCTCCCCTTTTACACCTTTATCCTACCCCCCCCCCCCCCACAGCCTATCTGCCCCACCACAGCCTAACCCTTACCTCACCCCCTCTCCCTCCTGCTGCCAAACCCTCTTACCCCCACCCCACAGCCTGGCCGTTACCTCCGTTTCTCGCAGCCTAACCCTTATCCCCCCCCCACACACCCTAACCCTATGCCTAATGATTGCTGGTGGAAGATCTGCAAGGCAATTGCAGATCATCTAAATAATTACTTTTGCTCCATATTCACTATAGAAGGAGAAGGGAAGGGACCACAGTTAAGTTGCAATGACAGTCATAAAAATAAGGTAGATGTAAGTACGTTTACTAGGGAGAAAGTCCTAACAGAACTTTCAAGACTGAAAGTGGATAAATCAATGGGGCCAGACGGAGTGCATCCAAGGATACTAAAAGAACTAAAAGATGTGTTGGTAGCGCCATTAACAGATTTATTCAACCAGTCATTATATACAGGTGCAGTTCCAGAGGACTGGAAAAGAGCAAACGTAGTTCCACTTCACAAAAGCGGAAGCAAAGAAGAAGCAAGTAACTACAGACCAGTGAGCCTTACATCAGTAGTAGGGAATTTAATGTAAACACTATTAAAAGAAAGAATAGTGGAATATCTTAAATTAAACAACTTACAGGATCTAAAACAGCATGATTTTATTGCAGGGAGATCATGCCAAACAAGTCTCATTGACTTTTTTGACTCTGTGACCAAAATACTAGATGAAGGGGGGGCTGTAGATGTGGCATATCTAGACTTTAGTAAGGCATTTGACACTGTCCCACATCGCAGGCTGCTAAATAAACTTGAAAGTGTGGGATTGGATTATAAAACAATTAAATTGATAAGATCCTGGTTGCAGGATAGGAAACAGACAGTTGTAGTAAATGGAGTGCATTCTATGGAGGGACATGTTACCAGTGGAGTACCCCAGGGATCTGTACTTCGACCAGTGCTCTTTAATATCTTTGTTAGTGACATTGCAAATGGTATTGAAAGGAAAGTATGCCTTTTTGCAGATGACACAAAGATATGCAACAGAGTAGACACACCAGGAGGGGTAAATCATATGACCGATGATCTAAGTAAACTTTAAAATTGGTCAAGGGCATGGCAACTACAGTTTAATGCTAAAAAATGCAAAATTATGCACTTGGGACTCAAAAACCCAAAGGCTCACTATAGTATCAAGGGTACTATAATGGAAACGGTACTTGTTTCCTAGCACGGCCACCATCTTATGGATTGTGTACCTTTAAGTTAAGGTACACGATCCACACGATGGACCCGATTTCCTTTGAAATCAGGTCCATTTTGCCGGCTAGGACACAATATCGGGGGCATCGCGTCGGTCGGGACCATTAACATTGGTCCCGACGCGACCGACGCGATGCCCCCGATTTTCCCATAGGCTTCAATGTTAAAAAATATTTTAACATTGAAATCGTGTCGGGAAAGGTAAAATATCGGGGGCATCGCGTCGGTCGGGACCATTAACATTGGTCCCGACGCGATGCCCCCCGATTTTTCCATAGGCTTCAATGTTAAAATATTTTTTAACATTGAAATCGTGAGAAAATGTGAAAAATGTGAAATGGGCCAATATGACCCATTTCACATTATAGATGTCCCCGTCGTCACCCCACGATAGACGCCAACCCGAAGCGTGGCGAGCGCAGCGAGCCCGCGATGGGCGGCGGTGCGCGTCCTCCGACCTTTTCATTCCCCTACTATCCACGTCGGCGTGGAGTTGAGAATAGAATAGTGTGGCGAGCGCAGCGAGCCACCGAGCCCGAAGCGTAGCGAGCCCCGCGAGGGGACGCGTATAACTTCACAGGTATACGCGTCCCCTCGCTTCGGGCTCGGTGGCTCGCTGCGCTCGCCACACTATTCTATTCTCAACTCCACACCGACGTGGATAGTAGGGGAATGAAAAGGTCGGAGGACGCGCACCGCCGCCCCTCGCGGGCTCGCTGCGCTCGCCACGCTTCGGGTTGGCGTCTATCGTGGGGTGGGGTTTACGCCGTTAAATTTGGGGGGGTTGGGAATATTTTACATTGAATCCAATGTAAAATCGGGTCCCAGGGACCCGATTTACATTTCATTCAATCAAAAAATCGGGTCTAAAATCGGTCGGTCGCGTCGATCGCATCGCATGCGACCAAATCGCATGCGATGCGATCGACCCGATTTTTCCGACACGACCACCCCGATGTAAATCGGTGTGGCTGTGCTAGGAAACAAGTACCATGGAAACTACTGAGGAGGAAAGAGATCTAGGAGTCACTATTTCAAGTGACTTAAAGGCAGAGAAGCAATGTAGCAAAGCAATGAGGAAGGCAAGTCAGAAGCTTGGTTGCATAGTAGCAGAAAAAAAATCGTAATAATGCCACTTTATAGGTCATTGGTACGACCTCATCTAGGGCCAGATTCTCTAAGCTTCAAAAGTGATAAAATGGAGAGTGATAAACAGCCAGCCAATCAGCTCCTGCCTGACATTTTTCAAACACAGTCTGTGACATGGCAGGTAGGAGCTGATTGGTTGGCTGTTTATCACTCTGGATTTTATCACTTTTGAAGATTAGAGAATCTGGCCCCTAGAGTACTGTGTTCAGTTCTGTGTTCAGTTCCATATCTCCAGAAGGATATAAATATATTAGAGACTGTCCAAATAAAGGCAACTAAAATGGTGCATGGCCTACATCACAAAACATACCAGAAAATACTAAAATATCTTAATATGTATACTTTAGAGCAGAGAAGGGAAAGGGAGGACATGATAAAAACTTTCAAATATATCAAGGGTTTTAACAAGGTACAGGTGGGAGACATTCTTCACAGGAAGATGAGCAACAGAACACGGGGACATGCACTGACACTGAGGGAGGAAGATTCAGGGGAAATTTGAGTAAAGCTGCCCATACATGGTCCGTTTAACGGATCCGTTTGGGACTTAAATAGCACGCATCGCATCGGATCGCATGCCTTGTGCATGCATTGTGCATGCACTGCGATCCGATGCGATGTGTAGCTAGTACAAAAAGTATGTGCAGCACATACTTTTTGTACCGTACTATGTGATGCGCGGGAGCGCGCATCGCATAGTACAGAACGGAGTCGGTCCACAACGGACCGTGTATGGGCTCCTTAAGAATTACTTGTAGATAAGTGGAATAGCCTCCTATCAGTGGTGGTAGAGGCAAATACAGTAGAACAATTTAAACATGCTTGGGATAGGCATATTGATATCCTTACAAAAAAATAAGGATTAAATATGGTTTGAGGTAACATGTTTAAAAAAGGGGAAGACTAGATGGGCCAAGTGGTTCTTATCTTCCGTCAAATTCTATGTTTCTATTGCCTGCATTCAGACCTCAATCGGTTAGCTTTGATGGTGTGGTTCTTGAGACGGCCCTATTAAGAAAGAATATATTCGTGCCAAAGCCGGCTTGCGAGCCTGAACCATAGACTTGGCTACATTTTCGGAGAAGCCCTTCTTCTTAAGACGGCTGTCTCAAGAACCACACCATCAAAGCTAACCGATTCAGGTCTGGATGCATGCAAGTTCTGAAGAAGAAAACAGGAGTTATGAAAAAAAACCTACCTTAGGCTAACTTCCTTTCTTCAAGGTTCCTGGGCCCACAGGGCACCCTCCCTGACATGCCTGCTGTAAATGGGGCATATGCGACCTTGGTCATCAGTCCCTTTCCTTTTTGTTTGAGTGATTGTGTACCGTGACTATAATTTGTCTTCTGTCCTTCTCTGCTTCCTACTGGGACTTGTTATCTAAACTGAGTGACCTAGCATGGAGGCGGAGTTATAGGGGAGAGGAGCCAGGCATGATGGGATGCCTAAAGCTTTGGAGAATGGTGCCTGGTAATCTGGATCTGCCTACAACCCCGATGTTAACCCTGTGGGCCCAGGAACCTTGAAGAAGGGGAGTTAACCGAAGGTAGGTTTTAACTCCCATTTTATATATATACTAGGTGTTTCATCACGCCCTACGGGCGCTCTTCACACTGTCGGAAGCTGCATGCTCTGCCAGGGGTTAACATGCTTTGCCAATGGGGTTACATACTGTGGCTGGGATTAACATGTGCTGTCGATGGGGTTACATACTCTGGCAGGGCGTACAGTGCACTGCCTGAGGGTCGGCATGGCTGCCTGCCCTTAGTTCGCTGCCGCTGGTCCCTTTGGACTCGGAGAGGGGAGTCGGGCACCACTGGCCGTACCGCTGCTGACTTCCAGCAGGTGGGGGACAGGGGGGTGGGTGCTTCTGCCTGTGCTCAGTGTGCTGACGCTGGTCCATTAGGAGGGGGGGGGGTCGGGCACCACTGCCCACACGGTGGCTGACTTCCATCAGGCAGCAGTAGGGGGACAGGGGGGGCACCGCTGGTCCGTTAGGGGGAGAGGGGGGGGGGTCGGGCACTGCTGCCTGTGATGCTGGTGCTGCTGACTACCAGCGGGGGGGGGGGGGGGAGTATGGTCAGGCACCACTGCCTGCCCTCAGTGCGCTGCTGATGGTCTGTTAGGAGGGGAGGGCACCACTGCCCACACTGCTGCTAACTTCCAACAGGCAACAGGAGGAGGGGGGGAGGGGCACCACTGGTCCATCAGGAGGGGTTTATTGGAACTCCGGGAAATTTTGTTTGCTTACCAAAAATCAGTAATCGTGATTTCAATCAATCTACATTGCAAAAAATCTGAGCAGTCTAAGGGCGGGATTCTCTAAAATCCGCAGCCCTCTTCGCCGGCCACCGCATTTCTAATGACCGCATATTCTCTAAAATATGCGGTAACGCAAGGGACAGCTCTTGCGGTAAGAGCTGTCCCTTGCGATGCGGCGCCGTTGCTGGACTTCCGGGTCTATGACCCGGGAGTCCGTCTGCGCATGCGCAGACTGACGCGCCGGCCGCAGGGCATGCTGGGAGGGATCCGTGACGGATCCCTCACACACCGCTGCGGTAAGAAGCCCATAGGCTGCTGCAGGGAACCGCCAGCTTTTGCTGGCGATTCCCTCCGCAGTGGTGACACTGCGGAGGGAGGTTAGAGAATACAGAAATGCGGTAAAAACCCCGATAACTGGGTTTTTACCGCATTTCTGTAATAGAGAATCTCCCCCTAAGGCATGACAGGGTTCAGTGAATTAATGTTTGCGTGACGCAAAAAATTTCCCAAAATTACAACTGAAGCTAAATCAGGCCCATATTTTGGAAGCTTGGCCAAAAGTATGAGATGTGTTTAAAGCTGCCCACACACGTTAAGTTTCTTTAATTATATGGCCATTTCCAACCGATCGGAACGACCAATCGTTCAAAAACATACCATGTGTGGGCTTGATGACGATTTGATGTGAGTGCCCGCAGGTCTGCTGATCTCTTCAGCAGGCGGATAGATGAACGGCCCATCATGCAGGATCATGGCCACATAGTTCCATGTGTAAGCATGATGAACGATGCGGGCACCTCCGCCCACCCACTATTGCAACTCCACACCCCGCCACACGACCTCTGCACCCCTGCCGCTAGCAGACAGGGAGAGAGGGCAGCAGTGGGCAGGAGATTTCAGATGAATACGGCTGCCACTGAATGGCTGAGAGAGCTCTGTCAGCCAATCAGCGGCAGCCCATTAATTTGAAAAAGGGGGCCGCTGATTGGCTGAGAGAGCTCTCTCAGCCAATCAGAGGCGTCCCTATTTCACGGGAAATCTACTCCCAGCCACCGGCCTCTCCATCTGTCTGTGAGTGGCAGTGGGATGCAGATGTGTGGCGGCAGTCAGAGGTGCATTGGCGGGCAGAGTGGCAGACCCCGAGCACCCCTGATCATGGCCACACTGAACGATTGAGTGAACCCTCTGATCGTTTATTCAATCGTTCTGTGTGTGGCCATGATCATGGGTGTTCTGGATTTTAAAGGAAATTGGATAGATATCTGATTCGATCTGATATCTATCCATGTGTGGGCATATTAAGACTTTAATTATGACTCTTACCTGGACTTTTATGTTGCTGCTGGGATTCCTGTTTGAACCCTCCGTGGTCTGAGATTTGACAGGTCCAGTACAGTTCAACCATGTTAAGAACATAATATATTATATTTAATGTTCAGTAGATCACCTGCCAATCAGTATATTTTTTCCCCCATTCCCTAAAAGGGTATGGGTCATAGGATTGACTGTAATAAGGTCGACTGTCAATCAGGGTTTCCGACTTTCAAAAAATCCTCTCCGGGAGAAGCCCGGAGAGGAATCTTGCATTACAAGTTTTGGGGGTGGGGCTTAAATGTGACATCATTAAGCCCCGCCCCCATTACGGCAAATAGCTGAAAAAACTGATATCCATGGAGGGGGCGGGGCTAAAATGACACAATTGTGCCGTTTTAGCTCCGCCCCCTCCCCTGAGACCCGCGGATTGCGGCATATAAATGCCGCGATCGGGGGGGCTCAGTGGGGGTCCCCCTGATTCCGGGAGGGTTGCCCACCCTTCCGGGGGCCGGGAGGAACGACCCGATTTTCGGGAGACTCCCGCAACCCTGCTGTCAATAGGTCAACCACTATTGGTCGGCAGGCCATAGGTCGACACTTGAAAAAGGTTTGGCATGGGCAAAAGCTGTACAAAAGCAAAATATCAACATGGACACAGTATAAGTGTATCAAGGGTGTAATTCTGGTTGATTTGGCAAGGTGCGAAGCTCCAAGCTTACCGAGTCCTTACAATGCCGCCCACGGCGAATGCATGCCCCTCCCCCCTGCCGCTGTTTCTCCTCGTGTCATGAAGACACATGCCCGCAGCAGGGGAAATCATTTGATGGTCGCGATCATTGAATGATTTCCCCGGCTTTCGAAATATAAGTCAGTGGAAATTGCAAATCGCCGTGGCCGTTTGCATTTGGGACCTGCGCATGCACAAACCCCGACCATTGGGGCAGGGGCCGATTTCGGTTCACTGCGAGCGTATCAGAATCGGCCCCCAAGTGTATGTGGCAGAAAAACTAAATCCCCTGCTTACAATAGGGAGGTATTTCCCTTGACGTTCCTTTGCATTCTGAGTATTGTTTTATGTTATTTTTCTAGTAGTATTTGTGAATTCGCTGACAAAGGCTCGCATTCATACCCATGGATAATTCTGAGGATTTTCTTTTAGTAAAGCAGAGACCAAAGTGGGCGTATAAAGAGATCGCTGCTGCATTGTCTGAAAGAAAAGATGAATTGTATTCCTGAATCTGAACTCCCACTAAAACCCATTTTATCCTGGAGTTATTTGTCTGTTGCTGAACTTAGCGCCAATTATAACATGTCACTGACATGAACTGATGAAATGAGCTCCGGCTAATTCCTGCAGAACTCTGGGGTAGGTGTATTAAGCTACATTATGTGGGAGAAATGCTATCGATGCACATTGTGTGTGCTGATGCTGCTTCTCCCACATGTTTGAGGTTGGAAGCGATAATGCCGATAATGCAATGCATTGACCTTTCCGACACCTGCCGCTATCGATTTTGAGTTTGACAGGGGCAGGTCAATGATCGACAGATGCCCAATGCCAACATCTGAGATCCACCACTCACAGGAACATTGGGCACATATCAGTTTTGACCATCAGACATCCCTATGCTGTCTCAGACAGAGCGCCTCTCCTAAGATGTCAGGACCTCTCCAGCCAGTGGCGTAACTATGGGGCCACAAACCCCGCGGCGGATTGGGGGAGCCAGCACCGGCGGGGTCTGCGGCAGGCGCACAGTGCACACTGAAAGGGCTCCCCGCCAGTCACCAGGTAAAGTTCTGCGCTAGCAGCCAGGGCACTTCTCCCCACTGTGGCAGCCGTCACAGCCACCGGACGGTGCTGAAGCGCCATAATGGGCTACGGCTGAGTCTGACTGTGAATCTGTCTCTGGCACGCAGGCTGCAGAATCAGGCAGAGTCTCAGCCGCAAAGGGAAGAAACCATCAGGCGCCGTATGTACACAAGACAACACTTTATTAATAAATATAATCAATATTTATAAAATCACTAGTTACCCACCCCGGCTTCGCACGGGAAGCACTAATTATCTATAGCCAGATGACTTCTGGTGGATGGATGGGGGCGGTCATGTGACAAAGGGGGGGCTGACGTCACATGACATACTGACTTTTATCTGTGAAGGGAAAATAAAATCATTAAATGGTGAGCGACCATCGAAAGATTTTTCTCCCGTATGGCCAAATGCAAGCGGATGTGAAAGCGTACACATCCGCTGACATGCTAAAGTGGGGATTCACGGGGGAGTTTGGCAGGGCGGCGTTTAACTGCAAATATATGCCCACAAAAAAAGGCTTTTTTCCAATCGCACAGGTGAGGATATCTGTGTATGTGATATAACCCTTTCATATAATGAGACTTTAAAATAAGTCTTTATTTTAGGGTGTGCTGCCACTAGAACAGAAGAATAGATACAATTTTTGAGAAAGAGAAGGCTGTCATTAGTGTGGCCCCTGGTAAAGAGAGGTGGTTTTAATAAAAATTAACTTTTAATTATTACATCTTAAAATGACGACATATAAAACACATAACATACATGGGTAAATTTTTGACAAGGTAAGGATAAAAAAGGTATGAATCCTTGCTTAGTGTGTTTCGATATCCCTTAATGAAAGTTACGGACAGTGGTTGTATCAGTGCCACACTCGATGGGTGCACTGATCACTGCCTTTAATAATATCACAAGTATCCCCACTGTTTGGGCCCCCTCACATTTATTTTACGATGATTTGGTGTGTCTTGTTTCAAATCGCCTGGTGTGTATCCACACGCAATTTCCTATGCAATAAATTGGTTGGATAAGGAGTATTATACTTCCTCAATTAAATTGCATTACAAAAGACAGATATGCCACTGTAGGTGTATGAAAGAGGCCGCAGTGAGGTTGGTGAGGCGGATTCCGGTATTTTGCCTATAGCATATGCCGCTCATACACTACCAAACTCGGGCTTTTATAAATACAGTTGGTTGGTTGGCTGTGGATATGGTGTAAGACACTGTTTATGATGCGTTTGGTTCACCAATCATAGGCAGGCAGTATGGACGCCGGACTCCTTTAGCAGCACAAACGGCTGGCTGCTGTGCAGCAGGACTGGAGGAGATCGTGGTCAGGGTCTGACCCCACGACTCCTGTCCGATAGTCTCTCTAGTACTGCCTGTGGTGCGCAACAATCACAAATCAAAATACATTGTGTATTGGGGAAGGGATATGGGAGTTTAGCACACTAAGTGTGTGTGGTCCACGCGCGTATCGCCGTTAGCTTCATCAGGACCATTCTACCATTATACAATGTATTTTGATTTGTGATTGTTACGCACCACAGACAGTACTAGAGAGACTATCGGACAGGAGTTGTGGGGTCAGACCCTGACCACGATCTCCTCCAGTCCTGCTGCTCAGCAGCCAGCCGTTTGTGCTGCTAAAGGAGTCCGGCGTCCATACTGCCTACCTGTAACATCAGCGTGTAACCGGAATACAAAGTTGCACTGACAGGGGGAGCCGCACTGTGACCATCACACTGCGGTGTCTCCCAGTGTAACACCGGCATACACCCTACAATAACACTGCCCGTGTGTATCCCCGGAGAACAGACAGGTGTACAGAGAGAACCTGGGCGTATGAGCGGCATGCTATAAGCAAATACTCCTGCCGACCTCATTCACCGTTAGGAGCTCCTCCACGTATTTACAGCCGAAGTGCTACCGAATACAAATAAATAAACTGTAATATTCAGTAAAAATTCTAATATATGAACCAACCAATTTATTGTACCAATCTCCATTGTGGGTACACACTGGGCGATTGTGATAAGACGCATTTAATCACATGATAATAATTTTAAGGGGACTCACCCAGTAGGGGCCCACTGTATATTATCCCCACACCTTTTTCTCCAATACAATGATTATTGATGAACCAAACGCATCATAAACAGTGTCTTACACCATATCCACAGCCAACCAACAAACCAACTGTATTTATAAAAGCCAGAGTTTGGTAGTGTATGAGCGGCATATGCTATAGGCAAAATACCCGAATCCGCCTCACCAACCTCACTGCGGCCTCTTTCATACACCTACAGTGGCATATCTTTCTGTTGTAATGCAATTTAAGTGTAATACTCCATATCCAACCAATTTATTGCATAGGAAATTGCGTGTGGATACACACCAGGAGATTTGAAACAAGACACACCAAATCATCGTAAAATAAATGTGAGGGGGCCCGAACAGTGGGGATACTTGTGATATTATTGAAGGTAGTGATCAGTGCACCCATCGAGTGTGGCACTGATACAACCACTGTCCATAACTTTCATTAAGGGATATCGAAACACACTAAGCAAGGATTCATTCCTTTTTATCCTTACCTTGTCAAAACTTTACCCATGTATGTTATGTGTTTTATATGTCGCCATTTTAAGATGTAATAATTAAAAGTTAATTTTTATTAAAACCACCTCTCTTTACCAGTGCGCCACACTAATGACAGCCTTCTCTTTCTCAAAAATTGCAAATATATGCAGCCTAGCGCACAGGTCTGAATAAGGCCTAAATAACCAGCCAACCAGCTCCTAACTGTCATGTTGCAGGAAGTGTTTGAAAAATGACAGCATCATTTTCAGTTGTACACCGTATTACAGAGCGATGAGTGATGGCGGGCTTGCCGGCAGCCTGTGTTATCACGCATGTCATGCAGGGATGTTACATGATGCTCAGCTACTTACCTAGCACTGAATATGTCAGGTACGAGTAAATAAAACAAGCCCGTGCAAGTGGGTTTGGCGTACCATAAACACAAAGGGCCTCATCCACTGCAGCCTGACGTTCGGCTGCACCTGCGGGCCGCATTGAGTGCTTGTAGACTCTGTGATGGGTCAGTGGGCACAGCTTACAATGAGGTCAGGGTAATCTCCGGATGAGGTAAGTTGTCATTGTCTGTGAGTAACATAGGAAAATGAATGATGAAAATATCTTATGTTAAAAAAATATATTTTTAAATCATGTATAAATTTACATTAAAAAATATATTTTTTTTTTAATAAGTAAGTCTAAAATTCCAGGGTCATAGGGTTGATTTCAGGAAGGTTGACATGCATTGGGTCAAACACTGAAGGTCGACATGGTACTAGGTCGACATCTTATAAGGTCGAAATTAACTTAGGCCGACTGGGTCATTGCTGTGATAAGCATCAGTAATAAAGAACTGCTCTAGGGCTGGATCATAAATAGGCCCCTAGGTTAGTGAGCTGTATTATATGATACATTTCTATCCCCGTTTGAGCCAAATTCCCGCAGATAATTGAATTGCTGCTTACGGGCAAGGGCCCTTATTCAGATCTGATCGCAGTACAAATTTGTTCTCAACATGTGCCCTGCAGATGGGTCAAATGTAACATGTATAGAGAGAGTTCGATTTGTGTGAGTTATTTTGTTTCTGTGCAGGGTAAATACTGACTGCCTTATTTTTACACTGCTATCTATATTTCAGTTTTAACACACCCCACCTAAATGTAACTCTCTCTGTACTTGTTACATCTGCCCCACCTGCAGTGCACATGGTTTTGCCCATTTTGAGAACAAATTTGTACTGCGATCAGATCTGAATAAGGGCCAAGCTGGACTAAGCTTAAAAAAGTGAATAATGTACACTAATAAACAACCAGACAATCAGCCCCTAACTGTCATGTTACAGGCTGGTTTTGAAAAATGACAGGTAGAAGCTGATTGGCTGGTTATTTATCACTCTCTGCTTTATCACTTTTTGAAGCTTGATACCTCTAGAGCTAATAAAAGTCTTCGGGTGAATTTTAAACAAACATGAAAAAAATAATTTTTGTAGCAAATGTTTTGTCCCTTTTCTATGTGAATTTGGAGGTGTGGAAACAAGTGGCCCCTGATAACCAGTTTATTTTGGATAGAAATTCCCAAGGCCAGACACTGAAGAGTTAAAGAGACATCTATGTTCTGTACTATAAAAGCTGTTTCCGGGGGTGGTGTTCTCTCTCCCAAGCTAGGAGTGCCTGTCTTCTCTTTCCAGGTAGGGCTGGCTGCCTTTCCCCCTGGGGAGGTTCTGTCTTTTGTGTAGGGGTGGGGTCTGGTTTCAGGTGAACGGAACTGGAGACCAGGAAAGAGTTACAGGAACAGTCATCTGGAGGCATCCAGAGTGTGAGGATGTTCCGCAGTTCCAGGAGGCTTCGGTCTCAGGTAAGGTGGACAGCTACGTCTGGTATTCGGCATAGTGTCGATATACTGGTTCTCTCCTGTTATTCTTTGTCTGGGAGATGCTCACAAGTGCAGGCATGTGTGCCGCAGTCTCGCCCTCACTCCTTTCATCAGAGACACATCATCAAAAATGAAGAACAGTCTCCTGGGCAGAAAGCATCAGAGCCTTGTTTGTCTTTCGCTCCTCTTACTCATGTTGGTCTGGTGTGGAAGCATCACTTAGCATTGGATAAACTCACCAAGCCATAGGGGGGGGTTCTGTTTGCCCGGAAACCCCCTCCTCTTGGCAAGTGCCTTAAATTATGACAACAATAGAACTATGTAATATAGTATATATATAATAGGAGCAATAGAGGTGCCACCACATCATGCAGTGTAAGGGACAGAGCAGAGCTGCTGCGCATGCCTAGTGTACCAGCTTCGTCTACCACATTTACTGTGTGCACAGATCAGTGCCCTTAAATAACGCAATGAACCAGAGAGCAGCTGCCAGGAGCAAGAGACAGGAGCCTTACCATGAAGTGAGAGATTGTGAGCTTAGAAAGTGCAGTACTGGTTCTATTATGTTTGTGTATTTATATATTATGACATGTTTAAACTTTTTCTGACCACTTATCTTACCACGTGTACTGTTAAATATTAATACTGTATTTCATACGGTATCCAGTGTATAAAAAGACCAATTTTTAAGGCTGTTACTGCTCCCCCAGACTTGTAATTAGGCCCTTATTCTGGTTGACTCGCAAGACGGCAAATTCGCAGTCTTGCGAGTCCCCCAGAGGCCGCCCACCAAATGCCAGTCCACCTGCCCCTTTCCTTGCACGCTGCTTTCTTAACATAAACATCCATTCGCAGGCGATGTGGAAACACCCACATCATTCGATGGTCGCTGACACACATATTTAAGTGACTCTCAGGTCACTTAGATATGCGTGCACATTCGACAGCATCCACTTCACGGCCCGATTACCATGAGAACACACAGTGTTTTCATGGGAGCGACTATCCACCGCAGTCCCCCTTCCCCTGCCCACAGTCATGGGTGCATGTGCCCGCACGCACCCAGCATATACATGCATTTGCGCAGAAATGCGCATACGCATAACATTGGTCCTCCGTGCGAATGCACAAGGGTTGCAAACAGAACAGAATAAGGTCCTTACCCCAATACACTGCAGAGGGGAAGATTTTGGATTACATTTGGTAACCCCCTCTGAAAATCCTGCGTTTGCCACTGCAAACGGCACCAACCGCAGGTTATTGACAGTCGCTAGTAGTGCCGTGACGTGAGTTACGTCTGCTGTTATTTGGAGTGCCACCCAGAACCTGGGTAATGAAAACCTAATCCAGACACGGTGAGTTGTAATTCATGACTCTCACAGCACCGTCAATGCGATTTGAGCTTCATGACTGTAAAGTGTTATTCCTGTGCCTGGATCTGGGTTTGTAAAACCACAAAAGTCGTAAGCAGTAACTATGACGGATTTAATATATGTGTGGTTGGTGGGATGTTGCAATATGGCGGCCTAGAAGTGCGCCAACAGCTCTTTTTACCCTTTGTGGGGTTTCTTTGCTGTTGTTTTTCTTACAACGATTACTCCTGGACCTCACTGGTGGAGTGTCCTGGATGCATGCAGCAGCGAGACTTAGTTCGGCATCAGTGCCTCCAGATAGCTATTGCAGCGCAAATCAGGCTGCCTGACAACTCGCTGTTTTGGGGAGACATGTCTGACAACTATCAGGGCTCATAGATGTGCAAAAGTGTGAGCGTCACCTCAAAGTTCAACCTGACTTTTCTTTCTTTACATATAACTTTTCCATTAATGTCCTAAATGCTGCTCAGTGGGGGTTATTCTGGCTGATTCGCAAGGCCGCAAATTCGCAGCCTTGCGAGTCCACCAGAGCCCATCCTGTGAATGCAGGACCGCCCGCCCCCTCCTCACACCGCGGGTTTGCACGTAAGGCATGCAAATGGATGTTTACATTAACATTCATTTGCAGGCCAGAAGGAACATGCATGCATATTCGGGAGGAACTCATCGATGGTTCATGGCCGATGTCGAATACTTTTGCCATCGATGGGTGAGAACTAGATGGTTTCCCTCCATCGATGGAATAGCAAAAACGAAGGTTTTGCTTTTTTTTTTTCAAAGTGCCGGGACACGGAGCATAGCTCCACCCGATACCCGCGAAGCCCCGCCCCCGTGTTTTGATTGGTCCACAGGCCAATCAATCAAATACAATGGATGACCATCGATATGTAAAAATATCGATGGTCATCTATTGCAAAGTTAAGCACTATCGATGGCCGGTTGCAGAATTGCCATCGATGGCAATTGCAACGATGGCCATCCCTACCGGAGAGGAGACCAGATGCTGCATGTCAAGGGGACGGGACAAGGCTGACATCACTTAGCCTCACCCCCATGCCAGTCAAATGTGGCAATTCGGGGAGGGTAGGCAAGTATGGTCCAAGCACCTGCCAGATCCATTGTGTAGGTCCCGGGACTCGATGCTGTCTGTCTCCTATCCGGGCACTGGCGCTGTTCGCTAGGCTTGCACAGATCCCCACCATCGACAGAGGGGCTGAAATAGAGTTATCCTTGTTCAAAAGGGAATGTACTTGTCAGACATTAATACCATAAGAAGCGAAACAAGATCTAAAAGGAATAGTGATAAATCGCTATGACACATACTGTACTACAATATGACAAATAGAATTGGAGCATTTTTCTAGAAATGTCTGCCCTGTAGAATCATCTGATCCGCTGGTTTTTAGTTTAAAGGTACATTTATGTTTCATCAATTACAGCTTTATGACACACAGGGCCCTGGGGACATGTATCCTTCTAATGTGGTGACTGTACATCAATGACCCAGATGTGATGCTGTGGGAAGTTAATGTTTTCAAGTCACTTTTGGTCTAGCGTGACAGCTGTTATCCGCTTCCAGCAGAGAAGAGTATGATCCAAATCTCCTCAGAGACTCCATAAGATTTTATCTACCTGTCCGGAAACCGAACGCGTGCTCTTTACTGATCCCTAAGATTCCTGTTCTCACCATGGGCCTTATTCTAGTTCACTCTTTCTGACAAAATCCTTCTTAGATGGACAAAACCATGTGCACTGCAGGGGGACAGATGTAACATGTGCAGAGAGAATTAGATTTGGGTGAGTTATTTTGTTTCTGTGCAGGGTAAATACTGACTGCTTTATTTTTACGGGATGCAGTTAAAATCCCGGCAGTCGGGATCCCGGCGTTCAGAATCCCGACGCCGGAATCCCGACCGCCGAAATGCCGACACATTCTCCCTCATGGGGTGTCCACGACACCCCTGGAGGGAGAATAAATTAGCGTGGCGAGCGTAGCGAGGCACCGGGCCCGCTGTGTGGCGAGCGCAGCGAGCCCGCAAGGGGGGGGGGGCGATCCACGTCCCCCCCTTGTCGGCATTTCGGCTGTCGGGATTCCGGCGTCGGGATTCTGAACGCCGGGATCCCGACCGCCGGGATTCAATACTGAATCCTATTTTTACACTGCAATATAGATCTCCCTTTGAAGTAAAACCCCACCCAAATCTAATTCTTACTGCACAAGTTACATCTGCCCCAATTGCAGTGCACATGTTTTTTTCCATCTAAGAAGGATTTTGTCAGAAAGAGTGAACTAGAATAAGGCCCCATATTCCAAAACATAGTTACTAACACTCCTAAACTTCCAAATTTCAGTTGGCTCTCCTGGACTACTAATAGACTTGGGACGGGGTGCACCAAAGTCCATCGCTGCATCCCGCCACACATCACCGGGTACCACATTCTTAATAATCCCATATGCACTAGCATATGCGATTAATAATGCAAAGGACAGTTCCGTTGCGAGCAATAACGCAAAGGACAGCGATGCGGCTCCGTTGCTGGACTTCCGAGTCTGCGAGCTGAGAGTCCCTCTGTGCTGCGTATACAGAGTGACAAGAGCAGCCGCATGCTGGGAGGGATCTGTGACGGATTCCTCTGACAGATCCGCGAAACATCCCCGACAAAGTCACAGTGAAATCAAGAATGCCGCCGTCACTCCCTTCCCCCCAAGTGAACATGCCTGTGTTGTCTAGACTGCTCCCTCAAAAAGCTTGGTCCCGCCCACTAAAGCTCACTTGCCGCCCCTGTCGTGTGTGCAATTGTGCAGAGGAACAGGACCTAAGTCACACACAGATATACAAATCAGCACAGTCTCCTTGTGTGTCCCGGTCACATTGCATTGTGTCTAAGACACATTTTCTGTGAAAAATAGTAGAAGATTCTCACGCAACCTGTGTCCAAGGGGGGAGGGTGGGGGGGCTGTTTGTTGTGCAGGGTTGCCTACTGGAGAGGAGACTGATAACAGCACTTCGGGTGGGCGCGGCCTGATGTAAACGTCACCAAGCCCCACCCCACATATTACAGTAAATACCACAATTTTGGGGTCTTTGAGGAGGGGCCGGGGCCTTATGACACTATTTACATCTCTAGCCCCGCTAGGGAGATTTTTTTTTGGGGGGGGGGGGTCGCTGGTATCCAGGATGGTTGCCCACCTTTCCGGGGGGCCTTGAGGGGTAACCATTCCGGGAGGTTAAACAACCCTGTTGTCATGACTGCAGCAAAGACGTATGAGGACATAGCTGCAAAAGCCCCTATGCGCGAACAAGCACTGTTGTGTGATTTCTTGCTGCTGTAAAGCGCATCCATTGATGTGAGGCCCTGCACCACAAGATCACGGTTAATTGGATCAGAGTACGGACGTGATCTGTTTAACCTATGGATTCCTATGGCTCTTATGATCAGATAATTAAGTGCTCTATGTACGACAGGGGACCAGAGAAAGGTAACTGTGTCAACAGCAGGTATGGGTCATAGTGTTGACAGTAATTAGGTGGAAAGCCAATCGGTCAACATATAAAGGTCGACATAAGGTTTTTTTAGTGTCATGGCTGCGCTGGCTATGCTCCGGGCATGATGCCTTGCTAGGCTTGGAACACTATTATAATGTAACTCTTGGACAGTAAAGTATGAAAAACCACCATTTATTGAAGAAAATTGTGAAAAACTCATTTCAACCTTTTTTCATGTCGATCTTTTGTTCTTTTCCATGTTAACCTACTGCTTGGGTCAACCTGTTGACCATGTCCACCTAATGCAGTCATCATGTGTCGACCTAATTACTGTCAACCTATCGACCACATCCTGTCAACGGCCTAAAATTATTTTCCAAGCCTTTTAAAGGGTTTTATTGCGTGTATAAGCCATGATTCACAGTGACTTCCAGTTGTCCTGATATTAGGCCACACCCTTATCACCCTGAACCAAGCCCGATCAGATCCATAACCTATAAAGGTCACACTCTTGGCTCTCACGTCATGTCTCTTTATCCACCGGAGCTCTGCACAGCCCTGGGAAAATCACCAGGGTGGACTGATACGCATCACTGATCCTTAGACATTTCACCTCATGAAAGAAAATAATAAGCCAGTCCGTATATAACTTCTACCTGGCTGGTTCTTGGTACTCTACAATCATAACTAAGCTGACAATTTATCACCATCCGCATCTGAGGGGGCAGATGTGCTGTGATCACATCGGGCCAACTCGCAATGCGATAACTGACTACGGGGGTTGGGCAGCGGGAGACTGTACGATGAGTGGGACTTACTGCTGGAATCGGGCCGTATGGTACAGTATGCTAATACCTGACGGGTCTCTACTAACTGCTGATGTCTATTTATTATCAGTGTTTACTCATGTTGTGTTGTTTGATTGTATTTCTCCTCTGGAAACCCATAAAATAATTAGCAAAAAAGAAAGATTAGTAATAATGAGTGATAAGAAGAACATCGCTCGCTATTAAATATGCCCCATATACATACCAACAGTAATGTCATGGCACATGCCTTAAAGTCACGTTATTTTATATATTATATATATTATATATTATATGGGGAGCATGGATGGTGTAATGGTTAGCATTACTGCCTCACAGATCTGAGATCATGGGTTCTATTCCCACCATGGCCCAAACTGTTCAGAGTTTGTATATTCTCCCCATGCTTGCGTGGGTTTCCTCCTGGTACTTCGGTTTCCTCCCACAATCCAAAAATATACTGGAAGGTCAATTGACTCCCAACAAAATTAACCCTAGAACAGGGTTGCCGACCCTCCCGGAATTTCCGGGAGTCTCCCGAGAATCGGGTACCCCCTCCCGGCCCCCGGAAGGGTGGGCAACCCTCCCGGATTCAGGGGGGACCCCCGCTGACCCCCGGATCGCGGCATTAAAATGCTGCAATCCTCGGGTCTCAGAGGAGGGGGCGGAGCTAAAACGACAAAATCGCGTCATTTTAGCCCCGCCCCCTCCACGG
This sequence comes from Crinia signifera, assembly GCF_055691185.1. Classification (NCBI taxonomy): domain Eukaryota; kingdom Metazoa; phylum Chordata; class Amphibia; order Anura; family Myobatrachidae; genus Crinia; species Crinia signifera. The sequence goes on along the minus strand of NC_139225.1, from coordinate 35,450,323 downwards.
AGATCCGTGAATTCGCTGCTTTAACAGCATGGGGCGGGGCTTAGTGATGTCACTCGTAAGCCCCGCCCCCTGAGCGGCTGCTGAAACTCTCCTCTCCGGGCTTCTCCCGGAGAGGAGAATCTTAAAGTCGGCAACCCTGCCCTAGAATGTACATGTGGTAGGGAATATGGATTGTAAGCTCTCTGTACAGCGCTGCAGAATATGTGTGCGCTATATAAATAACTGGTAATAAGTAAATTTATTACGGTCCACTGCAGTAGTGTTTTAAGAGAGGAGGAGTCACATGTGCAGACCCCTCCTCGTTGCTGGCCGCAGCGCTGTATTGCAGGGTTGCCAACCCTCCCAGAATGGCCGGCAGGGTCCCGGAAATCGGGTCCCCCTCCCGGAAAGGGGGGCAACCCTCCCGGAAAGCTGTCTGACTCCCAGGAACCCGCCCCCTCGACGGAGGATCCGTGGGTCAGATGACGCGAATTGCAGTAATGCCTGATATACTGGCATTACACGGCGGTGGGCGTGGCTAAATGACGCGACTGCTTTGGAGACGACCACAAGGCAGTCTGCCTCTGCCCCCGCCATGCCCCTTTTCCACTCGCAGCAGCGGCCCCGCCCCCTGCCTCACTGAGCTGGCTGCCTTCTCCCGGAAAAGGCAGCCAGCAAGTAGGCAAGTATGCTGTGTGGTAGGCAATGGGGGTCTCAGACCCTACTGCGCATGCGCAGATCTCCAGAAAAATGTCTCGGAAGCTATTTTTCCAGTGATTTCTGGTGCAGCAGCAGTGTGGAGTCTGAGCTTTAGAGCGCTTAGACTCTGTTATACATGTGCAGATTGTGTGAAAAATAGCGTGGCGGGCATTTTTCCGCAGATTTCTGCAGCGCTGCTGCCTCCGTCGCTGGATTCCAGAGGGTAAGTATTTAAAAATGGGTGCACCCATTATAAATATGCCACTGGTTCACTGGTATCCCACGTAACAAGAAATAATAGGCGGGAAAACAGCTCCCAGCGATGTACTACCAACCCAGAGCTGTAAGGATGGCCTTGGGGCAGTATTAGCTGTACTTACCTCTACCTTTACCTTATGGCTCTGGAACCATGTGGGGGGAAATGCTGTGTCTTTTCCCCTAGTGCCATGATTGCTGTTCTAGCGCTTGGAGTGTCAGTAAGAGGATCTGAGCAGCAGCTAGTATGCCGGATGTATGTGGACCCCATAGTTAACTATTTAATGCCTTCCATCATTTCTTAGGGAAGATGAATTACCTCATGAGGAGCACCTGGCATTTTACACGTCTCTCCCCTTTGTTTTGGCTTTGATCTCTACCTGTCATCTGATAACAGCGAATGTGCCCTCGGGAAATGCACAGGACCAGAATTACCGGTGTTTTTGACCAATTAAAGTTTATGTTTACAGCTTCCTTATACTTAAAGCTGAGAACCGGGAGATTCTAGGGGCTCTGTGCTGTCTCATCTGGCCTTGCAGCTACGCAATTCCCATCATGTCATCCTTACAGACCTTTTACCTTATAAGGCCTGTACAATAAAACAATAGCATTCGGTTGGCACGCAGATAAAGAGAAATGTCATTTTGTTGTATGGGTCATTTTTTATTAACTCTTTGAGTGGCAAATTTGCTGAGAGCGATCCTCAAAATATCCGCTAAAAATGCCGGCACCCCTTATAGCGACTATTCTTTTAGTATAAATAAATACAAATACAGCCGAGTCAATTAACTGAAGCTTAGTTAAATGTTGCACCCCAAAAGAGAACAGTGTCTGTGAGCGGCGCTGCCATTTTTAACGGATATTTGAGGATCTCAATGTTGGAACTCAAAGGGTTTAATAAAGAGGTTTGCTTGGCAATTTTCACACCTAGTTTGACAAGTTCTGTTGGCACTCAAAGGGTTAATGTTAAATTTTACAGCCTGCCCCAGCTCCTCTTTACCCATGTGCTATGCCCCCACCGTCACTGCTTATTACCTCAGCAGGCAAGAGGCTGGGCATGGATCCTCTGCTCATCATCGAATGTTGTGGGCTATGACATCATAACCAGGTGCCGCACAACCAGTCCCTGAAGAACATGGCGGTGCAGCAGCAAGGAATTCACATGTTCGTATATGAAGCGAACAGCTCACAGTGTAGTTCGTCACCAAATGAGTAACAAATATTCACTATTCATTGTTTCAGGTGCCCCAAAAATATGGGTGCTCCAGGCAACTGTCTACATTTGCTGAATAGTAGCCCTGTGACATATTGTGTGCAAGGTTTGAATGTGGTGCTGGGTCAACATGCATTAGGTCGACATGGTTAAAAGATCGGCACAAGCAATATGATGACATGGAAAGGGTCGACATTGGTTTTTCAGGTTTTTTTTTTTATAAGGGGGGAATGCAAGGGGACACAGTATACTTATACAATGTCCATGTCGACTTATGCAAACATAGACACAAAAAACCATGAAACACGTACTTCGGCCTTTTCTGTGTCGACTTATTGGTTGCGTTTACCTTTTGACCATGTCGACCTAATACGGCATCGGCAGCCTGCGTTCCCAAGAGAATGCTTAGCGTTGTCATGGGGACGCCCATAAAATCAAATTTCCCTGCTCCGGCTCCTGCCCATGTGAAACTCGCCAAAGGTGTTCGCACAGGAGGCCTACACATGTGCAAATACGTGCATGCACAGACCCCTCACCATTGGAACAGGCCAAAGTCCCCCCGTTACTAATTAACCTGCCCAGATAATAAGAAATGTATCCAATTTGCAAAATAACAAAGATGAATACTGTGCAGTGGATTAATATTGAAATCTATTGAAATTTCCAGGAACAAATGTTAATTACCTGTCACTGTCCCATTAAATTTGGGACGGGTCTGAGTTAATAGATAGAAAGGGACAAATGTAGTTGGGTGTGAGAATCAGGAAGTGAGAGATGTTGGGAGAGTTTGGCACCGATCATTTACATGGCAAACCATCCTGGTATTGCAGTGTAAATGATTGCTGCTTTGAAAAATGGGAAAACTCTCCCAAAATCTCTAACTTTCTAATTCTCACACCCTATTACATACCTCCCAACTGTCCCGCTTTTCGCGGGAACGTTCCTTTTTTTTGGGACATTCCCACATCCCGCCTAGGGCTGGCAGTGTCCCGCGGCGGTAGGGGGGGGGAGTTGGCACAGTGTCACCCCCCTGTCACTATCTCCCCAGCCACAAATGCTACAGAATAGACGTGTGCGCATGTGAGAGATGATCGCCATGCCCCCACAGCGTTGAAAATGGGGGAGTGGCCTCGTTGGATAGGCCACACCTCATATCACTAGGCCACACCCCCAATGCTGCGAGATGTGTCCCTCTTCACAGCATACAAATGTTTGGAGGTATGCTAATTACATTTGGCCCCTCATCTAAAACAGAACTCCCATTTTAGTAATTTCCCCCTTATGCTGCTATCCCACTGCCTAAACGGGCAATGACCCGGTATTTGTAAACGGGTCTTTAAACGGGTAAGAGCCATAAAGACCCTTTCCCACTGCAGCTCTTAAATGGTAAATTGCCATTTAAATATCGTTTTTGTCACATTCACATTGTACCCATTTAAACCACAAGGCAACCCGTTTAAAGCCATTGTAAACATTGGCTGTCATATAAATGGACTTTTCTTGCCCCACTGTACAGTCATCACATGCAGGAAGCCATTCATGTTCTTAACCTTTATTATTATTATTATTATTATTACCATATACCGTTTCAGAGCCTTTCCCACTAGCAAAAAACGGCTCTTAAATGGGTAAAACACTGCTTTTTACCCATTTAACAAATACCGGTATTTGTTAAACGGGTAAAGCAACCTGGAGCTTTCCCACTGCAGCTCTACCCGTTTAAAAAGGCAAAAAACCCCGGGAATTTACCATTTAAGAGCTGCAGTGGGAAAGGGGTATTAGAGTCCAGAGTGCTGATGAATTAGTCCCATTTTTGAGGAAAACTTTCAGACCGGAAGCGACTAAATATTAATGTTATTGAGCAGTATTGGTGTAACTATAGCACTGCAGCCCCCGCGACCGCGGGGGGGGGGGGGGGGGGGGGGGGCGCTGTGCATGTGCGGGCGCCGGGGGCTGCAGTGCTATAGTTACACCCCGCCGGCATCCCCCGCAGTCTTTACCTGTCTTCAGTACGCGGCGCTGGTCCCGGCTCCCTTCTTCTGCTATGAGGACCACCACAAAATGTCCGCCCCCATTTAGCAGACAGTTGTCTGCTGTATGGGGGCGGACATTTTGTGGTAGTCCTCATAGCAGAAGAAGGGAGCCGGGACACCAGCGCCGCGTACTGAACGTAGGTAAGACTGCGGGGGATGGCGGGGTTGATGCGGCGGGGTTGATGAGGTGAGCGGACGGGCGCCCGGGCGCCCTCCCGTTAACGGCAGGGGGCGCCCAAAATGTAGTTACGCCCCTGTTATTGAGGTTAAATACTTTAGGAACAAACAATCAAAAGCCCAAATTCTATGAATACATTTTTTACACTTTTTTTTTTCAATGAAAAAAAAAAAATATCCATAACCAAAACTGGTCATGGCAGTTTGACAAATCCAAACCCAAAACCACACAACGAATCAGAGCCAAATACAAGCCCAAATCTACAAATCTAGCACAAATGGACGGGCGCACATCTCTAGTCCCTGCACATCATGGACAAGCTGCACCAAGCTTCAAAAAGTGATAAACTAGAGAGTGACAAACAGCCAGCCAATCAGCTCCTAACTGATATGTTACAGGTTGGGTTTGAAAAATGACAGGTAGGAGCTGATTGGCTGGTTGTTTATTACTCATTGCGTTATCACTTTTTGAAGCTTGACACATCTGGCCCTTTCTATTATTTTTATTTTTGGCACACTAAGGAGATCCAGATTTTGCAAAGTACTTTCAACCTTAATGAACCTAATTACCACATTTTGTTAAATGTCCAAGCTAATTTTTATTTCTATCAACACAAATTAAACCAATAATTAATCATAGGAAGTTTTCGGACCTATTTATGAACAAAGCTCAATCCAGACAAGATACTATACTGGTGATTAAGGGATGGTGTAAAACTATTTGGGAACAATCGATGGTGACTGTAAACCCTTTTGTAAGGGAATCATTGATATTGTCATCCATCGATGGTCACCCCTGCTTTAATGTTCACTGAATTGCAGGCCAATAAGTGTCTGGGGGCGTGTTTTCCCAGGTGTCAGGGGAGGTGCTATGCTTTGATTCCCAACACCTCGGGAAAGAAATAAATATTCAATAGCTCTGTATCATCAATGGTGGGAAACCATGTGGTTCTCTCCCACCAATGGTAAAGGTAGATACCATTGGTTATAGACCATCGATGATTTCATCATTAATGGTAATGGCCATCCCTGGAAAGTGGGCTAACACCATCGGACGTCTGTCTTATTTCATCCACAGCAAAATGATTCAAATTGACTCAACTTTAATTCTTTACTGCTGCAGATTTTCTGGGGAGAGAATTTCCTAGACTGTATTGCTAAAGCTTGCCAAAATAATATATAACCACCAGAATAATGCTGACATTATCCACATTTCTAATTTTTGCCTCCAACCCCAAGCTATACATTTTAAGCAGCCCCATCATATACACATTGATATAATTGTGCTCTTGGGGTTGTTCCTCCAGAAGATAAGAGTGATGTCACAGAGTAGTTGTTTTGTCTCTGAAGCATGCCAACGTTGTTCAAGGTTTCTCTCTGCTGCTATGTAACCTTTGTTCTGAGACTCTGCTTCATTATGTTGTGTTTCTGGTCAAGGAGAATGTTCATTCAATCAGCGCTTCCTGTGCATTGTATGAGGTGTGACCAAAAGCAAAAATACTTTATGGATAAAGTGACCCCTCCTATTTTATTCAACTGGTAATGCTGTTATTATATGGCTGCTAGGTGGCGCTGTTCTTTTACCGTCTACGACATTTAGCTGTTCAAGCAAGTATTTTAACATCTGAAATTGACATAGGGAGATGCAGTCCAGGCTTTAGAGTAGCAGCAGGTAAATTAGATCCAGTCCAGGTTTTCTAAATTGATGTTATCAAGGTTTGGCTGATTATCAGCACCTGTTGCTTCCTGTTATATGTGTGCCCAGGTGCTGGAGGTCATTGCTCCCAATGTTGAAAAGCAGCTTTGTGATGGGCTGGTAATGTAATATTACGTTAGGTGCTTTGGAGTGTACCCTGACTGTGAAATCTGTGGACAACCCTTTGATGCAGTAACCAAAATCTGATTGGTTGCCTATAGCAATATGTTATCTGAAATTATAACTCCCATTTTAGTAAATAAACTCCACCACAAAATGTCCGCCCCCATTTAGCAGACAGTTGTCTGCTGTATGGGGGCGGACATTTTGTGGTAGTCCTCATAGCAGAAGAAGGGAGCCGGGACACCAGCGCCGCGTACTGAACGTAGGTAAGACTGCGGGGGATGGCGGGGTTGATGCGGCGGGGTTGATGAGGTGAGCGGACGGGCGCCCGGGCGCCCTCCCGTTAACGGCAGGGGGCGCCCAAAATGTAGTTACGCCCCTGTTATTGAGGTTAAATACTTTAGGAACAAACAATCAAAAGCCCACAGGAGTGTACCCTGACTGTGAAATCTGTGGACAACCCTTTGATGCAGTAACCAAAATCTGATTGGTTGCCTATAGCAATATGTTATCTGAAATTATAACCAGGGCCGGTGCAAGAGTTTTTGGCACCCTAGGCAAAACCTCTTCTGACTCCCCCCCCCCCCCCCCATTAACCCTTAAGAAAGAGGCATTATTTATTTATTTAAAGTTTCTTATATAGCGCAGCAGATTCCGTTGCGTTTTACAAATGTTGAGAACTCTGCAAGAACAAACTGGGTAAAACAGACATTCATGGAGGAAGGAGGGCCCTGCTGCAAACAGGAAACATTCCAAATCTTCTGTGTGTATATTTCAGACATGTGTGTATATACATATACATGTGTATGTATGTATATATATATATATATATATATATATATATATATATATATATATATATATATATATATATATATATAGATATAGATATAGATATATATATATCATACACAAATATATTATAATCCCCTCCCCCAGGCAGCCACTACTGCAAGTGCCAATGTGCCATACCTTAACAAGAAGAAGCTGAACATTGGTGGGGGGGAAGGCTGCTCTTTGATTGATGCCCCAGTACTGTTACAGCCAGGGGCGGATTGGAGACTAAAAGTGGCCCTGGAAAATTTCTGGCAGTGGCTTCATGTGAGCGGCAACCATTCAATTATGGCCGCTCTCATACATACATACATACATACACCCTGCCGCTCTCATACATGCACCTGTTCCCTGCCGCTCTCATACATACATACACCCTGCCGCTCTCATACATACATACATACACCCTGTCGCTCTCATACATACACCCTGCCACTCTCATACATACATACACCCTGCCGCTCTCATACATACACCTGTTCCCTGCCGCTCTCATACATACATACACCCTGCCGCTCTCATACATACATACATACACCCTGCCGCTCTCATACATACATACATACACCCTGTCGCTCTCATACATACACCCTGCCACTCTCATACATACATACACCCTGCCGCTCTCATACATACATACACCCTGTCGCTCTCATACATACATACATACATACACCCGGTCGCTCTTATACATACATACATACATACATACATGGTCCCTGCCATTCTCATACATACACCCTGCGACTCTCACATATACATACATGCACACACCCAGTCCCTGCCGCTCTCATACATACATACACCCTGCCGCTCTCATACATACATACACCCTGCCGCTCTCATACATACATACATGGTCTCTGCCGCTCTCATACATACATACACCCTGCCGCTCTCATACATACATACATGGTCCCTGCCGCTCTCATACATACATACACCCTGCCGCTCTCATACATACATACACCCTGCCGCTCTCATACATACATACACCCTGCCGCTCTCATACATACATACATACACCCTGCCGCTCTCATACATACATACATGGTCTCTGCCGCTCTCATACATACATACACCCTGCCGCTCTCATACATACATACATACATGGTCCCTGCCGCTCTCATACATACATACACCCTGCCGCTCTCATACATACATACACCCTGCCGCTCTCATACATACATACATACACCCTGCCGCTCTCATACATACACCTGTTCCCTGCCGCTCTCATACATACATACACCCTGCCGCTCTCATACATACATACATACACCCTGTCGCTCTCATACATACATACATACATACATACACCCTGTCGCTCTCATACATACATACATACACCCGGTCGCTCTTATACATACATACTTACACCCGGTCACTGCCGCTCTCATACATACATACATACATGGTCCCTGCCATTCTCATACATACACCCTGCCACTCTCACATATACATACATGCACACACCCAGTCCCTGCCGCTCTCATACATACTGTGGGGTTTTAGCATCAAACGGGTAGGCACAGGTGAGGATTTGGCACAGACTTAGACAGTGACATCACGGCTTGGGTCCAAAACAGGGCTTGCCTGAGTTTTATTGCAGCACTCAGAGCAAGAAACTAACCACAGCCTTTACACTTCAGGCAAAACAGAAAACAAAACCTGCTCGTCTGAGCTCTAACTAAACAGAATAAACGTCCCTCTCTATACCAGGGCCACACTATGTGACACTGGACACATACAGCAGATATAGATCCAGTAATGCAGTACTTACAGCCTTGTCTCTCTCTAGCAGCAGCTTACTGCCTCCAACACCCAGGGAGAGAGAGAGCACTATGGAAAGGGCTGACTCCTTTTTAAAAGAATCAGGTGCTCTCCTGATTACCAGCCCAGGACAGAACACCCTTTGTAAGCTGGAGCTTACCACACAGATTGAAATAGCCTGCAGTCTATATGCCATAAGACAGGATTCTAGGGGAAAGGTACCTGCCGTCTATGACTTTCCCTGCCACTGTCTTACATACCCTCCCCCTCTGTTCGAACCTGTGGGGTCGGACACTGTCTGCCAACTGGCAGTATGTTCGGGATAGGGCATCGGCATTACCCTGAAGCCTTCCTGCTCTGTGTTCCACTGTAAATTTGAAATTTTGCAAATTGAGAAACCATCTCGTGACCCTTGCATTTCTCTCTTTGGCTTGGTACATCCATATAAGTGGGGAGTGGTCAGTGATTAATCTAAAGGAGCGTCCTAAGAGATAGTACTTTAGGGATTCAAGGGCCCACTTGATTGCTAAGCACTCCCGCTCAACTATACTGTAGTTTCTCTCCGCAGGTGTGAGCTTCCTGCTCAAATATGTTACCGGGTGTTCCTCTCCACCAACTTCTTGGGAGAGGACAGCACCTAGTCCCACATCAGAAGCATCAGTCTGTACGACAAACTCTTTTTTAAAATCTGGAGTGATCAGGACTGGTTGATTACAAAGGGCCACTTTTAATTCTTGGAATGCCCTTTCAGCCTCTGGGTTCCAGCTGACCATAACTGCCTTACCTCCTTTGGTAAGATCGGTAAGGGGCGCTGCCATGGTTGCAAACTGGGGAATGAACCTACGGTAATACCCCAGAATTCCCAAAAAAGCCCTGACTTGTTTTTTTGTCGAAGGACGAGGCCAGTTTTGGATAGCCTCCACTTTATTTATTTGAGGCTTTATTATACCTCTCCCGATAACATACCCCAGGTAACGTGCCTCCTCGAGGCCTAAAGTACACTTTTGTGGGTTCGCTGTCAACCCCGCCTCTCTGAGGGAATTTAGGACCGCCTGGACTTTGGGTAAATGACTCTTCCAGTCATCACTAAAAATTATGATGTCGTCTAGATATGCCGAGGCATACTGACGATGGGGTTTAAGAACAATGTCCATTAACCTTTGAAAAGTTGCTGGAGCCCCATGCAACCCAAAAGGCAAACAGAGATATTGAAACAGACCATCGGGGGTGACAAACGCTGTTTTCTCTTTGGCACTATCGGTAAGAGGTACTTGCCAGTAACCTTTAGTTAAGTCGAGGGTAGAGAAATATCTAGCATGACCAAGTCTTTCAATTAACTCATCAACTCTTGGCATTGGGTAGGCATCAAATTTTGATACCTCGTTCAGCTTCCGGAAGTCATTACAGAAGCGCAAAGAGCCATCTGGTTTTGGAATTAATACAATCGGGCTTGACCACTCACTTTTAGACTCCTCGATAACCCCTAGGTCTAACATTTTCTGGACCTCCCCAGATATGGCCTGTCTACGCGCTTCTGGTACTCTATAGGGTTTTAAGCGTACCCGAACTCCAGGTTCGGTGACAATGTCATGTTTTATGGCTGTGGTGCGCCCTGGAAGTTCTGAGAACACATCATAATTCCTTTGTACTAACTCTTTAGTTTCCTGCTTCTGGGATTTGGACAGGGTCTCTGACACACGCACCTCTGGGCTATCACTAGAGGGGGCACTTACAGCTGTCAGAGCCTCTCTGTCTTTCCAGGGTTTAATTAAGTTCACATGGTACAACTGTTCTTGCTTCCGTTTACCTGGTTGATACACTTTATAATTTACACTTCCCACTTTTTCGATGATCTCATAAGGCCCTTGCCACTTAGCAAGAAATTTGCTTTCTACGGTGGGCACTAATACCAACACGCGATCACCTGGGTTAAAGCTTCTTACCCTGGCTGACCTGTTATACACTCGACTTTGTGCTTCTTGGGACTGCTCTAAGTGTTCCCTGACTATAGGCATGACCGCAGCAATTCTGTCTTGCATAAGAGAAATATGCTCAATGACACTCTTGTAGGGTGTAGTCTCCTGTTCCCAAGTTTCCTTTGCTATATCAAGCAGTCCACGAGGATGTCTGCCATATACTAGCTCAAAAGGGGAAAAACCTGTGGATGATTGGGGCACCTCACGAACCGCAAACATCAAATAAGGCAGAAGACAGTCCCAGTCCTTCCCATCTTTGCTCACTACCCTCTTCAACATCCCCTTTAATGTTTTATTAAACCTTTCCACAAGACCGTCAGTTTGTGGGTGATACACCGATGTACGGAGATGCTTAATTTTCAACAGTTTACACAACTCTTTCATGACTTTAGACATGAAGGGGGTTCCTTGATCGGTAAGGATCTCTTTGGGTATGCCGGTACGGGTAAACATGTTGAAGAGCTCTTTTGCTATGGACTTTGAAGAGGTATTCCGCAAAGGAATAGCCTCAGGGTAACGAGTGGCGTAATCCAACACCACGAGAATATACTGAAATCCCCTTGAGGATTTTACCAAAGGGCCGACCAGGTCCATTGCAATCCTGTCAAAGGGCACTTCAATAATAGGTAACGGAACCAGGGGACTTCTAAAATGTGTCATGGGAGCAGTCAGCTGACAGTCAGGGCAGGACTTACAGTAGTCTTCTACTGCGCGGTGAACCCCGGGCCAGTAAAACCGTTGCAACACGCGTTGTGTGGTCTTTTCAGTACCTAAGTGTCCTCCCATCGCGTGTTTGTGAGCAAGGTCTAAGACCATTCTACGGTATGGCCGGGGCACCGCCAGCTGCTCAACTATCTCCCCACAGATTTTATCTACCCGATACAGTAGATCCTGGTTAATGGCCATATATGGGAACTCTTTGTCAGCATTGGGGTATTGGGGCTCACCATTTATGACTTTAGGATTTTCCCTAGCTCTTAATAAGGTGGGATCTCTAAGTTGAGCAGTCCCAAAATTATCACGTGACATCTCTAGTTCAGGCATATCACACGCTTCTTCCTGCTCCTCAGCTTCACCTGCAAGAACAGCTAGGGGAAAACTGTCAGATTCAATAGTGGTCACCCCTACCGTTTGAACCTCAGTATCCTGATCAAAAGGCTCAGGACTAATCACAGGGCACACATTCTCATTATTAACATCATTTCTAGTGCAGTGTACATTCTTTTTCCACAAGTCCCAGAACAATGGGAAGTCTCTTCCCAGGATCACACTATGCATCAGGGTCTCTACCACGCCCACTTCATGGGACACAGTTCCACAAGTACTCTTTAGCTGGACTAAAGCTGTGGGATACTCCTTGGTGTCCCCATGTATGCACAAGACCCCTATGTAACGTCCTGTGAGTGTCCCAGGGTCTACCAAGCTGGCATGGATGAGAGTAACTAAACTCCCAGAGTCCAGAAGAGCCCTCCCGGGATAACCATCCACCTTTACATGACATATTTGCTGTCCAGTTTCTGACACAGTCTCAGCAGAGAAAACAGAACGTGCATATAAAGAGCTTCGCCAGGCTGTATCACACTCCATTGGCTCAGAAGTAAGGGGGCAATTGGCAGCAATATGCCCAGGTCCATGACAACGCCAACACTGTATGCGGCCCCAGTCTTTTTGCGACCCAGGTTTGGACCCCACTGTCCCTTGGGAACGCCTCTCCACTGTTTGTTCCCCATCTAGGCCACCTCCCTTTACAACATTATTCACCCCTCTAGTAAACGGAACAGTCTTACCAGATGATCCGGCCGCTTTGCTGTTCTTGAGGGTGGAATGTCCAGGAGGCACTTCTTGGAGTAGATTTTCAGTAGCTCTGTACCTCTCAACCAAGTTGACAAGCCCCTCGGCATCATTAGGGTCGCCCTGACCGACCCAGCGCTGAACCTTTGGAGGTAAGGAACATCGATACTTGTCCAGCACGACTCTCTCCACGATCTGCGCTGGTGTAGACTCCTCTGGCTGTAGCCATTTCCTTACCAGGTGGACCAGGTCATACATTTGGGACCGCGCAGGTAACTGTTCAGAAAAAGTCCAGTTATGCACCTTCCGGGCACGCACACTCATGTTTACGCCTAAGCGAGCAAGGATCTCTCCCTTGAGTTTCGCGTAGTCGTTAGCATCCTGCTCACTCAGATCAAAATACGCCTTTTGTGGTTCTCCAGTTAGAAAAGGTGCTACCACACCTGCCCATTGATCCACGGGTAACTGTTCACGCTCTGCTACACGTTCAAACACCGCAAGAAAGGCCTCTACATCATCCGTGAGAGTCATCTTTTGCAGAGATTTCTGTACTGCAGCCCGTGTGGTTGGAAGCAAGGGTTGGGGTGTTTGCACAGTCTGCGCCACACTCTTAGCCACATTCTGTATTTGCTCTTGTAATTGCAGATTAATTTGCTGCTGTTCCTTTAAGGCTAGTCTGTTGGATTCAAGCAGCAAAACATTGGTTTCAGCCTGGGCACGCATGGCCTCCTCATGCACCTTTTGCTGACATGCGTTTGCCTGCACCAAGTGTTTTAAAAGGTCCTCCATTTTAACAGTCTCCTGTTGCAGTGTTACAGCAGCCTTTAGCCAGGACATGCAAGTATCAGTGCACTCCAGACACTCACTTGTGGCTGGTTGCCTTTAGCAACAACTTCCAGCTTGCTGTAGCAAAAAGTCCTATAGTTCGATGTATGTCTCTTTAAGTGAGATGCCTGCTCGCATTCTCCACCATATGTGGGGTTTTAGCATCAAACGGGTAGGCACAGGTGAGGATTTGGCACAGACTTAGACAGTGACATCACGGCTTGGGTCCAAAACAGGGCTTGCCTGAGTTTTATTGCAGCACTCAGAGCAAGAAACTAACCACAGCCTTTACACTTCAGGCAAAACAGAAAACAAAACCTGCTCGTCTGAGCTCTAACTAAACAGAATAAACGTCCCTCTCTATACCAGGGCCACACTATGTGACACTGGACACATACAGCAGATATAGATCCAGTAATGCAGTACTTACAGCCTTGTCTCTCTCTAGCAGCAGCTTACTGCCTCCAACACCCAGGGAGAGAGAGAGCACTATGGAAAGAGCTGACTCCTTTTTAAAAGAATCAGGTGCTCTCCTGATTACCAGCCCAGGACAGAACACCCTTTGTAAGCTGGAGCTTACCACACAGATTGAAATAGCCTGCAGTCTATATGCCATAAGACAGGATTCTAGGGGAAAGGTACCTGCCGTCTATGACTTTCCCTGCCACTGTCTTACAATACATACACCCTGCCGCTCTCATACATACACCTGTTCCCTGCCGCTCTCATACATACATACACCCTGCCGCTCTCATACATACATACATACATACACCCTGTCGCTCTCATACATACATACATACACCCGGTCGCTCTTATACATACATACATACATACATACTTACACCCGGTCACTGCCGCTCTCATACATACATACATACATACATGGTCCCTGCCATTCTCATACATACACCCTGCCACTCTCACATATACATACATGCACACACCCAGTCCCTGCCGCTCTCATACATACATACACCCTGCCGCTCTCATACATACATACACCCTGCCGCTCTCATACATACATACACCCTGCCGCTCTCATACATACATACATGGTCCCTGCCGCTCTCATACATACATACACCCTGCCGCTCTCATACATACATACATTGTCCCTGCCGCTCTCATACATACATACATACACCCTGCCGCTCTCATACATACATACACCCTGCCGCTCTCATACATACATACACCCTGCCGCTCTCATACATACATACACCCTGCCGCTCTCATACATACACCTGTTCCCTGCCGCTCTCATACATACATACACCCTGCCGCTCTCATACATACATACATACACCCTGTCGCTCTCATACATACATACATACATACATACACCCTGTCGCTCTCATACATACATACATACACCCGGTCGCTCTTATACATACATACATACATACATACATACTTACACCCGGTCACTGCCGCTCTCATACATACATACATACATACATGGTCCCTGCCATTCTCATACATACACCCTGCCACTCTCACATATACATACATGCACACACCCAGTCCCTGCCGCTCTCATACATACATACACCCTGCCGCTCTCATACATAGATACATACACCCTGCCGCTCTCATACATACATACACCCTGCCGCTCTCATACATACATACACCCTGCCGCTCTCATACATACATGGTCCCTGCCGCTCTCATACATACATACACCCTGCCGCTCTCATACATACATACATACATACATACATGGTCCCTGCCGCTCTCATACATACATACACCCTGCCGCTCTCATACATACATACACCCTGCCGCTCTCATACATACATACACCCTGCCGCTCTCATACATACATACACCCTGCCGCTCTCATACATACATACATACACCCTGCCGCTCTCATACATACATACATACATACATGGTCCCTGCCGCTCTCATACATACATACACCCTGCCGCTCTCATACATACATACATACATACACACACCCTGTCGCTCTCATACATACATACACCCTGCCGCTCTCATACATACATACACCCTGCCGCTCTCATACATACATACATACATACATACATACATACATACATGGTCCCTGCCATTCTCTTACATACACCCTGCCACTCTCATACATACATACACCCTGCCGCTCTCATACATACATACATACATGCATGCATACATGGTCCCTGCCATTCTCTTACATACATCCTGCCACTCTCATACATACATACATGCACACACCCAGTCCCTGCCACTCTCATACATACATACACCTGGTCCCTGCCGCTCTCATACATACATACACCCTGCCGCTCTCATACATACATACATACATACATACATACATACACCCTGCCGCTCTCATACATACACCCTGCCACTCTCATTCATACTTATACGCTGCCACTCTCATACATACATACATACACCCTGCCGCTCTCATACATACATACACCCTACCACTCTCATACATACATACACCCTGCCGCTCTCAAACATACATACACCCAGTCCCTGCCGCTCTCATACATACATACATACATACATACACCCTGCCGCTCTCATACATACATACATACATACACCCTGCAGCTCACATAGATACATACACCCTGCAGCTCCATACATACATACATACACCCAACGCTCACATACATACATACATACACCCTGCAGCTCTCATACATACATACACCCTGCCGCTCTCATACATACATACATACATACATGGTCCCTGCCATTCTCTTACATACACCCTGCCACTCTCATACATACATACACCCTGCCGCTCTCATACATACATACATGCATACATGGTCCCTGCCATTCTCTTACATACATCCTGCCACTCTCATACATACATACATGCACACACCCAGTCCCTGCCACTCTCATACATACATACACCTGGTCCCTGCCGCTCTCATACATACATACACCCTGCCGCTCTCATACATACATACATACATACATACACCCTGCCGCTCTCATACATACACCCTGCCACTCTCATTCATACTTATACGCTGCCACTCTCATACATACATACATACACCCTGCCGCTCTCATACATACATACACCCTACCACTCTCATACATACATACACCCTGCCGCTCTCAAACATACATACACCCAGTCCCTGCCGCTCTCATACATACATACATACACCCTGCCGCTCTCATACATACATACATACACCCTGCAGCTCACATACATACATACACCCTGCAGCTCCATACATACATACATACACCCAACGCTCACATACATACATACATACATACACCCTGCAGCTCTCATACATACATCCTGCAGCTCCATACATACATACACCCAACGCTCACATACAAACATACATCCTGCAGCTCTCATACATACATACATACATACACCCTGCCGCTCCATACATACATACACCCTGCCGCTCTCATACATACAAACACCCTGCCGCTCTCATACATACATACACCCTGCCGCTCTCATACATACATACACCCTGCCGCTCTCATACATACATACACCCTGCCGCTCTCATACATACATACACCCTGCCGCTCTCATACATACATACATACATACATACACCCTGCCGCTCTCATACATACATACATACATACACCCTGCCGCTCTCATACATATATACATACATACATACATACACCCTGCCGCTCTCATACATATATACATACATACACCCGGCAGGTGTATGTAGTATGTATGTACAGGGCTATAGTATATATATATATATATAGTATATATATATATATATATATATATATATATATATATATATATATAGTATATATATATGGGGCACATTACTTTGACACTCCCCCCCCCCCCCCCCCCCCCAGGCATATATTACTGTGACTCTTTCCCCACAAACATTAATGTGCCCCGCTCCCCCCTCCCTCCCCCTAAACCTTAATGTGACAACCCCCCCCCACTCTAAACCTTAATGTGACACCCCCCCCCCAAAAAAAAGCTTAATATGTCACTCTCAGCCCTCCCCAATCCTTAATGTGGCACCCCCCACCCCCGATTATATTTAGCAGAACTTGCCTGGTCTCTGCTCTGATGGGTGGCTGCTGCAGGCCTGCAGCTCTTCTCCTTACTGCTGGGCTGAGGCTGGCTGAGCAGCAGGGCTCCTCCAGTGCACAGTTACATCGTGTGCATCATGTGACTTCCTGTTTAGATCAGGAAGCCGGAGACACACGGGGAGTGAGGGACGCTGCCTGCCTGTAGCTAGCTGACACTGACAGGTGGGCAGCCAAGTGCATGAGAGAGGGAACGAGTGGTGAGGGGATCCTGCTGCCAGCGCTGCTGCAGCCTGCCCTGTCATACAGTTATGATGATGACAGGCGCAGGCTAAGGCAGCCAGCAATTTTTTTTAAATGGTGCTGAGAGATTTGCCGCTCTCTCTTACTGATCCAGATCCATGGACAGGGGGTGGGGGAGTTATGCGGGCGGCGGGCGCTGCCACCCGCAGATTCAGATACACGGACGGGGCAGTGGGGGTGTTATGCCGGCGCTGCCACCCACCAATGTCATTGATCATCTCCAGGGGGGGGGGGGGGGGGGGGGCGTGCGCTACCTCCCGCCGATGAAATTGAACAGCTTCAGGGGGCGGGCGATGCAGGCGCTGCCTCCCGCTGATGACACTGACCAGCCTCCAGGTGTGGGGGTGCTGCGGACTCACCTGCTGTTTCCCAGAAGGCTGGGTTGGTGACTGCTTTCTTCCTGTTCCTCCTGCTCCTCGCGCGTCAGTCAGGTACCTGGTTTTCTGCTTTTAATCTGCAGCTCTGCACCGCCCCCCTGTGGCCGGCGCCCTAGGCAAATGCCTAAGGCTGCCTAGTGGTGGCGCCGGCCCTGATTATAACTCCCATTTTAGTAAATAAACTCCAGATTGTGACAGTGGAAAAAAGCACATGTTTAAAAGTTTATAAACCTTTCAGAATTTTGTATATTTCTGCTGATATTTGGCCTAAAACGACCTAAAATGTTCACACAGGTCCTAACAGAAAAGAGAACTGAATCAAACAAATGAGACAGAACATTTTTTGCAAATTGTTTTAAAGGGAACATTTTCCCATATCACATACTTTATCTGAGAGTGGCAAGTGTATGTGAACCTTTATACTGGGTACAGGCAGAAAGATATATCTGTCCAATCTGACTGGTAGAAACAAAATTCTGGTAATGTTTCGGAGCAAATGACAGTCAGCCCTTTGCTCTCAAATGCTGAAAAATGAATAAAAATTATTTGGATAAAATAATCCATAATTCAGTGGTTCCCAAACCTTTTTGAACCACGGCGCCCAAGAGTATCAGAATATTTTTCATGGCACCCCTAGAAAAAATGGTACTTGTGTACTAGCATCGCAGACCATAAGGCATGCAATGGTATGCGATGCGATGCGATGCGATTGGCACCCGATGGTATACAATTTAAAATGATATACCATTGTATATGGCATAATGGGGCAGATGTATCATAGCAGCGCTTATCGCGCCGCTATGATACTTCCTGCTTCGCCTCAATAGCGAGGCGAAGCAGGAAGGGACATCGACAAGATGTATTAACATCTTGTCTGCCGAAGCGGGGGAGCGTTAACTCCCCCCTTCGGCGATGTCCCTTTCTGGAGATAGCGCGTCAGTTAATACTGATGCGCTATCTCCTGTACCCCGGCCGGCCGCACTGGGCATGCGCGGGATCTCGCTGTTCACGCGAGATCCCCAGCGCAGCCCAGACCTAACAGCAGGGACAGCGCTGTCCCTGCTGTTTAGATAGGGCTTCGCCAGCCTGAGGCTGGCGAAGCCAAATCCGGCTTCATGCGGAACGGTCAGCGATGCTGACCGTTCATACATTCGGCCTGCTATCATTTTGATAGCAGCGCCGATATGGACAGGGGCGCATAGCACCCCTGTCCATTACCGCATTCCCGGCTCTATCATACATGGGGGAGAAGCGGTATCAGTGCACATAACGTGCGCTGATACCCCTTCTCCCCCATAACGACGCATCATACATCTGCCCCCCAATGCCATAGAATGCGATGCGATTTTAAATTGTATAAGCACCCTAATGGGTGCTTACAATGTTAAATGCACCCCCATGCCACCCCCACTATGAACGTGAACCCGCAGCGATGCTAACTCTGCTCGAACGTTTGCGAAGCAGCCGGTGGAGGGTAAACGGGTCCCTGGTGCCCCCCTCCTCCTACCCGGCTGCTGCTGTGGAGCAGGCTCCGCCTCCTCCACCCTGTGCGCAGAAGGGGATGTATCTGGCTAGGGAGGAAGAGGCACTGGTACTGGTCCGGGCAGCACAGCAGGAGGCTGCTTGGACAAAGATGAGGGGGGGGGGGTCCATGCGGGCGGTGGGGTAAGTTCAGGGTGGCGGGTTACGATAAGAAGCCCATAGGCTTTAATGGGGTATCCCCTGCATCGCAAATTGGGTTTTCCTGCTTACCAAAATGCGGTAAAAACTAAGTTTTACCACATTTTTCCTTTAGTGCATCCCGTTCCTAGTCTGTAACATGACAGTTAGGAGCTGATTGGCTCGTGTGTTCTCACTGGCTTCTTTATCACTTCACCAGGCCTAATAAATCTGCCCCATTGTGAGGCAGTTGTCTGGAAATGAATGTTATTGAGGTAGATAAGCTGTATGAATATTATGTTCATTGTTATTAGCAGTAGTCAGAGGTTAATGTCAGAACTTTGTGTATCTCTTCTAGGCAACAGAGGTCAATGTCACCGGTCAAGGTCAGCCATGTTACTCCTGCAAGGAGCGGTGTCCGGGCTTCCTTGCTCACAGGTGGAGGTATGTAAAAATGTTACATGTTTATTGGGTGTCCCTTGCAAATCTGGTTCTGTACCTCATATATTTACATTTGTGCAAATTTGTGATCGACGGTCACTATGTCAACAGTTTCTACGTTGATCCAGGAATGTACGCTATAGCATGTCGACAAGGTAAATATACTACGTACAGAGTGTTGCCTGCATCACCAGCATAACTGTAAGCATGATTGCACTTATAATGCTGATTCGGCAACATATTCTAAGTAGCATGTTAATCTGGAGGACATAGTTTGGATGGCCAGGATATCTTTATGGGGCCCCTTGGGATCTCCTGGTCCTTAGGCAGGTGCCTGGGTTGCCATGTGGAAAATCTGCCTCTGCAGTGATATTGCGCATCCAAAAGCGATGCCTCGTCTTGGCGGCTTCATAATGTAAGTGTCTGTGATCACTCAGCACGGCCAATCACAATCGATGATTTGAAATCATCGAAGACCTAGGACCAATGTTAACTACTTTAAATATTGATTAGGGAGAACCAAGTGGCTTCCCGCCATTGATGTTACAATGTGATTGATTTTTTTAAAATTAATTCTCTCTAAGGTTTTCGCGACTCAGAGCTTACATCCACCCCTGGCACCCATAAAACCCCACCCCCAGGCCCTGATTGGCCCACAGGTCATGGAAAACTAAAGCAGGGGCAACCATCGTTGGGTGAAACCATCTCAATGGTTCCCTTACTGAAGGATCCGCACCATCGATGTTACCCATCAATGGCAAACATCAATGGATAACTCACCAATGGTCATCCATAGTTGTAACGTATGAAATGGTAAAAAAAGGATAAATAGACCCTTAGACTGAAGAACACATTGTTATAAGCAGAATATAAAGAGGAATATAATAGAGAAATGCAGAATGTGAAACTGGATTACGTTAAATTTCATGTATCATAAGGGAGAATGCAGATCCTTACATATTATGTATAATTACATCATTTGTAAAAAAAAAGATTCATACATTTGATTTGAGTACAATTCCCGTCCTATGAGGGGGTTACTACAGTGTTCACTCTTTTCCATTCACAGTGACACAGGTTAATCTCACATTGTGCTGTGTTATTTCATATGTCACATTCCTGAGATCTGCTGAAATAACTCCCAGCTCCCCGAGTTGGCTCTGGGACGTAGCATAGCTGAGAGCATCATGCAGATGAGGCTACATTGCCTATGAATGCAAAATTAGGAGCTTGTCAATTTTGAAGGGATTTACAACCAGATTATTTAGTTGCTTCCAATACCCTCTTGCCCCCACGAACACAGATTCATTGCATCGACCTTTTACACATTTTTCTTGTGTCAACCTTTTGTCAATGTCGACCTTTTACAGATGACTTAATGACTTTATTCCTAGACACTGTCAGCTACTGTAATTCACTCCCATCCAGACAATGCTTCATTCAAGAGGGGATGCGGTCATTTGGTCTACAGCATGATTAGGTCGACATGGGTATAGGTCGACATGGGTATAGGTCGACATGGGTCTAGGCCATCAGGACATTAGTTCGAGAGGTCGTTAGTTCGACAGGTCATTAGTTCGACAGTCGGTATTTCATGCCCTACCATCCACTAGGGCATGGTGGGAGAATAAAATAGTGTGCCGACGCAGCAAGCGATGCGAGGGGATGCGGTGCACTTTAAACTGTGTCCATGTCGACTGTGTTGACATTCAAGTAAAAAAACAGTGAAAAACCCCATGTCAACCTTTTCACTGTCGACCTAGACATTGTCGAACTAATGATCTGTCGAACTAATGGCCTGTCGAACTAATGACCTTTTGACCTAGAACCATGTTGACCTTTTCCCAAGAACACTTCCCCTCTCATGCAGCTGAAGGGGAGAGAAATAATTTGATGGTCACGCCCATAAAACACTGGGCGTTATCCTGCTCCATCCCCCCTGTCTTCCCCGCCCGTCCCCTCTGAAGCTGCTCCTGGAGTTTTCACGTGTGCAAACCCCCCACCATCAGACACGGGGCCGAATTAATTTGTCTGAATCGCCCCTAAAGTAACAACCAATCAGTTCCTGTTATTTTTCAAACATTGCCTGTAGATTCATAGGAGCTAACTGGTTGATACTTTATCTCTCTCTACTGTATCATTCTCCCAGTGTTGATGTATATGCCCCAAAGGACAATAATCCCTGTGTTGCCTACTGTTTTCTATACAGTATATCCTCTCCATGTAGTGATCACTCTACAACTGTATATTCCTTTTATGCAGGTTACTGAATGGTGACATGTTTTACAGGGAACGGTCAAAAGGTCGACACCATTAGGTTGACATGCAGCAAGGCCGACATAACAAAAGCTTGACATGAGGTTAGGTCGACAAGGTCAAAAGGTCAACACAAACATTAGGTCGACATGGGCAAGGTCGACATTTAAAACTTTAACAAAGGGGTTTTCAAGTTTTTTTCAACCGTATGTGCCAACAGGTTGTATTTCATGCCCTACCATACACTAGGGCTTGAAGGTGATTATAATTAGTGTGATAAGCGAAGCAAGGCAGCGAGCCCGAAGCATGGCGAGCACTTTTTCCTGTGTCCATGTCGACTGTGTCGACATTTGGGCCCAGAAAAAGGTGCAAACCCCTGTGTCAACCTTTTGACTGTCGACCTTGCCCATGTCAACCTAATGCGTGCGTCAACCTTTTGACCCTGTCGACCTAACCCTATAGCAACCTTTTGTCACGTCGACCTAATGATGTCAACCTTTTTCATGGTGATCAAACGATCCATACCCGTTTTACAGCATTTTTCTTTGACGCAGGAAAATTTGCCAACACTGTCAATGCCCGTGGGAGGAGCATGGCAGCGCTGCAGCTCCTCAGGATCTGGAGCGTTCTCTCTGCCGAATGGTGGGTGCCCATCGCCTGTCCTCAGGTGAAAGCAGTTCTGACACTGCGATGGAGAAGTACGCGTGGGTACCCCCAGGACTAACCCCTGAGCAGGTACATCTCTTGTTGTTTATATAAAGGCTTATTCTTCCCAGTGCTGTCAGTGATTGTCATGCATGAAAACTCATGGCTGAGACAACTGGAGTGGTACAAATGGTCAGAAATTGTATAGCTGTTTACTTATAACACATAGCATAGGCTTGTCCCCTTATCATAGGTCACAGTTCAATGTCGTGAACACAGGGCCTGATTCATGCCTGTTATGTACAGCCTAGCCACCGTTCCGCTGAACGCCCGCTCCCCCCACCACCACCACCCGGACCCCGCTTGCTATAATGCAAGTGGAGATGTTTGCTTACACATCTCCTCACATGTGGCCGAGTGGAACAGAAATTATTCAATGGTCACTCAAAAGAAGAGACCAGTAAATAACAGTTGGTGGTGGCAGTAAACTGGTTTGGGCATCTCTAGATCTGGGGGCACACTTGAGAACAGCTCAAGGCACACTAGTGCGCCACGGCTCAGTGGTTGAAAAACACTGGTCTATTCTGAGGCACAATTAGTAAATTGATATGTATAAATTGCATATAAAATACAACTTTTATTTATTACACTTAAAATTTCTAGGCAATATCACTCTTGTATTTGTATTGTAAATGATTGTAGCTTTGATTATGCTATACAATGGCAAAGTACTACTAATATATCAAACAGGGTAGGCTTACAATGATTAAATTCCTACCCCCCGATTATCTGCTCTCTCAGATCCAGCAATACTTCAGTTGTATTCCGGAGGACAAGGTTCCCTACGTACAGGGTACAGGAGAAAGATACAGGCTGAGGCAACTGCTCCACCAACTACCCCCACATGACAGTGAGGTAAGAGAGATGGTCAACTCCACACTGAAGACTCGGCCCAACATTTCCACTGCTTGAGGTCTGGTCTGTCAGCAAGCCTCTCTATCCTTATACTGCCTTTCAACTTCCCAAACTCAGAGGTCTAGATGCCTACATGGCAATATTAGATAGGTTTAGCCACTTTTCACGGCTGCCCTCCTTCATCCATCTGTCCGGTTATGCCCCCCACCCCCAGTCTTGTGTTGTAGTCAAATAGTGTCCTTCTTCTCCCTCACTTTCTCCTCCTCTCTTCCTAAGGGCCAGATGTATCAAGCTTCAAAAAGTACTAAAGTGGAGAGTGATAAACAACCAGACAATCAGCTCTTAACTGCCATTTTATTTAAAACTAGCTTGTAGAGCTGATCGATTGGTTGGCTGTCTGTCACTCTCCATTTATCACTTATTGAAGCTTGATACATCTGGCCCTAACACTCTTCCATACCCCCCCCCCCCCCCCCCCCTCTCTCTTTATCTTTTTTTTTCTCCCGTAACTAGCTCTTCTCCATACTTCCCAACTTTGGCAAACCCTCAAATTCGGGACCTGCCTCAACGCAGGCGCAACCGACCCAAAAATTAGGCAAAACTAATAGGCTATAGTGGGAGGAACCTTTGGTAAAGTGGGCGTGACCTAGTCCCGCAAGCCCCATTTTTATCATTTTTCAGGGTGTGCACAGCATTCTTCAAGCAACTGGGCAGCCATCGGCCCCCTCCCTGCCCTCCCTCACTCATCCCTGCAGTGAGAAAATGCTGTGCACAGGTGCAGAGCAGCAGTGATCTCCTGCAGGGCATTGACACACACGGGAGGGATAGCGTTACAGTCTCCAAATAGCGAGTCTGTCCCACTGTAATCGGGACAGTTGGGAGGTATGGCTTCTCTCTCTTTCTCTCCTGACACCTTCTTTCTCTTTCACTCCCCCTCTTTCATGTCCCTACGGGCCTTGTAGTGACAAAGGCTGGGGTGGGGGCTTTCAAGATTTTGCTATCAGCCCCACAAAGTTCTCGTTCCGCCCCTGGCACAGAACCTTTGAAACGCGTGAAACTCATTGTTTCCCCTCTGTTCAGGTGAAGCACTGCTGTGCCTCTCTGTATTGGTATAGAGAATCTCATACTCCACCGCAGACTTACCGCAATGAGGGGCAGATTTACTAAGCTTGGTGAAGTGATAAAGTGGCTAGTACTTTATCACCGGCCAATCAGCTGTCATTTTTCAAACCAAGCCTGTAACTACACAGTTGAGAGCTGATTGGCCAGTGATAAAGTACCAGCCACATTATCACTTCACCAAGCTTAATAAATCTTCCCCCCCAGTTCCTAACAGTTCCCCTTATGTGCCATAAGTCGTTTAGCAGTTCCAACATCTTCTCTTGCACTCAGCTCTGGCATTCCCTGCACTGTGCTTTTTCATGTACACCTGAACTGTCTCCTATTCTCCTTCCTTACCCCATGTGTGGCTCTTTGCATGGTTATGTGGCACACCCCGGTGCTGCTGTTTGTTCTATGCCAGGCCCAGTACTGCTGTTAGTTGTAAGCCGGTCCTGTGCCAGGCCCGGTACTGCTGCTCTTTGCAGGGAGAGGAAGAGGCGGAGCTGCTGACACTCTTCAGCCAAAAACGGAGACTGGAAAATTTGGGTCGCGGGTCTGTACGTCCGGTCTCCAGAACCATGAGTGGGACGGTGTGCCGCAAGGTAAGAACACTTCACAAATTCATGGGGCTCTTTGGTGCGATTTGAGGATGGGTGAATATGGACACATTGATATAAGGCCCTTGTTCAAGTTTAAGATCACATTTATCCAACCGTATACAGTAGTGCTATAGAGATACATGTTAATAATAATGTCACCAGTTAGTATTTACAAAAGTCTTTGGGCCAGATGTACTATGCTTGAAAAGTGATAAAATGGAAAGTGATAAACCACCAACCAATCAGCTCCTACCTATTGTTTTACAGACACAGCCTGTGAAATGGCAGTTACGAGCTGATTGGCTGGTGGTTTATCACTCTCCATTTTATTACTTTTCAAGCTTAGTACATCTGGCCCTACTATGGGGCTTATTCAGACCTGATGGTTAAGGTCCAAATTGCCCCCCCCCCCCCCCCCCCAGTCCTGATGTTTGTGCATACGTGAATATACGCATGTGCAAATCCCCAGAGAAAAAGGAGGTGTTCGCTCACAGATGGGCGAGCAGGGCGGCGAACGCAGGGGAACGCCCCACGTTTTAAGGGCATGCCCATAGAAACGTTGGGCGTACCCCTCCTAATACAGGTGCGTCCATGCCTGCTTGGGATGGGTGGCTGACATCACACTAAGCCTTAAAAAGTGATAAAATGGAGAGTGAAAAACCACCAGCCAATCAGCTCCTACCTGTCATTTTTCAAACACAGCCTGTGACATGGCAGGTAGGAGCTTATTGGCTGGTGGATTATCACTCTACGTGTCATCAAGATTAGTACATCTGGCCCTTACTATCTTGATGTCATTTAACCAAATGGTCTGCAATTTATAGCAGATTCCTAGCTCTGGTCAATCTAGTGCAAGATAACTGTACCATTGTAATTGCTACGGGTAAATCACAGGGTCATTATTAGGACCATGACTTAAAAGAATCCTTTTGTTATTGTGCAGTGTGGGCATCAGATCAGTGGAGGTGATGTGGCAGTATTTGCATCCAGAGCCGGACTGGGCACATGCTGGCACCCCCAATGTTTCACCTGTACCCAGTGTTCGGAGCTCCTGTGTGACCTCATCTACTTCTACCAGGGAGGACAGGTGTACTGTGGCCGCCACCATGCTGAGCTTCAACGTCCGCGGTGCTTAGCATGTGATGAGGTGGGTGTTGTCCCCAAGGGAATGCACACATGAGCTAATGTTGTGGCATACATGCCTACGTTTGAAAACTAGTTTCAGGGAGATTATTCATGGTAATAGAATTTTGCAAAGAGCCCCATTGAGGGGGCGTGTCATGCTCCTCCCAAAAGGCGTGTCTAGTTCCATATATGGAGAGATTGTGAAAAGAGATTGTGAACGTGGCACCTAGAAGCGTGGTTGTGTACTGCTACATCTGACAGGAATCTAGTAAAATAATTTATATCCAAATGTAGATGAGCCCCAAAGCAGTTAGTAAGAGATACTGTACTTGGTAAAGTGCTGGGAAATGGTGCTGATGATTCAATGTAACTGTATCTACTGTATCTCTTTTTTTCCCCTAAAATGTAACAGTGTAATGTGGGTTTGGTGAAATGAGGGAGATTGCTAGACTAATGAGGGAGAGAGGGAGATTGCTGCTATTTCAGGGAGTCTCCTGCAGAATGCATGAGGGGAGGTAACTATGGTGTAACAGTGTAATGTGGGCTAGGTGACATGAGGGAGATTGCTAGACTAATGAGGGAGAGAGGGAGATTGCTGCTATTTCAGGGAGTCTCCTGCAGAATGCATGAGGGGAGGTAACTATGGTGTAACAGTGTAATGTGGGCTAGGTGACATGAGGGAGATTGCTAGACTAATGAGGGAGAGAGGGAGATTGCTGCTATGTCAGAGAGTCTCCTGCAGAATGCAGGAGGGTAGGCAACTATGTGTTGTGGGTCTAGGTATGTGATAGAAGCACTGAAATAATGTGAAAAGGGGTGTTCCATAAGTATCACTGGAAAGCATTCAAGGGCATTTGGAGCAGTTTTCATGAAAATGCCCTTTAATTAACATTTTTTTAAAGTAACAAGATCACATTTCCTATACTTTGGGGGGATTTACTAGATGTGAGTTCTATTTCACATGGGATGTTGCTATGGACAACCAATCTAGAAGAAAAACAAATAGAATCTGATTGGTTGCCCATAGCAACATCCCGTGTGAAATAGAACTCCCATTTTAGTAAATCTCCCCCTTGTAATGGAAAATGCATCTGGCCAAATTTACAAAAAAACAAACAAATGTGAACAAAAAATGTCAGTGAGTCCTGTGTTAATAAAGTTAGCTTCATCTGGCGAATCACAGGACTCAGAGGACAGAATTGCAGGGTGCAGATTGCACACGCGCTGGAGGTCACATCGCGACGGGTGGTGCTGGTAGTGCAGCACAGAATTTTTGAAAAATACCCCGATAGTGCTGCAGAGACCCGTTGCAGACATAGCTTTATGGCCAGAGCTTCCCTGCATGCGATTATTGATACATCCTTGAGATGTAGTCAGTTATCGCATTGCAAGTTGGGCCAATGTTATCCTCAGATGCGTATGGTGATAAATTGGCCCCTAACCGGGGCACAGTCACAGATAGCCATGTAACCGGGGCACAGTCACAATGTGAGGAATGGCATGGAGGAAAGCAGGAAGCCACAGATATCGTAAAAGGAACAGGGTCCTCCTCCAGCACATAGTAGTGGACATAGGAGGTTATTCAGAGCTGATTGCTGTTGTGTGAATTCACAAGCAGTTCTATTATCAAATGGCTGCATATGGGTACGGATCGTAGCGTGCAAGCCAACATACCTACAGAGATAGTGAAAATATCTAATCACAATCCCCTCACAATTTGATGGACAGGTAGTCTGCATTTGGGGGTGGTAACCGGCCATTTTCTGGGAGTGTCCAAAAAACGCAGGCGTGAATGGCATTTTAAGGGAGGGTCCTCAAACAGCCTGTCTCAGTCATAGAGTTGTGGAAGGGTCAGACTTAAGGCCCCCATACATTAGGCCGACTTGTCCTTAGGACAAGTCGGACCCAATTCTCCTGTGAGCCGCCCGGGAGCTCCCCGGGAGGCTCACACACAATTTGGCACTTGATGAGCCAAATTTTACATGTAATAAATCGCTTGTGATTTATCACGTCGGGCGCAGGGGGTGGGCGGTGAGGGTCAGGGGGCCGGCGGTGATCCTCATCAGGGGGAGCAGTGGGGTGGGCAGCGGGTCCCTGAGCGCTTAGCTGGTGGCGCCGGCAAGTGGTGACCTGGCCGAGCGGTGTGATCACAGATATCAGCAGCGCTGCGGGACAGGACGTGCAGTGGCTGGTATTAGATTTTTAAAATACCTGTCAAATGACTGGCCGTTCTCTGATTGGCTGAGCTCTCACCCAATCAGAGAATGGCTAGTCATTTGACAGGTGTTTTAAAAATCTAATACCCGCCACTGCGCGTCCCATCCCGCATCCCAAAGTGCCGAAATCGGATGAAATCGTCCCAAAATCGCATAGTATATAGGTGGCCTTTACATTTGCACAGACTGGGAAAATGATTCAATGGTAAGTGAATTGCAGATTAATTATGAATAGCTATCCAATCGCAATTCATTTGCAGACTTGCATGGGGCGGGTTTTATTGCTGTCTGAGCAGTGACTATATACTGCAAATTTGCAGTTCAGTGATTAAGTCTGAATCAGGCCCATAGTGAATTTGGGCCCAAACACATATCTATATGAAATAACGTTCATACAATTTATTTCAACTGATCAACCAAGGTTGGCAGGAAAAACTATTTATGCCAATTATAGATAACAGTTCTTTCTTTCAGGTCATCTTCTCCGTGGAGTGCACCGAAGCTGAGGGTTACCATTGGCACAAAAGGCACTTCTGCTGCTTTGAGTGTGAATGCGCACTTGGAGGACAGAGTTACATAATGAAGGACAAGCGGCCATATTGCTCCCACTGCTATGAGAGACTCTATGCGCAGTACTGTGACAGCTGTGGAGAGAGCATTGGTAAACAGAGCCTGGTGTCACCACTTGTTTTAGTTTAATGGGGAACCGGATGATAAGCCGACAATGTCTAGGTCTACAGACAAAAGGTTGATATGCAGTAGGTCACACTGATTTTAAAAAAAAAATCGACACATATTAGGTTGACATTGTCAAAAAAGGTCAACATGGCGATGGTCGACACATGAAGTCGATACATTTGTTTAAAAAAATTTTTTTTTACATTTTTGGGCGGGACTGTTTCATACCTTAACATCCATGTTCATACCTTAACAGCTAATATCCACCTAGAGCAGGGGGGGAGCGGTTACTAATTACCCGGCCCGGTCCTGGTCTCCCCACTCCCTTTTGGGCAGCAGCTGAACAGCTGCAGTGTGTTGGGCACAGAAGAGGCTGCTGCTGCTAAACCACTGCCTTAATGTGTCACTACACCCCCCTCCCCTCCACCACGCCAGCATAATTATTTTACTCAAATTTCCGGCATGGCAATGCCTCCCTCAAGTAGACCACACCCCCAAAATGTTGCAGGTCCCGGCAGACCTTTCTGCAGCACTGTACGTGCTACACTAATTGGAGGTCCATGTGCAGGACACATTCTGTCAATGGTGACCTTGTGCCTGATCTCCTTTTTTGTATCTACCTATGAATTGTTGACCTAGACACTGTCTTTCCTATGAACCAGGGCCGGCGCTACCCACTCAGCAGCTCCTGCAAAGCAGGGAGGCGCCATGCTGAAACGGCGCTGTCTCCCTCCCTGCTCTGCTAAAGCTGCCTCAGCCCTCACTGTCACTGCCTCCTGCACGCTGCCCGCAGCGCCTGTCTGACAGCGGGTGGCAGTATGGAGAGGCTCAGCAGCTCCCTGCACCACGCACACACTGTCCTCCTCCTGCGACCTGCCCCCTCTTCCTCACGGTCACTTGCGCTGAGGCATGTAGCGCTGTCTGTGAATGCCTGGATGACATGTCATGTCCGGATCCGCCCCCTACCCATTGCTCCCTGCGCCTGTCAGCTGTCAATCAAATGACGAACAGGCAGCAGCGCCACCTCCCCTTCCTTCCCTCTTCTCAGTGTGCTGTGCCAGTGCCACTGCTATTCGTCAACACTCCGCCCCCTCTATCTCCTGCCCTCTTCTTCCATCTCCTCTCCCCTCAGTCACGAGTGCTGCACATACTTTTTGTACTGCTTTCGGATCGCATCGCACACACATTGCATGCATGCCGTGCGATGCGATCTAGCCCATATTGTATGCGATTCTCGCAGCGTGTATGGGCATCTTTAGTGCCTGCAGCATTTTGCGGACACAGCACTGAGATGGTGTCTGCATACATGTACATGCACCCGAGATCCTCCATAGGATCGCATGTTGCATGCACTCCCACAATCGGTCTGCAGCTTGTTGCAATTGCAATGTGAAAGGGCGCAAAATGTATGGTTTGCAGGAGGGCGCCGGACACCCTAGCACCGGCCCTGCTATGAACTATAACCAGTTATTGGTATCAGAGAGGGATTCATTCTTAGGCCACACATTACCCAGTGGGTGCAACATTAATGTACAATGAAAGAAGTCTCAGGACAACTGCGTGCTCTATAGGGGCTGACAAATATATACCTTCTTTGTGTATGTCCGTTCATCGTCCTGTTAAATGGGTGTGCTGGGGTGGCTGCTGAGCAGTAACAAGGTGAGTGTGTGGAACCGGTGTGTCTTGTGGGAATGTCATGGGAGTGTCATATGGGTGCATCAAAAGCCCCACTCTGACAACCAGATATGTCAGCATTTGAGCTGTCTATTCTATACCTCAGCAAAAGGGGGCGCTCTCCCATGAATAGGTGCTGCATGCATAAACACAGCATCTATTCAGCGCTGCTATGCTAAGCAGAGCAGTGAGTGACAGGTGGCCTCCCATCTAAATCCCCCCACCCCCCTGCCATGGGACACGGCTGCTCACAGGTGGGACAGCGGAAAGTTCCAAAAATGGGACTGTCCCGCAAAATATGGACAGTTTGGAGGTATGGCTAGGCTGCAATTCAGGTTAGGTTTAAGCGGCTGTTATACTGAGGCTGCAATTATGGTTAGACTGCTATTATAGTTATGGATAGGCTTCTGACTGACTGCTGACCATTCACAATGTTGGCATAATGAACAGGTCTACAGTATGACTGTATCAATGTTGGTGATGTTGAATATGCGTATTTTGACATTCTGAAGACATGCCAACATTTCATAGCTGTCCTGTATCCGTAATGTGTCTCTTCTTAAACAGAGAACTTACATCAGGGTTGCCTACCTGACCCCCTCCATGTGGGAGAAAATGCTCTGTTCCTGGACTTCCCTGGCAATGTAGGATTGCCAGCACCTGTGGTGAAACACCTGTCTTATCAATTACCTAGCTCCCCACAGGTGATGGCAATCCTACATTACCAGGGAAGTCCAGGAACAGAGTATGTTCTCCCTCATGGTGAGGGTCCGGTAGCCAACCCTGACATATACTTTTGCTTATGAGAGTTGTTTTGTCTGTGCTTTATAATATGTCCCAATATCTTACTGTATATTATTAGCTATAAAGTCTATGTTCTCCTCTAACAATTCATTATAATCAGTGGCAGTCTTCCACAATTAAACCTATTATCTGTTTGTTGCTAGGTGTCGATGAAGGACAGCTGTCGCATGGTGGACAGCATTGGCACGCATCGGAACGCTGCTTCTGTTGTGGAAGGTGTGGGACCTCCCTTCTAGGCAGACCATTCCTACCACGTCATGGGCAAATTTACTGCTCCAAGCCCTGCAGTCTGTCACCGGGCAGCAGCGAGCGCCCTGTCAGCCCAGCACAATCAGAAGTATCTCCACGCAAGGAGACAAGAGATGTCGGCACATCTACGAACGCAGACCCAGAGGGAGAAAGTTTTGGAGAGCGAAGAATGGGGGGAGGAAGGAGAGCTATGTCTATGATAGACCAGTCTAGGACATTACAGCCCTGCCCCAACCACATAACTCCTATAAGATCCATCCATTCCAGCTTGAGGGGCGCTCCTGCCGAATTCTCCCGTGGATCTACCCAAAGACGCTCCATGCCTGACCTCAGAAGTCAACATCGGACAGGACACCGGGTCACTTTTAGGATTCCTCTTAGCACTGAACTCAAGGAACCCATACAGTTTTCCTATCCATCTTTCTCTTCCTCTTCTTCTTCAGATGATGAGGAGGATGGTTACTTTTTAGGAGAACCCATTCCTTTGCCTACTTTTATGAGACCTCCCGGATATTCTGCTCCTTCCACTCCAGCCTCCACACCAAAGAAGAAAGAAAAGAACTGTAACCTGTCCTGATATAAATGTAGCATGGCCATCGAGAGGCCACTATCTGCCACTAAGGTGTCCTACAGAACTCAGACAGCTTGAAGGAATCTCAGGGTTCTATCCAAACCAATGTTTACACTTAAAAGCACTCTGACCACATTTCATCCAATACATCCATTTCCGCTCTGCATCGGTCATCATGACCAGGAACAACTGTTGGAGGAACCAGAAGCGGTTGCTTGAACTGGGCACAATCCAGAATAAAAAGTCAGGGTTTGCACACTTTGGCACTTTTGAAGCTGGTCACACTTAAGCAGTGTTTTTAGGTTTAACATTTCATTTCAATGATATTGAGCCGGCTGATCTACCCGGTGCTCCCTTTTGCACTATAACAGAGTGTGATATTGATATGTTTATTGTTATATTGTGACAAACGTATTATAAATTCTCATAGACCAATAAAACATTAATGTTGGAAACATTCAATTGTACAGAGACAAGAGTACTTTGCTGTAGGCACGAATACACTAATGCTGGGTACACACCAGGACGACTAGGGCCCGATCCCCTCAATCTAGATCCAATTCCGACCAATTGGATGTAGATTGTGTGCTGATTGGGCCCTTTTCTGTCCTGGTGTGGACCGATACCGATCCGATGCGCGGTCCCGCGGGTCGGTCGGTCGTTATTGAGATCCTACCTGCTGCAGGTAGGATCTCAATGACGACCATACAGCCGGGTGCGGGTCGCCATCGGATCGGACCCGCTCACGGTGCACATCATGAGCGGGTCGTGCCCCCCCGCGTCACCGTGAGCAGGTCGGATGAGCCACTGATGACCCGCTCACGGGTCATCCTGGTGTGTACCCTACATAACTGGTATACTGTCATGCATTCTGGTTCTGGTTGATAGATCTACAGGGGGAAATTTACCAATATGAAAAACCTAGTTTTTCGTATTGGTATTTCCCCTACGGTTGCATACGACTGTTTAAGTCGTATGCAAAGTCGTGTTCCGGAGGGGAAATTACAAAGCAGTCAGATACGACTGCTTTGTAACCCTCCGATGGTGTAACAATTCGTATTAGCGGCACATATATACGGCCGCTAATACAAATTATTTGTAGCAGTCTGCACGGATCAGTCAGATCCGTGCAGGCTGCAATGTGTAAAAAAAATAAATAAATAAATAAATTTTAAAAAAAATCAGCGTGGGGTCCCCCCCACAGCCGAAACCAGCACCAGGCTGAAGGAGCCTGGAGCCGGTAATTAAAAATCAGGGAACCCGACAAATAGGGGTTCCCCGATTTTTAACAACCAGCCCCAGGCTCCAGGTCCGGGGCTGGTTCCCAAAATACGGGGGACAAAATGACTAGGGGTCCCCCCGTATTTCAAGAACCAGTCCCAGGCACAACCAGCCAGCAGGGTAATGTCACAGCCGGGGGACACTTATAATATAAGGTCCCGCGGCCAAAACATTAACCCTACCGACCAGTCAGCCTGGCCAGGGGCCCTGGGGGAGTGGGGACCCCCCAATGAAGGGGTCCCCCCCCCTCCAGGACTTACCTGACCAGGCTGAAGCCTGGTACTGTCCCCGATGCCCCTGGGCGGTGGGCATCGGGCTGATTATGGTATAAAAAAAATAGATTAAACTATTGTTTTTTACTGTGGCACTACAAGTGCCAGCAAGCCTCCCCAGCAAGCTGGGACTTGGAGAACCACAAGTCCCAGCCTGCTGGGCATTAAAGGGCCCGCTGGCACTTGTAGTTCCACAGTTAAAAAAATAGTACACAAAACACACTGACACACTTTTAAAATAAAATTTTAATACATACAAAGCCCACACATACTAATACTTACCTATCTTCTTCCCGTAGGTCGCCCTGGTCCTGTGTCGTCGTCTTCTGGTCCTGTGTCGTCTTCTGGCTCCATGTCGACCGTCGCTGTCGCCGTCCGGATCCGACGAAATCCATTTGGGAAGCTGTGGAAGGAAACCATACTCACCTGTCCCAGCGCGACGTAGTCCAGGTAAGTGTCTTGGCAAAAAAACAAACCGAACACCCGAAACCAGACCGGACAGGGAGACGCACGGTACTCTGTGTACATCGTGCGGCTCCGCCTCCCGAATGCCGCTATTGGCCGCCTTGCGGCCTAGCGGCTCCTGATTGGCCGCTAGGCCGCAAGGCGGCCAATAGCGGCATTCGGGAGGCGGAGCCGCACGATGTACACAGAGTACCGTGCGTCTCCCTGTCCGGTCTGGTTTCGGGTGTTCGGTTTGTTTTTTTGCCAAGACACTTACCTGGACTACGTCGCGCTAGGACAGGTGAGTATGGTTTCCTTCCACAGCTTCCCAAATGGATTTCGTCGGATCCGGACGGCGACAGCGACGGTCGACATGGAGCCAGAAGACAACACAGGACCAGAAGACGACGACACAGGACCAGGGCGACCTACGGGAAGAAGATAGGTAAGTATTAGTATGTGTGGGCTTTGTATGTATTAAAGTTTTATTTTAAAAGTGTGTCAGTGTGTTTTGTGTACTATTTTTTTAACTGTGGAACTACAAGTGCCAGCGGGCCCTTTAATGCCCAGCAGGCTGGGACTTGTGGTTCTCCAAGTCCCAGCTTGCTGGCACTTGTAGTGCCACAGTAAAAAACAATAGTTTAATCTATTTTTTTACACCATAATCAGCCCGATGCCCACCGCCCAGGGGCATCGGGGACAGTACCAGGCTTCAGCCTGGTCAGGTAAGTCCTGGAGGGGGGGGACCCCTTCATTGGGGGGGTCCCCACTCCCCCAGGGCCCCTGGCCAGGCTGACTGGTCGGTAGGGTTAATGTTTTGGCCGCGGGACCTTATATTATAAGTGTCCCCCGGCTGTGACATTACCCTGCTGGCTGGTTGTGCCTGGGACTGGTTCTTGAAATACGGGGGACCCCTAGTCATTTTGTCCCCCGTATTTTGGGAACCAGCCCCGGACCTGGAGCCTGGGGCTGGTTGTTAAAAATCGGGGAACCCCTATTTGTCGGGTTCCCTGATTTTTAATTACCGGCCCCGGCTCCTTCAGCCTGGTGCTGGTTACAGCTGTGGGGGGGGACCCCACGCTGTTTTTTTTTTTAATATTTATTTTTTTTTCTATTTTTTTACAACGCAGCCTGCACGGATCTGACTGATCCGTGCAGGCTTAAAGCAAACAGGAAAATGGTGTTCTATTTTCCTGTCGTATTTGCGTGGGTGTTTCACACCACTAAGCAGCCGTATTATCAGTACGGCTGCTTAGTACATCAGGAACCACCATTCTTTTGAATGGTGATTTCTGTCGTATCCTATCGATGGTGTAGGACATTCGTATTTGTAAATACAAATACGAATGTTCCATCTTTAGGAATACGAATTGTTGTATTTTTGGGATTGTAAATCCCGAAAATACAAATTCGTAAAAAAAAGGTGTATTTTTCCCTACGAATACACCTTTTTTTCTACGAATCCATTTTGGTAAATGTCCCCCACAGCGTCTAGTTAAGACAGTTAATTGGTCTACCCCAAAAGGTCGACAGGGTCCTTTAAATTTGTTAATTTGCAATACAGACACCCTTGTGGAACGTTGATTAGGCGTTTCATTTATGAATACCCCTCCTTTCAATTTAAAATATCCACAGTACTTACTAGTGGAGTGGAAGTGAGCGATATGTGTATCCTTATATTACGGAGTAGCGGAGGAGCAGTGTGCGGTCAGGAATCGGGTCCCTCTATGTTTAGCTGCTGGCTGTGTACTGTCTCTGGGGATTCGCTGCTTCCTTTACTGGTATCAGCACGGGGCAGATGCTCGCTGATGTCTGAGGGCAGCACAGGTAGCTCCCAGTGGATTGCTGGTCAAGCAAAAGCACGAGGAGACCCTGATGATGGAACCAGAAGTGACGCAACGTGGTTCATCTCTATGGCAATGAGAATTCTGCCTCTTCTTCCGCCATTACCAATATTATTTTCAAGTACCCCCAATTGGTCTGCAGCGTCCCCCAATTGGTCTGCAGCGTACCCACAGTGGTACACATCCCCAGGTTGTGAACCACTGCTCTTAGTGATTGATACCGTCCCTGTGTCCCCTTGTGTTCTGCAAGTGATGATGTTCCAGTGCCCCCTTGTGTTCTGCAAGTGATACTGTCCCTGTGTTCCCTTGTGTTCTGCAAGTGATGATGTTCCAGTGCCCCTTGTGTTCTGCAAGTGATACTGTCCCTCTGTTCCCTTGTGTTCTGCAAGTGATGATGTTCCAGTGCCCTCTAGTGTTTTGCTAGTGATACTGTCCCTGTGTTACCTTGTGTTCTGCAAGTGATGATGTTCCAGTGCCCCCTTGTGTTCTGCAAGTGATACTGTCCCTTTGTTCTGCAAGTGATGATGTTTCAGTGCCCTCTAGTGTTTTGCAAGTGATGATGTTTCAGTGCCCCCTTGTATACTTCAAGTGATATGGTCCCTGTGTCCCCTTGTGCTCGGCAAGTGATGATGTTCCAGTGCCCCCTTGTGTTCTGCAAGTGATACTGTCTCTGTGTCCTATGAGGAATCAATGGGCCTTATTCTAGTTCACTCTTTCTGACAAGTTTCTTCTTAAATGGACAAAACCATGTGCACTGCAGGGGGGCAGATTTAAAATGTTCAGAGAGAATTAGATTTGGGTGATTTATTTTATTTCTGTGCAGGGTAAATACTGACTGCTATTTTTTACACTGCAATATAGATCTCACTTTGATGTAAAACCCCACCCAAATCTAATTCTCTCTGCACAAGTTACATCTGCCCCACCTGCAGTGCACATGGGTTTGTCCATCTAAGATGGATTTTGTCAGAAAGAGTGAACTAGAATAAGGCCCAAAGTGTAAAATGAGGATACATAAATGACTGGAAAAGAAATCCTGCTAACATCCTCCTAATACCTCTAAAACCATAATAATATATAAATAAAAAACTAAGAAAAAACCTGCTACAGGCTGACTTTACCTTTAATGAGATACCCTGTACTCTTACATCGCCCACCTACACACCAAAAAGAGAACGCAAAAATGTACAGATATACCAAGGTTTACAGTGTATAACCTGTAAAGCAGAATAAGGAGGTTATTCAATTGCCCGTGCTAATTCCCTGTGTTTTATTTTTTTTTGTCAGGCTAAAACACATAGGGGGAAATACGCCTAAATAATTCGTTTTTGTATAGTAAAAATACGAGTTTTTGTACACCGGACCCGGGGAGCGATGGATGGGGACCTACCTATGGGTTCAAGATAGGCAAGTATCAGTATGTAGGGGCTCTGTGTGTATTAAAGTTTTATTTTACTAGTGTCAGTGTGCTTTAATTTAACTATTGGTTTTGCTGTGGAACTGAGTCCCAGCAAGCCCATTCATGGGCCGCATGCTGGGACTTGTGGTTCTCCAAGTCCCAGTATGCATTCCAGGTTTGCTGGGACTCATCGTTCCACAGCAAAACCCAATGGTTTTGTCTGTTTTTTACACTTTAATCAGCCCGGTACTCACAGCCCAGGGGTACCCGGGACAGCACCAGGCTTCAGTCTGGGCAGGTAAGTTCTGGAGGGGCAGGTGTCCCCACTCCCCCAGGACCCCTACCCACGCTGACTGGTCAGTAGGGTTAATGTTTTGGCCACGGGACCTTATATAATAAGAGTCCCCCGGCTGTGACATTACCCTGCTGGCTGGTTGGGCATGGTTCTTAAAATACGGAGGACCCCTATTCATTTTGTCCCCCGTATTTTGGGAACCAGACCCTGCCCTGGGGCAGGTTTTAAAAAATCAGCGGAGCCCTATGCCAATTTTTCCCTGATTTTTTTTTAAACCAGGCCCGGCTCTTTGAGCCTGGTGCTGGTAACCAATCAGAACCTACTTCTTATTTATTTAGCACCTTCTAGAAGATAAAAGATAGTATCTGATTGGTTGCCCATAGCAACATCCCATGTGAAATAGATCTCTCATCTCATAATCGGGTTATAATGGAAAATGTGAATAACCCCCGGGGAACTCAATTAGCAGCTGTAAATTACCGTAGCTAATTGAATTCCCCCCTAAAGGTGCAGTCAGTATAATGTCATATTTAATTTATGTGGATCAAAGGCATCGATTTACCCTATGTCCCACCTTGCACGACGATAATATTGATATTAATATGTTTATTTGTGTGTTGTGACAACAGTATTAAAAAAAGCTCAGATTTTACAAGTAAAACATCCAACCATAGTGGACCCACGGCAGTCAGCGGACACAAACTAGCACACGCACCAAGTATCCCATCCGTCCAATTAACATGAACACCGTCACCCATTCATCTGCTTATATGTGTACACGTAGTCGTCTTCCACTGTGGCCCGACACTCCCTATGCCGCCGGCTTCCTCATCACCAGGAGAGCTGCACAGGGTGGGCAGAGGCATGTTGTTGGCTTGTAGCTTGTGTGAGGCGTTGGGATCTCTCCCGTTCAGGGTCGGGCGTTAGATATTATCCGGAGACTCTGAGAAGGGAAGAGCGACAGGTTACAGAATGGTGCTATAAGTTAGGCCACATTGCCCTTTGTATATGGGTTATAGTGCTACGTTTCTTTATATACTACGGTACACGGCCACAATCGCGGGCATCGTGTACCTTTAAGTTAAGGTACACAATGCCCGCGATGGACCCGATTTCCTTTGATATCAGGTCCATTTTGCCGGCAAAGGGAAAATCGCGGGCATCGCGTCGGTCGCAACCATTAACATTGGCCCCGACGCGACTGACGCGATGCCCACGATTTTGCCATAGGCTTCAATGTTAAAATATTTTTTAACATTGAAATCGGGAGCATCGCGTTGGTCTTGTGCCATTATAATGGCACAAGATGAGATGGACTTGATTAAGTCCATCTCACATAGGAAACAATGTGAAATGGGCCAATATGACCCATTTCACATTATATATGGCCCCGTCGTCACCCCACAATTGACGTGAACCCGCAGCGCGCCCGCGAGGGGCGGCAGTACGCGTCCTCGGACCTTTTCATTCCCCTACTATCCACGTCGTCGTGGAGTTGAGAATATAAAGTGTGGCGAGCGCACCGAGCCCGAAGTGTGGCGAGTGTACGCGTATACCTGTGAAGTTATACGCGTCCCCTCGCGGGGTTCGCTACGCTCGCCACACTTCGGGCTCACCACACTTTATGTTCTCAACTCCACGCCGATGTGGATAGTAGGGGAATGAAAAGGTCGGAGGACGCGCACCGCCGCCCCTCGCGGGCTCGCTGCGCTTCGGGTTGGCGTCAATCGTGGGGTGGGGTTTACGGTGTAAAATTGGGGGTCTAGGGAATATTTTACATTGAATCCAATGTAAAATCGGGTCCCAGGGACCCTATTCACATTTGATTCAATTAAAAAATCAGGTAGGTCGCGTCGGTCGCATCGCATGCGACCAAATCGCATGCGATGCGACCGACGCAATTTTTCCGACACGACCACCCCGATGGAAATCGGGGTGGCCGTGCTAGGAAACAAGTATCTATACTACTTTACTGTATTCATATTTATAAATGAAATAATCAGACGTGTCCTGACCATAATGGTTTGGGCTAATACTCTTATTTAAATGGGATGTAGTTAACATCCCGTTGCCCGGCATCCCGACGGACATATGCCAACAGCGGGACACTATGAATGTTGACATACATAAGGTTGACACCTAAGGGTCAACAAGGCTTAGGTCGGCACATAAAATATGTCGACATGGTCAGAAGGTCGACACAAGTTTTAGATCGACAATGGGAAGGTCGATATTCAAAAGTTCAACATGAGTTTTTCCCTTTTTTGTCCTGAATTTTGATGCTCGAACGGGTACGGGAGGGAGAGAGCGGGCAGGGGAACGCCCAGCATTTTATGGGAACGCAGGCGGGGTGATGCCTGCCGGTGGTGGTCCGCTGAAGTCACATGATATCAGCGCCCGCCGCCTCTTCGGCAAACACTGAAGGAAATAAAAGTCAGTTTATTAAAACTGACTTTTATTAGCGAAGGGTAAAGAAATATTGCGTACAGTACATACCCTCGGTACCAAGTGGATTCGGCGAGTGGGGGGCTAGACTTTCGGCCGGGCGGCATTTCAGGGATCGTTAAGCAAACGGCCGCTGCTTAGCGAGCCTTGCTGAATCAGGCCCTAGAAGTCATGGGTTGCTAGGGGCAACAAGTCCCCCAAAATTTCAAAAGTGAATCAGTGTGAGGGATACGTACATAACGTAGCCTGCAATGTGCGCAGCTGGACACTGCCGCAGCACATCCCGCTATAGTTACAGACAACAAATGATGGGACATTAGGGCAGATGTAAGTGAGAAAGTGGTAAGAAAGGTGAAGGTGATAACACACCAGCCAAATGACTCATAACTGCCATTTCTCAAATGCATCTGATTGGCTGGTGCGTTATCACCTTCCACTTTATCCCCGCTGTATCACTTTACCAGGCTTAATTCATCTACCCCATTGATAGTAATGGAAGCAGCCCACAGCTGCACATAGGGAGAGTGTCCCTGGTATAATGGCAGCGTACTCACCAGTCGCAGTTGGTGCATGCGTTCTCCTTAGCGCAGGGAACGAGATAAAAGCGTCATAGCCGAACAGGATCCCTGCTAGAAGCCCAAAGACCTGCAAGGGATACAAGGACATGGTCATGGCCACTGAGCAGTTTCCATTTATCTATACTTACAGGTGTTATCACATAACCTCAACATATTGTCATCACATACTACTATTAACCACAAGGGGTAGTCTTACCAACCCTTCCAAAAAGGAGATGCCACGCAGGGCCATCTTAATGTATGGGCTCAATGGGCAGCTTCCCAATTCTAGAGGGGTTCAAGCTGGGGCAGATTGGGTTGTGGAAATCTGCTTCCTAAGCTTTTGGGGAGGCATTAGGGAAAACGGTCTGCTGGAATTACACACAATCTGAGTAGTTGGGTAGAAGTCTCTTCCTGCTTCATAGCCAGCAGCCAGAAAATGAATGGCATGCGGATGCTGATTGGTGGATGGCGGGATCTATTCACCAATCAGAGTCCATCATTCTCTACCTGTATCCCAGCCTGCAGCCAGACAGGGAATGGCTGTCAGCATGCGGATTATTGGATGGCTAGAGCAATCCACCAATTAAGAGTGCTGACAGACGTTCACTGTATGGAAGCAAGTGGAGAGGTAGCACGGAGGGGCAACAAAGAAGGGGCATGGTATGATTTTATATTTTTGTTTACGATTTTCTCCACGAATGGGTGTGGAGGGGCCCCAAAAGCAATGCTTGCTCCAGGGGCAACAATGCTGATAAGACAGCCCTGATGCCAAGTCAAGGCGAACCACATCCTGTGAATCTCTAAAATCCCTAATAGGGGATTGTAAGTAGTCTTTAAAAAAGTCAGTCCACACAGTCTCAAGCGCTCTCCCCCTGCAGCTGCTGAATCCCAGGTGAAAATATTCAATCAATGATTATTTCAATGGACAATCTCTATGCAGAAACAGGGATTATCTGCAGCGCTGGGTTAATGTGCAATTCTTTATATGGGGTTCGCAGGTTTTCAAAATTAACAGATTGTTCCAGAAGTTTTTTCTTCTTTTACTTAAAAAAACTTTTATTTATGAAGCCAATATATATGCAAAAAAAACTTTTGCCAAAGATATAAGTAAAAAACTTTTTCCAAAGATATGAATAAAAAATTGCAAAAAATACAAAATATAAAACACAGTATACAGTCTCGTTCCTTGCAGAAAAAAAGTTTTAAAATAGGCTCACCGGACCTCTCGGGGGCAGAATCTCCTACCACTTAGATGTTTCTCAGTGGGATTTCTTTAGCAGGATGAAATGCTGCTCCTTCACTGGTACTCTTCCCTTCAGGCACCACACTGCCACTGTGGTGACCCTTCGGGTTTTCCCTGTGTTTGGATAAAGTATTCCCTCGTGTGTAGGAGATAGGGACAGGTAATCCTTAGAGCCAAAAGAACACACAGCCTGCGTTCCTCTCTGTTGGTTTGTAATATGTTTTTGTCAGGATCTTGTCTTCTTCAATGTACA
Organism: Crinia signifera; assembly: GCF_055691185.1. Taxonomy (NCBI): domain Eukaryota; kingdom Metazoa; phylum Chordata; class Amphibia; order Anura; family Myobatrachidae; genus Crinia; species Crinia signifera. Next base: position 35,407,280 of record NC_139225.1, on the reverse strand, counting down.
CAGTTAAATCTAAAAAATTTATACATTTTTCACTTGACATAAAAGTTAGAATAATCCCCATATTGTTATTATTTAAACATTCCTGGGCCTCTTGCAGTGCTTTTTCACCCCCTCTCCATATCATTATCACGTCATCAATATAACGTTGATGGAGGACGAGACTCGCCCCCAGACTTCGCCACACATCTGACTCCTCCCACGTCTCCATGAAAATATTAGCGAAGCTGGGGGCGAATCTCGTCCCCATCGCCGTCCCGGCGCACTGCAGAAAGAATGTACCATCAAAACAAAAATAATTGTTTTCTAAAATAAATTGTATGCTTTCTAAAATAAACATTTTAAGATTTTCTTCACAGTTATGTGTAAGAATTTTTCATGCTTTTTTATATGTGTATACAACTTTAAGAAAGCTGGGCAACATGTACAAGAAAGAACATGAAGCCCAGGAACAGGCAAACCAGAACTCTCAGGGAGGATAAATAATCAGGAGCTGCACTCTCCAGCTGCATCTTGAGAAAGACCCAAGAGGTTGAAACTAGTAGATGAGCAGCTGGAGATTGGAGCTCACAGAAAAGTAAAAAGCCGCCAGACACAAGGGAGCAGTACCGGGGTATATACAATCGCACCCCGAGAGGCTCACATACATTCAAGTGAAGCCTGGGAGAGGTATCCAGATAACATCGGAGCCCCACAGCATACATTTAAAGATCAGCGTCCCGGTGACCCTGCCAGACTGCGAGCGCAGGCAGGTGCTGGCTGGTGAGAGGAACGCAGGCTGTGTGTTCTTTTGGCTCTAAGGATTACCTGTCCCTATCTCCTACACACGAGGGAATACTTTATCCAAACACAGGGAAAACCCGAAGGGTCACCACAGTGGCAGTGTGGTGCCTGAAGGGAAGAGTACCAGTGAAGGAGCAGCATTTCATCCTGCTAAAGAAATCCCACTGAGAAACATCTAAGTGGTAGGAGATTCTGCCCCCGAGAGGTCCGGTGAGCCTATTTTAAAACTTTTTTTCTGCAAGGAACGAGACTGTATACTGTGTTTTATATTTTGTATTTTTTGCAATTTTTTATTCATATCTTTGGAAAAAGTTTTTTACTTATATCTTTGGCAAAAGTTTTTTTTGCATATATATTGGCTTCATAAATAAAAGTTTTTTTAAGTAAAAGAAGAAAAAACTTCTGGAACAATCTGTTAATTTTGAAAACCTGCGAACCCCATTTAAAGAATTGCACATTAACCCAGCGCTGCAGATAATCCCTGTTTCTGCATAGGGATTGTAAGTAGTGTTAGTCCTTACATTGCTGTTACATATTAGGATAAGCACTATCATACTAAAGTAATGGATAATATATATATATATATATATATATATATATAGATAGATAGATAGATAGAGAGAGAGATGGGGCAGATGTAACATGTGCAGAGAGAGTTAAGGTGGGCATACATCAAGCCGATTTGGACCGATTTTGGCCGATTGCGATCAATCGGCCCGATAAATCGGACCAAATCGGTTCTTTGTGACATGGGGTCGGGTTTGATGCGCGGTCCCGTGCGTATCGGACCTGGCCCCAGGGGTCGGACCGGCGGGACAAACGATGTGATCAGTCGGGGCGGTGAGGAGCAGTGGGGGCAGGCGGCTGGGGAGGAAGCAGTGGAGCAGCAGCGCGTTACCAGATCAGTGCTGGCTGGGCGGGCGGCGGTGACCATCAGTCTCACTCTCCACTATCCGTGTCCAGACTCCAGCGCTGTAGCGGGCAGCAGCCGCGGCTATTAGAACTTTAAAATATGTCAAATGACTCTCCGGCTTTTGATTGGCTGAGATAGAGCACTCTCAGCCAATCAGTGGCCTACCTCCGCGGCCGCTGATTGGATGAGAGTGCTCTATCTCAGCCAATCATTAGCCGGGCAGTCATTTGACATATTTTAAAGATCTAATAGCCGCGGCTGCTGCCCTCTACAGCGCTGGAGTCTGGACACGGACAGTGGAGAGTGAGACTGATGGTCACTGCCGCCCACCCCAGCACTGACCTGGTAACGCGCTGCTGCCCCACTGCTTCCTCCCCAGCCTCCCGCCCCCACTGCTCCTCACCGCCCTGCAGCTCCCTGATATTTTTTTTACATGTGATAAATCGCATGCGATTTATCACATGTAAAAAATGGCACATCAAAGTCCTCATCGTATGTGAGCCTCCCGGGGAGCTGCCGGGCGGCTCGGAGGAGAATAGGGTCCGACTTGTCCTTAGGACAAGTCGGCTCTATGTATGGGGGCCTTTAGATTTGGGTGGCGTTTATACTTCAAACTGATATCTATAATACAGTGTAAAAATAAAGCAGCCAGTATTTACCCTGCACAGAAGCAAAACAGCTCACCCAAATCTAACTCTCTCTGCACACGTTACATCTGCCCCACCTGCAGTGCACAGGGTTTTGTCCATTAGCACACCATATGTGCTTTGTGAGTGAACCTGAATCACACCTATAAATCTGGAGAAACAGGATAAAGGTCAGCAAACTCCGGGCAAGGCAAGAACAGACCAGGAACTCCAATTACTAAAGACCAAGGAAAGTTCCAATAAACAGGATCCAGTACTGTCACAAGAGGGAGTTTTCAGGATACTCAAAAAACTCAGAGGTCAAGAAGTCAGGTAGGTGTGACCATACAAGATCGGATCACCCAAACAGGAAAACTATATACAGTACACAAGAAAATCACGTGCCAACATACTGTAAGTCACATACACTACTGTGCTTCAAGCTACCTGTCTCCACCTACAGGCCAGATAGCAGAATGCAGGATACCTGCAGAAATACTGCCACCCTGCTGGTTAGAAAGATGGGGTGAGATTTAATAGGATGAGAGATTCAGAAAGTGAGAGATTTGGGAAGAAATCGCCAGTTTTTTTTAAAGCGGCAATCATTTACACTTCAGAATCAAACTGGTTTTGCAGTGTAAATGATTGCCGCTTTAAAAATAAAACCAGGAGATTTCTTCCCAAATCTCTCACTTTCTGAATCTCTCATCCTATTAAATCTCACCTCATGGTTTCTGGTCAATGTCACTTATTTAATATTATTTATTAACAGTTTCTTATATAGCGCAGCATATTCTGTTGCGCTTTACAAAGAAGACTGATACAACAAACAGGGTATTTACAGACAGTCAAAGGAATGAGGGCCCTGCTCGCAAGCTTACAATCTATACGCTTAGCAGAAAACATTAATAATTAAATATTGTAATGTGGCTTTAAATAAATAAGAAGTCGAATCTGATTGGTTCCTATCAGAATCCTATCTGATTGATTTGATAGAACTTACAAGAAAATGACATCTGCAAGTTGATTAGTTGCTGTGGGAAACTTCTCAACCTGCCCTCATCAGAAGGTTTGACACATCTCCACTAGAGATGTTTTACTCACCGATCCAGCTATCCCAGCGCCATCGCCACCACGGATTAGGCACACTAAGGACAGAATAATGAGGAGACCACTGCCGACTGCAGCACGTATAAAATCCTAATGTGATGACAGAGAAACAGAAAATATAGAACACATTACCACAACAATACATGATACTTTCCCCAGAACTCCCTTAACCACACAGCACTATTAATCAAAATGACAAGGATAGTTCTTTTTATACAAGTGACCATTGCAGGGCGGCTTTTACGCTGTGCTAGGCGCCCCTCTGCAACTGGTAAATTTGCGAAAATTATACTGAATCAGGCCCTACACCCATCGCACCTATATGTGCACAACTGCAGGTGGAAGCAAGTGCTGCGGTGGGCGGAGCTAAGGCTGTAAGGGGTGTGTCCGGCTCTGTTCACACTAGGCATATAAATATATGCTAGGCTTATTAATGTTATACATCTACATATGAAACAATATTTATTTTTGCAGATTCAGATTCAGATGATTTAAATAGCAGTGCAGGGGCAGAGAAGGCAATTAGGGAGGGAATCCATTTTTAGTGCTGAGCATTTCTGTCAAAGTGACTAATGAAATTTACACTTTGTCCGAGATGTTAACCAGTGACCATCTGCTTATGGGAAAATCCCAGATCTGGTGTTTCTCATGGTCAATGTGATAGGCAAAGCCAATCATACTATACATGGGCAAAGAGATGATGCAACCTTGTCCACCTCAACATAACTTGTCCACCTCAACCGTAATGCTGGCCACACATCAGGCCAACTTTCCTCCAACCATCCAACTAGTTGCTTGGATGGAATAAAAACATGGTACTGCATGGGAGAAAATGTAATATTTACTTCAGAAATTTCCCCCCAAAATCTAGAAAAGGACAAAAACTGTCGCTCAGACACGGTATTGTAGTGGAACCTGTTTGATTTGGAACCGGGACAAGGGATGTAAAGCAAAAAGATAGAACACCATTAGTTCGACAAGCAAAAAGGTCGAAAAGCAAAAAGGTTGAAATGCAAAAAGGTCGACATGGTTTTTTTTAGACCCGATTGTCGACACAGACACAGTTTAAAGTGCACCGCATCCCCTCGCATTGCTCCCCATGCTTCGGGCACGGTACCTCGCTACGCTCGGCACACTATTTTATTCTCCCTCCACGCCCTAGTGGATGGTAAGGCATGAAATACCGCCTGTCGGCAGATGTTGGCTCAAAAAACAGTGAAAAACCCCACATCGACCTTTTTGCTTGTCGAACTAATGGTGTCGACCTAATGGTGTTCTATCTTTTTGCCTTAGATCCATTGTCCGGATACCGTTTGATTTAAACAATTTGACCGAATGTTTTTGTCCATTTTCCTGGGCTTGTGAGCACATTTCTGATTGTCCTTTGCTCCCATCCAGTACCAGATGTTTATTCCATCCAAGCAACTAGTTGGATGGTTGGAGGAAAGTTGGTCTAATGTGTGGCCAGCATAAGGTGAACAGCTAAACCCAACGGATTTCATTTAATGACCTTATGCAATAGCATCACAGTCTATCGATAATCGGTCAGCCTGTGAATTCGCAGCCGTGTGATCAGGTCTGAATAACCCCCATGGTTTTGCCCATTTGAGAAAGATTTAGCTTTTGCAATCAACTCTGAATCAGGCCCCAGGGAACCTCTGGACTAAACTAATAGCATACCATGGATTAAGAAGGTAATTCTGATTCAATCAGTCTCCCGAGCGTTTGCCCGGGGGACCGATTGTTTGCGACTGCGCATTTGCATAGTTTATATGCACATGTGCAGGCGCTGTCTGCGAGCACACACAGTGGGGCGATTGGCCGGGCAATTTGCATATGGGAAAACCCAGCGTTTCATGGGCATTCCCATGAGAACGTTAGGCTTTCACATGCAAACCACCTGGTGACGCAGGTGCAGGGGGCGGGGCAGCTGACGTAAGTGGATGATAGCTGCCCCGCCCTGTCCTCACTAGGCGTGGAGGGAGAGGAGGGAGAATAAAATAGGGCGTGGAGGGAGAATAAAATAGTGTGCCGAGCGTAGCGAGGTACCGTGCCCGAAGCATTGCGAGCGATGCGAGGGGTTTGCTCACCCAGTGGGTGGGCAGCTGACGTAAGTGGATGATAGCTGCCCCGCCCTGTCCTCACACAGGATGCCCGCAGGTCTGAGACACCTCTATGGTTGCTGACCAGCGAATGATTTCTCCCTGCACCCAAGGATGCGAATGGATGATTATGCAAATCATGCGGGGGGGTCGTTCAACCCTTGAAATTTGCAGCCTTGCAAGTCAACAAGAATAAGGGCCATAGTGCTGAGATTTCCTCCGCATATATTTACAGTCAGATCTGCAGTCATATATATCCTATATATCTTCTGTCGCTTACCTGTGTCTCAGGAGTACAACCACCTGAATATATTGTTAATTGATGGTTCAGTTCAGTAGATAAATAAACCAATGCCATTTGAAAGAGACATTTTTGCAGTGCCTCATATCCCCCCACTGTTTGTTTGTGCAGCTTTTAGTCAGCAGCGAAACCACTTCCTACACCAGGCTATTGCTCGCTGCTGGAAGATATAATCATCTGCAATCAGTCATCCTGAAGACAAAGCAATTTAGGAAGTTTTTCGAGATTGATTCGTTAGCAAAGCAAAAAATTCTGCAAATGGTAAAAAAAAACAACCATGAGCCTGATTCAGACCTGATTGCTGCTGTGTGAATTTGCACGTCGAGCGATTACTGAATGACTGTTCGCAGTACGCACACGCGAAGACTACGTGCATTGCAATCCTGCTATTTCTGTTTATTGAGGGCCGTTGATTGACAGGAAGCTGCCGTTTCTGGGAGGATGTGTGACGTCACATCTGGCCTCGATCAGGCTGATTTTATCGCAGCCGTCGAGTAATTCCAAGGCTGCTCAGAGCCTGCATGCAGTGAGGAAATCTCTCAGTGGTGAGGGAACTGCGAATGGATATGCCGCTTTTCTCTGGGGTGTGGGATTACACTCTGGCGGGTAAATATTTGCATGGTGATCGCATGGCGAAATGTGCACCGCAGGTGAGGTGGATGCAATATGTGCAGAAAGAGTTAGATTTGTGTGGGATGTGTTCAAACTGAATTCTAAATTGCAAAAATAAAGCTAACATTTGGGGGCTGCGTGCAAAAGCTGCCAGTATTTACCCTGCAGAGAAACAATAGAAATGTATTTGCTACTCTTACAAAGCAACAAGGGGCCCGATTCAGGTCCACTCGGTCTTGAGCTAATTCAGTCCAGGGACCAATGTTGTGAGTCTGCGCATGTGCAGACCTATTGTGTGATACTCGCCGAAGGCGTTCGCACAGATGGGGGTGGGAATGGGGCAGATAGTGGACTGGAGCATGGGAACACCGACCGGGAAATTTTATTGGATGAGAGATTCAGAAAGTGAGAGATTTGGTAAGAAATCTCCAGGGTTTTTTAAAGCGGCAATCATTTACACTGCAAGACCAGTTTGATTCTGAAGTGTAAATGATTGCCGCTTTAAAAAAAAACCTGGAAATTTCTTACCAAATCTCTCACTTTCTGAATCTCTCATCCTATTAAATCTCACCTGCAGTGTTACCTAGGCGTGCCCAGAAAATGGTGGCGTGTCAAAGCCTGCTTTGGGCGTGTGGCTGACATCACATGACAGCTAAGCCCGCCTTAAATTCAGCCATATCTGTGGCAGAAAAAAGACAGTCCAGTCCTTTTATTTGCAAACCGGTAAAAAAATAATTAGATTTTAGCCCACATGCACTTCGGCCGCATGCACTTGAATGTGTAAGCGTGCACATCCATTTGCCTGACAACACAGACATTCTCTCGGAGAAGGGGGTAGGGCGTTTGCTCACCCAGTGGGTGGCATTTAGCTGTTCTCTCGGCTGCAAGTGAACGCAGCCTAGCAAACAGGTATGAAGGTTTGTTCCATACAGTAAATGACATGCTTTTTTGCTTTACTGAATCTGGTCCAGTAAATCTCATGTAAGACCCATTGTATTATCTGTTCTGTAGCAATATGTATTTGTGAGACAAGGGAGGTACCACAGAATATTGCGTGACCATGCTCTGTATAGATAGAATGGGAGAAGGGAGGTGTAACAGGATATTGCATCACTTGCCTTCCGTCTACCACAGAATTGTGAATCAAAACCCGGTATACAGTTCCTAGTTCAGTTTCACATATGACAAAATTCTAACTAGTTGCCATGGTAACATGAGGTTTTCAGTCAACAAATTAATAAAGTATTATAACCTTACTATCAAATATTCCAGACATAGTAAGATAACAGTCACTTACTGACCACAACTCCCTGTCAGTAAGTTAATGCTGATCCTAATTAGGTGCCTCTTAGGCTGGGTACGCACTTCGGGGTTTATTTACTAAGATAAGGTATGTCTGCAATGCTGTCCACAGGAAACAAAGGGGATTATTCAGACCTGAGCGCTGCTCTGCAAAATTGCAGCGGCCTGCGATCAGATAGCCTACTCACCGCCAGAGTGAAATCCCGCCCTGTGCAAGGCTGCGAATGGCTTCCAAAAATCAGACCAATCGGTGAATAGCTGCAAATCTATTTGCTGCTCACTCACCATCAAATGATTTTTCCGGTGTGTGCAGTCTGTTGGTAGCGCAGTGTGCGATAGAAACAGGCCGATCAAGGCCGGAGCTGACGTCACACGACTTTCCTAAAAACGCCTACGTATGCCTATGTTTTCCCTGATACTCCCAAAACTGTCCGGCTACCACCAACAAATGTCGGCTTCCTGTCAATCAACTTGCCAATGGCTTATCGCCTTTATCACCAATTGGCCTCGCACATGCGCGCTACTATCCGTGACAGTGCAGCTAATACTCACCGTCCAGCCCCAGTGAATGAAAGCGATCTGCTGGTCGTATTTAAGGGCAAAGAGGAAAAAAAAGATGACACAAAATATGAGTTCTGTGATCGCAACTCCGAGGTATCCAGGAGTCCGAGAGGCAGCGTAACAGACCAGGATGACGATGCAGAAAGCCTGCGGGAAGACAGATACACAGGATTATGTTCTGTTCATTGTTCTGGCATCCAAATAGTTATCTAAAATGCTGATTGGCCAATCAGTGCTCTCCTAGCCTCCAACTATTAGTCTTCAGTCAGCTTATTGTATTGTTATATGCACAGACACAGAACGCATCTGTAGTTGAATTTAATATGTTGTGTGTCATTATCTCGGGTTGGTTACAGGATTTCTACAGGGAAAATACAGACATTGGCATCCCTACACATTTTGGTAAGTACTGAAACCCTTACCCTTCGCCTATCCACACTCCCGCAGCCTTGCCCTGACCCACGCCTCCCACAACCTAACCCGAACTTCCTGCAGTCTAGCCCTAACCTCCCACAGCCTAACCCTAATCTCCCCCTCCCGCAGCCTAAAGGTGCCCATACACTGCCTGCGACGTCTCGCAGCAGTGTAAGGACACCCTGCGAGCCGTCGGGACCTTCCCGGGGGCAGCGACACATGCAATCCGTTGTGATGGATCGCATGTGTCCCTGCGTACCGCCCACCTCAACGCCTGGAGGAACGGGTGGTCGGACGACCTGCCGGTCCGACCACCTGGTCGGGTCCGATGCGCACGAGAGCGTGCGTTGGACCCGACGGCATGTCAGGGAGAGGCGATTTGGTCCAATTTAACGGGCCGATTGGTCGCAATCGGCCGAAATCGCCTCGATGTATGGGGGCCTTAAACTCTAACCTCCTGTAACTAACCCTAATCTCTCCCTCCTACAGCCTAACCCTAACTTCCTGCAGCCTAACCCTAATCTCTCCCTCCCACATCCTAACCCTAACTTCCTGCAGCCTAACCCTAATCTCTCCCTCCCACATCCTAACCCTAACTTCCTGCAGCCTAACCCTAACCTCTTGAAAACTAATCCTAACTTCCTGCAGTCTAACCTCCTGCAAACTAACCCTAACACTACCCTTCCACAACCTAAACCTAATCTTCCCTTCCCGCTGCCTGACCCTAACCTCCTGCAGTCTAACCCTAATCTCCCCCTCCCGCACCTTAACCCTCCCTCCCGCACCTTAACCCTCCATTCCTGCACCATAACCTCCCCCTCACAACCTAACCCCCATATCCTTACCCTTATCTCCCCCACATCACACCATAACCCTCCCCGCAGCCTAACCCCCCCTCCCACAGCCTAAAGGTGCCCATACACTTGTCCGACTGGGCCGATTTCACCCGATCCCGATGATCCAAATCGGAGGTGTTTGATTTCCCCATCGGGTCCGGTGCGCAGCCCCATGTGCATCGCACCTGAGCCGGAGGTCGGACCTGCTGACTTGACCCCCCTCCCAGCGGCGGGGAGCATATGAAACATCAAGCATGTGGTACATCAATGCGATCCTGCCGCCTGGGAAGGTCCAGGGCAGCTAAAGGGAGTCTGGTGGCCCACACACTGTTGCGATACATCGCAGTAGTGTGTGGCCACCTTAACCTCCCCCCACAGCCTAACCCCCATACCTTAACCCTAATCTCCTCCTCCCACAGTTTAAGACTGCAGTAAGGGGGGGGGGGGGGGGGGGCAGGGGGACAGTAAATATACTTATCGGACCCCTTTTGGGATTCCCTCCGTTAGGATGCCGGTGTTGGTCATCCCTATGTAACCCTGTGGGTTATATACGCCCTATTAATACGCCTCCTCAGTAGTCCTTTAGTGCAGCAATCCCATATACTGTATACGCTTTTGTTTTTAGACCCTGGAGCACCTATGAGCTGGCCACATTCCAACGTCAATATCATTAATGTTTTATCCACACGTAGGCCCTAGTTTGTATTTACAGAATACATACAATTATCATACAGTTATTGCACCTCTTTCAAAACAGTTTTTTCACCAGCAGGCAACATTTGTTACTAAAAGAAAGCAAAAATGTGTATTTCTTTGTAAATGCTATGAAGATATACTGTGTGATTCTTTCTTTGGCAACAATCTATCCAAATCAGCAAAAAGAACTACATTAGCATTTATCATAACCCTAACCACCCCTTCTGCAGCCTAACCCTGCCAGACGTGCCTAAACCTCAGCTTCACCCTAAACATGGACAATAATGACAAACCATGTGTCTGCCTTTTGAACCTGTCAACCTGAGCCCATGTAAACCATTTAATCGATGAACTTTTGACCCGGCTGATATTTCAACCCTGTCGATCTGATTGTCAACAGTCTGGTGTCGACTTAAAGACTATCTGGATTAACAAAAATATACAGGTAGGTTATTTGGTTCCTAACAAAAATGAACCCTAGAATGTCTGTGTGTGCGTGTACATGTGGTAGGGAATGTAGATTGTAAGCTCCACTGGGGCAGGGACTGATGTGAATGTTTAAATATTCTCTGTAAAGCGCTGCGGAATATGTATGCGCTATATAAGAAACTGCTAATAAATAAAATAAATAAATATCAGCTGCTTCAAGGTCTCATGGAGTAGAAGGAGCTGCTGAGTTTAATGCAAGCTGTTTAGTGGGTGGATTTTGGGGTATGGATCATTAGGTCTACAAGAGAATGGTCGACAAGCATGGTCGACAGGTCATTAGGCGGATACAAGCATTACGTCGACAGTCAAAAGGTCGACATGGGGTTTCCACAGTTTTTTGACCCACAGTCAACATGGACACTGAAACGTAGACCGCATCCCCTCGCATGCGGGCATGGTGCCTCACTACGCTTGGAACACCACCACGCCCTAGTGGATGGTAGGGCATGAAATAGCGGCTGTCGGCACATGTCGACCTTACCTTAAAAAACTTTGTCAGCAGACAACGAAACGCGTCAGAACTAGGGTGGCCAATCCCGGGATTCTCCTGCCCTTTCCTTCTCCTGGCCGCCCGCCCTCCACCTCTTATCCTGTGCCTGCCCGCCCCTTCACCTGCACCCGCCCGCCCCTTCACCTGCGCATGCCCACACCTTCACCTGCGCCCGGCTGCTTCTTCTCCGGCTGCTGAGAAGGAGGTTCACGCGCCCAGAGTCACCGTGCACCTCTGAACCCACTCCACTCCCGGCCACCTGCCTGCCAATGTAAGTAAATTTGCGGGTCGGCCGGATTGGGGGTGGGTATGGGACAAATATCTGCGAACTAGGGATGCCAATCCCGGGATTGAGCATTTTTCAATCCCAGGATTGAAAAAATGCCCCAGGATTGGCATCCCTAGTCAGAACACACTATTTTTTGGTCGGACTCTGCCTTGGACCAGTTCCCCACCTTTTCCACCCTAATATTTCCATGCTATTTCTGGATCAAATTACACTGGGACACCACCACCTGCTCAATCTTTGGAACCGTTCCTCTGGCGCCATATCTGTCTGCCTTTGGAATAAAAACACAAGCAAAGACCCTGTCAGCTATATTCACACCCATCAATTCCAGAACAGTATTGCTATGGATTCTATAATTGTGGATTACTAGTCATCATAGGAACAAGCAGGACTGCAATAAGCATACTACTATTTCATATATTTTAATTTTTTAATGCTTCTTTTCCCATTGCCTTCCACTGTTTAAAAACCTTATCAGAGTCATATTGACCTAATTGTATATGTTGCCCCATTACAATTGTCTAGAATGTACTAATGTTTACCATTTTGATCATTTTCATTCATTATAATAAATATCGTAATTTTACTGTAAACTCAATTGATCACCTTTTCCATTTATTACCTATATTTATTATTACATTTGACTATTATTGTACTAGCGCTCCACCCCCTTCTTTTTTTTCCTATTTTCATCATTTTTTTGGGAACTGACATTCCCTTTGTGTGAGCAGCTGGCCCAGCACCCCAATTGCAGGCTCCCACCTTCCCCTTTCTGTATCTGAGGGGAAGAAAAAACGAAAAACCCCATGTCAACCTTTTGACTGTTGACCGAATGTGTGTGTCGACCTAGACCCATGTTGACATTCCAGCATGTCGACCCAATGGTGTTGACCCAATGGTTGTCAACCTAATAACTGTATCCCAGATTTTGTGTGTTTGTGCACTGCGCAGGCTCTGTAGCCAAGCTCGTGTGAATTGCGCGCAGCTCAGTTGCAATTTGGAAAAGTTATGTAAATTTGTGGTTGCAAAATTTTGTACGCCATTATGAGAGCAAATGACAGAGTTTTGTGGATCACTTTGCACCAAGAGTAGAGCTGATAGATAGATTTGGGCAACGATTCAATGTCTTTAACAATTTCTCCTGAACTCCTGCACAAACGATTTGGTGTCAAATGATGAACGATTATCAAACGATTACACATGAACGAATGATCTTTAACGATGGTGGAGGGAGAGGGAGCCAGTCAATCAGCCTTACCAAATCGTTCATCATGCATACACATAAAACGATTGGTACACATCGCTAATGATTGGTCGCTGATCTTTCTGCATGCAGGAAAGATCAGAGACATCTACCAACGACTGGCGGGTACGCGCATCGTCCGATATATCGTTCATACACACGGAACGATTTGATCGATTGGTTGTTTCAAACTGTCGGGAACGCCCAGATCTTTTGCCAAATCTTTCCGTGTGTACGCACCATAATACTGCTGGATCTGGATTTATACAAGTGCATGTAATGCAATGCAATAGCAGCCAACTTGTATGCAACGCTGAATCAGTCCCCAATGGCAACCATAGATGCCGGCGTCGGTATTCTGACCGTCGGCATCCTCAACATATATATCTATATATCTCCCCTATTCAATTGCGCCTTTTATAAATGCCTCTATTTTTTCTCTTAACTGCACAGTACAGAAGCAGTGTATAAATGAGTGATGCGACAGTGGCTAATGTGACTCAGATTACTTTGGTTACACAGAAGTACACTGACCCACATGCCGCTCGGCAATAGTACAGTTAGGTGGTGAAGTCAGAGCACATTTCTAGCTGTCTACTTTCTTCCTGTCAGGTTACACAGTCACTGACTGTACAGGCCTGGGTGTGTCCGCAGGGCAATGCCATGTATATGTATTACTCATTCCTTCCTGAGATGGAGCAGTGTGCACTATGGATGTGAGAGGGCTGTGTGTCTGTGTGTGCTGGCAGGAATAAAAGAAGCTGTGATGCTGCAGTTAGTGAAGTATTCCCTGTAAATAGGAAACCAGGCAGTGTAGGATATGGAATCAGGGCTGAAATAACAGATGGGGAGAGACAGGGCTGCAGCTTCCCACCAGCTCATTTGCCTGTGTGCTACTCAAAGTTCTCGAACACCTATCTCTGGAACCTCTTCACTGGTTCTACTTACATTTACTTATAAAGCAGCAGCATACAGTACTCCCTTGTGCTTTACAGTTGGAGCTGCTGCGGAACATCTCCTTATGCAGAAATGCTTTGACCTGGATTGTGTCTCGCCCCAGACTAATATCCATCATGTTACGCAACATATGTATGTTTCATCTACTTGTTTTACTGGCTTTGTTCAAAGTGAGAATGTGTTTTATTAGTGGCAGGATTACACAAGCAGGCGGCAAGCCTAGCCTTACTACACTGGCCCTGCACAGTGACAGCAACAGATGTCCCACAGCCTGCTAACAAAAGCTACAGTGTGCTGCTCACCCTACATTGTGTGCTGCTGGCCCTACATTGTGTGCTGCTGGCCCTACAGTGTGTGCTGATCCCCCAGCAGTGTGTGCTGGTCACTCACAATACAGTATGTGCTGGTCGCCCTACAGTGTGTGCTTCTCTCCCTACAGTATGTGCTGAACCCTCTGCAGTGTGTGCTGATCACAATACAGGATGCGCTGGTCGCCGGCCTAGCCTACAGTGTGTGCTTCTCTCCCAAGAGTAAGTGCTGCACCCCCTGCAGTGCCTGTGCTTCTCTCCCTACAGCGTGTGTTGCTCTTCCTACAGTGTGTACTTCTCTCCCTACAGTATGTGTTGCTTGCCCTGCAGTATGTGCTGGTCACCCTACAGTGTGAGGCTACCCTTGCAGCTTATGCTGGTCACCCCACAGTTGTGCTACTCTCCCTTCCGTATGTGCTGCTTGCCCTCCCGTATGTGCTGGTCCGTGGTCATCCTACAGTATGTGCACAGCTACTGGGGCTCCTAGTTCCAGTGCTACTGTACAGTTACTCATTCCAAGTGTGCAAACCCAGTCCATGTAATGCAAAAAGGCAACTCCAACACACACACACACACACACACACACACAACACTATATATATATATATATATATATATATATATATATATATATATAATATACACACATACATACACACCAAAAAAAAACAATACACACACACACACACACACACAATATAGACAGAGTAGAATTGTGTATGAGAAAGAAGAGGCTAGAATTTGGGAGATAAGATGGCAGGTAGGGAGAGAAGGGAGTGTGCCAGGCAGGGGGGTGCTGTGTGGGCACTGCCACTCTTACTATCTCCGCTGCTAGGATGATCCCTTTCCTTGTGCGCACATAGGCTGAGACCAGGCTCATGCAGCTGGCGCCCTGCTGCTCGGTCCCCGGGTCGGACATGCTGGCACAGGCGGGTGCTGGGCTGTGTGTGAGCGGGGAGCTGGCAGGCTGCGTGCGGCGCTCTCCTGCCTGTGGGCTGGTAGATGGGTGTGAACAGTCTCAGTGACTCCCAGCTGCTGTAACTGCTGCTGCTGCTGCCGCCGCCGCCGCTGTGTAGTAGTGGGAGAGGGGAGGCTGCTGCCGGCGTGCAGGGGGAGAGGAGATGCTGCTGCCCCCAGCCAGGAATGGGTCGGACACTCCTGTGCTTTCTAGGACGAAGTTTCCCCGTGTTCTCCGCGCTGCTCTATGTACATACTGCGTGACATCTCTCGTCATATATACAGATCTACAATTTATCTCTCTTTAGTTCTATATGCATATATATCCCTTTATCTCTCTCTCGCGGTCCTATATACATATTATCTATCTGTTATCTTTCTTATCCTATATACAGGACTTAAAGTGGTCATGCAGAGGTGTGGGCACTCCTATCTCTATGCCACCTATTTACCCAAATGCCCTACCCCCCATTAGGCAGACATAGGACCAGTGGTAGGGTTTTTTTCATCCCCCTGCTAACTAGAATGTTTTTCTATGAGAACTCAGTTCCACCTCGTTTCCCCCTCACTTTAACCCGTGCCTTTAGGGACTATGTAAAAACCGGACCGGACTAGACTCCGGACCACCGGACAGGACATCAAAATCTGCAGTCCGGAGCTTATAGGGTCCGGTCCGGGGGGTGTCCTGTTCGGGGGGTGTCTTGTCCGGGGGGTCCCTGTGATAGCTATCATCAGGGACATGGGGAAGGGGAGATTACAGCCTCCCCCTGTGGTCCGGACCGTCCGGTTTTTGCTACATGCCCGGACCATACAGGGAGACTTTATTCTACCCCTCCTCCTCTACCTGGTGACAGGTGTCACAGGCAGAACCCCCAGACAGGACACCCCCGGACAGGACATCCCCCGGACCGGACGCTACAAGCTCCAAAATGCAGAGTTTGATGTCTGGTCCGGCGGTCCGGGGGTTTTGTCCTGGTCCGGTTTTTACCCATACCCGTGCCTTTATACATTCGTATACTTTATCGCTCTTTCTAGCCCTATATACATATCTATTCTATAGCGCTATCTGATCCAAAATGCATAAATATCCTGTTATCTCTCTCTGATCTTATATAGATACTATAGTTATCCTATCTCTCTCTCTCTTGTCCTTTATACAGATCTATTCTTTATCTTTCTCTAGTCCTATATACATCTATCTATCCGTTCTTTCTCGCTGTATATACAGAATATGCATTTATATTCCTTTATCTCTCTCTCTCTGGTCCTATATAGATATGTATCCTTTATCTCTCTCTCTCTGGTCCTATATTTATTTATTAATTCATTCATTTATTCATTAACCGTTTCTTATTTAGTGCCCCTTTCAGACCGCACTTTTTACCCGTTATTTTACCGGGGGTTTTTTTGTAACGTTTTAAACCGGTAATTTGTGCAGTCTGAAAGGTGCAGAGTGATTTTACCGGTTCTATTGAACTGGTATTTCTAAACGGTAATAAAGCAGGGTCCTACCCGTTTCAGACCCGTTTTTTTTTCATCCACTGTTTTCTATGGGTTAAAACGGGTTCAGTGTTGTGAAGGAACAAAAACTGCATTGAAATACCGTTTAAAGACATGTGGTGTGAAAGGGGTTTTAGCTGGCAGACCCGTTTTTAGAAACGTTTTAAAATACCTTGTCAAAGCCAGTTTTGCGGTCTGAAAACAGCATTATACATATTCCACAGTGCACCATTGGCGCTTGCAATCTAGGGGCCTTATTCTAGTTCACTGTTATGCTGCTTTCAGACCGCATAACTGGCTTTGACCCTGTATTTGAAAATGTTTCCAAAAATGGGTCTGCCAGGTAAAACCCCTTTCCCACCGCATCTCCTAAATGGTATTTCAATGCAGTTTTTGTTCCTTTATAACACTGAACCCGTTTTAACCCATAGAAAACAGTGGATGAAAAAAAAACAGGTCTGAAACGGGTGGGACCCTGCTTTACTACCAGTCAAAGCCAGTGCAGTCTTCAGCGCCCCCCCCCCCGCGGGTTAACATCCCCCCCCCCTCAGGGTTAACATCAAACCCCCCCCCCCAGAGTCATTTTCGCACCCCCCCCCCTGCCCAAGGGTTAACATCACCGCCCCCCCCCCCCCCCCGGTTAACATTTCCCCCCCTAGGGTTAACATCACACATCCCCCCCCCCCCCAATGTGTTTAAGAACCCCCCCTCTGTGCAGCCAGTACCTCCCGTTGCAGATCCCGGCAGTACTGTATGCTGCTTATAAGCGTATCCGTCCATACAGTAACTTCCATGTGAGGAAGGAGGGCTGTGGCTTCGGATTTGCGTGAAAGTCCAAATGGTCCGGACCGACTGCGACCGTTCACGTTTGCACTCGCCTTGCGGTGTCTCTGTGTGGCAGCTGTCACCGGCCGGACGGGGAGCTTCTCCTACGAGCGCAGCGGCGGGAAGCGTTGGTGATGACTTTGAAAAGACTTGCCGGACGCTGATTGGCTGAATTCGGCAAGTCTTTTCAAAGTCATCACCAACGATTCCCGCCGCCGCGCTTGTAGGAGAGAGTAGAGACGGACGGAGTCAAGCTGCCGCTACAGCGGCTACCCGGAACCCCGCTGCCTGTCACCGGACCCTGCTGGCTGCACACAGGAGGTAATTTATGTTGTCAGCGGGGCGGTGAAGGAGCAAAAATTCATGTTATCCCACACGGAAGGAGCCTAAATTCACGTTATCCCACGCGGAAGGAGCCAAAATTCAGGTTATCCCACATGGAAGTAGACAACATTCACGTTATCCCACACGGAAGGAGACAATATTCACATTATCTTCGGGCTCGGTGGCTCGCTGCACTCGCCACACTAACTAAAGTCAGCTCCACGCCGACGTGGATAGTGGGGGTATAAAAAGGTCGGAGGACGCGTACCACCGCCGCTCGCCATGCTTCGGGTTCGCGTTGATAGTGGGGGTGGCTTTAACAATTTTAAGCACCCATCAGGGTGCTTGTACAATTAAAAATCACATTGCATGCCATTTGCTGGCATGCAATGCTATGCGATATTTTATTGTACAAGCACTCCTGTTAATTTAACATGAATATTGCATCGCACACCACTAAGTATGGTATGCGATGGGCGCCGTGCTAGGAAACAAGTACCCTCTCTGGTCCTATATACATCTCTCTCTCTGGTCCTATATACATATCTATCATCTCTCGCCCTATATATATCTCTCTCTCTCTTCCCATATACATCTCTCTCTCTCTCTCGGAAGGAAGGAAGGAAGGAATGAATGTGTAAGTAGGGCAGTGGCAGGGGTAACACCCACGTGTTCTATGTAACAGGTAATTGAGGAAAGGTCTCTGGTCACTTCCCATCAGCTGGAGGAATGCTGTGGGTGCCGCTGTTGGAGGCTGATCTGTAGAACTCTGGTTATTTAGGGAGTCCCTCTTGTTAGCCACTCCCTATTGCCATGGCCACAGAGGACAGAGTCTGACAAGAAGCAGCTCGCTCACAGTTTCATGGGAAAATATTAGCAGACACTTCTCCCTCCCTCCTTCCCTCTTCCCTGAGGAATGAGAGCAACACATGTCCTGCAGTTTATAGGTTCTACTAGATAGCAATGCCTGCATGATGCAAGCCTGGCAACAGGAAAAGCCGAATACCTTTCTCACACAGCATTACTGATTTTATTTTCCACATCGTATTGATATTCTGCAGTTCTTGTAAATAACCAGGGGCGGATCCAGGATAAAATGGCAGGGGGGGCACCGTGATAAAAGAGGGTTTAGGTGGGGGAGGGGCAGTGTTAGTGGTGCCAGTGTACATGAAAAGAGAGCGGCAGAGAGAGGGTGGGAATGGGATTAAAAATAGGCCCTGGCATTTAAAGTACACAGGCCCACCATGGCGACAAAAGTGAAGGATGTAGTTGTGCACACACCGAAGGCGTGCTCCGGAAGGGTGTGTGGCCACTCAACAGGGGGCGTGTCCTTGAGTGTAGTGTACAACACCATATACAACTTCTACACATTATGCAACAAAATACTAGACCCCATTATACTTGCCCCTTACACATGATGCCAAATGGAATGAGCCAAAATTCACATAATGCCACATGGATTGAGCCAAAATTCACATAATGCCGCATGGATTGTGTCAAAATTCACATAATGCCACACAGATTGAGCCAAAGTCATAAATTGCCACATGGATTGAGCCAAAATTCACATAATGCCATACGGATTGAGCTAAAATTCACATAATGCCACACGGATTGAGCTAAAATTCACATAATGCCACATGGATTGAGCCAAAATTCACATAATGCCACACGGATTGAGCCAGAATTCACATAATGCCACACAGATTAAGCCAAAATTCACAATACGCTTCATAAACAGGGACATTGTCCACCAAAGGCACGCATTAAACATTTACACCATAATGTCCATTACACGTTGTTACACGCCATTATGTATTATGCCAAACACCATAATGTCTATTAAAAATTATGCTACATAAGTGCTGCTTATCTACATGCTCATTGCCAAGGGTTCCATGCTCATTGTCAGAGGTTCCATGCTCGTTGCCATGTGGGATTACATGCTCATTGCCAAGGGGGAATACATGTCCACGGTAAATGGGGGACAGCCGCCGCCAGGCAGAAGTGATAGCCACTGACAGTGGCAGAGCCTGGCTGTATTCCGAGCACTGCAGGTCCCAGCTATTTGAAATAATACCCCTTTCACACCAGAAAATGCATTCACAGGTTGGCCCCTTTTACACCAGCCTAGTCCCTGCATTTTCTGGTGTGAGGGGGAGAGAAAAACACTCCTCCCCCCCCTTTAACAGCATACAGAAATGCAGTAAAAACCCCGATAACTGGGTTTTTACCGCATTTCTGTGATAGAGAATCGCCCCCTTAACCGGCTATATCTTCGGAACCAACTGATCCATTTACACAGAGACAAGTATCATATTGAAGAACTTTTGAGTGGGCTTTGAATGATTTTGGTCCAGTGAAACTGGAACGTTTGGTTCCAGAGTAA
Organism: Crinia signifera; assembly: GCF_055691185.1. Taxonomy (NCBI): domain Eukaryota; kingdom Metazoa; phylum Chordata; class Amphibia; order Anura; family Myobatrachidae; genus Crinia; species Crinia signifera. Next base: position 35,387,256 of record NC_139225.1, on the reverse strand, counting down.
TCTGCCCTCAAAGAACATGAACAGCCATGAAATTACATTTCAAAAATAAAGATATTACACGCAATATCTCTGGAACCAATTGACCGATATGGTATCATATTGAAGGCCCAGCGATTTGGAATTGAATGAGATCAACCACATGCTTCTGTGATGCCAGGGGTGGAACTGGCAGCCGTCGGAACCGGGTGGGGGTCGGAATTGACGGGTCCCATATTATCCTATGGGGAAAAAACGTTACAGCTTTGCCAGGCGATATCTCCGGTTCCCGAGGGGCCAGAGACACGGGGCTGGGCTCGTTGGAAAGCCCTGGTCCTCAGCTACAAAATGAATACAGAGGGGAACATGCCCCCCCCCCCCTGAATCCGCCACTGTAAATAACCAAATGAGTTATAAAATTATGTTAATGAATAAACTTTATTATTATTAACAGAATTCACTTATAAGATGCTGGAGATTTCTGGGGTGCCGTGCAGAGCAAATATTCAAAATAGGGTAACAATAGTAACAAAATAACGGATTATCACTTGTGAAGGTACAGCATATACTTATTGCCTGAGACAGGGAGGGAGGCAGGGATGTGCTTGCAAGTTATGGGGTAATTCAAACCTGCTGCCTAGGCTGCGTTTACTCGGAGCCTAGTGAGAAGGTTAACGCCGCCCCATCGAATGCAAACCCCGCCCCCCTGCCCGAATCCCCTCACTGCTCTGTGAATAGATGCTTACACATCTGCTCGCAAGTGCCCACACAGAGGACAAATCATTAGATGGTTGCTCTCATCATCGAATGACTTTTCCTTTGCTCACAGCAGAAAAGCAGCCCAGAACTTACTTTTCTGCTGCACTGTGTTCTCTGAATTGGGGGAGGGTGCTGATCATGTGACGTCAGCCGCCCGCTCCGAGCAGGCAGGGGAACGCCTGTGTTCCCTGGGGCCCACCCATCATGCAGCGAGCGCCCTGGTGGTTGTGGGGGTTTGTACATGCGCATTAGCGTCTTTGCGCATGCGCAGTTCCCCACCATCCGGACAGGGCCAAATTCGGACCTGTGCGAGCAAGTCTGAATCCTCCCCTTAGAGCTTACATTCTAAAACATGGCATCAGGTGAGGCAAGCCAATGAGATGTAGCTACATTTATATATTTATTAACAGTTTCTTATATAGCGCACACATATTCCGCAGCGCTGTACAGAGAATATTTGAACTTTCTAAGTCCCTGCCCCAGTGGAGCTTTCAATTTATGGGGGTTATTCACGTTTGTTCGGTCCTGCATGCAGTCGCATGCAGGACCGATGTTGCGCATCTCCGCATGCGCAGACAGGTTTCTGCGCATGTGCAGACGTATGGTGCGTGCACAAACGGCAAACTTTCGGTTCGCCGGGTGCACGCACCCATGGCGGCGTGCAGGGGGGTGGAGATGGGCGGAAGGTACCCATTACCATATGGGAACGCCCAACGTTCCATGGGCGTTCCCATGAGAACGCTGGGCGTTCTCATGGTAACGAGGCAGTGACGCTGGTGCGGGGGGTGTGTAGCTAACATCACCGGATGTCAGCCGGCCGGCCATATCTGTGCCAGCGTGCACGCATATGTAAGTAACTTAAAAGTTACTTATATATGCGTGCACGCAACACATCATTCGATGGTCGGAGATGTGGGCGGTTACCCAAGCCATGCAAATGGATGTTTATGCAAAACATCCATTCGCAGCCTGTGCAGGCGAACCTGCACTTCGAAGGAGGTGGCGGATGGGCGTCCATTCGCCGGGCGGGGTTTGGTGGACTCGCAAGGCTGCCAAATCGCAGCCTTGCGAATCAACCAGAATAACCCCCTATATTCCCTACCACATATACACGTACACACAGACATTCCAGGGTTAATTTGTTGGGAGCATATTAGCCTACCTGTATATTTGGGAAGTAAACCCTGAGGAAATCCACGCAAGCACGGGGAGAATATACAAACTCCACACAGTTAGGGCCAAGGTGGGAATATACAATTATTACACAAATAGATTCTAGATTAGTTTGGGTTTATAATCCTAAAATATGTTTGTTTATCCAAATTCAGAGGGATTACATGTACTTGGAATACACCCCTTCATACAGGCAGACACATATATCAGGGTATATGGCCTATATTTCGACATGTCGACGTGCCACTAGTCTATGTATGAAAAGGTCGACATGAGTTTTTCATTTAGTTTTTAACGCAGTGCAACGAAGTGGTACGCTAATTTGGTTGTCCATGTGCCTCATTCAGACCTGACCACTAATGCGACGAGAAAGCCGCCACCCAGACAGAAAGACAAAACATCCCTTGCTCAGCGGCGTAACTAGATTTCCTGCGCCCCCCTGCCGTCAATGCAGGAGGCGCCCCCCGTAAAAAAAAAACGGAGCGGAGCCGGGGTACGGCGGGGGGCGGGGTTGTGTTTCTGTGTGTGTGTGTGTTTGTATGTATGTATGTGTGACGTGTTTGTGTGTATGTGTGTATGTGTGTGTTACCTCTGGCCGGCGTGGCCGCATCCGTCTGCGCCGGGTCCCAGGCGGCTCTCCCGTTACTGCTGCTAATGAAAAAGGTGACACTTGGAAATTGGCTGCCCCCATACGGCAGACGAAAAACTGTCTGCGGTATGGGGGCAGCCATTTTCCAAGTGACACCTTTTTGTATTAGAACAGCGCTGCGGCTGCCGGGACTCGGGAGAGCTGGGACCCGGTGCACTGCAAATAAAACCACCGGCGCCGCGGCAGAAGGCAACCAGTAACTATCGTCCCGCAGCCCCCCCGGCGCCCACATACCCTCAGCGCCTCCCCGCCACCGCGGGGGCTGCGGACGATAGTTACGCCACTGCCCTTGCTAAATTACAAGAGAACTGCGAATGGATCGCTAGCTGCAATACACTCACAAATCCATAGGCAATTCCCCAACCATCAAATAGTTTTTTGCCATATGCAAATATGGACCTTATTCTGGTTCATTTGCTCGGATGCAAATTCACACAAGGACTGATGTTTTGCATTTCTGTGCATGTGTATACGCTGGGTGGGTGAACCCAGCAAGAAGTCTGGTCGCCGAGTGCAAGCTCCCAGCCTTGCAAAAGGGGGGTGGAGAGGGGCATGTGGTGCTGGGCTGGGGCATTAGCTTATGTGTACGTCCTGAGTTTCATGGGTGTTCCCATTAAAACACTGTGCGTACATATGCTAATGTGGTCCTGACACATGTACAGGGGTCGGACAGTTGACATAGCCGGATGTCAGCTGCCCGCCCAATTCCATGCATTTCTTTGCTCATATGTACATATGCGGGCGCCTTCGCCATCATTCAATGGTTAGCGACCATCAAAAGATGGGGGAGGTTCCCACTTGCATGCGAATGGATGTTCATGTAAAACATCCGTTTGGAAGCCTTGCGAACAAATTCGGCGTGCAAATGGGTGGTGCGGGCTAACCATTCGCAAGGCGGGGTTTGATTTTCAAGGGTGCGTCCACGCATCCGAGCGAATGAACTAGAATAAGGCCCTTTGAGAGTAATACAGGGTGGAAGTGTCTTCGCTGACATCACCGATCCTCCTCATAAACGCCTAGGCACGCCTGCGGTATTTCAACCACACCAATGCAAATGGTACGCATGCGCAGTCGTTCAATAATTGCTCAATTGGTAAGGTCTGAATCAGACCCCATGTGCTAATATCTACAAATTGACATGGCAGCTTCCGGATACGTATGCGGCCCTTTGCATGCGGTGGATCATATTGTAGGCCCTGCAATCTCTGGCTCTGATCTGATGCGCATCAGATCTGAATCGGAGGTGAAACACATTTACAGTTTTCATTCGATTTATCGGACTGATCGGTCAAAATCGGATGAAAAGTGCCCATATCGCACTAGTGTATGGGCACCTTAAAGTCTCTGAAATAATGACTGCTAGCATTATTTTGCATATTTTTTGTGGAAACGGTTTAAATGCTGAGACAAAATGGTTCCTGGCAGAGGCATAACTCTGGGAGACAATGGAGTCATCTGCCTCCGGGCTCCTGCTCTCAAGGTGGCACCTTTCCTCCCCTACCAGTTTAAATCAGTTCTTTGAAAGCTGTCAATATCGCTTCTGTGGCTGTCTCCCCCTCCTATCAAATCATAGATGCCACAGTCTCTTTATTTTAAACATAATATAAATAACATACATATTCACACACATACTGGGGGTATGCAATGTGGGATCACGGCTGTCGATACCCGCCGACAGCCATGATCCAGGCCCGTTTGCAGTCAGATCGACCGCATAACGACAGACGGGATTCAATGTCCCGCCTGCCGATGGGCGCAAAGGGGGCGTGGCCACGAAAACGGCCATGGATTGTCGATCTGCGGCCTGGATAACGACAATCCACGGCTGTTATCGGCAGAACGGGCCCGACAGCTTCTGAAGTCGGGCCCGTTCTGCCGTGATCCTTTATCAATGCTGTCATTAATGACAGCAGTGAATAGGGAGCTGCCGCTATTTCCCACGTCGGAAATAGCGGCGGCAGAGTGCATACCCCCCTTACACACATACTGTACATATATTTATACAAGGTGCTGTGCGTGTGTGTGGGGAGGGCACCAATATTTATCTTGCCTCTGGCAACTGGGACAAACTTATACCACTGGTTCCTGGCATTTTTCAGATTTTGTTCAGTGTTGAGTGATGTCAGCAGTAGCCAGGAACGCTGCCAGGTCTCATGTCAGTATGTTTATTTTAGTTTATTGCCACCGAAGGTGATTAGGATTGCATACCTCCCAACTTCTGTCCTGATGAAATAGGGACACTCTCACGGCGAAGCCGCGCGAGCGTCCGAAAAGGGGGCGTATGCAAATGAGGTGTGGCTTATGCTAATTCGCCGCGACCTCATTTTCATACGAGAATAGATGCTGTGCGCATGCGCACAGCGTCTATTCTACTAGATTGGGGGGTCTCCCAACTGCCACCCCCCGCAGCGGGACAATGCCTGCCGCGGGTGGGACAGCGGGACAGGACCCGAAAATCGGGACTGTCCCGCTGTAATCGTGACAGTTGGGAGGTATGGGATTGAGTGCTGGCCGTGTGTCTGCAGAGACCTCATATTTTTTTAATCTCTGAAGTTCCATTTAGCACTCTTTCATAGGCCAGGATTCTGTTGCAGTTTACTTTTTTTCTTAAGCCCCGTACATACAAGGCGCCGCCACCTCCATGCTGAGCTAGGTGCTTAAGCACACATCTCGGCATACAAGCGATGCACCCGCGATCTGTGCTAGGCAAAACACTGCGATCTAGCAGGATAGACAGTGCATACATTGGGCGATGGCGATGTGCGGGACTGCGTTGGGGCATAAACATGGAGCGCTTAGAAATTGGGCTTAACTTGCCCTGTGTGTATACCCCATTAGTTTTGGCAATAATTTAACTATTTGATTTAGATACATTATAAATAAATATATACATTTAAACCACTTCTAGTAAAGGCCCCCTTGAGAAATGTATCTTTTTTATTAACAGTTTCTTTGAAAACGCACACATATTCCGCAGCGCTTCAACATGCAATTTGGTATAATTTCCTGTGATTGATCGCTGCAATCGCAGGAACACTACAATGCATACAGCCATTTCAGCTGAAAGGGATTACTGCTGCTATATACAGTTTACTTACCTACTTTAGTTGATTGTGTTCCGGGAGATCTGCAGAAGTACAGGCAGGGGTGGATTTAGGGGCCAGGCTGCCCCCCATAAAGATATATATATATATATATATATATATATAGATAGATAGATAGATAGATAGATAGATAGATAGAGAGAGAGAGAGAGAGAGAGAGAGAGAGAGAGAGAGAGAGAGAGAGAGAGAGAGAGAGAGAGAGAGACTTCTTTCCAATGGACGCGGCACTCCAGACCAATTTCAAAAATCCTGTAAAATTTATTGAGAACAAACAGCAACGTTTCAATAATGAAACGTTGCTGTTTGTTCTCAATAAATTTTACACGATTTTTAAAAAATTGGTCTGGAGTGCCATGTCCATTGGAAAGAAGTCTCTCTCTCTCTCTATATATATATATAGAGAGACTTCTTTCCAATGGACACGGCACTCCAGACCAATTTCAAAAATCGTGTAAAATTTATTGAGAACAAACAGCAACGTTTCAATAATGAAACGTTGCTGTTTGTTCTCAATAAATTTTACACGATTTTTGAAATTGGTCTGGAGTGCCACGTCCATTGGAAAGAATTCTGCATAATATTTGACGAAGGCACCCGACGAGTATCTCAATTTGGAGGTTGTGCCCCGCTCCACCACAAGTATATATATATATATATATATATATATATATATATATATATATATATATATATATATATAGGCCTGGCACTCTTCCCCCCAAGGCCGCGCTTTGAAAACGCTGCACAGCTGCTTATCTTGCGGAGGCGGGTGGAGGGAGCCATGCATGAAGGAGGGAGCCGTCACTCACACCCCGCAAAGGACCATGGGAGAGTCCGCATGTGCAGCAACCCTCCCGTGGCCATTTTGGTTTGGGGCAAAACGCTGCCGATCATGTCGACTGTCAGTTGGCGGCGATGTGTGGTGGTGAGTTGATGGGTCCAGCAGCTGCTGTCCATATCAGGTGCCGCCCCTTGGCCCGTGCTTCTCGGGCCTAGTGGGAAATCCAGCCCTGAGTACAGGTATTGTTTCAGGGTGGATGGAGCCATGTGATGTGATTCACAGTGAAACGTGTCATCAATCCGCTCCAGCATCCACTTTACAGGAGAAGTGGGTGAGATGCATCAAAGTCGTCTTCGCTCACAAACCCCCCAAAATACACATCCAAATTCAGGAGTCTCATGTACAAAAAAATCATTGCTGAACTGTAATTGCCTCAAATAGTAAGATGTAAATTTACTAAAGCTTCTGAAAATGAAAAACAAAAACAAAACATGTTGTTGCCTGTAGCACCCAATCAGATTATGTCTATTTTTTTCAAGGATGCAATAGGGAAATGATAGATGGAATCTGATTGGTGGCTATGGGCAAGGATGTAACTACCATGGGTTCAAGGGATGCAGCTGCTATGGGGCCCAGAGCTGAAGGGGGCCCATCTTACTGTATAAGTAATATGTTTTACATATATTTGTCATCATCGACTGCTAAATGGGGGCCCTTAAAAACTTCTGCTATGGGGCCTACAAATATCTAGTTACACCCCTGGCTATGGGCATCATTATTTTAATGTTTAGAACTTTTGGTAAATTGAGACCTAACAGTCCAGCAGTGGGATGAATCAAAGTTGATTATGCAGGTAAACCTCAGAAATGCAGTTTTGGATGATAACCGCATATGCACCAAGTTTCTGGGTAACAATGGCATGAACCAATATAGGCCAATCAGATCCCTCCCAGCAAAGTAAGCTTATAGAAACAGGGCCCTCTTCCCTCATATGCTTTTCTTTCTCTGATGGGGTATGAGGACCCTGGGTCAGCATGGCCAAATAGTAAAACTGATGCAGGGCATGCTGGGATGTGTAGTTCAACGACAGCTGGAGTGTCAAGGTTAGCCATCATTGGTCTAGGTCAACCACTAATGGTCGACAGTGACTAGGTTCACACCTAATAATGGTCGACATACTCTAGAAAAACCACCTTTAAAAAACACATGAAAAACTCATGTCGATCTTATTCATATGGACCATGTTCATGTCAAACTAAAGAATGTGTTGACCTTCTGTCAGTGTCAACCTAGAGTATGTCAACCATTCCGAGGTGTCAACCTAGTCACTTTGGACCATCAGTGGTCGACCGATTGACTCGGCCTAGACATTGTCTATCATTTATACTGTAACCCAGTCAAGGCCAAACTATGGCCCTCCAGCTGTTGTGAAACTACAAGTCCCATCATGCCTTGCCACATTTTTGCTATTAGGGAAAGCTAAAACGATGGCAAGGCATGCTGGGATGTGTAGTTTCACAACAGCTGGAGGGCCACAGTTTGGCCATGCCTGCTGTAACCGCTCGATGGCACCAAATCCTGCCACAATACTTAATAAAAGTAATGCTCAGACAGACTCTAAACACAGAAGTTTAGTGATCGCGAAGGACAGCTCTTATGAGTAGTTTTCTATGAATTAAACCCCACTTTTCACTATTTAGAATCTTCAGTAAATTTACCCCAATGGGGTTTATTCAATGTTCCGATTCTGCAGAAAACTTTGCAAAAAGCCTCCATTTTTACAGAGAATAGTTGAAATTCGCCTTCCATCTACTCAATGTTTGTTACCCTGATTTTTCTGCGGAAACGGACGCTAATTCGAAAATTTAGCATCCCTTTCAGCAAATTTAGATTTGGTTTTTCAAAGAGATGGATCTGTACTAATCCCAGATGTTTTCCTGGTGAATCAGAACATTGAGTACCCCCCTAAGTTGGCCAGCTAAAAATAAAATCCTGTGGATGATTACATAGTGTTAGAACATGTCTAAAATTAGGGTTATTCTTTTTTTCTACACAGTAATGTGATCTGGGCCCACTGAGAGTGGTAAAGATATAAATAAACCAAATATTTGAAGCTGAGCTATTTGTGCCTGGCAAAAATGGTATTACCATTTCCTCTGGAATAGATAGAAATGTTGCACATGATTTTACCTGCACTTAAGGGTTTATTAAGTAGTGATTTCTGAAAATAGACTGCGTTCCTGGCAGGTCTTTAAGCGGTAATATTGGGTTGCAAAATATGTATTGTATTATGCGTATATCAGCAATGGCAGTAATGTTGATCAGGCACTGTATATTTCATTATACAATTGTCCGAAGTAAACAATATGGGGGGAATTCAATTAGGGGCGATATTGTGACCACCTGATTCTGGTATAACAAGACTCACTTATTTTTGAATGTCGATGTAACGGCTTGAAAATGGCAAGGTTGTCATTTAAAAGGTCTACATGAGTTTCTCACATTTTTGTTGGCACAATATATTATTCTCTTAACACACCGTAGGTGGGAGGGCACATGTCGGCTCAATAAAACATGAAAAACTCAAGTCGACCTTGCCATTGTCAACCTAATGCTTGTGTCGACATTTCAACCCTGTCAACCTTAGCCATGTCTACCTATTTCATGTCTTGACCTTCAGTGGTCGACCCTATGCATGTCAACATAAATGGGGTTGACATAGAGCCGGAATCCCCCACAGTGGTTCCAGGTGCTAGTTTCCTCTCCAGCACAGGGTGGCAGGGCACGCTGAGACTTGTGGTTCCTCAATAAGTTGGGGTGCCACAGGATGCCTATAATGCAAGTTGAGTAGATTACATACAGGCATACAATGGCTTCACGTGAAGATAACACATGTACATCTATTACACACACAACAGCAGAGTTGTCAACTGGATAAAAGCCACATCACTCTCATTCACAGCTGCTGCAGACTAAAACTACAACTCCCGTCATGCCCCGCACCGGAGCTCACCTCCCAACATGCATTGCGCAGCGGTTTCCCCAGAATCTGTAGTGAAAGCTGGGAAACAATGGCGGCGCCCAGCTCATCATCAGCCCCCATATCATTCGGTTTCAGCCGCACTTCCAAGCAGAAACTCCTCGTACCCGGACATGCAGATGCCGAAGGCGGGGAGGAGAGGGAGTACCTGCTGGGAGCTGAGGGGAAGGAGCTACTGAGGTGAGCAAGGCAGACGCACAGGTGTATCCTGTGTCTCTGGCATGCTAGACGTAACCTGTTATTCTGGCGTGCTAGAGTATCCTGTGGGTAGGGACTAGATGCCACAGATTTATATCCCCCCTCCAGGTATGCGCGGACCCAGTGCATGATGGGAAAACTGAAGGGGATCTAGACACTACCGTATCCTGTGTCCCTGGGGTGCCAGGCGTGAGCTGTGTACCTGGTGCGTGCTGTGTCCCCAGGGATGCCAGGTGCCTGCTGCGCCCCAGGGATGCCAGGTGCCTGCTGCGCCCCAGGGATGCCAGGTGCCTGCTGCGCCCCAGGGATGCCAGGTGCCTGCTGCCCCCAAGGGATGCCAGGTGCCTGCTGCGCCCCAGGGATGCCAGGTGCCTGCTGCGCCCCCGGGATGCCAGGTGCCTGCTGCGCCCCCGGGATGCCAGGTGCCTGCTGCGCCCCCGGGATGCCAGGTGCCTGCTGCGCCCCCGGGATGCCAGGTGCCTGCTGCGCCCCCGGGATGCCAGGTGCCTGCTGCGCCCCCGGGATGCCAGGTGCCTGCTGCGCCCCCGGGATGCCAGGTGCCTGCTGCGCCCCCGGGATGCCAGGTGCCTGCTGCGTCCCCGGGATGCCAAGTGCCTGCTGCGCGCTGCGTCCCCGGGATGCCAGGTGCCTGCTGCGCGCTGCGTCCCCGGGATGCCAGGTGCCTGCTGCGCGCTGCGTCCCCGGGATGCCAGGTGCCTGCTGCGCGCTGCGTCCCCGGGATGCCAGGTGCCTGCTGCGGGATGCACTTGGGTCCCTTCCTACCCATTCACATGAATAAATAAAATAACTTACTCCTGCAGTCCGACATGCTTCCTTAAAGTGAATGACTGTAATCAGTCTGAAGGAGCCCATACATGCTTTTTGTACTGTACGATGAGATGCGCGGGAGCGCGCATCTCAGAGTACAAAATGGACGGAGCAGAACGGAGCGTGTATGGGCTCCTTGAATTGTTTTTTTTTTTTTTACTTTTTATTAGGGTTTTTCAAGTTATAAATAATGGGACAGTGTGGACAGCAAAAAATGGGGGTGATAGGGGCTGAAATCGCTGGCAATATGGTCGCTGAGCGACCATATTGCCAGTGATTGGAGTGTGCACCAGCGATAAATCGCCGGGTGCGTGCTCCCGTTTTCAGCCCCTGAATGGTCTCTGGTCGGAGGAGCATGCTCCTCCGACCAGCGACTTCCCCTGCCTCTTCACCCAGCAGTGTTTAAATTTTCATCTGCGACCATCTCTGGTCGCAGATGAAAACGGGACACGGGGCAATATGATTGCTGAGCAATATATTGCCAGCGATCATATTGCCCCGTGTGTACGCACCTTCAGCGATAAGAAGCTTTTCGAGCTTTACATATATTGTGGGTTAACGTTTCATGTTAATATATACTGCTAGCAACAGTTGGGAAATTAATATTAAGGTGGGATATTAGTCATTGTCAGCAATCTGTCGCAGAAGGGACCAAGAAGTGTTCTCAGAGTTTGTAGATGTATCTCTTAGTAGGTTCGTCTAAGGCCAAACTATGGCCCTCCAGCTGTTGTGAAACTACACATCCCAGCATGCCTTGCAATAGTTGTAGCATTCCCTAATAGCAAAACTGTGGCAAGGCATGCTGGGATGTGTAGTTTCACAACAGCTGGAGGGCCATAGTTTGGACATGCCTTAGACTCTAAGGATTCAATATATTTACCCCACTTCTTGTGGAATCTTTCTACTCCTTTTTCTATATAAGGAAGGGTTGCTTGCCTCTCATAATAAATCACTCTTAGAATCATAATGAAATTTAAACAACTTGTAAGGTGCTTGGATATAGTCAGGAGGAAAATTTTAAGACTAAAATTTTGTAACCTATTCACCACCTGTCCCTGAGCCCTCTGCGGCGGTCTGTGGAAACTCCTGTATAAGTTTCCTAATTGGAAGAAGAATAATGGAAAGATGACTGCGCGTGGGGACACAAGGCGGGAGGTAGGAGAATATATGTACAGTCTTCGCTGTATTGCGTTTTGTGTGATAATAAAAATATCAGTAAATATAAGCAAGAAAGAGATATAATTAATATAAATTTTACTTAATTAAAAATTCCTAACTAGACATACTTAATATATATACACCTTTAAGTATCGTTATACAGTGTTAAGGTCCCAATTTTTTGTTAAATATTCACCTGAGATTCTTCTGAGTTATTCTCCTGGTATGCTGGGCATCCCCAGCCTCGCAGGAAAAAAGGGATAAAGTCAATTTAGTTATATTTAAAAAGGTGAGCTCACCTGAGTTTAACTGTCTCTCAGGACTTAATATTGGCCCATATGTGGATAGATCTGTGTAATTCACACTGTAGTATGTGGGGGGAGTGGGTAGGACTACCGCTTAACTCCAACTGAGGGAGTTCTCTATCCCCTCTTTACGACAACACCGTAAAAAAAAAAAAAAGCCTAATGTAAGGAAATCCCTGGAATTATTCCACATTCTTGTAGCTTGTGTTTTTCATCTAAGTAATATGAACTAATGCAGTAAATCACGCACACACAACAAAGATATAGGAAGGTGAATCCGATGAGAGGTGCTAAATCTGCCTAGCATCAAGCTTCTTCCCCAACATTCCCATAGGACAGGTAAAAACCACAGTTAACACTCCGTCTTAAAGAGTAAACAACACCAACGCATTAAACAGGCAGTTCAAAGAAAAACACCTCATGGTTTAATCTTCATGTTTTCCCCCCCTCCCTCAGCCTAAGTGTGCTTGAATGCGCTCGCCCTCTGTCGTGCTCCTGACAGTCGGGATTCTGATGTCAGGGAAACGACCGTCGAAATCCCAACTATCAAACTCATACCATACCCATACTTGTCCTCTACTGTATTCAGCTGTAAGTCAGAGTTTTCTGGGTACTCTTTACCTAGAACGGCGCCCATCGCGGTGATCGCGACATCGCGGTCAGTACATAAACGGCCGCGACGCGATGCCCGCGATCACCGCGATTTTCCCATAGGGAACAATGTTAAAAAGCCTGATTGACCGCGATTTTGCATTCAATGCCTCAATGCCCGCGATTTTCACATAGGAATCAATGTTAAATGGGCTACAGAGCCCAAATAGGCAGAATTAACCCTTAAATGTCCCCCCAATTTTTGTACGCCACCCCACGATCCACGCCAACCCGAAGCGTGGCGAGCGCAGCGGTACGCGTCCTCAGACCTTTTCATGCCCTACTATCCACGTCGGCGTGGAGTTGAGAATAGAATAGTGTGGCGAGCGTAGCGAGCCACCGAGCCCGAAGCGTGGCGAGCGGACGCGGATACCTTCACAGGTAAACGCGTCCCCTCGCGGGCTTCACAGGTGTCCGCTTTTCGCCACGGATACCTGTGAAGCCCGCGAGGGGACGCGTATAACTGTGAAGGTATCCGCGTCCCCTCGCGGGGCTCGCCACGCTTCGGGCTCGGTGGCTCGCTGCGCTCGCCACACTATTCTATTCTCAACTCCACGCCGACGTGGATAGTAGGGCATGAAAAGGTCGTAGGACGCGTACCGCCGCCCCTCGCGGGCTCGCTGCGCTCGCCACGCTTCGGGTTGGCGTGGATCGTGGGGTGGCGTACAAAAATTGGGGTGACATTTAAGGGTTAATTGTGCCTATTTGGGCTCTGTAGCCCATTTAACATTGATTCCTATGTGAAAATCGCGGGCATTGAGGCATTTTAAAGTAAAATCGCGGTCAATCAGGCTTTTTAACATTGTTCCCTATGGGAAAATCGCGGTGATCGCGGGTAAACGATTTTTATGTACCCGCGATTTACCCGCGATGCCCGCGATGACCGCGATTTTTTACCCCCGACGCCCGCGATTCTAATCGCGGGCGCCGTTCTAGGTAAAGAGTACCGTTTTCTGTTTATGTGCTCTGTAATTGGGCGCTGCGGATCCATTGGGACGCCATAAATATATAAAGAAGCCCCAGAGGTTAGTATTTGTAGAATAGTTGGATATGCACGCATTAAATGTTAAGAAGGCAATTATGAGCAGTTCCTCAGTGATGGAAATGTTGATGGCGTTTTGGAAAAAACAAGTTTCTTGTTGATCCTGTGCTATAAATGCCTCGGGCTATCAGTTCATGATCTGACTTGTACCTGTGAATGATTTTCGGAGGTGACTCCTTTATCCTTCAAGTTTTAATTCCTACTTGAAATTACGCAACTTAATTTTCTCATTAGCAAGAGTCCGTAAAAACAAATCTTGAAAGTACATATATTTTGCACACAAACACAGAGTCAATCACAAGGTAGCAGACTAGCTTTGAAATCATTTGCTTTAAACGGGCTTACTAGTAGTTTAAATACAGTATGTAGGGTTTTTGCAGCAACAAAAGTTGGGCAGCATGGATGGTTTAATGTTTAGCATTACTGCCTCACACTGCTGAGGTCATGGGTTCGATTCCCACCATGGCCCAAACTGTGCTTGCGTGGGTTTCGTTGGGGTACTCTGGTTTCCTCCCACGATCCAAAAATATACTGGCATGTTAATTAGTTTCCAACAAAAATTAACCCAAGAGTGAATGTGTGTGCGTGCACATGTGGTAGGGAATATAGATTGTAAGATTGTTCAAATATTCTCTGTAAAGCGCTGCGGAATATGTGCACACTATAAATAAATAAATAAGTGAACCTTTTGTGGCATTAGTGAAGAAAGTGTGTGTGCCCTGGGGGTGGTGGGTGTTTTGTTAGTGCTGTCTTGTAGCTTTTGGTGTCCTCCATATGCACAGAATCATCAGTAAGTATTGTATTGCAGCTTACTTGTGAGGTTTGTGGGCGCAAACTGGTGAGTTTGATCCCAAGAGATTCTGTTTGCCTACGGTGCCCAGGAGGTGGTGGCTCGGAGTCTTGTAGTTAGGTAAAACCACTAATTATATGGTTAAAAGGATTAGAGAGTTGTTAGACAAATGGAGACAATATTGCCTAAAGCTTTGAACCTGTGACAAATGTTCACACCAGTGCAGGTGTTGAATTGAACAAACACATTCTGATCTTTTAGGTTTCCTGTGAAACATTAATACTAATGCTCATGTATTTGTCACTATGGAATTTATATTGCTTTATGTACTTTAGTTACTGTAGTAATACAAATTTATATTGCCAAACCACCCCCTACCAGGTACCTACTTTGTACGTCACTTGTATCATCTATACAAGTGTTGACTAGTGTTCATGCTAGGATCTCCATCTTTCAATACCCGTGCAGTTCCATTTCCAAGGCTGTGGTGTCGCTCACTGGTGCTTATAGCCCATGTCTGGTCTGTATATCAGTGCTGAAATACAGATCACACTGTGCTAGAAGCACCACAGCAGAGAGCGAAAACCCAGGCAGGCAAGAGGAACTGCATGGGTTTTGGAAGGTGCAGGATGCTAGGATGAACACTATAAGACTACTGTATGTTGCTGTAATGTTGTGTTGGTGCGTCATCATGCAGAGCTTTAAGTGTTTGGTACATTGCCGTACTGAGCTATGTGTAAGCTGTTTCTGTGCTTTGTAGGGAAAACATGTTCCCATTTTTCAGACCTGGAATCTTGGCTCTGTTGCTCATATCCATACGGAACTAGCTTATTGGTCCTTATCCTTGTTCAATATTTGAGTCACATTAGACTCTATTTGGGAAGATTTCTTTCTCTGTGTGGTACTCTCACCTGTAGTAAATGTCTGTGTCTGGGGTCCAGGTATCCTGCAGTATCCGGATGATGTGTCGATAATGTCTAAGTCGGCATGGCTATGGTTGATGCATTGAAAGGTTTTTTGTTTTTTTCGATTTGTTCCAGTTTTTTTTTCCTGTACTCTTTCATACTGAATCACCACCCACATGAACTCGTATTGGGAACGGTAAAGTGTGCTTAGCCCATCGAGCCACCTGACCCAAAGCATGGTGAGCGACGCACTACACTATTTAGGGGCCCACTGCTCTGGTGCCGACATTGGCAGGCATGTTGATCTTTACATGCATGTCGACCCTGGGTCACTGTTGACCTATAGAATGTCTATCTAGACAAGGTTGACCCTTTAATCCAGAAGCACATCCTGCCTATCTATTGGCACATGCCTCTGTGACACTTCTCCCTAGCATGCCCTGTACCTCTCAGTGTATGTATCCCCTGGAATATGTCACCTCTGACTTATTAATGACTGGTGTCTATCATAACAAAATAAGCGTCACTCCGGGTCAGGTGTCACACATCAAACCTTATCTACGCCGTTTCGGGCCAAGCCCGTCTTCAGGAGATATATATATATATATTCTCCACTCCAAGTCCAGGTATGGAAATACGAGCCAGCACACCATCAGTTTAAATGCAAATAACTTTTAGTGAATAAATTCAATAAGCACAGCCACAGATATCATTCCAAACAAGCAGTTACTTATCAGCTTAGGGGAGCTTAACCCTATATCTATCTATATCTCTATCTATATCTCTATCTATCTATCTATCTATCTATCTATCTATCTATCTATCTATCTATCTATCATAAAGCACACGGGATTGGCGGCACTCGCTGCAGGGTTTAAAAGAAGATGACGGACACGCTAGGTGTACTCAACATTTCAATTCTTGTATTATAGAATTTTGTATATGTGTGTGTGTGTGTGTGTGTGTGTGTGCACAGGCTTTTCAGGCTTTCCGCTGCTGCTGACACTCCGCTCCCGCCCAGTGGTACCAGGGCTGCTACCAAACTGAAGCAGCATCCATCATGCAGGGCGGCGGTGAGGGGGATAGCAGGGGTGGAGCTGGGGGCATTGTACCGGTAATTTAGTGAATGGACTCAGGCAATGGGGATTTCAATATTTTATTTGATTTCGAATTGTATTTTTGGGGTAGGGCTTATTTTGGACTGGTTTTTGAACTAAGGGTAGGGCTTATCATCAGAGAAACACAAATATATATATATATATATATATATATATATATATATATATATATATATATATATATATATATATATATATATATATATATATATATATAATTTTCCATATATGCCGGCACTCCAATAATAGGGAACAACTTGGTCGGTGCACTCCTAAACAATCTGTAGAATTCCAAGAATGAAGGCACACGACACAGGATCAACTTTTCACCGCAAGTGTATTTTCAGGCTAGTAACATCTAGCGCTTTCAGGGGATACAACCCCCGTCATCAGGATGGTAGCCACACAGGTACAATGGTGTACCTGACTGCACCATTGTACCTGTGTGGCTACCATCCTGATGACGGGGGTTGTATCCCCTGAAAGCGCTAGATGTTACTAGCCTGAAAATACACTTGCGGTGAAAAGTTGATCCTGTGTCGTGTGCCTTCATTCTTGGAATTCTCTATATATATATATATATATATATATATAGCAACTCCAGATGCGAGCACCCACGGTCTTAGAAATAACGGCAACCACAGACAAGGTATGTGCAGATACCTTGTCTGTGGTTGCCGTTATTTCTAAGACCGTGGGTGCTCGCATCTGGAGTTGCTGTAAGTTATTATTGCTGGAAGCACCGCGGCAGTTGCTGTGTTGAGGAGGGTGCCGGTCTATTGGACTTTGCTATATATATATATATATTTGCCACAAATAAGACAGCACACTCCTCCTTAACTTCACCTGCTGGGGTGTCTCACTCCAGAAGGCAAACCCAAACGGGAATTCCCACAGATCCAATGTATTTAGAAAATAGACGCACTCACCGGACTTCTTTTTTCATGCTTTGTGGATTTTAATATACATACCACATATATATATATATATATATATTTCTGTGCAAAGACCGCACTCACACTTAGTTTTTAAATAACACGGGGTGCCTAGACAAAGAATACATGTAGTGAACATGCATCCAATCATAGTCCAGGGGGTATCCACATCTATCAAGCTGCGGATTGTCAGGCACTCGCCTAATAATAAGTCCAAAAAAGATGTGTAGTAAAATCCAAATAGTGGTTTTTATTTTTCAATCCTTTTTCAAATTTTTCAAATATTCACGCAGGTTTTTATCACCAGTAGAAATAGGTTATGCCCCGACGTTTCGGTCCTACATGGACCTTTTTCAAGGAGCTTAATCAGCAAAGTTTCATCGTAATCATCGGTGAGAAGGAGGACAAACCCCATCATCGCTGGGGGGGAAAGCCGCTCAGTACATACACACGGAGCGGCTTTTCCCCTGCCCGGCGCCGTCAGCGGGGGGAGGATGGCTTTGCATAGCGCAAAGGAGAATCTATGCTGCCAAAGGTTGGAAATGACCAGCAGTATCGGGGAATAATGGATCCTACTGTCTGTATAGACTACTCCAGAAGTTGTGTTTTATGTAGAATACACATCATAAAACCTACGTCCGATTGCTGTACCAGAAATGTCCCAGTAATACAGTGCACAAATGATTAAACACAGATGATATACTCCCAATACTGCATTGGTTTTACAATGTAGCAATCACTAGTGGCCTCTGATGTAACTAATTATAATCTCTGTACAGTAGCTGTAACCCAGGGACTTCCCTCAGGGCCATTAATTGGGAAGCAAGTCTCAGCGTGTTACCGTACACCAGTTATTTTATTGATTTAATCATGGTCTACGTCATGGAGCAATAGTCAGATCTGGCGGGAGGCGCTGTATGTACACAGTTATTGCAGCGTGCCTGGATTGATTGCTTTCTGGTTGATTTATTCTGACTTTAACAGGTTTAGGAAGGGTTCCATCCCCAATGCATGTCATTAGGCCACATAATACCAACCATGAAGGTATGTGGCTACCACTATTACAGGACACATAGATTTGGAACGTGCTAATAATCATGTGGCAATTAATAACTTTTAGCGGTGCTATGTAGCTGTAGGCAAATGCAGGTTTCCCAGAGCCATCATTGTCATTGGGGACTGGTCTGGCCCTTAACCCTTTGAGTGCCAAGGGAATTTGTCAAAACAGGTGTGCATATTGCCAAGCAAACTGGTTTTTATTAACCCTTTGCGTGACAACGTTGCGGTGAGGTCCTCAAAATATCCGTTAAAAATGCCAGCGCCGTCCGCAGCGATGTTTTTTGGGGGGCTGGGTTTATTGGGTGCAATATTGAACTAAACTTCGATGAATTGGCTTTGGCTGTGTTTGAATTTTTATACTAAAAGAACAGTCGCAGCAACATTAGCACTCAAAGGGTTAAGTACCAAGCGCTACAAGTTTCCGTTTTCAAAGCTTGCTCCACAAGGCTTGGAAATAGGGCTGAGGGTTTCTAAAATCTGAAATTTGTCTCGTTTTGTGCTGACATGTCATTCACAGGGACGGTGTTTCCCCCCAACCACTGTCCCTGGAATTTATTTTTTTAAAATTGAAACACCGAGGAAACTTCAGATGCCAAAAGTGAAGTCGGTGCATGAGCCAAAGGGGGGCCAGTGCTCGTCCAACTCTCCTGGTATAGTTTCCTGTTTTTTTTTTTTTTAATATATAGCTGTGAAAATAATGTAAATAATAAAATAAAACTTAATGCACCACGTTGCAGGACAGGTAATCAGAGGCATCTATGCTGTTCCCCCTTCATCATACCACTAGTAAAAAAAACTTCAAAATGAAGGATTCTTTTATGCACTTTGAGCTGTGACAGATTTTATTTTCACTTTGGACTGTAACAGTTTTTAGGCCACAAACTCTCCACCCCAACCCCAGTCCCCATCTTCTCCTACCTCCAATCTATCTTTACAGCTCCCTCTCTCCATATCTAGCAAGTTTGAAACAGATCAGTGTCCCTGCAAACATTGCTTTCACTTTGGTCTATCGAGTGGCCTCTAGTGGTCACTGGCGGTACTCCACCTCATAGCGGTGATGAGTGGTTAGCTACTCTGCAGTGGTTCTTATCCAGGGGTGCTCGCTTGACGGGGGTATGCAACAGTTTTCCTGCAATGGATGTGGCTGACGGACCTGTTACATCTATAAGATTGTTAGACTTCTAGGGAATCTATACCCATGCATCACAGCCGAACATGGTGACATAGTCATTGGTGTTTCCTGCATAAGAGAGATTATCTGGATGTGGTGGAATCCAGAGAATCTGGCACCACGCCCCCTAATGTCAGAACTAGGGGCAATGACATCAGCCCATGTAGTTGTTTCAAAACAATAAAGTTTCAAAAGTTTATTCATTAAATGTAAAAAAAAAAAAAAAACTATCATAGCAGCTCTTGTCCAAAGCGTTGGGTGATGTTCAATTATTGGTATCCGGTCCCTGGTTCCACAATGTCTAGGTCGACCACTATTGGTTGACAGAGACCAGGTCGACACCTAAGAATGATTGACATACCATAGGTTG
Source organism: Crinia signifera (assembly GCF_055691185.1). Lineage (NCBI taxonomy): Eukaryota > Metazoa > Chordata > Amphibia > Anura > Myobatrachidae > Crinia > Crinia signifera. Next base: position 35,367,244 of record NC_139225.1, on the reverse strand, counting down.
ACAGTAACAGAAGGTTGGCAACAAGCTTAATGTCGACATGGTTCACACTCAAAATAGTGAACACATGTTTGTTGTGTTTGGAAACTTCTGTAGGTGGTAGTTCAGCTCCGGGTAGTGCTGCTTGTGGAAACAATGCTTTGCTTTCATGGATTACTCCAGCAATAACACATTTCCAACAGGGGATTTCTCATTTTATTCAAGAAAAGAGTTTTTTTTTTTTATTGTTTAATAAAGACATAAGCTCTGTACAATGTCTGTCTTGAGCTGTGACTTATTACATTTCCTATCTCTCCACACAGCGCTAACCCTGCTCCTGTCTCCAAGCCTCTGGTGATCCCCCTTATACACAAGAACCGATGGTCCCAAACAAGCTGGAATAAGGATAAAGCTGAAAGTGAGGGCCCTCAGACTGAGCAGGACGCTGTGCTCTCACAGGCTGTGCAGGAGCTCATTGCAGGTGCTGTCCAACCCCCCCTTTCCTAACGTGCTCTGTTTCATTTTATATTATGCAAATTATGGATGTTACTTCAGTGCTGATTGGTTGCCACGGGCCACTTCTCCTCTGGCTCACTTCTCCTCCCTGATCACTGCTTCATACATCTACCCCACAGTGTGTTAATTGTTAATGACATTACATTTTCACATGCAGCTAACGCTTCTGGTCATCAGCATTTGTGTAGGAACCGGCCAATCCTAATGCCGCCCTGATTTCCCTGCTCTTTTCTGTTCAGCCGCAGAGAATTCATCACAGTGAACGCCTTGCTGAATTCTGACTCTGTATGTACATAGATTAAATAGATAATGGAAGCATAGGATCCTAGAGTTCAGGAATTTCTGGACATGTAGGGACTAAGAAAAGACTAAGGAAAATTTACATTTATTAGCGCAAAAACGAAATCCCCCAGTCATTATTCTATACAGTGAAAGCCGTTAATGCAAAACAGCCCTAGTATTTGAAGAGAACAAATCTGGCTGTGTTTTAAGTGACGTCCTGTAAGAAGGTGTAAGGTCATGTAAAGAAGTACCGTATAAAGGCAGCTTCTATTAATACAGCTGCTGGTAAACTTCCCTTCAACCCTTAGCGTTCTCTGACAGCCATTGGTCGTGTTGGGGTTTTACAGAAGTGTTACAGTGCATTCAGCGCATCACATCAACTGCATGCTATTTGGAACAGTACAGATGTAGATATTTGCAGCTTCATGAAAACAGAACAATCAACCTGGTCAAATGAGAAATTCACACCCTTTGGGGGAAATTTACCAAAATCAAAGTACTTTTTGAAGATAGGATGTCGCCTATAGCAACCAGTCAGATCCTATTATTTTCTAGAGCAGCGCTTCTCAACCTAGGTCCTCAAGTACCCCCAACAGTGCACGTTTTTCCAGGTCACCCGGCAGGTGCACTCATTATTCTGACACATTTTAAAAGATCCACAGGTGGAGCTAATTATTTCACCTGTGATTCTGTGTCGAGACCTGGAAAACGGGCACTATTGGGGGGTACTTGAGGGCCAATGTTCTAAAGTTTGAAACAGATCAGTGTCACTAATTGCTTTTACTTTCTGTAATGACATCTGTTAGCACACAAAGGAGTAGTACTCCCCTTCCTACTAAGCTCCTCAGAGTAGGGCCCTCTTCCCTCCTGTTGTCAAAGCCCTCTTCTCTTCACATCTCACTCACAGCTCTCCTATACTCACTCAGTGACCATCTTCGTCCGCATACTCTTCTCCATCATTGGCCTCAAGCCTCTTATAGTATGTTGATTGAGTCCTCACTACTTATATTTAAGCTGTAATGTGTATTGAACTGTGGCGCTCTTTCCTTTTACTCTATTTTTGTTATTTATTCAATGTTATGCCAAGCTTTGTCTCCCTGTACTGTTCCTTTGTACGGTGCTGCGAAACACTTGTGGCGCCTTTATAAATAAAGTTATAATAATATAGTACCGCTACTGACTCTAGTGGTCAGAAATTGCTTACAAATAAAGGTTTTAATGTATTAAACTAGTCAATACGTCCCTGGCTCTTATACAGTGTGCAACGCGTTTTACCTGTAAGGTGACCGCTAGCACGGTGATATCTGCTACGTAATACAGAAATAAGTTACAAAGAAGAGATTTAGGAGGCTTTTCATGCCCATAAAAAACACTGCGCGTAACCCTGTAGACACTGGCGTGTCCATGCCCGCTTGGGCTGAGCGGCTGTTTTTGGGCATCTTTGTCCAGGATAAAAGAAAATCTAGACTTTTAGAGAAAAAAAAATCAATCGATGGTGGGCAACCATCAAATGATTCTTCCTCCATGCGGCACTATGCGAGCGGATGGGTAAGCCTACACCTCCAATCGCATGTTAGGGAGCGGAATTGGTTGCTGTGGAGGGGCATTTACTTTCTCACTAGGCTGTGAATGCACACAGCCTAGCGAACAGGTCTGAATGACCCCCTAAGTGTGCCAGGTCAGCAGCAACAAGCTGTGAGAATGACAGGATCGCATATAAACCCTGACTCCCATTGCAGGTGGTGACAGAGCAGTTAGACAGTGTCCTTACAGTCCTAACCTGCAGTAACCTAAAAGCCAGATTACTGTGTTTGGCCTAAGATGCATCCTCATGCTGAGCCCAGGGGACCTCATCCGGCAACGTCCTCTTCATGTGTGGTATTGCCATCAGTCAGAGGTTGCAGCAGTGTTTAGTGATTGCCTTTCTTTTGTAAGGTCTGCGCCATAAAATGGATTGGCCTGGGCATGTGCCATGCTTGGATAGGTTTGCTCTGGTGGATAAGTTGCAACATGCATCTTGTTCTTGGCACTAAGTCTTATCCCAGGAACAGCCCATCTGTATTCTGTTCTGCATGCACCTTGTATAGGGTGGCTGCTGACACCTGTTGTTTACAGTGGTAGCTAGGAGATGTGCTTAGAGCGTGTAGTGCTTGTATGCTGGTGGTATATTGCGTGTAGTCCTTGTATGCTGGTGGGTTATTGCGTGTAGTGCTTGTATGCTGGTTGGATATTGCGTGTAGTGCTTGTACGCTGGTGGGATATTGTGTGTAGTGCTTGTATGCTGGTGGGATATTGTGTGTAGTGCTTGTATGCTGGTGGGATATTGTGTGTAGTCCTTGTATGCTGGTGGGTTATTGCGTGTAGTGCTTGTACGCTGGTGGGATATTGCGTGTAGTGCTTGTACGCTGGTGGGATGTGGCGTGTAGTGCTTGTACGCTGGTGGGATGTTGCGTGTAGTGCTTGTATGCTGGTGGGATGTTGCGTGTAGTCCTTGTATGCTGGTGGGTTATTGCGTGTAGTGCTTGTACGCTGGTGGGATATTGCGTGTAGTGCTTGTATGCTGGTGGGATATTGCGTGTAGTCCTTGTATGCTGGTGGGATATTGTATGCTGGTGGGATACTTCGTGTAGTGCTTGTATGCTGGTGGGATGTTGCGTGTAGTGCTTGTATGCTGGTGGGATGTTGCGTGTAGTGCTTGTATGCTGGTGGGATGTTGCGTGTAGTGCTTGTATGCTGGTGGGATGTTGCGTGTAGTGCTTGTATGCTGGTGGGATGTTGCGTGTAGTCCTTGTATGCTGGTGGGATGTTGCGTGTAGTCCTTGTACGCTGGTGGGATGTTGTGTGTAGTCCTTGTTTGCGTGTTTTGAGTTGCCCGGATATTTGCCGGATCGGTAAGTCAGTGATTATAAGTGTTCTGAGGCGGACACTGTGCATCGACAATGCAAACACATGGAACTCTTCAATATTGTGGAAGTGTAGCTTGAGTTCTGCTCTATTCTGAGTTGTGCATACTGACGTCTAATGCACCTGTATCCGACGTATATCATCCGCCTAGTTGTGGATGGAAAAGCAGAGGGCGGAGCAGCTCGTTATTTCAAGCCACGTGGATCCTCGCATTATCCCTGTGGAAACATTCATTACCGTAAGGTGGTAAATCAGGCCTCCGTGGTATCGTGACCAGAGGAAACCAGGTCCAGCATGATTGCTTAGGTAGTCACAGTAGGGAATGACAACATATCGCTGTTCCAAAGGGAACACTATATGGCATGAGGAAAATAATTGAATAATAGAATGAAGCTTGCTAGCAATATAACATTCAGCATTATCACATTAAGGGGCTGATTCCAATTCGCCTGCAGGCGCTTCTGCTTCCCATTGGTAATGCTGTGAGGAATGCCCACCTTTTCCTTCATGTTCTTCATTGCTGTTTTCTTTTATCTTTTTATATAATGTTAGAATCCCGTAAATCGGAGCAGAATGAATCCGCGGTGGACCAATCCCTTGAAATCCCTCTCCTCATGCAGAACAAAGTGCCCACTGGGTATGAAGATGGGGATAAGGTGGATGTCAGCTTGAGACCAGAAGCTGTAAGTGTGTTATAGAAGTCTAACGCTGTTCTATGCTTACATTCAGCCCTGTGCTTGTTTCAGGCTAAGTTCCCCAACAATTTAGAGGCAGCGGTCTTTGATATATGGATGTTGGGGCATAGCTTGGCATTTTGCCCAGCAATGTCACCATGTAAATACCCCAAACATCTCACACCTCTTACTAAGCTTAACACTCTGCCATACTAAGCCAATTTCTCGTTGTAGGCATTTCTCTTGGCCCATACACACGCCTGACTTCTCTGAGGGACAATTTGGACCTGATTTCCCTTCAGCTTCCCAGGAGCGCTACATGCGATGTGGCTCGTGATGTGATTTTTTTTCATATGATTTATCACATGCGATTTATCGTATATAAATAGAACCCCAGGGAGCTGGAAGGGAATGCGCCTTCAAGACCCCCCCATTCTATCTCCTCCCCCGCTCCCCTCCCCCCCCCCCCCTGCCCATTGATTTCAATGGGAGTTTGAAATCTGGTAGCCCGATGCTACCAAAACTCCCATTCAAATCAATGGGCAGTTGCTGATTGGCTGGGAGAGCTCTAAGCCAATCAGCAGCCGCCCATTGATTTGAATAGGAGTTTTGAAATATCTTGCCCGACCGCTGTGACTCCGGCTGCCAGCGGTCGGGGAGGATTGGGGGGGGTCTTGCAGGTGCATAAACTGCACTGTTCCTCTAATAAAATCCTCACATGACTGGCTACGGGAACAGCGCATAGGGCCTGATTCAGCATGGATCTAAAAAGCAAAATCTTTCGCTAATGGGTGAAACCATGCTGCACTGCAGGTGGGGCAGATGTAACATGTGCAGAGAGTTAGTTTTGGGTGAGGTGTGTTCAAACTGAAATCTAAATTGCAGTGTGAAAAGAAATCTAAGCTGTATGGGCTACATGTAACAGCAGCCAGCATTTACCCTGCACAGGAACAAAATACCTCAAAATCTAATTTTATTTGTTTCTGGTTTGTTGGCTTTGGCCCTTGGGATTTGTCCATCATTGGTTATACTGTGTTCTGTTTCTGACTCCTCAGGCGGAGGCTGCAGACTATGAAGTGGTGCCCGTGGAACATTACGGGATGGCCATGCTTAGAGGGATGGGCTGGAAGGAGGGAGAAGGCATCGGAAAGACATTCAAACAGTGCGTGTGATATGTATAAGTGTTGTGGGAGAACGATGGCTTTCATGGAAAGGGTATGGGTCATACGGTCGACGCAATGAAGGTCGACATACATTGGGTCGACATCTGAAATAGGTCAAAATGGCTAAGGTGAGTTTTTCACTCCTGTGGTGGATGGTAGGGTATGAAATTCCGTCTGTCGGTACAAATCGGCTGCAAACAAAATGACAAAAAATTTGAAAAAAAACTCATGTTGAACCTTTTGACTGTTGACATTAGCCATGTCGACATAAGCCCTGTTGACCTGCAGTGATTGACCTAATATATGTCGACCTTCATAGGGACAGTGGGGCAGATGTATTAAGCCTGGCGAAGAGATAAACTGGAGATAAAGTGGAAGGAGATAATGCACCAGCCAATCAGATCCCAACTGTCATATTTCAAACACAGCTGATTGGCTGGTGCTTTATCTCCTTTCACTTTATCTCCAATTTATCTCTTCGCCAGGCTTAATACATCTGGCCCACTGTCCCCATAGAAATATAAAGTAATGGCTTGGAAGTGTGTTTTGTGTAGATATTCCCGGGCGTTGGCTGGAATTCCCAGTAACGTGTTGTGTTACAGACCGCTGTCAGTGAGATGCCATTTCCTTATTTCAGATTTAGATGAGTTGTGGGATTCCGTTGTAGATGCAACACTAGCCACAGGAGCTTACATCCTTAGCTAATATCATCTGCTTTATATTATTTACTTTTTTTTTTAAATATTTTATACATTTTTATTATTATAATGTTAAACTCTTTTATATTGAACCAACCTGACATGGTTCATAGCACTTTATCTGTGCAAAGTAAATCTTCATAGTTCTATCTACTACTCATAGTGGTACACGTTCAAAAGGCAATATTTTGTACCACAACTGTCCTCACAAGATATGTTTATCGAAATCTATTCTATCAAGGTGGTTCATTAAATAAGGTAATAAGACCTCTCCACACATAAATTTATTAAACGTACATATACGTATAACCAATAGTTGGTATAGATTAGTTTTCCACAGTCACATTACTTGTCTAAGCATTTGTTCCACCAAGTCACTTGGTACCAGGTCCAGGCTGTAGGGATGGTGGTACCATCCCTCCCGTTGGTACCATAGTCTCGTCCATCCTGCCGTGCACCGGCCTAAAAAGCACCCACAATATATTGCATCCGATGCGGGGGGACTTTAAGAGCCGGGTGGGCAGACGCCAGGCAGGGGGATGCAGAGAGCCAGGCGTAACAGAAAACAGAAAAAAAAAAAACATACAAATGAATAGGCAGCCGCTGATTCGGCCAATCAGTGGCTGCCTATTCATTGGCATGGTTTTTTTTTTTGTGTGTTTTTTATTCTCCAGCAGCCTGGCACACACTGCATCCCCCACCACCTGGCTCCTTCCTCCTGCAGCTCCCTGGGAGTTTTATATGTGATAAATCGCATCAAATGCCAAATCGTATGTGAGCCCTCCTGGGGAGATCAGGTCCGAAGGACAAGTCGGCCTAATGTATATGGGGTCTTTAGGTGCAGAAATCTGATCACACCACACACCGCCATGTTTCTGCCAGCCCTGTCCTCTTACAAGTGATGTTGGGACAGTGTGAATCAAATGAAACTCCGTCTAATGGCTGTGAGGGGAAGCAGTGTCCTATCTGCTCTGGCCTGGTGGGAAATTACTATGAATTAGATAACATTACTCACATGAGAAGTCTTGTTACCTTATTTATCGAACCACCCTTGTATATTTTTGTTACATTTTAATGATTTTATTTTCCTGAGTGACCATTGATAAAACTGTACCTTAACCCTTTGAGTCCCAAGGGAATTTGTCAAAATAGGTGTGAAAATTGTTAAGCAAACCTCTTGACTAACCCTTTGGGTGCCAACGGTGCTGTGAGATCCTCAAAATGCCTGTGTCACTCACAGCGACTGGTTTTTTTTTTTTGGGTGCAATATTTAAATAAACTTCACTTAATTGACTTGGCTGTCTGTATTTATTTATACTAAAAGAACAGTTGCTGTGAGCAGCGTTGGCATTTTTAGCAGATATTTTGCGGATCGCTCACAGCAACATTGGCACTCAAAGGGTTAATTGTAATATTAAACCATGCAGTGCCTATCCATCCTGCAACCAGCCCATGCTTGGAACCTTTCCTTTAGCTATAATAACCATTGGCCAGCTCTGCCACCAGCTAGCTGCAAAACATGGGTGATAGTCGCTCCTCTATATGACATGTGAGCCATGCAACTTATTATAAAAAAATCACCTTTTATTCTTATTTAAAGGGACGTTAAGCCATTGGACCAGAAGCTGCGCCCCAAGGGCCTGGGACTAGGCGCTGACCGTACAGCGCTCAAAGAGCTGGAGCCTCAGAAACGCCGCAGGCCCCTGAAACCAGGGGAGGAGCCTGAGGAAGAGGCGAAGGGCCTGGGTACAGGAAGCGCAGTGTTAATCCAGAGTGGCGCCCACAAAGAGCTGTATGGGAAGGTGCGGTTCCGTTGTCCTATCCTGCTATTGGAGAGCAGATGTGGAGTCTCCTTTTTAGGTCCACTGATCGCTTTATGTCACTGTTACAGGTGGAAGGTCTTGATGCTGACAATTGCCGGGCAATGGTGAAGCTTGCAATTGGTGGAAAAGTGGTCACCGTGTCCCAGTTCGCATTACGACTAGTCAACAGTGCAGAATACTTAAAGTATGCAAAGGATCTGAGTGAGTAGCGTGTGTGCAGTTCATTAACCGGGCAGAAGTATTGGGAATGACAAGGAACAACACACACCCAGTCGCTCCCCTTCTGTATCACTACATAGATAAGGCAGGAGTTAATTTAGCCATATAAATACTTCAGATCACGCTTCCCTAATATCCGGTCACATGTTGGGTGTGGCAGAGTTTAGTTGCTTACACTGTGTGTATTCAGCCCACTTCTGTAACCTCTCCACATCTGGATTGCTGCCTTTACCTCCCGGATGAGATAAGAGAGCAGATTTTGAAATGAATTAAAGCCAATCAGGCGCTTTGCAACTGCCATATCCTGCAAAGTATATAAGGGCACTCATTTGGTTACCTAGATACATATTTACATAAGGGTTACTGATTTAACCGCTGGGTCCCATCCAGCTATATTCTACACACAAAACATGCACAGCCGCTGTCAAAGGAAAGTCTGGTTTCTACAGTACCTGCGACCTACTGGCATGTGTATGCAATATTGGCATGGTTGCATTGCCTATCCGACGGTGCAGCTGGTCATATACCGGTTTCTGGTTCTAGTATTAACCCTTCGAGTGCTAACGTTGCTGTGAGAGATGTGCAGAATATCCGCTAGAAATGCCAGTTTCGCGCAAATTTTTTGTTTTTTTGTTGGGTTGTGCAATATTTAACTAAACTTCAATGAATTGACTTCAGATCATTTGCCACCAATAATTAAAGGGATTTATAGACCTCAACTACGGCCCTGGCATTTTTGGTGAATATTTTGCATCTTTCACAGCAGTGTTGGCACTCAAAGGGATAATTCGGGAGGTTGGTTTTTCTGCAGAAGATATTAGTGTGAATTACCCGTGTGTGCGGGCAGTCTCTCTCCCTCTCTCTCCCCCTCTCTCTCCCTCTCTCTCCCTCTCTCTCCCTCTCTCTCTCTCCCTCTCTCTCCCTCTCTCTCCCTCTCTCTCCCTCTCTCTCTCGTAACTCTCTCTCGTAACTCTCTCTCGTAACTCTCTCTCGTAACTCTCTCTCGTAACTCTCTCTCGTAACTCTCTCTCGTAACTCTCTCTCGTAACTCTCTCTCGTAACTCTCTCTCTCTCGTAACTCTCTCTCTCTCGTAACTCTTTCTCTCTCTCTCTCTCGTAACTCTCTCTCTCTCTCGTAACTCTCTCTCTCTCGTAACTCTTTCTCTCTCTCTCTCGTAACTCTTTCTCTCTCTCTCTCTCGTAACTCTTTCTCTCTCTCTCTCTCGTAACTCTCTCTCTCTCGTAACTCTCTCTCTCTCGTAACTCTCTCTCTCGCGTAACTCTCTCTCTCGCGTAACTCTCTCTCTCGCGTAACTCTCTCTCTCGCGTAACTCTCTCTCTCGCGTAACTCTCTCTCGCGTAACTCTCTCTCTATCGTAACTCTCTCTCTATCGTAACTCTCTCTCTATCGTAACTCTCTCTCTATCGTAACTCTCTCTCTATCGTAACTCTCTCTCTATCGTAACTCTCTCTCTCTCGTAACTCTCTCTCTCTCGTAACTCTCTCTCTCGTAACTCTCTCTCTCTCGTAACTCTCTCTCTCTCTCTCGTAACTCTCTCTCTCTCTCGTAACTCTCTCTCTCTCTCTCGTAACTCTCTCTCTCTCGTAACTCTTTCTCTCTCTCTCTCGTAACTCTTTCTCTCTCTCTCTCTCTCTCTCGTAACTCTCTCTCTCTCTCTCGTAACTCTCTCTCTCTCTCTCGTAACTCTCTCTCTCGTAACTCTCTCTCTCGTAACTCTCTCTCTCTCTCTCTCTCGTAACTCTTTCTCTCTCTCTCTCTCTCTCTCGTAACTCTCTCTCTCGTAACTCTCTCTCTCTCGTAACTCTCTCTCTCTCTCTCTCTCTCGTAACTCTCTCTCTCTCGTAACTCTCTCTCTCTCTCTCTCGTAACTCTCTCTCGTAACTCTCTCTCTCTCGTAACTCTCTCTCTCTCGTAACTCTCTCTCTCTCGTAACTCTCTCTCTCTCTCGTAACTCTCTCTCTCGTAACTCTCTCTCTCTCTCGTAACTCTCTCTCTCTCTCGTAACTCTCTCTCTCTCTCGTAACTCTCTCTCTCTCTCTCTCTCGTAACTCTCTCTCTCTCTCTCGTAACTCTCTCTCTCTCGTAACTCTCTCTCTCTCGTAACTCTCTCTCTCTCTCTCGTAACTCTCTCTCTCTCTCGTAACTCTCTCTCTCTCTCTCGTAACTCTCTCTCTCTCTCTCTCGTAACTCTCTCTCTCTCGTAACTCTCTCTCTCTCGTAACTCTCTCTCTCTCTCTCTCTCTCTCTCTCTCGTAACTCTCTCTCTCTCGTAACTCTCTCTCTCTCTCTCTCTCTCTCGTAACTCTCTCTCTCTCGTAACTCTCTCTCTCGTAACTCTCTCTCTCTCTCTCGTAACTCTCTCTCTCGTAACTCTCTCTCTCTCTCTCGTAACTCTCTCTCTCTCTCTCGTAACTCTCTCTCTCTCTCTCTCGTAACTCTCTCTCGTAACTCTCTCTCTCTCGTAACTCTCTCTCTCTCGTAACTCTCTCTCTCTCGTAACTCTCTCTCTCTCGTAACTCTCTCTCTCTCTCGTAACTCTCTCTCTCGTAACTCTCTCTCTCTCGTAACTCTCTCTCTCTCTCGTAACTCTCTCTCTCTCGTAACTCTCTCTCTCTCTCGTAACTCTCTCTCTCTCTCTCTCTCTCGTAATTCTCTCTCTCTCTCGTAACTCTCTCTCTCGTAACTCTCTCTCTCTCGTAACTCTCTCTCTCTCTCGTAACTCTCTCTCTCTCTCTCTCTCGTAACTCTCTCTCGTAACTCTCTCTCTCTCTCGTAACTCTCTCTCTCTCTCTCGTAACTCTCTCTCTCTCTCTCGTAACTCTCTCTCTCTCTCTCTCGTAACTCTCTCTCTCTCTCTCTCGTAACTCTCTCTCTCTCGTAACTCTCTCTCTCTCGTAACTCTCTCTCTCTCGTAACTCTCTCTCTCTCGTAACTCTCTCTCTCTCTCTCGTAACTCTCTCTCTCTCTCTCTCTCGTAACTCTCTCTCTCTCGTAACTCTCTCTCTCTCGTAACTCTCTCTCTCTCGTAACTCTCTCTCTCTCTCTCTCTCGTAACTCTCTCTCTCTCTCGTAACTCTCTCTCTCTCTCTCTCGTAACTCTCTCTCTCTCTCTCTCGTAACTCTCTCTCTCTCTCGTAACTCTCTCTCTCTCTCGTAACTCTCTCTCTCTCTCGTAACTCTCTCTCTCTCTCGTAACTCTCTCTCTCGTAACTCTCTCTCTCTCTCTCGTAACTCTCTCTCTCTCGTAACTCTCTCTCTCTCGTAACTCTCTCTCTCTCTCTCGTAACTCTCTCTCTCTCTCTCGTAACTCTCTCTCTCTCTCTCGTAACTCTCTCTCTCTCTCTCGTAACTCTCTCTCTCGTAACTCTCTCTCTCGTAACTCTCTCTCTCGTAACTCTCTCTCTCGTAACTCTCTCTCTCGTAACTCTCTCTCTCTCTCTCTCTCTCTCGTAACTCTCTCGTAACTCTCTCTCTCTCTCGTAACTCTCTCTCTCTCTCTCTCGTAACTCTCTCTCTCTCTCTCGTAACTCTCTCTCTCGTAACTCTCTCTCGTAACTCTCTCTCTCTCTCGTAACTCTCTCTCTCTCTCTCGTAACTCTCTCTCTCTCTCTCTCGTAACTCTCTCTCTCTCTCGTAACTCTCTCTCTCTCTCGTAACTTTCTCTCTCTCTCTCTCTCGTAACTCTCTCTCTCGTAACTCTCTCTCTCTCTCTCTCTCTCTCTCGTAACTCTCTCTCTCTCGTAACTCTCTCTCTCTCTCTCGTAACTCTCTCTCTCTCGTAACTCTCTCTCTCTCGTAACTCTCTCTCTCTCGTAACTCTCTCTCTCTCGTAACTCTCTCTCTCTCGTAACTCTCTCTCTCTCGTAACTCTCTCTCTCTCGTAACTCTCTCTCTCTCGTAACTCTCTCTCTCTCGTAACTCTCTCTCTCTCGTAACTCTCTCTCTCGTAACTCTCTCTCTCTCTCTCGTAACTCTCTCTCTCTCGTAACTCTCTCTCTCTCTCTCTCTCGTAACTCTCTCTCTCTCTCTCTCTCTCTCGTAACTCTCTCTCTCTCGTAACTCTCTCTCTCTCTCTCTCTCTCTCTCGTAACTCTCTCTCTCTCGTAACTCTCTCTCTCTCTCGTAACTCTCTCTCTCTCTCTCGTAACTCTCTCTCTCTCTCTCTCGTAACTCTCTCTCTCGTAACTCTCTCTCTCTCTCTCGTAACTCTCTCGTAACTCTCTCTCTCTCTCGTAACTCTCTCTCTCTCTCTCGTAACTCTCTCTCTCTCTCTCGTAACTCTCTCTCTCTCTCTCGTAACTCTCTCTCTCTCTCTCGTAACTCTCTCTCTCTCTCGTAACTCTCTCTCGTAACTCTCTCTCTCTCGTAACTCTCTCTCTCTCTCTCGTAACTCTCTCTCTCTCTCTCTCGTAACTCTCTCTCTCTCTCGTAACTCTCTCTCTCTCTCTCTCGTAACTCTCTCTCTCTCTCTCTCGTAACTCTCTCTCTCGTAACTCTCTCTCTCTCTCTCTCTCTCGTAACTCTCTCTCTCTCGTAACTCTCTCTCTCTCTCTCGTAACTCTCTCTCTCGTAACTCTCTCTCTCTCTCTCGTAACTCTCTCTCTCTCTCTCGTAACTCTCTCTCTCTCGTAACTCTCTCTCTCTCTCTCGTAACTCTCTCTCGAAACCTATATAGGATTTGTGTGTTTTATACCGCTTTCAGACCTACTACCCGGGGTTTTATACCATTCAGACATTCGCTAGTCCTAACATTATGCTCTTCCATTTGAAAAATCCCGGGATTTTTGCCTATGTCTGAAAGGGGTATTGGTAATTCCATATTTCAAGAACAAATGACAAAGTCCGTAGAAAATCCTCTTATCTGTGCAAACGCTCCCTTATCCAGGTGTCGGCTGTGTCCTAATTATACTCTGTTTAATCAGGTGCAGACAATCTACCAGGGTGCAAGAAGGTCACCTATGTGCTTTTTTCAGTATGTTCTGCACATAATATCTATTGAATTAAAGGAGCGATCACATGCGGTTTTTCACCACATGCAATTGCTCTAATGCAATCTGCGGGTAGGGGGGGGGGGGGGGCGGAGGGAGTGCTTTCGGCAACATCAGGTTTGGGGAGAGGGGGAAGAAGGGACCGCTTGTGGCATCCTTCTGAATAGCTTAGCGCAGTGAAGGAGCGCTAGCGGGTGGCGAGAGTCCGTGGTGGCGGCAGAATTAGAAAAAAAGTTTAAAACCGTGGGTGGCTCTCTGATTGACAGCTGTCTCAGCCAATCAGAGGGCCGCCCAGTGTTTTCATTTTCTGTTTACAAATTCTGCCGCTGTGCTGACCCTCACTGTTCGCTAGCGCTCCTTAAAAATGCCACGCTAATCCTCTGCCCTCCGCCCGCCCTCTTCAAGCACCCAATAAGCCATTGCAAGATGGCATGTAACATCTGCTGCTGGAAGAGGGCACTTTTTGCACCATAAAATGCGATCGGATGCGATGGATATTGCATTGCGATGTTGCAATGCATCCGATCGCATAAGTGTATGGGCAGCGTAAGATGTAACGCCCAATGTGTAATGATGGTGATTTCCCATGTAGCAAATATACATGGGATGTTATTCAGGGTTTTGGAACATTTTTTTTTCAGAAATCAAATTAATTCAGGACAAATTTTCTGCAGAGGCAAACAAATCCCAATAGTGTGTATTACAGCCTCTGATCTCCCCATTATAGAAGGGCCCGCATCCTGTAAATCGGCAAACAAATGATAATAATCTATTAAAGAATATAAACACGATAAAAATAAAGTGTATTTGGAGCTCCTACAAGATAACCCGGGATCCAGTACCACAGCCAAGTAATACAGTGATACACAGGACTACGTCCACACATTTGTATTCACTTTATCTTGTGACTGTCACATTTTATTATTCATGGTGTCATTTTTTTATTGAATATTAAAAGAAGTAACAGGAGCATCACACAGTGAAATATACGAATCGCCAACTTATCTCGACGCAGGGAGATGAATAGTTATCAACAGTAGGTAGCAATATAATCGCTGTTAATATGTTCCTCATAGGGTGGCCAATCCCGGGATCGGGATCGGCGGGATCCCGGGATTTGGCCCCAAAATGTCCGGGATTTCGGGATTAGACTGCGCATGCGCAGTCTAATGCCGGGCAGCTTCTGAGCACCCGCTCAGAAGCTGCCCGGCTGTTCCCGACCCCGGCGTGCGGCCTGCGCAGCGTGACCTCTGACCGTCACGCTGCGCAGGCCAGCATCCTGCTACAGAGGAGAGGACCGCTCCCGGCCGACTCCTAGCCTCCCCTCCTGCTTCTGGTGCCGCCGCTACCTGCCCGGAGGCAGGCAAGCATCACCGCAGCGCCGCTGTCTGCCCCGCTCCCGCCAGCCTGTAAGTAAATCTGCACCCCCGCAGCGCTGCTCTGCCCCGCTCCCGGCTGCCACGCACCTGCCCGCCCATATAGGGGTGGACAGGGTGTGTTTTTCTTTTAGGGATGCCAATCCCGGGATCCCGAGAATCCCGGGATTGAGCACTTTTCAATCCCGGAATCCGGGATTGAAAAAATGCCCCGGGATTGGCATCCCTAGTTCCTCATGAGTCTACAGAACCGTTTGAATATAATGAGATGAGGGGAAAAAAAGGGTGCGATGTGGGTATTCGCAATAGTGCCATCATACTGGGGTGTATAAGGTAAAGATGGGAGTGCAGAATAAGAAAAAGGGAAAGAAAAGAAGGAGAGAGGGGAGCTGACCTTTCCCTAGGTTAGGGCGATGAAGGCGATTAAAAGCTAAAATAATCTGGATCTGTATTCAGCTGGTTTACCTACAAAATAGAATCTTTGTAGTCCTGCGAGGACTAATGAGATTTTGTAGGAGGAAAGCGGGGTGGAGGAGAGGTTTAGCAACCAGAGGCGGAAGTTGTGGGAAGGGAGATGTGGAGTATGTTTTGTGACGTCTCGATAACATCAGTCCAAAAGGGTGCGATTAGTGGGCAATCCCACCATATGTGTAGGAGGGTCCCAGTGGCTATCTTGCATCTCTAGCAATTTGCTGAGATGCTCGGGTTCATGATGTGTAGAATAGATGGGTGTCTGTACCACCGCATAATTATTTTGTACTGTGTTTCCCTAGTTTGAATGCAAACAGAGCTGGTGTGGGCCTTTAGGAAAATAGATTCCCATTCTTTGTCAGAGATAGTTAAGTCTAAGTCCCATTCCCAAGCCCGGGTGAATGTTGAGGATATGTCATTATTTGAGTTTGGAAGAAGTTTGTATAACATCGAGATCGTGTGGGAGGGGTCACACGTGGCTACACAAAGTCTCTCAAACGAGGTTAGTTTGCGGGAAGATAATGAGTTTCTGGTATTTGTTTGCAAGAAGTGTCTAACCTGAAGAAACTTCCAAAAGTCTCTAGAGGGGACCTCCCATTTTGCTTGTATATCAGAGAACGAGCACATACCTGAGCTAGCTACCAGCTGACCCACTCTGAAAAGTCCCTCTAGTGCCCATTGGGAAAAATCGGGGATATTCTTACCTGGTTGGAAATCCGGGTTATACAGAAAGGAAGTCAGTGGGCAAAATTCGGAAGAGATGAGTGGGTTGCGTCGTTGTAGTTTCCATGCGGCTAGGGTAGGGGGGATAGTCGGTGGGAAGGAGGTAGTTTGGGGAGCCAGGGAAATATTTCGGGGTATTGTCGTACACATACGCCCTCTAGTTCTACCCATTGTATATTTCTCCGACTTCTAGTCCAATCCAATACCCTGTTTAAGTGTATAGCGTAATAGTAGTTTTTGCTGTCTGGCAATTGGACCCCCCTCCCCCCCTTTTGGGTAGTCCCTGTCCATGGTGTAACATTTGACATAAAAAATGACATACCGGTATTGACCTTTTCTATCTGTGCATAACCTATAGATATCTTTTACCCTTCATGAATAAGTTTTATTTATTATACATTTTATTTGACGCCCCAGCCCGAGTCTACTCTGCTCTTAATTTATTTGTTTAACCTTTTGAGTGCCAACGTCTCTGCACAAAATATCCACTAAAAATGTCAGTCTCTCTCACATTTGTTTATATAAATTCAAATAAAAAAAGAAAAGTAAAACATTATATTTCCTATATACAGTAAGGTAAACATTACAGGTCATTATGATGAATACAAACGTTTGCTTGACCATTTTCACACCTATTTTGACAAATTCACTTAAGGAGTAAATCAATTTGACTCTTGGGAGCACCGCCAACCATGCAATGACCCTTAGGCACCCACACACTAGAACGATTTTTTTTGTCCGATTTCCGACCGATCATCCGTTTTTTACCGAAAATCGGACAATCAGCAAAAAAATTGTTCTGTTGTGTGGGGGCCTTAGGGTACAGAACATACCAATGTATCTACATCTACACTAAGCTCTTATCCTTTTTGAGTTTATCTATTTAGATAACTCGCAGGGTAGAACTTCTGTACAAGGAAAAAATACCACTAAGGCGCCTTATGTACACTCCAGAGAACATTTAATAACAATTTAATAAATCACAATAAATAATAATAAAAACAATTAATTGCATGCATGCAGATTAAACCTAAAAATCAGGGATATATAATCCCAAAAGTGCAACAAATTAATTGATTTTGTAGCAAACAAAGTAACTTTCTGTTAAACCCTGGTATAGGGAAAATGTCCCATCAGTGCGCAATCAGATGGTATAGCATCACATTGGGATGATTTGTATTCCACTTTTGAAACCCCCAGTGAGGTAACTGAAGTGCTCAGCTGTTTTTATGTATAGCGTCCCAGGTCTGGGGAAAGCATAACAGTCACAGATGCGGTACTTACTGCTTCCCGCAGTTGATTTTGGTCCGTGGCTTTATGACAGTGTCCAGCAGGGCGCCTCCTGTATGTTCTGCGGGGTCCGATGACACCTCGCGGCACCCGCTTAATGCACGCCGGATTGAACTTCTGTACGGAAGCAACACCGCCTTGTGCATCTGTCTAGGTACAGATCATCTGTAACGGCACGGTTGTAACCTGCTTCAGCCGAGGTACTGTAGGGAGCAGTGAACTATCTGTTAAATAAAATAAGTTCTTCGCTATAGTCACTATAAGGAAAATGTTTATGCATTTTCCCTTGAATTTCATATTTTAACATCTTCACCTTAGAAAAAAAGTAAGTATTTACATTTTGGCATATACTGTGATAATTTGTACATATGGATCTAGCTTACGTTTAGTTAAGCACACCCCAAATCCTTCCTGCATCTCCAACCAGAACATACAGCCTTTTCAAGCCAGTGACACTGCCATAATTCACACTTATTCACAATTCTTGCACAACATGCAGGGTGTTTGTGAAAAAAAGGGCACTTTAGGAAAAGTACCTTTTGGGCAGTACGGATGGTGTAATGGTTAGCATTACTGCCTCATAGCACTGAGGTCATGGGTTCGATTCCCACCATGGTCCTAACTGTGCGGAGTTTGTATATTCTCCCCGTGCTTGCGTGGGTTTCCTCCCACAATCCAAAAATTTACTGGTAGGTCAATTGGCTTCCAACAAAATTAACCCTAGAATGTCTGTGCGTGCATGTACATGGGGTAGGGAATATAGATTGTAAGCTCCACTGGGGCAGGGACTGATGTGAATGTTCAACTATTCTCTGTACAGCACTGCGGAATATGTGTGCGCTATATAAGAAACTGTTAATAAATAAGTCTGGTTTGGCCGGTATGCTGCGAATCATGCAGATTACCGAGCACCAGAGACGCCTCCCCGCCAAATACCCTGCCCCCGATTCCCCTCGGTAATATGCGAGGAGATGCATAACGAAGACACATCTCCGGTGCAGGAGAAATCATTCGATGGTCGCCGACTATCGAATGATTTCTCCTGCCTTTGCAAATAGAAGTCTCAGTGGAAACTGAGTTTTATTTGCGTGCAGCCGGCCGAAGACGGGGTGGGCAGCTGAAATCCTGTGACCTCAGCTGCCCGCCACCGGCAGACATCGTCCCCTTCCGCGCAGCCATGGGGACGCCCATAAAATTCTGCGCGTTCCCACGGGCAACCCTCGCCCTCGTCCGGCCCTACCCGATGTGAATGGCTCGGCAACTATGCGAGTCGCCAAAGCCGTTCTCAAAGGAGGTTTGCACATGTGCATAATATGCCATGCGCAGAGCCACAAACATCGTAACGGGGACGAATTTTCCCCGATCAGATCAGAATACAAATTACACTTTGCCTGCTGTAGACCACTATCCTCTCATACATGACCAATGGCGTGTTCAGCATGTTTCCGAAATTCTTACTACTGTAGGTACTTGCTTTTGTTTGTTATTTTACTATAGAAATATATTATGTGGCCAACTAGATCCATCCTGCTTTTAGTGATAATCTAATATCACTATATTCACTGTCTCCAGACCTAAACGTGGCCAACAAGGCAAATCATTTTTTTTTTTTTTACCAAACTAAGCCCCTTATTCTTATCTTCAGGCCGATTAAGTAAACCAGAGCAACAAAAGAAGCAGCCAGAAACCAAGGAGGATCGGCATAAGGAATGTTCGCCAGAGAAAGCGCAACGTGGGAGGGGCGGCGGAGAGGAATCCAGAGAGCCAAGCAGGAACGGAGACTCCAGCAGCCGAGACAAGAGACATAGACCACGGAGTCCTGAGAAAGAAGAGAAGAAGAAGAAGAGACAAAAGCCAGAGCAACAAAAGTAGGGGTAACGCTACCTACAGAAGTTTTCTTGCTGTATTGGCAATTAATTACCGTAAGAGATTTATAAGGTAGAACGGTCACATTAAGATTTGTAAGTTTTGTCTTAAAGAACCCACACAGCAGATGATTTTTCCATCCCACCACTATTATTGTAGATGAGGTCTTATGATGATAGCATTCATTCTAGCACCCCCACACCTTTCAAAACCTATGCAGTTCCTCTTTCCTACCAGTGGTGTCACTCTCTGCTGTGGTGGTACGGAGCTGAAATGCTGTAATACCTTATATACCTCCCATCGAATTTACAGGCAGATGAATTTATGTAAAATAAAGCATATTAGGGGCGATTCAATCCGGGGTTCCGATGTTGGATTGTCGACAGCCGAAATCCCATCCATTTTCGTCAGATCTTATACTAAAGGTGCCCAGACACCGAGCCGATTTGGGCCAATTGCGATGAGTTGGGCTGTGAAATCGGCTCGGTTTGATGTCCCCTCAAGTCCAATGTGCGGTTCCGTGCGCATCGGACCCGAGCAGGTGGTCTGACCTGCTGGCCGTCTGACCACCCGTCCTGGGCAGCTGCTCAGGTGGACCCCGCTGCCCACCCCCCCTGGCACCACCACCAGCTGGCCGGACCCTGCTGCCCACCCCCCTGCCACCATCAGCTGGCCGGACCCGCTGCCCTTCCCCCGCCACCGCAGCAGCTTCCTGGGAGAACTACATGCAATAAATCACATGCAATTTATTGCGTGTAAAAATGGCGTATCAAGTGCCAGATCGCATGTGAGCCTCCCAGGGAGCTGCCGGGGGGCTCTGGGCAAACTGGTCCGACTTGTCCTCAGGACAAATCGGGGCCAGTGTATGGGGCCTTAACTCAACAGTCTGAATTCAATGTGTTGATTGTAGGATGCGAATTGTCAGAAAACGGACGTGAATCCGACACTCCGCGGCCATTTCCGACAAAACCTATGAGTCTGACAGTCTTCATTGCTGTGGTTAACAGCAGCATTGAATAGGTGAAGCCCTGACAGATGGCTCAGCACAGTCGCCCCTGGTGTAGGCCCCATTACATTGATCCCGTGATTCCATAGGGTATCTAACATAACAACAGCCTGTGGGGAGGGACCTGACCATATTAATATATTATTATCACTGAGGCCATAATCCTGACACCAACTCTGTTATTCACGTCTGTACTGTACATGAAAATAGATCAAATATCGGCTGTTTTCTTTTCCACAGCTGGTTATACCGGGACTTAAGAGTTCGATTTATTGACAAGCACTATAAAGGGGGAAAATACTACAACTCCAAGGTATTTGTATTATATATTGTGTGCATCTGTTCTTCATTTTCACCTTTTATTAGTTGTGTTCTTGTATGTATCAACAGACCGTGATCCTATATATATTTTTTTAAATTGAGTAGTTCTTATTGGTTTTGCATGTAGAAATAAACAAAAACCTCACACAACAATGCAAGCAGTGATATTACAAATGGCGCACATAGCACAAATGGGATATCCATAAACGTATACATACATCAATTACAGAAAAGTATTCATACAGAATCCCGCATATAGGTATAAGGATATAAAGGCAAATGTCGAGCCTCCAGAGCACCGATGTAAACATGTAAATACATTATTCCAACCACAGCCCTGTAGTCTGGCCCCGGGACATGCGTGGAGTGAAGGGTCTATGCTGGTCTCCCCTGTGCAGAGAAGCAGGAAGTGAGATTAGTTTTGTTATGTGTATTTTATAAGGAACATAAATGTGGTTGGCTGGCTACAAAGTGAAACGTTGCGCTTTAGATCCGCTCCGTCGTCATTCCTCCCAAAACCGATTTGAATGGATTTAGCAAAGGAATAAATCAGATTCTTGGGATCACAAAGGACTCAAAGGGGGAGATTTATTTTAGTGCAAGGTTCCATCAGGTATTTATTGGGCAATATAAAACTACACAAAATGCAAGTACCGTAAAATTCTACCTTGAGTTTTTCTTCCTTTATGACGGAAGAGAAAGTTTGGACATAGGGTACTTGTGTATTATCACGGCGCCCAATGCATACCACTAATTAAGGTATGCGATGGGACCGATTTGACGCTTTTCCCGGGCAGAGTGTACAATTTTAATATCGCGTACCGCCGCTGCTTGCCACACTTCGGGTTGGCGTTGATAGTGGGGTGGCGTTAACAATGGGGGGCATTTAACATAGTCATTACCCATCAGGGTGGATGTACAATCTAAAATTGGGTCTGGGGGGCATTTAACATAGGAATTAGGCATCTGGGTGCATGTGCGACTTAAAATTTTTGGTTGTACAATGACCTGCGATGGAAATCGGGGGCGCGGTGATAATACACAAGTACCGGACATAGTATTAAAATTTTTTATAAATTGAAGACGATTATGATAACTGGTGCAAAATGGTGCTGTAAGCCATAACAGCCAATCAGAGTCTTGCTTTCATCTTATTGTAGTACTTGCACCGGTTTTCTCTAGTGCTGTTCTTGGTTCGTACATCTGTATATTGCATATCTGGCCGTAGATTTTACATATGTTAATTAAGATGAATATATGTTAATGTGTAAGTTTCCCTGTGTTCATATGTTCAATGTTCTATTCAGCAGTGATAGTGAGCGAGGGGACTGACCATGAATTGTATTATTCTCCGAAGCAGCTTTGCTAGACACTAACTCTCCTCTCCTTCATCCCCCATACAGATGTTAATAGAAGACGTGTTGAGCCCCAGCACTTGCGTGTGCCGGACGGAGAGTGGACGCCTCCTAGAGGGTAAGCACCTACCCAAACATCACCAATAGTTTTGCTGCTTATGTTTATCAATTGGCCCTTCTTAACGTTCCACTCCTAAGGTACACCACCACCCCATAATAATAATAAGTATTTCTAGTGCCCTGCTACACTAGGGGCCTAAATCATCCGCATACGGAATGGGGTGAATTAGACCCCCTTGCTATGGTGGGGGTCTGCACATTTGCAGACCTTGGCAACAAGCGACTTCGGCGAGTTATACACTCGTCGCGTCGTTTACTGGGGGGGGGGTGGATGGGAACGGGGCTCATCCATGGGAACGCCCGTTGTTTTATGGGTGGCCGATGCCTGCTGGGGACGTCAGAGCCGCCCCGTCTTCGGAGCTTTGTGGAGGAATTAAGTCAGTTTCTACTTACTTTTATTTCATACAGTGTCAGGATAGCGGAGTCCTATGGCCATTTCCAGGTTAGCCAGGTTCAGAGGGTATTGGGTCACATTATGGGAGGGAGAAGCTGCAGTGATTTATTGGAGGGGAATACATACGATGACCCTAACCTTTCTGCCCTACGCACCCTAACTCAACCCCTCTAGTGCTTAAACCTAACACCTCCGCACCCTTGCTCGCCCCAACATACCTATATCGGGATGTCAGCAGCTGTGGTTCCTGTCGTCCTCTCCAGCAATGTGGTAATTCCGGCACCGGTTTTCTGGCAGCTAGTCGGGATGCTGGTGTTGGGATTTTGAATGCCGGCATCCTAACCTCTGTATTGGTTACTAGAGTCCCAAAATTCTGCATAAATCAGGTTTTGATGCAGATAAAGGTGGAAGTTCTGGATATAGACTCTGTGATCTCCCATTTGTCTAGGTACTGCGTGTGTTTGTAAATTGACATTATGCAAACGAACAGACTTTGGGGTGTGGACAGACAAGTTGGAAGGGCAAAATCTACTATTGTATAGGTTTAATCAGTGCACTAATTGCTGCCCCCTGCTGGTCGTTTGCATTAAGAGTTGCATTATGTCTGGCAGATGGATGTCTTGCTTTCCTTCTACCTCCTGGACATCTGGGGTGATTCTGGTTGACTTTGCTGGTTCTCTAAACGCCGCCTGCATGAATCCCCCCCCCATGCCAATTGTGCGGGGGCAAAATCATTTGATGGCCAACCATCGAATGATTTTGCAAGTGCTCGCGGATGTAGGACGCCAGAGAGGTGTCTTTCATCTGCGAGCGCCCTGTGCCGGAAGCGGGCGGGCAGCTGATATCCGCTAACTTCAGCTGCCCGCGACACGGGTGAATTTCCATGGGAACGGCCATCAAACAATGGGTGTGACATCGGCCCCACACCCCCCACCCACACTGCTGTTTGCGAGCGGATGGCAAATAATCAGTTCGCCATGCCCACTCACACAGAGGCTGCGCATGCGCCTTAGTACTTATGTGCATGTGCAAACTCTAAAAAAAACAACACACAGGGGGCGATTCAACTAGAATAACCCCGCAAGTGTGTGTGGACTTCTGTCTGATATGTATCTGCTTTTATAGAGACTGTATTGGATGTAGCCAGGAATCTGCAGCGTTTTTCCATCCTCACTCAATGGGAACAGTTGTTTCAGAACAAAATGAATACTGTCTGTATATGTTTCCAATGTGATCCATGTCTGATGCCTCTTATGGTTGTGTTTTCTCTCTCAGATATAAAGCAGGACATGCTGGAGACCCTGATCCCTAAGGAGGAGGGAGACCATGTTATGGTGGTACTGGGGGAACATAAAGGACAGGTACGGGCACATCTGAATAATCCTATTAGTGGATTTTAATGCTCGCTCTGAAATAAAATCCTGGTAGTGGAGTCCACGCGTGGTTCCGATTGATAGATGCAGTATTAAATTGGAGGCCTGCTCTATTATGTTTAATAGGTAACCTTAGGGATGGACATCGGTAGGTTAACCATCGTTGGTCACCATCTATGGTTTGGATATCATCGATGGACTGAAACCATTAGAAAGGGAACCATTGGTGGGCTGCGGCCCAATCAGAGCAGCTGCTTAATGGGGCGGAGCTAGGTGAAGTGTCATGGTACCTTTGATAGAAATATATATAATATATCAACTTGTCTGAGTGGAACTTTTTCCGATTTCTTATAAGCCATTTACCTTAAGAGGCAAAATGTTCTCCCAACACTTCAAATACCTAATTTTACATTATTCGTCAGGGGTTTCTGATGTAAAATAGAGCATTTGAAACATTGGAGAACATTACTGGGTACATTTACTAAAGCTTATAAAAAAGGAAGCGGTGATGTTACCCATAGCAACTAATCAGGTCCTATCATTTTCTAGCATGCAATAGAGAAATGCTAGCTAGAATCTGATTGGTTGCTATGGGCAAGATCATCTCATCCCTATTAACAGGGGTAGGGCAAAGCTGATGTGGCATGATGCCCCTGTTTTCCATGAAGGATGAGGCTAGGGTCTGCATGCAGGCAGAGTAAGCCCCAGCGTACACAGCCTGGCCAAACCTTCAACTATTGTAACCTATGATGATCTGAGGCAATGCAGGAGGTGTCCAGTTCATACAGACACCTTCTGTATTTTTATTATGGTGGACAGAATTGCAAAGCCAATTGTTGCAGCTCTGTTATACCGTCCATCTCTGAATCCATGAATCCAACCCTGAGTTTAGCACACCGCAGCAGCTAGTCTAATGGGCATCATGCACTGAGCATTTCCCTGAGGCGGCAGGTTCCACAGAAAGTGATTGGTTCTTTCCATTGGAGCTGGCAGGTTCTAAGTATTCCATTGACAGAACACTGTTCCTGATGGCCCCAGCAATAACCCCTGACTCTATTGTTCCTTAGGTGGGAAAGATCCTGTATAGGGACAAGCAGAAGAACAAAGCTCTGGTTCAGCTACAAGGCGAGCAGGATATAGCAGTAAACCTCAGCTATGATGTCATCTGTCACTATACAGCGGAGTACGAGGACTAGACCTGCTGGAACCACGGACAATAGGCGCTTTATACATTGCCGCACCTCCTCTTTGTGTTTTCTTGTATACCTGTAAATAAACCGAGCGTTTTGTACAAGGTCTCTGCTGTTCTCCGTTCGCACCATTTGAATGACATGTCCAGCACATGAAAGGACTGAGCCGGAGTTGAACATCGTTCCTGTTGCTGGAGGGAATCTTGCGTGTATTCACACTAAGCGTGTTCATGAGCAGAGCAGCAAATTTTGTGTATTCTGTGCTGTACTCAACCAAATGCTTCCACATATAGAGGGTAATTCAGACCTGCTTGCTGCATATATTTGCTGCCTAGCTAGAAGGCAAATGCATCGCCAAACGCACGCCCACCCCGCCATCTGCATCCCTGCGCTCACATGTCCCTGCACAGAGGAAAAATCATTTGATGGTTATCACCATCGAATGATTGGAGACCATGCAC
The DNA here is from genome assembly GCF_055691185.1 of Crinia signifera. Lineage (NCBI taxonomy): Eukaryota > Metazoa > Chordata > Amphibia > Anura > Myobatrachidae > Crinia > Crinia signifera. The sequence continues at coordinate 35,342,033 of NC_139225.1, read as the reverse complement.
ATGCGCAGACTAAAAACCTCAGGGACAGGGCCTAATTCGGACCTGTGCGAACAGGTCTGAATTGGCCCCTTAATATCTTGATTTTTTTTGTGTGCCAGTAATTTCAGGCTAAATAACAGACCAGACTTTCTCCCTTTACCATACAGTATTTTGGAGCCTTGTGTATCTTTTTTTCAAGGAAAGTTTTGGGCACACCCATATTACCAAAGTAAACATACCTGCTAAAGCCTGCACTAACCATAATATCAGCCAAGAGCAAACACTACAACACCTTCACACAGTGCAAGCGTGGCTGTGTCTGCTTACAGCTGGTCATATGTAAGGTAGACTTTTTGTGTTTGGGTCCCACACAGGAGACTCCACTATATAGACTTTAACTGTCAGAAGTTTTAGGTAAGTGGAGTAGCAATTTGAGATAGATCCAAATCCTGTTTCAAATTTACAAAGGTGTCCCTTCTTGAAGAAAAAGGGGGATCCTTTGGTATTTAAAGGTTGGAGGTGCACCCCAGAGTCAGTGGTAAATATGTTAAAAAACATGGAGAAAAAGAAGACTCTTTTTGGGGGCACTCTTAGGAAGTCATTTGCATAAATTTATATGCAAACAGAAAATATCCATATACTACCGAGGTTTGTGGAAAAAGTTAGTGTTTGAATACTTTAAAACTTAGCTTTTATTTTTATTACTTTTAATATAAGCGGTAATTCACATAATATATAACAATAAATTTTAAAAGATGCATTGTAGCCCATATGTCATTGTGACAGTACGAACAGAGCTCTTCATTCAGAACTTAAGTTAATGAGAGAATTTATTTTATGTCGTTAGAGCTAATCAGTATCACGACCACAGTGTTCACTTAAGAAGTTTTAATGGTACAAAAATAATGCAAAAATCCTGTGCCAAATGAGACAAGTCACGCTATTTGTATCACCGTCTATAAGTGCGGTACGTTTGCAATATAAAGAGAGGTAAAGTTTAAGAGAGAAAATCAGTTTGTCGGTGTCTATATCTCACCCAAATTTCTATATTCTCACCATCATACATTCAGAGGATGGCTGGTAAGAGAATTGGGGAGAGCCTCCGCAAATGAAAAAGAGAGAGTGAGAGATCTGGCCACAGTATCTTCTGCTGCTCATTAATTCGAAACGTGCACTCACTGTTGCTAAATTTTAGTATTGCAGTACAGATACACGGACGATCTTATGAGAGAGTATTAATTGTCCTTGAGTAGGGAAATTTTTAGAGTGATATATCAAGATCGGAGAGAGATAAAGTCAATTAGTTCAACGGTGTCTATATCTCACCCAATTTCTACTGTCCTACCATCACAGGTTTGTTGGATGGTGGATGAGAGAACCAGGGAGAGCCTCCGTATTGGAAAGATAGTAGGAGATCGGCCAGAAAGTGCTTTCTGCTGCTCACTGGGATCAGGTTGTTCAGTCACTGTTGCTCAAAGAGCATTGCAGTGTCTTGATATTGCCTATACCCAAGAGTGAGAGAAGCTGAAGGGAGATAGTAGTATTTAGACAGATGTAGATTGTTATATGAGGTATATTCCTTCATATGAGCTGTGATAATTTCCAAATTCTAGTGTATGCACCAGTTTAAATATTTATAGGGTGATTTCAAGGTGACTGTACAATTCCATTCAAAGGCCACTGGGCCGTGGCTGCAGTGAGGGGGCAGCTTGTTAATCAAAATAATACCATGCTGAACCGTATGTACAGAGACCATAAAACTAAGTCCTTTAAAGGAGACCCTCTATGTCAGTGGTTCCCAAACTTTTTAAAATCACGGCACCCTAGAGCATCAGAATTTTTTTCACGGCACCCCTAGTCCAAAAGTTTCTTATTCTGTAAATTGATTTGTATGGCATACATGGGTTTATTTATGGGTGAGGGACAGGATTAGCTTCTGTTTGTCCACATATTTTATTATTGGTAGCCCACCAGCAATGTTTTTGTCTTTTACAATGAACATAAATAATTTCAATTGCCTCTAGACCACTAATCCAAGGCACCCCTGCAAGTGTCCCGAGGCACCCCAGGGAGCCTAGGCACACAGTTTGGGAACCACTGCTCTATGTGATATAGTGGAGGGACGCAACTATAAATCACTATTGAGTAAAGCAGTGATGTATCCAGGCACACAGCGGGGAGCCAGTGGCTGTTTCTGCCTGCGCCGAGATCAATGAAAACAATTAAACCAAGTTAACAAGCTGACAATTATTTAAGCATATACATTATATGCAGCCTGTAGTTTACAACAAAAATAACGCTCTATTTGAGTAAAAGCGGTGATGTATCCAGGCATACAGCGGGAGCCACTAGCTGCTTCCGCTTGCGCCGGGATCAGACACCGTCAGTGCAAACTGGTAGGCAAATATGGTGTGCAAAAAGAAAACAAGTACTATTGCTCTAAGAAATACCACAGGGACGCGGTCTGAAGCCTCTTGGCTTAAAAATAGTAGAAGTGGAATAGTGGAAGTGGAGGTACTTATGTATTATCTGGGCTCCCATGTTAAATGCAACTCATTTTTTCATTACCCTACTATCCAACTACGCATGGAGTTGATTTTATATAGTGTGGCGAGTGCAGCGAGCCACCGTGCCCGAAGCGTGGCGAGCGGACGCGGTCTCATAAGAAAAACGGGAGCCCAGATATTACATAAGTACCGAAGTGGAATAGTTACGTCTCCAGAGAATCAGCGAGTCAGCGGGAGCCGGTGGTTGTAAGTTCGTGCTGGTAGTGGATTCTGCTACAGCATCAGTACGGGTAGGAAGATGCGTTTCGCCCCTCCCACGGGGCTTGTTCACATCCATATGTAAGGTAGTACAACCACTAGACATGGATTACGTTACCTAAGAGCCAGATGCACTAAGCTTCAAAAGTGATAAAATGGAGAGTGATAAACAGCCAGCCAATCAGCTCCTACCTACCATGTCACAGACCGTGTTTGAAAAATGTCAGGCAGTAGCTGATTGGTTGTTTATCACTCTCCATTTTATCACGTTTGAAGCTTGGCGCATCTGGCCCAAGGTGAGTGAAGCAGGCTAGCTGTGTGGGTGTGGTATATTTGCCCGACAGTCGGGATTCCGACAGTCATTACTCAGACGTCGGAATCCCGACTGCACAGCGGGGGAAGCGCAATGAAGCCCCTTGCAGGCTCGCCACGCTGCGGGCACGGTGGCGAGCTGGGCTCGCCACCTATTTTATTCTCCCTCTATGGGGGTCGTGAACCCCCATGAGGGAGCAGTAGGGATTCCGACGTCGGAGTAATGACTGTCGGAATCCTGACTGTCGAGGAGCCGTCCGGCACCCAGCTGTGTAATCCGTCACTAAATCCAGCTCTGCCATGATGCACTGTGGGGCCCATATTGGGCTTCCCTCTCACAATCAAAAAGGCTGCACATTGCTCTTAATCTCAGTAGAAAATGTAATTAGCCCATTGAATAAAACCTGGTCACTTTTATGTGGAAAAAAACAAAACCCCATCAATATGCCTCACGTGCCTCTACCTTTGTGTGCTAAAAGATGTCATAAAAGAGTAAAAGCAATTTTTGCAGGGACACTGTTCAGTTTCACTCTTGCTGGATATGGAGAGAGGAAGCTCTCAAGACTGAGATTGGTGGTAGGAGCAGATAGGGACCAGGGTGGAGAGTCTGTGGGCTAAAAAAGCTCAAAATGAAAGTAAAAATGGTACAAAAAAAAAAAGTAAAAAAGTACATTGCAGAAGCCGTCATTTTGACGAGTTTTTAACTAGTAGATACTACTGACAGTATTATCCCATAAAAGCTATATCTAGATACTACTACTGACCGTATTATCCCCTAAATGCTATATCTAGAAACTACTACTGACCGTATTATCCCCTAAATGCTATATCTAGATACTACTACTGACCGTATTATCCCCTAAATGCTATATCTAGATGCTACTACTGACCGTATTATCCCCTAAATGCTATATCTAGATACTACTACTGACCGTATTATCCCCTAAATGCTATATCTAGAAACTACTACTGACAGTATTATCCCATAAAGGCTATATCTAGATGCTACTACTGACAGTATTATCCCATAAAGGCTATATCTAGATACTACTACTGACAGTATTATCCCATAAATGCTATATCTAGATACTACTACTGACAGTATTATCCCATAAAGGCTATATCTAGATGCTACTACTGACAGTATTATCCCATAAAGGCTATATCTAGATACTACTACTGACAGTATTATCCCATAAATGCTATATCTAGATACTACTACTGACAGTATTATCCCATAAATGCTATATCTAGATGCTACTACTGACAGTATTATCCCATAAATGCTATATCTAGATGCTACTACTGACAGTATTATCCCATAAATGCTATATCTAGATACTACTACTGACAGTATTATCCCATAAATGCTATATCTAGACCCTACTACTGACAGTATTATCCCATAAATGCTATATCTAGACCCTACTACTGACAGTATTATCCCATAAAGGCTATATCTAGATGCTACTACTGACAGTATTATCCCATAAATGCTATATCTAGATGCTACTACTGACAGTATTATCCCATAAATGCTATATCTAGATACTACTACTGACAGTATTATCCCCTAAATGCTATATCTAGACCCTACTACTGACAGTATTATCCCCTAAATGCTATATCTAGAAACTACTACTGACAGTATTATCCCATAAAGGCTATATCTAGATACTACTACTGACAGTATTATCCCATAAATGCTATATCTAGATACTACTACTGACAGTATTATCCCATAAATGCTATATCTAGATACTACTACTGACAGTATTATCCCATAAATGCTATATCTAGATACTACTACTGACAGTATTATCCCATAAATGCTATATCTAGATACTACTACTGACAGTATTATCCCATAAAAGCTATATCTAGATGCTACTACTGACAGTATATCCCATAAAGGCTATATCTAGATGCTACTACTGACAGTATTATCCCATAAAGGCTATATCTTGATACTACTACTGACAGTATTATCCCATAAAGGCTATATCTTGATGCTACTACTGACAGTATTATCCCATAAAGGCTATATCTAGATGCTACTACTGACAGTATTATCCCATAAAAGCTATATCTAGATGCTACTACTGACAGTATTATCCCATAAAAGCTATATCTAGATGCTACTACTGACAGTATTATCCCATAAAAGCTATATCTAGATGCTACTACTGACAGTATTATCCCATAAAAGCTATATCTAGATGCTACTACTGACAGTATTATCCCATAAAAGCTATATCTAGATGCTACTACTGACAGTATTATCCCATACAAGCTATATCTAGATACTACTACTGACAGTATTATCCCATAAATGCTATATCTAGATCCTACTACTGACAGTATTATCCCATAAATGCTACAGTATATCTAGATCCTACTACTGACAGTATTATCCCATAAAGGCTATATCTAGATACTACTACTGACAGTATTATCCCATAAAGGCTATATCTAAATGCTACTACTGACAGTATTATCCCATAAAGGCTATATCTAGATACTACTACTGACAGTATTATCCCATAAAGGCTATATCTAGATACTACTACTGACAGTATTATCCCATAAAGGCTATATCTAAATGCTACTACTGACAGTATTATCCCATAAAGGCTATATCTAGATACTACTACTGACAGTATTATCCCATAAAAGCTATACCTGACCTGGTTTGCATTGTGTACTAGCTGGAAAGTGGCATCTGTTCAAAACTGATGATCTTTATTTTAAAGTTGCATAAAAGAGGTCGGTGAAGTAATAAATCCAGAGAAATACTCTACATCCTCCATTTCCAAGATGATCGGTCTCCTAGCAGGGCAGAGACAAAGAGCGCAGCAGAAGAGAAAGGTGCAGCAGAAGAGAGGAATAATGTGCACACAGATTCCACATATTTAATAGAGACTACCCAGCATCCTCTACTGCAGTGGTTCTCAACCTCAGTCCTCAAGGACCCCCCAACAGTGCATGTTTTCCAGGTCACCTGGCAGGTACACAAATTATGCACTAACACATTTTAAAACAGGTGGAGCTAATTATTTCACCTGTGACTGAGTAGAGACCTGGAAAACGTGCACTGTTGGGGGGTCCTTGAGGACCGAGGTTGAGAACCACTGGTGTACTGCATATAGAGAAGGAATATTATTGGCTGCAATGTTGTTGCCCCCACTCAGTTTGGTGAGTCTCCCCTTCCACTCTCTCCTGGCATTGACATAGCAGGGAGATGCAGAGGGGGAATTATACCTATGAGGGTGCCAGGGTAGTGAGGAGAATCACCATCTCCGGATAGTACCAGCATCAGCGGTAATCAGCCTACAAATAACCTTATTATAGCAAACCACAAGTCCTGCCCATAATGCAGTAGAAGAGCACAAGCTGTTACTGTCCAAACAAAATAAATCTAACATTTGCTGATACTGTATCTTGGACTTTTCAAATGATTTATTCCTGAGACATGTCGGTGGACCTGCTGACAGAGGCTGATTCAGGTAAGTTGATACACTAAAGGGGCACATGGATTTGACCACGTTGTTGTGATGTAAGACCCTGCAGCCTGTGTACAGGCGTTCCGCTGATATATCGGCAGTATAACCCAGAGCATCGCATCTGTCATGCGGTCCCGTGCATATCGAATGGGACTTGCTTGCAGGTCTGACCTCCGACTCGGGCAGCAGGGAATGGGATTGCATGCGATATATTGCGTGTCAATGTCATACATGGCATAACACACACAACACATGTATGTGATACAGGATGCAGAACTGCCCAACATATGCCGGCGGCAGCCACTCTCCCCCTTCCTGTCACCACCAGTGGCGGATTGGTCTACTGGGATACAGGGTGAGTTTGCTGGGGGGCCGGTCCCATATTGTCCTTGCTGGCCGGCTCTATATACAAGCTGGTTATGCGGTCTTGTAGAACGCTGCATAGATGAAAGTGCCCTGACCCGATCGCAACCAGCAGCATGTAGATTCAGGCGAGAGAGTGGCACGCGGCTAGCGGACAGACTGTGTCACTGTAACACATCTGCCTGCAAAGCGCCATAGTGTTTGGAGGAAGATGGGGTCTGTAGCTTCATCACTTAAGGCCCCCTTACACTTGGCCAACTTATAGTCCAACAAGTTGGACCTGATTGAGTCGAGATTTATCCTATCTCGAGTCTCTTGCGATCTCTTGGTTATACCCAATGGCACGGGATTGTGCATTCGGTCCTACACATCAGGCACATCAGATTTTGTCAGATAAATTGTCCCAATCCACCTGAATTGGGTCAAATCTGACAAAATCGGGCCCTTTACAATATGGGCGGGTACTGAGCTAGCCCATGTGACATCATGTTTCTCTGACAGTGCACTGTGATTGATGAGTTCGGATCTCAGGACTCTATCCTGAGCAGAGTGGAGACTGCAGCAGCACTGTCCCCCCTGGACAACCACACTACCCTGCCGGCAGTGCGCATACCCTCCAACATGACCCAAAATGCTCTGTTCCTGGACTTTCCTGCCAGTGGCAGTTACAGAGGTTGGACTCCAGCACAGTCCAAAAATCAAAGAGGGGGGGGGGGGGTCACATCAACTGCCAGTGAGTCCAGGACAGTGATGTTTGGAGTGGCATTAGGTGTGGCTTCCCTATTTGAATATTGGACTGTGCTGCAGCCTCACATCTGGCAGCTAGAGATGGGTCGTTCACGAACGAAGCAGGTCTTTTGAACGGATCCCATAAAAGACTGAGGGAGCCGCCGATCCCAAAAAGGTGATCCGTCGTTCTTTTACTTTCAGTTAGGGATGGCCATCGACCATCGATGATTCAAAATCATCGATGGTTCATGGCCGATGTCGAATACTTTTGCTATCGATGGGGGGGAACCAGATGGTTTTCTGCCATCGATGGAACAGAAAAACGATGTTTTGCTTTTATTTTTTCTCCAATGTGCCAGGACACGGAGCATAGCCTCGCCCCCGACACCCGCGAAGCCACGTCCCGTGTTTTGATTGGCCCACAGGCCAATCAATCAAACACAATGGATGACCATCGATATGTAAAAATATCGATGGTCATCCATTGCATAGTTTAGCACTATCGATGGCCAGTTGCCGAATTGCCATCGATGCCAACCATCGATGGCAATGGCAACGATGGCCATCCCTACTTTCAGTTTAATTTTTCATTACAATGCATTTGCCTATGCCCTGTGGCAGCTGAGATGTACTAACTCTGGAGACTGTTGAGTTCAGTGCTGCTATTGCAAGTAAAAGAAAGAATAATAAGGCTGCTGCTGCTAGGGATGGCCATCGGTGCAGATGCCATTGATGGTTACCATCGATGGTGATTCTGCACCCAGCCATCGATCAGTGTTTTACTCGGTTATATATGTTGTTATCTGTTCAGCTCACTGTTTTAAAAAAAAAAAAAGTAAAAAAAAAAATGGCAATAAATGATTGTATAACAAATTATGCTTCGCTATTCTCAAATTACCCCTTCTTTCAAAGTGAATCGCTGATCCGCCTAAAAGATACAGATCTTTTTACTGACTGATCTGCTGGATCCCGGCTCTCACTAGTGACCCGTTTTGCCCATCTCTACTCTGCTGGATCCTAGAGGTCTCTCTATCTCTCTCAGATTGTGATAACTCAGAGGACAAGCGAGACGTGACCTCTGTAAGCTGTACGGCCCAGAAAGGGGGATCCACAGGAGCTTGTGACACTTGTGAGTTTGTGATCAGGGAGCGCTATAGCCCTTAGTTTTATACAAAGCCCAACTATCTCTCTCTAAGCTCTCAACCCCCCACTGTAACTCACAGTACAGGAGAGCCTCGAGCAGTAAGCAGCGGCACCAATGTAAAAAAGATGGCCGCTGCGCATGTCTCAGAGCGCTGGGGATAGCCGGGGCTGCTGGGAGTACCACGCGGTAGCTCAGCCCCCCGCCCGGCAGCTCTAGCTTCTCTGGCGCCAGGTTTAAAAAACCCTCTGCCAGCCGCCTTTTTAAGAAACCCTGACCACCGCCGCTAACAGCGGTGGCAGGGAATACTCACTTACTGTCGCCTGCCATCGGCGGTGAGCCCGGGGGAGAACTGCGGCTTGCTTTGGTGGGCAGCGCCCGTTGCCTCCCTAGACGGTGGTCTCTGCAGCCAGGGAGCTGGGTGCAATACCTTGGCAGCGGCCGGCTTCCTCCGGCAGGCTCCCACGTAGCAGGCAGATAGTCTCGCACTATCTGCCTGTCCTCTGCGCAGAGAAAAAAAACTCAGCTGTATAAAAAAAATTTTATGTGCTCAGAGAGCAAAAGTGTGTGCCCGCTCCCTTTCGGGCACAAAATAAGACTGACCTGGAGGGGAAGTAGAAGGGGAGGAGTTAGCCACTAATTTTTTATTTAAAGTGCCCATGCTCCCTGTGTTCGCCTTCTATTCCCCAGTTTAACTCCAGTGACACCTAGTGGATGAAGGAGAAAAAACCCAGACTATCATACAACATTATTGTCTTTATCAAAACTCGATGGAGGGCTGGCGCTACCGGACCTACAATTTTATCAACACACCAGCCTGCTTTCCCAAGTAGCAGAATGGTTCAAAGAAAAAGATCCTACGCCTTGGGTCCTGCTAGAACGTAGCCTGGTAGGTCCTTTCCCCTTAACTGATGTCTTGTGGCTTCCGCCAGGAGTGAAGATACCCCCAATGTTTCAATCACCAGCAACTGCGGCAACATGCAAAGCATGGTTAGCGCTTATCTCAAGTTCCGGGGACATCCATCTTCCTTCTGTTAACTTTTTCCTTACAAGGCTTATCCCAATTCATTCCTAATCTGTATTTCATTACTTGGGTAATGAAAAATGTAATATCTTTGAAAGAAGCTACATCTGATGGCTTGTTGATGTCCTACACTCAGCTCAGAGAACAATACTCCCTACCCCACAGAGACTTCTATACATTTTTACAGTTGAGACACTGGCTATATAGCATAACACCCCCCCCCCCCCAATAAGGTATACGCATTACCCCAATTATATCCTCAACAAACTAATGACCTGTGACAGCAAGGGAAATATAACGTGGTGGTATATATTGTTGATCCGCACCCGCAAACCTTCCAAGATCCCCTCTTTAAATGGGAATCAGAACTGGCATGTTCCATATCAGAAAACGAGTGGAGTGTGGTGTTTTGGACATGCTTTAGTCTGTCCAGATGCATATCCCACTCGAAACACTGTTATAAGCTCCTGCATAGACTATACCTGACTCCAGTGCGACTCCACACCATATGGCCCTCTTCTCCCAACCTATGTTGGCGTAATTGTGGACATACAGGTTCCCTTCTCCACATATTTCGCTCCTGCCCTGCTCTGTCTGGTTTATGGTCCTCAGTGTTCAGGACCATCTCTAAAATAACCGACTCCCCAATAGCGCCAAACCCCTTATTAGCCTTATTTCATATCTATCGTGGACACATCAATTTCATATCTATCGTGGGCCCACCAATGATCGGTACGTGATGAGCCATATCTTAATAACCACAAAGCTCCTTCTTGCACGACATTGGCGCACACCTTATATCCCCACCATAGAAATTGTTGAATCAAATGTTGATTGTTGAATCAAATGTACAACTTCACTGTGAGTTTGAAATTGCAGGAACCAAGTATTCCTCATCCGCCTCTAACCCAATGATAAAATGGTTCCAATGGACAGAATATTGGTGTGCCCGAACTCATACTCACCTTCCAGGGTCCCAATCAACAATAGCAAATCCTGCTGACTTGTACAACTACTTCGGAAGCTGAAGTACTAGTTTTCAGTGATTGCCCCAGTACCCACGACAACCTTCCATTAGCTAGTTGTAGCCACCCCCCCCCCCCCCATGTAACAGTTCACATAATATGTTAGTTAGGTCATGACATCAGTGTATATTTTATATTTTAGGCTATTGACTGCATATGACTGGTGTACCCCCCCCCCCTTTTTTATTTTTCTCTTCTGTACCCATCCCCACCCCATCCTTATTTGTTTGAAATGTAAAAATTTCTTTGAATCGTTGTCATAAACGTTTATATGTTGCTTTGAAATACTCAATAAAATTTTAATTTGAAAATATATATATATAAGTAATATTCATTATTCTTTGTTATATAAATCTGCAGCACCTGACAATTAGGGAAAGTAAGTACAATAATGGCACCAAAAATTCTCATCATAAAACATCCAGACAGTAAGGGGCTTTTCTTACATAAAATATGGTTATATTATAGAGACAGTAGGTAGCAGGACATAGAGCAGCTGATGATGTCACAAAGCTGCATTGTGATGTCATAAGGGCTGCTGGCTCAGGGTCTCATCAGCATAAATTCCATTAGTGTATCTTCAACTGTTACAGTGTGAAGCTGCTCTTTTTCGTCCTTGGCGAATTTGTTTCAATTGTTCATAAAATATGATGTCAAATAAGAGAAAGCGACCAAAGAACAACGTGTCTGCTTCAAAGGAGATTGTGGTTCCTAGCAAGAGGAATAAGGAGGAAGATGTATGTGAGGGGAGAGGTGAGCTCTCCAAAATCAGAATAATGGGAGACATTCAGGTGAGAGAGGAGCACCAGACCACCGAGGTAGCTTCTAAGACTCTCCAAGAGAAAAGAAAACGGGAGCCTTCAGATGAGGCCTCAAATCTGAAGATGGTGCAGAAGACCAGCAGTGAAAGAACTGAGGAGAGGTCTGAGAGCGTGTCCTCTAAAACACCATCAGACAGGACAGGGGATAGCAAAAAGACCAGCATAGAGGTGTCTGGACAGAGAGGCATAAAAAGATCACATGCAAGCGAGGAAACAAGCAACAAAAAGTTGAGGTCAGCAGATGCAAGTGAGATACCCCAAGATAGCCCCGCAGAGACCACGGACCATCTGGCCAAGTTGACCTTCCACAGAATGCTTGGAGAAGGCGGTTTCGGGAAGGTGTTCCTAGCTTCCCATTCCATCAGCAAACAGCGTCTGGCAGTGAAAGTAATAAAAAAGAAGAAGGTAGCGGCCAACATTAGGAAAAACTCCATGTGTGTAGAGAAAGAGGTGATGAAAATAACTGGGGAGAGTGTGTTCTTCCCGCACACATATGCCGCGTTCCACACACCAGACCATGTCATCTTTGCAATGGAATACCTGCGCGGGGGAGACCTCGCTGATTTATTAGACAGCAGAGCCCCATTTGATGTTCCAACTATCAGACTTTTAGCAGCAGAAATACTCAGTGGGCTAGAGTTCCTGCACACAAGGGGCATTATCCACAGGGACATTAAACCTGAAAATATACTTCTGGATGCAGCTGGCCATGTGAAAATCGCAGATTTTGGCCTCTCGGCATTGAATGTCCATGGTGACGAGAAAATCAAAGGATTTGCCGGGACTCTGAATTACATGGCCCCAGAGGTTCTCTGTAACATCCCATATGACCGCATGGCAGACCTCTTTTCATTTGGGGTAGTATTATATGAAATGGTTACAGGACTGTACCCTTTTTATGACGTTGATGAGCCTGACAAGCTTGCGCAGTCCATCCTATATGATACTCCGCGGTATTCCAGCAGCCTTCATCCAGAGATTCGGGACCTCCTTAAAAGACTCTTATGCAAAGACCAAGATGAAAGGAGGGAACTCTGTTCGGACATCAGACGTCATCCGTTCTTCAGACCCTTAAACAGGAAGCAACTAGAAGCTGGCAGTATAACACCCCCATTTACTATGCATTGTACAACAGATACACTGGGTGATCCTATGCCAGTGGATGACCTGCTCTCAACTACAGACTCTGCATTATCTGAAGAGGAGGAGCGCCTGTTCATTGGATTCAACTTTACCAGTGACAGGTGGAAAATAATGAGTGCACCACCAGCGGCTGACTCCGAGCAGTAGCACCACCAGCTACCTCCTCCTGGCAGAAGCATCACCTGCTGTCTTATAGCTCCCGGAAAAAGCATCACCTGCTGTCTCATAGCTCCCGGCAGAAGCATCACCTGCTGTCTCATAGCTCCAGGCAGAAGCATCACCTGCTGTCTCATAGCTCCAGGCAGAAGCATCACCTGCTGTCTCATAGCTCCCGGCAGAAGCATCACCTGCTGCCTAACACCAATGTAATGGAGTACGGAGCATATCTGATTAGGGTTGGTAGGGTAGGGACTTGCAGAAATTTGGGGTCCCTTGACGTGGGCTGCAAGCTTAAATGTTTTGATCAAAATATAACAAGACCCCCTTTATTTTATTTGCTACATGCACACAGATGTGCAATATATTATAGTCAGCACCGATAGCTAAATTGATTCACCAGCCAGCCCTGTATACATGTTCTCCTCTGTAACTGGGAGAGGAGTACATGGAATGGGGTGCTGACCATATACGCTAGGCTAAGGACTTGCAGAAAGTTGGGGTCCACTTGACGTGGGTTTCAAGCCTAAATATTTTGATCAAAATATGACAAAATCCCCAATATTGTATTTGTTTCATACACACAGTTTTGCAGTATATTATTGTTGGCATGACAGCAAATGTCTTTCTACCTTTTCGGAGGATATTGCATTTGGCCATAGGTGTAACAATAGAATTTCTAATTAGGATATAATGTTATTGCTCGTATTACAATAAGTAATGATGACCTGAGAGCTGGGCGCAGAGCAAAAACAAACAAACTTTGCAGCTTGGCAAACCAGGTCCAAATTCAGATGTTGTCCTGTTTTTTCCACTGCGCAGGCGCATTTGCAGCAATGCACATGTGTGGGTCCCGGTTGCAAGTGCCATCAGCCAATTTCTCTGTTTGCAAGGCCTGAGTGACAGGGGGTGGGCGTGTCGGGCTGGTTCCCAGTGTTTCATGGGCGTGCTCACAAAAAAACAGTAAGTGCACCCAATTAAATGCTGGGAGTGGCCGGCAAAACGCAGGCGTGTTTCTGACTGCTAAGGGCGGGCACCTGACTATCTTATGTATTCCCATGTGTATAACTATTACCCCTCATCCTATGTATGAAGGCTATCCTTTAAACATTGGGCACTTCAAGAAAAAGGAATGTAGATGTGTTTAACATTATTAACCTTCAGTGGCTTTTAAAAAAATAAATAAAAAAACACCCCATAGGAGGGTGACTTTTCAAATTCCACGGGTGCCAGGGGGGAAATACAGGGAGGGATTGCCCGGGTGGGTGGGCTTATGTGTGTCATGCATTAGGCTGATACACCAGAACAACTGTTACATGTGTATCTACAATTTGTATAAATGTAATTTTAAAGTTCTACTATTTTTCTTTTATGGAACCCAAAGAGAGGCATCTGATTGTAATAGCTCCATCATGGTGCCAACACTGGCCAGTTGCTAGGCAAAAGTCTGCATAGCAACCAAGGCTGAGAAAGCTCTCGGCCAATCAGAGACCTCACATTCAGGTGACCACCGATTGGCTCAGAGGGCCGCCCGGTCTTTTGAAAAAATTTTTTTTTTTTTAAATTGTGCCACCTGCTCCACTACACCAACGCCCACCAGCCCTCCTGCCGCCCGACTCGCTGACTATCGCTGCGGCAGATCACATTGCGAGTGATCGCATGTGGTTAAAAACATGCAAAGTGATATTATTTGCAGCACATAATATCTATCAATGTGACACCGACCGGCCCGCCAGGTGGGAAAGCAGCCAGGTCTGGACCGGCCCACCAAAAAATGCCACGGTTTCCCGCCGGGCCAATCGGCCCCTGGCCGCGCATCACGTCGGGTGACACATGCGTTTCACTGCGATCCATGCGATTTGTCGCAGTGATTTATTGAAATTGCATGGATCGCATGCCATATCTCACATGTGTATGGGCAACATTAGTTGCAATGCAACAAAACCATCTAATGAGACTGCATTAATATTGTGACTCGTACATCTGTGTATAGCTGTCTGCGGTGGGGATAAGGAGCACATTCATTTAAAAAGTCAATATACTACACGACCCACCTGCCCCAGGCATCTCGCGCATTGAGGCTAGGTGTAATAGGACAGTATAGTGTATCTCCTGCCACCATTAATAGCCAAGGATATTATCGGCTGAACAGTTCCATGGTGGCAGTCATCAGGAACTCACCTTGGGGGACAGCCGAGAAGCCAGACCTTGACTTTTCCACTCTGCTTCCCACTCTTGCACAGCACTGAGGACTGACGCGTTTCGCTCCAGTAAAGATGCGGCCAGGACATGGGTGTGAGGCAGTTGTGCGCTAACAAAAGGCAGTACTCTCTCCTTTCTGTAGATAGTGGAACAACAAGTCAGGGAAGGCTTACGCCACGGCCAAACCATGCGGAGCCCAGACCCAGTAATTTATACGGTACTTGTTTCCTAGCACGGCCACAACGATCATGATCGTGGTCATCGGGTGTAAAATCGTGGGCATCGCGGCCATCGCATGCTCTAAAAAATCGGGTGCGATGGGCCAGACGCGATGCCCGCGATTTCCCCATAGAGAACAATGTTAAATGCCTCAATTTACCCGCGATGACCACGATTTCCCATAGGAAACAATGTGAAATGGCTCAATTTAACCAAATTATCATAGGAACAATGGTAAATGGCCCAAAAACACCCCTGAACATTTAAATGTCCCCCCAAAAGTAGTTTACGCCATCCCGCGATCAACGTGAACCCGAACCGTGGCGAGCGCAGCGAGCCCGCGAGGGGCGGCGGTACGCGTCCTCCGACCTTTTCATACCCCCACTATCCACGTCGGCGTGGAGTTGAGAATAGAATAGTGTGGCGAGCGCAGCGAGCCACCGAGCCCGAAGCGTGGCGAGCGCAGTGAGCCCCGCGAGGGGACGCGGATACCTGTGAAGCCCGCGAAGGGACGCATTTACCTGTGAAGGTATCCGCGTCCCCTCGCTGCGCTCGCCACACTATTCTATTCTCAACTCCACGCCGACGTGGATAGTGGGGGTATGAAAAGGTCGGAGGACGCGTACCGCCGCCCCTCGCGGGCTCGCCACGCTTCGGGTTCACGTTGATCGCGGGGTGGCGTGAAATACTTTTGGGGGGACATGTCAATGTTCAGGGGTGTTTTTTGGGGTTTCTGGCCCATTTACCATTGTTCCCTATGATGATTTGGGTAAATTGACCCATTTAACATTGTTTCCTATGGGAAATCGCGGTCATCGCGGGTAAATTGAGGCATTTAACATTGTTCCCTATGGGGAAATCGCGGCCATCGCGTGTGGACCATTTAAGCATTTTTGGCCGCATACGACCCGACCGACGCGATTTTCACTGTTTTCAATGCATTTCAATGGAAAAATCGGGGGCATCGTGTCGGTCGCGTCGCAGGCCACTAAAAATTACACCCGATGGCCGCGATTGTGGCCGTGCTAGGAAACAAGTACCATTTATACATATATCTTACCCACAGGGATGGACTTCACAGAAGAATCTCCAACTAGGGACAGGGGCTGCGCATGGAACCGATGCAACCAGCAAACACTCTGAAAGGAAACACATCTTATGCAGCATTCTACAGAGTATAACCCATGTTCACACCTAACATTGACCCAGGACACTAAACACAGGGTTGGAGCCAGGTTTTAGGTTACTCACATAGTTCACACTGACGGATGGACCTGGGTTATAGGTGTGACCTGGGTCAAGCCTTTCACATCAAATGCTACCAGGCCAGACCCATGTATTACCGTGGTAGCGACCAGGCTCGAGGCCCCAGCAATTTGGACTCTGGTGGACTTCCAGCAATATCCCGGGCTTTTCGCTCAGTGTGAGATAGGTATTGCAGGATCTTGGGCCTAATTCAGCACAAGTTGTAGTGCGAGAAATTGCAAAAGTACAACTCCTTCCACTAGCATTCAGGGGAGCCGCATAGAACAGGGCAATGCCACCCTGCATGCTGGTTCCCCCCACACCCCACAACACCCCTACTGCAAAGTGCTTGCATCTCAAGGGTAGTCCCCTGTCAACGCAGCCTAGCTGCGAAGGCAGTCAGCGGGCCGCCATTTTCCCATGTGACACTGTCAAGACGGTTCCATTCCCAACATCGCGTTGAAGCCCCCACAAACCAATTGTTATGCCTACCGAATGACCTATTTCATGCGTCAACCCATTGCTTGAAGACCTAGTGACCGCATCCCGTATAAGTTAGCGCTGGTGCGACGGGAAAAGCAGCTATGTGAAGACAAATACAGCTTGGAACCGACCAATTCAGAGGTTTATAATAAACAGGTGCTCAGAACAGCTAATGACATCAGCTTAAAGCGTCAAAGCTCTAGTGATCAGTCTGCGGTCTCCTAGGTAACATGATTTGCATGCAGACGTGGACTTTTCAAAATAGCGTGATCTGAAAACTCGCAGCATCGGCACAATTCTCAGACAATGAGATTACAGGATAGGAAGTCTTCTGAGCAGAAGGGAAATGAATAGAGGAGTGCTGTGAATCCTGTATAAGCAGCTGTGATAATTATCATGGTCATCAGAGATCTTCTCTGCCCCAAACCTTGTGCTCATGTATTATAAGGAGTAACGCACCCTCCTACTGCTGATCTAGAACGCTATCAGAAGTCACCTAGGTTCTCCCTGACCTGTATGAAAGCACTTGGCTGTCACAGAACGCCTTACTTCTAATATCCTTATATGTCACAGTATGTAGGGAACTATCTCATATCTTATCCCTTAAGACAGAACTTCAGATAAGTGCTTTATTTTGACTGTAATCAATGAATAATAGTGTAACACAACTAGTCCGCATGTGTTTCTCATAGCACTACTGTGTACTACAGTTACCAGGAACACACACTTGAGATCTTTGAGCAGCCAGCGTTCTACATGACGGCAGCAGCCACGGAAGGGGCAGTTGCTGCTTTATTTTGGTTGCAATCTCTCTCTGTAGGACCGCCGATTTACCTGCAGGCAAAATGAACAGAATTCTGTGTCAATGTCCTTCTTACACATGTCTCTCCGTTTTACTGGAGTTTACAGTATGTTAATTAAGTTACACCATTTGCTTTACCAGTGATCACACTGAACAATGGGGCCGATTCTGGTTCACACGCAGTGAACCGAGTTTGGGCTCTGCCCTGATGGTTGGAGTTTGCGCATGCGCATTTCTGCACATGTGCAAACCCCGACTGTGAAAAGGATTTACAGTGTCACCGGCCCATTCGCAGCAGGGAGGGAGGGAAAGGGGTGGACGGGGACAGTGGCGGAGATGGGACATGGGAATGCCCAGTATTTCATGGGCATCCCCATGAAAATGTTGGGCGTTCCAATGGGTACATAGGTAAGCCGATGCTTGCCAGGGGCGAGCAGCTGACCTCACATGACATCAGCCGAACAACCCCGTCTCCGCTGACTTATATTTGCGAAGGCAGGGGGCATCATTCTCTGGTCGCCCACCATCTAATGATTTCTCTGCTGTGGGCACATGCAAGAGGAAGTGTCTTCGTAACATATCCCCTTGCATGGATTTAGTGCCAGATTAAGGTCTAAATGGGCCTGGAGCTGAAAATTATCAATGGCCTATTATGCGCAATAATAGGGGTAGTGGCCAGCACATTATAATGTGGTGGGCGTGACCAGTGTTCTGGTTGGGTGGTCTGCTCATGGGTGTGTCTCTATTTGTGTAAATACTTTCAACTAATTATATACAGATGGAGCGGGCCTCAATCTTGCAAGGGATGGCGGAAGATTCGCCATCTGCCATCGCCTCCATCTGTTCTGTGAAAGGGGACGCGCGTGTAACCTTCCGACGGCACCTCCCAGCTTTCCCACCTAACCCTGTCCGTCTCCCTGGAGCGGAGACGGACAGGGTTCCCGCTGCCCGGAAACTGAGACGCGCGTGCGTGTGAGATGCACGCGTGTCTCAGTCAGATAGTCATATGGAGCGGATCGCCAGCGGAGACAATCTGGCGATTCGCCAGCAAGAGGGAGGCTAGCTCCATCTGTATGCCTGGAAAAGGCAGGGGGCTGGCATAGGAAAAATGGCACAGAAAAGAGGGAAAATAGAAGCTGTACATATACTTACAGGGTGCCCTTCAAAGGTGCACCCGCAGAACGCCAATGTCCTAAGATGCTTGCTGGTTGACGCAGCACTCCAGTCATAAAAAAATACTGAAAGACAAAACTTGGTAGACAATACTGTATTTCAGCACCTTTTATGTTGTCACCTAAGTTTACCACACCATATACCCCTTATACAAAACATGCAACACAGTAGTAACCCCCTTATACTGTACTTGCCTCTTACACATTATGCCACATGGAATGAGACAAAATTCACACTATGGCACATGGATTAAGGCAAAATTCACATTTTGCTACATGGATTGAGCCAAAATACACACTATACCAAATGGATTGAGCAAAAATCCACAATATGCTTCATAAAAATTTACACCATAATGCCCATTACATGTTAAGCCACACACCGTAATGTCCATTACGTATTATGCCAAACACCATAATGACTATTAACAATTATTCTACATAAGTGCTGCTTACCTACATGCTCATGTAAGGTAGGACTAGGTGTGTGGACCCAGTTGCCATGATTTCACAGTTCTGCTGGCCTCCTGCAGGCTAAGGCTTCACCAATAACAGCCACGTTTGTAGGGCTGAATTAGGTCCAGCCCCAGATGGTGCCGCTTGGTCTTGAGTGGGACAAGGTGGCCCGCAGGAAGTGGGACACACGGCAAGGTGGGGTGAGATGGCGTACACACCCAGCCTACCAATGCGTGGGAAAAGTAACCCCACCGGTGCAACAAATGCACTAAGGTGGTATATACACAACAAACCCCTTGACTGCTTCGCGCAGGGATGGAATGACCCCTAGAGGGCAAACCAGACCCCCAGTGCGAGCTGCTGCAACAATGCAGAGATGGTACAGTACAATTTCAATAAAAGAAAAGCTGCAGGCAGAACCCCTGACTTATCTGGGATGATGCTATCACAGCAGAAGGAACTCAGGGGACTGCAGCACAGGAATAGGCAGGAAGGAGCACTGATTGAGACCAGGAACACAGACCCTGTAGCACAAGCAAGGCTGGGCACAGGACGCTGGATACAAGGGCTGGGACCGGGCACGCTCTGGAGCAGGAACCAAGACAAACAGAACTGCACTGGGAACTATAACCGGCAGCGTCTGCATGCTGAGAACCTAACTATATAGCCTTGCATGCAGCCACACTCAAGAAGCAGGATATGCATAAAACCCAGGGAGATGGGTCAGCAAAACCCTGATCCAGGGGAAAACATACAAACTGCATACAGAATATATTAACTGCACATTTACACCGATCCACTAGAGGTAGATCGTAAAAGCTCATTGCCAGGGGTTCCATGCTCATTGCCATGTGGGTTTACATGCTCATTGCCATGTGGGTTTACATGCTCATTGCCAAGGGGGAATACATGTTCATTGCCCCTTGGCAATGAACATTTAATCCCATGTAGCAGCCGCCGGGCAGAAGTGACAGCCATTGACAGCAGCCTAGTCCCTGCATTTTCTGGTGTGAGGGGGAAAGAAAACCACCCCTCCCTCCCCCTTTTAATCAATTGGCTATATCTTCGGATCCAACTGATCCATTTACATGAGACCAGTATCATATTGAAGAACTTTTGAGTGGCTTCGAATGATTTCGGTCCTGTGAAACCATTTGGCTCCAGAGAAATCTGCCCTCAAACAACATGAACAGCCAGAAATTACATTTCAGAAATGAAAAACTGGTTTACCCACAATATCTCTGGAACCAATTAACCGATATGGACCGGCCTGGTATCAGATTGAAGGCCCAGCGATTTGGGTTCAACTGAGATGAACATCGAGCCGGAGGGGGAACTGGCAGCCGTTGGAACCGCGTGAGGGTCGGAATTAGCGGGTCCCATGTTATCCTAGGGGGAAACGTTCCAGCTTTGCCATGCAGTATCTTCGGTTCCTGGGGGGCTAGTGATTGGGGCCGGTCTCATTGGATAGCCCTGGCCCTCAACTAAAAAATGGACCTATTTTGAAAGTGGGCCTGGAGCTACAGCTCCATCAGGCCCATTTTTAATCCAGCCCTGGTAATAGGCATCATGGTGTGTGGGGTAATGGGCATTGCAGTGTGTCAAAATGTGGAAATGGCATCATGGTGTGTGGCAAGACGTGTAATGGGCATTGCAGTGTGTGGCAAAATGTGTAATTGGCATCGCGGTGTGTGAAAAAATGTGTAATGGACATCAGTGTGTGGCATAACATGTAATGGGCATCGCAGTTTGTTGCATAATTTGTAATAGGCATTTACTGTGAGTGGCATAACGTGTAAGTGGCATTACGATATGCAAAATCAAGAATAGAATTGGAGCAAAGGTTAAAAAAATCTCTCAACCAAAAGGTGGTAACCCTATATGTTGACCATTTTTAGGTGTCAACCTAGGCATTGTTGACCATAACCCTTGAAATTATGTAAAGTGTTCCCACTTAAAAAAGTCTTCTTTAGTAAATATTCTTTTATAATTAATGAAAATAAATTAAAATAAATGGAAGAGTCGCTGTAACAGCTGTTTGGTATTACTATAGAGGTGTCAAGGTTATTTTTTGCTAAGCAAAGTAATATTCGTAATGCATACCTCCCAACTTTTTGGATGAGGAAAATGGGGCAGCTGCGTGTGCCCAAAATTAGGAGTGTGGCTTCTCGACAAGGGGGCATGGCCTGCAAATTACATCATCCCCGCATGGCCATGTCTGTTTTCGCTGCTGTGGAGGCCTGACCAGCGGCGCTGTAAGCTGCTGGCCAGCCCCCAGCCTCTCTGCTGCGAGAATAGATTTACCAGATGAGAGAGGGCCTCCCAACTGCCCGCTCCCCCCCCCCCCACCGCTGGACAATGTCGGCGCCGGGTGGGATGCAGGAACATCCCCAAAAACCAGTAGGGAGGTATGGTTAATGTATAAAGCCTTCAAAGATGCTTATAGCTTCCAATGAGCTTCTATCATTTTATAGAATGTACTGTACTTGATAAATGATATCTAAACTCTAATGGGTAGGTATAGGCAACTTTTTCATCTGTTCGCTTAAGGCACAGGTTCTCAAAGTAGGTCCTCAGGACCCAACACAGTGCATGTTTTGCAGGTCTCCTCACAGAATAAGTGAAATAATTAGTTCCACCTGTGGATCTTTTAAAATGTGTCAGTCAGTAATGAGTGCACCTGGCTTAAGAATATAGTGTTGATTATTGATAGCTCCAACGTTGATGCGATAAGCCAGGCATTGATGGAGAACCATGGGTGAATTTTGTTTTGCAGATGAGCAGTCAGCTAATGCTATTACACCAACTAAACTAATGATAATCAATGGCAACCGTAATCTCCTATCACCGCTGTGACTATTTACAGTGTTGTAGAGAGCTGGCTGTGGCCTCAATAATTTTTTGGGGGACGTGCCGGTTATCATAGGAGGTTTGGCCAAGCCCAGGCTTGCCTACCCTCCCGGAATTGCCGGGAGGCTCCCAAAAATCATGCCCCCCTCCTGGCCCCCTGGGAAGGTGGGCAATCCTCCCGCATTGGCCAGGCAGCCCCCGCACCCCCTTCCATGCTGCACAAAATTACCGGTTTTCGCGGGTCCGCAGCAGGGCTAAAATGCAGTGAATTGCGTTGTTTGACTGCTATGTGGGCGGGACTTGATGACGCCTGCCCTGCCCCGCCCCCTGGCTTCTCCCGGAGAGGAGAAAACCAAAGTCGGCAAGTATGGCAAAGCCCCTTTAGGGAAAAAATTCGCAAAAAAAAAATATGGCTCACCACAAAGAAAAAGTCAGCATTGGGGTAGGAGCGATCAGTGTTATAGATTCCACCCTTTCACAAGTGGGCAGCAGACCCAGACTCCTCTAATACCACTTTTACACTAGCATCCCGGGTCGAACCCTGTATTTTGACCACAGGAATTTTCCAGGTCAGACCCTGCTTCAGACACCATTTACACTGCACTTCAACCACGTTATTCCCAGGTCAGTGCTCTTTTATGCTTTTCCCTGTTGATGTACTTTAATATTGCCTTTTTGGGCTGTTTAAGATGAGGTCACAGGTCACAGCAGCAAAATATTAGTTATCCATCTGTTCTTCAGTGATCCACTCGCTAACACTAACTAGTCCCTATACATGCACAGAGAGACTCCTAGGTCTCAGAAACTAGAGGATATATAGTAATTGCATGGTAATAAGAAAAACATATATATAGAGAGAGAGAGATTGTCAAAGATACACCTTCTTAAAGATACATAGGGCCTGATTCAGGTGGGGGTCTGTGAATGCGCATGCGTGGCTCTGCGCATGTACAGACTCCCTGTGCAAATGCCTTTGGTAAGTATCAGACTCTCCAAGGCGTTCGCATGGGCAGAGGAGGGCGGGGGAGGCAGCAGGCGAACACCCAGCGGCCCCATGAACTGACATTCCCATGGGATGCAGGTGATGTCACATGACGTCAGCGTCTGCCCCCAATTCAGTGATCAGCAGCCATCTGACAGGTAAGTAGTGACTTACTTTTCTGACTGAAAGCTGCAGAAAGTTGACGCTTGGTCTTTCCGATATATCTTTTTCCACATTTACAGTATATAGATCAGGTGTGTAGTGAGACGTCATGCAGCTTTTAATAACCCATGATTTTTTATGTCCCAAAATCTGTGCTATAATCTTCATCTACATATTGGCACGTTTTGCCTTCGCTGTTTGTAACCAATTTATTTTAACAGTTGACTTAAGGTGATGACAGATTTCAGAATGGCAGCTCACCTAAACACTAATTGAGGCTTGGGAGGAAGAAAAGTTAGTAGCAGGGGGGTGGACAGTTAGTACATCCCAATGTTTAGTTAACATTTCTCTTATATAAGAAAGTAGTAATGTAAGAGACATTTTAACTAAACATTGGGATGTACGTGGACCCCCTTCTACAATGTGGCTCTGTCCAGTGTATTGCTGGCAGCAGAGGATGATGTGGGGTATACAGAGGCAGATGTATTAAGCCTGGTGAAGAGATAAACTGGAGATAAAGTGGAAGGAGATAACGCTCCAGCCAATCAGATCCCAACTGTCATATTTCAAACACAGCTGATTGGCTGGTGCGTTAACTCTTTCAAGTTATCTCCACTTTATCTCCAGTTTATCTCTTCTCCAGGCTTAATACATCTGCCCCACTGTACATGTGAGTGCTGCATGGCCATAACCAACTGCCACCACCAACTGCCGCCCGCATGCCACATTGCAATCCTCAGTGCACAGCAATATCACTGGCATTTCCTGGGCAGAAGCTGATGTGGACACAAGAGAAAAGGCCTCTCAGGTGAGATCAATTTGTAGACTATTAATCGCTGCAAGTGATTCTCCAAGTGAGTTATCAGTGAGTAGAGCTCAGCGCACAATTACATCTGTGCTTTTTCTTTCTCTTTTTCCCCCCTTTTTTTTTTTTTTAACTTGATCACCTTCTGCCTCCGGTTACAATGAGCCGTCGAGAGTTATCCCAGCTGATTGGAAATGAAGGTCAGTAAATGTTTAGTAAATTAAATCTTAGACCAATGTCTCTTCTCTAGCAGTTGTCCTTTGTAATGGGAGGGATTATAGCAGTGGTGGCTGGCCAGTGTCCCTGTGTTACTGGCTGGCACCTCCCATGCTGTCAGTTACAGACCAGGAACCGCTAAGCATTGGGGCCTGCATCCATACACTCATACTGTTACAGCTCTGTTTTTCAGTAGTATAGTAATATAATATATAAATCATGTTACTGCTGCAAATCTTATTGTACACCAGCAATATCTGATCTTTACATGTCACATATGGCTATTTGTTATATCTGCAATATATGAAATATCATTTTAGATGGACCCAGCCAGAACACCAGAGAGCCATGGCTGAGGTCAGGACGCCGCAGACCATCCCGTGGGAGTCAGTCAGCAAGAAGATCTGGACCAACATCAGGAAGAGGAAGAACTGGACGAAGAGGAAGAGACCATCAGGCAGTTGCAGAGAGAGTAGATCACCTCCTGCTGGACAGCATCATGCGGCTCGTCCTGTCCCGTCTCCCCACCTACAGCAGGCGCACCATTGCAGACGGAGAGGAACCAGAGTACTGCTCCATCTGTATCTCTGACATTGGGGTAGGTACAGAAATGGCTGTATCGCACTGTCATCACACCTTCCATGTTCCCTGTCTGACAGAATGGCTGCAGGTTAACAACATCTGCCCTGTGTGCCGCTCGAGACTCTTGAACCCGGCTCATTTCTCCCACCTTTACTGACGGCTCCCCAGCAAAGCAGAACAACCAAACATAAGATCATGGTCTAAAGCGGTAAGTTCCTGTTTTAAAGTTCAAATGTTTTTACACTTTTACAGTGTTTTTTTCAATTTACAGTTTTTGTATTTTTCTAATTATTAATAAGACTTGTCACTGATCCCTCCAGTTCCAACAATTGTTGTTACAAGTTTACAGTGTTTTTCTCTATTTAAATTTTCTGTTTTGAAACTGGAGGGAATTGACGTGAACAAGCTGGGGATTAGGGCTACTGGCGACACCCCAAAAACAAAAACGACATTGAGCAGCCACCTCATGGGTGTGTTGGAAGAGCTGCTAAGCTGCTAATTATTTTTGAAATGGACAATTAAATCCAACTCATTGATTACTTAATACTTGAACATTTAACATTTAAACCATCGCCGATACTTCAGCTAGTAATTAGTAAACCTGACCCTTTTCATCGCCAATAAGTCTCCAAGTCATTACTTAAAATTTGTTTATTATTTATTTATTACCAGATTCTTATATAGCGCATACATATTCCGCAGCGCTTTACATAGAGTATTTGAATATTCACATAAGTCCCTGCCTCAGTGGAGCTTACATTCTATATTATATATCTTACATCTGTATTCCCTACCACATGTAAATGCACACACGGATATTGTAGGGTTAATTTTTAGCCTAAAAGAAAAAAGGGGGTATAATTGAGCACTTGGGTGGGCTCAAGAATGGAACAGGCGCCTAGTGGGGTGTTGTGACGAGCTGCTCCCACATAGGCGGCGCTTGTACTTTTAAAACCAGGTCCGGATTCTAAGGGTTGCACTGTTTTTTTCCTACTACAATTTATCTCCGTATCTCATTCCTGGGTTTAACTTTGGAACTTTCTCAGCAATATACCAACATATGGGACACCACCACCTGCATACTGTGGATTACAAATACCGCATACATTGTGAGGACACTCCCATGACTCAAGGATTGCATTCACCCTCCAGCGATATTTCAAGATCCTGCATGGTTTATGGACTCCCTTAATTCGATCATGGCCAAATCACCCAGTGGGAAAATGAGTTATTAATCTATATAAGAGATACACAAGAACAAGCAGGACTCCAGTACTACTAGGTTACATTGGGCCAGATGTATTAAGCCTTAACAAGAGATAAATGCACGGGTGATAGAGAGGATAAACATCCAGCCAATCAGCTCCTTACTGACTGTTTTCAAACACAGCCTGTAACATGGCAGTTAGCAGCTGATTGGCTGGACGTTTATCTCTCCTTTTCACCCTTGGATTTATCTCTTGTTAAAGCTTAATACATCTGCCCCATAGTTACATAGTAGGTGAGGCTGAATAAAGACTTGCATCCATCTAGTTCAACCTATGTTTATAATAGTTTATCCGATGGATTCACATGACCCCCAATATGCGTCTAGACATCAAAAACAACATTTGACTGCATGTTCAGATAATATGGGGGATTGTTACCCACCAGCAAAAACGCGCATCATTATCGTGGGTACACACTTAACTATAGGAACGATAATATCGTTAAAGATATTGTTATCATGCATATCGTTAGACATTCTCCAGGAATGATTGATAAACAGGCCGGATGTTCAGTTATTGTCAGACAATGGGGTCTATGTATTATTAATCACATACTCATTAAGGCAATATCCCGGAGGGAATGCCAGCAGTCAGAATTTGATGCTGGTATCCCAACTAGTAGTTAGAAGACCAGCACCAGATGCAGACATCAGATCATATAACATTTGGGCCTTATGGGGGGGGGGGATACCGTTCAGTAACGTCACCGGGACCCGCTGAACATGCAGGTCCTTTGGTTATATTGCCAAATTGACCTGCCAGCTCAGAAGACATCAATCATTGTTAACGACCAGCTGGAGCGCGCATTGTTAACGATAATGAGTGTCCACACTAGATGATATTGTGAACAATATCACTCAGAAGCAACTTTTTTGAATGGGGGGTGTATGGGGGGATTAAGCCCCACAAGAATCTTGTTGGATGCGGCAAAGCGTTCAGTTGCTCCTATCAGTACCTGCTGGCTGGTGGGCGTCATCCTGGGAGTGTCTGAGAAGTTTCTCAGCCAGGAAAATCAGCAGTGCCCGGATGTCTAGCTCGCTGCTATACAGGAATGTCTGGTAAACAACTTCTCCAGTGTAGCCCATGTTAAAGTCGAATTGCATACACGCCATTTTAGGATAGTATGGCCGCCATTTTGGTTCGCAGAGTTGCGCAAATAAAGTATAATACCCGAGTCTGTGTAACGAAGTAGACCATTAAGCGCAGCCATACTAATACACATAAATTCATAATATCATACTTACACCAAATAAAATATAGTTAATTAAAGGTTTAGTGCACTACACATAGTATAACCAACAATACACAATTATGTCTGTATAATGTTTAGTATCGTTATGTTCCGTTTCTCATGCGCAGCACTCCGGTCGTAGCGAAAACTTCGCAAATAATAAGGTCCGATAATTACGGACTAAATCCATATTCCATGTACTATTTCTGTTAGAACTGTATAAGACAAAGCAATCTAGTTATAACCGGTTCTTGTTGCTGATTTACGACCCCGACGACGACGCCAACAAACAAAGGACACCGAAGTACACTCCCCCTGCACCAATCCAAACCAAGTGTAGTACTTTGCTCCAATCCCTGACTACTTGACATTTGAACCCTTGACCAATGGAAATGGCCTTTGACCCCCCTCTTTAGACCCTATAAAGATAGCTATCCCTGAGCTGGCTCGGTCACTTCGGCACTGCATCTATCCCTTCATCACTGACCGGGCTAAAGTTCTTTTTGAACATAGCGAGCTCCGACCGGACTGCGCTGCGCATATTTGATGAGACGGTAAACGGTTGCATTCCTTGTGCTTACTTATATTGTTTATTGGCTGATTGTATTCTGTACCTGTTTTCTTTCCCCTAGTAGTGTCTCACTTGTATGTAGTATTGTTAAACGAACTGTATCACGTGTTATACTGTGTTTCTTCTTTCTGTACCCCCCTGTTGTCCGCTAGGGACTAATACATTATTTGGAGATTCAATCTCCTCACTTTGAGTTATATCCTTGTCTCGACTCTCATTCGCATCTAGCGATAATAGTGTACTACGGACATTGTCCTTAAAGGTATTCGCAGTTTAGGTACTAAGTACTGCGAAAGGATACTCAATTACTGGTATTGGTCTAGCAGTGTATAATCCGTACGGAAAGGGTCCGCTACACTGCGCTACGCTTTGTTCGCACGTAGCTAGGTTAAAAGGGTAAACAGATTACGGATAGAGTACGTAAGCTGCGCATTTCACTTATTGTCTTTCTGGTTATATTAATATCCACATTAACACCCAGGTCCTGAGTGGGGGAAATATTCCAAATATCATTTAAGTCTGGAAACAGAGGGGTTTATTTATAAGATGGGAGTTCTCATGAAGATTGGATGTGGCTATGAACGACCAATCAGAATCTACTTCTTATTTCTAAGATCATAGATAGAATCTGATTGGTTGCTATGGGCAACATAACCTTTTTTTTTTTTTAAAGGCTTTTGTAAATGTATCCCGTGAATTCCTTAATACCCAGAGACTGGAGGCTGATAGCAGTAATCTACCTCCCAGATCTACCACCATGGCAGACACAAATCCCATGACTTTCAATCAGTAAGGTAATGTGGGTTCCAGGCGGTTGATACTGTAGCTAGTACATTAATGTTATCATTATTGGAAATACTAACAGTGGAAATACTTTGTTTTTGGTTACATCTGCTTAGCTGCCATGTGCCCAAAGGATATACCAGTTGCCCCAATGGCAGCACAGGGCACTTTCAGTTACACACATCACTCTATAATTTATACTCACATACAATACAGCACAGGAATGACCTCATCCTAATCCAACTCCCATCAGATCATGAACATTTCTGCGAGTGTAGGAGCACAATGTCCTAATGTTCATTCTAGCACCCGCCATCTTTAAAAACCCATGCAGTTCCTGTTCCCTGCCTGGGGTGTCGCTGTCTGCTGTAGTGCTTCTAGCACAGTGTGGTCTTTATATCATCCCAGCATGCTCTGCTACAGTTTTGCTATTTGGCCATGCTAAAAATTATGTAGGGCTTGCTGGGATGTGTAGTTCAACAGCAGCTGGTGTGTCAAGGTTAGCCATCACTGTTCTAGAAGGTACTAAATAAATAAAAAGTAGAACCTGATTATTTGCTATGGGCAACTTCCCATCTTCAATAGAACTTCTATCTTATACCCCTTTTACACCGCTGAATAATCCGGGTCAGCTGCGGGTCTGGCCCGGATCTGCGGCGGTGTAAATGGGGTCAAGCCGTGTCCATTTACACGGGTAGAACATGGATAGGACTCGTGTAGAGGCCGGTGTAAATGGTCCCGCTGCGGGTTGAGGCAGCAGCAGTGGGGTCCGTGCGCAGCGTGCAGTGATGGAGAGGAAGCTGGGTCCCTGCGGCAGATGGGCAGTCAGTGGCGGGGTCCCTGGGAACTAGTGGCGCTTCCCATCCGCTGCAGGTACCATGCCGCTGACTTACCAAGGGTGTGGACAGTTTTCCATAGCGCAGCGCTATGCAAAGCAGTCTTCAAAGCCGCTCATCTGCTGGGTCGTGGGGCCGCAGTATGCCCACCCCTGCCCTAATAAATTTTTGGTTGGCCCACAAAATGGCTTTCACAGATACTCTTGTAAGTGGAACTGTAACATAATACCATACAGTGGTAGCAGCACTGCCGGAATCGCTGGAAAATGGGCACTTTGCCATTTTCCCCAGCGGTTGCACATGCGCAGTAGAGTCTGCACACACGAGTGTTTAGTCTCTACTGCGGCAATATAAAAACATGTTTAAAAAATGTTATTCCCAAAAATGTTCGGGATCAGCAAATCTGCTTTTTTAAAAGAAAGAATTTCTCCAATGGTTCTAATCAGAAGATCCTGTTGGGGAATCAGGTAAACAGCTGCCTGCCTATAACTGCCTATGCCTTGCAAAACAGGGCCCCCAATATTTACCTGTCAGTTATTACACAGTCATTTTATAAAGGTTCCCAATTGTGATGGCAACAGAATACGTTGATGCTATATAAATAATTGTTAATAATAAGTAATATTAACCGGGAGTGCCCCCAAAAATAATGTTGCCTTCTACCAGAAAACCCGGTTATGTGTATTAAGTTACAGAATCTGGTTAGGTTCCACTAAGTTTAGACGATCCCGCTGGTCGCTCAAGGGTTCTCTGTTATTGTTACTGTTCTCCTGTTTTATTAGAAGTGATGGAGGGGTAAGGTCATCACACGTACCCCAATGTGCCGCCATATTTGGTGGCCTACTATGACACCTTTATGGTGTTGCTTTGTGTCTTTTTGTCCCCCCCCCCTATCCCCCTTTACCCTCCTCCCTATACCTAATACACCTGTAATCGATAGAGACATTGCACATTTGCTAACCGAAATGCAGTTTATGGCCTGGCTTTGTTATATCTTTTCTTTACTATTCTATGGTTAAAGTTCTATGTATGAACGTTAGGAGCTTAAATTCACCGAACAAGAGAAGACTAGCACTGTGCTATTTTTTTCAAATCAGGAGCTCACATTGTGGCATTACAAGAGACTCATTTTATTAAAACTGCCCCTCCACTATTCTCTTGCGCTAAATTTCCTACCTGTTCAGGGGCAAACGCAGGATTTTCAGAAGGGGGTTTCCAGAGGGGCGGAGCAAAGCACGGAGATGGACACTTAGGTGACCCAGTATATGCCGGGTCAGTTAAAGTATTATAGATAGACCAAATGTAGTATAATAATAATAATAATATACATACAGGGGCGTCAACAGCAGTGTAGACCCCTGGGCATAGCAATGTATTGGGGCACCTACCAATCCTCCAGCGGTAGGGGTGGGGGAAGCTTTGATGTCCCACGGGTGGTAGGGGATATTATATCAACCACTCAGCATGTAGGGCCTGGATCAGTAATTTCCACTAATTACCCCTTTACTGCACAGATGGTGGGAGATGGGGTGGGAGAAGGGGGCATTGGGCTAATTGAAGGGGCCCTGATACATAACTTCCAGGGTGGTAGAGGATGTTTAATATGCAGAGGAGGGGTGTATAGTGGAGTGGGCTTATTATTCATAATTTTCTGGTGGGAGTACAGCTTGCTTGACTGCAGATATCTCCAGTTCCTGGAAATAGATTTCTTAGATTTTAATGGAATAAAAAACTAGAGAATCCCACCTACCAAATGGTATTGGGGACTAGTGGATCAGAGTTCAGGAGGCAGAGCAATCTGCCAATGAGGATATAAAACTACATACCAGGTGTGTGGAGCTGGAGCAGTAACCAGCTGCTTGAAGGCTGATATCTCTGGTTCTCGGAAAGGTAGAGACAAGCTTCTAGTGTCGTTCAAAGGGGGAGAGTCCCAGCTTTTGGAATATAACCTTTAGAAAAACTCTAAGTCAGACAGAATGTGAAATATCTGACTAGAAAGAGCAATTAACAGGCTTGGATGGGGACCACTGCTTTGAAGTCAGATATCTCCGGTTCCCAAGGGACGATTTTTAAAATTTGTGTACCCATTTAAAGAGGGGACCCTCAGCTTTCAGCCTGTGGGGTTTCTGGGTACTCAGAAACCCCCCCTGCGTGCGCTACTGCTGTTTCACATGTAATGGTCCCAAGAAAAAAGCTGGGGTTGCTATCTTAATATCGAGTACATGCGACTTTGTTTTGGATAAACAAATATCAGACCCTGAGGCTAGATACCTAATATTACTTGGGAAATTGCAAAACAAGCGAGTTATGATTGTCACGGTTTATACCCCAAACTCCAAACAATGCTCATTCATTAGGAAAATTAGTAAACTGGTTCAATCCCATCGACAGGGATCAGTATTGATTGTGGGAGATTTCAATATGGTCTTAGACCAGAATATGGATAGGTCCTCCAGGCCCCATGACCCACGCCTTCCACCTCAACGAGATCAATCTAATCTCTTCAGACGCATCCTCCTAGAATATGATCTGTATGAGGTCTGGCAGGCAAGGAACCCATCCATAAGAGACTACACTTTCTTCAGTTCACCACACTTACTCTCGCATTGGTTTAGCTTTATCGGATAAATGGATTGAAGGCTTCTATCCCGCCCATAACGTGGTCTGACCACTTTGCCATTAAACTTAGTTGGGACTGCTCTGAGAATAGACCCCCACCTAGTCCATGGTGTTTATCTGAACATCTACTTACCGACCCTGAAGCCAAACGCACCATCTCGGAATCCCTATCTCTCTATTTCGAAACCAATCAAATCAGTGACACATCTATCTCCACATTCTGGTGCGCTCTTAAAGCTGTAGTCCGAGGCTCCGCAATTCAGGCAGTGGCCCATATCCGCAAAAATTCCCAACAAACCCAGGCAGAATTGGAAGCCCGCCTAGTGGAACTAGAATCCAAACATAAAGGTGCCCCAGATGACAAAACGCTGTATCGTACACTACTACAGACACACAAAGCTTGGAATGTTCATGCCCTGAAAGAGGTACATAAAAACCTCTTTTAACTGAAACAAAGATATTATGTACAAGGGGACAGGGCTGGTAGAATGCTAGCTAGGAAACTACGTGGGAAACAGGCAAAAGACCGCATAAGAACTATTTCAAATATTCATGGGGTCAAACTCACAGACCCCTCCGAGATAGCTGCCACATTTCCAAAGTATTATTCAACTCTATATAATTTAGAAAATGACACCGCCACTCATCAGCCTTCCCCAATGGGTATTCAGAATTTTTTAAACAAAATCACTTTGCCATCTCTCTCAGTGTCCTCAGCTAATGCTCTTTGAAGCCCATGGACGGTGGAAGAGATACCCAGGGTGATAGACTAACTTCCCCTAGAAAAAGCCCCAGGCCCGGATGGGTACGTCAATAGGTTCTACAAAACTTTTAAGAATAATCTGTCACCAATCCTAGCCCAAGTATTCAACGATGCCTCAGAATCCGGCGACTACCCAAAAGAGATGTTGGAATCCCGTATAGTGGCTTTTCCCAAACCAGGGAAAAACCCAATAGTTACTGCTCATTACCGACCAATAGCGTTACTTAACACTGATGTTAAAATCTACGCCAAACTTATAGCTAATAGATTAAACCCCTTTTTGCCCTCCCTCATTCACCAAGATCAAGTTGGATTTGTACAAGGCCGACAATCTCCGGACAACACTAGATGAGTTATTAATTTGTTAGACTCCTTCTCGACTTCCCAAGACCCCCTACTTTTATTATCTTTAGATGCTAATAAAGCCTTTGACAGGCTTCATTGGGGATACCTTCAGGCCACGCTTTTAAAATTTTGAATCACGGGACTTCCGGGTTCATGCAGGCAGCAGCTTGAACACACTGCTCCGCTCCACACCCAACTCACCCGCAATTCGGAGCCCTCCCTGGCCTCCCACACACCCGCAATCCGTGTAAGACACAGCGGTGGACTCATGGACAGACACCTGGCACCGGGGAACGCCAACAAGCTGCAGCAGCAGAGGAACGAAAAACGGCGTGCCGAATCCAACATGGCACCCGATGAAGATCCCTCACCCTTGTCTCCTGCTTCAAAAAAGGCTGCAGCCCCCCAGGACCATGCTGATCTCCCCCAGGTATGCCGTAACCCTGACTCCCCCGCATCCTATGGAGACATAGTGGAAGCTATTAAAGCCACTATGCCCTCCCTGCTCTCTAAAGCAGTTTCAGAAATCTCTACACAAATACAGCAACTGCAGGTTAGAGTAACAGACACTGAAAACAGGGTGGGTGCACTGCATCATGATATGGCTAATGTCCAAAGAGATGTTATAAAGCTACAGAGAGAAAACTACCAAGTTTGGAACAAGCTGGATGCAATGGAAAACCACACTAGAAGGAATAATATAAGAATAGTGGGTCTCCCCGAAAGTGTGAAGGGGCCAACATTATCCTCCTTTGTAATGCTGGCCACACATCAGACCAACTTTCCTCCAACCATCCAACTAGTTGGTTGTATGGAATAAAAACCTGCTACTGGATAGGAGCAAATGTAATTTGTAATTCAGTCTTTTGTTTCCCAAATCTGAAAATGGACAACAACTGTCACTCAGACAATGTACTGCAGTTGGACCTATTCAATTTAAACACTTCCACTGAATGTTTTCTCCCGAGTTTGTGAGCAAATCGCTTATTGGCATTTGCCCCCATTCAGTACTAGATTTTCAGTCCAACCAACCAACTAGTTGCATGGTTGGAGGAAAGTTGGTCTGATGTGTGGCCAGCGTTACTATATATCTCCCACAATTACTGGGTATAGTGGACGAGTGCAAAGACCTAGTAGTGGAAAGAGTTCATAGGGTGGGCCCACCACCCAGGCCTAACGACACAAGACCCAGAGTCGTCCTTTTCTGCTGTCTTAATTTTCTACACAAGATCGCTATCTGGAAAGCTTCCAGGAAATCCAGAACTTGATGTGGGAAGGTCATAAGATACGCTTGTTTCAGGACTTCTCAGTAGAACTTTCAAAGTCACGTAAGGCCTTTACACCGATCTGCTCAAAGCTAGTCGCTGAGAACACAAAGTTTGCCCTCATGTACCCGGCCCGTTTGAGGATTTTCATAGAAGACTCCCACTATGACTTTTCTAACCCTGACGATGCTCTGGCTTTTCTGCAAGACAGGCAAAATGCTGCATGTGCTGATATCACAGATTCTCCAGCCTGACAATATCCCTGACATGCTGACAGAATCCCACCATTTATTATCCCACAGAACCCCAGCTTATAGCCTTGCAGTCCAGACACAGCATTACAAACTCGCTTATGATGTGTGAATTGTGCTCCAGAGGACATTGATGCAGCAATACAATATCCCTGGCAGGCTGACAGCAACCCACCATTTATTATCCCTCAGAACCCCAGCTTACAGCCTTGGATTCTAAACACAGCTTTACAAAATGTCTTATAATATGTTAATAGTGCTTGTGCTCCAGAGGACATTGATGCAGCAATATATATAACATGTATCCTGAATGCAGTAGATGTCCCTTACTTCCCCTAATTCATGCTTTTCTCCTCCCCCCCCCCCCCCCCGTAACCAGTCGGTCATACATCCCCCTGCCTTTTACACCATATCCTAATATATGGTCCCCCCCCAGATTTGGGTCACTGGAGCACCTGTTATGTCCTGAACTTACATAGTTAAAAGCAGTGTGCTATTGTTAGCACACATAGTTACTTCTTTTTTATATATATATATATATATATATATTACCTTAAGCGGAAGTCTATTGTTCAAATTTACTACGTAGTATGTTGATCATGCAAAAATGTTGTATGTTTCTATCCCCCATGTCTTGTCTTGTACTTCTCTTCCTCCCCCTCTTCCCCCCATGTGTCTTAGCTATGGTGTCGAGATATTCTGTTCCTGATCGAGGTTGCTACAGATTCCAGGTCTTCTGTCGTCTCATCTTAGACACCAATTACTGATCTAAAGATAGGATAAATCAACGTGGGTGGTTTCCATTCTCCAGCCAAGCGGCGAAAGGTATTGTTGTACGCCCAGAAACTAGCAATAGACATCCTATGCATTCAAGAATCTCACCTTTTGCCCCCCGAAATCCTCAAGCTCCAAATGCTAAAATGGAGACTGATATCTTCGGCTCCTTACAATAGCAAAGCTAGAGGAATAGTGATTCTAGCATCGAGATCTTTAGCTATTGAGGTATTATCTTCACAAGTGGACCCTGAGGGTAGGTACCTAATAGTACACTTAAAAATAGCGAACACCACATATGTTCTGTGCTCTATCTAC
This sequence comes from Crinia signifera, assembly GCF_055691185.1. Classification (NCBI taxonomy): domain Eukaryota; kingdom Metazoa; phylum Chordata; class Amphibia; order Anura; family Myobatrachidae; genus Crinia; species Crinia signifera. Next base: position 35,305,872 of record NC_139225.1, on the reverse strand, counting down.
GCCCCAAACACATATTCCAGAACCTTCTACAAAAACATACATAACCTCCTTCTCCCACACTCCTCTTTACCCATGATATTATGTGGAGATTTCAATCTCACCACCCATCCAACCCTAGACAGATCCAATAATACCCTGACCCACAGGCACCCCCCCCCAAGATAGGTATCCCTTTCCTAATGAAATCCCTTCACTTAATAGACATATGGCGTAATCTTCACCCCACACAAAGGGAATATATGTGCCTTTCAGCCGCCTACCACACTTTATTCCCTTTAGACCCTACTTAGCTACCAACCCCCCCCCCCCCCCTATTCTGGATGGCAGCAAAATCCGTACTAAGGGGTACCATTATGAAATATGAAGCAAAACTTAAAAAAGACTGCTCACTCTCCTACCTAAAACAGCAGCAAACCCTGACTGACGCCTACGCAGTTTTTACAAGATCCCCAAACTCCCACAACAAATCCACATATCTCCAAGCAAAAACTCTCTTTGACACCACACTACAAACTATGGCCGCGAAAACCCAATTTAACTCAAATTATAAATTCCATAGATTCGGAAATAAATCAGGAAAACTACTCTCAAATATTCTAAACTCATCCCGCCCCCCTATGCTAATCAACCCCTTATCACTACCGGAAGGCTCCCTTACTACAACCATTGCCCAAATCTCTCGTCATGACTTCGTTTTACACAGAAATATACTGAGCACCCCCTGAAAACAGCCCTAACTACCACGCAATCACCCCTTCATTCGCCCCAACTTAACCAATCTATATGGTCTGATTTATCCTTCCCCCAGCTCCCTGGTGACCTGGCAGAGTCTCTGATCTCCCCTGTTACCCTAGAGGAAGTTCAGAAAGCCATAGCTTCTCTGAAACTGGCTAAGGCCCCTGGTCCTGATGGATTCTCAGGTGACTTTTACCGTATGTTTCCAGATATCGCAGCCCCCACTCTAGTCTCAGTTTTCAACCACATACTAATTAATGCCACAATACCCAGAGCCGGATTTGTGCCTAGGCCCGTGAGGCACCGGCCTCAGGGCGGCACCAATTAAGGGCGGCAGGCAGGCTGACATTCTGTTACATGGCACAGCGGGTGAGCATCGGCGAGTGACGAGCACCGCCGCCGCAGACATGAATAATCATATGTCGGTGGCAGTGCCGCTCATCACCCGCCACTGCCCACCCACTCTGCCATGCACATTACATCCCCGCTTAGTGGCTGGGTCTGACGGTCCCCCTGTGTGTCCGGAAATGGTTCAGGCTCACTGCTGCCGGCTCCCGCCCATTGGCTACTCTACACATACACAGTCTATTGGCTGCTGTGTATCCAGCATCTGAGCTGAGCGGTGCGCAGATCCTCCCTGCACTCAGTCAGTCACAGTGTGTGAGCCGGAGAGAGACTGACAGAGACACTGTGCTAATCACTGTACTAATAAGTGCCTCCCTCCCTCCAGGTCCTCCGTACAGTGAGCAGTCCAGAGTGCTTAAAAAAATATGGGGCTACAGTTACATTTTTATGAAATATATAAATAACAATGTATATACATATATGATTACATTAAAATAGGGGGGGGGGGCACAAAAATGTTGTGCCTAGGGGCGGCCTGACCCCTAAATTCGCCCCTGACAATACCTCCTCACTTTAACTCAGCAATAATCAAGGTCCTGCCCAAACCTGGTAGAGATCTATCTAAACCAGGCTCCTACAGCCCAATATCATTACTGAATAATGACTACAAACTTCTTACAAAAATATTAGCCGACCGTTTAAACGCTATTCTCCCATTCATTATCCATCAGGACCAGTCAGGCTTTATCAAAGGCAGGCACTCAGTCAGAAACATCAGGAAAGTGCTGGCAGCAACTCACAGTTCTGATAACAGAAACAACACGGATAACCCCAACATGATTCTAGCACTGGATGCGGAAAAAGCTTTCGATCTAGTGCTCTGGCCCCACCTTTACGCTACCATGACTAAATTCGGTATCCCAGATCAATTCACATCCTTTCTGAAAACTCTATATCATTCCTCTTCTTCCCAAATAGCGTGTAATGGCTTCCTCCCCCCCCCCCCTTCTTTATATTAAGGGGAACCAGACTGGGATGCTCCCTCTCCCCTCTATTATTTGCCCTGGCCATCGAACCCCTTGCAATTGCCCTTAGAACTTCATCAAACTTCACAGGCCTCTCAATCCGCGGAGAGGAGCTAAAAGTTGCCCTCTTCGCGGATGACATGCTCCTTTTTGTTTCCAAACCCCCTACATCTATCCCGGCCATAATGGATATTATACAGTCATTTGGCCCTATATAAGGCTATAGAATAAATATAAACAAGTCAGAACTCCTTCCAATCTTTCCTCTGACCCCGAACATAACCTCCTACACATTATTATCTCAATTTAAAATCCAAGCATCCCATATCAAATACTTAGGTATTAACATCATGAGAGACCCCCATAAACTTTTCGCGGAAAATTTTGATCCACTTATCGCCAAAATATCATCACAATTAGAATGCTGGAACAAACTCCCGATATCTTTGCTAGGAAGAGCTGCAGTACTCAAAAGCTGCATCTTCCCAAAAATATTCTATATCCTTCAGTCCATCCCCTGCATCATAACTAACTCAACTAACAATAACATAAATAAGCTGATGTCCAAATTTCTCTGGTGCGGCAAGAAACCCAGGATGGCAATAGCCAAACTGTCCCAACCCAAACCACACGGAGGCTTAAAAATTCCAAATATACAACACTATTCATGGTCGGTCCACTACAAAATCATTTCAGATTGGTTCCAAGACACTTCTTCCTACACAGATGTAGCACTTGATAAAGCTATTTTCTCCCCATATTCTCCCAGTGCACTTCTCCACTCCCAGATAAGAATCATCCCTAATTATATCACTAACCACATACTGTTCAAAGGCACTTATGATGCATGGTTACAAATTAACAATAAATTGAAGAGAAATCCCCACAACTCACCATATATACCTACCTGGGGCAACCCAAACTTCCCTCCCTCTCTACACAACACCATTTTCCTATCCTGGAAACGCAAAGGTCTGGATCTTGCATCCAAATTTTTTGACCCGGGAGGCCAAATTTTTTCATTTGAGACCCTCAAATGCAAATATAATCTCCCAAATGCACATATTTTTATGTATCTCCAGATCAGACAATAAATTACCCCTATCATCCCATCAATTGTATCTTCACTCACTTCCGATCCTCTAAGACCTATCTGGAACATCCCAGACCCAAGATTTTATAAGTCCTCGCACCTTTACAATATCTTGCTAACCCCGACAGACCCTACTCCCCATACACACCTCATAACTAAATGGTCAGAAGACATCCCAAACATCACATCCACAAACTTGATTCTTTCTAACTATATTCCTATCATGAAAATACTGCACTCTACCTACCTTCAGGAAGTCCACTTTAAAACTATACACCGTTTATATTATGCCCCAGCTCAAACAAAACACATGAATAGGGAGGCAACGGGTGAATGCCACAAGTGCGGGATATCAAATGCCAAATTTTATCACTGCTTCTGGTCGTGCAACAAGATACTCAGGTTCTGGAGAAAGGTTTTGAATATGTTAAAGAGTATTACAGATATAGAATTCACTCCAGACCCAGCGGCTTGTCTATGCTTGAACTTCCAAAACTGGAACTTAGGTCCCAGACCTAACCAAATCTCACCATTACTCTATACTGTACTGACTATGGCAAAAAAGGTGATACTCATCCATTGGATCCAATCCTCAACCCCAACCATTGCTGAACTCAAGGACAAACTATTCCAGCTCCTACTATATGATATCCGCACAGTGTCTCTAGATACAACATACTGTATCCTCAAACTAAACTATTCCAGAAATGGAACATATATGTCGAATAACTAGATCAAGCCCTCAGATCACAGATATCCTTTCCAGATTCCTCCACCTCATTGCTTAACTATAAATATTAAAAACTTCTAATAAATAAACAAACCCACGTTGAACCTTAATATCTTAAAATATTCTGCTATATCAATAGTATATAAACTTGTATCAGTAAAACTAAGTCCTCCTGGGAAGACTTTAGCAGACCTGAGACGAAAAGCTGTTTACGAAATGCTGACCCCAACAGATTTATCCCAACACTAAGCCCCTACAGTCCCCCCCCCCCCCCCCCCAACCCTATTCCTACACCCAAATACCTTTCTAATCCTCTGATACACCAAAAGTGCCTGGAAACTTATAGTCTAAGGTTAACACATCCCCATGCAATCTTCCCCTTACCCCTCTGTCTTGTCTTGTCAGATGTTCCATTCGTTTATATCCATAAGATACTAGATACATATCTAAGATACACGAATAGTATTGTTTCAAGGAATGAATGTTAACGAAATATCTCATAATGTTTTAGAGGTTTAATATTATGTTCCACATTGTTCATGTTTCCGGAACCCATTACACCCTCCAGACCACTCCTAAATTACATGTATAGAGGTGGAGGTCTTGCCTTGTTTCTTTTCTATTCAAAATGTAGACACTGAACACCTTCCTACTTGTAACTCCACTAAGATTATATCCTTGTTGTATTATATTTTGTATTCATTGGAAAAACAATAAAATTGTTGAAACCAAAAATTTGGAATCACAAGCAGAGCATTATCCTATATCATGGCTCTACACTCAAACCCCTCGGCCAGAGTGTTCATAAATGGGGTTTTATTCCCAGCGTTCTCTATATCCAATGGAACCCGCCAGGGGTGTCCCCTATTCCCCTTGATTTTTGCATTGGCAATTGAACCCCTAGCCGAAACTATTCGATCCCACCCTGAAATCACTGGCACACTGCTAGGGACTCCTTATAATATTTGTCTCTTCGCGGACGATGTTTCATTAACCTTAACTAACCCATCCTCCTCATTACCTCCACTTCATGAAGTACTAAATGACTACTCAAAAGTCTCATACTATAAATTAAACAGTACTAAGACAGAGGCCCTACCTATCAATTATACCCCAGGGCTCCTTAAACTGCATAAATAATTATATTCCTATATCTGATAGAATAGAAGTCTCAAATATCTGGGGGTCACATTCCCTCGCATTCATCTGACTTAATCTCCTGTAATTACCCCCCTCTCCTAGCTAAAATCTCTCTTTTGATGTCTGACTGGATGCTTAACTCAGTCTCTTGGATGGGTCCAATTGCAGCCTTGAAAATGGTTATCCTCTCTAAAACCTGTTTAGGACCATTGCTGTATTAGTCCCCAACTCCCTGTTATGTAAATTTCGCTCCCTTTGTCTCAAATACATTTGGAAGGGGAAAAAACCCAGACTATCATACAACATATTGTCTTTATCAAAACTCGATGGAGGTCTGGCGCTACCGGACCTACAATTTTATCAACACGCCAGCCTGCTTTCCCAAGTAGGAGAATGGTTCGTAGAAAAAGATCCTACGCCTTGGGTCCTGCTAGAACGTAGCCTGGTAGGTCCTTTCCCCTTAACCGATGTGTTGTGGCTTCCGCCAGGAGTGAAGATACCCCCAATGTTTCAATCACCAGCAATTGCGGCAACACGCAAAGCATGGTTAGCGCTTATCTCAAGTTCGGGGGACATCCATCTTCCTTCTGTTAACTTTTCCTTACAAGGCTTATCCCAATTCATTCCTAATCTGAATTTCATTACTTGGATAATGAAAAATGTCATATCTTTGAAAGAAGTTACATCTGATGGCTTGTTGATGTCCTACACTCAGCTCAGATAACAATACTCCCTACCCCACAGAGACTTCTATAAATTTTTACAGTTGAGACACTGGCTATATAGCATAACACCCCACCCCCCCCAATAAGGTATACGCTTTACCCCAATTATATCCTCAACAAACTAATGACCTGTGACAGCAAGGGAAATATAACGTGGTGGTATACATTGTTGGTCCTAAATGGGAATGAGAACTGGCATGTTCCATATCAGAAAACGAGTGGAGTGTGGTGTTTCGGACATGCTTTAGTCTGTCCAGATGCATATCCCACCCGGAACACTTTTATAAGCTCCTGCATAGACTATACCTGACTCCAGTGCGACTCCACACCATATGGCCCTCTTCTCCCAACCTATGTTGGCGTAATTGTGGACATACAGGTACCCTTCTCCACATATTCTGCTCCTGCCCTGCTCTGTCTGGTCTATGGTCCTCAGTGTTCAGGACCATCTCTAAAATAACGGACTCCCCAATAGCACCAAACCCCTTATTAGCCTTATTTCATATTTATCGTGGACACAGGCCCACCAATGATAGGTACGTGATGGGCCATATCTTAATAACCACAAAGCTCCTTATCGCACGACATTGGCGCACACCCTATATCAACACAATAGAAATGGTTGAATCAAATGTACAACTTCACTGTGAGTTTGAAATTATTCCTCATCCGTCTCTAACCCAATGATAAAATGGTTCCAATGGTCAGAATATTGGTGTTCCCGAACTCATACTCACCTCCCAGGGTCTCAATCAACAATAGCAGCTGCTGACTTGTACAACTACTTTGGAAGCGGAAGTACTAGTTTTCAGTGATTACCCCAGTACCCACGACAACCCTCGGTAGCTAGATGAAGCCCCCTCCCCCCCCTCCCCATGTAACAGTTCATATAATATGTTAGTTACGTCATGACCTCAGTGTATATTTTATATTTTAGGCTATTGACTGCAAATAAGTGGTGTACCCCCGCCCCCCCTTTTTATTTTTCTCTTCTGTACCCATCCCCACCCCATCCTTATTTGTTTGAAATGTAAAAATGTCTTTAAATTGTTGTCATAAACGTTTATATGTTGCTTTGAAATATTCAATAAAAATTTAATTTGAAAAAATATATATATATAAGTAATATTCATTATTCTTTCGTTATATAAATCTGCAGCACCCGACAATTAGGGGAAATAAGTACAATAATGGCACCAAAAATTATTATCATAAAACATCCAGACAGTTAGGGGCTTTTCTTACATAAAATATGGTTATATTATAGAGACAGTAGGTAGCAGGACATACAGCAACTGATGATGTCACAAAGCTGCATTGTGATGTCATAAGGGCTGCTGGCTCAGGGTCTCATCAGCATAAATTCCATTAGTGTATCTTCAACTGTTACAGTGTGAAGCTGCTCTTTTTAGTCCTTGGCGAATTTGTTTCAATTGTTCATAAAATATGATGTCAAATAAGAGAAAGCGACCAAAGAACAACGGGTCTGCTTCAAAGGAGATTGTGGTTCCTAGCAAGAGGAATAAGGAGGAAGATGTATGTGAGGGGAGAGGTGAGCTCTCCAAAATCAGAATGATAGGAGACATTCAGGTGAGAGAGGAGCGGTCTAAGAGCGTGTCCTCTAAAATACCATCAGACCGGACAGGGGATAGCAAAAAGACCAGCATAGAGGTTTCTGGACAGAGAGGCATAAAAAGATCACATGCAAGCGAGGAAACAAGCAACAAAAAGTTGAGGTCAGCAGATGCAAGTGAGATACCCCCAGATAGCCCCGCAGAGACCACGGACCATCTGGCCAAGTTGACCTTCCACAGAATGCTTGGAGAAGGCGGTTTCGGGAAGGTGTTCCTAGCTTCCCATTCCATCAGCAAACAGCGTCTGGCAGTGAAAGTAGTAAAAAAGAATAAGGTAGCGGCCAACATTAGGAAAAACTCCATGTGTGTAGAGAAAGAGGTGATGAAAATAACTGGGGAGAGTGTGTTCTTCCCGCACACATATGCCGCGTTCCACACACCAGACCATGTCATCTTTGCAATGGAATACCTGCGCGGGGGAGACCTCGCTGATTTATTAGACAGCAGAGCCCCATTTGATGTTCCAACTATCAGACTTTTAGCAGCAGAAATACTCAGTGGGCTAGAGTTCCTGCACACAAGGGGCATTATCCACAGGGACATTAAACCTGAAAATATACTTCTGGATGCAGCTGGCCATGTGAAAATCGCAGATTTTGGCCTCTCAGCATTGAATGTCCATGGTGACGAGAAAATCAAAGGATTTGCCGGGACTCTGAATTACATGGCCCCAGAGGTTCTCTGTAACATCCCATATGACCGCATGGCAGACCTCTTTTCATTTGGGGTAGTATTATATGAAATGGTTACAGGACTGTACCCTTTTTATGACGTCGATGAGCCTGACAAGCTTGCGCAGTCCATCCTATATGATACTCCACGGTATTCCAGCAGCCTTCATCCAGAGATTCGGGACCTCCTTAAAAGACTCTTATGCAAAGACCAAGATGAAAGGAGGGAACTCTGTTCGGACATCAGATGTCATCCGTTCTTCAGACCCTTAAACAGGAAGCAACTAGAAGCTGGCAAGATAACACCCCCATTTACTATGCATTGTACAACAGATACACTGGGTGATCCTATGCCAGTGGATGACCTGCTCTCAACTACAGACTCTGCATTATCTGAAGAGGAGGAGCGCCTGTTCATTGGATTCAACTTTACCAGTGACAGCTGAAAACAATGAGCGCACCACCAGCGGCTGACTCCAAGCAGTAGCACCACCAGCTACCTCCTCCTGGCAGAAGCATCACCTGCTGTCTTATAGCTCCCGGAAAAAGCATCACCTGCTGTCTCATAGCTCCCGGCAGAAGCATCACCTGCTGTCTCATAACTCCAGGCAGAAGCATCACCTGCTGTCTCATAGCTCCAGGCAGAAGCATCACCTGCTGTCTCATAGCTCCAGGCAGAAGCATCACCTGCTGCCTAACACCAATGTAATGGAGTACGGAGCATATCTGATTAGGGTTGGTAGGGTAGGGACTTGCAGAAAATTGGGGTCCCTTGACGTGGGCTGCAAGCTTAAATGTTTTGATCAAAATATAACAAGACCCCCTTTATTTTATTTGCTACATGCACACAGATGTGCAATATATTATAGTCCGCACCGACAGGGCCGGCGCCACCACTAGGCAAGTCTAGGCATTTGCCTAGGGCGCCGGCCACTGGAGGGCGGCATTTCGCCCCCCATGCCACGGGGTACCTGTTGTGCCATCTGGGGAGGAAGGGGTGTCTATTCCGGGATCTGACAGGAGCCTGCGCGGGTACATGTCCTGCGACGCTTTGTGTATAAACCTGGCGGCGGCGGCGGGGGTCCCTGCAGTGAATAATAAATGACTAGCTCTATCCGGATTCCGGCAGCGCGGGAAGCGCTTCTATTTTGAAAACACTTGCCGCACGCTGATTCAGCCAATCGGCGTGCGGCAAGTGTTTTCAAAATAGAAGCGCTTCCCGCGCCGCCGGAATCCGGATAGAGCTAGTCATTTGTTATTCACTGCAGGGACCCCCGCCGCCGCCAGGTTTATACACAAAGCGTCGCAGGACAGGTACCCGCGCAGGCTCCTGTCAGATCCCAGAATAGACACCCCTTCCTCCCCAGACAGCACAACAGGTACCCCCCCCCCCCCCACACACACACACCATGGCACCGGGGCGCCCCTACCCCGACTCGCCTTGCACCGGCCCTGCGCACCGATAGCTAAATTGACTCACCAGCCCTGTATACATGTTCTCCTCTGTAACTGGGAGAGGAGTACATGGAATGGGGTGCTGACCATATACGCTAGGTTAAGGACTTGCAGAAAGTTGGGGTCCACTTGACGTGGGTTTCATGCCTAAATATTTTGATCAAAATATGACAAAATCCCCAATATTGTATTTGTTTCATACACATAGTTTTGCAGGATATTATTGTTGGCATGACAGCAAATGTCTTTCTACCTTTTCGGAGGATATTGCATTTGGCCATAGGTGTAACAATAGAATTTCTAATTAGGATATAATGTTATTGCTCGTATTACAATAAGTAATGATGACCTGAGAGCTGGGCGCAGAGCAAAAACAAACAAACTTTGCAGCTTGGCAAACCAGGTCCAAATTCAGATGTTGTCCTGTTTTTTCCACTGCGCAGGCGCATTTGCAGCAATGCACATGTGTGGGTCCCGGTTGCGAGCGCCATCAGCAAATTTCTCTGTTTGCAAGGCCTGAGTGACAGGGGGTGGGCGTGTCGGGCTGGTTCCCAGTGTTTCATGGGCGTGCTCACAAAAAAACAGTAGGTGCACCCAATGAAATGCTGGGAGTTATTTATATACCCATTTGGCCTCCATCTGTAAGACAACACCTATGCCAACATCACTGGCGTAAGTTCGTTCCAGTTGCCCGGAGGCAAGATATATATTGGTGCCCCCCCCCCCCCCCCCCACACACACACACGCAACCCTATATAACCTTATATAAAATATATGTTTCTGTTCAGAAATTTAGATAGATAAATAATACATATATATATTTCAGAACTCAAAATCAAACACAGAATGAAATATCCTTGGCTTTTAAATAACTTATTTAAACTTGCAGAGGGAGGAGAGGTGCCCCCTTGGGAGAAAGAGCCCGGCGGCAGATGACTCCATTGCCTCCCAGAGTTCTGCCTCTGGCCAACATATACAGAGTTATTTCTAAAGATTTATCATAGGGCTTACTTATCTCCAAATAGGAGGAAGAAGATTGGGTTATCCAATGACAGTAAATGCCTGAAGTGTGGTTTGGGTGGAGCAAATTTGGTCAATTGCCTTTGGAGCTGTCCAGAGGTTCTCTACTTTTGGAAGAATGTAGAAAGGTTTATTAGAACATATACACAGAGCGACTTCCAAATAACAGCACAATGGGCCATTTTAAGCATATAATCTTATGATAGGGCTAGAAGGGCTAAGGATAAAGTGAGGTTGGCCATATCCGCAGCGGCGAAGAAAACTATTTTGCAGATGTGGATTCAGCCACTGCCCCCCGTCTATGAAACGGTTTTTGGAGAAACTGTATAATATATTTTTGATGGACTGGGTAGAGGCTCCCTCACAAAAAGAGAAAAATCAGGATAAATTTCTTGAGAGCTGGGGAGATTTTATACAAACTCTTTCTCCCCAAGTCCAAGAAAAAATTAAGATCTGTTTCTCCCTTGTGGAATGGAAGCAAAGTAGGAGGGATTAGTGCAGAGGTTCCCAAACTTTTTCGGTCCATGGCACCCTTTGGGTCTCCATAACTTTTTCAAGGCACCCTTAAGCCAAAATCAATTATTATGAGTAACCAGGAGGCCTGGTCAAAAATTTCATGAATAAAATACGATCAATTTTATAGCGAGGTTAATGGTTTGTAGGAAGATGAAAGAAGAACCGGTTCGTTGTTATTTTGAGTAGCCAAGCAAATATGATCATTTTAAGGGGCGGGGCCTACACACGGGGAAATGCTAGATTGCTCAGTACACAGCAATGTGTCAGTGCTGTGTGCTGAGCAATCTGCCAGGGCCAGTGTTCTCTGGTGAGACTGATTAATATCCAGCATGGTGGATATTAATTGCCGGGCAATAGCGACTAGCAGGGCCATGCCTCACTATTGCTATGGCCCCTACACACGTAGCGATGTCCCAACCCTTGCATCTCTCTATCCCTACCCCTGTACCTCTTCATCCCTTTGTCACTGCTGCATCTCTCTGTCTCCCGTCATCCTTACACCTCTGTCCCCCCCATCACAGCTACACCTCACTGTTGCCCATAATATTAAAATATAAAGCATAAACCTGCATATTTTCTATCCTAGACAGCAGGTGGGCAGCAGTCAATGGTCAAACGTGCGGGCGGCAAGGCGATGGCCATGGCGGGAGGCAGGATCCTGTCTCCTTCCCTGCAGTCTCCAGGTTCACATATCGCAGATGCCAGCCGTGGCTCTGCAGCACTGCGTCTGTGATCACTGACAGTGGCAGCGTGCGGAAAAGACTGCTGACAGATTTCATCTGCGGATGGAGCGGGGCCCCATCAGAGAGGGGGGCCTAGGGTTGCTGACCCTTAGAGCCCCCCGTAGCTCCCTACTACTATGCAACAGTTTCCCCCTGTCAGGAGGACACTTGTTTGCTGTTCACACTCTCACAGCCACCACTGTCTGAGCCCAAGCACGGTAAGCACCATAAATCACCTGGTGAACCGTCCCCCGCTGCGGCAGGCTGATTACTATGACAGGTCACTGACTGGACTCATCCCACAGTCCGCACCTCCAGCCCAGCGCTCACCCCCAGTCCCTGTTCCCCTCGCGGCACTTACACCTTGCACCTCCAGCCCGGCGCTTATTCCCAGTCCCCGCCTCCCTCTCTGTGCGCACTCCCTGCACCCGCCCCCGGTGCTCACTCCCGCACTTGTCCTCCGCTAGTTTCACATGAGGCTGCCTGCCTCTAGACAGGGACACTGGCGCCGCGGCACCCCTGTCACGGTGCTGCGGCACCCCAGGGAGCCGCGGCGCACAGTTTGGGAACCACTGGATTAGTGGAAAGATATCTCGCCATGCCCTGTCTTTAGGGATATAATTATGCTTAGTTTCAATTTGTAATTTTGTTTTTGTTTAGATATCAAGGCCCCTAACAGAATATTCTAAGGAGTCAGACTGATGAGTGTGTATTGATAATTATTGTTGAGATGGTTCTCTGATGGCTTTCTCATGATGAATTTAAAGGTGAATATGTCTGCCTATTTCTAAATATATTGTCTTTTTATATAACGTGTTTATGCATATAAAATATTATAAAAAAAAAAATGCTGGGAGTGGCCGGCAAAACGCAGGCGTGTTTCTGACTGCTAAGGGCGGGCACCTGACTATCTTATGTATTCCCATGTGTATAACTATTAACCCAGTGGCGTAACTAAGTTTTGGGCGCCCCCCCGCCGTTAGGGGGGGGCGCGCCGCTGCCCCGCTAAGCACCCCCAATCCCCGCCGCCCATGCAAACCCCCCCCCCCCAATCCCCCGCAGACTTACCTATCTCGCTGGTCCCGGCGGCTCCGTTCTTCTTCTGCTGAGGACCACCACAAAATGGCCGCCCCCATACAGCAGACAGTTTCAGAATTGGGGTGGGGGGTGTAACTAAAGCACCGCAGCCCCCGGCGCCCCCACATGCACAGCGCCCCCCCGCGGTGGCTGCGGTGCTATAGTTACGCCGCTGTATTACCCCCTCATCCTATGTATGATGAAGGCTATCCATCAAACATTTGGCACTTCCAAGAAAAAGGAATGTAGATGTGTTTAACATTATTAACCTTCAGTGGCTTGAAAAAAACAAAACACCCCATAGGAGGGTGACTTTTCAAATTCCACGGGTGCCAGGGGGGAAATACAGGGAGGGATTGCCCGGGTGGGTGGGCTTATGTGTGTCATGCATTAGGCTGATACACCAGAACAACTGTTACATGTGTATCTACAATTTGTATAAATGTCATTTTAAAGTTCTACTATTTTTCTTTTTATGGAACCCAAAAAGAGGCATCTGATTGTAATAGCTCCATCATGGTGCCAACACTGACCGGTTGCTAGGCAGAAGTGTGCATAGCAACATAGGCTGAGAGAGCTCTCGGCCAATCAGAGGCCTCACATTCAGGTGACCACCGATTGGCTTAGAGGGCCACCCGGTTTTAAAAATGTTTTATTTTTTTTCAAATTGTGCCGCCTGCTCCACTACACCAACGCTCACCAGCCCTCCTGCCGCCCGCCTCACTGATTATCGCTGCCGCAGATCACATTGCGAGCGATCGCATGTGGTTAAAAACCCCATGCGATCACACATGCAATGCGATATTATTTGCAGCACATATCTATCAATGTGACACCGACAGGCGGGGCCCCGCCAGGGGGGAAAGCGGCCAGGTCTGGACCGGCCCACTGGAAAATGCCCCGGTTTCCCACAGGGCGAATCCGCCCCTGGCCCCGCATCACGCCGGGTGACACATGCGATTCCCTGCGATCCATGAGATTTGTCGCAGTGATTTATTGAAATTGCATGAATCGCATGCCATATCTCACATGTGTATGGGCAACATTAGTTGCGATGCAACGAAACCATCTAATGAGACTGCATTAATACTGTGACTCGTACATCTGTGTATCGCTGTCTGCGGTGGGGATAAGGAGCACATTAATTTAGAAAGTCAATATACTACACGACTCACCTGCCCCAGGCATCTCGCGCATTGAGGCTAGGTGTAATAGGACAGTATAGTGTATCTCCTGCCACCATTAATAGCCAAGGATATTATCGGCTGAACAGTTCCATGGTGGCAGTCATCAGGAACTCACCTCGGGGGACAGCCGAGAAGCCAGACCCTGACTTTTCCACTCTGCTTCCCACTCTTGCACAGCACTGAGGACTGACGCGTTTCGCTCCAGTAAAGATGCGGCCAGGATGTGGGTGTGAGGCAGCTGTGCGCTAACAAAAGGCAGGTATCGCTCCCAGTACTCTCTCCTTTCTGTAGACAGTGGAACAACAAGTCAGGGAAGGCTTACGCCACGACCAAACCATGCCGAGCCCAGAACCAGTAATATATACATATATCTTACCCACAGGGACGGACTTCAATCTCCAACTAGGGACAGGGGCTGCGCATGGAACCGATGCAACCAGCAAACACTCCTGAAAGGAAACACACCTTATGCAGCATTCTACAGAGTATAACCCACGTACACGCCTAACATTGACCCAGGACACTAAACACAGGGTTGGAGCCAGGTTTTAGGTTACTCACATAGTTCACACTGACGGATGGACCTGGGTTATAGGTGTGACCTGGGTCAAGCTTTCACATCAAATGCTATAAGGCCAGACCCATGTATTACCGTGGTAGCGACCAGGCTCGAGGCCCCAGCAATTTGGACCCTGGGGACTTCCAGCAATATCCTGGGCTTTTCGCTCAGCGTGAGATAGGTAGTGCAGGATCTTGGGCCTAATTCAGCACAAGTTGTAGTGCGAGGAATTGCAAAAGTACAACTCCTTCCACTAGCATTCAGGGAGCCGCCTAGAACAGGGCAATGCCACCCTGCATGCCGGTTTCCCCCACCCCACACCACCCCCACTGCAAAGTGCTTGCATCGCAAGGGTAGTCCCCTGTCAACGCAGCCTAGCTGCGAAGGCAGTCAGCGGGCCGCCATTTTCCCATGTGACACTGTCAAGACCGTTCCATTTCCAACATCGCATTGAAGCCCCCACAAACCAATTGTTATGCCTACAGAATGACCTATTTCATGCGTCAACCCATTGCTTGAAGACCTAGTGACCGCATCCCATATAAGTTAGCGCTAGTGCGACAGGAAAGCAGCTATGTGAAGACAAATACAGCTTGGAACCGACCAATTCAGAGGTTTATAATAAACAGGTGCTCAGAACAGCTAATGACATCAGCTTAAAAAGCGTCAAAGCTCTAGTGATCAGTCTGCGGTCTCCTAGGTAACATGATTTGCATGCAGACGTGGACTTTTCAAAATAGCGTGATCTGAAAATTCGCAGCATCTGCACAATTCTCTGACAATGAGATTACAGGATAGGAAGTCTTCTGAGCAGAAGGGAAATGAATAGAGGAGTGCTGTGAATCCTGTATAAGCAGCTGTGATAATTATCATGGTCATCAGAGATCTTCTCTGCCCCAAACCTTGTGCTCATGTATTATAAGGAGTAACGCACCCTCATACTGCTGATCTAGAACGCTATCAGAAGTCACCTAGGTTCTCCCTGACCTGTATGAAAGCACTTGGCTGTCACAGAACGCCTTACTTCTAATATCCTTATATGTCACAGTATGTAGGGAACTATCTCTTATCTTATCCCTTAAGACAGAACTTCAGATAAGTGCTTTATTTTGACTGTAATCAAGGAATAATAGTGTAACACAACTAGTCCGCATGTGTTTCGCATAGCACTACTGTGTACTACAGTTAACGGGAACACACACTTGAGATCTTTGAGCAGCCAGCGTTCTACATGATGGCAGCAGCCACGGAAGGGACAGTTGCTGCTTTATTTTGGTTGCAATCTCTCTCTGTAGGACCACTGATTTACCTGCAGGCAAAATGAACAGAACTCTGTGTCAATGTCCTTCTTACACATGTCTCTCTGTTTTACTGGAGTTTACAGTATGTTAATTAAGTTACACCATTTGCTTTACCAGTGATCACACTGAACAATGGGGCCGATTCTGGTTCACACGCAGTGAACCAAGTTTGGGCTCTGCCCTGATGGTTGGAGTTTGTGCAAACCCCGACTGTGAAAAGGATTTACAGTGTCACCGGCCCATTCGCAGCAGGGAGGGAGGGAAAGGGGTGGACGGGGACAGTGGCGGAGTTGGGACATGGGAACGCCCAGTATTTCATGGGCATCCCCATGAAAATGTTGGGCGTTCCAATGGGTACATAGGTAAGCCGATGCTTGCCAGGGGCGAGCAGCTGACCTCACATGACGTCAGCCGAACAACCCCGTCTCCGATAACTTATATTTGCGAAGGCAGGGGGCATCATGCTCTGGTCGCCCACCATCTAATGATTTCTCTGCTGTGGGCACATGCAAGAGGAAGTGTCTTCGTAACATATCCCCTTGCATGGATTCAGTGCCAGATTAAGGTCTAAATGGGCCTGGAGCTGAAAATTATCAATGGCCTATTATGCGCAATAATAGGGGTAGTGGCCAGCACATTATAATTTGGTGGGCGTGACCAGTGTTCTGGTTGGGTGGTCTGCTCATGGGTGTGTCTCTATTTGTGTAAATACTTTCAACTAATTATATACAGATGGAGCGGGCCTCGCTCTTGCAGGGGATGGCGGAAGATTCGCCATCTGCCATCGCCTCCATCTGTTCTGCGAAAGGGGACGCGCGTGTCCCCTTCCGACGGCACCTCCCAGCTTTCCCACCTAACCCTGTCCATCTCCCTGGAGCGGAGACGGACAGGGATCCCGCTGCCCGGAAACTGAGACGCGCGTGCTTGTGAGATGCACGCGTGTCTCAGTCAGATAGTCATATGGAGCGGATCGCCAGCAGAGACAATCTGGCGATTCGCCAGCAAGAGGGAGGCTAGCTCCATCTGTATGCCTGGAAAAGGCAGGGGGCTGGCATAGGAAAAATGGCACAGAAAAGAGGGAAAATAGAAGCTGTACATATACTTACAGGGTGCCCTTCAAAGGTGCACCCGCAGAACGCCAATGTCCTAAGATGCTTGCGGGTTGACGCAGCACTCCAGTCATAAAAAAATACTGAAAGACAAAACTTGGTAGACAATATTTCAGCACCTTTTATGTGGTCACCTAAGTTTACCACACCATATACCCCTTATACAAAACATGCAACACAGTAGTAACCCCCTTATACTGTACTTGCCTCTTACACATTATGCCACATGGAATGAGACAAAATACACACAATGGCACATGGATTAAGGCAAAATTCACATTTTGCTACATGGATTGAGCCAAAATACACACTATACCAAATGGATTGAGCAAAAATCCACAATATGCTTCATAAAAATTTACACCATAATGCCCATTACATGTTAAGCCACACACCGTAATGTCCATTACGTATTATGCCAAACACCATAATGACTGTTAAAAATTATTCTACATAAGTGCTGCTTACCTACATGCTCATGTAAGGTAGGACTAGGTGTGTGGACCCAGTTGCCATGATTTCACAGTTCTGCTGGCCTCCTGCAGGCTAAGGCTTCACCAATAACAGCCACGTTTGTAGGGTTGAATTAGGTCCAGCCCCAGATGGTGCCGCTTGGTCTTGAGTGGGACAAGGTGGCCCGCAGGAAGTGGGACACACGGCAAGGTGGGGTGAGATGGCGTACACACCCAGCCTACCAATGCGTGGATAAAGTAACCCCACAGGTGCAACAATGCACTAAGGTGGTATATACACAACAAACCCCTTCACTACTTCGCGCAGGGAAGGAATGACCCCTAGAGGGCAAACCAGACCCCCAGTGCGAGCTGCTGCAACAATGCAGAGATGGTACAGTACAATTTTAATAAAAGAAAAGCTGCAGGCAGAACCCCTGACTTATCTGGGATTGTCACAAACCTGACTTGATTCACATTTATTTCCTGATGCTGGCCTGGTTCCTAGCTGCTGCTGTTGCAGCTGCTTTCCATTCCTCAGTGATTAACTCCAATGAAGCTTCCTGAGTTCTGCACTAGTCACATGTTCCAGGTACTCAAGGTATAATTCTTAGTTCTGGCTGCTGCTGCTGCTGCAGCTGCAGACAATTAGCAATCACCTGGAGGAATATAAGCCAGCTTCCCAGAGTCCTCCTTGCCTTGAACAACTGTTCATTCTGCTTCCTGAGTGGTTACCCCAGAGACAGAGAGTTCCAAGGCTCCTGGTTATCCAGTCTCCAGTGATCACATCTCCAAGTGTCCTGCTGCTTCTGCTGCTACTTACCTGGTTCCGGTCATCTCCAGAGACTCCTGCTAATTCCATCCTGCGGTTGAGTGAGCAAGCTATTCCCTGCAGAGGATACCACTGGCACTGGCTAGCAATCTCCACTAGCTCTCAGGCTAGACCCCTTGGCTCCCAGGCCAAACTACCTTCAAAACCTATCAGTGACTTTCTTCCATCTCAGTCCTGATCTGCCGACAGGCACTGTCTACCTCAGTCGACACTCAGCTTCTGCCGTCTATTCCTGACTAACAACATCTGCGTCATCCCTGACGTCCATCAGTTGCAGCATCTGAGTATTGTCACGTTATCATCTATTGTCGACATTGTGTCAACTGTTTCCCAAAGGGCCTCCAGAGACTCTGTGCTTCCGTCATCTCCTGGTGACTAACAACATCCGTGTCATCTCCGACGTCCACCAGTTGCCGCATTCAAGCATTGTCACACCTACATCTGTTGTCGACATCCTGTGTCAACTGTTTTCCCAAGTGTCTCCAGAGGTTCTGTCACTCTCTCCAGGTTATCTACATCATGTACTGACGACGCCCAGGTCATCACCACTGGCTCCCAGGCCATCCCGCAGCTCCCAGGCTGCGAACTGTCATCACCGGCTTCCAGGCCGTCTCGCAGCTTCCAGGCTGCCAACTACAACTCCGGCTCCCAGGCCATCCCGCAGCTCCCAGGCTGCCAACTGTCATCTCCGGCTCCCAGGCCGTCTCGCAGCTTCCAGGCTGCCAACTACAACTCCAGCTCCCAGGCCATCCCGCAGCTCCCAGGCTGCCAACTGTCATCTCCGGCTCCCAGGCCGTCTCGCAGCTTCCAGGCTGCCAACTACAACTCCAGCTCCCAGGCCATCCCGCAGCTCCCAGGCTGCCAACTGTCATCTCTGGCTCCCAGGCTGTCTCACAGCTTCCAGGCTGTCAACTATCTTCCCTGGATCTCAGGCCGTCTCCAAAGACATTTCCTCATTTCTCCAGTGTCCTCACTCCCAGCCCGCGTCCAGAGGACCAGGACAGGGGGCCGCGACCTGCTTGCCAGACGCAGCCAAGCCCATAGTTCCTTGCGGGACTCCCTGGTGAACACCGCTGGTAAGTTAGACTCCGCGCCCCTGCTTCTGGTCTCCGCCAACCCTCTGGTTCGCTCTGCTCGGGTTCCCAGTGTATGTCAGATATAAAGTCTCTTGCTCAAATCTACTCCCAGAGTTCCTCCTGTGTCAGCGAGGCTCCCAAGACTCCAGGCTTCCCAGTCTCATCTGAGAATCCATCCAGTTGCTATACCTGTGCCTCCAGTCGTCTCCCATCTGACTGTCGACATCCTACGTCGACAACTCCCGCAGCTTCCAGACTGTTCACTGTCAGTAGCCAACACTGAGTTACTGTGCCCTGCTTTCCCTGTGTAGGTCATACCAAACCTTCTATATCCTGCTACCCAGCGCCCTCCACTGGCCCACCACGGTCACAGCCGAGTACACAAGAACCCTCGGTGCTGACAGATTGTTCAAGGCTGATGTACTTGGCTCACGACCCAAGTGTGGGACCAGCGGCTCTTCCAGATGTCTCCGGCTGTATGAAGATCCAAGAAGCCACTCAGCAAGGGATAATGAAGAGTCTCCAGGGAGTATCCACCCGATTGGATACTATACAGCAGTCGTTGGCACCTCTTGCGTCGACTGCCAAAAAATTTTTTGCGTCACCTATTGCCACTTCTAGTTTGGATGATCTCCAGCAATTTCTGGGTACTTCTAGTCCATATTCCAATTCAACACCGGTTGTTCCAGTATCCTGTCCCCGGTCCCCTATGGATTGTCCACGGATTTCCCAGTCCCCTTGTCCAAGGGATTCTGAGCCTCTGAGCGTTCTTCATAGATTGTTGGAACAGCTACAAAGTCTTCTGTCCACTATAATTCTGCTAATACCAGAGATTCTTCAGAGTACACAAGTTACCGCAAGAAGTTCCGTGCGAACCACTGCTACGAAACAATCTCCTGTTACAAACTCTCTTAGAAATAATCTATTCTCTCCCATGCAGTGTGAAGACAAAGTCAGGAGGTCCTCGCATTCCAAATGCTCGGAAGCTGAACGTCAGCGTCGCAGACAGCTCCACCTATGCTTCTATTGTGGTAGTGCTAGTCACCTTATTAGAGACTGTAACCTCTGTACATCCAGGAGGGGTGACAAGTCCCAATACCGCACTGCTCTTTTGCATAATACTTCTGAAACATCTGCTCCCGCCATCTCTGCCTCAGTCACGCATATTCCTAGTTCCAAGTCTGAGAACCAGAAGAGGATGTACAAGTCTCGCGTCACTCAAAGGGTCTCCGATTCCTTAGTCCCAAATAAAACATCTGTGTCCGTAGCCTCGGATGAGGTACCTGATCCTGTAGCTTGTGCTGGGACATCTGTAGCTACAGTCCAAGGAAGTGTTTTGAAAATATCAGCCTCCAGCGAGGCATCTGATGCTCTGACCCCAGAAGAGGTTTCTGTTTCTCCAGTTCCAGAAATGGCACCCAAGCCATTTACTCCAGGTCAGCCTTCTTCCTGTGCTATTATGTCTACACCCTGTGTAGTCCAGGTCCAAGACGGACCATCTGTATACCCGGATTCTGTCCGTTCCGGGTCCAGCCCGGACTCCGCCTTTCCCAGTGTCGAACTTCAGTCTGATTCTCTTAGTAATGGTCTTCCCAATAACCTCCCGGCATTTCTAAAAACAGTTCAAAGAGAATTCCCTCCAAAACCAGCTCCTTTGGGACCTTTGAAAGGTTCCACCAGGGTCACCAAGAGCTTATCCACTACTGCACCATCACTTTCCGAACAAGATCAAGTTATATTGAATCAAGACATTTCTCAATTAAAAAATTGGAATGCCTCCACGGTATATCAGCAGTCTCAAATTTCTGGAGTGTCCAAACTTGAACAAGACCAGACACTACAAGATCCATATATTAACAGTCATCATATCTCCAGAAATAAAGATGTTTCTATACCCCATTCTCCTGACTTAAGGTTGGGTGTAGTTTCACTCTGTTCTTCGACAGGTCCTTTTAGGAATTCTAGCCCCATGGATGTACCAGCTAACATCACTTCGGTCCCTAAAGAGAAGAATACTGATCATTCAGAGTCTGCAATCTGTATTGGGTTTTCTACTTTACATTATTCACATGACTCTCTAACTGATATCTCCAAGAGAAAGGATCATATATGTCCACTAGAATTGGACTCAGATTCCGATTATGACCCAGTTTATGATGAAACTCCCTATCCAGGAGGTTTTATTCTTCCCGACCATGTTTTTCTCCAGGACGATACTCCAATAAATTCAGTTTTTTTTGATGATGGATGGTCCACCTGTTCCGAAGATGAAGACTAAGAAGATATGTGAAAAACTCAGTTTGTGAGTTCTTTAGTTCTCCTGCCAAGTTCATTGGGGTGTCCGGAGTCCACCCTAAAAAGGGGGGGTACTGTCACAAACCTGACTTGATTCACATTTATTTCCTGATGCTGGCCTGGTTCCTAGCTGCTGCTGTTGCAGCTGCTTTCCATTCCTCAGTGATTAACTCCAATGAAGCTTCCTGAGTTCTGCACTAGTCACATGTTCCAGGTACTCAAGGTATAATTCTTAGTTCTGGCTGCTGCTGCTGCTGCAGCTGCAGACAATTAGCAATCACCTGGAGGAATATAAGCCAGCTTCCCAGAGTCCTCCTTGCCTTGAACAACTGTTCATTCTGCTTCCTGAGTGGTTACCCCAGAGACAGAGAGTTCCAAGGCTCCTGGTTATCCAGTCTCCAGTGATCCCATCTCCAAGTGTCCTGCTGCTTCTGCTGCTACTTACCTGGTTCCGGTCATCTCCAGAGACTCCTGCTAATTCCATCCTGCGGTTGAGTGAGCAAGCTATTCCCTGCAGAGGATACCACTGGCACTGGCTAGCAATCTCCACTAGCTCTCAGGCTAGACCCCTTGGCTCCCAGGCCAAACTACCTTCAAAACCTATCAGTGACTTTCTTCCATCTCAGTCCTGATCTGCCGACAGGCACTGTCTACCTCAGTCGACACTCAGCTTCTGCCGTCTATTCCTGACTAACAACATCTGCGTCATCCCTGACGTCCATCAGTTGCAGCATCTGAGTATTGTCACGTTATCATCTATTGTCGACATTGTGTCAACTGTTTCCCAAAGGGCCTCCAGAGACTCTGTGCTTCCGTCATCTCCTGGTGACTAACAACATCCGTGTCATCTCCGACGTCCACCAGTTGCCGCATTCAAGCATTGTCACACCTACATCTGTTGTCGACATCCTGTGTCAACTGTTTTCCCAAGTGTCTCCAGAGGTTCTGTCACTCTCTCCAGGTTATCTACATCATGTACTGACGACGCCCAGGTCATCACCACTGGCTCCCAGGCCATCCCGCAGCTCCCAGGCTGCGAACTGTCATCACCGGCTTCCAGGCCGTCTCGCAGCTTCCAGGCTGCCAACTACAACTCCGGCTCCCAGGCCATCCCGCAGCTCCCAGGCTGCCAACTGTCATCTCCGGCTCCCAGGCCGTCTCGCAGCTTCCAGGCTGCCAACTACAACTCCAGCTCCCAGGCCATCCCGCAGCTCCCAGGCTGCCAACTGTCATCTCCGGCTCCCAGGCCGTCTCGCAGCTTCCAGGCTGCCAACTACAACTCCAGCTCCCAGGCCATCCCGCAGCTCCCAGGCTGCCAACTGTCATCTCTGGCTCCCAGGCTGTCTCACAGCTTCCAGGCTGTCAACTATCTTCCCTGGATCTCAGGCCGTCTCCAAAGACATTTCCTCATTTCTCCAGTGTCCTCACTCCCAGCCCGCGTCCAGAGGACCAGGACAGGGGGCCGCGACCTGCTTGCCAGACGCAGCCAAGCCCATAGTTCCTTGCGGGACTCCCTGGTGAACACCGCTGGTAAGTTAGACTCCGCGCCCCTGCTTCTGGTCTCCGCCAACCCTCTGGTTCGCTCTGCTCGGGTTCCCAGTGTATGTCAGATATAAAGTCTCTTGCTCAAATCTACTCCCAGAGTTCCTCCTGTGTCAGCGAGGCTCCCAAGACTCCAGGCTTCCCAGTCTCATCTGAGAATCCATCCAGTTGCTATACCTGTGCCTCCAGTCGTCTCCCATCTGACTGTCGACATCCTACGTCGACAACTCCCGCAGCTTCCAGACTGTTCACTGTCAGTAGCCAACACTGAGTTACTGTGCCCTGCTTTCCCTGTGTAGGTCATACCAAACCTTCTATATCCTGCTACCCAGCGCCCTCCACTGGCCCACCACGGTCACAGCCAAGTACACAAGAACCCTCGGTGCTGACAGGGATGATGCTATCACAGCAGAAGGAACTCAGGGGACTGCAGCACAGGAATAGGCAGGAAGGAGCACTGATTGGGACCAGGAACACAGACCCTGTAGCACAAGCAAGGCTGGGCACAGGACGCTGGATACAAGGGCTGGGACCGGGCACGCTCTGGAGCAGGAACCAAGACAAACAGAACTGCACTGGGAACTATAACCGGCAGCGTCTGCATGCTGAGAACCTAACTATATAGCCTTGCATGCAGCCACACTCAAGAAGCAGGATATGCATGAAACCCAGGGAGCTGGATCAGCAAAACCCTGATCCAGGGGAAAACATACAAACTGCAAACAGAATATATTAACTGCACATTTACACCGATCCACTAGAGGTAGTTCGTAAAAGCTCATTGCCAGGGGTTCCATGCTCATTGCCATGTGGGTTTACATGCTCATTGCCATGTGGGTTTACATGCTCATTGCCAAGGGGGAATACATGTTCATTGCCCCTTGGCAATGAACATTTAATCCCATGTAGCAGCCGCCGGGCAGAAGTGACAGCCATTGACAGCAGCCTAGTCCCTGCATTTTCTGGTGTGAGGGGGAAAGAAAACCACCCCTCCCTCCCCCTTTTAATAAATTGGCTATATCTTCGGATCCAACTGATCCATTTACATGAGACCAGTATCATATTGAAGAACTTTTGAGTGGCTTCGAATGATTTCGATCCTGTGAAACCATTTGGCTCCAGAGAAATCTGCCCTCAAACAACATGAACAGCCAGAAATTACATTTCAGAAATGAAAAACTGGTTTACCCACAATATCTCTGGAACCAATTAATGGACATGGACCAGCCTGGTATCAGATTGAAGGCCCAGCGATTTGGGTTCAACTGAGATGAACATCGAGCCGGAGGGGGAACTGGCAGCCGTTGGAACTGGGTGAGGGTCGGAATTAGCGGGTCCCATGTTATCCTAGGGGAAACGTTCCAGCTTTGCCATGCAGTATCTTCGGTTCCTGGGGGGCTAGTGATTGGGGCTGGTCTCATTGGATAGCCCTGGCCCTCAACTAAAAAATGGACCTATTTTGAAAGTGGGCCTGGAGCTACAGCTCCATCAGGCCCATTTTTAATCCAGCCCTGGTAATAGGCATCACGGTGTGTGGGGTAATGGGCATTGCAGTGTGTCAAATTGTGGAAATGGCATCATGGTGTGTGGCAAGACGTGTAATGGGCATTGCAGTGTGTGGCAAAATGTGTAATTGGCATCGCGGTGTGTGAAAAAATGTGTAATGGACATCGGTGTGTGGCATAACATGTAATGGGCATCGCAGTTTGTTGCATAATTTGTAATAGGCATTTACTGTGAGTGGCATAACGTGTAAGTGGCATTACGATATGCAAAATCAAGAAAAGAATTGTAACAAAGGTTAAAAAAATATAAGGCGTGTCAAGGGACAGGACTGGAGGCAGGTCAATGGGTGGGATGTGGGTGGATCAAGGGACGGGCCACTGTCCGGTAATCTCTCAACCAAAAGGTGGTAACCCTATATGTTGACCATTTTTAGGTGTCAACCTAGGCATTGTTGACTATAACCCTTGAAATGATGTAAAGTGTTCCCACTTAAAAAAGTCTTCTTTAGTAAATATTATTTTATAATTAATAAAAAAATAAAAAAAATAAATGGAAGAGTCGCTGTAACAGCTGTTTGGTATTACTATAGAGGTGTCAAGGTTATTTTTTGCTAAGCAAAGTAATATTTGTAATGCATACCTCCCAACTTTTTGGATGAGGAAAATGGGGCAGCTGCGTGTGCCCAAAATTAGGAGTGTGGCTTCTCGACAAGGGGGCATGGCCTGCAAATTACATCATCCCCGCATGGCCATGTCTGTTTTCGCCGCTGTGGAGGCCTGACCAGCGGCGCTGTAAGCTGCTGGCCAGCCCCCAGCCTCTCTGCTGCGAGAATAGATTCACCAGATGAGAGAGGGCCTCCCAACTGCCCGCTCCCCCCCCCCCCCCACCGCTGGACAATGTCGGCGCCGGGTGGGATGCAGGAACATCCCCAAAAACCAGTAGGGAGGTATGGTTAATGTATAAAGCCTTCAAAGATGCTTATAGCTTCCAATGAGCTTCTATCATTTTATAGAATGTACTTGATAAATGATATCTAAACTCTAATGGGTAGGTATAGGCAACTTTTCCATCTGTTCGCTTAAGGCACAGGTTCTCAAAGTAGGTCCTCGGGACCCAACACAGTGCATGTTTTGCAGGTCTCCTCACAGAATAAGTGAAATAATTAGTTCCACCTGTGGATCTTTTAAAATGTGTCAGTCAGTAATGAGTGCACCTGGCTTAAGAATATAGTGTTGATTATTGATAGCTCCAACGTTGATGCGATAAGCCAGGCATTGATGGAGAACCATGGGTGAATTTTGTTTTGCAGATGAGCAGTCAGCTGATGCTATTACACCAACTAAACTAATGATAATCAATGGCAACCGTAATCTCCTTTCACCGCTGTGACTATTTACAGTGTTGTAGAGAGCTGGCTGTGGCCGCAATAATTTTTTGGGGGACGTGCCGGTTATCATAGGAGGTTTGGCCAAGCCCAGGCTTGCCTACCCTCCGGGAATTGCCGGGAGGCTCCCAAAAATCATGCCCCCCTCCTCAGCGATGTAGCTAGGTGCCATGGTGCCCGGAGCAAGGTCATATTTTGCTCTCCCCCCCCCCCCCCCCCCCCGGTAATGAATTGGGGGCGTGGCTAACATGTGTTGGCATGTTACATTTGAAATATATGACACTGTGGCAGAATCTGCTGCGCTATATAAGACGCTGTAACGCTGTGCTATATAAGACACTGTAACGGAATCTGCTGCGCTATATAAGACACTGTAACGGAATCTGCTGCGCTATATAAGACGCTGTAACGGAATCTGCTGCGCTATATAAGACGCTGTAACGGAATCTGCTGCGCTATATAAGACGCTGTAACGGAATCTGCTGCGCTATATAAGACGCTGTAACGGAATCTGCTGCGCTATATAAGACGCTGTAACGGAATCTGCTGCGCTATATAAGACGCTGTAACGGAATCTGCTGCTCTATATAAGACGCTGTAACGGACTCTGCTGCTCTATATAAGACGCTGTAACGGAATCTGCTGCTCTATATAAGACGCTGTAACGGAATCTGCTGCGCTATATAAGACACTGTAACGGAATCTGCTGCGCTATATAAGATACTGTAACGGAATCTGCTGCACTATATAAGACACTAACGGAATCTGCTGCGCTATATAAGACGCTGTAACGGAATCTGCTGCGCTATATAAGACACTGTAAAGGAATCTGCTGCGCTATATAAGATACTGTAACAGAATCTGCTGCGCTACATAAGACACATATGAGAGGCACATATGAGAGATTCACCCCCCCCCCCTCCCCCATGATTATTCCCATAATTATTTATCTTTAGTAAAAAACTAAAATCCACCTTGAGAAGAGCAGGGTGGCAGCAGAATCCAGAGAGATCCCTCCCCCCCCCCCCCCCCCACCCCCGGACCCCACCAAACCCCCAGACACCATGATTATTTCCTTAATTCTTTATCTTTATAAAAAAAAAAAAATCTACCTTGAGGAGCACAGCCATTCTGTGTCGAGGCAGGGGACTGGGAGTCTTCCTTATTTTTGCTGCTCAGCGCTGCCCGGGAGCCGGCCCGAGCAGCAGCAGCTTGGTTAGGGACTGGAGCAGGGAATCCCGTGACGTGACCCCATCATTTTCGCGGCGCAGGGGGCAGGCGCCGGACATGGCAGCCAGGGGCAGGCGCCGGACAGGTGAGCAGGTCAGCCAGGGGCAGGCGCCGGACATGGCAGCCAGGGGCTTGCGCCGGACATGGCAGCCGCCGGCGCACGCTGCCCTGCGTGTGTGAAATAAATGATTGCAGGGCAGCAGGACTCCATTTCATTTGCGGAGGGGGGCCGGCGCCCTGCGCCCAAACTGCGCCCGGAGCGTGTGCTCCGGTGGCTCCGCCCTCCCTACGCCTCTGCCCCTCCTGGCCCCCTGGGAAGGTGGGCAATCCTCCCACATGGCCAGGCAGCCCCCGCACCCCCTTCCATGCTGCACAAAATTACCGGTTTTCGGGGGTCCGCAGCGGGGCTAAAATGCAGTGAATTGCGTTGTTTGACTGCTATGTGGGCGGGACTTGATGACGCCTGCCCTGCCCCGCCCCCTGGCTTCTCCCGGAGAGGAGAAAACAAAATTCGGCAGGTATGGCAAAGCCCCTTTAGGGAAAAAATTCGCAAAAAAAAAAAAATAGCTCACCACAATGAAAAAAGTCAGCATTGGGGGAGGAGCGATCAGTGTTATAGATTCCACCCTTTCACAAGTGGGCAGCAGACCCAGACTCCTCTAATACCATTTTTACACTAGAATCCCGGGTCGAACCCTGTATTTTGACTACAGGATTTTTCCAGGTCAGACCCTGCTTTAGACACCATTTACACTGCACTTCAACCATGTTATTCCCAGGTCAGTGCTCTTTTATACTTAAAACGGGTCAGCCCTGCTTTTCCCTGTTGATGTACTTTAATATTGCCTTTTTGGGCTGTTTAAGATGAGGTCACAGGTTACAGCAGCAAAATATTAGTTATCCATCTGTTCTTCAGTGATCCACTCGCTAACACTAACTAGTCCCTATACATGCACAGAGAGACTCCTAGGTCTCAGAAACTAGAGGATATATAGTAATTGCATGGTAATAAGAAAAACATATATATAGAGAGAGAGATTGTCAAAGATACACTTCTTACAGATACATAGGGCCTGATTCAGGTGGGGGTCTGTGAATACGCATGTGTGGATCTGCGCATGTACAGACTCCCTGTGCAAATGGCTTTGGTAAGTATCAGACTCTCCAAGGCGTTCGCATGGGCAGAGGAGGGCGGGGAGGCAGCAGGCGAACACCCAGCAGCCCCATGAACTGACATTCCCATGGGATGCAGGTGATGTCACATGACGTCAGCGTCTGCCCCCATTCAGTGATCAGCAGCCATCTGACAGGTAAGTATTGACTTACTTTTCTGACTGAAAGCTGCAGAAAGTTGACGCTTGGTCTTTCCGATATATCTTTTTCCACATTTACAGTATATAGATCAGGTGTGTAGTGAGACGTCATGCAGCTTTTAATAACCCATGATTTTTTATGTCCCAAAATCTGGGCTATAATCTTCATCTACATATTGGCACGTTTGGCACTTGTTGCATTGGAAAACACCTTCGCTGTTTGTAACCAATTTATTTTAACAGTTGACTTAAGGTGATGACAGATTTCAGAATGGCAGCTCACCTAAACACTTATTGAGGCTTGGGAGGAAGAAAGGTTTGTAGCAGGGGGTGGACAGTTAGAACATCCCAATGTTTAGTTAACATTTCTCTTATATAAGAAAGTAGTAATGTAAGAGACATTTTAACTAAACATTGGGATGTACGTGGACCCCCTGCTACAATGTGGCTCTGTCCAGTATATTGCTGGCAGCAGAGGATGATGTGGGGTATACTGTACATGTGAGTGCTGCATGGCCATAACCAACTGCCACCACCAACTGCCGCCCGCATGCCACATTGCTATCCTCAGTGCACAGCAATATCACTGGCATTTCCTGGGCAGCAGCTGATGTGGACACAGGAGAAAAGGCGTCTCAGGTGAGATCAATTTGCAGACTATTTATCGCTGCCAGTGATTCTCCGAGTGAGTTATCAGTGAGTGGAGCTCAGCGCACAATTACATCTGTGCTTTTTCTTTCTCTTTTCCCCCCCCTTTTTTTTTTTACTTGATCACCTTCTGCCTCCGGTTACAATGAGCCGTCGAGAGTTATCCCAGCTGATTGGAAATGAAGGTCAGTAAATGTTTAGTAAATTAAATCTTAGACCAATGTCTCTTCTCTAGCAGTTGTCCTTTGTAGTGGGAGGGATTATAGCAGTGGTGGCTGGCCAGTGTCCCTGTGTTACTGGCTGGCACCTCCCATGCTGTCAGTTACAGACCAGGAACCGCTAAGCATTGGGGCCTGCATCCATACACTCATACTGTTACAGCTCTGTTTTTCAGTTGTATAGTAATCTCTTATATATTTAGCCAGATCTGTCACTCAACCCCTGTGGAGAACGTTCCTGTGTAGAACAGTTTCACTTTCATGTGTATGACGTTCCACCCCCTTGACATCACCTCCCCCCCGCCCAGCCAGGGCTACAGTACACGCCCACCATCCACCATTACTCCACAGCCACCATCCACCATTACTCCTGCACATCCCTACCCTCTGCCAGGACCCCCGCGACCCCCCTCCCGCGATTCGCGGGACCCCCTGCGACCCCCCCCCCGCGATTTGCGGGACCCCCCCGCGACCCCCCCTCCCGCGATTCGCGGGACCCCCCGCGACCCCTCCTCCCGCGAATCGCGGGACCCCCGCGCCCCCCCCTCCCGTGAATCGCGGGACCCCCGCGACCCCCCTCCCGCGAATCGCGGGACCCCCGCGACCCCCCTCCCGCGATTCACGGGACCCCCGCGACCCCCCCTCCCGCGACTCGCGGGACCCCCGC
The DNA here is from genome assembly GCF_055691185.1 of Crinia signifera. Classification (NCBI taxonomy): domain Eukaryota; kingdom Metazoa; phylum Chordata; class Amphibia; order Anura; family Myobatrachidae; genus Crinia; species Crinia signifera. Next base: position 35,275,665 of record NC_139225.1, on the reverse strand, counting down.
GACCCCCCTCCCGCGATTCGCGGGACCCCCGCGACCCCCCCTCCCGCGACTCGCGGGACCCCCCCTCCCGCGATTTGCGGGACCCCCCCTCCCGCCATTCGCGGGACCCCGCACCCCCCCTCCCGCGAGTCGCGGGACCCCCGCTTTCCACCCTCCCGTGAGTCGCGGGACCCCCGCGACCCCCCCTCCCGTGATCCGCGGGACCCCCGCGAACCCCCCCCCCCGCGATTCGCGGGACCCCCGCGACCCCCCTCCCGCAATTCGCGGGACCCCCGCGACCCCCCTCCCGCGATTCGCGGGACCCCCGCGACAACCCCGGTATCCGGACTATTGTTAGACAGCACTTACATCGACAGCCATTACATCGACACCATTAGTTCGACAGCTCAATAGGACGGCATGGTTTTAGGTCGACATACCATTAGGTCGACATGTCATTATGTCGACAGCTCATTAGGTCGACAGCTCATTAGGTCGACATGTTTTTAGGTCGACTCTGCCATTAGGTCGACAGTGTCTATGTCGACAGTCAAAAGGTCGACATGGGTTTTTTCACTGTTTATTGAGCCGACATGTGCCGACAGGCGGTATTTCACGCCCTACTATCCACTAGGGCGTGGTGGGAGAATAAAATAGTGTGCCGAGCGCAGCGAGGCACCGTGCCCGAAGCATAGCGAGCGGCTGCGGTACACTTCAAACTGTGTCCATGTCGACTGTGTCGACATTTCGGTCAAAAAAACAGTGAAAAAACCCATGTCGACCTTTTCACTGGCGACATAGACTCTGTCGACCTAATGGCAGTGTCGACCTAAAAACATGTCGACCTAATGAGCTGTCGACCTAATGAGCTGTCGACCTAATGAGCTGTCGACATAATGACATGTCGACCTAATAGTATGTCGACCTAAAACCATGTCGACCTATTGAGCTGTCGAACTAATGGTGTCGATGTAATGCCTGTCGATGTAAGTGCTGTCTAATATCCGTCCCAGACCCGACCACCCCCTCCCGCGATTCGCTGGACCTCCGCGACCACCCCCTCCCGCTTAACGCGGGACCCCCGCGACCCTCCCGCAAATCGCGGGACCCCAGCGACCCCTCCCTCCCGCGAGCCCCCTCCCGCGATTCGCAGGACCCCTGCATCCTCCCCTCCCGCGATTCGCCGGACCCCTGCGACCCCCCCTCCCAGCATTAAAAGGGCCCCCCGCGACCCCCCCTCCCGCGATTCACGGCACCCCCCGTAGCGGCCCCCTCCCGCGATTTGCGGGCCCCCTCGGCACTTCTCGCGATTTGCGACCGCCCCCTAATTCACACATTCGGGGACCCCACCTCCCGCGATTCATGCCCCCCTCACGCAATTCACGGCACCCCCCACACCCCCCTTCCTGCGATTCGCAACCCCCCACGACCCCCCTCCCGCGATTCACGAAACCCCCCGTAGCGCCCCCCCCCTCCCGCGATTTGCGGGCCCCCTCGGCACCTCTCGCGATTTGCCACCGCCCCGTAATTCACACATTCGGGGACCCCCCCTCCCGCGAATCATGCCCCCCTCACGCAATTCACGGCACACCCCATACCCCCCTTCCTGCGATTCGGAACCCCCCAACGACCCCCCCTCCCGCGATTCATGCCCCCTCCCGCGATTCACGGACCCCCGCACCACCCCCCTGCGCCCACCCTCCCTTGATTCACGCCCCCCTCATGCAATTCACGGCAACCCCCCACACCCCCCCTCCTGCGATTCGCAGCCCCTCCACGACCACCTCCTCCTGCGATTCATGACCCCTCCCGTGATTCACGGACCCCCGCACCACCCCCCCTTGACTCACGGCACCCCACGCGCCCCTCCCGCAATTCACGGACCTCCGCAACCCCCCCTCCCGCAATTCACTAACCCCGACAACCCCCCTCCCGCAATTTGCGGACCCCCCTTCCCACGATTCAAGCCCCCCCGCGCCCCTGTCCACGATTTGCGGACCCCCGCCCCCTCCCGCTAACCGCGGATCCCCACACACCACCCCCCCTCCCGCAATTTGCAAATCCCCCAGACCCCCTTCCGGCAATTCCACCCCCCAGCGGACCACCCCGGCACCCGCATTTCACGTACCCCCGTGACAATGGGGGATCCTGTACCACCACAAGCAGGTACCGCCCCTAGGTGGGAAATCCGGCCCTGGCTGCCGCACTGCAGGTTTCCCCACTGCCCTCTGCACCAGCGCCACAACTTTTATCAATGTCTTGCCCACATACCACTATTATACAGCCTCCTGCTCTCATGCACGCTCACTCCCTCCCAGTGGGAGGAGACGCTCACCCACTGCCGGGAGCTGCATACTGTCCCCCACCCTCCTCCAGTTCTAGGGATGCCCATCGACCATCAATGATTTTCAAATAATCGATGGTTTATGGCCGATGTTGAATACTTTTGCCATCAATGTGGGAGGACACTGCCCTGCCTCCTGTTCTCCTGCCCCGTAACTTCCGCCAGTGGAGACCCGCTCACCCTGTGTTGCCCACATTCCCCTATCATGCTTTACCGCCCAGCCTCCTGCTCTCATGCACCCTAACTCCCACCCAGTCGGAGGAGACACTGACTCCTGTATTTCTGTGCTGCCACGCTGGACCCTCACCCACTGGCAGAAGCTGCACAGTGTCCACCACCCTCTTTAGTCCCCCGTATGCCCACACACCCCTATCACTACCCAGCTTCCTGCTCTCCTGAACCGTAACTTCCACCACTGGGTAATCGCTGACGCTGTGTTGCCCACATACCCCTATCATGCCTCATATCCCAGCCTCCTGCTCTCATGCACCCTAACTCCCACCCAGTAGGAGGAGACACTGACTCAGGGCCACCGTCCGGTACTCCTGTGCTGCCATGCTGAACCCTCACCCACTGCCAGAAGCTGCAATACAGGGCATCTTTCATACAATTCTAACCGTATTTCTCACAATACAAATGTTCACAAATTAAGGGGCGTAGCCCCTTACGCCGGTGTGAAGAGCGCCCGTAGGGCGCGATGAATCACCTAGTATAATATATAAATCATGTTACTGCTGCAAATCTTATTGTACACCAGCAATATCTGATCTTTACATGTCACATATGGCTATTTGTTATATCTGCAATATATGAAATATCATTTTAGATGGACCCAGCCAGAACACCAGAGAGCCATGGCTGAGGTCAGGACGCCGCAGACCATCCCGTGGGAGTCAGTCAGCAAGAAGATCTGGACCAACATCGGGAAGAGGAAGAACTGGACGAAGAGGAAGAGACCATCAGGCAGTTGCAGAGAGAGTAGATCACCTCCTGCTGGACAGCATCATGCGGCTCGTCCTGTCCCATCTCCCCACCTACAGCAGGCGCACCATTGCAGACGGAGAGGAACCAGAGTACTGCTCCATCTGCATCTCTGACATTGGGGTAGGTACAGAAATTGCTGTATCGCACTGTCATCACACCTTCCATGTTCCCTGTCTGACAGAATGGCTGCAGGTTAACAACATCTGCCCTGTGTGCCGCACGAGACTCTTGAACCCGGCTCATTTCTCCCACCTTTACTGACGGCTCCCCAGCAAAGCAGAACAACCAAACATAAGATCATGGTCTAAAGCGGTAAGTTCCTGTTCTAAAGTTCAAAAGTTTTTACACTTTTACAGTGTTTTTTTTTCAATTTACAGTTTTTGTATTTTTCTAATTATTAATAAGACTTGTCACTGATCCCTCCAGTTCCAACAATTGTTGTTACACGTTTACAGTGTTTTTCTCTATTTAAATTTTCTGTTTTGAAACTGGAGGGAATTGACGTGAACAAGCTGGGGATTAGGGCTACTGGCGACACCCCAAAAACAAAAACGACATTGAGCAGCCACCTCATGGGTGTGTTGGAAGAGCTGCTAAGCTGCTAATTATTTTTGAAATGGACAATTAAATCCAACTCATTGATTACTTAATACTTGAACATTTAACATTTAAACCATCGCCGATACTTCAGCTAGTAATTAGTAAACCTGACCCTTTTCATCGCCAATAAGTCTCCAAGTCATTACTTAAAATTTGTTTATTATTTATTTATTACCAGATTCTTATATAGCGCATACATATTCCGCAGCGCTTTACATAGAGTATTTGAATATTCACATAAGTCCCTGCCTCAGTGGAGCTTACATTCTATATTATATATCTTACATCTATATTCCCTACCACATGTAAATGCACACACGGATATTGTAGGGTTAATTTTTAGCCTAAAAGAAAAAAGGGGGTATATTGAGCACTTGGGTGGGCTCAAGAATGGAACAGGCGCCTAGTGGGGTGTTGTGACGAGCTGCTCCCACATAGGCGGCGCTTGTACTTTTAAAACCAGGTCCGGATTCTAAGGGTTGCACTGTTTTTTTCCTACTACAATTTATCTCCGTATCTCATCCCTGGGTTTAACTTTGGAACTTTCTCAGCAATATACCAACATATGGGACACCACCACCTGCATACTGTGGATTACAAATACCGCATACTTTGTGAGGACACTCCCTTGACTCAAGGATTGCATTCACCCTCCAGCGATATTTCAAGATCCTGCATGGTTTATGGACTCCCTTAAGTCGATCATGGCAAAATCACCCAGTGGGAAAATGAGTTATTAATCTATATAAGAGATACACAAGAACAAGCAGGACTCCAGTACTACTAAGTTACATTGGGCCAGATGTATTAAGCCTTAACAAGAGATAAATGCACGGGTGATAGAGAGAGATAAACATCCAGCCAATCAGCTCCTTACTGACTGTTTTCAAACACAGCCTGTAACATGGCAGTTAGCAGCTGATTGGATGGACGTTTATCTCTCCTTTTCACCCTTGGATTTATCTCTTGTTAAAGCTTAATACATCTGCCCCATAGTTACATAGTAGGTGAGGCTGAATAAAGACTTGCATCCATCTAATTCAACCTATGTTTATAATAGTTTATCCCTTGTTGTCAGAGCCAGATTAAGGTCTAAATGGGCCTGGAGCTGAAAATGATCAAGGACCTATTATGCGCAATAATAGGGGTTGCGGCCAGCACCTAATAATGTGGGGGCGTGACCAGTGTTCTGATTGGGTGGTCTGCTCATGGGTATGTCTCTATTTGTGTAAATACTTTCAAATAATTATATTTACCTGGAAAATGCAGGGGGCTGGCATAAGAAAAATGCCGGGAGATATATTGGCTGGTGCACTCCAAAGGTGCACCCGCAGGACGCCGATGTCCTAAGATACTTGCGGGGTGAGGCGGCACTCCAGTCATAAAAAATACTGAAAACCGAAACTTGGTAGACAGTATGTCAGCACCTTTTATGTGGTAACCTAAGTTTACCACACCATATACCCCTTATACAAATCATGCAACACAATAGTAACCCCTTATACTGTACTTGCTTCTTACACATTATGCCACATGGAATGAGACACAATTCACACAGATTTAGCAAACATTCACACTATGGCACACAGATTGAGTCAAAATTCACGTTATGCCACACAGATTAAGGAAAATTTCACATTTTGCCGCATGGATTGAGCCAAAATAAACATTATACCAGGCATGTCAAAACAGTGGCCCTCCAGCTGTTGTGAAACTACACGTCCCAGCATGCCTTGACATAGTTTTAGCATTCCCTAATTGCAAAACTGTGGCAATGTATGATGGGACTTGTAGTTTCACAGCTGGAGGGCCATAGTTTGGACATGCCTGCACTATAACAAACAGATTGAGCAATAATGCACAATATGCAATATAGGGGCATTGGCGCACATTAAAAATTTACACCATAATGCCCATTACATGTTAAGCCTCACACCATAATCTCCATTACGTATTATGCCAAACACCATAATGCCTATTAAAAATGATACTACATAAGTGTTGCTTACCTACATGTTCATTGCCAGGGGTTCCATGCTCAGTGCCAGGGGTTCCATGCTCGTTGCCATGTGGGATTACATGCTCATTGCCAAGAGGTAACTGGGGGACTGGGTCGCCGCCGGGCAGAAATGTCAGCCATTAACAGCCGGGCAGAGAGCAGGGGGCTGCCCGGCTGTATTCAAAGCACTGCATGTCCCGGCTATTTTAAATAATACCTCTTTCATACCAGAAAATGCAGGGAATATGGTCCCAGGATCATGCAGGGACATTCTCTGACTGCATGGGTCCCTGCATTTTCTGGTGTGAGGGGGAGAAAAAACCACCCCTTCCCCCCTTTAAACAACCAGCTATATCTTCGGAACCAACTGACCCATTTACATGTAGCCTTCAATTTATTTTGGTCCCGTGAAACTGGGCCGTTTGGTTCCAGAGAAATCTGTCCTCAAACAACATGAACAGCCATGAAATTACATTTCAGAAATGAAAAAAAAAAATTTGTTTTACCTGCAATATCTCTAGAACCAATGAACCCATATGGGCCAGGTATCAGATTGAAGGCCCAGTGATTTGGGTTAGACTGAGATCAACCTCGAGTTTCTGTGAGGGGGAACTGGCAGCCGTTGGAACTGGGTGGAGGTCGGAATGAGCGGGTCCCATGTTATCCTATGGGGAAAAAGTTCCAGGTTTGCCTGGCGGTATCTCCGGTTCCCGGGGGGCTAGCGACACGGGGCTGATCTCGTTGGAAAGCCCTGACCCTCAGCCTATTTGGAGAGTGGGCCTAGAGCTATAGCTCCATCAGGCCCATTGTTAATCCGGCTCTGCATGGATTCACATGACCCCCAATATGCGTCTAGACATCAAAAACAACATTTGACTGCATGTTCAGATAATATGGGGGATTGTTACCCACCAGCAAAAACGTGCATCATTATCGTGGGTACACACTTAACTATAGGAACGATAATATCGTTAAAGATATTGTTATCATGCATATTGTTAGACATTCTCCAGGAATGATTGATAAACAGGCCGGATGTTCAGTTATTGTCAGACAATGGGGTCTATGTATTATTAATCACATACTCATTAAGGCAATATCCCGGAGGGAATGCCAGCAGTCAGAATTTGATGCTGGTATACCAACTAGTAGTTAGAAGACCAGCACCAGATGCAGACACCAGATCATATTACATTTGGGCCTTATTGGGGGGGGGGGGGGGGGGGATACCGCTCAGTAACGTCACCGGGACCCGCTGAACATGCAGGTCCTTTGGTTATATTGCCAAATTGACCTGCCAGCTCAGAAGACATCAATCATTGTTAACGACCAGCTGGAGCGCGCATTGTTAATGATAATGAGTGTCCACACTAGATGATATTGTGAACAATATCACTCAGAAGCAACTTTTTTGAATGGGGGGTGTATGGGGGGATTAAGCCCCACAAGAATCTGGTTGGATGCGGCAAAGCGTTCAGTGGCTCCTATCAGTACCTGCTGGCTGGTGGGCGTCATCCTGGGAGTGTCTGGGAAGTTTCTCAGCCAGGAAAATCAGCAGTGCCCGGATGTCTGGCTCGCTGCTATACAGGAATGTCTGGTAAACAACTTCTCCAGTGTAGCCCATGTTAAAGTCGAATTGCATACACGCCATTTTAGGATAGTATGGCCGCCATTTTGGTTCGCAGAGTTGCGCAAATAAAGTATAATATCCGAGTCTGTGTAACGAAGTGGACCATAAGCGCAGCCATACTAATACACATAAATTCCTAATATCATACTTACAACAAATAAAATATAGTTAATTAAAGGTTTAGTGCACTACACATAGTCTAACCAACAATACACAATTATGTCTGTATAATGTTTAGTATCATTATGTTCCATTTCACATGCGCAGCACTCCGGTCGTAGCGAAAACTTCGCAAATCATAAGGTCCGATAATATATAAGACAAAGGAATCTAGTTAGAACCGGTTCTTGTTGCTGATTTACGACCCCGACGACGATGCCAACAAACAAAGTACACTCCCCCTGCACCAATCCAAACCAAGTGTAGTACTTTGCTCCAATCCCTGAGGACTTGACATTTGAACCCTTGACCAATGGAAATGGCCTTTGACCACCCTCTTTAGACCCTATAAAGATAGCTATCCCTGAGCCAGCTCAGTCACTTCACTGCATCTATCCCTTCATCACTGACCGGGCTAAAGTTCTATTTGAACATAGCGAGCTCCGACCGGACTGCGCTGCGCATATTTGATGAGACGGTAAACGGTTGCATTCCTTGTGCTTACTTATATTGTTTATTGGCTGATTGTATTCTGTACCTGTTTTCTTTCCCCTAGTAGTGTCTCACTTGTACATAGTATTGGTAAGCGAACTGTAAGACTGTAGAAGCCAGCTTGTCTGGCTGAAAACAGCATAAACTCACCTGGCTATTGGCAGGAATCCTTAGCTCGCACACTTGATCTGGGTCCGGGGGTTCGGCTTATCTTGATTGACGGGTTGGCTGATTTGAATGACGGTTCAGGATAGGCTGGTTGAGGTCAGAGGTGGAGATTGATGGGGTGATGTTCTTGCTTCCAGAAGATTCTGTCTCTTGCTTCAGGAAACGTTGAGAGGACTGTTGAGTACAGAGACATTTGTTAAATAAATCTGTCATTGCATTCTTTATTTCCTAACCTTTCTCTCATTAATCTTTCCCTTACTCCTTAAGCATATAAAGCTTTTTCTCTTTTCCTATTATTTCCTATTCTATCTTTCTAAATTATCTGGAATGGCATCCAGGCCCAATAGATTTGTGGGGGCTCCCACCAGATACGGGGGTCGTTTAGGCCTAGGGCCTGGCCCCTGGTTTGCGGGGAAGACAGGGGGCTCTCCCCCTCACCGCGCAGGAGGATTGGGTCATATGCGGGCTTAATAGCTCCCGCGACGGGCGTCTTGGCCCCCAGAGTCCCCGGGCGCCGTGGAGCTAAATCCACGGCGCCTCCCACCGTGAGGGCTGCAGCTTCGCCCGTTCTCGGCGCTCCCGAGGACGGACGTCAGAGAAGGGGGGGCGCAGAGGCGCCCGCCTGCGATAGACAGGCGGGCGTACAGGTGTCACCCGCCCGCGATGGACAAGCAGGCGGGTGACGGAAGGGCAGAGGCCGCAGGAGCCGCTCTGCGGTATATGTGGCGCCCGCCGAGCGCGTCGTTGCCGGGCGGCAAGGGGACAAACCCGCATCAGCCAGAGCAAGGCTGCCTGGGAAATGTAGTTTCAGCCTGGCAGCCGCCATCGATCAGCCCGGGGCTCCCACAGCGCGGGGGAGAAGGAGGCGGGCTGCTAGGCAAAGCAGCCTGCCTTGCAGCAGGGAGCAAGTTCGGTCAGGGCTGCATATGATAGGCAGCCCAGCCCTGACCAGCAAATTTTATGTTTGAAAGTGAGGGGGGTGATTTACCATTAGACCACCAGGCCAATAAACATTACAATAAAAGAAAAATATGAGGGGGTGTCAGGCTGAAGTGCCTGTGGCTACAAGTAAGGAGACAATATATAAGAGAAAAGGGAGAGGCTGCCAGGGAAATCAGGTAGCCAGGGGAGCTGGTGTAAGGCCAGCTAAGTATGTAGCTCCATCTGGTGGGGGAAGGAAGAATGCCATCCCTGAGGGACATTTTTATTAATGAAATGGGGCATAAACGGACGGATGCGGAATATGCCATGCTCAAGGCTGCAATAGGGTTGGGCCAGGACACCAGTGAGGATTCGGATGAATCCTTATAATCGGGGTCTGAGTCAGGGGAGGAGTCTGATAGGGGCAGCGAAATTGGATTACAGGTTAGTGGGCCCGTATCCAGCGTAAGGGGTCGCCAAGCAAGAGGGGGAAGCGAGAGTGGCTGTGCTGGCCCATCGCAAACAGGCCAGGTTAGCAGTGGCAATAGCAATAACGCTAAGGCCAGGCGCCGTGAGCGTAGGAGATTAGCAGCAGAAAGGGAGCCCGAGGTTATCAGAGTTTCGCCTGCGGTGGGGTTACAACCTGGCCGCACTTATGCGGATGCAGTGAGGGGAACTAATGCGTCAGGGAATATAGTGTCGCTAGACGCATCCGCGCTAACTTCAATTTGTGCAGCAGTGGTGTCGGCAGTGGCTCCTTTGATGACCGCCAGTCCAGGCGGGCAGGGGAGTGCTGCCACGGTGTCTCCGGTGTCCGACATTATAGCCAGAGCCATAGCGCCAACCATTACTGCGGCAAGGGGCGAGCAAGCGGTTTTTCCATATTGGGAGGCCATCGCCCGCCAATGCGTCTGTTGTGGGGTTTGTTACTGAACCTCTATTGGCAGTTAGGGGATCGGAGCAGGAAGTTAGGGAAAGGCCGTTAGCAAGCCGCAGCGACGATGGGGGAGCAAGACGAAGAGCAGCGGCATCTGATACGGTTGAGTCACCAAATGACCCTGACTTGACAGGTGAGGGTAATGCTGTGGCGACTGACGAGGGGTCAGGGAGCTTCTCTTCAAGAGGTGCGTCTAAACATAAGAGGTCTGCCAAGTCTCGTAAGAGACGACGCAGACACCAAACTTCCGACTCCTCACTAGCATCAACATCTGACGAGGGTGGTTCATCCTCGGACGGCGGTGTGCGGAGTAGCAAAAAGAAGAGGCGTCGAACCTATCGGTCACATAGCTTGGGTTCATTAAAGGTAGCGGTGGAATCAGACACTGTGCAATGTGCAAACACCGCTGTAAAGCGGGGTTTGCGCCCTAGGGATAGGATTAGGAAGGGCCGGTATGTGGACATTTTTGCTTTAGCAATCAAAGATAGGCGGGCCCTCTTAGCAGCCAGAAAGAAGGGAGCCTACAGCGAGGAGGCGTTTCGTTCATATAGCAACTTGGTTAGAGGCATGCTCATATTTGCGGCCTGTTATCTGGAAAACCATCCAGATGAATATATGAACCTGGTAAGATACCAGTTTCTAATTCATAAACTACACACCTCGTACGTGGGTCCCGGGTGACGGAACCACTATGAGGAGTTTAGACGCAAGCAGCAGGGGTGTGAAGTTTTCGACTTTGGTAAGGAAGACGTAGAACTGTACGTTGAGGTTACTGAATCGGCTACGCCCATCAAGGCTGTGGAAGGAAAAGGGTGGTTCCGTCAGTACGGAAATAGAGCCTACAATAGCGGCAGTAGGGGAGATAATGTTAAGCCTGGCCATAAAAAATGCTTCGCATTTAACAACGGCCAATGCAACCTGGGAAACCGGTGTCGTTTTCGGCATCTTTGTCTCAAGATGCGGTGGTTCCCATGCAATCAAAGATTGCACAAAACCATGCAAAAGGGAGGCCGAGGTTAAATTAGGTCGCATGGCAGGCCCATTCTCAACACCACCAGTGGAGGGACTATTTTTGTCCCCCATTGGGGTGGTACCCAAAAAGGTTCAGGGGAAGTTTAGGTTGATCCAACATCTTCAATGATGCCATTGATGAGACTTATGCACAGTTAATAATCTTTTATGTGAAGACGCTATAGGGATAGTTTCGAAGGCTTGGTCCTAGTGCCCTCATGTGCAAGCTAGATGTTGAATCGGCTTTTAGATTTTTGCCATTGAATAAAGAGGCATTTAAATATATGGGATTCAAATTGAATGGGGTTTTTCTATGCGGATAAAGGTTTGCCCATGGGTTGCTCTATTTCATGTGCCTATTTTGAGCATTTTAGCACCTCTTTGCAGTGGTGCTTACAGGAAGTGACGGGAGCTGACAGCATTACTCACTATTTGGATGACTTCCTTTTGTTAGGTCCTCCGGATTCTGATTTATGCTTTAAGTTATTAGAAGCCGCTGTTAAATTGTTTCGGGACTTTGGATTTCCCGTGGCAGGGAGAAAAAAACCGAGGGCCCGGCCACATGCCTAGTGTATCTCGGAATAGAAATTGATTCTGATCAGGGGTTGCGCAGACTGCCATTTGATAAAGTGCGTCGTTTGCATGACAAAATATGTTATGGCATGGCTGCTGCTAAGTTCACGCTTAGGCAGGCACAATCTTTATTAGGTCTGTTTAATTTCGCATGCAGAGTGGTACCCATGGGCAAAATATTTTTGTAGAAAACTTCAGCGAGCGACCGTCGGGATTCGCAAACCCCACCATTTTCTACGTCTATCTTCAGAAATGAAGAGGGATCTGAAAGTGTGGGAAATGTTTCTGGATAATTTCAACGGCATATGCATATGGCAAGCTCCAGCCGTTGCAAATGCGGAGTTGGATTTATATACGGATGCTGCAGGATCTTACGGATTCGGCGCATTTTATGCGGGACGTTGGTGCGCAGAGGCCTGCCCCGAATCTTGGGCACGAGACGGCATGAGCAAGAATATGCTATTATTGAAAATATTTCCAATAATGGTCGCCTTAGAGCTATGGGGCGCATAATTGGGAAACAGGGAGGTTGTCTTTTGGTGTGATAACCTAGGGATGGTCCAATCCATTACACAACTAAGGTCAACCTCTCTCCCATTTTTGCGTATTTTAGCACGGATAGTGATGATGTGCTTGGCGAACAACATTACGTTGCGAGCCAAGCACGTCCCAGGCGATATTAATGAAGTAGCGGATGCATTGTCCCGTTTCGAATGGGTAAGATTCAAGCAAATTGTGCCTTTGGCCCAGAAGTATGGTGAACAATGTGCATCTTTGTTATGGCAGGTGCCTCTGGAGGGGTAGAGGAGCTGGCCCTGCGGTCGCTGGCGCCAGCTATATTTAGAGCTTATCTGGCCTCATGGGAGCGCAGGAGCGAGTTCATGCTTGAACAGGGTGGCACAGGTAAGAGCTCTAAGCGTCTTATTAATGCCTATGTATTGTTGGACGCTCTCTGGCAGGCATATCATTCTTTTGCGTCTTGGTGGGAAGAGAGACATCACCAAGCCTTTCATACTTTCCAGGATGCTAAAGGGATGGGCCAGAGCCAGGCTGTTTTTGCCCGACAGGCGACAGCCGATTAATGCCGGCCTGTTGCGTTGAATCTCGAGATCCCTAAGAGTAATTTGTTAAAACGATTACGAGATTCGATTTTTCAGGCTGGCCTTTGCCATGGCTTTCCATGGGGCGTTCAGAGTAGGCGAACTGGTGTCCGCAACCAGGGCATCTCCCTCGCCTATGCTGTTCGGCCAAGTCGACTTGCACCACGACGGTTTATGGTGTAAGATACAGCGCTCAAAGACCGATGTAGCGGGCAGGGGTCAGTGGGTCCATTTGGGTCAGAGTGGCGACCGCCGGACCTGTCCGGTGGCGGCGGCTCTGGCTTACGTGGAGTTGCGGCCCCAATTGCCCGGGGCCTGGCTGATGCACATCGACGGGTCCCCCCTTACTAACTTCCAGTTTAGGTCGGTTTTCAGGCGCTGTATATTGCATCAGGGTCTTTCTCCAGCCGACTTTGGGACACACTCTTTCCGTATCGGCGCCGCTTCGGGAGCCGCTGCGGCGGGTTGGTCTCAGGTCGACATACGAGCACTCGGAAGATGGCGGTCTGGTGCATTTAAGGGATACATCAGGCCGACATAGTCCAGTGAGCCCATTTGAGGAGTAGCCGCTCGCCCAAACACGCTTTAGTGTTTGAGGGGCCTTGAGGAATTTTTTGTGTTATCACCAGTCTTAAATTAGGCTCTAGCCAACTGGTGGAAGATTTGTGTTTTTTGCCTCAAGTCAAATCGGGTGACCCACCCCCTCCCCCTCCCACCATAGAATAAGGAACAACAGGTAGGGATTATACATAATTCAAGTGGGTCAAATAATCAAATTAGTCTTAAATAGATCACCTAAATCACATTCCTATTAGTTATCAACAATTTAATATAGAACTGCAAAATCACCTCTAAGGGAATCTCCCGGGCCCCCCTTTAAAATTTTGCCAGATGTTTGCCATTATTTTAAATTTTCTAACGGTATATATCATTTCAACTTACAGGTCAACGCTTGGACACCAATATGATTTGGATGGTAGGACATTCATTTATTTATTGGTTGCCTTGTCCCAGGTAACCACGGATACGGAACGTTTCCCTGAGACGCGATTTATCCGTTGGCTGGGGCGTAGAGGTATGAGGTGGTCCGCGTTGAGGGGTCTCTTGGATGAGTCAGTTAGGGCGTTTGGATATCCAATTTTTGTCATCATCCACTTGGGGGGCAACGACCTCACGCATAATTCCGGTCTCAATATTCGATTTGAGATTGGGAATTTATTGCTGGACCTGATCAGAGAATGGAGATTTTGCCGTTTCTTCTGGTCAGAGATTATACCTAGGAGGGTTTGGAGAGATGCACTCAATCCGGGCGCCATTGATTTGGTACGTAGGCGGATCAATTCCGTAGTCGGCAAGGCTATAGTAACGGAGGGCGGAGTGGTCGTCAGGCACGAGGCCATATCCTTTAGAAACGAGACCCTGTACAGGCCGGAGGGGGTGCACCTCTCTTTAGTCGGGATGGATTTGTTTTTTCAGACTTTAATAGACGCATTGAGAAGTTTAGAGTTTTAGTTGAGGGATTATTTGGAATTAGGTTGGTGGCGGGTCAGTTCAAGTTGAACTGATATGGCGGAAAGAACGGTAGTTAAATTAGAGCTGTATTTACACTTAGCTGGTGGTTGATGTCGAGATGTGGGCATCACCGATCCAGGTGGGCCCGCAGCTGGACCTTAACGATCATCTACTTCGGATAGCGAAAATTCTTGCGGACATTTGTAGTTTAGGGCAGGTGGCCCAATTTTTTGATGACTCGGGCAGAGTGGTGAGCTCTGCCTTAGATATATTTGCGAGGGCAGGGGCAGAAGCAGAAGGTCAACCCCCTGACCCTAAGGGCAATTGGCCCCCTTTTGAAAAGTCCGCTTCATAATTGAGCCGTTGTCTTGGACGCTGGCAGTTGGCCGGTCCTTGGCAATTAAGGGCAGGTGGCCCTTAGATCCGGAGTTTGTTATTTTTATTATTTTGTTATTTTCCAGCAATGTTATTTATTATTGCATGCCGTTCTTTGCCCGCCACCTTAGTTAGAGCAGGGACATAAATTTTAGTTAGATTCAAATAGGCCGCCCCTGCTCAAAATAAATAAGCCGTCCCCTTTAAGCCCATTCAGTTGTACGCGTCTTTATTTCTTAGATAAGTAGTGTGAGTGTGGATGAATGCCTATGTCTGTGTGGAGTTTAAGACTGTAGAAGCCAGCTTGTCTGGCTGAAAACAGCATAAACTCACCTGGCTATTGGCAGGAATCCTTAGCTCGCACACTTGATCTGGGTCCGGGGGTTCGGCTTATCTTGATTGACGGGTTGGCTGATTTGAATGACGGTTCAGGATAGGCTGGTTGAGGTCAGAGGTGGAGATTGATGGGGTGATGTTCTTGCTTCCAGAAGATTCTGTCTCTTGCTTCAGGAAACGTTGCCCTCCCGCCCGCCCCATTTATTAGTTAGAATTAGTTTTCTGGAGAAGTCATTTGCATTTAGTCGTTTAGTTGTTGTCGGCTTATTTTTGTCTTGGCGGAAAGAACGGTAGTTAAATTAGAGCTGTATTTACACTTAGCTGGTGGTTGATGTCGAGATGTGGGCATCACCGATCCAGGTGGGCCCGCAGCTGGACCTTAACGATCATCTACTTCGGATAGCGAAAATTCTTGCGGACATTTGTAGTTTAGGGCAGGTGGCCCAATTTTTTGATGACTCGGGCAGAGTGGTGAGCTCTGCCTTAGATATATTTGCGAGGGCAGGGGCAGAAGCAGAAGGTCAACCCCCTGACCCTAAGGGCAATTGGCCCCCTTTTGAAAAGTCCGCTTCATAATTGAGCCGTTGTCTTGGACGCTGGCAGTTGGCCGGTCCTTGGCAATTAAGGGCAGGTGGCCCTTAGATCCGGAGTTTGTTATTTTTATTATTTTGTTATTTTCCAGCAATGTTATTTATTATTGCATGCCGTTCTTTGCCCGCCACCTTAGTTAGAGCAGGGACATAAATTTTAGTTAGATTCAAATAGGCCGCCCCTGCTCAAAATAAATAAGCCGTCCCCTTTAAGCCCATTCAGTTGTACGCGTCTTTATTTCTTAGATAAGTAGTGTGAGTGTGGATGAATGCCTATGTCTGTGTGGAGTTTATCACGTGTTATACTGTGTTTCTTCTTTCTGTACCTCCCTGTTGTCCGCTAGGGACTAATACATTATTTGGAGATTCAATCTCCTCACTTTGAGTTATATCCTTGTCTCGACTCTTATTCACATCTAGCGATAATAGTGTACTACGGACATTGTCCTTAAAGGTATTCACAGTTTAGGTACTAAGTACTGCGAAAGGATACTCAATTACTGGTATTGGTCTAGTGTGTATAATCCGTACGGAAAGGGTCTGCTACACTGCGCTACGCTTTGTTCGCACGTAGCTAGGTTAAAAGGGTAAGCAGATTACAGATAGAGTACGTAAGCTGTGCATTTCACTTATTGTCCTTCTGGTTATATTAATATCCACATTAACACCCAGGTCCTGAGTGGGGGAAATATTCCAAATATCATTTAAGTCTGGAAACAGAAGGGTTTATTTTCTAAGATGGGAGTTCTCATGAAGATTTGATGTGGCTATGAACAACCAATCGGAATCTACTTCTTATTTCTAAGACCATAGATCAGGCATGTCCAAACTATGGCCCTCCAGCTGTTGTGAAACTACAATTCCCATCATGCCTTGCCACAGTTTTGCTATTAGGGAATGCTAAAACTATTGCAAAGCATGCTGGGATGTGTAGTTTCACAACAGCTGGAGGGCCACAGTTTGGACATGCCTGCCATAGATAGAATCTGATTGGTTGCTATGGGCAACATAATCTTTTTTTTTTTTTTTTCATTTTTAAAGGCTTTTGTAAATGTATCCCGTGAATTCCTTAATACCCAGAGACTGGAGGCTGATAGCAGTCATCTACCACTCGGATCTGCCACCATGCCAGACACAAATCCCATGACTTTCAATCAGTAAGGTAAGGTGGGTTCCAGGCGGTTAATACTGTAGCTAGTACATTAATGTTATCATTATTGGATATACTAACAGTGGAAATACTTAGTTTTTGGTTACATGGGACTATGGGCACAAATAAAATACATCTGCTTAGCTGCAATGTGCCCAAAGGATATACCAGTTGCCCCAATGGCAGCACAGGGCACTTTCAGTTACACACATCACTCTATAATTTATACTCACATACAATACAGCGCAGGAATGACCTCATCCTAATCCAACTCCCATCAGATCATGAACACTTCTGCGAGTGTAGGAGCACAATGTCCTAGTGTTCATTCTAGCACCCGCCATCTTTAAAAACCCATGCAGTTCCTGTTCCCTGCCTGGGGTGTCGCTGTCTGCTGTAGTGCTTCTAGCACAGTGTGGTCTGTATATCATCCCAGCATGCTCTGCTACAATTTTGCTATTTGGCCATGCTAAAAATGATGTAGGGCTTGCTGGGATGTGTAGTTCAACAGCAGCTGGTGTGTCAAGGTTAGCCATCACTGTTCTAGAAGGTACTAAATAAATAAAAAGTAGAACCTGATTGGTTGCTATGGGCAACTTCCCATCTTCAATAGAACTACTATCTTATACCCCTTTTACACCGCTGAAAAATCCGGGTCAGCGGCGGGTCTGACCCGGATCTGCAGCGGTGTAAATGGGGTCAAGCCATGCCCATTTACACGGGTCCTCTACCCAGGTCCTGACGTGGGTAGAACATGGATAGGACTCGTGTAGAGGCCGGTGTAAATGGTCCCGCTGCGGGATGAGGCAGCAGCAGTGGGGTCCGTGCGCAGCGTGCAGTGATGGAGAGGAAGCTGGGTCCCTGCGGCAGATGGGCAGTCAGTGACGGGCTCCCTGGGAACTAGTGGCGCTTCCCATCCACTGCAGGGACCATGCCGCTAACTTACCAGGGGTGTGGACAGTTTTCCATAGCGCAGCGCTATGCAAAGCCGTCCTCAAAGCCGCTCATCTGCTGGTAATAGCAGAGACACTCTCGCTCTCTCCCATACGGCACACGCTGCCCGGGATCCCGCCTCCTGCAGCCCTGCACAGCCTGTGTCTCAGCCTCCGGCATCTACCTAGCACACTATGGGACAGCTGTCGCTCTGCTGCCCTGCACTGCTGCGCTGCGCAGACAGCTCAGCTGTCACTCAGGGCAGCAGGGAGCCGGGTTATGCAGCGCCACTGAGGAAATTCCAGCCGGCTGCCCCCGTGTGAAGTGCAAAATGTCCTCAGCGGCACTGGGGCCAGTCAAGATTGGGTTGTGGGGCCGCAGTATGCCCACCCCTGCCCTAATAAATTTTTGGTTGGCCCACAAAATGGCTTTCACAGATACTCTTGTAAGTGGAACTGTAACATAATACCATACAGTGGTATATTTATAATGGGTACAATGTGAATGGTGCACACGGGCCACTGATACCCAGGGGGTACCACAATGCACACATTCTTTAATACTTACCCTCCTAAGATGTGCAATGAAGCAGCAGCACTGCCGGAATCGCTGGAAAATGGGCACTTTGCCATTTTCATAGCGGTTGCACATGCGCAGTAGAGTCCGCACACATGAGTGTTTAGTCTCTACTGCGGCAATATAAAAACATGTTTCAAAATTTGATTCCCCAAAATGGTCAGGATCGGCAAATCTGCTTTTTTAAAATAAAGAATTTCTCCAATGGTTCTAATCAGAAGATCCTGTTGGGGAATCAGGTAAACAGCTGCCTGCCTATAACTGCTAATGCCTTGCAAAACAGGGCCCACAAAATTTACCTGTCAGTTATTACACAGTCATTTTTATAAAGGTTCCCAATTGTGATGGCAGCAGAATACGTTGATGCTATATAAATAATTGTTAATAATAAGTAATATTATCCGGGAGTGCCCCCAAAAATAATGTTGCCTTCTACCAGAAAACCCGGTTATGTGTATTAAGTTACAGAATCTGGTTAGGTTCCACTAAGTTTAGACGATCCCGCTGGTCGCTCAAGGGTTCTCTGTTATTGTTACTGTTCTCCTGTTTTATTAGAAGTGATGGAGGGGTAAGGTCATCACACGTACCCCAATGTGCCGCCATATTTGGTGGCCTACTATGACACCTTTATGGTGTTGCTTTGTGTCTTTTTGTCCCCCCCCCCCCCCCAAATCCCCCTTTACCCTCCTCCCTATACCTAATACACCTGTAATCGATAGAGACATTGCACATTTGCTAACCGAAATGCAGTTTATGGCCTGGCTTTGTTATATCTTTTCTTTACTATTCTATGGTTAAAGTTCTATGTATGAACTTTAGGAGCTTAAATTCACCGAACAAGAGAGGACTAGCACTGTGCTATTTTTCCAAATCAGGAGCTCACATTGTGGCATTACAAGAGACTCATTTTATTAAAACTGACCCTCCACTATTCTCTTGCGCTAAATTTAGTGTTTCACATCTAATGGTCCCAAGAAAAATGCTGGGGTTGCTATCTTAATATCGAGTACATGCGACTTTGTTTTGGATAAACAAATATCAGACCCTGAGGCTAGATACCTAATATTACTTGGGAAATTGCAAAACAAGCCAGTTATGATTGTCACGGTTTATACCCCAAACTCCAAACAATGCTCATTCATTAGGAAAATTAGTAAACTGGTTCAATCCCATCGATAGGGATCAGTATTGATTGTGGGAGATTTCAATATGGTCTTAGACCAGAATATGGATAGGTCCTCCAGGCCCCATGACCCACGCCTTCCACCCCAACGAGATCAATCTAATCTCTTCAGACGCATCCTCCTAGAATGATCTGTATGAGGTCTGGCGGGCAAGGAACCCATCCATAAGAGACTACACTTTCTTCTCATCAGTTCACCACACTTACTCTCGCATTGATTTAGCTTTATCGGATAAATGGATTGAAGGCTTCTATCCCGCCCATAACGTGTTCTGACCACTTTGCCATTAAACTTAGTTGGGACTGCTCCGAGAATAGACCCGTCCATGGTGTTTATCTGAACATCTACTTACCGACCCTGAAGCCAAACGCTCCATCTCGGAATCCCTATCTTTCTATTTCGAAACCAATAAAATCAGTGACACATCTATCTCCACATTCTGGTGCGCTCTTAAAGCTGTAGTCCGAGGCTCCGCAATTCAGGCAGTGGCCCATATCCACAAAAATTCCCAACAAACCCAGGCAGAATTGGAAGCCCGCTTAGTGGAACTAGAATCCAAACATAAAGGTGCCCCAGATGACAAAACGCTGTATCGTACATTACTACAGACACACGAAGCTTGGAATGTTCATGCCCTGAAAGAGGTACATAAAAACCTCTTTAAACTGAAACAAATATATTATGTACAAGGGGACAGGGCTGGTAGAATGCTAGCTAGGAAACTACGTGGGAAACAGGCAAAAGACCGCATAAGAACTATTTCAAATATTCATGGGGTCAAACTCACAGACCCCTCCGAGATAGCTGCCACATTTGCAAAGTATTATTCAACTCTATATAATTTAGAAAATGACACCGCCACTCATCAGCCTTCCCCAATGGGTATTCAGAATTTTTTAAACAAAATCACTTTGCCATCTCTCTCAGTGTCCTCAGCTAATGCTCTTTGAAGCCCATGGACGGTGGAAGAGATACCCAGGGTGATAGACTCACTTCCCCTAGAAAAAGCCCCAGGCCCTGATGGGTACATCAATAGGTTCTACAAAACTTTTAAGAATAATCTGTCACCAATCCTAGCCCAGGTATTCAACGATGCCTCAGAATCCGGCCACTACCCAAAAGAGATGTTGGAATCCCGTATAGTGGCTTTTCCCAAACCAGGGAAAAACCCAATAGTTACTGCTCATTACCGACCAATAGCGCTACTTAACACTGATGTTAAAATCTACGCCAAACTTATAGCTAATAGATTAAACCCCTTTTTGCCCTCCCTCATCCACCAAGATCAAGTTGGATTTGTACAAGGCCGACAATCTCCGGACAACACTAGACGAGTTATTAATTTGTTAGACTCCTTCTCGACTTCCCAAGACCCCCTACTTTTATTATCTTTAGACGCTGATAAAGCCTTTGACAGGCTTCATTGGGGGATACCTTCAGGCCACGCTTTTAAAATTTTGAATCACGGGACTTCCGGGTTCATGCAGGCAGCAGCTTGAACACACTGCTCTGCTCCACACCCAACTCACCCGCAATTCAGAGCCCTCCCTGGCCTCCCACACACCCGCAATCCGTGTAAGACACAGCGGTGGACTCATGGACAGGCACCTGGCACCGGGGAACGCCAACAAGCTGCAGCAGCAGAGGAACGAAAAACGGCGCGCCGAATCCAACATGGCGCCCGATGAAGATCCCTCACCCTTGTCTCCTGCTTCAAAAAAGGTTGCAGCCCCCCAGGACCATGCTGATCTCCCCCAGGTACGCCGTAACCCTGACTCCCCCGCATCCTATGGAGACATATGCCCTCCCTGCTCTCTAAAGCAGTTTCAGAAATCTCTACACAAATACAGCAACTGCAGGTTAGAGTAACAGACACTGAAAACAGGGTGGGTGCACTGCATCATGATATGGCTAATGTCCAGAGAGATGTTATAAAGCTACAGAGAGAAAACTACCAAGTTTGGAACAAGCTGGATGCAATGGAAAACCACACTAGAAGGAATAATATAAGAATAGTGGGTCTCCCCGAAAGTGTGAAGGGGCCAACATTATCCTGCTTTGTAATGCTGGCCACACATCAGACCAACTTTCCTCCAACCATCCAACTAGTTGGTTGTATGGAAAAAAAACCTGCTACTGGATAGGAGCAAATGTAATTTGTAATTCAGTCTTTTGTTTCCCAAATCTGAAAATGGACAACAACTGTCACTCAGACAATGTACTGCAGTTGGACCTATTCAATTTAAACACTTCCACTGAATGTTTTCTCCCGAGTTTGTGAGCAAATCGCTTATTGGCATTTGCCCCCATTTAGTACCAGATTTTCAGTCCAACCAACCAACTAGTTGCATGGTTGGAGGAAAGTTGGTCTGATGTGGGACCAGCGTTACTATATATCTCCCAAAATTACTGGGTATAGTGGACGAGTGCAAAGACCTAGTAGTGGAAAGAGTTCATAGGGTGGGCCTAACGACACAAGACCCAGAGTCGTCCTTTTCCGCTGTCTTAATTTCCTACACAAGATCGCTATCTGGAAAGCTTCCAGGAAAATCCAGAACTTGATGTGGGAAGGTCATAGTTACGCTTGTTTCAGGACTTCTCAGTAGAACTTTCAAAGTCACGTAAGGCCTTTACCCCGATCGGCTCAAAGCTAGTCGCTGAGAACACAAAGTTTGCCCTCATGTTCCCGGCCCGTTTGAGGATTTTCATAGAAGACTCCCACTATGACTTTTCTAACCCTGACGATGCTCTGGCTTTTCTGCAAGACAGGCAAAATGCTGCATGTGCTGATATCACAGATTCTCCAGCCTGACAATATCTCTGACATGCTGACAGAATCAAACCATTTATTATCCCACAGAACCCCAGCTTACAGCCTTGCAGTCCAGACACAGCATTACAAACTCGCTTATGATGTGTGAATTGTGCTCCAGAGGACATTGATGCAGCAATACAATATCCCTGGCAGGCTGACAGCAACCCACCATTTATTATCCCTCAGAACCCCAGCTTACAGCCTTGGATTCTAAACACATCTTTACAAAATGTCTTATAATATGTTGGTCATGCAAAAATTTTGTATGTTTCTATCCCCCATGTCTTGTCTTGTACTTCTCTTCCTCCCCCTCTTCCCCCATGTGTCTTAGCTATGGTGTCGAGATATTCTGTTCCTGATCGAGGTTGCTACAGATTCCAGGTCTTCTGTCGTCTCATCTCAGACACCAATTACTGATCTAAAGATAGAATAAATCAACGTGGGTGGTTTCCACTCTCCAGCCAAGCGGCGAAAGGTATTGTTGTACGCCCAGAAACTAGCAATAGACATCCTATGCATTCAAGAATCTCACCTTTTGCCCCCCGAAATCCTCAAGCTCCAAATGCTAAAATGGAGACTGATATCTTCGGCTCCTTACAATAGCAAAGCTAGAGGAATAGTGATTCTAGCATCGAGATCTTTAGCTATTGAGGTATTATCTTCACAAGTGGACCCTGAGGGTAGGTACCTAATAGTACACTTAAAATTAGCGAACACCACATATGTTCTGTGCTCTATCTACGCCCCAAACACATATTCCAGAACCTTCTACAAAAACATACATAACCTCCTTCTCCCACACTCCTCTTTACCCATGATATTATGTGGAGATTTCAATCTCACCGCCCATCCAACCCTAGACAGATCCAATAATACTCTGACCCACAGGCACCCCCCCAAGATAGGTATCCGTTTCCTAATGAAATCCCTTCACTTAATAGACATATGGCGTAATCTTCACCCCACACAAAGGGAATATACGTGCCTTTCAGCCGCCTACCACACTTTATTCCCTTTAGACCCTACCTAGCTACCACCCCCCCCCCCCCCCTATTCTGGATGGCAGCAAAAACCATACTAAGGGGTACCATTATGAAATATGAAGCAAAACTTAAAAAATACTGCTCACTCTCCTACCTAAAACAGCAGCAAAACCTGACTGACGCCTACGCAGTTTTTACAAGATCCCCAAACTCCCACAACAAATCCACATATCTCCAAGCAAAAACTCTCTTTGACACCACACCTACAAACTATGGCCGCGAAAACCCAATTTAACTCGAATTATAAATTCCATAGATTCGGAAATAAATCAGGAAAACTACTCTCAAATATTCTAAACTCATCCCGCCCCTTTATGCTAATCAACCCCTTATCACTACCTGATGGCTCCCTTACTACAACCAATGCCCAAATCTCTCGTCATGACTTCGTTTTACACAGAAATATACTGAGCACCCCCTGAAAACAGCCCTAACTAC
This sequence comes from Crinia signifera, assembly GCF_055691185.1. Taxonomy (NCBI): domain Eukaryota; kingdom Metazoa; phylum Chordata; class Amphibia; order Anura; family Myobatrachidae; genus Crinia; species Crinia signifera. The sequence continues at coordinate 35,251,816 of NC_139225.1, read as the reverse complement.
CACGCAATCACCCCTTCATTCGCCCCAACTTAACCAATCTATATGGTCTGATTTATCCTTCCCCCAGCTCCCTGGTGACCTGGCAGAGTCTCTGATCTCCCCTGTTACCCTAGAGGAAGTTCACAAAGCCATAGCTTCTCTGAAACTGGCTAAGGCCCCTGGTCCTGATGGATTCTCAGGTGACTTTTACCGTATGTTTCCAGATATCGCAGCCCCCACTCTAGTCTCAGTTTTCAACCACATACTAATTAATGCCACAATACCTCCTCACTTTAACTCAGCAATAATCAAGGTCCTGCCCAAACCTGGTAGAGATCTATCTAAACCAGGCTCCTACAGCCCAATATCATTACTGAATAATGACTTCAAACTTCTTACAAAAATATTAGCCGACCGTTTAAACGCTATTCTCCCATTCATTATCCATCAGGACCAGTCAGGCTTTATTAAAGGCAGGCACTCAGTCAGAAACATCAGGGAAGTGCTGGCAGCAACTCACAGTTCTGATAACAGAAACAACACGGATAACCCCAACATGATTCTAGCACTGGATGCGGAAAAAGCTTTCGATCTAGTGCTCTGGCCCCACCTTTACGCTACCATGACTAAATTCGGTATCCCAGATCAATTCACATCCTTTCTGAAAACTCTATATCATTCCTCTTCTTCCCAAATAGCGGGTAATGGCTTCCCCCCCCCCTTCCCTATATTAAGGGGAACCAGACTGGGATGCTCCCTCTCCCCTCTATTATTTGCCCTGGCCATGGAACCCCTTGCAATTGCCCTTAGAACTTCATCAAACTTCACAGGCCTCTCAATCTGCGGAGAGGAGCTAAAAGTTGCCCTCTTCGCGGATGACATGCTCCTTTTTGTTTCCAAACCCCTTACATCTATCCCGGCCATAATGGATATTATACAGTCATTTGGCCCTATATAAGGCTATAGAATAAATATAAACAAGTCAGAACTCCTTCCAATCTTTCCTCTGACCCCGAACATAACCTCCTACACATTATTATCTCAATTTAAAATCCAAGCATCCCATATCAAATACTTAGGTATTAACATCACGAGAGACCCCCATAAACTTTTTGCGGAAAATTTTGATCCACTTATCGCCAAAATATCATCACAATTAGAATGCTGGAACAAACTCCCGATATCTTTGCTAGGAAGAGCTGCAGTACTCAAAAGCTGCATCTTCCCAAAAATATTCTATATCCTTCAGTCCATCCCCTGCATCATAACTAACTCAACTAACAATAACATAAATAAGCTGATGTCCAAATTTCTCTGGTGCGGCAAGAAACCCAGGATGGCAATAGCCAAACTGTCCCAACCCAAACCACAAGGAGGCTTAAAAATTCCAAATATACAACACTATTAATGGTCGGTCCACTACAAAATCATTTCAGATTGGTTCCAAGACACTTCTTCCTACACAGATGTAGCACTTGATAAAGCTATTTTCTCCCCATATTCTCCCAGTGCACTTCTCCACTCCCAGATAAGAATCATCCCTAATTATATCACTAACCACATACTGTTCAAAGGCACTTATAATGCATGGTTACAAATTAACAATAAATTGAAGATAAATCCCCACAACTCACCATATATACCTACCTGGGGCAACCCAAACTTCCCTCCCTCTCTACACAACGCCACTTTCCTATCCTGGAAACACAATGGTCTGGATCTTGCATCCAAATTTTTTGACCCGGGAGGCCAAATTTTTTCATTTGAGACCCTCAAATGCAAATCTCCCAAATGCACATATTTTTATGTATCTCCAGATCAGACACTAAATTACCCCTATCATCCCATGAATTGTATCTTCACTCACTTCCGATCCTCTAAGCCCTATTGGGAACATCCCAGACCCAAGATTTTATAAGTCCTCGCACCTTTACAATATCTTGCTAACCCCGACAGACCCTACTCCCCATACACACCTCATAACTAAATGGTCAGAAGACATCCCAAACATCACATCCGCAAACTTGATTCCTATCATGAAAATACTGCACTCTACCTACCTTCAGAAAGTCCACTTTAAAACTATACACCGTTTATATTATGCCCCTGCTCAAACAAAACATATGAATAGGGAGGCAACGGGTGAATGCCACAAGTGCGGGATGTCAAATGCCAAATTTTATCACTGCTTCTGGTCGTGCAACAAGATACTCAGGTTCTGGAGAAAGGTTTTGAATATGTTAAAGAGTATTACAGATATAGAATTCACTCCAGACCCTGCGGCTTGTCTATGCTTGAACTTCCAAAACTGGAACTTAGGTCCCAGACCTAACCAAATCTCACCATTACTCTATACTGTACTGACTATGGCAAAAAAGGTGATACTCATCCATTGGATCCAATCCTCAACCCCAACCATTGCTGAACTCAAGGACAAACTATTCCAGCTCCTACTATATGATATCCGCTCTAGATACAACATATCCTCAAACTAAACTATTCCAGAAATGTAACATATATGTCGAATCACTAGATCCAGCCCTCAGATCACAGATATCCTTTCCAGATTCCTCCACCTCATTGCTTAACTATAAATATTAAAAACTTCTGGTCCCTGAGGCGGCGGCCATATTGAGCAGAAGCCTGAAACACTTTCCCCAGTGTGGCATTGTTAGAGATAGGGAGCTTCAGCCCCTCTCAACGTCTCCCTTTCACCGCAGGCGGACCCAGCATTCCTTTCTAGGGGCACAGAGTCTCCTATGGGCTGCTACAATTGAGTCATATATTTGGAGCATAAGCAGCCATTCTAGGACAGGCGACACAGCATCACAGCTACCCCAGTATTGGACACCGAATGCCCCTACACCAGGGTTGCTGTGACATAACTCACAGTGAACATAGGAGAGCTGCCCCTCCCTACTGAGCACCTGGGCCCCTGGGCGTGCGTAGATGGAGTGTGTATGCCTGGCGCCCATGTCCTGCTGATGCTGCGGTAGCCACTTTCTGGGGGAATTTTGACAACCTGATTAGCAGTCCTAGACCCACCTCGTTTGAGCATTTAGAGTTTATTAGATGTGCATAACGCCATAAGTCCCATGGTGAAGGGCAAGAAGACCACCCAAATGGAAGGCCGTAAATCTCAGAAGGGTTCCAGTACGCATCCCTTGGAAGCCTCGCAGCCTCCCTCAATGCGTCAGTTTCTAACGCAACAGGGCCCTTCATCCAGTGTTGCAAGTAAGGGGGTACGGCGTGGTACGGAGTACCTGTAAGAAATATGTTGCAGGTACACAGTACCACTTACCCCTGATCCACTGTCATTTCTATTTTAATTTTAAGTCTAAATATAATGCATCCGCAGCCCGCCCACCCAGCGTTATGATTCGTGCTGTATGCAGCTACCGGCTACTGCTGATTTAGCCTGTCACACTGACAGGCATCAGCGGTGCTGACAGCATGAAGAGCAGGCTCCACTATTGTAAGCACAAGCTGCCTGGCTCTCCCCCAAGCAAGAGCCAACCCACCCCCAGACATTCCCTGTTTCTCATTCCCTGTCTCCTGTGTCCACGCCTCTATTGTCATTTAGTCACTCCTCTAGCTTTGTGTGACCACGCCCCCTGATGACACATGACCATGCCCATTTTTGGTGGAGGCTATCAGTACCACCAAGACAAAAATTCTAGTTGCACCACTGCCTTCATCACTCGATGAATCAGTAATTCCTCCTACGCCTAACTTATCACAATTTGCCGATTCTGCCCCTCAAAATACTCGACCTGTAGAGCAGGTGCCTATGCAGGATGTAGGAGGTATATCCCAAGTTTTGCAGATGTTGAGCACTATGCCGACGAAACATGACTTGGATCAGCTAGAACAGAGATTACGTGAGACTGTCCATTCAGAAGTTGCATCCATACAGTCAGAGATGACTCAGTTAGGCTCCCGCCTGACCACCGTAGAAGAATTCACCTCGGATTCTGCAGCTTCACATAACGATCTGAGGGCCGCAGTCATTCGACAGGCGGTGGAGTTGCAACAGCTGCACGACCGTTTAGACGATTTGGACAACAGAGGGCCTCGTAATAATTTGCGGATCCGAGGTATTCCTGAAGACGTCTCACCACAGAGCCTCATTGAGTATCTTACAAAAGTGTTCAATGACTTGCTGGGACAAGATCCGGGGACTCAAATTGAGTTTGATAGAGCTCACCGTGCCTTGAAACCAAGGGGCGCACCAACTGACGGCCCGAGAGATGTTATCTGCCGCTTACATTATTACACCCAGAAGGAGGATATTCTCTGCAAGATACGTCAGAGCAAAATGTCATACAGGGAGCTCATCAGATTCAGATCTTCCAGGATTTATCCTGGTCAACCCTTCAAAAACGAAGAGCCCTTCGCCCCCTGACAACGGAGCTCCGTAAATTGGGCCTAAAATACAGATGGGGCTTTCCCTTCAACTTGCAAGCTACACATAACGGCAAGCTCTACACTCTCAGGGGCCCAGATGATTTGACGGCCTTCTGCCGGGCCATGGACGTTCCTATAGTTGCTCTTCCAGATTGGCAGGAACCATTGGTGCATTCTATCCCGCCAGAATTAGCTCATCCCAACAATGACTGGCAAGTTGTTCAACGTAATCCTAGACCTCCGCTGGACCAGAGGTCACCAAGAAGGTCTACTTCTAACTGAGGGTCTACTCTTTAACTCTGCTGCGCTGCTGCGACTGGACTGTACATGACTCTGGTTCATTCAAGTAAGCGGTCTGACCACACGTTTCTTCATGTATACCTGAGTTGCAGGAACGGTCTAATGGTTTCCGATCTAGACCCTCGGGCCTACTTATAGAGACTCGCTCATTACCTTGGTGAGACCTTAAGTACAGTAAGAGTTAGCTAAGGTTCGGTCTCATCCTCTTATAGTTTAAGATGGGTTTGGCATTGTTGTTTGCTAGTTGAAGTTTGCTGCTGGCACTGATCCCCCAGTGCCCCCATGCCGCCACCTCTTTCTTTTTCCTTGGAACCGGATATGTTTTGTATGTCCGGGTTTCCAAGGGGCGGCATTGTGACTTTGTATGTGTTTTTTGATGAAGTATTTTCATATGATGTGCATTGTAATATTGCTTTCGGGAATGTTTTTTCTTATAACTATTTGTTTTTCTTTTTCCTCCTTTCCTCTCTTGTGTCTCTTTTCTTGGTGTGGTTGGTACCTCCCCTCCAGAGCCTGCACAGGTCCCGCCCTGTTCTCCCTGTCTCATGATGGCGGCTAATACGAGACTAACTGCTATTAGGCTGGTCTCTTATAACGTTAAAGGCCTAAATCTCCCTGAGAAGCGCTCTAGAGTTCTACGAGACCTCTATACTTTCAAGGCCGATGTAGCATTCCTCCAAGAGACGCATTTTCGGGCCGATGCTGCTCCTACGTTGACGGATCGTAATTTCCCGACTGCTTTTTATAATAACAATACAAAAGGCAAGTCATTGGGAGTAGCTATCCTCCTGTCAAGGAGGCTCCCCTTTAAAGATGTGACTCTGGAGGAGGGCAGGACATTAGTGGTAAAGTGTAAGCTTTATGAACAGGCCTACACGTTTGTCAATCTCTATGTGCCGAACCAAATGCAACACTCTTACCTATCTATAGTTTTGAACAGGATTGCTCCGCTGGTAGAGGGCGTTTTGGTGGTTGGGGGAGATTTGAACTGGTCGCTCCAGCCGGAGATAGACACTTCGGGCCCTGCAGGCAGGCCTTCTACGGAGGGCCTTACACGAGCACCAACTGGTAGATACATGGAGATTACAACATCCAGCAGACCGAAACTATACATTTTATTCTCGACCGCATGACATGTACTCCAGATTGGACCATTTTTTATTGACCCATAGGTACCTACATTTGATCCAGGACACAGACATAGGCCTGACGACTTGGTCAGATCATGCCCCTATATTTCTGACTATCACGACGGCCATTGCTAATTTTAAACAGTGTACGTGGCGCTTAAATGACAGCCTTCTCACTGACGCTAGATGTAAACCACAACTGACTACAACACTTACGGAAAAGTTTTCGGTGAATGAAACACAGGACATCACTGGTCTCACAGTGTGGGAAGCACACAAATGTGTGGTACGGGGGAAACTCATACAATTGGGAGCAATGTTAAAAAGGGAAAAAATGGGTAGGAAGTTAGATTTGCTACAGCAATTGCGTTCACTGGAGACATCCCACAAGTCCACCCCCTCCCACCAAACGCTTAAGGAACTCACTGCGGTGAGATCTCAGCTTAACACTTTGTTGTTTGAAGATGTCAAACGAGACTATAAATTGTGTAGAAATCGCTATTATCAGTGGGGCAACAAACCAGGCAGGCTCCTGGCCAGGGCATTACGCTCCCAGAGAGCCACACTATACATTGATATGATAAGGGACCCGGGGGGGGGCCAAGCGCCACCTCACACGTGATATAGCTGGGGCGTTCCATTCATATTATACCAAATTGTATAATCTTAATGCTAATGGGGCGCTGCCTCCCTCTCATGGCCTGGTGGAGACGTACCTCCGTGAGGTGGGTCTTCCCCGGCTGTCGGGGGAGGACAGCGCCAGTCTGGAGTCCCCTTTTTCTCTGGTGGAATTGAAAACAGCGCTAAAGGAGACTCCGTCCGGAAAAAGCCCTGGACCGGACGGTTTCTCTGTTTCATATTATAAGTCCTTTAAGGACTTACTTTTACCAAAACTGTTGATTGCCTTTAATGAGGTATCGGCGGATCATGGTTTCACGCCCCACTCAGTGGCAGCTCACATTACGGTGATTCCGAAGGAGAATAAAGATCCGAGCCAGTGTGCTAGTTATCGCCCCATTTCCCTGCTGAATGCAGACATTAAATTGTACGCAAAAGTTATAGCGAATAGGCTTAAGCGGTTAATACCTGATTTGATACATTCTGACCAGGTGGGTTTTGTCCCTGGGAGGGAGGCACGAGACAACACGATTAAGGCTGTTGATTTGATTTATCTGGCCTCTACTCGCAATATACCTATGGTAGTGCTGTCTACCGACGCCGAAAAGGCGTTTGACAGGATTAGTTGGGTGTTTATGGAAGGGGTGTTACGGCATATTGGGCTAGGCCCAGAGTGTTTGCAACGTATCATGGCGCTTTATAGGTCCCCCACAGCTCAGATAAGGATCAATGGGACTCTCTCAGAGCCGGTCCATATTGGTAATGGGACCAGACAGGGGTGCCCCCTCTCCCCTTTGATCTTTATACTGTGTATGGAGGCCCTGGCCTGCGCCATTAGGCGCAATCCAAATATTACTGGCTTAAAGGTGAAGGGCGTGGATCATAAGTTGGCACTGTTCGCGGACGATTTGTTGGCAACATTGACTAACCCCGTTATCTCTATCCCCAATCTTATGTCAGAATTTCGGACATTTGCAGACCTTTCAAATTTCAAAATAAACATGAGCAAATCTGCTGCAATTAATGTATCTTCTGCACCTCGTGACCTGGAGTATCTCAGGCAATCCTTCCCTTTTGCTTGGCATCCTTCTAGCCTTAAATACCTCGGTGTTGTGTTGTCCCCTGATATGTCTCGCCTTTTTGATAATTTTAGGCGGTTATTGCTCACACTCCGCGCTGAACTAAGGGGTTGGGGTAATAAACGCCTTTCTTGGCTGGGTAGAATCAGTGTGATCAAAATGAATGTCCTCCCTAGGGTCCTGTACCTGTTACAAACGTTACCTATTCATATTCCAAAGACCTGGTTCCGGGACCTGCAGAATGAAGTCCGGTCATTTATATGGGGGGGGGGAAGAGACCACGGTTCTGTCATGACATACTTTTTAGAAAGAAGCAGATGGGTGGACTTCAGCTCCCTAATTTTACGATTTACTACGAAGCTATGATTTTAAGTCGGGTTCTGGAGTGGACGCGTTCAACTGATGCTAAACAATGGGTTTATATAGAAAGTGAGGTTTTTCCTATGCCTATTGAGTTTTACCCCTGGCTACCTAAGGTCAGCAACATTACACATCCCCAGGGCCGGTGCATGGCACCGGAGCGCCCCAGGCGTGGGGGCGCCCCGGCGCTCACCCGGTCCTCGGAGAAGGGGGGGAGGGGGGAGGAGGTGCCGGGCATGCGGTGGCCGGCTATTGTGCTACACAGTAGCCAGGGGAGGGAAGATTTTCGGGCGGCTGCTACACGGAGGTGCCGGGCGTACGTCGGACCTGGCTACTGTGCTACACAGTTGCCGGGGGAGGGGGGTGTCAGGCGGCTGCTACAAGGGGGGGGATGCTCTGCTTGCGGACTCGCCCAGCATGGCGAGTCACTGCACAGGGGCGCGATGGGTGATGCGGCGGCGAGGGGGGTGGAGGGTGGACAGCTGCTCCAACTTCCGCCCTCCAGTGTCCGGCGCCCTAGGCAAATGCCTAAGGCTGCCTAGTGGTGGCGCCGGCCCTGCACATCCCACAGTAGGCCCCACTATAGCCTGTTGGAACAGACTTAGGAAACTTTCGTGTGTCTCATCTTTAATATCCCCCCTTACCCCATTATTTGATAACCCTATGTTCCCCCCTGGAGTCGCTAGTTTAGGATTTGAAAATTGGAAACGGCATGGGGTTCACCGGGCGGGCCAGTTAATGGACGGGAACAAGGTGTTGCCCTTTTCTGACTTACAGGAGAAATGGGGGCTGCCTCCATCAGAGATTTGGAGATATCTCCAACTTAAACATTTTATGCAAGGGAAGAATATGCGTGGGGTAGTTGGTAGAGCCTTGACACCCTTTGAGGGTATGTGTAGAGAATCAACGCGCCCTTTGCACCTGCTTTTAAAGGGGTTACACTCTTCTAATAGAAAATAAGTATATTGCACTGCCAACCTATGCCCAGGCCTGGAACAGGGATTTGGGTTTGGATTTAGATGTTGAGACCTGGTCAAAAATGTTTCAGGACACTTTTGTTAGTTCTTTTAGTTATTCTGTAATTGAAACCCAGTTTAAGGTTCTCTCACGTTGGTATAGATGTCCACTAACTCTTGCAAAAATGTTTCCTGGAGTGCCTAATACTTGCTGGAGATGTAACGAGGAAGTTGGCTCACCTTTGCATATTTGGTGGTCGTGTGGGGCGCTCCGCCCTTTTTGGGACCAAGTTATGTCTATTGCTAAGATTATTGTGAAATCAGAAGTGCCAAATACCCCCTCGTTCTGGTTGTTAAACCTATACCCGGGCTCGTTGAGGTCTTACAGAAAGTCCTTATTGAAGTTTTTGAATGGTGCAGCGAAAGCTGTTATACCGGTACATTGGAAATCTACCTCCCCCCCACGATTAAAGAATGGTTCGCACAGGTGGATCTGTATATGACCATGGAAGACCTGAGGGTACCCCCTGAACGTAATCTTCCCCTTACCCCTCTGTCTTGTCTTGTCAGATGTTCCATTCGTTTATATCCATAAGATACTAGATACATATCTAAGATACACGAATAGTGCCGTGCTCTGTCTGGTTTATGGTCCTCAGTGTTCAGGACCATCTCTAAAATAACCGACTTCCCAATAGTGCCAAACCCCTTATTAGCCTTATTTCATATCTATCATGGACCACCAATGATCGGTACGTGATGGGCCATATCTTAATAACCACAAAGCTCCTTCTCGCACGACATTGGCGCACACCCTATATCCACACCATAGAAATGGTTGAATCAAATGTACAACTTCACTGTGAGTTTGAAATTATTCCTCATCCGCCTCTAACCCAATGATAAAATGGTTCCAATGGTCAGAATATTGGTGTTCCCGAACTCATACTCACCTCCCAGGGTCTCAATCAACAATAGCAGCTGCTGACTTGTACAACTACTTCGGAAGCTGAAGTACTAGTTTTCAGTGATTACCCCAGTACCCACGACAACCCTCCATTAGCTAGGTGAAGCCACACCCCCCCCCCATATGTAACAGTTCATATAATATGTTAGTTAGGTCATGACCTCAGTGTATATTTTATACTTTAGGCTATTGACTGCAAATGACTGGTGTACCCCCGCCCCCCCCCCCTTTTTATTTTTCTCTTCTGTACCCATCCCCACCCCATCCTTATTTGTTTGAAATGTAAAAATGTCTTTGAATTGTTGTCATAAACGTTTATATGTTGCTTTGAAATATTCAATAAAAATTTAATTTGAAAATATATATATATATAAGTAATATTCATTATTCTTTGTTATATAAATCTGCAGCACCCGACAATTAGGGGAAATAAGTACAATAATGGCACCAAAAATTCTTATCATAAAACATCCAGACAGTTAGGGGCTTTTCTTACATAAAATATGGTTATATTATAGAGACAGTAGGTAGCAGGACATACAGCAGCTGATGATGTCACAAAGCTGCATTGTGATGTCATAAGGGCTGCTGGCTCAGGGTCTCATCAGCATAAATTCCATTAGTGTATCTTCAACTGTTACAGTGTGAAGCTGCTATTTTTCGTCCTTGGCGAATTTGTTTCAATTGTTCATAAAATATGATGTCAAATAAGAGAAAGCGACCAAAGAACAACGGGTCTGCTTCAAAGGAGATTGTGGTTCCTAGCAAGAGGAATAAGGAGGAAGATGTATGTGAGGGGAGAGGTGAGCTCTCCAAAATCAGAATGATAGGAGACATTCAGGTGAGAGAGGAGCGGTCTAAGAGCGTGTCCTCTAAAATACCATCAGACCGGACAGGGGATAGCAAAAAGACCAGCATAGAGGTGTCTGGACAGAGAGGCATAAAAAGATCACATGCAAGCGAGGAAACAAGCAACAAAAAGTTGAGGTCAGCAGATGCAAGTGAGATACCCCCAGATAGCCCCGCAGAGACCACGGACCATCTGGCCAAGTTGACCTTCCACAAAATGCTTGGAGAAGGCGGTTTCGGGAAGGTGTTCCTAGCTTCCCATTCCATCAGCAAACAGCGTCTGGCAGTGAAAGTAGTAAAAAAGAAGAAGGTAGCGGCCAACATTAGGAAAAACTCCATGTGTGTAGAGAAAGAGGTGATGAAAATAACTGGGGAGAGTGTGTTCTTCCCGCACACATATGCCGCGTTCCACACACCAGACCATGTCATCTTTGCAATGGAATACCTGTGCGGGGGAGACCTCGCTGATTTATTAGACAGCAGAGCCCCATTTGATGTTCCAACTATCAGACTTTTAGCAGCAGAAATACTCAGTGGGCTAGAGTTCCTGCACACAAGGGGCATTATCCACAGGGACATTAAACCTGAAAATATACTTCTGGATGCAGCTGGCCATGTGAAAATCGCAGATTTTGGCCTCTCAGCATTGAATGTCCATGGTGACGAGAAAATCAAAGGATTTGCCGGGACTCTGAATTACATGGCCCCAGAGGTTCTCTGTAACATCCCATATGACCGCATGGCAGACCTCTTTTCATTTGGGGTAGTATTATATGAAATGGTTACAGGACTGTACCCTTTTTATGACGTTGATGAGCCTGACAAGCTTGCGCAGTCCATCCTATATGATACTCCACGGTATTCCAGCAGCCTTCATCCAGAGATTCGGGACCTCCTTAAAAGACTCTTATGCAAAGACCAAGATGAAAGGAGGGAACTCTGTTCGGACATCAGACGTCATCCATTCTTCAGAACCTTAAACAGGAAGCAACTAGAAGCTGGCAAGATAACACCCCCATTTACTATGCATTGTACAACAGATACACTGGGTGATCCTATGCCAGTGGATGACCTGCTCTCAACTACAGACTCTGCATTATCTGAAGAGGAGGAGCGCCTGTTCATTGGATTCAACTTTACCAGTGACAGGTGGAAAACAATGAGCGCACCACCAGCGGCTGACTCCAAGCAGTAGCACCACCAGCTACCTCCTCCTGGCAGAAGCATCACCTGCTGTCTTATAGCTCCCGGAAAAAGCATCACCTGCTGTCTCATAGCTCCCGGCAGAAGCATCACCTGCTGTCTCATAGCTCCAGGCAGAAGCATCACCTGCTGTCTCATAGCTCCAGGCAGAAGCATCACCTGCTGTCTCATAGCTCCCGGCAGAAGCATCACCTGCTGCCTAACACCAATGTAATGGAGTACGGAGCATATCTGATTAGGGTTGGTAGGGTAGGGACTTGCAGAAAATTGGGGTCCCTTGACGTGGGCTGCAAGCTTAAATGTTTTGATCAAAATATAACAAGACCCCCTTTATTTTATTTGCTACATGCACACAGATGTGCAATATATTATAGTCAGCACCGATAGCTAAATTGACTCACCAGCCAGCCCTGTATACATGTTCTCCTCTGTAACTGGGAGAGGAGTACATGGAATGGGGTGCTGACCATATACGCTAGGCTAAGGACTTGCAGAAAGTTGGGGTCCACTTGACGTGGGTTTCAAGCCTAAATATTTTGATCAAAATATGACAAAATCCCCAATATTGTATTTGTTTCATACACACAGTTTTGCAGGATATTATTGTTGGCATGACAGCAAATGTCTTTCTACCTTTTCGGAGGATATTGCATTTGGCCATAGGTGTAACAATAGAATTTCTAATTAGGATATAATGTTATTGCTCGTATTACAATAAGTAATGATGACCTGAGAGCTGGGCGCAGAGCAAAAACAAACATACTTTGCAGCTTGGCAAACCAGGTCCAAATTCAGATGTTGTCCTGTTTTTTCCACTGCGCAGGCGCATTTGCAGCAATGCACGTGTGTGGGTCCCGGTTGCGAGCGCCATCAGCAAATTACTCTGTTTGCAAGGCCTGAGTGACAGGGGGTGGGTGTGTCGGGCTGGTTCCCAGTGTTTCATGGGCGTGCTCACAAAAAAACAGTAGGTGCACCCAATGAAATGCTGGGAGTTATTTATATACCCATTTGGCCTCCATCTGTAAGACGACACCTATGCCAACATATACAGAGTTATTTCTAAAGATTTATCATAGGGCTTACTTATCTCCAAATAGGAGGAAGAAGATTGGGTTATCCAATGACAGTAAATGCCTGAAGTGTGGTTTGGGTGGAGCAAATTTGGTCAATTGCCTTTGGAGATGTCCAGAGGTTCTCTACTTTTGGAAGAATGTACAAAGGTTTATTAGAACATATATACAGAGCGACTTCCAAATAATGGCACAATGGGCCATTTTAAGCATATAATCTTGTGATAGGGCTAGAAGGGCTAGTGATAAAGTGAGGTTGGCCATATCCGCAGTGGCGAAGAAAACTATTTTGCAGATGTGGATTCAGCCACTGCCCCCGTCTATGAAACGGTTTTTGGAGAAACTGTATAATATATTTTTGATGGACTGGGTAGAGGCTTCCTCACAAAAAGAGAAAAATCAGGATAAATTTCTTGAGAGCTGGGGAGATTTTATACAAACTCTTTCTCCCCAAGTCCAAGAAAAAATGAAGATCTGTTTCTCCCTTGTGGAATGGAAGCAAAGTAGGAGGGATTAGTGGAAAGATATCTCGCCATGCCCTGTCTTTAGGGATATAATTATGCTTAGTTTCAATTTGTAATTTTGTTTTTGTTTAGATATCAAGGCCCCTAACAGAATATTCTAAGGAGTCAGACTGATGAGTGTGTATTGATAATTATTGTTGAGATGGTTCTCTGATGGCTTTCTCATGATGAATTTAAAGGTGAATATGTCTGCCTATTTCTAAATAAATTGTCTTTTTATATAACGTGTTTATGCAACATAAAATATTATAAAAAAAAAAATGCTGGGAGTGGCCGGCAAAACGCAGGCATGTTTCTGACTGCTAAGGGCGGGCACCTGACTATCTTCTGTATTCCCATGTGTATAACTATTACCCCCTCATCCTATGTATGATGAAGGCTATCCTTCAAACATTGGGCACTTCAAGAAAAAGGAATGTAGATGTGTTTAACATTATTAACCTTCAGTGGCTTGAAAAAAAAAAAAACACCCCATAGGAGGGTGTATTTTCAAATTCCACGGGTGCCAGGGGGGAAATACAGGGAGTAGTTGCCCGGGTGGGTGGGCTTATGTGTGTCATGCATTAGGCTGATACACCAGAACAACTGTTACATGTGTATCTACAGTTTGTATAAATTTCATTTTAAAGTTCTACTATTTTTCTTTTATGGAACCCAAAAAGAGGCATCTGATTGTAATAGCTCCATCATGGTGCCAACACTGGGCGGTTGCTAGGCAGAAGTGTGCATAGCAACAAAGGCTGAGAGAGCTCTCGGCCAATCAGAGGCCTCACATTCAAGTGACCACCGATTGGCCACCCGGTTTTTAAAAATGTTTTATTTTTTTTTTAAATTGTGCCGCCTGCGCCACTACACCAACGCCCACCAGCCCTCCTGCCGCCCGCCTCGCTGACTATCGCTGCCGTAGATCACTTTGCAAGCGATCGCATGTGGTTAAAAACCACTTGCGATAACACATGCAATGCAATATTATTTACAGCACATATCTATCAATGTTACACCGACAGGCGGGGCCCCGCCAGGGGGGAAAGCGGCCAGGTCTGGACCGGCCCACTGGAAAATGCCCCGGTTTCCCACAGGGCCAATCCGCCCCTGGCCCCGCATCACGCCGGGTGACACATGCGATTCCCTGCGATCCATGAGATTTGTCGCAGTGATTTATTGAAATTGCATGAATCGCATTCCATATCTCACATGTGTATGGGCAACATTAGTTGCGATGCAACAAAACCGTCTAATGAGACTGCATTAATAATGTGACTCGTACATCTGTGTATCGCTGTCTGCGGTGGGGATAAGGAGCACATTCATTTACAAAGTCAATATACTACACGACTCACCTGCCCCAGGCATCTCGTGCATTGAGGCTAGGTGTAATAGGACAGTATAGTGTATCTCCTGCCACCATTAATAGCGAAGGATATTATCGGCTGAACAGTTCCATGGTGGCAGTCATCAGGAACTCACCTCGGGGGACAGCCGAGAAGCCAGACCCTGACTTTTCCACTCTGCTTCCCACTCTTGCACAGCACTGAGGACTGACGCGTTTCGCTCCAGTAAAGATGCGGCCAGGACGTGGGTGTGAGGTAGCTGTGCGCTAACAAAAGGCAGGTATCGCTCCCAGTACTCTCTCCTTTCTGTAGATAGTGGAACAACAAGTCAGGGAAGGCTTACGCCACGGCCAAACCATGCCGAGCCCAGACCCAGTAATATATACATATATCTCACCCACAGGGACAGACTTCACAGAAGAATCTCCAACTAGGGACAGGGGCTGCGCATGGAACCGATGCAACCAGCAAACACTCTGAAAGGAAACACATCTTATGCAGCATTCTACAGAGTATAACCCACGTACACACCTAACATTGACCCAGGACACTAAACACAGGGTTGGAGCCAGGGTTTAGGTTACTCACATAGTTCACACTGACGGATGGACCTGGGAAATAGGTGTGACCTGGGTCAAGCCTTTCACATCAAATGCTACCAGGCCAGACCCATGTATTACCGTGGTAGCGACCAGGCTCGAGGCCCCAGCAATTTGGACTCTGGGGGACTTCCAGCAATATCCCGGGCTTTTCGCTCAGCGTGAGATAGGTATTGCAGGATCTTGGGCCTAATTCAGCACAAGTTGTAGTGCGAGAAATCGTAAAATCACAACTCCTTCCACTAGCATTCAGGGGAGCCGCCTAGAACAGGGCAATGCCACCCTGCATGCTGGTTCCCCCCACCCCACCACACCCCCACTGCAAAGTGCTTGCATCTCAAGGGTAGTCCCCTGTCAACGCAGCCTAGCTGCGAAGGCAGTCAGCGGGCCGCCATTTTCCCATGTGACACTGTCAAGACGGTTCCATTCCCAACATCGCGTTGAAGCCCCCACAAACCAATTGTTATGCCTACCGAATGACCTATTTCATGCGTCAACCCATTGCTTGAAGACCTAGTGACCGCATCCCATATAAGTTAGCGCTAGTGCGACAGGAAAGCAGCTATGTGAGGACAAATACAGCTCGGAACCGACCAATTCAGAGGTTTATAATAAACAGGTGCTCAGAACAGCTAATGACATCAGCTTAAAGCGTCAAAGCTCTAGTGATCAGTCTGCGGTCTCCTAGGTAACATGATTTGCATGCAGACGTGGACTTTTCAAAATAGCGTGATCTGAAAATTCGCAGCAGTGGCACAATTCTCAGACAATGAGATTACAGGATAGGAAGTCTTCTGAGCAGAAGGGAAATGAATAGAGGAGTGATGTGAATCCTGTATAACATACTTGCCGACTTTGGCATACTCCTTTCCGGGAGAAGCCCGGAGAGGAGTGAAAGGGGGCAGGTAGAGGCTTCGTTTTGGGGGCGGGGCACGGGTGGTGTCATCAAGCCCCGTCCCCATGACAGACTGAAGCCTCAATTTGCGGGACCGTGGGTGGGGGGAGGGGCTAAAAAATGCCACGAATTGCGTCATTTAGCCCCGCCCCCTCCCCGCGGACCCGCGAAAGTCATAGTTTTTAGAACGCGGAGAGAGGGGGAGCCGGGGCTGTAGGGACATGCGGGAGACTTGCCCCCCTTCCCGGGGGACCGGGAGGGGGACCCGATTTGCGGGACCCTCCCGGAATAGGCAAGTATGCTGTATAAGCAGCTGTGATATTTATCATGGTCATCAGAGATCTTCTCTGCCCCAAACCTTCTGCTCATGTATTATAAGGAGTAACGCACCCTCCTACTGGTGATCTAGAACGCTATCAGAAGTCACCTAGGTTCTCCCTGAGCTATAGGTTGGCCGTCACGGAATGCCTGACTTCTAATATCCTTATATGTCACAGTATATCTTATCCCTTAAGACAGAACTTCAGATAAGTGCTTTATTTTGACTGTAATCAATGAATAATAGTGTAACACAACAGTCCCCAATGTGTTTCGCATAGCACTACTGTGTACTACAGTTACCAGGAACACACACTTGAGATCTTTGAGCAGCCAGCGTTCTACATGACGGCAGCAGCCACGGAAGGGACAGTTGCTGCTTTATTTTGGTTGCAATCTCTCTCTGTAGGACCGCTGATTTACCTGCAGGCAAAATGAACAGAACTCTGTGTCAATGTCCTTCTTACTTCTCCGTTTTACTGGAGTTTACGTTAATTAAGTTACACCATTTGCTTTACCAGTGATCACACTGAACAATGGGGCCGATTCTGGTTCACACGCAGTGAACCGAGTTTGGGCTCTGCCCTGATGGTTGGAGTTTGCGCATGCGCATTTCTGCACATGTGCAAACCCCGACTGTGAAAAGGATTTACAGTGTCACCGGCCCATTCGCAGCAGGGAGGGAGGGAAAGGGGTGGACGGGGACAGTGGCGGAGATGGGACATGGGAATGCCCAGTATTTCATGGGCATCCCCATGAAAATGTTGGGCGTTCCAATGGGTACATAGGTAAGCCGATGCTTGCCAGGGGCGAGCAGCTGACCTCACATGACATCAGCCGAACAACCCCGTCTCCGCTGACTTATATTTGCGAAGGCAGGGGGCATCATTCTCTGGTCGCCCACCATCTAATGATTTCTCTGCTGTGGGCACATGCAAGAGGAAGTGTCTTCGTAACATATCCCCTTGCATGGATTTAGTGCCAGATTAAGGTCTAAATGGGCCTGGAGCTGAAAATTATCAATGGCCTATTATGAGCAATAATAGGGGTAGTGGCCAGCACATTATAATGTGGTGGGCGTGACCAGTGTTCTGGTTGGGTGGTCTGCTCATGGGTGTGTCTCTATTTGTGTAAATACTTTCAACTAATTATATACAGATGGAGCGGGCCTCGGTCTTGCAGGGGATGGCGGAAGATTCGCCATCTGCCATCGCCTCCATCTGTTCTGCGAAAGGGGACGCGCGTGTAACCTTCCGACGGCACCTCCCAGCTTTCCCACCTAACCCTGTCCGTCTCCCTGGAGCGGAGACGGACAGGGATCCCGCTGCCCGGAAACTGAGACACGCGTGCATGTGAGACGCACGCGTGTCTCAGTCAGATAGTCATATGGAGCGGATCGCCAGCGGAGACAATCTGGCGATTCGCCAGCAAGAGGGAGGCTAGCTCCATCTGTATGCCTGGAAAAGGCAGGGGGCTGGCATAGGAAAAATGGCACAGAAAAGAGGGAAAATAGAAGCTGTACATATACTTACAGGGTGCCCTTCAAAGGTGCACCCGCAGAACGCCAATGTCCTAAGATGCTTGCGGGTTGACGCAGCACTCCAGTCATAAAAAAATACTGAAAGACAAAACTTGGTAGACAATATTTCAGCACCTTTTATGTGGTCACCTAAGTTTACCACACCATATACCCCTTATACAAAACATGCAACACAGTAGTAACCCCCTTATACTGTACTTGCCTCTTACACATTATGCCACATGGAATGAGACAAAATTCACACTATGGCACATGGATTAAGGCAAAATTCACATTTTGCTACATGGATTGAGCCAAAATACACACTATACCAAATGGATTGAGCAAAAATCCACAATATGCTTCATAAAAATTTACACCATAATGCCCATTACATGTTAAGCCACACACCGTAATGTCCATTACGTATTATGCCAAACACCATAATGACTATTAAAAATTATTCTACATAAGTGCTGCTTACCTACATGCTCATGTAAGGTAGGACTAGGTGTGTGGACCCAGTTGCCATGATTTCACAGTTCTGCTGGCCTCCTGCAGGCTAAGGCTTCACCAATAACAGCCACGTTTGTAGGGCTGAATTAGGTCCAGCCCCAGATGGTGCCGCTTGGTCTTGAGTGGGACAAGGTGGCCCGCAGGAAGTGGGACACATGGCAAGGTGGGGTGAGATGGCGTACACACCCAGCCTACCAATGCGTGGGTGGTATATACACAACAAACCCCTTGACTACTTCGCGCAGGGAAGGAATGACCCCTAGAGGGCAAACCAGACCCCCAGTGCGAGCTGCTGCAACAATGCAGAGATGGTACAGTACAATTTCAATAAAAGAAAAGCTGCAGGCAGAACCCCTGACTTATCTGGGATGATGCTATCACAGCAGAAGGAACTCAGGGGACTGCAGCACAGGAATAGGCAGGAAGGAGCACTGATTGGGACCAGGAACACAGACCCTGTAGCACAAGCAAGGCTGGGCACAGGACGCTGGATACAAGGGCTGGGATCGGGCACGCTCTGGAGCAGGAACCAAGACAAACAGAACTGCACTGGGAACTATAACCGGCAGCGTCTGCATGCTGAGAACCTAACTATATAGCCTTGCATGCAGCCACAATCAAGAAGCAGGATATGCATGAAACCCAGGGAGCTGGATCAGCAAAACCCTGATCCAGGGGAAAACATACAAACTGCAAACAGAATATATTAACTGCACATTTACACTGATCCACTAGAGGTAGATCGTAAAAGCTCATTGCCAGGGGTTCCATGCTCATTGCCATGTGGGTTTACATGCTCATTGCCATGTGGGTTTACATGCTCATTGCCAAGGGGGAATACATGTTCATTGCCCCTTGGCAATGAACATTTAATCCCATGTAGCAGCCGCCGGGCAGAAGTGACAGCCATTGACAGCAGCCTAGTCCCTGCATTTTCTGGTGTGAGGGGGAAAGAAAACCACCCCTCCCTCCCCCTTTTAATCAATTGGCTATATCTTCGGATCCAACTGATCCATTTACATGAGACCAGTATCATATTGAAGAACTTTTGAGTGGCTTCGAATGATTTTGGTCCTGTGAAACCATTTGGCTCCAGAGAAATCTGCCCTCAAACAACATGAACAGCCAGAAATTACATTTCAGAAATGAAAAACTGGTTTACCCACAATATCTCTGGAACCAATTAACCGATATGGACCGGCCTGGTATCAGATTGAAGGCCCAGCGATTTGGGTTCAACTGAGATGAACATCGAGCCAGAGGGGGAACTGGCAGCCGTTGGATCCGGGTGAGGGTCGAAATTAGCGGGTCCCATGTTATCTTAGGGGGAAACGTTCCAGCTTTGCCATGCAGTATCTTCGGTTCCTGGGGGGCTAGTGATTGGGGCCGGTCTCATTGGATAGCCCTGGCCCTCAACTAAAAAATGGACCTATTTGGAAAGTGGGCCTGGAGCTACAGCTCCATCAGGCCCATTTTTAATCCAGTCCTGGTAATAGGCATCACGGTGTGTGGGGTAACGGGCATTGCAGTGTGTCAAAATGTGGAAATGGCATCATGGTGTGTGGCAAGACG
Source organism: Crinia signifera (assembly GCF_055691185.1). NCBI lineage: Eukaryota > Metazoa > Chordata > Amphibia > Anura > Myobatrachidae > Crinia > Crinia signifera. The sequence continues at coordinate 35,231,624 of NC_139225.1, read as the reverse complement.
TGTAATGGGCATTACAGTGTGTGGCAAAATGTGTAATTGGCATCGCGGTGTGTGAAAAAACATGTAATGGGCATCGCAGTTTGTTGCATAATTTGTAATAGGCATTTACTGTGAGTGGCATAACGTGTAAGTGGCATTACGATGTGCAAAATCAAGAATAGAATTGGAGCAAAGGTTAAAAAAATATAAGGCGTGTCAAGGGACAGGACTGGAGGCAGGTCAATGGGTGGGATGTGGGTGGATCAAGGGACGGGCCACTGTCCAGTAATCTCTCAACCAAAAGGTGGTAACCTTATATGTTGACCATTTTTAGGTGTCAACCTAGGCATTGTTGACCATAACCCTTGAAATTATGTAAAGTGTTCCCACTTAAAAAAGTCTTCTTTAGTAAATATTCTTTTATAATTAATATTTTTTTTTTTTTATAAATGGAAGAGTCGCTGTAACAGCTGTTTGGTATTACTATAGAGGTGTCAAGGTTATTTTTTGCTAAGCAAAGTAATATTCGTAATGCATACCTCCCAACTTTTTGGATGAGGAAAATGGGGCAGCTGCGTGTGCCCAAAATTAGGAGTGTGGCTTCTCGACAAGGGGGCATGGCCTGCAAATTACATCATCCCCGCATGGCCATGTCTGTTTTTCGCCGCTGTGGAGGCCTGACCAGCGGCGCTGTAAGCTGCTGGCCAGCCCCCAGCCTCTCTGCTGCGAGAATAGATTCACCAGATGAGAGAGGGCCTCTCAACTGCCCGCTCCCCCCCCCCACCGCTGGACAATGTCGGCGCCGGGTGGGATGCAGGAACATCCCCAAAAACCAGTAGGGAGGTATGGTTAATGTATAAAGCCTTCAAAGATGCTTATAGCTTCCAATGAGCTTCTATCATTTTATAGAATGTACTGTACTTGATAAATGATATCTAAACTCTAATGGGTAGGTATAGGCAACTTTTCCATCTGTTCGCTTAAGGCACAGGTTCTCAAAGTAGGTCCTCGGGACCCAACACAGTGCATGTTTTGCAGGTCTCCTCACAGAATAAGTGAAATAATTAGTTCCACCTGTGGATCTTTTAAAATGTGTCAGTCAGTAATGAGTGCACCTGGCTTAAGAATATAGTGTTGATTATTGATAGCTCCAACGTTGATGCGATAAGTCAGGCATTGATGGAGAACCATGGGTGAATTTTGTTTTGCAGATGAGCAGTCAGCTGATGCTATTACACCAACTAAACTAATGATAATCAATGGCAACCGTAATCTCCTTTCACAACTGTGACTATTTACAGTGTTGTAGAGAGCTGGCTGTGGCCTCAATCATTTTTGGGGGGACGTGCCGGTTATCATAGGAGGTTTGGCCAAGCCAAGGCTTGCCTACATTCCCGGAATTGCCGGGAGGCTCCCAAAAATCATGCCCCCCTCCTGGCCCCCTGGGAAGGTGGGCAATTCTCCCGCATTGGCCAGGCAGCCCCCGCACCCCCTTCCATGCTGCACAAAATTACTGGTTTTCGTGGGTCCGCAGCGGGGCTAAAATGCAGTGAATTGCGTTGTTTGACTGCTATGTGGGCGGGACTTGATGACGCCTGCCCTGCCCCGCCCCCTGGCTTCTCCCGGAGAGGAGAAAACAAAAGTCGGCAAGTATGGCAAAGCCCCTTTAGGGAAAAAATTCGCAAAAAAAAAAAAAAATAGCTCACCACAATAAAAAAAAGTCAGCATTGGGGGAGGAGCGATCAGTGTTATAGATTCCACCCTTTCACAAGTGGGCAGCAGACCCAGACTCCTCTAATACCACTTTTACACTAGAATCCCGGGTCAAACTCTGTATTTTGACCACAGGAATTTTCCAGGTCAGACCCTGCTTCAGACACCATTTACACTGCACTTCAACCACGTTATTCCCAGGTCAGTGCTCTTTTATACTTAAAACGGGTCAGCCCTGCTTTTCAAAATATTAGTTATCCATCTGTTCTTCAGTGAACCACTCGCTAACACTAACTAGTCCCTATACATGCACAGAGAGACTCCTAGGTCTCAGAAACTAGAGGATATATAGTAATTGCATGGTAATAAGAAAAACATATATATAGAGAGAGAGAGATTGTCAAAGATACACCTTCTTACAGATACATAGGGCCTGATTCAGGTGGGGGTCTGTGAATGCGCATGCATGGATCTGCGCATGTACAGACTCCCTGTGCAAATGCCTTTGGTAAGTATCACACTCTCCAAGGCGTTCGCATGGGCAGAGGAGGGCGGGGGCATAGGCGAATCTAGGGGGTGGTCCAGGGGTGCACAGGACCACCCATTAGTCCATGTTGTAGCTGAGGGATAGGGCTTTCCAACGAGCCCAGCCCCGTGTCCCTAGCCCCCTGGGAACCGGAGATACTGCCAGGCAAAGCTGGAACGTTTTCCCTACAGGATAACATGGGACCCGCTAATTCCGACCCCCACCCAGTTCAACGGCTGCCAGATCCCCCTTCGGCATCACTAAAGCTGGAGGTTGATCTCAGTTGAACCCAAATCGCTGGGCCTTCAATCTGATACCAGGCTGGATCCATATGGGTTAATTGGTTCCAGGGATATTGAGGTTAAACCGTTTTTTTTTCATTTCTTAAATGTAATTTCATGACTGTTTATGTTCAGCCTGGGAATGTCCTGCATGATCGTGGGACCATATTGCCAGGTAAATCCCTGCATTTCCTGTTGTGAAAGGGGTATTATTTCAAACAGCCGTGACCTGCAGTGCTCTGAATACAGCTGGGTAGCCCCCTGCTCTCGGCCCAGCTGTCAATGACTGTCACCCCTGCAGCTTCCGCTCCAATTCTTCTCCCCGCTTTCACCTCAGCCCGCCCCCCCCTTTAATCATGTGGTGCCGGCGCCCGGTGTGCTCCCCCGACGTCACGCACAACAACAGGACACCAGGAGGGGAGTGGGAGCGTGCTCTGCTCCCCATAGAAGCCGCTGCACCGCTCTCCATCTCTCCCTGCAGCAGCAGTGAAGGCTCATATAAAAATTTACAGTAATTGGCACTTTTGGGGGCATCGCTTAAGGGACGCTACAAGTGGCTGTATGTGGGGGCATTACTAATAATGTGTGGCTTAATGTGTAAGGGGCATTAAGGTGTACAGCATCATGTGTAAGCGGCATTATGTGTGCAGCATCATGTGTAAGGGACATTATGTGTGCCCATCATGTGTAATGGGTACTATGGTGTGTGGCATCATGTGTAATGGGTACTATGGTGTGCGGCATCATGTGTAATGGGTACTATGGTGCCATCAAGCAAGAACCCCCTAGCAATGAGCATGTAGGTAAGCAGCACTTATGTGGCAAATATGTAATGGGCATTACGGTTTGCTATAGAGTATGTAATGGGCATCATGATGTGTGGCACAATGTGTAATGGGCATTATGGTGTGTGGCCTTATGTGTAATTGGCATTATGGTGTGTGGCTTTATGTGTAATGGGTATTACGGAGTTTGCTAAAATGTGTAATGGGCAATACTGTGTATGGTCTAAAGTGTAATACCACACCCCTTTTTGTGATGTCTCGCCTCCTTCCCATAAGGCCACGCCCCCTTTTGCTGCGCGACTACGCCGCGCAAAGGTCCCCCTGCTGTTATGTCTAGATCTGGGACCACCCATTACCATAATTCTAGATTCGCCTATGGGCGGGGGAGGCAGCAGGCGAACACCCAGCGGCCCCATGAACTGACATTCCCATGGGATGCAGGTGATGTCACATGACGTCAGCGTCTGCCCCCAATTCAGTGATCAGCAGCCATCTGACAGGTAAGTATTGACTTACTTTTCTGACTGAAAGCTGCAGAAAGTTGACGCTTGGTCTTTCCGATATATCTTTTTCCACATTTACAGTATATAGATCAGGTGTGTAGTGAGACGTCATGCAGCTTTTAATAACCCATGATTTTTTATGTCCCAAAATCTGTGCTATAATCTTCATCTACATATTGGCACGTTTTGCACTTGTTGCATTGGAAAACACCTTCGCTGTTTGTAACCAATTTATTTTAACAGTTGACTTAAGGTCAGGGCCGGTGCAAGGCACCGGAGCGCCCCAGGCGAGTCGGGGTGGGGGCGCCCCGGTGCGGGGGGGGGGTACCTTTCCTGCTGCGGCGCTGTGTATTTAAATCTGGCGGCGGAGGCAGCGGGGGTCCCTGCAGTCCATTAGAAATCACGAGCGCTATCCGCCGGGCTATGCGGAAGCGCTTCTAGTGTGAAAACACTGGCAGCACGCTGATTGGCTGAGATCAGCGTGCGCCGTGCTGCCAGAGTTTTCACACTAGAAGCGCTTCCGCATAGCCCGGCGGATAGCGCTCGTGATTTCTAATGGACTGCAGGGACCCCCGCTGCCTCCGCCGCCAGATTTAAATACACAGCGCCGCAGGACAGGTACCCGGGCGGCACAAAATGCCGCCCTCCAGTGGCCGGCGCCCTAGGCAAATGCCTAGATTTGCCTAGTGGTGGCGCCGGCCCTGCTTAAGGTGATGACAGATTTCAGAATGGCAGCTCACCTAAACACTTATTGAGGCTTGGGAGGAAGAAAAGTTTGTAGCAGGGGGTGGACAGTTAGTACATCCCAATGTTTAGTTAACATTTCTCTTATATAAGAAAGTAGTAATGTAAGAGACATTTTAACTAAACATTGGGATGTACGTGGACCCCCTGCTACAATGTGGCTCTGTCCAGTGTATTGCTGGCAGCAGAGGATGATGTGGGGTATACTGTACATGTGATGTGCTGCATGGCCATAACCAACTGCCACCACCAACTGCCACCACCATTGCAATCCTCAGTGCACAGCAATATCACTGGCATTTCCTGGGCAGCAGCTGATGTGGACACAGGAGAAAAGGCGTCTCAGGTGAGATCAATTTGCAGGCTATTAATCGCTGCCAGTGATTCCCCGAGCGAGTTATCAGTGAGTGGAGCTCAGCGCACAATTACATCTGTGCTTTTTCTTTCTCTTTTTCCCCCCTTTTTTTTTTTAACTTGATCACCTTCTGCCTCCGGTTACAATGAGCCGTCGAGAGTTATCCCAGCTGATTGGAAATGAAGGTCAGTAAATGTTTAGTAAATTAAATCTTAGACCAATGTCTCTTCTCTAGCAGTTGGCCTTTGTAGTGGGAGGGATTATAGCAGTGGTGGCTGGCCAGTGTCCCTGTGTTACTGGCTGGCACCTCCCATGCTGTCAGTTACAGATCAGGAACCGCTAAGCATTGGGGCCTGCATCCATACACTCATACTGTTACAGCTCTGTTTTTCAGTTGTATAGTAATATAATATATAAATCATGTTACTGCTGCAAATCTTATTGTACACCAGCAATATCTGATCTTTACATGTCACATATGGCTATTTGTTATATCTGCAATATATGAAATATCATTTTAGATGGACCCAGCCAGAACACCAGAGAGCCATGGCTGAGGTCAGGACGCCGCAGACCATCCCGTGGGAGTCAGTCAGCAAGAAGATCTGGACAAACATCAGGAAGAGGAAGAACTGGACGAAGAGGAAGAGACCATCAGGCAGTTGCAGAGAGAGTAGATCACCTCCTGCTGGACAGCATCATGCGGCTCGTCCTGTCCCATCTCCCCACCTACAGCAGGCGCACCATTGCAGACGGAGAGGAACCAGAGTACTGCTCCATCTGTATCTCTGACATTGGGGTAGGTACAGAAATGGCTGTATCGCACTGTCATCACACCTTCCATGTTCCCTGTCTGACAGAATGGCTGCAGGTTAACAACATCTGCCCTGTGTGCCGCACGAGACTCTTGAACCCGGCTCATTTCTCCCACCTTTACTGACGGCTCCCCAGCAAAGCAGGACAACCAAACATAAGATCATGGTCTAAAGCGGTAAGTTTCTGTTTTAAAGTTCAAAAGTTTTTACACTTTTACAGTGTTTTTTTCAATTTACAGTTTTTGTATTTTTCTAATTATTAATAAGACTTGTCACTGATCCCTCCAGTTCCAACAATTGTTGTTACACGTTTACAGTGTTTTTCTCTATTTAAATTTTCTGTTTTGAAACTGGAGGGAATTGACGTGAACAAGCTGGGGATTAGGGCTACTGGCGACACCCCAAAAAAAAAAACGACATTGAGCAGCCACCTCATGGGTGTGTTGGAAGAGCTGCTAAGCTGCTAATTATTTTTGAAATGGACAATTAAATCCAACTCATTGATAACTTAATACTTGAACATTTAACATTTAAACCATCGCCGGTACTTCGGCTAGTAATTAGTAAACCTGACCCTTTTCATTGCCAATAAGTCTCCAAGTCATTACTTAAAATTTGTTTATTATTTATTTATTACCAGATTCTTATATAGCGCATACATATTCCGCAGCGCTTTACAGAGAATATTTGAATATTCACATAAGTCCCTGCCTCAGTGGAGCTTACATTCTATATTATATATCTTACATCTATATTAACTACCACATGTAAATGCACACACGGATATTGTAGGGTTAATTTTTAGCCTAAAAGAAAAAAGGGGGTATAATTGAGCACTTGGGTGGGCTCAAGAATGGAACAGGCGCCTAGTGGGGTGTTGTGACGAGCTGCTCCCATATAGGCGGCGCTTGTACTTTTAAAACCAGGTCCGGATTCTAAGGGTTGCACTGGTTTTTTCCTACTACAATTTATCTCCTTATCTCATCCCTGGGTTTAACTTTGGAACTTTCTCAGCAATATACCAACATATGGGACACCACCACCTGCATACTGTGGATTACAAATACCGCATACATCGTGAGGACACTCCCTTGACTCAAGGATTGCATTCACCCTCCAGCGATATTTCAAGATCCTGCATGGTTTATGGACTCCCTTAATTCGATCATGGCAAAATCACCCAGTGGGAAAATGAGTTATTAATCTATATTAGAGATACACAAAAACAAGCAGGACTCCAGTACTACTAAGTTACATTGGGCCAGATGTATTAAGCCTTAACAAGAGATAAATGCACGGGTGATAGAGAGAGATAAACATCCAGCCAATCAGCTCCTTACTGACTGTTTTCAAACACAGCCTGTACCATGGCAGTTAGCAGCTGATTGGATGGACGTTTATCTCTCCTTTTCACCCTTGGATTTATCTCATGTTAAAGCTTAATACATCTGCCCCATAGTTACATAGTAGGTGAGGCTGAATAAAGACTTGCATCCATCTAGTTCAACCTATGTTTATAATAGTTTATCCCTTGTTGTCAGAGCCAAAATAAGGTCTAAATGGGCCTGGAGCTGAAAATGATCAAGGACCTATTATGCGCAATAATAGGGGTTGCGGCCAGCACCTAATAATGTGGGGGCGTGACCAGTGTTCTGATTGGGTGGTCTGCTCATGGGTGTGTCTCTATTTGTGTAAATACTTTCAACTAATTATATTTACCTGGAAAATGCAGGGGGCTGGCATAAGAAAAATGCCGGGAGATATATTGGCGGGTGCACTCCAAAGGTGCACCCACAGGACGCCGATGTCCTAAGATACTTGCGGGGTGAGGCGGCACTCCAGTCATAACAAAATACTGAAAACCGAAACTTGGTAGACAGTATGTCAGCACCTTTTATGTGGTAACCTAAGTTTACCACACCATGGTATCCCTTATACAAATCATGCAACACAATAGTAACCCCTTATACTGTACTTGCTTCTTACACATTATGCCACATGGAATGAGACAAAATTCACACAGATTTAGCAAACATTCACACTATGGCACACAGATTGAGTCAAAATTCACGTTATGCCACACAGATTAAGGAAAAATTCACATTTTGCCTCATTGATTGAGCCAAAATACACATTATACCAGGCATGTCAAAACAGTGGCCCTCCAGCTGTTGTGAAACTACACGTCCCAGCATGCCTTGACATAGTTTTAGCATTCCCTAATTGCAAAACTGTGGCAATGTATGATGGGACTTGTAGTTTCACAGCTGGAGGGCCATAGTTTGGACATGCCTGCACTATAACAAACAGATTGAGCAATAATGCACAATATGCAATATAGGGGCATTGGCGCACATTAAAAATTTACACCATAATGCCCATTACATGTTAAGCCTCACACCATAATCTCCATTATGTATTATGCCAAACACCATAATGCCTATTAAAAATGATACTACATAAGTGTTGCTTACCTACATGTTCATTGCCAGGGGTTCCATGCTCATTGCCAGGGGTTCCATGCTCGTTGCCATGTGGGATTACAGGCTCATTGCCAAGAGGTAACTGGGGGACAGTCGCCGCCGGGCAGAAATGACAGCCATTAACAGCCGGGCAGAGAGCAGGGGGCTGCCCGGCTGTATTCAGAGCACTGCATGTCCCGTCTATTTTAAATAATACCTCTTTCATACCAGAAAATGCAGGGAATATGGTCCCAGGATCATGCAGGGACATTCTCGGACTGGCCCCTTTTACACTAGCCTAGTCCCTGCATTTTCTGGTGTGAGGGGGAGAGAAAACCACCCCTGCCCCCCTTTAAACAACCAGCTATATCTTCAAAAACCAACTGACCCATTTACATGTAGCCTTCGAATTATTTTGGTCCCGTGAAACTGGGCCGTTTGGTTCCAGAGAAATCTGTCCTCAAACAACATGAACAGCCATGAAATTACATTTCAGAAAAAAAAAAAAAAAATTGTTTTACCTGCAATATCTCTAGAACCAATGAACCCATATGGGCCAGGTATCAGATTGAAGGCCCAGCGATTTGGGTTCGACTGAGATCAACCTCGAGTTTCTGTGAGGGGGAACTGGCAGCCGTTGGAACTGGGTGGAGGTCGGAATGAGCGGGTCCCATGTTATCCTATAGGGAAAACGTTCCAGGTTTGCCTGGCGGTATCTCCGGTTCCCGGGGGGCTAGCGACACAGGGCTGATCTCGTTGGAAAGCCCTGACCCTCAGCTACAAAATGGGCCTATTTGGAGAGTGGGCCTGGAGCTATAGCTCCATCAGGCCCATTGTTAATCCGGCTCTGCATGGATTCACATGACCCCCAATATGCGTCTAGACATCAAAAACAACATTTGACTGCATGTTCAGATAACATGGGGGATTGTTACCCACCAGCAAAAACGCGCATCATTATCGTGGGTACACACTTAACTATAGGAACGATAATATCGTTAAAGATATTGTTATCATGCATATCGTTAGACATTCTCCAGGAATGATTGATAAACAGGCCGGATGTTCAATTATTGTCAGACAATGGGGTCTATGTATTATTAATCACATACTCATTAAGGCAATATCCCCGAGGGAATGCCAGCAGTCAGAATTTGATACTGGTATCCCAACTAGTAGTTAAAAGACCAGCACCAGATGCAGACACCAGATCATATAACATTTGGGCCTTATGGGGGGGGGGGGGGGATACTGTTCAGTAACGTCACCGGGACCCGCTGAACATGCAGGTCCTTTGGTTATATTGCCAAATTGACCTGCCAGCTCAGAAGACATCAATCATTGTTAACGACCAGCTGGAGCGCGCATTGTTAACGATAATGAGTGTCCACACTAGATGATATTGTGAACAATATCACTCAGAAGCAACTTTTTTGAATGGGGGGTGTATGGGGGGATTAAGCCCCACAAGAATCTTGTTGGATGCGGCAAAGCGTTCAGTGGCTCCTATCAGTACCTGCTGGCTGGTGGGCGTCATCCTGGGAGTGTCTGGGAAGTTTCTCAGCCAGGAAAATCAGCAGTGCCCGGATGTCTGGTTCGCTGCTATACAGGAATGTCTGGTAACCAACTTCTCCAGTGTAGCCCATGTTAAAGTCGAATTGCATACACGCCATTTTAGGATAGTATGGCCGCCATTTTGGTTCGCAGAGTTGCGCAAATAAAGTATAATACCCGAGTCTGTGTAACGAAGTGGACCATAAGCGCAGCCATACTAATACACATAAATTCCTAATATCATACTTACACCAAATAAAATATAGTTAATTAAAGGTTTAGTGCACTACACATAGTCTAACCAACAATACACAATTATGTCTGTATAATGTTTAGTATCATTATGTTCCATTTCTCATGCGCAGCACTCCGGTCGTAGCGAAAACTTCGCAAATCATAAGGTCCGATAATATATAAGACAAAGTAATCTAGTTATAACCGGTTCTTGTTGCTGATTTACGACCCCGACGACGATGCCAACAAACAAAGGACACCGAAGTACACTCCCCCTGCACCAATCCAAACCAAGTGTAGTACTTTGCTCCAATCCCTGAGGACTTGACATTTGAACCCTATGGAAACGGCCTTTGACCACCCTCTTTAGACCCTATAAAGATAGCTATCCCTGAGCCGGCTCAGTCACTTCGGCACTGCATCTATCCCTTCATCACTGACCGGGCTAAAGTTCTATTTGAACATAGCGAGCTCCGACCGGACTGCGCTGCGCATATTTGATGAGACGGTAAACGGTTGCATTCCTTGTGCTTATTTATATTGTTTATTGGCTGATTGTATTCTGTACCTGTTTTCTTTCCCCTAGTAGTGTCTCACTTGTACATAGTATTGTTAAGCGAACTGTATCACGTGTTATACTGTGTTTCTTCTTTCTGTACCCCCCTGTTGTCCGCTAGGGACTAATACATTATTTGGAGATTCAATCTCCTCACTTTGAGTTATATCCTTGTCTCGACTCTCATTCGCATCTAGCGATAATAGTGCACTACGACATTGTCCTTAAAGGTATTCGCAGTTTAGGTACTAAGTACTGCGAAAGGATACTCAATTACTGGTATTGGTCTAGTGTGTATAATCCATACGGAAAGGGTCCGCTACACTGTGCTACGCTTTGTTCGCACGTAGCTAGGTTAAAAGGGTAAGCAGATTACAGATAGAGTACGTAAGCTGCGCATTTCACTTATTGTCCTTCTGGTTATATTAATATCCACATTAACACCCAGGTCCTGAGTGGGGGAAATATTCCAAATACCAGTTAAGTCTGGAAACAGAGGGGTTTATTTATAAGATGGGAGTTCTCATGAAGATTGGATGTGGCTATGAACAACCAATCAGAATCTACTTCTTATTTCTAAGACCATAGATAGAATCTGATTGGTTGCTATGGGCAACATAATCTTTTTTTTTTTTTCTGTTTTTTTTCATTTTTAAAGGCTTTTGTAAATGTATCCCGTGAATTCCTTAATACCCAGAGACTGGAGGCTGATAGCAGTCATCTACCACCTGGATCTGCCACCATGCCAGACACAAATCCCATGACTTTCAATCAGTAAGGTAAGGTGGGTTCCAGGCGGTTGATACTGTAGCTAGTACATTAATGTTATCATTATTGGATATACTAACAGTGGAAATACTTAGTTTTTGGTTACATGGGACTATGGGCACAAATAAAATACATCTGCTTAGCTGCAATGTGCCCAAAGGATATACCAGTTGCCCCAATGGCAGCACAGGGCACTTTCAATTACACACATCACTCTATAATTTATACTCACATACAATACAGCACAGGAATGACCTCATCCTAATCCAACTCCCATCAGATCATGAACACTTCTGCGAGTGTAGGAGCACAATGTCCTAGTGTTCATTCTAGCACCCGCCATCTTTAAAAACCCATGCAGTTCCTGTTCCCTGCCTGGGGTGTCGCTGTCTGCTGTAGTGCTTCTAGCACAGTGTGGTCTGTATATCATCCCAGCATGCTCTGCTACAGTTTTGCTATTTGGCCATGCTAAAAATGATGTAGGGCTTGCTGGGATGTGTAGTTCAACAGCAGCTGGTGTGTCAAGGTTAGCCATCACTGTTCTAGAAGGTACTAAATAAATAAAAAGTAGAACCTGATTGGTTGCTATGGGCATCCATCTTCAATAGAACTTCTATCTTATACCCCTTTTACACCGCTGAAAAATCCGGGTCAGCTGCGGGTCTGGCCCGGATCTGCGGCGGTGTAAATGGGGTCAAGCCATGCCCATTTACACGGGTCCTCTACCCAGGTCCTGACCTGGGTAGAACATGGATAGGACTCGTGTAGAGGCCGGTGTAAATGGTCTTGCTGCGGGATGAGGCAGCAGCAGTGGGGTCCGTGCGCAGCGTGCAGTGATGGAGAGGAAGCTGGGTCCCTGTGGCAGATGGGCAGTTAGTGACGGGGTCCCTGGGAACTAGTGGCGCTTCCCATCCACTGCAGGGACCATGCCGCTGACTTACCAGGGGTGTGGACAGTTTTCCATAGCGCAGCGCTATGCAAAGCCTTCCTCAAAGCCGCTCATCTGCTGGTAATAGCAGAGACACTCTCGCTCTCTCCCATACGGCACACGCTGCCCGGGATCCCGCCTCCTGCAGCCCTGCACAGCCTGTGTCTCAGCCTCCGGCATCTACCTAGCACACTATGGGACAGCTGTCGCTCTGCTGCCCTGCACTGCTGCGTGGCGCAAACTGCTCAGCTGTCACTCAGGGCAGCAGGGAGCAAGGTTATGCAGCGCCGCTGAGGAAATTCCAGCCGGCTGCTCCCGTGTGAAGTGCAAAATGTCCTCAGCGGCACTGGGGGCCAGTCAAGATTGGGTCGTGGGGCCGCAGTATGCCCACCCCTGCCCTAATAAATTTTTGGTTGGCCCACAAAATGGCTTTCACAGATACTCTTGTAAGTGGAACTGTAACATAATACCATACAGTGGTATATTTATAATGGGTACAATGTGAATGGTGCACATGGGCCACTGATACCCAGGGGGTACCACAATGCACACATTCTTCAATACTTACCCTCCTAAGATGTGCAATGAAGCAGCAGCACTGCCGGTATCGCTGGAAAATGGGCACTTTGCCATTTTCCCAGCGGTTGCACATGCGCAGTAGAGTCTGCGCACACGAGTGTTTAGTCTCTACTGCGGCAATATAAAAACATGTTTAAAAAATATTATTCCCGGTGGCTTGGACGAGCTAGGAGCAGGCAGCAATCTCCTGGAGCTCCTGCATCCCATCCTGGATATTATCCTATTTAAACCTGCTAAACGGCTCTGGAGCTGCTGCTGCTGAAAGACTGATTACCTGACCACCTGGTGCCCCTGTTAAATCGCTGCCGCGATCTGTATCTGCCGTTCCGGAGACTTCATCGGCTGCGGCCTACTGCTCCTCTGGCTCTTTCACTCGCCGCCAACTGTCCTGCACGGAGCCTGACGCTCTGATCGCGGGTGGCGTCGTGGACTGGGGGGCTGGGGCTGGCAACCTCTCAGGAGATGCTTGTCGGGGGAAGCGGCTAGCGGTCTCTGAGGTGACTTGCTGCCGCGGTCCGCACGGAGAGAGCCGGCGCCATCTTGCCTGACTCGCGGAGCCATCAAGCGACGGGGCTGTGTGAAAATTGGCAAAGAGTCTGTTATTGCCAGATACTGCAAGAGTAACCTCACATCCCTTCATTGCCGTGCAGTCTTTTACACTTCACGGTCTTCTGCTACGGTGAGTGGTGACGGCGATCATATATTTGGCGCGCAGTCGCCATTTATTTTTCCGTTTGGAGGCCCAACGGATCTGGCGATAAAGTCTCCTGTGACTACCAGCTTGGATAATTACGGATCTACCTTTACTACGGATCCTGCGTGAAATACAGGAATCCTCCACTAGATTATGCCGGCAGCTGGATGACCTAACCAGTGGTGTCTCATCTCCTCAGTGTCCCTCTGGTAATCGTGATGTGGTTGATATGGGTGATATCCCAATACGCATGGAACCTCTGGCCCCTTCTGCTGCGATTCTGGATTATGGAACTCTGTGTGGAGGTCGGAAGGGGGACCTATCCCCTTTATTTCATTACAGAAGATGCAAGACAACAACTGTGAGGGAGGCATACAGGTCCATAATTCCTTTGTCATATCCTTCCACCGCCATGGTTACTACTGACATGATTATCCCATAAAGGCTATATCTAGATACTACTACTGACAGTATTATCCCATCAATGCTATATCTAGATGCTACTATTGACAGTATTATCCCATAAAGGCTATATCTAGATACTACTACTGACAGTATTATCCCATAAAGGCTATATCTAGATGCTACTACTGACAGTATTATCCCATAAAGGCTATATCTAGATACTACTACTGACAGTATTATCCCATAAAGGCTATATCTAGATGCTACTACTGACAGTATTATCCCATAAAGGCTATATCTAGATACTACTACTGACAGTATTATCCCATAAATGCTATATCTAGATGCTGCTACTGACAGTATTTATCCCATAAAGGCTATATCTAGATACTACTACTGACAGTATTATCCCATAAATGCTATATCTAGATACTACTACTGACAGTATTATCCCATAAATGCTATATCTAGATGCTACTACTGACAGTGTTATCCCATAAAGGCTATATCTAGATACTACTACTGACAGTATTATCCCATAAATGCTATATCTAGATGCTGCTACTGACAGTATTTATCCCATAAAGGCTATATCTAGATACTACTACTGACAGTATTATCCCATAAATGCTATATCTAGATACTACTACTGACAGTATTATCCCATAAATGCTATATCTAGATGCTACTACTGACAGTGTTATCCCATAAAGGCTATATCTAGATACTACTACTGACAGTGTTATCCCATAAAGGCTATATCTAGATACTACTACTGACAGTATTATCCCATAAATGCTATATCTAGATGCTACTACCAGGGGCAAACGCAGGATTTTCAGAAGGGGGTTTCCAGAGGGGCGGAGCAAAGCACGGAGATGGACACTTAGGTGACCCAGTATATGCCGGGTCAGTTAAAGTATTGGCGGGTGGCAGGGGGTATTATATCAACCGCTCAGCATGTAGGGCCTGGATCAGTAATTTCCACTAATTACCCCTTTACTGCACAGATGGTGGGAGAAGGGGGCATTGGGCTGAATGAAGGGGCCCTGATACATAACTTCCAGGGTGGTAGAGGGTGTTTAATACGCAGAGGAGGGGTGTATAGTGGAGTGGACTTATTATTCAGAATTTTCTGGGGGGAGGACAGCTTGCTTGACTGAAGATGTCTCCAGTTCCCAAAAATAGATTTCTTAGATTTTAATGGAATTGAAAACTAGAGAATCCCACCTACCAAATGATATTGGGGACTAGGGGATCAGGGTTCAGGAGGCAGAGTAATCTGCCAACGAGAATATAAAACTACATACCAGGTGTGTGGATCTGGAGCAGTAACCAGCTGCTGGAAGGCTGATAACTCTGGTACTGGGAACAGTAGAGACAAGCTGCTAGTATCCATCAAAGGGGGAGAGTCCCAGCTTTTGGAATATACCCTCAGAAAAACTCTAAGTCAGAAAGAACCTGAAATATCTGACTGCGAAGAGCAATTAACAGGCTTGGATGGGGACCACTGCTTTGATATCAGATATCTCCGGTTCCCAAGGGCCGATTTTCTAAATTCTTGTAC
This sequence comes from Crinia signifera, assembly GCF_055691185.1. Lineage (NCBI taxonomy): Eukaryota > Metazoa > Chordata > Amphibia > Anura > Myobatrachidae > Crinia > Crinia signifera. Next base: position 35,216,176 of record NC_139225.1, on the reverse strand, counting down.
CCTTGGAAAGAGGGGACTCTCAGCTTTCAGACTAGAGCCCTTAGACTCCTGGGGGGGTTTCTGGGTACTCAGAAACCCCCCCTGCGTGCGCTACTGACTACTGACAGTATTATCCCATAAAGGCTATATCTAGATACTACTACTGACAGTATTATCCCATAAAGGCTATATCTAGATACTACTACTGACAGTATTATCCCATAAAGGCTATATCTAGATACTACTACTGACAGTATTATCCCATAAAGGCTATATCTAGATACTACTACTGACAGTATTATCCCATAAAGGCTATATCTAGATACTACTACTGACAGTATTATTCCATAAAGGCTATATCTAGATACTACTACTGACAGTATTATCCCATAAATGCTATATCTAGATGCTACTACTGACAGTATTATCCCATAAAGGCTATATCTAGATACTACTACTGACAGTATTATCCCATAAAGGCTATATCTAGAAACTACTACTGACAGTATTATCCCATAAATGCTATATCTAGATACTACTACTGACAGTATTATCCCATAAAGGCTATATCTAGATGCTACTACTGACAGTATTATCCCATAAAAGCTATACCTGACCTGGTTTGCATTGTGTACTAGCTGGAAAGTGGCATCTGTTCAAAACTGATGATCTTTATTTTAAAGTTGCATAAAAGAGGTCGGTGAAGCAATAAATTAATAATAAATCCAGACAAATACTTTACATCCTCCATTTCCAAGATGATCGGTCTCCTAGCAGGGCAGAGACATAGAGCGCAGCAGAAGAGAGGAATAATGTGCACATAGATTCCACATATTTAATAGAGACTACCCAGCATCCTCTACTGCAGTGGTTCTCAACCTCGGTCCTCAAGGACCCCCCAACAGTGCATGTTTTCCAGGTCACCCGGCAGATACACAAATTATGCACTAACACATTTTAAAACAGGTGGAGCTAATTATTTCACCTGTGACACTGAGTTGAGACCTGGAAAACATGCACTGTTGGGGGGTCCTTGAGGACCGAGGTTGAGAACCACTGGTCTGCTGCATATAGAGAAGGAATATTATTGGCTGCAATGTTGTCGCCCCCACTCAGTTTGGTGAGTCTCCCCTTCCCCTCTCTCCTGGCATTGACATAGCAGGGAGATGCAGAGGGGGAATTATACCTATGAGGGTGCCAGGGTAGTGAGGAGAATCACCATCTCCGGATAGTACCAGCATCAGCGGTAATCAGCCTACAAATAACCTTATTATAGCAAACCACAAGTCCTGCCCATAACGCAGTAGAAGAGCACAAGCTGTTACTGTCCAAACAAAATAAATCTAACATTTGCTGATACTGTATCTTGGACTTTTCCAATGATTTATTCCTGAGACATGTCGGTGGACCTGCTGACAGAGGCTGATTCAGGTAAGTTGATACACTAAAGGGGCACTTGGATTTGACCACGTTGTTGTGATGTCAGACCCTGCAGCCTGTGTAGAGGCGGTTCGCTGATATATCGGCATACACACAGTCAGCTTCACAGATATACTGTACTGCACAGCCGCACATTGTAAATGTGAACAACGCTTCTCACAGACATGCTAAGTCAGCCTTTTACATTCTGTGAATTAGCAGCTTCGAAGATGTGCTGTTTAGTAAATACAGTATAACCCAGAGCATCGCTTCTGTCATGCGGTCCCATGCATATCGAATGGGACTTGCTTGCAGGTCTAACCTCTGACTCGGGCAGCAGGGAATGGGATTGCATGCAATATATTGCGTGTAATTGTCATACATGGCATAACACACACACAACACATGTATGTGATACAGGACGCAGAACTGCCCGACATATGCCGGCGGCAGCCACTCTCCCCCTTCCTGTCACCACCAGTGGCGGATTGGTCTACTGGGATACAGGGTGAGTTTGCTGGGGGGCCGGTCCCATATTGTCCTTGCTGGCCGGCTCTATATACAAGCTGGTTATGCGGTCTTGTAGAACGCTGCATAGATGAAAGTGCCCTGACCCGATCGCAACCAGCAGCATGTAGATTCAGGCGAGAGAGTGGCACGCGGCTAGCGGACAGACTGTGTCACTGTAACACATCTGCCTGCAAAGCGCCATAGTGTTTGGAGGAAGATGGGGTCTGTAGCTTCATCACTTAAGGCCCCCTTACACTTGGCCAACTTATAGTCCAACAAGTTGGACCTGATTGAGTCGAGATTTATCCTATGTCGAGTCTCTTGCAATCTCTTGGTTATACCCAATGGCACGGGATTGTGCATTGGGACCTACACATCAGGCACATCAGATTTTGTCAGATAACTTGGCCCAATCCACCTGAATTGGGTCAAATCGCCAAAATCGGGCCCTTTACAATATGGGCGGGTACTGAGCTAGCCCATGTGACATCATGTTTCCCCCTGGACAACCACACTACCCTGCCGGCAGTGCGCATACCCTCCAACATGACCCATTCCATTGGGTACAAAATGCTCTGTTCCTGGACTTTCCTGCCAGTGGCAGTTACAGAGGTTGGACTCCAGCACAGTCCAAAATTCAAAGAGGGGGGGGGGGGGGGTGTCACATCAAGCCAGTGAGTCCAGGACAGTGATGTTTGGAGTGGCATTAGGTGTGGCTTTCCTATTTGAATATTGGACTGTGCTGCAGCCTCACATCTGGCAGCTAGAGATGGGTCGTTCACGAACGAAGCAGGTCTTTTGAACGGATCCCATAAAAGACTGAGGGAGCCGCCGATCCCAAAAAGGTGATCCGTCGTTCTTTTACTTTCAGTTAGGGATGGCCATCGACCATCGATGATTCAAAATCATTGATGGTTCATGGCCGATGTCGAATACTTTTGCTATCGATGGGGGGGGAACCAGATGGTTTTCCGCCATCGATGGAACAGCAAAACGATGTTTTGCTTTTATTTTTTCTCCAATGTGCCAGGACACGGAGCATAGCCTCACCCCCCCCCCCCGACACCCGTGAAGCCCCATCCCGTGTTTTGATTGGCCCACAGGCCAATCAATCAAACACAATGGATGACCATCGATATGTAAAAATATCGATGGTCATCCATTGCATAGTTTAGCACTATCGATGGCCAGTTGCCGAATTGCCATCGATGGCAATGGCAACGATGGCCATCCCTACTTTCAGTTTAATTTTTCATTACAATGCATCTGCCTATGCTCAGCACTGCCACCTGTGGCAGCTGAGATGTACTAACTCAGGAGACTTGAGTTCAGTGCTGCTATTGCAAGTAAAAGAAAGAATAATAAGGCCGCTGCTTAAAAGATACAGATCTTTTCACTGAATGATCTGCTGGATCCCAGCTCTCACTAGTGACCCGTTTTGCCCATCTCTACTCTGCTGGCTCCTAGAGGTCTCTCTATCTCTCTCAGATTGTGATAACTCAGAGGACAAGCGAGACGTGACCTCTGTAAGCTGTGCGGCCCAGAAAGGGGGATACACAGGAGCTTGTGACACTTGTGAGCTTGTGATCAGGGAGCGCAATAGCCCTTAGTTTTATACAAAGGGCAACTATCTCTCTCTAAGCTCTCAACCCCCCACTGTAACTCACAGTACAGGAGAGCCTCGAGCAGTAAGCAGCGGCACCAATGTAAAAAAGATGGCCACCGCGCGTGTCTCAGAGCGCTGGGGATAGCCGGGGCTGCTGGGAGTACCACGCGGTAGCTCAGCCCCCAGCCCGGCAGCTCTAGCTTCTCCGGCGCCAGGTTTAAAAAACCCTCTGCCAGCCGCCTTTTTAAGAAACCCTGACCACCGACGCTAACAGCGGTGGCAGGGAATACTCTCTTACTGTCGCCTGCCGTCGGCGGTGAGCCCGGGGGAGAACTGCGGCTTGCTTTGGTGGGCAGCGCCCGTTGCCTCTCGGGACGGTGGTCTCTGCAGCCAGGGAGCCGGGTGCAATACCTTGGCAGCGGCCGGCTCCCACGTAGCAGGCAGATAGTCTCGCACTATCTGCCTGTCCTCTGCGCAGAGAAAAAAAACTCAGCTGTATAAAAAAAATCTTATGTGCTCAGAGAGCAAAAGTGTGTGTCCGCTCCCTTTCGGACACAAAATAAGACTGACCTGGAGGGGAAGTAGAAGGGGAGGAGTTAGCCACTAATTTTTTATTTAACGTGCCCATGCTCCCTGTGGTCGACTTCTATTCCCCAGTGTAACTCCAGTGACACCTAGTGGATGAAGGAGAAAAAACCCAGACTATCATACAACATATTGTCTTTATCAAAACTCGATGGAGGTCTGGCGCTACCGGACCTACAATTTTATCAACACGCCAGCCTGCTTTCCCAAGTAGCAGAATGGTTCATAGAAAAAGATCCTACGCCTTGGGTCCTGTTAGAACGTAGCCTGGTAGGTCCTTTCCACTTAACCGATGTGTTGTGGCTTCCGCCAGGAGTGAAGATACCCCCAATGTTTCAATCACCAGCAACTGCGGCAACACGCAAAGCATGGTTAGCGCTTATCTCAAGTTCCGGAGACATCTATCTTCCTTTTGTTAACTTTTCCTTACAAGGCTTATCCCAATTCATTCCTAATCTGTATTTCATTACTTGGATAATGAAAAATGTAATATCTTTGAAAGAAGTTTCATCTGATGGCTTGTTGATGTCCTACACTCAGCTCAGAGAACAATACTCCCTACCCCACAGAGACTTCTATACATTTTTACAGTTGAGACACTGGCTATATAGCATAACACCCCCCTCCCCCCAATAAGATATACGCATTACCCCAATTATATCCTCAACAAACGAATGATCTGTGACAGCAAGGGAAATATAACGTGGTGGTATACATTGTTGATCCGGACCCGCAAACCTTCCAAGATCCCCTCTTTAAATGGGAATCAGAACTGGCATGTTCCATATCAGAAAACGAGTGGAGTGTGGTGTTTCGGACATGCTTTAGTCTGTCCAGATGCATATCCCACCCGGAACACTGTTATAAGCTCCTGCATAGACTATACCTGACTCCAGTGTGACTCCAGTGCGACTCCACACCATATGGCCCTCTTCTCCCAACCTATGTTGGTGTAATTGTGGACATACAGGTTCCCTTCTCCACATATTCCGCTCCTGCCCTGCTCTGTCTGGTTTATGGTACCCCATACCTCCCAACTGTCACGATTTTAGAAGGACAGTCCCGATTTTCGGGTCCTGTCCCTCTGTCCCACCCGCGGCAGGCACTGTCCCGCTGCGGGGGGGTGGCAGTTGGGAGACCCCCCAATCTAGTAGAATAGACGCTGTGCGCATGCGCACAGCGTCTATTCTCGTATGAAAATGAGGCCGCGGCTAATTAGCATAAGCCGCGCCCTCATTTGCATACGCCCCGCCCCCTTTTCGGACGCGCGCGCGGCTTCGCCGCGCGAGTGTCCCTATTCCTTCAAGCCAAAAGTTGGGAGGTATGGTACCCAGTGTTCAGGACCATCTCTAAAAGAACCGACTCCCCAATAGCGCCAAACCCCTTATTAGCCTTATTTCATATATATCGTGGACACACCAATTTCATATCTATCGTGGGCCCACCAATGATCGGTACGTGATGGGCCATATCTTAATAACCACAAAGCTCCTTCTCGCACGACATTGGCGCACACCTTATATCCCCACCATAGAAATGTTGAATCAAATGTACAACTTCACTGTGAGTTTGAAATTGCAGGAACCAAGTATTCCTCATCCGCCTCTAACCCAATGATAAAATGGTTCCAATGGACAGAATATTGGTGTGCCCGAACTCATACTCACCTTCCAGGGTCCCAATCAACAATAGCAAATCCTGCTGACTTGTACAACTACTTCGGAAGCTGAAGTACTAGTTTTCAGTGATTATCCCAGTACCCACGACAACCCTCCATTAGCTAGGTGAAGCCACAACCCCCCCCCATGTAACAGTTCATATAATATGTTAGTTAGGTCATGACCTCAGTGTATATTTTATATTTTAGGCGATTGACTGCATATGACTGGTGTACCCCCCCCCCCTTTTTTATTTTTCTCTTCTGTACCCATCCCCACCCTATCCTTATTTGTTTGAAATGTAAACATTTCTTTGAATTGTTGTCATAAACGTTTATATGTTGCTTTGAAATACTCAATAAAATTTTAATAAAAATATATATATATATATATATATATATATATATATGTAATATTCATTATTCTTTGATATATAAATCTGCAGCACCTGACAATTAGGGAAAATAAGTACAATAATGGCACCAAAAATTCTCATCATAAAACATCCAGACAGTTAGGGGCTTTTCTTACATAAAATATGGTTATATTATAGAGACAGTAGGTAGCAGGACATAGAGCAGCCGAGGACATAGAGCAGCTGATGATGTCACAAAGCTGCATTGTGATGTCATAAGGGCTGCTGGCTCAGGGTCTCATCAGCATAAATTCCATTAGTGTATCTTCAACTGTTACAGTGTGAAGCTGCTTTTTTTCGTCCTTGGCGAATTTGTTTCAATTGTTCATAAAATATGATGTCAAATAAGAGAAAGCGACCAAAGAACAACGGGTCTGCTTCAAAGGAGATTGTGGTTCCTAGCAAGAGGAATAAGGAGGAAGATGTATGTGAGGGGAGAGGTGAGCTCTCCAAAATCAGAATAATAGGAGACATTCAGGTGAGAGAGGAGCACCAGACCACCGAGGTAGCTTCTAAGACTCTCCAAGAGAAAAGAAAACGGGAGCCTTCAGATGAGGCCTCAAATCTGAAGAAGGTGCAGAAGACCAGCAGTGAAAGAACTGAGGAGAGGTCTAAGAGAGTGTCCTCTAAAACACCATCAGACAGGACAGGGGATAGCAAAAAGACCAGCATAGAGGTGTCTGGACAGAGAGGCATAAAAAGATCACATGCAAGCGAGGAAACAAGCAACAAAAAGTTGAGGTCAGCAGATGCAAGTGAGATACCCCCAGATAGCCCCGCAGAGACCACGGACCATCTGGCCAAGTTGACCTTCCACAGAATGCTTGGAGAAGGCGGTTTCGGGAAGGTGTTCCTAGCTTCCCATTCCATCAGCAAACAGCGTCTGGCAGTGAAAGTAGTAAAAAAGAAGAAGGAAGCGGCCAACATTAGGAAAAACTCCATGTGTGTAGAGAAAGAGGTGATGAAAATAACTGGGGAGAGTGTGTTCTTCCCGCACACATATGCCGCGTTCCACACACCAGACCATGTCATCTTTGCAATGGAATACCTGCGCGGGGGAGACCTCGCTGATTTATTAGACAGCAGAGCCCCATTTGATGTTCCAACTATCAGACTTTTAGCAGCAGAAATACTCAGTGGGCTAGAGTTCCTGCACACAAGGGGCATTATCCACAGGGACATTAAACCTGAAAATATACTTCTGGATGCAGCTGGCCATGTGAAAATCGCAGATTTTGGCCTCTCAGCATTGAATGTCCATGGTGACGAGAAAATCAAAGGATTTGCCGGGACTCTGAATTACATGGCCCCAGAGGTTCTCTGTAACATCCCATATGACCGCATGGCAGACCTCTTTTCATTTGGGGTAGTATTATATGAAATGGTTACAGGACTGTACCCTTTTTATGACGTCGATGAGCCTGACAAGCTTGCGCAGTCCATCCTATATGATACTCCACGGTATTCCAGCAGCCTTCATCCAGAGATTCGGGACCTCCTTAAAAGACTCTTATGCAAAGACCAAGATGAAAGGAGGGAACTCTGTTCGGACATCAGACGTCATCCATTCTTCAGACCCTTAAACAGGAAGCAACTAGAAGCTGGCAAGATAACACCCCCATTTACTATGCATTGTACAACAGATACACTGGGTGATCCTATGCCAGTGGATGACCTGCTCTCAACTACAGACTCTGCATTATCTGAAGAGGAGGAGCGCCTGTTCATTGGATTCAACTTTACCAGTGACAGGTGGAAAACAATGAGCGCACCACCAGCGGCTGACTCCGAGCAGTAGCACCACCAGCTACCTCCTCCTGGCAGAAGCATCACCTGCTGTCTTATAGCTCCCGGAAAAAGCATCACCTGCTGTCTCATAGCTCCCGGCAGAAGCATCACCTGCTGTCTCATAGCTCCAGGCAGAAGCATCACCTGCTGTCTCATAGCTCCAGGCAGAAGCATCACCTGCTGTCTCATAGCTCCAGGCAGAAGCATCACCTGCTGCCTAACACCAATGTAATGGAGTACGGAGCATATCTGATTAGGGTTGGTAGGGTAGGGACTTGCAGAAAATTGGGGTCCCTTGACGTGGGCTGCAAGCTTAAATGTTTTGATCAAAATATAACAAGACCCCCTTTATTTTATTTGCTACATGCACACAGATGTGCAATATATTATAGTCAGCACCGATAGCTAAATTGATTCACCAGCCCTGTATACATGTTCTCCTCTGTAACTGGGAGAGGAGTACATGGAATGGGGTGCTGACCATATACGCTAGGCTAAGGACTTGCAGAAAGTTGGGGTCCACTTGACGTGGGTTTCAAGCCTAAATATTTTGATCAAAATATGACAAAATTCCCAATATTGTATTTGTTTCATACACATAGTTTTGCAGGATATTATTGTTGGCATGACAGCAAATGTCTTTCTACCTTTTCGGAGGATATTGCATTTGGCCATAGGTGTAACAATAGAATTTCTAATTAGGATATAATGTTATTGCTCGTATTACAATAAGTAATGATGACCTGAGAGCTGGGCGCAGAGCAAAAACAAACATACTTTGCAGCTTGGCAAACCAGGTCCAAATTCAGATGTTGTCCTGTTTTTTCCACTGCGCAGGCGTATTTGCAGCAATGCACGTGTGTGGGTCCCGGTTGCGAGCGCCATCAGCAAATTACTCTGTTTGCAAGGCCTGAGTGACAGGGGGTGGGCGTGTCAGGCTGGTTCCCAGTGTTTCATGAGCGTGCTCACAAAAAAACAGTAGGTGCACCCAATGAAATGCTGGGAGTTATTTATATACCCATTTGGCCTCCATCTGTAAGACGACACCTATGCCAACATATACAGAGTAATTTCTAAAGATTTATCATAGGGCTTAGTTATCTCCAAATAGGAGGAAGAAGATTGGGTTATCCAATGACAGTAAATGCCTGAAGTGTGGTTTGGGTGGAGCAAATTTGGTCAATTGCCTTTGGAGATGTCCAGAGGTACTCTACTTTTGGAAGAATGTAGAAAGGTTTATTAGAACATATATACAGAGCGACTTCCAAATAATGGCACAATGGGCCATTTTAAGCATATAATCTTGTGATAGGGCTAGAAGGGCTAATGATAAAGTGAGGTTGGCCATATCCGCAGTGGCGAAGAAAACTATTTTGCAGATGTGGATTCAGCCACTGCCCCCCGTCTATGAAACGGTTTTTGGAGAAACTGTATAATATATTTTTGATGGACTGGGTAGAGGCTTCTCACAAAAAGAGAAAAATCAGGATAAATTTCTTGAGAGCTGGGGAGATTTTATACAAACTCTTTCTCCCTAAGTCCAAGAAAAAATTAAGATCTGTTTCTCCCTTGTGGAATGGAAGCAAAGTAGGAGGGATTAGTGGAAAGATATCTCGCCATGCCCTGTCTTTAGGGATATAATTATGCTTAGTTTCAATTTGTAATTTTGTTTTTGTTTAGATATCAAGGCCCCTAACAGAATATTCTAAGGACCCCCAATCCCCCGCCGCCCATGCAACCCCCCCCTCCCCCCAATCCCCTGCAGCCTTACCTATCTGGTCCCGGCGGCTCCGTTCTTCTTCTGCTGAGGACCACCACAAAATGGCCGCCCCCATACAGCAGACAGTTTCAGAGAACTGTGTGCTATATGGTGGCGGCCATTTTGTGGTGGTCCTCAGCAGAAGAACGGAGCCGCCGGGACCAGCGAGATAGGTAAGTCTGCGGGGGATTGGGGGGGGGTGTAACTATAGCACCGCAGCCCCTGGCGCCCCCACATGCACAGCGCCCCCACATGCACAGCGCCCCCACATGCACAGCGGTGCTATAGTTACGCCGCTGTATTACCCCCTCATCCTATGTATGATGAAGGCTATCCTTCAAACATTTGGCACTTCAAGAAAAAGGAATGTAGATGTGTTTAACATTATTAACCTTCAGTGGCTTGAAAAACATAGGAGGGTGTATTTTCAAATTCCACGGGTGCCAGGGGGGAAATACAGGGAGGGATTGCCCGGGTGGGTGGGCTTATGTGTGTAATGCATTAGGCTGATATACCAGAACAACTGTTACATGTGTATCTACAGTTTGTATAAATGTCATTTTAAAGTTCTACTATTTTTCTTTTATGGAACCCAAAAAGAGGCATCTGATTGTAATAGCTACATCATGGTGCCAACACTGGCTGGTTGCTAGGCAGAATTGTGCATAGCAACAAAGGCTGAGAGAGCTCTCGGCCAATCAGAGGCCTCACATTCAGGTGACCACCGATTGGCTTAGAGGGCCACCCGGTTTTTAAAAATGTTATAGGTGTGACCTGGGTCAAGCCTTTCACATCAAATGCTACCAGGCCAGACCCATGTATTACCGTGGTAGCGACCAGGCTCGAAGCCCCAGCAATTTGGACCCTGGGGGACTTCCAGCAATATCCCGGGCTTTTCGCTCAGCGTGAGATAGGTAGTGCAGGATCTTGGGCCTAATTCAGCACAAGTTGTAGTGCGAGGAATTGCAAAAGTACAACTCCTTCCACTAGCATTCAGGGGAGCCGCCTAGAACAGGGCAATGCCACCCTGCATGCCGGTCCCCCCCACCCCACAACACCCCCACTGCAAAGTGCTTGCATCTCAAGGGTAGTCCCCTGTCAACGCAGCCTAGCTGCGAAGGCAGTCAGCGGGCCGCCATTTTCCCATGTGACACTGTCAAGACGGTTCCATTCCCAACATCGCGTTGAAGCCCCCACAAACCAATTGTTATGCCTACTGAATGACCTATTTCATACGTCAACCCATTTCTTGAAGACCTAGTGACTGCATCCCATATAAGTTAGCGCTAGTGCGACAGGAAAGCAGCTATGTGAAGAAAAATACAGCTCGGAACCGACCAATTCAGAGGTTTATAATAAACAGGTGCTCAGAACAGCTAATGACATCAGCTTAAAGCGTCAAAGCTCTAGTGATCAGTCTGCGGTCTCCTAGGTAACATGATTTGCATGCAGACGTGGACTTTTCAAAATAACGTGATCTGAAAATTCGCAGCATCGGCACAATTCTCAGACAATGAGATTACAGGATAGGAAGTCTTCTGAGCAGAAGGGAAATGAATAGAGGAGTGCTGTGAATCCTGTATAAGCAGCTGTGATAATTATCATGGTCATCAGAGATCTTCTCTGCCCCAAACCTTGTGCTCATGTAATATAAGGAGTAACGCACCCTCCTACTGCTGATCTAGAACGCTATCAGAAGTCACCTAGGTTCTCCCTGACCTGTATGAAAGCACTTGGCTGTCACGGAACGCCTGACTTCTAATATCCTTATATGTCACAGTATGTAGGGAACTATCTCATATCTTAACCCTTAAGACAGAACTTCAGATAAGTGCTTTATTTTGACTGTAATCAATGAATAATAGTGTAACCCAACTAGTCCGCATGTGTTTCTCATAGCACTACTGTGTACTACAGTTACCAGGAACACACACTTGAGATCTTTGAGCAGCCAGCGTTCTACATGACGGCAGCAGCCATGGAAGGGACAGTTGCTGCTTTATTTTGGTTGCAATCTCTCTCTGTAGGACCGCTGATTTACCTGCAGGCAAAATGAACAGAACTCTGTGTCAATGTCCTTCTTACACATGTCTCTCTGTTTTACTGGAGTTTACAGTATGTTAATTAAGTTACACCATTTGCTTTACCAGTGATCACACTGAACAATGGGGCCGATTCTGGTTCACACGCAGTGAACTGAGTTTGGGCTCTGCCCTGATGGTTGGAGTTTGCGCATGCGCATTTCTGCACATGTGCAAACCCCGACTGTGAAAAGGATTTACAGTGTCACCGGCCCAATCGCAGCAGGGAGGGAGGGAAAGGGGTGGACGGGGACAGTGGCGGAGATGGGACATGGGAATGCCCAGTATTTCATGGGCATCCCCATGAAAATGTTGGGCGTTCCAATGGGTACATAGGTAAGCCGATGCTTGCCAGGGGCGAGCAGCTGACCTCACATGACGTCAGCCGAACAACCCCGTCTCCGCTGACTTATATTTGCGAAGGCAGGGGGCATCATGCTCTGGTCGCCCACCATCTAATGATTTCTCTGCTGTGGGCACATGCAAGAGGAAGTGTCTTCGTAACATATCCCCTTGCATGGATTCAGTGCCAGATTAAGGTCTAAATGGGCCTGGAGCTGAAAATTATCAATGGCCTATTATGCGCAATAATAGGGGTAGTGGCCAGCACATTATAATGTGGTGGGCGTGACCAGTGTTCTGGTTGGGTGGTCTGCTCATGGGTGTGTCTCTATTTGTGTAAATACTTTCAACTAATTATATACAGATGGAGCGGGCCTCGCTCTTGCAGGGGATGGCGGAAGATTCGCCATCTGCCATCGCCTCCATCTGTTCTGCGAAAGGGGACGCGCGTGTAACCTTCCGACGGCACCTCCCAGCTTTCCCACCTAACCCTGTCCGTCTCCCTGGAGCGGAGACGGACAGGGATCCCGCTGCCCGGAAACTGAGACGCGCGTGCGTGTGAGATGCACGCGTGTCTCAGTCAGATAGTCATATGGAGCGGATCGCCAGCGGAGACAATCTGGCGATTCGCCAGCAAGAGGGAGGCTAGCTCCATCTGTATGCCTGGAAAAGGCAGGGGGCTGGCATAGGAAAAATGGCACAGAAAAGAGGGAAAATAGAAGCTGTACATATACTTACAGGGTGCCCTTCAAAGGTGCACCCGCAGAACGCCAATGTCCTAAGATGCTTGCGGGTTGACGCAGCACTCCAGTCATAGAAAAATACTGAAAGACAAAACTTGGTAGACAATATTTCAGCACCTTTTATGTGGTCACCTAAGTTTACCACACCATATACCCCTTATACAAAACATGCAACACAGTAGTAACCCCCTTATACTGTACTTGCCTCTTACACATTATGCCACATGGAATGAGACAAAATTCACACTATGGCACATGGATTAAGGCAAAATTCACATTTTGCTACATGGATTGAGCCAAAATACACACTATACCAAATGGATTGAGCAAAAATCCACAATATGCTTCATAAAAATTTACACCATAATGCCCATTACATGTTAAGCCACACACCGCAATGTCCATTACGTATTATGCCAAACACCATAATGACTGTTAAAAATTATTCTACATAAGTGCTGCTTACCTACATGCTCATGTAAGGTAGGACAAGGTGTGTGGACCCAGTTGCCATGATTTCACAGTTCTGCTGGCCTCCTGCAGGCTAAGGCTTCACCAATAACAGCCACGTTTGTAGGGCTGAATTAGGTCCAGCCGAAGATGGTGCCGCTTGGTATTGAGTGGGACAAGGTGGCCCACAGGAAGTGGGACACACGGCAAGGTGGGGTGAGATGGCGTACACACCCAGCCTACCAATGCGTGGGAAAAGTAACCCCACAGGTGCAACAATGCACTAAGGTGGTATATACACAACAAACCCCTTGACTACTTCGCGCAGGGAAGGAATGACCCCTAGAGGGCAAACCAGACCCCCAGTGTGAGCTGCTGCAACAATGCAGAGATGGTACAGTACAATTTCAATAAAAGAAAAGCTGCAGGCAGAACCCCTGACTTATCTGGGATGATGCTATCACAGCAGAAGGAACTCAGGGGACTGCAGCACAGGAATAGGCAGGAAGGAGCACTGATTGGGACCAGGAACACAGACCCTGTAGCACAAGCAAGGCTGGGCACAGGACGCTGGATACAAGGGCTGGGACCGGGCACGCTCTGGAGCAGGAACCAAGACAAACAGAACTGCACTGGGAACTATAACCGGCAGCGTCTGCATTCTGAGAACCTAACTATATAGCCTTGCATGCAGCCACACTCAAGAAGCAGGATATGCATGAAACCCAGGGAGCTGGATCAGCAAAACCCTGATCCAGGGGAAAACATACAAACTGCAAACAGAATATATTAACTGCACATTTACACCGATCCACTAGAGGTAGATCGTAAAAGCTCATTGCCAGGGGTTCCATGCTCATTGCCATGTGGGTTTACATGCTCATTGCCATGTGGGTTTACATGCTCATTGCCAAGGGGGAATACATGTTCATTGCCCCTTGGCAATGAACATTTAATCCCATGTAGCAGCCGCCGGGCAGAAGTGACAGCCATTGACAGCAGCCTAGTCCCTGCATTTTCTGGTGTGAGGGGGAAAGAAAACTACCCCTCCCTCCCCCTTTTAATCAATTGGCTATATCTTCGGATCCAACTGATCCATTTACATGAGACCAGTATCATATTGAAGAACTTTTGAGTGGCTTCGAATAATTTCGGTCCTGTGAAACCATTTGGCTCCAGAGAAATCTGCCCTCAAACAACATGAACAGCCAGAAATTACATTTCAGAAATTAAAAACTGGTTTACCCACAATATCTCTGGAACCAATTAACCGATATGGACCGGCCTGGTATCAGATTGAAGGCCCAGCGATTTGGGTTCAACTGAGATGAACATCGAGCCGGAGGGGGAACTGGCAGCCGTTGGAACCGGGTGAGGGTTGGAATTAGCGGGTCCCATGTTATCCTAGGGGGAAACGTTCCAGCTTTGCCATGCAGTATCTTCGGTTCCTGGGGGGCTAGTGATTGGGGCCGGTCTCATTGGATAGCCCTGGCCCTCAACTAAAAAATGGACCTATTTTGAAAGTGGGCCTGGAGCTACAGCTCCATCAGGCCCATTTTTAATCCAGCCCTGGTAATAGGCATCACGGTGTGTGGGGTAATGGGCATTGCAGTGTGTCAAAATGTGGAAATGGCATCATGGTGTGTGGCAAGACGTGTAATGGGCATTGCAGTGTGTGGCAAAATGTGTAATTAGCATCGCGGTGTGTGAAAAAATGTGTAATGGACATCGGTGTGTGGCATAACATGTAATGGGCATCGCAGTTTGTTGCATAATTTGTAATAGGCATTTACTGTGAGTGGCATAACGTGTAAGTGGCATTACGATATGCAAAATCAAGAATAGAATTGGAGCAAAGGTTAAAAAAATATAAGGCGTGTCAAGGGACAGGACTGGAGGCAGGTCAATGGGTGGGATGTGGGTGGATCAAGGGACGGGCCACTGTCCGGTAATCTCTCAACCAAAAGGTGGTAACCCTATATGTTGACCATTTTAGGTGTCAACCTAGGCATTGTTGACCATAACCCTTGAAATGATGTAAAGTGTTCCCACTTAAAAAAGTCTTCTTTAGTAAATATTCTTTTATAATTAATAAAAAAAATAAATGGAAGAGTCGCTGTAATAGCTGTTTGGTATTACTATAGAGGTGTCAAGGTTATTTTTTGCTAAGCAAAGTAATATTTGTAATGCATACCTCCCAACTTTTTGGATGAGGAAAATGGGGCAGCTGCGTGTGCCCAAAATTAGGAGTGTGGCTTCTCGACAAGGGGGCATGGCCTGCAAATTACATCATCCCCACATGGCCATGTCTGTTTTCGCCGCTGTGGAGGTCTGACCAGCGGCGCTGTAAGCTGCTGGCCAGCCCCCAGCCTCTCTGCTGCGAGAATAGATTCACCAGATGAGAGAGGGCCTCCCAACTGCCCGCTCCCCCCCCCCCCACCGCTGGACAATGTCGGCGCCGGGTGGGATGCAGGAACATCCCCAAAAACCAGTAGGGAGGTATGGTTAATGTATAAAGCCTTCAAAGATGCTTATAGCTTCCAATGAGCTTCTATCATTTTATAGAATGTTCTTGATAAATGATATCTAAACTCTAATGGGTAGGTATAGGCAACTTTTCCATCTGTTCGCTTAAGGCACAGGTTCTCAAAGTAGGTCCTCGGGACCCAACACAGTGCATGTTTTGCAGGTCTCCTCACAGAATAAGTGAAATAATTAGTTCCACCTGTGGATCTTTTAAAATGTGTCAGTCAGTAATGAGTGCACCTGGCTTAAGAATATAGTGTTGATTATTGATAGCTCCAACGTTGATGCGATAAGTCAGGCATTGATGGAGAACCATGGGTGAATTTTGTTTTGCAGATGAGCAGTCAGCTAATGCTATTACACCAACTAAACTAATGATAATCAATGGCAACCGTAATCTCCTTTCACCGCTGTGACTATTTACAGTGTTGTAGAGAGCTGGCTGTGGCCTCAATAATTTTTTGGGGGACGTGCCGGTTATCATAGGAGGTTTGGCCAAGTCCAGGCTTGCCTACCCTCCAGGAATTGCCGGGAGGCTCCCAAAAATCATGCCCCCCTCCTGGCCTCCTGGGAAGGTGGGCAATCCTCCCGCATTGGCCAGGCATCCCCCGCACCCCCTTCCATGCTGCACAAAATTACCGGTTTTCGCGGGTCCGCAGCGGGGCTAAAATGCAGTGAATTGCGTTGTTTGACTGCTATGTGGGCGGGACTTGATGACGCCTGTACTTCAACCACGTTATTCCCAGGTCAGTGCTCTTTTATACTTAAAACGGGTCAGCCCTGCTTTTCCCTGTTGATGTACTTTAATATTGCCTTTTTGGGCTGTTTAAGATGAGGTCACAGGTCACAGCAGCAAAATATTAGTTATCCATCTGTTCTTCAGTGATCCACTCGCTAACACTAACTAGTCCCTATACATGCACAGAGAGACTCCTAGGTCTCAGAAACTAGAGGATATATAGTAATTGCATGGTAATAAGAAAAACATATATATAGAGAGAGAGAGATTGTCAAAGATACATCTTCTTAAAGATACATAGGGCCTGATTCAGGTGGGGGTCTGTGAATGCGCATGCGTGGATCTGTGCATGTACAGACTCCCTGTGCAAATGCCTTTGGTAAGTATCACACTCTCCAAGGCGTTCGCATGGGCAGAGGAGGGCGGGGCCGGGGGAGGCAGCAGGCGAACACCCAGCGGCCCCATGAACTGACATTCCCATGGGATGCAGGTGATGTCACATGACGTCAGCGTCTGCCCCCAATTCAGTGATCAGCAGCCATCTGACAGGTAAGTAGTGACTTACTTTTCTGACTGAAAGCTGCAGAAAGTTGACGCTTGGTCTTTCCGATATATCTATTTCCACATTTACAGTATATAGATCAGGTGTGTAGTGAGACGTCATGCAGCTTTTAATAACCCATGATTTTTTATGTCCCAAAATCTGTGCTATAATCTTCATCTACATATTGGCACGTTTTGCACTTGTTGCATTGGAAAACACCTTCGCTGTTTGTAACCAATTTATTTTAACAGTTGACTTAAGGTGATGACAGATTTCAGAATGGCAGCTCACCTAAACACTTATTGAGGCTTGGGAGGAAGAAAAGTTTGTAGCAGGGGGTGGACAGTTAGTACATCCCAATGTTTAGTTAACATTTCTCTTATATAAGAAAGTAGTAATGTAACAGACATTTTAACTAAACATTGGGATGTACGTGGACCCCCTTCTACAATGTGGCTCTGTCCAGTGTATTGCTGGCAGCAGAGGATGATGTGGGGTATACTGTACATGTGATGTGCTGCATGGCCATAACCAACTGCCACCACCAACTGCCGCCCGCATGCCACATTGCAATCCTTAGTGCACAGCAATATCACTGGCATTTCCTGGGCAGCAGCTGATGTGGACACAGGAGAAAAGACCTCTCAGGTGAGATCAATTTGCAGGCTATTAATCGCTGCCAGTGATTCCCCGAGTGAGTTATCAGTGAGTGGAGCTCAGCGCACAATTACATCTGTGCTTTTTCTTTCTCTTTTTCCCCCCCTTTTTTTTTTTTAACTTGATCACCTTCTGCCTCCGGTTACAATGAGCCGTCGAGAGTTATCCCAGCTGATTGGAAATGAAGGTCAGTAAATGTTTAGTAAATTAAATCTTAGACCAATGTCTCTTCTCTAGCAGTTGTCCTTTGTAGTGGGAGGGATTATAGCAGTGGTGGCTGGCCAGTGTCCCTGTGTTACTAGCTGGCACCTCCCATGCTGTCAGTTACAGACCAGGAACCGCTAAGCATTGGGGCCTGCATCCATACACTCATACTGTTACAGCTCTGTTTTTCAGTAGTAAAGTAATATAATATATAAATCATGTTACTGCTGCAAATCTTATTGTACACCAGCAATATCTGATCTTTACATGGCACATATGGCTATTTGTTATATCTGCAATATATAAAATATCATTTTAGATGGACCCAGCCAGAACACCAGAGAGCCATGGCTGAGGTCAGGACGCCGCAGACCATCCCGTGGGAGTCAGTCAGCAAGAAGATCTGGACCAACATCGGGAAGAGGAAGAACTGGACGAAGAGGAAGAGACCATCAGGCAGTTGCAGAGAGAGTAGATCACCTCCTGCTGGACAGCATCATGCGGCTCGTCCTGTCCCATCTCCCCACCTACAGCAGGCGCACCATTGCAGACGGAGAGGAACCAGAGTACTGCTCCATCTGTATCTCTGACATTGGGGTAGGTACAGAAATTGCTGTATCGCACTGTCATCACACCTTCCATGTTCCCTGTCTGACAGAATGGCTGCAGGTTAACAACATCTGCCCTGTGTGCCGCACGAGACTCTTGAACCCGGCTCATTTCTCCCACCTTTACTGACGGCTCCCCAGCAAAGCAGAACAACCAAACATAAGATCATGGTCTAAAGCGGTAAGTTCCTGTTCTAAAGTTCAAAAGTTTTTACACTTTTACAGTGTTTTTTTTTTCAATTTACAGTTTTTGTATTTTTCTAATTATTACTAAGACTTGTCACTGATCCCTCCAGTTCCAACAATTGTTGTTACACGTTTACAGTGTTTTTCTCTATTTAAATTTTCTGTTTTGAAACTGGAGGGAATTGACGTGAACAAGCTGGGGATTAGGGCTACTGGCGACACCCCAAAAACAAAAACGACATTGAGCAGCCACCTCATGGGTGTGTTGGAAGAACTGCTAAGCTGCTAATTATTTTTGAAATGGACAATTAAATCCAACTCATTGATTACTTAATACTTGAACATTTAACATTTAAACCATCGCCGGTACTTCAGCTAGTAATTAGTAAACCTGACCCTTTTCATCGCCAGTAAGTCTCCAAGTCATTATTTAAAATTTGTTTATTATTTATTTATTACCAGTTATTTATATAGTGCACACATATTCTGCAGCGCTTTACATAGAATATTTGAATATTCACATAAGTCCCTGCCTCAGTGGAGCTTACATTCTATATTATATATCTTACATCTATATTCCCTACCACATGTAAATGCACACACGGATATTGTAGGGTTAATTTTTAGCCTAAAAGAAAAAAGGGGGTATAATTGAGCACTTGGGTGGGCTCAAGAATGGAACAGGCGCCTAGTGGGGTGTTGTGACGAGCTGCTCCCACATAGACGGCACTTGTACTTTTAAAACCAGGCCCGGATTCTAAAGGTTGTACTGCTTTTCCTACTACAATTTATCTCCGTATCTCATCCCTGGGTTTAACTTTGGAACTTTCTCAGCAATATACCAACATATGGGACACCACCACCTGCATACTGTGGATTACAAATACCGCATACATTGTGAGGACACTCCCTTGACTCAAGGATTGCATTCACCCTCCAGCGATATTTCAAGATCCTACATGGTTTATGGACTCCCTTAATTTGATCATGGCAAAATCACCCAGTGGGAAAATGAGTTATTAATCTATATAGGAGATACACAAGAACAAGCAGGACTCCAGTACTACTAAGTTACATTGGGACAGATGTATTAAGCCTTAACAAGAGATAAATGCACGGGTGATAGAGAGAGATAAACATCCAGCCAATCAGCTCCTAACTGACTGTTTTCAAACACAGCCTGTAACATGGCAGTTAGCAGCTGATTGGCTGGACGTTTATCTCTCCTTTTCACCCTTGGATTTATCTCTTGTTAAAGCTTAATACATCTGCCCCTATAGTTACATAGTAGGTGAGGCTGAATAAAGACTTGCATCCATCTAGTTCAACCAATGTTTATAATAGTTTATCCGATGGATACACATGACCCCCAATATGCGCCGAGACATCAAAAACAACATTTGACTGCATGTTCAGATAATATGGGGGATTGTTACACACCAGCAAAAACGCGCATCATTATCGTGGGTACACACTTAACTATAGGAACGATAATATCGTTAAAGATATTGTTATCATGCATATCGTTAGACATTCTCCAGGAATGATTGATAAACAGGCCGGATATTCTGTTATTGTCAGACAATGGGGTCTATGTATTATTAATCACATACTCATTAAGGCAATATCCCGGAGGGAATGCCAGCAGTCACAATTTGATGCTGGTATCCCAACTAGTAGTTAGAAGACCAGCACCAGATGCAGACATCAGATCATATAACATTTGGGCCTTATGGGGGGGGGGGGGGGGGGGAATACCGTTCAGTAACGTCACCGGGACCCGCTGAACATGCAGGTCCTTTGGTTATATTGCCAAATTGACCTGCCAGCTCAGAAGACATCAATCATTGTTAACGACCAGCTGGAGCGCGCATTGTTAACGATAATGAGTGTCCACACTAGATGATATTGTGAACAATATCACTCAGAAGCAACTTTTTTGAATGGGGGGTGTATGGGGGGATTAAGCCCCACAAGAATCTTGTTGGATGTGGCAGAGCGTTCAGTGGCTCCTATCAGTACCTGCTGGCTGGTGGGCGTCATCCTGGGAGTGTCTGGGAAGTTTCTCAGCCAGGAAAATCAGCAGTGCCCGGATGTCTGGTTCGCTGCTATACAGGAATGTCTGGTAACCAACTTCTCCAGTGTAGCCCATGTTAAAGTCGAATTGCATACACGCCATTTTAGGATAGTATGGCCGCCATTTTGGTTCGCAGAGTTGCGCAAATAAAGTATAATACCCGGGTCTGTGTAACGAAGTAGACCATTAAGCGCAGCCATACTAATACACATAAATTCATAATATCATACTTACACCAAATAAAATATAGTTAATTAAAGGTTTAGTGCACTACACATAGTCTAACCAACAATACACAATTATGTCTGTATAATGTTTAGTATCGTTATGTTCCGTTTCTCATGCGCAGCACTCCGGTCGTAGCGAAAACTTCGCAAATCATAAGGTCCGATAATTACGGACTAAATCCATATTCCATGTACTATTTCTGTTAGAACTGTATAAGACAAAGGAATCTAGTTATAACCGGTTCTTGTTGCTGATTTACGACCCCGACGACGACGCCAACAAACAAAGGACACCGAAGTACACTCCCCCTGCACCAATCCAAACCAAGTGTAGTACTTTGCTCCAATCCCTGAGGACTTGACATTTGAACCCTTGACCAATGGAAACGGCCTTTGACCCCCCTCTTTAGACCCTATAAAGATAGCTATCCCTGAGCTGGCTCGGTCACTTCGTCACTGCATCTATCCCTTCATCACTGACCGGGCTAAAGTTCTATTTGAACATAGCGAGCTCCGACCGGACTGCGCTGCGCATATTTGATGAGACGGTAAACGGTTGCATTCCTTGTGCTTATATTGTTTATTGGCTGATTGTATTCTGTACCTGTTTTCTTTCCCCTAGTAGTGTCTCACTTGTACGTAGTATTGTTAAGCGAACTGTATCACGTGTTATACTGTTTCTTCTTTCTGTACCCCCCTGTTGTCCGCTAGGACTAATACATTATTTGGAGATTCAATCTCCTCACTTTGAGTTATATCCTTGTCTCGACTCTCATTCGCATCTAGCAATAATAGTGTACTACGGACATTGTCTTTAAAGGTATTCGCAGTTTAGGTACTAAGTACTGCGAAAGGATACTCAATTACTGGTATTGGTCTAGTGTGTATAATCCGTACGGAAAGGGTCCGCTACACTGCGCTACGCTTTGTTCGCACGTAGCTAGGTTAAAAGGGTAAGCAGATTACGGATAGAGTACGTAAGCTGCGCATTTCACTTATTGTCCTTCTGGTTATATTAATATCCACATTAACACCCAGGTCCTGAGTGGGGGAAATATTCCAAATACCAGTTAAGTCTGGAAACAGAGGGGTTTATTTATAAGATGGGAGTTCTCATGAAGATTGGATGTGGCTATGAATGACCAATCAGAATCTACTTCTTATTTCTAAGATCATAGATAGAATCTGATTGGTTGCTATGGGCAACATAACCTTTTTTTTTTTTTTTTTTTTAAAGGCTTTTGTAAATGTATCCCGTGAATTCCTTAATACCCAGAGACTGGAGGCTGATAGCAGTCATCTACCACCTGGATCTAACTCCATGGCAGACACAAATCCCATGACTTTCAATCTGTAAGGTAAGGTGGGTTCCAGGCGGTTGATACTGTAGCTAATACATTAATGTTATCATTATTGGAAATACTAACAGTGGAAATACTTTGTTTTTGGTTATATCTGCTTAGCTGCCATGTGCCCAAAGGATATACCAGTTGCCCCAATGGCAGCACAGGGCACTTTCAGTTACACACATCACTCTATAATTTATACTCACATACAATACAGCACAGAAATGACCTCATCCTAATCCAACTCCCATCAGATCATGAACACTTCTGCGAGTGTAGGAGCACAATGTCCTAGTGTTCATTCTAGCACCCGCCATCTTTAAAAACCCATGCAGTTCCTGTTCCCTGCCTGGGGTGTCGCTGTCTGCTGTAGTGCTTCTAGCACAGTGTGGTCTGTATATCATCCCAGCATGCTCTGCTACAGTTTTGCTATTTGGCCATGCTAAAAATGATGTAGGGCTTGCTGGGATGTGTAGTTCAACAGCAACTGGTGTGTCAAGGTTAGCCATCACTGTTCTAGAAGGTACTAAATAAATAAAAAGTAGAACCTGATTGGTTGCTATGGGCAACTTCCCATCTTCAATAGAATTTCTATCTTATACCCCTTTTACACCGCTAAAAAATCCGGATCAGCGGCGGGTCTGACCTGGATCTGCGACGGTGTAAAGGGGGTCAAGCCATGCCCATTTACACGGGTCCTCTACCCAGGTCCTGACCTGGGTAGAACATGGATAGGACACGTGTAGAGGCCGGTGTAAATGGTCCCGCTGCGGGATGAGGCATCAGCAGTGGGGTCCGTGCACAGCGTGCAGTGATGGAGAAGAAGCTGGGTCCCTGCGGCAGATGGGCAGTCAGTGGCGGTGTCCCTGGGAACTAGTGGCGCTTCCCATCCGCCGCAGGGACCATGCCGCTGACTTACCAGGGGTGTGGACAGTTTTCCATAGCGCAGCGCTATGCAAAGCCGTCCTCAAAGCCGCTCATCTGCTGGTAATAGCAGAGACACTCTCGCTCTCTCCCATATGGCACACGCTGCCCGGGATCCCGCCTCCTGCAGCCCTGCACAGCCTGTGTCTCAGCCTCCGGCATCTACCTAGCACACTATGGGACAGCTGTCGCTCTGCTGCCCTGCACTGCTGCGCGGCGCAGACAGCTCAGCTGTCACTCAGGGCAGCAGGGAGCCGGGTTATGCAGCGCCGCTGAGGAAATTCCAGCCAGCTGCCCCCGTGTGAAGTGCAAAACGTCCTCAGCGGCAATGGGGCCAGTCAAGATTGGGTCGTGGGGCCGCAGTATGCCCACCCCTGCCCTAATAAATTTGTGGTTGACCCACAAAATGGCTTTCACAGATACTCTTGTAAGTGGAACTGTAACATAATACCATAGAGTGGTATATTTATAATGGGTACAATGTGAATGGTGCACACGGGCCACTGATACCCAGGGGGTACCACAATGCACACATTATTTAATACTTACCCTCCTAAGATGTGTAATGAAGAAGCAGCACTGCCGGAATCGCTGGAAAATGGGCACTTTGCCATTTTCCCAGCGGTTGCACATGCGCAGTAGAGTCTGCGCACACGAGTGTTTAGTCTCTACTGCGGCAATATAAAAACATGTTTAAAAAATGTTATTCCCAAAAATGTTCAGGATCAGCAAATCTGCTTTTTTAAATAAAAGAATTTCTCCAATGGTTCTAATCAGAAGATCCTGTTGGGGAATCAGGTAAACAGCTGCCTGCCTATAACTGCCTATGCATTGCAAAACAGGGCCTCCAATATTTACCTGTCAGTTATTACACAGTCATTTTATAAATGTTCCCAATTGTGATGGCAGCAGAATACGTTGATGCTATATAAATAATTGTTAATAATAAGTAATATTATCCGGGAGTGCCCCCCAAAATAATGTTGCCGTCTACCAGAAAACCCGGTTATGTGTATTAAGTTACAGAATCTGGTTAGGTTCCACTAAGTTTAGACGATCCCGCTGGTCGCTCAAGGGTTCTCTGTTATTGTTACTGTTCTCCTGTTTTATTAGAAGTGATGGAGGGGTAAGGTCATCACACGTACCCCAATGTGCCGCCTAATTTGGTGGCATTCTATGACACCTTTATGGTGTTGCTTTGTGTCTTTTTGTTTTCCCCCCCAATCCCCCTTTACCCTCCTCCCTATACCTAATACACCTGTAATCGATAGAGACATCGCACATTTGCTAACCGAAATGCAGTTTATGGCCTGGCTTTTTTATATCTTTACTTTACTATTCTATGGTTAAAGTTCTATGTATGAACGTTAGGAGCTTAAATTCACCGAACAAGAGAAGACTAGCACTGTGCTATTTTTCCAAATCAGGAGCTCACATTGTGGCGTTACAAGAGACTCATTTTATTAAAACTGCCCCTCCACTATTCTCTTGCGCTAAATTTCTTACCTGTTTTACATCTAATGGTCCCAAGAAAAAAGCTGGGGTTGCTATCTTAATATCGAGTACATGCGACTTTGTTTTGGATAAACAAATATCAGACCCTGAGGGTAGATACCTAATATTACTTGGGAAATTGCAAAACAAGCCAGTTATGATTGTCACGGTTTATACCAAAAACTCCAAACAATGCTCATTCATTAGGAAAATTTGGAAACTGGTTCAATCCCATCGACAGGGATCAGTATTGATTGTGGGAGATTTCAATATGGTCTTAGACCAGAATATGGATAGGTCCTCCAGGCCCCATGACCCACGTTTCCACCACAACGAGATCAATCTAATCTCTTCAAACGCATCCTCCTAGAATATGATCTGTATGATGTCTGGCGGGCAAGAAACCCATCCATAAGAGACTACACTTTCTTCTCATCAGTTCACCACACTTACTCTCGCATTGATTTAGCTTTATCGGATAAATGCAGTAGAGCACGCAGGGGGGGTTTCTGCGTACCCAAGCAGAGGGTCCACTCTTTCCATGGGTGCAAGAATTTAAAAAATCGGCCCTTGGGAACCGGAGATATCTGATCCAGCTGAGGAAGCCGCTGAACCAAGTAGAGGCGGAGAAACGCGTTCTGGAGCCTGCTCTGCCCATATTATTGCCAGTCACCATTATTGTGTGGATTATAAATATCCCAATCAGGGATTTGGACACTCAAGGGGACGGAACCAGCACCTGGAGCTGAACTCCTGTATCAAAGGAGTGAACATCCACTGCAAAAATCATAAGCAGTTCCGGCTCGGATATAGGATCTGGTACCTGCACCCTATGATACAAGTGTGACTATTCACGATGGACTGGTAACTATTTGCTCACAGCAAAACTTTATTGTCTCATGAAAAATGACATGCAGTCATTAGCCTCACAGCCAGCCTGTGTCTAGCCACTTATATGTTGTATGTTGTATGTCTTGTGTGTCCTATTTGAGTGTATATTTTATATGTGGAATGCGCATTTCTAATTTTATTATGTATACCATGGTTTATTAAATAATATAAAGCATAAACACTTCTCTAAAGTTTCTTATTGAAGAACCCTGTTGAGTGTGGCAGCGCCATCTAGTGGGAATATAGTATTTCCACACACATTTTTCTTGTTTGCTTTATAGAGAAACACAAACTCTCTGATAAGGTGGCAGCAGCCAGGGCCGGCGCTGGCCGCTCAGCAGCTCCTGCAAAGCAGGGAGGCGCCATGGTGAAAAGGCGCACTCTCCCTGCTCTGCTGCTAAAGCTGCCAGCCCGGCCCCTCGCCTTCACTGTCTGCCTGCATGGCATGCCGCCCGCAGCGCTTGTCTGACACTGACAGCGCCGGGCAGCAGGGCTCTTCCGCCCTGTGCAGTCCACGCCCCGCACACTATTACACGTCCTGCGTGACGTTGATCATGATACGCCCGGCGCCTTCGCCGACGCCGACCCCCCTGCTTCCTCTAGTCCGCATGCGTGACGTGCACTGTCTGTCACACAGCGCACCTTGCCCTGCCACCTGCTGCCGAGTCGCCGAGAAAGTCTGGAGGGAGCCTGCCCAGTCTCAAGGCGGCATCGGCACCGCACCAGCTTACCCAGTCCCCTGCCCGGCTCTCTTATTTCGGCCCAGGACAGTGCGGCCCGGTCCCAGACCCAGTCCATTTGGCGGCAGGTATTGATTCAGTATAAAGAGGAAATAAAGGTTGTAACAGATTCAAAGTGTTACCCCCCCCCCAAGCCATATCATATCTATATATATGGTAGTCGAATTTGAAATGGGCTTGTGGAGAAATGGTTCAGCCTCTGGCATATAAAGGATTTTGAGGGGGCTCTGATGGCATATATAGGGAAATAGGTGGCTCTATATGTGAAGGCATATTAAAGTTTAATTTATGGATAATTGGGGGGGGGGGTGGTAACTCTTTGAATCTCTTGTTGTGCAACCTGTCCTGGGAGGTGAATGCTGAGAGCCGGGCAGGGGAGGCAGTGGGCGCAATGGTTTGGCGGTGAACGCCGCGGCGGGACCAGAGACTGGGTAGCGTAGGGGAAGCTGGGAAGCAGCGTGCGGACATAGAAATGATTGAACAGTCAGTGATTGGCTGAGAGCTCTCTCCATCAGAGAGCTCTCAGCCAATCACTGGCTGTCCATTCTTTTCTATGTGCCCAGCTTCCCCTACGCTACCCGGTCTCTGATCCCCTTGCGGCATTCACCAACTGGACCAGTGCGCCCACTGCCTCCCCTGCCCGGCTCTCTGTTTGCGGCATTCACTGCCCACTTCATTGTTAACAAATCATGTCTCTACTGTGTGTATATGGGGGGGCATATTATGAAGCCCATATACATAAATAAGTCTCACGGCGGTGCCTGGCTGTTTCCACCCTGCACCAGTCTCCTAGTACAGCCTGCGCAGTGCGACGCGCTCGCTCGGATTCAATTTGTATTTGTTTATAATATATGCTACTACTGTATTGACTGTGTTAGTTAGCTACTGGCTTCCGCAGCCTTCCGCAGCTCCCCTCACTCACTGACACAATGCCTGATGTCATCATGCCCGCCCCCTACCCATTGCTCCCAGGCTGTCAATCAAATGAGCAGCACTGCAGAGCCTTCTAACTTCTAGAAAGTGTCACTACTATGGTGGGCATTGTGTACATAGGTTATTACTGTGTAGCGTCATATGAAATATGGGTACTACTGTGTGTGGTAATAATGTAGACTGCTATGTGGTGTGAAAGAGATTGCGCTACTGTGTGGTGTAATATGAAATGTGGGTACTAGTGTGGCCATGCTACTTGTGAGAGCAAGCACTTTTTCTGGCGTGCGTGCCGAGAGGTATTTAAGGGCGCAAAATTTTTTTTCGCAGGAGTGCGCCAAACACCCTAGAACCGGCCCTGGCAGCAGCCATACTCAAACGATTGAATTATAAACATTGAGAATTGAATGTGATAACTGATCTCCCGGTAGAATCAACCAGCTCTACTGAGTGATTGTTCACTCCCCCCCCCCCCCCATTTTGCTCCGCCCGTCTGGAAACCCCCTTCTGAAAATCCGGCGTTTGCCCCTGAAATGGACCCCCCAAAAGATTTTGAAGGCTTCTATCCCGCCCATAACGTGGTCTGGTACTTATGTAATATCTGGGCTCCCGTTTTTCTTATGAGACCGCGTCCCCCGCCACGCTTCGGGCACGGTTGCTCGCTGCCCTTGCCACACTTTATAAAATCAACTCCATGCGTAGTTGGATAGTAGGGATATGAAAAATGGGGTGCATTTAACATGGGAGCCCAGATAATACATAAGTACCTGTGGTCTGACCACTCTGCCATTAAACTTAGTTGGGACTGCTCCGAGAATAGACCCCCACCTAGTCCATGGGGTTTATCTGAATATCTACCTACCGACCCTGAAGCCAAACGCACCATCTCGGAATCCCTATCTCTCTATTTCGAAACCAATCAAATCAGTGACACATCTATCTCCACATTCTGTTGCACTATTAAAGCTGTAGTCCGAGGCTCCGCAATTCAGGCAGTGGCCCATATCCGCAAAAATTCCCAACAAACCCAGGCAGAATTGGAAGCCCGCCTAGTCAGGGGCGGGCTAGGCCGGGGGGCAGGGTGCCATGTGTCCCCCGGGCTGCTCTATTGAGTACTGCTGCGGGCCGCCGGGTGGTCCAGCTTATTGTTTACCTTCTCCTCCTGTGTAGGCGGCACCGGCCGCGGCTTTCAGTGTACGGCTGCGACTACAAAAAAATGGCTGCCATCCTCCTGCATGAGGACATGTCCAGGGACCAGGTAAATATGAGAGACTGGCATCAGTCAGGCCCTCTCATATTTACCTGGTCCCTGGACATATCCTCATGCAGGAGGATGGCAGCCATTTTTTTGTAGTCGCAGCCGTACAGTGAAAGCTGCGGCCGGTGCCGCCTACACAGGAGGAGGTAAACATTAAGCTGTTGCTAATCATGCAGCATCGCATGAAGTGGCGTGGGGGAAGAGCCGGCGGGTGGAGGATGGAGGAAGCCTCTGTTATTTGACTTCCGACCCCTCTGCCGACTCCTGAAGTAGTGCTGCTGCCTGCCAGTATTACAAGCTCAGTGTAGTAGAGAGGGGGAAGCACCGCAGGGCGTGCTGTGCGCCGGAGCCTCCACCCACCTGACTGCGTGCTGCTGAAAGAGCAGCCGCGAGACGAGCACCGCAGGCACCGAACTGCATCAATTCAGCATGCTGTAAGTAGTTGTTCAGAGTAGTGGGTGGGTGGAGGCTCCGGCGCACAGCACGCTCTGCGGTGCTTTACCCTCTCTACACTAAGCTTGTGCTGGCAGCGGGTTGCGTGCAGAGGCAGCACTGCCCGAGTTACATAACAGCGGCACTGCAGCCAGTAAGTGTATAACGTTGGCATAAAATATAGGGGGGCAGAAATCATATAGTGAGGGGCGGCTGATCTAAGTGTATAAGTGGTGAAGTGTGAGTGGCCTAATATATAAATGGAGTGAGGAGGGTGTTGGTGGGCACAAATGTAGGGGGTGGTAATGTAAATGCATAAAGGTTGGGGGTGTTAAAATATAAAAGGGGTCTACGCAAAATACTAACAAATGTATAATAGAAGGGGTGTAAGGGGCACAAAATGAATATTAAATTATTTTAAGGGTACTTGTTTCCTAGAACGGCTCCCACGATATTCAGTCGCATGGCATTTTTTTCATCGCATCGCATGCCACATGCCCATATGCGATGCAATGCGATTTTAAATTGTATAAGCCCCTAATGGGTGCTTACAATGTTAAATGCACCCCCACGCCACCCCCACTATGAACGTCAGCCTGAAGCATGGCGAGCTGCGACGGTATGCATCCTCTGACCTTTTCATACCCCCACTATCCACGTCAGCGTGGAGTTGATTTTATATAGTGTGGCAAACCACCGAGCCCGAAGCGTGGCGAGCGGACGTGTATTACTTTACATGTATTCCGCGTCCCCTCGTGGACGCACCAAGCTTCGGGCTCACTGCGCTCGCCATACTATCTAAAGTCAACTGGTTGTGGGGGTATGAAAAGGTCAGAGGACGCATACCGCCGCCCCTCGCGGGCTCGCCACGCTTCGGGTTGACGTTCATAGTGGGGGTGCATTTAACATTTACCATTGAAAGCACCCATTAGGGTGCTTATACAATTTAAAATCGCATCGCATTGTATGGCATTGTATGCCATATACAATTTTAAATTGTATACCATCGGGTGCCCATTGTATGGCTTATGGTATGGTATGGTATGCGATGCGATGGGCACCGTGCTGGGAAACAAGTACCATTTTAAGTATATATACACATGAGTGATAAATACAGTATCCCAGCGGTCAGTTTGCCGGCAGTCAAAAGACAGATCCGGTATCCTATTATAGATATTCCTGACAGGGGCCCTGTAAGGGATCTTACCTTTTCCCACTACCCCCCAACCTTCTCCTCTAATGCCTAACCCTAACTCCCTGGCAGCTACAGAAGCTCTGCAGGTCCAAAATAGCTACAAAGCAAAGTGATACAGCCATGCTGCCATGCATAGGCGGCTGTATCATAGTCAGTGAAACTTGCTTGAGCGAGTGACAGCTGAGCTCAATCAAGTATCTATGGTATTATCAACTCCAGGCCTAATATTTTTTTAATTAATACATATTTATTAAACAAAAAAAAACCTTCATTTAATGATGCGCTGTTACTTATGGGCCATTGCTCTGGACTTGCCCCCCAGGCTAAAAGTTGCCAGCCAGCCCCTGCACCTAGTGGAACTAGAATCCAAACATAAAGGTGCCCCAGATAACAAAACACTGTATCGTACACTACTACAGACACACAAAGCTTGGAATGTTCATGCCCTGAAAGAGGTACATAAAAACCTATTTAAACTGAAACAAAGATATTATGTACAAGGGGACAGGGCTGGTAGAATGCTAGCTAGGAAACTACGTGGGAAACAGGCAAAAGACCGCATAAGAACTATTTCAAATATTCATGGGGTCAAACTCACAGACCCCTCAGAGATAGCTGCCACATTTGCAAAATATTATTCAACTCTACATAATTTAGAAAATGACACCGCCACTCATCAGCCTTCCCCAATGGGTATTCAGAATTCTTTAAACAAAATCACTTTGCCATCTCTCTCAGTGTCCTCAGCTAATGCTCTTGGAAGGTCATTGACGGTGGAAGAGATAGACAGGGTGATAGACTCACTTCCCCTAGAAAAAGCCCCAGGCCCTGATGGGTACATCAATAGGTTCTATAAAACGTTTAAGAATAATCTGTCACCCGGATTCTGGGCAGGGGTCACTAGCATAATGATATCTAAGGGTATCCCCCGTAATAGTTGTACACCTAGAGCTTGCATTTTAGCAATAACAGAGGATGGCTCTATGAACAAATATGAAAGGCAGTTTTTCATCAACCTGTGCACCCTGGCCAAAATTTGCATTGCCAGGAAGTGGATGGCAGAAGCTGGACCAGAGGTGGCCACGTGGGGCACGCTGGTTGATGAAACAATAGCCCATGAGAGATACCTATATGTGACAAGGGGGGTGGAAGAAAAACATCACTTAATATGGAATAAATGGTGAAAATAATTTATGATACAGATCGGATACTGGATTAAGATAAAAAGCAGAAATTAGAAGTGAATTAAGATTATAGTTGTTAACCTGAGGGGGGGAGGGCGGGAAATAATGTTATAGAGGAGAAATGAACAAAATAAAAAAAACATTGTGTGTCCGAGACCCGACGCCGCACAATGGCATCTGCAATGCCGAAGGGGGGTGGGAGGGGAGGGGGAGGGAAAGGGGAAATAGAACACATAGAAGAAGTAGTCATATTGTAACCATATGAATCCAAGTCACTGAAACAATAAGCAAAACACCTTTTTTTTTTTTTTTTCTCTCGCACTGTAAACACCTTATAAAGCAACAAGCACTTTAGATAGTAGCATTTAAAGATACAATAGCTTTAAACATAGACGTAGAGTATACAATTAATAGCACCTTGAATAGGGTTTATTTGAAAAGACCCCGTAGATAAGCACACAAAATAACACAAATATAGAAAGGCAGGGGAGATGGCTATTGAGGCGGTGCCGGGGACCGGAGTATAGGAATGTCAAAGATAACAAAAATGTTCTCCTCTATATGATTTTATGTCGTGTATATGTATGTATGTTTAAAAATGAAATTTATAAATAAAAAATTTAATTAAAAAAAAAAAAAGAATAATCTGTCACCAATCCTAGCCCAGGTATTCAACGATGCCTCAGAATACGGCCACTACCCAAAAGAGATGTTGGAATCCCGTATAGTGGCTTTTCCCAAACCAGGTAAAAACCCATTAGTTACTGCTAATTACCGACCAATAGCGTTACTTAACACTGATGTTAAAATCTACGCCAAACTTATAGCTAATAGATTAAACCCCTTATTGCCCTCCCTCATCCACCAAGATCAAGTCGGATTAGTACAAGGTCGACAATCTCCGGACAACACTAGACGAGTTATTCATTTGTTAGACTCCTTCTCGACTTCCCAAGACCCCCTACTTTTATAATCTTTAGACGCTGAAAAAGCCTTTGACAGGCTTCATTGGGGATACCTTCAGGCCACGCTTTTAAAATTTTTGAATCACGGGACTTCCGGGTTCATGCAGGCAGCAGCTTGAACACACTGCTCCGCTCCACACCCAACTCACCCGCAATTCGGAGCCCTCTCCTGGCCTCCCACACACCCGCAATCCGTGTAAGACACAGCGGTGGACCCATGGACAGACACCTGGCACCGGGGAACGCCAACAAGCCGCAGCAGCAGAGGAACGAAAAACGGTGCACCGAATCCAACATGGCGCCCGATGAAGATCCCTCACCCTTGTCTCCTGCTTCAAAAAAGGCTGCAGCCCCCCAGGACCATGCTGATCTCCCCCAGGTATGCCGTAACCCTGACTCCCCCGCATCCTATGGAGACATAGTGGAAGCTATTAAAGCCACTATGCCCTCCCTGCTCTCTAAAGCAGTTTCAGAAATCTCTACACAAATACAGCAACTGCAGGTTAGAGTAGCAGACACTGAAAACAGGGTGGGTGCACTGCATCATGTTATGGCTAATGTCCAGAGAGATGTTATAAAGCTACAGAGAGAAAACTACCAAGTTTGGAACAAGCTGGATGCAATGGAAAACCACACTAGAAGGAATAATATAAGAATAGTGGGTCTCCCCGAAAGTGTGAAGGGGCCAACATTGTCCTCCTTTGTAATGCTGGCCACACATCAGACCAACTTTCCTCCAACCATCCAACTAGTTGGTTGTATGGAATAAAAACCTGCTACTGGATAGGAGCAAATGTAATTTGTATTTCAGTCTTTTGTTTCCCAAATCTGAAAATGGACAACAACTGTCACTCAGACAATGTACTGCAGTTAGACCTATTCAATTTAAACACTTCCACTGAATGTTTTCTCCCGAGTTTGTGAGCAAATCGCTTATTGGCATTTGCCCCCATTCAGTACTAGATTTTCAGTCCAACCAACCAACTAGTTGTATGGTTGGAGGAAAGTTGGTCTGATG
Source organism: Crinia signifera (assembly GCF_055691185.1). NCBI lineage: Eukaryota > Metazoa > Chordata > Amphibia > Anura > Myobatrachidae > Crinia > Crinia signifera. The sequence continues at coordinate 35,182,696 of NC_139225.1, read as the reverse complement.
TGTGGCCAGCGTTACTATATATCTCCCACAATTACTGGGTATAGTGGACGAGTGCAAAGACCTAGTAGTGGAAAGAGTTCATAGGGTGGGCCCACCACCCAGGCCTAACGACACAAGACCCAGAGTCGTCCTTTTCCGCTGTCTTAATTTTCTACACAAGATCGCTAAAAATTTTGTATGTTTCTATCCCCCATGTCTTGTCTTGTACTTCTCTTCCTCCCCCTCTTCCCCCCATGTGTCTTAGCTATGGTGTCGGGATATTCTGTTCCTGATCGAGGTTGCTACAGATTCCAGGTCGTCTCATCTCAGACACCAATGACTGATCTAAAGATAGGATCCATCAACGTGGGTGGTTTCCACTCTCCAGCCAAGCGGCGAAAGGTATTGTTGTACGCCCAGAAACTAGCAATAGACATCCTATGCATTCAAGAATCTCACCTTTTGCCCCCCGAAATCTTCAAGCTCAAATTGCTAAAATGGAGACTGATATCTTTGGGTCCTTACAATAGCAAAGCTAGAGGAATAGTGATTCTAGCATCGAGATCTTTAGCTATTGAGGTATTATCTTCACAAGTGGACCCTGAGGGTAGGTACCTAATAGTACACTTAAAATTAGCGAACACCACATATGTTCTGTGCTCTATCTACGCCCCAAACACATATTCCAGAACCTTCTACAAAAACATACATAACCTCCTTCTCCCACACTCCTCTTTACCCATGATATTATGTGGAGATTTCAATCTCACCGCCCATCCAACACTAGACAGATCCAATAATACTCTGACCCACAGGCACCCCCCCCAAGATAGGTATCCCTTTCCTAATGAAATCCCTTCAATTAATTAGAGATGAGCGGGTTCGGATCCTAGAGATCCGAACCCCCACGGACTTACCTGATCCGAGGCCGGATCCAGGGAGTTCGGTGGTCGCCGCCATCTTCCCGGGTCCAAAACGAGGGCCAAACGTCATCACCCTGCGCCGGATTCGGATCTATATAAGATCCGGCTCCGGCGCCATTTTCATTCGGCATGTAGGAGTCAGACAGCACGGATGTGTCCGTGCTGTCTCTGCGCACAGGGAAAGGGGACAATAATAATTAATAACATTGTGGAGGACATTCTAAGGGGGGAACTAATAGAAGCTATACATTTATGGGGGCTGCTTAACAAAAGATACATTTACTAAGGGGGAACTACATGTGCAGGAACTGTTGTACATCTACTGAGGGGGAACTACTGAGGGGGAAACATATTTAGGTAACAGCTACTAAGGGGGCATTACTAAGGCTACTACTAAAGGGGGCTGTGTTATATGGGACCACTGTGGGGGACATCTAAAGGGATCTCTGAATTTTTTTTTTTTTACTACAGGGCTGCCCCGAATTAGTCCAGCTGTGCTGCCCAGTGTCCCGTATCAGTCCAGGGGAGCTGCCCCCATTTTTTAATTGAAATAAAAAAAGTTTTGTTTTTTTTAATCTGCAAGGGGTGTTAAGTGTGCCATATCAGTCCAGCTGCTCTGCCCAGTGTCCCGTATCAGTCCAGGCGTGCCCGCATGTGTGCTGTATCCATCCAGGGGTGCCCACATGTGTGCTGTATTTGTCCAGGGGTGCACACATGTGTGCTGTATCAGTCCAGGGGTGCCCGCATGTGTGCCATATAATTCCATGGGTGCCCCCATGTGTCCTGTATCAGTCCTGGGGTGCCCGCATGTGTGCCGTATAATTCCAGGGGTGCCCCATGTGTCCCATATCAGACCAGGGGAGCTGCCCTTTTTTTTAATGAAAATAAAATTAAGGTGTTTTTTTTTTTTTTTTACTGCAAGGGCTGTTAAATGCGCTGTAGTCCAGGGGTGAGCCAAGAGTGCTGTATAATTCATGGGGTGTTGCTAAGTAAGGTGTGCTGCTCTTTTTTATAATTAAAAGAATACAAATTTTTATTTTTACTGCAGGAATTTGTCTGCCGTATAATTCCATGCCTGCCGCCATGTGTGCCGTAACAGTCCAGGGGTGCCGCCATCTGTGCCGTATAATTCCATGTGTGCTGTATCAGGTCAGGGGTGCCACCATCTGTGCCGTATAATTCCTGGGGTAAGCCAAGTCTGCCGTATAATTCATGGGGTGCTGCCAAGTGTGCTGTATTAGTCCAGGGGTGATGCTAAGTGTGCCGTATCAGTCCAGGGGTGATGCTAAGTGTGCCATATCAGTCCAGGCGTGAGCCAAGTCTGCCAAATAATTCCTGGGGTGAGCCAAGTCTGCCGTATAATTCATGGGGTGCTGCCAAGTGTGCTGTATTAGTCCAGGGGTGATGCTAAGTGTGCCATGTCAGTCCAGGGGTGAGCCAAGTCTGCCAAATAATTCCTGGGGTGAGCCAAGTCTGCCGTATAATTCATGGGGTGCTGCCAAGTGTGCTGTATTAGTCCAGGGGTGATGCTAAGTGTGCCGTATCAGTCCAGGGGTGATGCTAAGTGTGCCATATCAGATTCGGGGGGGGCGTGGCCTAGCTGCACATGGAGTAGGACGTGTGCCGACTGAGCTCCTGACTACATCATCCTGCACAGATCCTGACTCGGCGTGGGGACCCCTGCTTCTTTTAGCTGCAGGTGCCCAATTGACCGCTGCCTGTCCCGTGCCCCTTAGGTAACTGGTCTACCTCTCCAGCGGGGATTTCTCTGCCACGCTGTGCTCTGCGGCCTTGTGTCCCGGCGGCGCCATCTTGGTGGGGGCGGAGGAGCGGTGCCGAACGGCCCCAGCCTTTGACCGGCGCTGCTGCCCTTGGAGCTGTGCGCCCAGCGGTGTGAATCTCCCGCTGCTACCCTTTAGACCCCGGCGGTGTTCCACCTCTCGGAGCTGCTGCCACATCCCGTGGTCTCTGCCGCCCTGCCTGCTCCATAGGCGCCATCTTGGAGGTGAAAGGGACTTTGAAAAGCTCCAGCCTGCTAACGCTACTGTTGCCCTAGGGACTGCCGCGACCCATTATCTTGCCGCTGCTCCTGCACGGGGGGGACCCACTGCTGTCCCTGATCGTCCCCAGCCACCTGGACCCAGCACAGCATAATTGTCGTGGTGAGTGAGAGACCTCGGCAATCTTGGAGAGTCCGGGTCCACGCCAGCCGGCGCCATTTCCTGCTCCTGGTCTGACAAACACCTATAATTTATCTAGGTCACTGTCATTCATAGCTGGGTTTTTTAATATACAAATCAGGACTCATACACAGTATACCTGGGACAAGTACTGTTTTGGCAGTGTGTGGTGTGCTAGCCACCACTATATTGCCTTTATTTTATGGGGGTGATAACTCTCAGTTATACTGCGGAAATGTCTGGCTCCTTATATCAAATATTAGAGGCCATTTGTGCCTCAACACAGAGGATTGCTGATATGCTGGACGGCATGCGCAATGCAGTTGTAAATCCTACAATGGAAGCATTACCATCTACACCCTCTAGGGACTCTCTCCATCATGTGGAACTATCTCCTATTATATCTGATGTAAATCCAGCCTCTGATTATGGGGACTCCCTGCGGCACTGTTCTCTGACCCCAGCGGTTGGGTTGAAGTTAAAGGACTCCGTACTTGCCTGCCATTATTCTCTGCGTTGCTCTTGGTTTGCGGAGGCGCTGTTGAATCCTTTGTCCCATTGCTGTAACCGGCTAACTGTGTATCCTGGGGTATACGACGGAGCACTTGTATATTCCGGTAGCTCTCCTAAGGTCATTATGTTTGCCAAGCTCCTTCAGGGAACCGAGAGTTGGCCGGACTAAAGTTTTCATGACGTATACTATCTATTTCTAATATATGATGCTATTGACACCTTTCAATATATTTTATGACCCTACGTTCATATATCCTGTTTTACTACTTTAAACCATTTTGTAAATTCTATTTACCCTTGTGCTGCAAATATTCTTATTCTCCAATATTTGTTCCTATATAACATTTTGTATATAACGGATGTGAAAACAGTGGTTATAAGAGATCTATTTCGATCCGCATATACCTGTGGTCTAAATCTGTGCCCTTGGCACATCCTGAATTATACTGTGTAGCCTTGTACAAGACTGAATCATTTTTCTATTGTAGCCACACTGCAGCATCCTTGCTATACTAGCTAATTATTACTAAGTCATTGCCCCATTCAGCCCATTCGCCTGCTATCCGACAATGGGGGGGGGGGGCAGGGGAGGGAGGATTAAAGGTGGGAAGTATGGGAGGGGTAAGTTAGTTTTTTTGGCACAATTAGCTAATAAAAGCTAAAGGCCACTAATTTCTTCTCTTATAGGTAAGGGGTAGGTTCTTTAGGGGATCCAAGTACGCCTGAGTTGGGGGTGGGTTGTACAGGGTGGAGGGTTTTATGGTAGGTTTGTTTTGAGGGTTTTTGGGGGGTTGTTTTGGGTAGATCTAGAGGGGAACTGGTTTAGTGGGGAAGATATTTAGATTACTATAGAGTTCCTGACAGACGAGGGTGGTAATATACTTTTGAGTTTTAATATCCTGAAGATGCGCTCCTCCTTCTCCTGCTTTTTCCATTGTTGTTTCCGCTGCCCGGATGGCGCCTTCGGGCAGTGGTGTTCTACATATATTGATAGAAGGAGCTCGATACTCTCTCACTCACCCTAAATATGTCCATTACCTCATGTTTAATCCAATTGATGTTTGACATGTTAAATGTACACTGTGTCTCTGTCGGGATTTATTTGTTGGGATGTTATTCCCTTTTTCTTGTATGTAAATCTTCTCCAATAAAAATTACTCAATTTAAAAAAAAGTGTGCCATATCAGTCCAGGGGTAATTCTAGGTGTGCAGTATCAGCCTAGAGGGTATGCTAAGTGTGCCATATCAGTCTAGTGTTTGTGCCGCACACTTGTGTGGCTTATCATAGTTATCCAGCTACCTCGGTGCAACCTTTTGCCCTAAAAACAATATTGTAAGGTGTGAGCTGTTCAGAATAGACTGGAAATGAGTGGAAATTAATGTCATTGAGGTTAATATAGCGTAGGAGCAAAAAAACTCACCCAAATTCTGCGATTTTAGCAGTTTTTATGCTTTTTTAACAAAAAATCAGAACCCAAAACCCAAAAAATCCAAACACAAAACACTTAGGAGGTGTTTTGCCAAAACCCATTAGAACCCAAAACCTCAAGGTAATCAGAACCCAAAACCCGAAAAGTGGCCGGTGCACATCTCTACAATTAATAGACATATGGCGTAATCTTCACCCCACACAAAGGGAATATACGTGCCCTAGCCGTCCACCACACTTTATTCCGTATTGACTACATCTGTGTCTCACAGGCCCTTCTTCCACAGATCCAAAATGCAGAAATTAACCCCATTATTCTCTCTGACCATGCACTAATACACAGCACAATCCGAACCTCACACGAAAAATCCTCTTACAAATCATAGAGATTTCCTGGCCATTTTACAAATTCCACTATCTTCCGCAGCCTAATACAAGAAGCATGGGACGACTTCTGCATTCACAACAGACCCTACCTAGCTACCAACCCCCCCCCCCCCCCTATTCTGGATGGCAGCAAAATCCGTACTAAGGGGTACCATTATGAAATATGAAGCAAAACTTAAAAAAGACTGCTCACTCTCCTACCTAAAACAGCAGCAAAACCTGACTGACGCCTACGCAGTTTTTACAAGATCCCCAAACTCCCACAACAAATCCACATATCTCCAAGCAAAAACTCTCTTTGACACCACACCAACAAACTATGGCCGCGAAAACCCAATTTAACTCGAATTATAAATTCCATAGATTCGGAAATAAAACAGGAAAACTACTCTAGAAAATTCTAAACTCATCCCGCCCCCCTATGCTAATCAACCCCTTATCACTACCTGATGGCTCCCTTACTACAACCAATGCCCAAATCTCTCGTCATGACTTCGTTTTACACAGAAATATACTGAGCACCCCCTGAAAACAGCCATAACACTACCACGCAATCACCCCTTCATTCGCCCCAACTTAACCAATCTATATGGTCTGATTTATCCTTCCCCCAGCTCCCTGGTGACCTGGCAGAGTCTCTGATCTCCCCTGTTACCCTAGAGGAAGTTCAGAAAGCCATAGCTTCTCTGAAACTGGCTAAGGCCCCTGGTCCTGATGGATTCTCAGGTGACTTTTACCGTATGTTTCCAGATATCGCAGCCCCCACTCTAGTCTCAGTTTTCAACCACATACTAATTAATGCCACAATACCTCCTCACTTTAACTCAGCAATAATCAAGGTCCTGCCCAAACCTGGTAGAGATCTATCTAAACCAGGCTCCTACAGCCCAATATCATTACTGAATAATGACTACAAACTTCTTACAAAAATATTAGCCGACCGTTTAAACGCTATTCTCCCATTCATTATCCATTAGGACCAGTCAGGCTTTATCAAAGGCAGGCACTCAGTCAGAAACATCAGGAAAGTGCTGGCAGCAACTCACAGTTCTGATAACAGAAACAACACGGATAACCCCAACATGATTCTAGCACTGGATGCGGAAAAAGCTTTCGATCTAGTGCTCTGGCCCCACCTTTACGCTACCATGACTAAATTCGGTATCCCAGATCAATTCACATCCTTTCTGAAAACTCTATATCATTCCTCTTCTTCCCAAATAGCGTGTAATGGCTTCCTCCCCCCCCCCCTTCTTTATATTAAGGGGAACCAGACTAGGATGTTCCCTCTCCCCTCTATTATTTGCCCTGGCCATCGAACCCCTTGCAATTGCCCTTAGAACTTCATCAAACTTCACAGGCCTCTCAATCCGCGGAGAGGAGCTAAAAGTTGCCCTCTTCGCGGATGACATGCTCCTTTTTGTTTCCAAACCCCTTACATCTATCCCGGCCATAATGGATATTATACAATCATTTGGCCCTATATAAGGCTATAGAATAAATATAAACAAGTCAGATGTCCTTCCAATCTTTCCTCTGACCCCGAACATAACCTCCTACACATTATTATCTCAATTTAAAATCCAAGCATCCCATATCAAATACTTAGGTATTAACATCACGAGAGACCCCCATAAACTTTTCGCGGAAAATTTTGATCCATTTGTCGCCAAAATATCATCACAAGTAGAATGCTGGAACAAACTCCCGATATCTTTGCTAGGAAGAGCTGCAGTACTCAAAAGCTGCATCTTCCCAAAAATATTCTATATCCTTCAGTCCATCCCCTGCATCATAACTAACTCAACTAACAATAACATAAATAAGCTGATGTCCAAATTTCTCTGGTGCGGCAAGAAACCCAGGATGGCAATAGCCAAACTGTCCCAACCCAAACCACAAGGAGGCTTAAAAATTCCAAATATACAACACTATTCATGGTCGGTCCACTACAAAATCATTTCAGATTGGTTCCAAGACACTTCTTCCTACACAGATGTAGCACTTGATAAAGCTATTTTCTCCCCATATTCTCCCAGTGCACTTCTCCACTCCCAGATAAGAATCATCCCTAATTATATCACTAACCACATACTGTTCAAAGGCACTTATGATGCATGGTTACAAATTAACAATAAATTGAAGAGAAATCCCCACAACTCACCATATATACCTACCTGGGGCAACCCAAACTTCCCTCCCTCTCTACACAACGCCACTTTCCTATCCTGGAAACACAATGGTCTGGATCTTGCATCCAAATTTTTTGACCCGGGAGGCCAAATTTTTTCATTTGAGACCCTCAAATGCAAATCTCCCAAATGCACATATTTTTATGTATCTCCAGATCAGACACTAAATTACCCCTATCATCCCATCAATTGTATCTTCACTCACTTCCGATCCTCTAAGCCCTATCGGGAACATCCCAGACCCAAGATTTTATAAGTCCTCGCACCTTTACAATATCTTGCTAACCCCGACAGACCCTACTCCCCATACACACCTCATAACTAAATGGTCAGAAGACATCCCAAACATCACATCCGCAAACTTGATTCCTATCATGAAAATACTGCACTCTACCTACCTTCAGAAAGTCCACTTTAAAACTATACACCGTTTATATTATGCCCCTGCTCAAACAAAACATATGAATAGGGAGGCAACGGGTGAATGCCACAAGTGCGGGATGTCAAATGCCAAATTTTATCACTGCTTCTGGTCGTGCAACAAGATACTCAGGTTCTGGAGAAAGGTTTTGAATATGTTAAAGAGTATTACAGATATAGAATTCACTCCAGACCCTGCGGCTTGTCTATGCTTGAACTTCCAAAACTGGAACTTAGGTCCCAGACCTAACCAAATCTCACCATTACTCTATACTGTACTGACTATGGCAAAAAAGGTGATACTCATCCATTGGATCCAATCCTCAACCCCAACCATTGCTGAACTCAAGGACAAACTATTCCAGCTCCTACTATATGATATCCGCTCTAGATACAACATATCCTCAAACTAAACTATTCCAGAAATGGAACATATATGTCGAATCACTAGATCCAGCCCTCAGATCACAGCTATCCTTTCCAGATTCCTCCACCTCATTGCTTAACTATAAATATTAAAAACTTCTGGTCCCTGAGGCGGCGGCCATATTGAGCAGAAGCCTGCAACACTTTCCCCAGTGTGGCATTGTTAGAGATAGGGAGCTTCAGCTCCTTTCAACGTCTCCCTTTCACCGCAGGCGGACCCAGCATTCCTTTCTAGGGGCACAGAGTCTCCTATAGGCTACTACAATTGAGTCATATATTTGGAGCATAAGCAGCCATTCTAGGACAGGCGACACAGCATCACAGCTACCCCAGTATTGGACACCGAATGCCCCTACACCAGGGTTGCTGTGACATACCTCACAGTGAACATAGGAGAGCTGCCCCTCCCTACTGAGCACCTGGGCCCCTGGGCGTGCGTAGATGAAGTGTGTATGCCTGGCGCCCATGTCCTGCTGATGCTGCGGTAGCTACTTTCTGGGGGAAGGTGCCGGCGGCAATTTTGACAACCTGATTAGCAGTCCTAGACCCACCTCGTTTGAGCATTTAGAGTTTATTAGATGTGCATAACGCCATAAGTCCCATGGTGAAGGGCAAGAAGACCACCCAAATGGAAGGCCGTAAATCTCCGAAAGGTTCCAGTGCGCATCCCTTGGAAGCCTCGCAGCCTCCCTCAATGCGTCAGTTTCTAACGCAACAAGGCCCTTCATCACTCGATGAATCAGTAATTCCTCCTACGCCTAACTTATCACAATTTGCCGATTCTGCCCCTCAAAATACTCGACCTGTAGAGCAGGTGCCTATGCAGGATGTAGGAGGTATATCCCAAGTTTTGCAGATGTTGAGCACTATGCCGACGAAACGTGACTTGGATCAGCTAGAACAGAGATTACGTGAGACTGTCCATTCAGAAGTTGCCTCCATACAGTCAGAGATGACTCAGTTAGGCTCCCGCCTGACCACCGTAGAAGAATTCACCTCGAATTCTGCAGCTTCACATAACGATCTGAGGGCCGCAGTCATTCGACAGGCGGTGGAGTTGCAAAAGCTGCACGACCGTTTAGACGATTTGGACAACAGAGGGCGTCGTAATAATTTGCGGATCCGAGGCATTCCTGAAGACGTCTCACCACAGAGCCTCATTGAGTATCTTACAAAAGTGTTCAATGACTTGCTGGGACAAGATCCGGGGACTCAAATTGAGTTTGATAGAGCTCACCGTGCCTTGAAACCAAGGGGCGCACCAACTGACGGCCCGAGAGATGTTATCTGCCGCTTACATTATTACACCCAGAAGGAGGATATTCTCCGCAAGATACGTCAGAGCGAATATGTCATACAGGGAGCTCATCAGATTCAGATCTTCCAGGATTCATCCTGGTCAACCCTTCAAAAACGAAGAGCCCTTCGCCCCCTGACAACGGAGCTCCGTAAATTGGGCCTAAAATACAGATGGGGCTTTCCCTTCAACTTGCAAGCTACACATAACGGCAAGCTCTACACTCTCAGGGGCCCAGATGATTTGACGGCCTTCTGCCGGGCCATGGACGTTCCTATAGTTGCTCTTCCAGATTGGCAGGAACCATTGGTGCGTTCTATCCCGCCAGAATTAGCTCATCCCAACAATGACTGGCAAGTTGTTCAATGTAATCCTAGACCTCCGCTGGACCAGAGGTCACCAAGAAGGTCTACTTCTAACTGAGGGTCTACTCTTTAACTCTGCTGCGCTGCTGCGACTGGACTGTACATGACTCTGGTTCATTCAAGTAAGCGGTCTGACCACACGTTTCTTCATGTATACCTGAGTTGCAGGAACGGTCTAATGGTTTCCGATCTAGACCCTCGGGCCTACTTATAGAGACTCGCTCATTACCTTGGTGAGACCTTAAGTACAGTAAGAGTTAGCTAAGGTTCGGTCTCATCCTCTTATAGTTTAAGATGGGTTTGGCATTGTTGTTTGCTAGTTGAAGTTTGCTGCTGGCACTGATCCCCCAGTGCCCCCATGCCGCCACCTCTTTCTTTTTCCTTGGAACCGGATATGTTTTGTATGTCCGGGTTTCCAAGGGGCGGCATTGTGACTTTGTATGTGTTTTTTGATGAAGTATTTTCATATGATGTGCATTGTAATATTGCTTTCTGGAATGTTTTTTCTTATAACTATTTGTTTTTCTTTTTCCTCCTTTCCTCTCTTGTGTCTCTTTTCTTGGTGTGGTTGGTACCTCCCCTCCAGAGCCTGCACAGGTCCCGCCCTCTTCTCCCTGACTCATGATGGCGGCTAATACGAGACTAACTGCTATTAGGCTGGTCTCTTATAACGTTAAAGGCCTAAATCTCCCTGAGAAGCGCTCTAGAGTTCTACGAGACCTCTATACTTTCAAGGCCGATGTAGCATTCCTCCAAGAGACGCATTTTCGGGCCGATGCTGCTCCTACGTTGACGGATCGTAATTTCCCGACTGCTTTTTATAATAACAATACAAAAGGCAAGTCATTGGGAGTAGCTATCCTCCTGTCAAGGAGGCTCCCCTTTAAAGATGTGACCTCGGTAGCTCTGGAGGAGGGCAGGACATTAGTGGTAAAGTGTAAGCTTTATGAACAGGCCTACACGTTTGTCAATCTCTATGTGCCAAACCAAATGCAACACTCTTACCTATCTATAGTTTTGGACAGGATTGCTCCGCTGGTAGAGGGCGTTTTGGTGGTTGGGGGAGATTTGAACTGGTCGCTCCAGCCGGAGATAGACACTTCGGGCCCTGCAGGCAGGCCTTCTACGGCCTCACATCGTAAGATTAGGAGGGCCTTACACGAGCACCAACTGGTAGATACATGGAGATTACAACATCCAGCAGACCGAAACTATACATTTTATTCTCGACCGCATGACATGTACTCCAGATTGGACCATTTTTTATTGACCCATAGGTACCTACATTTGATCCAGGACACAGACATAGGCCTGACGACTTGGTCAGATCATGCCCCTATATTTCTGACTATCACGACGGCCATTGCTAATGTTAAACAGTGTACGTGGCGCTTAAATGACAGCCTTCTCACTGACGCTAGATGTAAACCACAACTGACTACAACACTTACGGAATACTTTTCGATGAATGAAACACCGGACGTCACTGGTCTCACAGTGTGGGAAGCACACAAATGTGCGGTACGGGGGAAACTCATACAATTGGGAGCAATGTTAAAAAGGGAAAAAATGGGTAGGAAGTTAGATTTGCTACCGCAATTGCGTTCACTGGAGACATCCCACAAGTCCACCCCCTCCCACCAAACGCTTAAGGAACTCACTGCGGTGAGATCTCAGCTTAACACTTTGTTGTTTGAAGATGTCAAACGAGACTATAAATTGTGTAGAAATCGCTATTATCAGTGGGGCAACAAACCAGGCAGGCTCCTGGCCAGGGCATTACGCTCCCAGAGAGCCACACTATACATTGATATGATAAGGGACCCGGGGGGGGCCAAGCGCCACCTCACACGTGATACGTGGGGAGGACAGCGCCAGTCTGGAGTCCCCTTTTTCTCTGGTGGAATTGGAAACAGCGCTAAAGGAGACTCCGTCCGGAAAAAGCCCTGGACCGGACGGTTTCTCTGTTTCATATTATAAGTCCTTTAAGGACTTACTTTTACCAAAACTGTTGATTGCCTTTAATGAGGTATCGGCGGATCATGGTTTCACGCCCCACTCAGTGGCAGCTCACATTACGGTGATTCCGAGGGAGAATAAAGATCCGAGCCAGTGTGCTAGTTATCGCCCCATTTCCCTGCTGAATGCAGACATTAAATTGTACGCAAAAGTTATAGCGAATAGGCTTAAGCGGTTAATACCTGATTTGATACATTCTGACCAGGTGGGTTTTGTCCCTGGGAGGGAGGCACGAGACAACACGATTAAGGCTGTTGATTTGATTTATCTGGCCTCTACTCGCAATAAAGGTATTTTTGTATGAACTTACCGTTCGAATCCCTTTCTCTGATATGGTCCTGGTGACACATCTTCACATTGGGATGTAGGAGGGTCCGCAGGAGCCAGGCACCTATCCTAAAGCTTTTGGAGGGTAGGCTCCTCCCCTACTGCATCCCAGACTCCTCAGTTAAATCTTTCAAAGCCACTGGAATACATTAACTAAGTACAACGCCTGCACATATTATATGTACAATATTAAATTTAACTTTTCAACCAATTATAACATGAAACATCATGAACACTGGCATACTTACTGAGTGTAAGGGAGGGATCGCTGTGTCACCAGGACCATATCAGAGAAAGGGATTCGAACGGTAAGTTCTTACAAAAATCCCTTTTTCTCTTTCAATGGTCCTGGTGACACAGCTTCACATTGGGACGTTCCAGAGCCGGTCCTTTTGGGTGGGTACGCTCAGGTCTGCAGTTCTCATCACTGCTCGCCTGAATGATGCGTCCACCGACGCGAACTCATGGAACCTATCGAATTTGGCAAAAGTATGAACAGATGACCAAGTGGCAGCCCTGCAAACCTGCTCAGCTGTTGCCCCATGTCGAACCGCCCAAGAGGTGGCGACTGATCTGGTGGTATGCGCATTAATCCTGGCTGGCACCGGCCTACCAACTTTAGTATATGCAAACGCTATAACAGAGCGCAACCACCTAGCAACGGTCTGCTTAGAAGCAGACCAACCTTTATTATGTACATCCTACAAAACTAGCAAAGTATCAGTCTTCCTGACACTCTTTCCTCTGTCCACATAAATGCGCAAGGCGCGCACAACATCCAAATTCCTCAATTTGCCCCTTTTTCTTGAACCCTCTGGGGTTGAAACACAGGCAGAACGATCTCCTGATTTAGATGAAAAGCAGAGACTACTTTTGGTAAAAATTTTGGGGTACTGTCCGAAAGACAGCCCTATCATCATGACATATAAGGGAGGGAGACTTGCAGGACATAGCTCCCAACTCCGATACTCTTTTTGCTGACGCCACCGCCAACAAAAATACCAGTTTCCCTGTAAGGAATTTAAGGTCAGCCGACCTTAACGGCTCAAAAGGCGCCTTTTGAAGGTACTCCAGAACCAGAGATAATTCCCATGGCGCTGCTGGTTGCTTGTAGGGAGGTTTCAATCGAGAAACCCCCTGCAGGAAGGTCTGTACTTCCGGTTGACAAGGCCGAGATATGTACTTTGAGTGACTGAAGGCCTAACCCAGAGGAAAGGCCATCCTGTAAAAACTTCAACAATTTAGCCATTTTAAATCGCGATGTGTGTGACTTCTGTCTTTCACACCATTGAATATAGGTCTTCCAGACCCTATAATAATTTACAGAAGACACTGACTCTCTGGCTTTACTCATTGTGTTAACCACCGCCTCTGAGAATCCTATATTCCTCAAAATGGTGTTTTCAACAGCCAGGCCGTCAAAATTAATCGAGCTGAATCCAGATGGTCGAACGGTCCTTGTTTTAGAAAGGTCTGACCTCAGAGGTAGACGCCACGAGTCCACAGAGAATCTCTGTTGCCCCATGTCGAACCGCCCAAGAGGTGGTGACTGATCTGGTGGTATGCGCATTAATCCTGGCTGGCACCGGCCTACCAACTTTAGTATATGCAAACGCTATAACAGAGCGCAACCACCTAGCAACGGTCTGCTTAGAAGCAGACCAACCTTTATTATGTACATCCTACAAAACTAGCAAAGTATCAGTCTTCCTGACACTCTTTCCTCTGTCCACATAAATGCGCAAGGCGCGCACAACATCCAAATTCCTCAATTTGCCCCTTTTTCTTGAACCCTCTGGGGTTGAAACACAGGCAGAACGATCTCCTGATTTAGATGAAAAGCAGAGACTACTTTTGGTAAAAATTTTGGGGTACTGTCCGAAAGACAGCCCTATCATCATGACATATAAGGGAGGGAGACTTGCAGGACATAGCTCCCAACTCCGATACTCTTTTTGCTGACGCCACCGCCAACAAAACGTCCCTTCCATCAGCTCCTCCCTGCTCAGGAAGTCGGCCCTATATTCTCCACTCCTGGTATGAATATTGCTGATAATGCTGGAACATTCTGTTCCGCCCACAAGAAGATTCGGGACACCTCCTACATAGCCAGCTTGCTGCGTGTGCCTCCCTGGTGATTCAAATACGCCACAGCTGTGGCGTTGTCGGTCTGAATGCCTAAAGGGAGCCCTTGTAATCTTTTCTCCCGTCAGAGAAAACATCTTCCACACAGCCCTCAGTTCCACGATGTTGATCGGTAAGGCAGACTCCTCTGAAGTCCACAAGCCTTGCAGACGCAGGTCCACGACCACTGCCCCCCAGCCTCTGAGACTGGCGTTGGTAGTGACTACCAGCCAGCTCCAGGACTGCAGGGGCCGACCCCCCTGAAGGGAATCCACCTCCATCCACCATTTCAGGAAGGATCGAGTTTATGAAAACAACACTATTTGTTCTGCCATCATGGTCTGAGTATTCCCTGACCAGTCTGTCAGAATGTTCCACTGGAACACTCTAGAGTGGAACCTGGCGAACTGTAACGTCTCGAAAGACGCCATCATCTTCCCCAGCAGTTTGAGGCACCTCCATACTGATGTGCTCTGAGACCCGAGGATCTCCTGTACCAAGGCAGCCAGATCCCTGGCCTTTGCCTCTGGTAGAAACACCCGATGCAACTGGGTATCCAAAACAATCCCCAAGAATTGGAGTCTCTGTGACGGCACCAATTGAGACTTTTGTAAATTTAAAAACCAGCCGTGAATCTGCAAAACCTGATGGTTTCTGCCAAGTGACTCTTCAACTTGTCTGCTGACTCTGCTTTAAACCGCAGGTCGTCCAAAAATGGAATCACCATGATTTCCCTCAGTCGAAGCACAGCCGCCATTACTGACCTTATTTTGGTGAATACCCTTGACGCTGTGGCCAGACCGAAGGGCAACGCCTGGAATTGCAAGAGTAGGTCTCCTATTGCACACCTCAATAGAGCCTGATGTTCTGGGTGGATAGGAACATGCAAGTATGCGTCCTGGACATCCATGGACGCTAAAAATTCTCCCTGGTCCAGGCTTAGCAGCACAGACCGTAGAGACTCTATTTTGAAATGGTCTACCCACCAATGGATATTAATGACTTTAAGTTTAGGATCAGCTGAAAGACCCGTCTGGTTTGGGCACCAAAAACAGAGTGGAATAAAAGCCTTTTTTCCACTCCGCTCTGGGGACCGGGACTACCACACCCTTCTCTAAAAGAGAATGAGCCGCTCCCAAGAGAGCTGTACGGAGCCGAGCCTCCTTTGGTAGTGGTGTAGGAATGAACCTTCTTGGTGGAAGACCTTTGAAGGGAATCTTTTAACCCTGGGTTATAATTTCTAACATCCAAGAGTCCCAGTCTAACAGTGCCCATGCGTCTTTGAACAGTGACAGACGTCCCCCCACCTTGATCACCGCTGGGCAAAACCCCTGGCATTCATGCGGAGGGTTTGTCCTCTCCTTTGGTTTCTTATGAAAGGAACCAAATTTTGACTTTGGGGCCTTGCCCCTGGAGGACTGAGACTATCCCTTAAAAGACTGTCCTCGAAAGGACGCACCTCCTCTAGGGGAGGGCCGAAAGGACGGCCTGAAAGCAGAAAACCTTGATGTCTGCTTGGCTGCAGGGGTAGGCAGGAAAGTGCTTTCTTCCACCTGTGGCCTGCTCAATAATCTCTTCCAGTTCTGAACCAAATAACAGCTTTCCTTTAAAAGCTAATGCCTCTAAGCCTTCTTAGACTCGTTATCTGCCTTCCAAGCTATAAGCCAGAGCACTCTCCTTGCATTGACAGACTCTGAGAAAACTCTGGCAGCCATTTTGAGAGCTTCCTGCTCAGCCTCAATCACATACTCTGCAGCAGCTTTAGGCTTCTCCGCAAGTAACAACACACAAGGAACAGTATGTCAATAGTGTACAGGTCAATGACCCACCAATCATGGCCTTAGAGACCCAGGCTGAAGCAATCAGAGGGCGGAGTGTAGCCCACCCTTACAACCACTGCCTTGCTTGAAGGCTGTTCCCCCCTGCACTGGTAGCACAGTGACTTTTGACAAGCATGCCACAGAAGCATCTACCACTGGAACTTTCTCCCAGAGGTCTGCATGATCCTCAGTGCATGGGATACAGGCTTAAACATCTTTTAGGCATCTAAAACCTTTTATCAGGGGTTTTCCAATAAATCTTGTAAACCCTCGTCTGCAGGGAGATATCATTTTCCTTACGCTGTCTCTTAAAAACAACCTTTGCAGGAGTTTTTTCTTCACAGACAAATTCAATGCCTGTTTAACAGCAGTAAACAAATCCTCCACCCCTGAGGCTGAGGTCTGTGTACTCTCCTTCCTCATCAGCAGCTAACAATGGCACTGAATAAGACCTTTTAGGGGTCCCCACAGAATAACCATAAAACTTGTCCAACAAGTAATTTAAACCTGCTGATTCCCATAGCAGTATCCTGCATGACCTGTAATAAGTCAGGGTCCGAGGCAAAGAGCTAGAGGACTGCTGAGAGAATGGCAATGGTCTAGGGGAAGTTACCAGCCATCACTCTGCCTGTCCAGTAATGCACCAAAGCATTTTCAGACCTGCCCAGGGACTTAGCCCACGCAAGCTCCGATAGCACTACCCTCTGGGGTTCACTCCCCATGGGTTTCACAGCAGCGCAAGAAATACATAAGCCCCCCTTATCTGCTCAGGGACAAATTTCAGTGTATAACCACTGCAAGCGCTCAATGCATTATAGGCTCCCTCCCCCAAAACCACAGACTGTTGCTCAGACCTGCTGTTCTCAAATAACACAGTCACAGCATTAAATGTACATACATTATATACAGAACCAATATATTCAGTTCACTTAGCTTTCTGTAGTCTTCAGAATGGGGAAAGCGATGCCCAGGAAATCCAATCACTCTGTCAGGATCTGTAAGCCAGCTCAGGTCCGCTGCAAGCGTTCTGAATGGCGCCAAAACAGAGTGAGGGAAGGGACCAAGTCCCTGCTGCTGCGGGGTCTGTGACTTTTGGCGCCAACTACCCCCAGACAGCCGCTCCCATTGTAGGATCTCCTAGTTCCAGTATCTCCCCCTCAGCTGGGGACCACTCGGAACATGCCTGTAACACACTGCTGTCCTCTCATATAGGAGCTCAGTGTGTAAGCTCCGCAGAAAATGGCCGCCGCCATCACGGAGCGCCTGTCCCCCATGATCCCCACCTAGCGTGAAGCCGGTTTCAGAGCGCTCTGGAGCCCAGGCAGCTTCTTAAAAGAAGCTGTAAGCGCTGCACAGGGAGGCCAGACAGCGTCTCCCCTGTGCACAGTGAGCTGACAGGACGCGCTTCTGTCAGCTCCTGCTGCGCTAGCAGTGTGAGGATTCACTAATGAGAATCCTCACACTGTGCCTACCTAGCTAGTGTTAAAGTTAATAAAATAATAAAAACCCTAACTAACTCTACTCCTTCGGCTGCTCCGGCAGCCCTTTAGAATAGCACCCACTCCAGTGGGCACCTAACACGAACTGAGGAGTCTGGGATGCAGTAGGGGAGGAGCCTACCCTCCAAAAGCTTTAGGATAGGTGCCTGGCTCCTGCGGACCCTCCTACATCCCGATGTGAAGCTGTGTCACCAGGACCATTGAAAGAGAAATACCTATGGTAGTGCTGTCTACCGACGCCGAAAAGGCGTTTGACAGGATTAGTTGGGTGTTTATGGAAGGGGTGTTACGGCATATTGGGCTAGGCCCAGAGTGTTTGCAACGTATCATGGCGCTTTATAGGTCCCCCACAGCTCAGATAAGGATCAATGGGACTCTCTCCGAGCCGGTCCATATTGGTAATGGGACCAGAAAGGGGTGCCCCCTCTCCCCTTTGATCTTTATACTGTGTATGGAGGCCCTGGCCTGCGCCATTAGGCGCAATCCAAATATTACTGGCTTAAAGGTGAAGGGCGTGGATCATAAGTTGGCACTGTTCACGGACGATTTGTTGGCAACATTGACTAACCCCGTTATCTCTATCCCCAATCTTATGTCAGAATTTCGGACATTTGGAGACCTTTCAAATTTCAAAATAAACATGAGCAAATCTGCTGCAATTAATGTATCTTCTGCACCTCGTGACCTGGAGTATCTCAGGCAATCCTTCCCTTTTGCTTGGCATCCTTCTAGCCTTAAATACCTCGGTGTTGTGTTGTCCCCTGATATGTCTCGCCTTTTTGATAATTTTAGGCGGTTATTGCTCACACTCCGCGCTGAACTAAGGGGTTGGGGTAATAAACGCCTTTCTTGGCTGGGTAGAATCAGTGTGATCAAAATGAATGTCCTCCCTAGGGTCCTGTACCTGTTACAAACGTTACCTATTCATATTCCAAAGACCTGGTTCCGGGACCTGCAGAATGAAGTCCGGTCATTTATATGGGGGGGGGGGAAGAGACCACGGTTCTGTCATGACATACTTTTTAGAAAGAAGCAGATGGGTGGACTTCAGCTCCCTAATTTTACGATTTACTACGAAGCTATGATTTTAAGTCGGGTTCTGGAGTGGACGCATTCAACTGATGCTAAACAATGGGTTTATATAGAAAGTGAGGTTTTTCCTATGCCTATTGAGTTTTACCCCTGGCTACCTAAGGTCGGCAACATTACACATCCCACAGTAGGCCCCACTATAGCCTGTTGGAACAGACTTAGGAAACTTTCGTGTGTCTCATCTTTAATATCCCCCCTTACCCCATTATTTGATAACCCTATGTTCCCCCCTGGAGTCGCTAGTTTAGGATTTGAAAATTGGAAACGGCATGGGGTTCACCGGGCGGGCCAGTTAATGGACGGGAACAAGGTGTTGCCCTTTTCTGACTTACAGGAGAAATGGGGGCTGCCTCCATCAGAGATTTGGAGATATCTCCAACTTAAACATTTTATGCAAGGGAAGAATATGCGTGGGGTAGTTGGTAGAGCCTTGACACCCTTTGAGGGTATGTGTAGAGAATCAACGCGCCCTATGCACCTGCTTTCAAGGGGTTACACTCTTCTAATAGAAAATAAGTATATTGCACTGCCAACCTATGCCCAGGCCTGGAACAGGGATTTGGGTTTGGATTTAGATGTTGAGACCTGGTCAAAAATGTTTCAGGCCACTTTTGTTAGTTCTTTTAGTTATTCTGTAATTGAAACCCAGTTTAAGGTTCTCTCACGTTGGTATAGATGTCCACTAACTCTTGCAAAAATGTTTCCTGGAGTGCCTAATACTTGCTGGAGATGTAACGAGGAAGTTGGCTCACCTTTGCATATTTGGTGGTCGTGTGGGGCGCTCCGCCCTTTTTGGGACCAAGTTATGTCTATTGCTAAGATTATTGTGAAATCAGAAGTGCCTAATACCCCCTCGTTCTGGTTGTTAAACCTATACCCGGGCTCGTTGAGGTCTTACAGAAAGTCCTTATTGAAGTTTTTGAATGGTGCAGCGAAAGCTGTTATACCGGTACATTGGAAATCTACCTCCCCCCCCACGATTAAAGAATGGTTCGCACAGGTGGATCTGTATATGACCATGGAAGACCTGAGGGTACCCCCTGAACGTACCCAGGAGTTTGCGGCGATTTGGCTCCCATGGATGGAGTTTAAGTCCACACAAACTTACCTGGTTAACAACTAAATATAGATGGCTGTATATGTTTGTGAATACCAACCACACAAACCTCTTTTTCTCTCTCATTCTTTCCTTTTTCTGACTGTTCTTTTTTCTACTCTTTTCTGTTTTTATCCCCATAATACTCTTATGGGTTATTTACATTTTTTGTAGTTTGTTTAGAGTTTGCATTGTGTGAATCAAAGACTGGATATGCTTCAGATATCGACCACTTGGAACCGATTTAGTTGGCATAGTATGTTCTTTTATTGTTACACAAGTGTTACATCTGAAATGTACTTTTCATTGTGTATTTCATAATGCTTACGATGGATGTGTGTTTGTACTATTTTCAGAATCAATAAAAAGATATTGAAAAAAAAAAAAAACTTCTAATAAATAAACAAACCCACGTTGAACCTTAATATCTTAAAACATGGGTCGTCAAACTGCGGCCCTCCAGATGTTGTGAAACTACAAATCCCAGCATGCCTTGCCGCAGTTTTAACACTCCCTTATAGCAAAACTGTGGTAAGGCATGCTGGGATTTGTAGTTTCACAACATCTGGAGGGCCGCAGTTTGAGGACCCATGTCTTAAAATATTCTGCTATATCAATAGTATATAAACTTGTATAAGAAAAACTAAGTCCTCCTGGGAAGACTTTAGTAGACCTGAGACGAAAAGCTGTTTACGAAATGTTGACCCCAACAGATTTATCCCAACACTAAGCCCCTACAGTCCCCCCCCCCCCCCCCCCCCGCCCAACCCTATTCCTACACCCAAATACCTTTCTAATCCTCCGATACACCAAAAGTGCCTGGAAACTTATAGTCTAAGGTTAACACATCCCCATGCAATCTTCCCCTTACCCCTCTGTCTTGTCTTGTCAGATGTTCCATTTGTTTATATCCATAAGATACTAGATACATATCTAAGATACAGGAATAGTATTGTTTCAAGGAATGAATGTTAACAATCTCATAATGTTTTATGTTTTAGAGGTTTAATATTATGTTCCACATTGTTCATGTTTCCGGAACCCATTACACCCTCCAGACAACTCCTAAATAAATAATTATATTCCTATATCTGATAGGATAGAAGTCTCATATATCTGGGGTTCACATTCCCTCGCATTCATCTGACTTAATCTCCTGTAATTACCCCCCTCTCCTAGCCAAAATCTCTCTTTTGATGTCTGACTGGATGCTTCAGTCAGTCTCTTGGATGGGTCCAATTGCAGCCTTGAAAATGGTTATCCTCTCTAAAATTTTATACCTATTTAGGACCATTGCTGTATTAGTCCCCAACTCCCTGTTATGTAAATTTCGCTCCCTCTGTCTCAAATACATTTGGAAGGGGAAAAAACCCAGACTATCATACAACATATTGTCTTTATCAAAACTCGATGGAGGTCTGGCGCTACCGGACCTAGAATTTTATCAACACGCCAGCCTGCTTTCCCAAGTAGTAGAATGGTTCGTAGAAAAAGATCCTACGTCTTGGGTCCTGCTAGAACATAGCCTGGTAGGTCCTTTCCCCTTAACCGATGTGTTGTGGCTTCCGCCAGAAGTGAAGATCCCCCAATGTTTCAATCACCAGCAATTGCGGCAACACGCAAAGCATGGTTAGCGCTTATCCCAAGTTCCGGGGACATCCATCTTCCTTCTGTTAACTTTTCCTTACAAGGCTTATCCCAATTCCTTCCTAATCTCAATTTCATTACTTGGATAATGAAAAATGTAATATCTTTGAAAGAAGTTACATCTGATGGCTTGTTGATGTTCTACACTCAGCTCAGAGAACAATACTCCCTACCCCACAGAGACTTCTATAAATTTTTACAGTTGAGACACTGGCTATATAGCATAACACCCCCCCAATAAGGTATACGCTTTACCCCAATTATATCCTCAACCAACTAATGACCTGTGACAGCAAGGGAAATATAACGTGGTGGTATACATTGTTGGTCCGCACCTGCAAACCTTCCAAGATCCCCTCTTTAACTAAATGGGAATGAGAAATGGCATGTTCCATATCAGAAAACGAGTGGAGTGTGGTGTTTCGGACATGCTTTAGTCTGTCCAGATGCATATCCCACCCGGAACACTTTTATAAGGTCCTGCATAGACTATACCTGACTCCAGTGCGACTCCACACCATATGGCCCTCTTCTTCCAACCTATGTTGGTGTAATTGTGGACATACAGGTACCCTTCTCCACACATTCTCCTCCTGCCCTGCTCTGTCTGGTTTATGGTCCTCAGTGTTCAGGACCATCTCTAAAATAACCGACTCCCCAATAGTGCCAAACCCCTTATTAGCCTTATTTCATATCTATCATGGACCACCAATGATCGGTACATGATGGGCCATATCTTAATAACCACAAAGCTCCTTCTCGCACGACATTGGCGCACACCCTATATCCACACCATAGAAATGGTTGAATCAAATGTACAACTTCACTGTGAGTTTGAAATTATTCCTCATCCGCCTCTAACCCAATGATAAAATGGTTCCAATGGTCAGAATATTGGTGTTCCCGAACTCATACTCACCTCCCAGGGTCTCAATCAACAATAGCAGCTGCTGACTTGTACAACTACTTCGGAAGCTGAAGTACTAGTTTTCAGTGATTGCCCCAGTACCCCCCCCCCCCCCCCCCCCATGTAACAGTTCATATAATATGTTAGTTAGGTCATGACCTCAGTGTATATTTTATACTTTAGGCTATTGACTGCAAATGACTGGTGTACCCCCGCCCCCCTTTTTATTTTTCTCTTCTGTACCCATCCCCACCCCATCCTTATTTGTTTGAAATGTAAAAATGTCTTTGAATTGTTGTCATAAACGTTTATATGTTGCTTTGAAATATTCAATAAAAATTTAATTTGAAAAAATATATATATTATAAGTAATATTCATTATTCTTTGTTATATAAATCTGCAGCACCCGACAATTAGGGGAAATAAGTACAATAATGGCACCAAAAATTCTTATCCTAAAACATCCAGACAGTTAGGGGCTTTTCTTACATAAAATATGGTTATATTATAGAGACAGTAGGTAGCAGGACATACAGCAGCTGATGATGTCACAAAGCTGCATTGTGATGTCATAAGGGCTGCTGGCTCAGGGTCTCATCAGCATAAATTCCATTAGTGTATCTTCAACTGTTACAGTGTGAAGCTGCTCTTTTTCGTCCTTGGCGAATTTGTTTCAATTGTTCATAAAATATGATGTCAAATAAGAGAAAGCGACCAAAAAATAACGGGTCTGCTTCAAAGGAGATTGTGGTTCCTAGCAAGAGGAATAAGGAGGAAGATGTATGTGAGGGGAGAGGTGAGCTCTCCAAAATCAGAATGATAGGAGACATTCAGGTGAGAGAGGAGCGGTCTAAGAGCGTGTCCTCTAAAATACCATCAGACCGGACAGGGGATAGCAAAAAGACCAGCATAGAGGTGTCTGGACAGAGAGGCATAAAAAGATCACATGCAAGCGAGGAAACAAGCAACAAAAAGTTGAGGTCAGCAGATGCAAGTGAGATACCCCCAGATAGCCCCGCAGAGACCACGGACCATCTGGCCAAGTTGACCTTCCACAGAATGCTTGGAGAAGGCGGTTTCGGGAAGGTGTTCCTAGCTTCCCATTCCATCAGCAAACAGCGTCTGGCAGTGAAAGTAGTAAAAAAGAAGAAGGTAGCGGCCAACATTAGGAAAAACTCCATGTGTGTAGAGAAAGAGGTGATGAAAATAACTGGGGAGAGTGTGTTCTTCCCGCACACATATGCCGCGTTCCACACACCAGACCATGTCATCTTTGCAATGGAATACCTGCGCGGGGGAGACCTCGCTGATTTATTAGACAGCAGAGCCCCATTTGATGTTCCAACTATCAGACTTTTAGCAGCAGAAATACTCAGTGGGCTAGAGTTCCTGCACACAAGGGGCATTATCCACAGGGACATTAAACCTGAAAATATACTTCTGGATGCAGCTGGCCATGTGAAAATCGCAGATTTTGGCCTCTCAGCATTGAATGTCCATGGTGACGAGAAAATCAAAGGATTTGCCGGGACTCTGAATTACATGGCCCCAGAGGTTCTCTGTAACATCCCATATGACCGCATGGCAGACCTCTTTTCATTTGGGGTAGTATTATATGAAATGGTTACAGGACTGTACCCTTTTTATGACGTCGATGAGCCTGACAAGCTTGCGCAGTCCATCCTATATGATACTCCACGGTATTCCAGCAGCCTTCATCCAGAGATTCGGGACCTCCTTAAAAGACTCTTATGCAAAGACCAAGATGAAAGGAGGGAACTCTGTTCGGACATCAGACGTCATCCGTTCTTCAGACCCTTAAACAGGAAGCAACTAGAAGCTGGCAAGATAACACCCCCATTTACTATGCATTGTACAACAGATACACTGGGTGATCCTATGCCAGTGGATGACCTGCTCTCAACTACAGACTCTGCATTATCTGAAGAGGAGGAGCGCCTGTTCATTGGATTCAACTTTACCAGTGACAGGTGGAAAACAATGAGCGCACCACCAGCGGCTGACTCTGAGCAGTAGCACCACCAGCTACCTCCTCCTGGCAGAAGCATCACCTGCTGTCTTATAGCTCCCGGAAAAAGCATCACCTGCTGTCTCATAGCTCCCAGCAGAAGCATCACCTGCTGTCTTATAGCTCCCGGAAAAAGCATCACCTGCTGTCTCATAGCTCCCAGCAGAAGCATCACCTGCTGTCTCATAGCTCCAGGCAGAAGCATCACCTGCTGTCTCATAGCTCCAGGCAGAAGCATCACCAGCTGTCTCATAGCTCCCGGCAGAAGCATCACCTGCTGTCTCATAGCTCATTAACACCAATGTAATGGAGTACGGAGCATATCTGATTAGGGTTGGTAGGGTAGGGACTTGCAGAAAATTGGGGTCCCTTGACGTGGGCTGCAAGCTTAAATGTTTTGATCAAAATATAACAAGACCCCCTTTATTTTATTTGCTACATGCACACAGATGTGCAATATATTATAGTCAGCACCGATAGCTAAATTGATTCACCAGCCAGCCCTGTATACATGTTCTCCTCTGTAACTGGGAGAGGAGTACATGGAATGGGGTGCTGACCATATACGCTAGGCTAAGGACTTGCAGAAAGTTGGCGTCCGCTTGACGTGGGTTTCAAGCCTAAATATTTTGATCAAAATATGACAAAATCCCCAATATTGTATTTGTTTTGCAGTATATTATTGTTGGCATGACAGCAAATGTCTTTCTACCTTTTCGGAGGATATTGCATTTGGCCATAGGTGTAACAAAAGAATTTCTAATTAGGATATAATGTTATTGCTTGTATTACAAAAAGTAATAATGACCTGAGAGCTGGGCGCAGAGCAAAAACAAACAAACTTTGCAGCTTGGCAAACCAGGTCCAAATTCAGATGTTGTCCTGTTTTTTCCACTGCGCAGGCGCATTTGCAGCAATGCACATGTGTGGGTCCCGGTTGCGAGCGCCATCAGCAAATTTCTCTGTTTGCAAGGCCTGAGTGACAGGGGGTGGGCGTGTCGGGCTGGTTCCCAGTGTTTCATGGGCGTGCTCACAAAAAAACAGTAGGTGCACCCAATGAAATGTTGGGAGTTATTTATATACCCATTTGGCCTCCATCTGTAAGACGACACCTATGCCAACATATACAGAGGTATTTCTAAAGATTTATCATAGGGCTTACTTATCTCCAAATAGGAGGAAGAAGATTGGGTTATCCAATGACAGTAAATGCCTGAAGTGTGGTTTGGGTGGAGCAAATTTGGTCAATTGCCTTTTGAGCTGTCCAGAGGTTCTCTACTTTTGGAAGAATGTAGAAAGGTTTATTAGAACATATATACAGAGCGACTTCCAAATAACGGCACAATGGGCCATTTTAACCATATAATCTTGTGATAGGGCTAGAAGGGCTAATGATAAAGTGAGGTTGGCCATATCCGCAGCGGCGAAGAAAACTATTTTGCAGATGCGGATTCAGCCACTGCCCCCGTCTATGAAACGGTTTTTGGGGAAAATGTATAATATATTTTTGATGGACTGGGTAGAGGCTTCCTCACAAAAAGAGAAAAATCTGGATACATTTCTTGAGAGCTGGGGAGATTTTATACAAACTCTTTCTCCCCAAGTCCAAGAAAAAATTAAGATCTGTTTCTCCCTTGTGGAATGGAAGCAAAGTAGGAGGGATTAGTGGAAAGAAATCTCGCCATGCCCTGTCCACACAGCCTAGCTGTGAAGGCACTCAGCAGACCACCATTTCTCCCATGTGACTCGCCCTGCAAACTGTAAAGATGGTTCCATTCCCAACATCGCGTCGATGCCCCACAAATCGCAGTGTTGCAGCACCCACACATTTTCCTGAATGCAACTGCGGTTTAAGGGTTGAACAGCCTATGCTCTTACAGGCTGCAGTGTGCTAGCAGCACGTAGGGGATGCAGTTAGAATCCCGGCGGTTGGAATCCCGACCGCCGAAATCCCGACACTTTCTCCCTCTATGGGTGTCCACGACACCCATAGAGGGAGAATAAATTAGTGTGCTGAGCATAGCGAGGCACCGGGCCTGCTGCGTGGCGCGCCGGAATTTTGATCACCGGGATTTCATACCAATCCTGCACGTAGTACCTGCTACACTGTGTCACCAGGTCTATGATCATTGCCAACAGCATTCATGAAGCATTCGGGAATAGGACATAGGGTCAACAGAACTTAGTTTGTCACTAGGTCGACACATGAAAAAAGTCGACATGGACACAGCATAAGTGTACCACGTCCCCTCACAAAGCTCGACACACTATTATAATCTTACTCTATGCCCACTTGGGGAACCACAAGAAAAACTATTGTCAACCCAATTCTTTTGTCTACCGAATGACCATGTCAACCTATTTCATGCGTCAACCCATTGCTTGAAGACCTAGTGACCGCATCCCGTATAAGTTAGCGCTGGTGCGACAGAAAAGCAGCTATGTGAAGAAAAATACAGCTTGGAACCGACCAATTCAGAGCTTTATAATAAACAGGTGCTCAGAACAGCTAATGACATCAGCTTAAAGCGTCAAAGTTCTAGTGATCAGTTTGCGGTCTCCTAGGTAACATGATTTGCATGCAGACGTGGACTTTTCAAAATAGCGTGATCTAAAAACTCGCAGCATCGGCACAATTCTCAGACAATGAGATTACAGGACAGGAAGTCTTCTGAGCAGAAGGGAAATGAATAGAGGAGTGCTGTGAATCCTGTATAAGCAGCTGTGATAATTATCATGGTCATCAGAGATCTTCTCTGCCCCAAACCTTGTGCTCATGTATTATAAGGAGTAACGCACCCTCCTACTGCTGATCTAAAACGCTATCAGAAGTCACCTAGGTTCTCCCTGACCTGTATGAAAGCACTTGGCTGTCACAGAACGCCTTACTTCTAATATCCTTATATGTCACAGTATGTAGGGAACTATCTCATATCTTATCCCTTAAGACAGAACTTCAGATAAGTGCTTTATTTTGACTGTAATCAATGAATAATAGTGTAACACAACTAGTCCGCATGTGTTTCTCATAGCACTACTGTGTACTACAGTTACCAGGAACACACACTTGAGATCTTTGAGCACCCAGCGTTCTACATGACGGCAGCAGCCACGGAAGGGACAGTTGCTGCTTTATTTTGGTTGCAATCTCTCTCTGTAGGACCGCTGATTTACCTGCAGGCAAAATGAACAGAACTCTGTGTCAATGTCCTTCTTACACATGTCTCTCCGTTTTACTGGAGTTTACAGTATGTGAATTAAGTTACACCATTTGCTTTACCAGTGATCACACTGAACAATGGGGCCGATTCTGGTTCACACGCAGTGAACTGAGTTTGGGCTCTGCCCTGATGGTTGGAGTTTGCGCATGCGCATTTCTGCACATGTGCAAACCCCGACTGTGAAAAGGATTTACAGTGTCACCGGCCCAATCGCAGCAGGGAGGGAGGGAAAGGGGTGGACGGGGACAGTGGCGGAGATGGGACATGGGAACGCCCAGTATTTCATGGGCATCCCCATGAAAATGTTGGGCGTTCCAATGGGTACATAGGTAAGCCGATGCTTGCCAGGGGCGAGCAGCTGACCTCACATGACGTCAGCCGAACAACCCCGTCTCCGCTGACTTATATTGCGAAGGCAGGGGGCATCATGCTCTGGTCGCCCACCATCTAATGATTTCTCTGCTGTGGGCACATGCAAGAGGAAGTGTCTTCGTAACATATCCCCTTGCATGGATTTAGTGCCAGATTAAGGTCTAAATGGGCCTGGAGCTGAAAATTATCAATGGCCTATTATGTGCAATAATAGGGGTAGTGGCCAGCACATTATAATGTGGTGGGCGTGACCAGTGTTCTGGTTGGGTGGTCTGCTCATGGGTGTGTCTCTATTTGTGTAAATACTTTCAACTAATTATATACAGATGGAGCGGGCCTCGCTCTTGCAGTTGATGGCGGAAGATTTGCCATCTGCCATCGCCTCCATCTGTTCTGCGATAGGGGACGAGCATGTCCCCTTCCGACGGCACCTCCCAGCTTTCCCACCTAACCCTGTCCGTCTCCCTGGAGCGGAGACGGACAGGGATCCCGCTGCCCGGAAACTGAGACGCGCGTGCGTGTGAGATGCACGCGTGTCTCAGTCAGATAGTCATATGGAGCGGATCGCCAGCGGAGACAATCTGGCGATTCGCCAGCAAGAGGGAGGCTAGCTCCATCTGTATGCCTGGAAAAGGCAGGGGGCTGGCATAGGAAAAATGGCACAGAAAAGAGGGAAAATAGAAGCTGTACATATACTTACAGGGTGCCCTTCAAAGGTGCACCCGCAGAACGCCAATGTCCTAAGATGCTTGCGGGTTGACGCAGCACTCCAGTCATAAAAAAATACTAAAAGACAAAACTTGGTAGACAATATTTCAGCACCTTTTATGTGGTCACCTAAGTTTACCACACCATATACCCCTTATACAAAACATGCAACACAGTAGTAATATATACTGTACTTGCCTCTTACACATTATGCCACATGGAATGAGACAAATTTCACACTATGGCACATGGATTACGGCAAAATTCACATTTTGCTACATGGATTGAGCCAAAATACACACTATATCAAATGGATTGAGCAAAAATCCACAATATGCTTCATAAAAAATTTACACCATAATGCCCATTACATGTTCAGCCACACACCGTAATGTCCATTACGTATTATGCCAAACACCATAATGACTATTAAAAATTATTCTACATAAGTGCTGCTTACCTACATGCTCATGTAAGGTAGGACTAGGTGTGTGGACCCAGTTGCCATGATTTCACAGTTCTGCTGGCCTCCTGCAGGCTAAGGCTTCACCAATAACAGTCACGTTTGTAGGGCTGAATTAGGTCCAGCCTCAGATGGTGCCGCTTGGTTTTGAGTGGGACAAGGTGGCCCGCAGGAAGTGGGACACACGGCAAGGTGGGGTGAGATGGCGTACACACCCAGCCTACCAATGCGTGGGTGGTATATACACAACAAACCCCTTGACTACTTCGCGCAGGGAAGGAATGACCCCTAGAGGGCAAACCAGACCCCCAGTGCGAGCTGCTGCAACAATGCAGAGATGGTACAGTACAATTTCAATAAAAGAAAAGCTGCAGGCAGAACCCCTGACTTATCTGGGATGATGCTATCACAGCAGAAGATACTCAGGGGACTGCAGCACAGGAATAGGCAGGAAGGAGCACTGATTGGGACCAGGAACACAGACCCTGTAGCAGCCGCCGGGCAGAAGTGACAGCCATTGACAGCAGCCTAGTCCCTGCATTTTCTGGTGTGAGGGGGAAAGAAAACCACCCCTCCCTCCCCCTTTTAATCAATTGGCTATATCTTCGGATCCAACTGATCCATTTACATGAGACCAGTATCATATTGAAGAACTTTTGAGTGGCTTCGAATTATTTCGGTCCTGTGAAACCATTTGGCTCCAGAGAAATCTGCCCTCAAACAACATGAACAGCCAGAAATTACATTTCAGAAATGAAAAACTGGTTTACCCACAATATCTCTGGAACCAATTAACCGATATGGACCAGCCTGGTATCAGATTGAAGGCCCAGCGATTTGGGTTCAACTGAGATGAACATCGAGCCGGAGGGGGAACTGGCAGCCGTTGGAACTGGGTGAGGGTCGGAATTAGCGGGTCCCATGTTATCCTAGGGGGAAACGTTCCAGCTTTGCCATGCAGTATCTTCGGTTCCTGGGGGGCTAGTGATTGGGGCCGGTCTCATTGGATAGCCCTGGCCCTCAACTAAAAAATGGACCTATTTGGAAAGTGGGCCTGGAGCTACAGCTCCATCAGGCCCATTTTTAATCCAGCCCTGGTAATAGGCATCACGGTGTGTGGGGTAATGGGCATTGCAGTGTGTCAAAATGTGGAAATGGCATTAATGGTGTGTGGCAAGACGTGTAATGGGCATTGCAGTGTGTGTCAAAATGTGTAATTGGCATCGCGGTGTGTGAAAAAATGTGTAATGCGCATCGGTGTGTGGCATAACATGTAATGGGCATCGCAGTTTGTTGCATAATTTGTAATAGGCATTTACTGTGAGTGGCATAACGTGTAAGTGGCATTACGATGTGCAAAATCAAGAATAGAATTGGAGCAAAGGTTAAAAAAATATAAGGCGTGTCAAGGGACAGGACTGGAGGCAGGTCAATGGGTGGGATGTGGGTGGATCAAGGGACGGGCCACTGTCCAGTAATCTCTCAACCAAAAGGTGGTAACCCTATATGTTGACCATTTTTAGGTGTCAACCTAGGCTTTGTTGACCATAACCCTTGAAATTATGTAAAGTGTTCCCACATAAAAAAGTCTTCTTTAGTAAATATTCTTTTATAATTAATAATTTTTTTTTTAAATAAATGGAAGAGTCGCTGTAACAGCTGTTTGGTATTACTATAGAGGTGTCAAGGTTATTTTTTGCTAAGCAAAGTAATATTCGTAATGCATACCTCCCAACTTTTTGGATGAGGAAAATGGGGCAGCTGCGTGTGCCCAAAATTAGGAGTGTGGCTTCTCGACAAGGGGGCATGGCCTGCAAATTACATCATCCCCGCATGGCCATGTCTGTTTTCGCCGCTGTGGAGGCCTGACCAGCGGCGCTGTAAGCTGCTGGCCAGCCCCCAGCCTCTCTGCTGCGAGAATAGATTCACCAGATGAGAGGGCCTCCCAACTGCCCGCTCCCCCCCCCCCCCCACCGCTGGACAATGTCGGCGCCGGGTGGGATGCAGGAACATCCCCAAAAACCAGTAGGGAGGTATGGTTAATGTATAAAGCCTTCAAAGATGCTTATAGCTTCCAATGAGCTTCTATCATTTTATAGAATGTACTGTACTTGATAAATGATATCTAAACTCTAATGGGTAGGTATAGGCAACTGTTCGCTTAAGGCACAGGTTCTCAAAGTAGGTCCTCGGGACCCAACACAGTGCATGTTTTGCAGGTCTCCTCACAGAATAAGTGAAATAATTAGTTCCACCTGTGGTTCTTTTAAAATGTGTCAGTCAGTAATGAGTGCACCTGGCTTAAGAATATAGTGTTGATTATTGATAGCTCCAACGTTGATGCGATAAGTCAGGCATTGATGGAGAACCATGGGTGAATTTTGTTTTGCAGATGAGCAGTCAGCTGATGCTATTACACCAACTAAACTAATGATAATCAATGGCAACCGTAATCTCCTTTCACCGCTGTGACTATTTACAGTGTTGTAGAGAGCTGGCTGTGGCCTCAATAATTTTTGGGGGGACGTGCCGGTTATCATAGGAGGTTTGGCCAAGCCCAGGCTTGCCTACCCTCCCGGAATTGCCGGGAGGCTCCCAAAAATCATGCCCCCCTCCTGGCCCCCTGGGAAGGTGGGCAATCCTCCCGCATTGGCCAGGCAGCCCCCGCACCCCCTTCCATGCTGCACAAAATTACCGGTTTTCGCAGGTCCGCAGCGGGGCTAAAATGCAGTGAATTGCGTTGTTTGACTGCTATGTGAGCGGGACTTGATGATGCCTGCCCTGCCCCGCCCCCTGGCTTCTCCCGGAGAGGAGAAAACCAAAGTCGACAAGTATGGCAAAGCCCTTTTAGGGAAAAAATTCGCGAAAAAAAAAAAATATAGCTCACCACAAAGAAAAAGTCAGCATTGGGGGAGGAGCGATCAGTGTTATAGATTCCACCCTTTCACAAGTGGGCAGCAAACCCAGACTCCTCTAATACCACTTTTACACTAGAATCCCAGGTCGAACCCTGTATTTTGACCACAGGAATTTTCCAGGTCAGACCCTACTTCAGACACCATTTACACTGCACTTCAACCACGTTATTCCCAGGTCAGTGCTCTTTTATACTTAAAACGGGTCAGCCCTGCTTTTCCCTGTTGATGTACTTTAATATTGCCTTTTTGGGCTGTTTAAGATGAGGTCACAGGTCACAGCAGCAAAATATTAGTTATCCATCTGTTCTTCAGTGATCCACTCGCTAACACTAACTAGAATCTATACATGTACAGAGAGACTCCTAGGTCTCAGAAACTAGAGGATATATAGTAATTGCATGGTAATAAGAAAAACATATATATAGAGAGAGAGAGATTGTCAAAGATACGCCTTCTTAAAGATACATAGGGCCTGATTCAGGTGGGGTCTGTGAATGCGCATGCGTGGATCTGTGCATGTACAGACTCCCTGTGCAAATGCCTTTGGTAAGTATCACTCTCTCCAAGGCGTTCGCATGGGCAGAGGAGGGCGGGGGAGGCAGCAGGCGAACACCCAGCGGCCCCATGAACTGACATTCCCATGGGATGCAGGTGATGTCACATGACGTCAGCGTCTGCCCCCAATTCAGTGATCAGCAGCCATCTGACAGGTAAGTAGTGACTTACTTTTCTGACTGAAAGCTGCAGAAAGTTGACGCTTGGTCTTTCCGATATATCTTTTTCCACATTTACAGTATATAGATCAGGTGTGTAGTGAGACGTCATGCAGCTTTTAATAACCCATGATTTTTTATGTCCCAAAATCTGTGCTATAATCTTCATCTACATATTGGCACGTTTTGCACTTGTTGCATTGGAAAACACCTTCGCTGTTTGTAACCAATTTATTTTAACAGTTGACTTAAGGTGATGACAGATTCAGAATGGCAGCTCACCTAAACACTAATTGAGGCTTGGGAGGAAGAAAGGTTTGTAGCAGGGGGTGGACAGTTAGTACATCCCAATGTTTAGTTAACATTTCTCTTATATAAGAAAGTAGTAATGTAAGAGACATTTTAACTAAACATTGGGATGTACGTGGACCCCCTTCTACAATGTGGCTCTGTCCAGTGTATTGCTGGCAGCAGAGGATGATGTGGGGTATACTGTACATGTGAGTGCTGCATGGCCATAACCAACTGCCACCACCAACTGCCGCCCGCATGCCACATTGCAATCCTCAGTGCACAGCAATATCACTGGCATTTCCTGGGCAGCAGCTGATGTGGACACAGGAGTAAAGACCTCTCAGGTGAGATCAATTTGCAGGCTATTAATCGCTGCCAGTGATTCCCCGAGTGAGTTATCAGTGAGTGGAGCTCAGCGCACAATTACATCTGTGCTTTTTCTTTCTCTTTTCCCCCCTTTTTTTTTTTTAACTTGATCACCTTCTGCCTCCGGTTACAATGAGCCGTCGAGAGTTATCCCAGCTGATTGGAAATGAAGGTCAGTAAATGTTTAGTAAATTAAATCTTAGACCAATATCTCTTCTCTAGCAGTTGTCCTTTGTAGTGGGAGGGATTATAGCAGTGGTGGCTGGCCAGTGTCCCTGTGTTACTGGCTGGCACCTCCCATGCTGTCAGTTACAGATCAGGAACCGCTAAGCATTGGGGCCTGCATCCATACACTCATACTGTTACAGCTCTGTTTTTCAGTTGTATAGTAATATAATATATAAATCATGTTACTGCTGCAAATCTTATTGTACACCAGCAATATCTGATCTTTACATGTCACATATGGCTATTTGTTATATCTGCAATATATGAAATATCATTTTAGATGGACCCAGCCAGAACACCAGAGAGCCATGGCTGAGGTCAGGACGCCGCAGACCATCCCGTGGGAGTCAGTCAGCAAGAAGATCTGGACCAACATCGGGAAGAGGAAGAACTGGACGAAGAGGAAGAGACCATCAGGCAGTTGCAGAGAGAGTAGATCACCTCCTGCTGGACAGCATCATGCGGCTCGTCCTGTCCCATCTCCCCACCTACAGCAGGCGCACCATTGCAGACGGAGAGGAACCAGAGTACTGCTCCATCTGTATCTCTGACATTGGGGTAGGTACAGAAATGGCTGTATCGCACTGTCATCACACCTTCCATGTTCCCTGTCTGACAGAATGGCTGCAGGTTAACAACATCTGCCCTGTGTGCCGCACGAGACTCTTGAACCCGGCTCATTTCTCCCACCTTTACTGACGGCTCCCCAGCAAAGCAGAACAACCAAACATAAGATCATGGTCTAAAGCGGTAAGTTCCTGTTTTAAAGTTCAAAAGTTTTTACACTTTTACAGTGTTTTTTTCAATTTACAGTTTTTGTATTTTTCTAATTATTAATAAGACTTGTCACTGATCCCTCCAGTTCCAACAATTGTTGTTACAAGTTTACAGTGTTTTTCTCTATTTAAATTTTCTGTTTTGAAACTGGAGGGAATTGACGTGAACAAGCTGGGGATTAGGGCTACTGGCGACACCCCAAAAACAAAAACGACATTGAGCAGCCACCTCATGGGTGTGTTGGAAGAGCTGCTAAGCTGCTAATTATTTTTGAAATGGACAATTAAATCCAACTCATTGATTACTTAATACTTGAACATTTAACATTTAAACCATCGCCGATACTTCACCTAGTAATTAGTAAACCTGACCCTTTTCATCGCCAATAAGTCTCCAAGTCATTACTTAAAATTTGTTTATTATTTATTACCAGATTCTTATATAGCGCATACATATTCCGCAGCGCTTTACATAGAGTATTTGAATATTCACATCAGTCCCTGCCTCAGTGGAGCTTACAATCTATATTATATATCTTACATCTATATTCCCTACCACATGTAAATGCACACACGGATATTGTAGGGTTAATTTTTAGCCTAAAAGAAAAAAGGGGGTATAATTGAGCACTTGGGTGGGCTCAAGAATGGAACAGGCACCTAGTGGGGTGTTGTGACGAGCTGCTCCCACATAGGCGGCACTTGTACTTTTAAAACCAGGTCCGGATTCTAAAGGTTGCACTGTTTTTTTCCTACTACAATTTATCTCCGTATCTCATCCCTGGGTTTAACTTTGGAACTTTCTCAGCAATATACCAACATATGGGACACCACCACCTGCATACTGTGGATTACAAATACCGCATACATTGTGAGGACACTCCCTTGACTCAAGGATTGCATTCACCCTCCAGCGATATTTCAAGATCCTGCATGGTTTATGGACTCCCTTAATTCGATCATGGCCAAATCACCCAGTGGGAAAATGAGTTATTAATCTGTATAGGAGATACACAAGAACAAGCAGGACTCCAGGACTACTAAGTTACATTGGGCCAGATGTATTAAGCCTTAACAAGAGATAAATGCATGGGTGATAGAGAGAGATAAACATCCAGCCAATCAGCTCCTTACTGGCTGTTTTCAAACACAGCCTGTAACATGGCAGTTAGCAGCTGATTGGATGGACATTTATCTCTCCTTTTCACCCTTGGATTTATCTCTTGTTAAAGCTTAATACATCTGCCCCATAGTTACATAGTAGGTGAGGCTGAATAAAGACTTGCATCCATCTAGTTCAACCTATGTTTATAATAGTTTATCCGATGGATTCACATGACCCCCAATATGCGCCTAGACATCAAAAACAACATTTGACTGCATGTTCAGATAATATGGGGGATTGTTACCCACCAGCAAAAACGCGCATCATTATCGTGGGTACACACTTAACTATAGGAACGATAATATCGATCAGTAACGTCACCGGGACCCGCTTGGTTATATTGCCAAATTGACCTGCCAGCTCAGAAGACATCAATCATTGTTAACGACCAGCTGGAGCGCGCATTGTTAACGATAATGAGTGTCCACACTAGATGATATTGTGAACAATATCACTCAGAAGCAACTTTTTTGAATGGGGGTGTATGGGGGGATTAAGCCCCACAAGAATCTTGTTGGATGCGGCAGAGCGTTCAGTGGCTCCTATCAGTACCTGCTGGCTGGTGGGCGTCATCCTGGGAGTGTCTGGGAAGTTTCTCAGCCAGGAAAATCAGCAGTGCCCGGATGTCTGGCTCGCTGCTATACAGGAATGTCTGGTAACCAACTTCTCCAGTGTAGCCCATGTTAAAGTCAAATTGCATACACGCCATTTTAGGATAGTATGGCCGCCATTTTGGTTCGCAGAGTTGCGCAAATAAAGTATAATACCCGGGTCTGTGTAACGAAGTAGACCATTAAGCGCAGCCATACTAATACACATAAATTCATAATATCATACTTACACCAAATAAAATATAGTTAATTAAAGGTTTAGTGCACTACACATAGTCTAACCAACAATACACAATTATGTCTGTATAATGTTTAGTATCGTTATGTTCCGTTTCTCATGCGCAGCACTCCGGTCGTAGCGAAAACTTCGCAAATAATAAGGTCCGATAATTACGGACTAAATCCATATTCCATGTACTATTTCTGTTAGAACTGTATAAGACAAAGGAATCTAGTTATAACCGGTTCTTGTTGCTGATTTACGACCCCGACGACGACGCCAACAAACAAAGGACACCGAAGTACACTCCCCCTGCACCAATCCAAACCAAGTGTAGTACTTTGCTCCAATCCCTGAGGACTTGACATTTGAACCCTTGACCAATGGAAACGGCCTTTGACCCCCCTCTTTAGACCCTATAAAGATAGCTATCCCTGAGCTGGCTCGGTCACTTCGGCACTGCATCTATCCCTTCATCACTGACCGGGCTAAAGTTCTTTTTGAACATAGCGAGCTCCGACCGGACTGCGCTGCGCCTATTTGATGAGACGGTAAACGGTTGCATTCCTTGTGCTTATATTGTTTATTGGCTGATTGTATTCTGTACCTGTTTTCTTTCCCCTAGTAGTGTCTCACTTGTATGTAGTATTGTTAAGCGAACTGTATCACGTGTTATACTGTGTTTCTTCTTTCTGTACCCCCCTGTTGTCCGCTAGGGATTAATACATTATTTGGAGATTCAATCTCCTCACTTTGAGTTATATCCTTGTCTCGACTCTCATTCGCATCTAGCGATAATAGTGTACTACGGACATTGTCCTTAAAGGTATTCGCAGTTTAGGTACTAAGTACTGAGAAAGGATACTCAATTACTGGTATTGGTCTAGTGTGTATAATCTGTACGGAAAGGGTCCGCTACACTGCGCTACGCTTTGTTCGCACGTAGCTAGGTTAAAAGGGTAAGCAGATTACGGATAGAGTACGTAAGCTGCGCATTTCACTTATTGTCTTTCTGGTTATATTAATATCCACATTAACACCCCGGTCCTGAGTGGGGGAAATATTCCAAATATCAGTTAAGTCTGGAAACAGAGGGGTTTATTTATAAGATGGGAGTTCTCATGAAGATTGGATGTGGCTATGAACGACCAATCAGAATCTACTTCTTATTTCTAAGATCATAGATAGAATCTGATTGGTTGCTCTGGGCAACATAACCTTTTTTTTTTTTTTTTTAAAGGCTTTTGTAAATGTATCCCATGAATTCCTTAATACCCAGAGACTGGAGGCTGATAGCAGTCATCTACCACCCGGATCTAACACCATGGCAGACACAAATCCCATGACTTTCAATCAGTAAGGTGGTTGGCACTGTAGCTAGTACATTAATGTTATCATTATTGGATATACTAACAGTGGAAATACTTCTGGTTACATGGGACTATGGGCACAAATAAAATACATCTGCTTAGCTGCCATGTGCCCAAAGGATAAACCAGTTGCCCCAATGGCAGCACAGGGCACTTTCAGTTACACACATCACTCTATAATTTATACTCACATACAATACAGCACAGAAATGACCTCATCCTAATCCAACTCCCATCAGATCATGAACACTTCTGCGAGTGTAGGAGCACAATGTCCTAGTGTTCATTCTAGCACCCGCCATCTTTAAAAACCCATGCAGTTCCTGTTCCCTGCCTGGGGTGTCGCTGTCTGCTGTAGTGCTTCTAGCACAGTGTGGTCTTTATATCATCCCAGCATGCTCTGCTACAGTTTTGCTATTTGGCCATGCTAAAAATGATGTAGGGCTTGCTGGGATGTGTAGTTCAACAGCAGCTGGTGTGTCAAGGTTAGCCATCACTTTTCTAGAAGGTACTAAATAAATAAAAAGTAGAACCTGATTATTTGCTATGGGCAACTTCCCATCTTTAATAGAACTTCTATCTTATACCGCTTTTACACCGCTGAAAAATCCGGGTCAGCGGCGGGTCTGACCCGGATCTGCGGCGGTGTAAATGGGGTCAAGCCGTGTCCATTTACACGGGTAGAACATGGATAGGACTCGTGTAGAGGCCGGTGTAAATGGTCCCGCTGCGGGTTGAGGCAGCAGCAGTGGGGTCCGTGCGCAGCGTGCAGTGATGGAGAGAAAGCTGGGTCCCTGCGGCAGGTGGGCAGTCAGTGGCGGGGTCCCTGGGAACTAGTGGCGCTTCCCATCCGCTGCAGGGACCCAGGGCCGGTGTAAGGCTTCTCAGCACCCTAGGCAATACTTCAACCTACTCCCCCCCCCCTCCCAACCCCCACATCAAAAAAATAACTAAATCATGTACCACCCACAACAGAGTACAAGGAGGAGGTGGCAGCAAAGTAGGGAAGTATGTCTCAAGAGAAAGTATGGGGTTGAGGTCTTAGAAGTTTCACAGCCCTTATCTGCATTAAATACAACATGAATCCTCATAGATATCCTTGATTTTTATATTTTCCGACTTGGTGGCGCCCCCACGGATTCCAGCGCCCTAGGCAGCTGCCTAAAGCTGCCTAGTGGTAGAGCCGGCCCTGCAGGGACCATGCTGCTGACTTACCAAGGGTGTGGACAGTTTTCCATAGCGCAGCGCTATGCAAAGCAGTCCTCAAAGCCGCTCATCTTCTGGACGTGGGGCCGCAGTATGCCCACCCCTGCCCTAATAAATTTTTGGTTGGCCCACAAAATGGCTTTCACAGATACTCTTGTAAGTGGAACTGTAACATAATACCATACAGTGGTAGCAGCACTGCCGGAATCGCTGGAAAATGGGCACTTTGCCATTTTCCCAGCGGTTGCACATGCGCAGTAGAGTCTGCGCACACGAGTGTTTAGTCTCTACTGCGGCAATATAAAAACATGTTTAAAAAATGTTATTCCCAAAAATGTTCGGGATCAGCAAATCTGCTTTTTTAAAAGAAAGAATTTCTCCAATGGTTCTAATCAGAAGATCCTGTTGGGGAATCAGGTAAACAGCTGCCTGCCTATAACTGCCTATGCCTTGCAAAACAGGGCCCCCAATATTTACCTGTCAGTTATTACAGTCATTTTATAAAGGTTCCCAATTGTGATGGCAACAGAATACGTTGATGCTATATAAATAATTGTTAATAATAAGTAATATTAACCGGGAGTGCCCCCAAAAATAATGTTGCCTTCTACCAGAAAACCCGGTTATGTGTATTAAGTTACAGAATCTGGTTAGGTTCCACTAAGTTTAGACGATCCCGCTGGTCGCTCAAGGGTTCTCTGTTATTGTAACTGTTCTCCTGTTTTATTAGAAGTGATGGAGGGGTAAGGTCATCACACGTACCCCAATGTGCCGCCATATTTGGTGGCCTACTATGACACCTTTATGGTGTTGCTTTGTGTCTTTTTGTCCATCCCCCCCAATCCCCCTTTACCCTCTTCCCTATAACTAATACACCTGTAATCGATAGAGACATTGCACATTTGCTAACCGAAATGCAGTTTATGGCCTGGCTTTGTTATATCTTTTCTTTACTATTCTATGGTTAAAGTTCTATGTATGAACGTTAGGAGCTTAAATTCACCGAACAAGAGAAGACTAGCACTGTGCTATTTTATTTAAATCAGGAGCTCACATTGTGGCATTACAAGAGACTCATTTTATTAAAACTGCCCCTCCACTATTCTCTTGCGCTAAATTTCC
The DNA here is from genome assembly GCF_055691185.1 of Crinia signifera. Classification (NCBI taxonomy): domain Eukaryota; kingdom Metazoa; phylum Chordata; class Amphibia; order Anura; family Myobatrachidae; genus Crinia; species Crinia signifera. The sequence continues at coordinate 35,142,271 of NC_139225.1, read as the reverse complement.
TACCTGTTCAGGGGCAAACGCAGGATTTTCAGAAGGGGGTTTCCAGAGGGGCGGAGCAAAGCACGGAGATGGACACTTAGGTGACCCAGTATATGCTGGGTCAGTTAAAGTATTATAGATAGACCAAATGTAGTATAATAATAATAATAATAATATACATACAGGGGCGTCAACAGCAGTGTAGACCCCTGGGCATAGCAATGTATTGGGGCACCTACCAATCCTCCAGCGGTAGGGGTGGGGGAAGCTTTGATGTCCCACGGGTGGTAGGGGATATTATATCAACCACTTAGCATGTAGGGCCTGGATCAGTAATTTCCACTAATTACCCCTTTACTGCACAGATGGTGGGAGATGGGGTGGGAGAAGGGTGCATTGGGCTAATTGAAGGGGCCCTGATACATAACTTCCAGGGTGGTAGAGGATGTTTAATATGCAGAGGAGGGGTGTATAGTGGAGTGGGCTTATTATTCATAATTTTCTGGTGGGAGTACAGCTTGCTTGACTGCAGATATCTCCAGTTCCTGGAAATAGATTTCTTAGATTTTAATGGAATAAAAAACTAGAGAATCCCACCTACCAAATGGTATTGGGGACTAGTGGATCAGAGTTCAGGAGGCAGAGCAATCTGCCAATGAGGATATAAAACTACATACCAGGTGTGTGGAGCTGGAGCAGTAACCAGCTGCTTGAAGGCTGATATCTCTGGTTCTCGGAAAAGTAGAGACAAGCTTCTAGTGTCGTTCAAAGGGGGAGAGTCCCAGCTTTTGGAATATAACCTTTAGAAAAACTCTAAGTCAGACAGAACGTGAAATATCTGACTAGAAAGAGCAATTAACAGGCTTGGATGGGGACCACTGCTTTGAAGTCAGATATCTCCGGTTCCCAAGGGACGATTTTTAAAATTCTTGTACCCATTTAAAGAGGGGACCCTCAGCTTTCAGCCTGTGGGGTTTCTGGGTACTCAGAAACCCCCCCTGCGTGCGCTACTGCTGTTTCACATGTAATGGTCCCAAGAAAAAAGCTGGGGTTGCTATCTTAATATCGAGTACATGCGACTTTGTTTTGGATAAACAAATATCAGACCCTGAGGCTAGATACCTAATATTACTTGGGAAATTGCAAAACAAGCGAGTTATGATTGTCACGGTTTATACCCCAAACTCCAAACAATGCTCATTCATTAGGAAAATTAGTAAACTGGTTCAATCCCATCGACAGGGATCAGTATTGATTGTGGGAGATTTCAATATGGTCTTAGACCAGAATATGGATAGGTCCTCCAGGCCCCATGACCCACGCCTTCCACCTCAATGAGATCAATCTAATCTCTTCAGACGCATCCTCCTAGAATATGATCTGTATGAGGTCTGGCGGGCAAGGAACCCATCCATAAGAGACTACACTTTCTTCTCATCAGTTCACCACACTTACTCTCGCATTGATTTAGCTTTATCGGATAAATGGATTGAAGGCTTCTATCCCGCCCATAACGTGGTCTGACCACTTTGCCATTAAACTTAGTTGGGACTGCTCTGAGAATAGACCCGCACCTAGTCCATGGTGTTTATCTGAACATCTACTTACCGACCCTGAAGCCAAACGCACCATCTCGGAATCCCTATCTCTCTATTTCGAAACCAATCAAATCAGTGACACATCTATCTCCACATTCTGGTGCGCTCTTAAAGCTGTAGTCCAAGGCTCCGCAATTTAGGCAGTGGCCCATATCCGCAAAAATTCCCAACAAACCCAGGCAGAATTGGAAGCCCGCCTAGTGGAACTAGAATCCAAACATAAAGGTGCCCCAGATGACAAAACGCTGTATCGTACACTACTACAGACACACGAAGCTTGGAATGTTCATGCCCTGAAAGAGGTACATAAAAACCTCTTTAAACTGAAACAAAGTTATTATGTACAAGGGGACAGGGCTGGTAGAATGCTAGCTAGGAAACTATGTGGGAAACAGGCAAAAGACCGCATAAGAACTATTTCAAATATTCATGGGGTCAAACTCACAGACCCCTCCGAGATAGCTGCCACATTTCCAAAGTATTATTCATCTCTATATAATTTAGAAAATGACACCGCCACTCATCAGCCTTCCCCAATGGGTATTCAGAATTTTTTAAACAAAATCACTTTGCCATCTCTCTCAGTGTCCTCAGCTAATGCTCTTTGAAGCCCATAGACGGTGGAAGAGATACCCAGGGTGATAGACTCACTTCCCCTAGAAAAAGCCCCAGGCCCGGATGGGTACATCAATAGGTTCTACAAAACTTTTAAGAATAATCTGTCACCAATCCTAGCCCACGTATTCAACTATTAATACCGATATTTATATGATCAAAGAACAATAAGTGAAAAGCGTAGGTTACGTATTATGTCCGTAACCTGCGTACCCTTTATTTCTAGCTACGTGCGAACAAAACGTAGCGCAGCGTAGCGTACCTTTATTGTGTATTGTACACGGAAGAACCAATGTATTAATAAGAGATCCCTTCGCAGTACTTTGTCTCTAATCTGCGAATACACCTTTAAGGACAATGTCCGTACTATACCTTATCGCTAGATGCGAATAACAGACGAGACCACAGTATAAAGGTGAGGAGATAGAAACTCCGTAAATGATGTATTTAGTCCCTAATGGACAAAAGGGGATTACAGAAATAGAAAAAATACAGTATAACACGTAATGCAATTGTCTAACAATGAATAAGTACCTTAACACACTTACAAAGATGCAGAAACAGATACAATCATAATCAGCCACATTACATAAAAGGGGAATACAAATGTTTACCGTCAGGGAAAATAGCGCAGCGCAGTCCGGTCGGAGCTCGCTATATTTCAGATTGAACTATAGCCCGGTCAATGGTCAGGGAAAGAAGCAATGCCGAAGTGACTGAGGCCGCCCAGGGTCACCTAACTTATAGGGTCAGAAGGGGGAGGTCAAAGGCTGTTCCTATTGGTCAGGGTTCGAATGTCCAGTCCTCAGTGATTGGGGCAAAGTAATACAACTGGTTTGCAAAGGTGCAGGGGGGGGAGTGAACTTTGGAGTCCTTTGTGTGTTGACATCGTCGTCAGGGGTCGTAAATAGCAGCAAGAACCGGTTATAACTGGATTCTTTTGTCACACACATTTAAACAGAAATAGTCCTTGAATTATGGATTTTGTCCATAATTATCTGACCGTATGACTTGCGAATTATTCGCAATGACCGGAATACTGCGCAGGGGAAACGGAACGTAACGGTACCAAACATTATACAGACAGAAGTATTTAATGCTGACTAAACTATGTGTAGTGCTCTAAACCTTTAATTAATTATATTTTATTTGGTGTAAATATGGTATTGTGAATTTATGTGCAATAGTATGGCTGCGCTTCTGGTCCACTTTGTCACACAGACTCGGGTATGTATACTTTATTTGCGCAACTCTGCGAACCAAAATGGCGTCCATACTATCCTAAAATGGCGTGTATAAAACTCGACATTGACGCAAAGATGCCTCAGAATCCAGCGACTACCCAAAAGAGATGTTGGAATCCCGTATAGTGGCTTTTCCCAAACCAGGGAAAAACCCAATAGTTACTGCTCATTACCGACCAATAGCGTTACTTAACACTGATGTTAAAATCTACGCCAAACTTATAGCTAATAGATTAAACCCCTTTTTGCCCTCCCTCATCCACCAAGATCAAGTTGGATTTGTACAAGGCCGACAATCTCCGGACAACACTAGACGAGTTATTAATTTGTTAGACTCCTTCTCGACTTCCCAAGACCCCCTACTTTTATTATCTTTAGACGCTGATAAAGCCTTTGACAGGCTTCATTGGGGATACCTTCAGGCCACGCTTTTAAAATTTTGAATCACGGGACTTCCGGGTTCATGCAGGCAGCAGCTTCAACACACTGCTCCGCTCCACACCCAACTCACCCGCAATTCGGAGCCCTCCCTGGCCTCCCACACACCCGCAATCCATGTAAGACACAGCGGTGGACTCATGGACAGACACCTGGTACCGGGGAATGCCAACAAGCTGCAGCAGCAGAGGAACGAAAAACAGCGCACCGAATCCAACATGGCGCCCGATGAAGATCCCTCACCCTTGTCTCCTGCTTCAAAAAAGGCTGCAGCCCCCCAGGACCATGCTGATCTCCCCCAGGTACGCCGTAACCCTGACTCCCCCGCATCCTATGGAGACATAGTGGAAGCTATTAAAGCCACTATGCCCTCCCTGCTCTCTAAAGCAGTTTCAGAAATCTCTACACAAATACAGCAACTGCAGGTTAGAGTAACAGACACTGAAAACAGGGTGGGTGCACTGCATCATGATATGGCTAATGTCCGGAGAGATGTTATAAAGCTACAGAGAGAAAACTAGCAAGTTTGGAACAAGCTGGATGCAATGGAAAACCACACTAGAAGGAATAATATAAGAATAGTGGGTCTCCCCGAAAGTGTGAAGGGGCCAACATTATCCTCCTTTGTAATGCTGGCCACACATCAGACCAACTTTCCTCCAACCATCCAACTAGTTGGTTGTATGGAATAAAAACCTGCTACTGGATAGGAGCAAATGTAATTTGTAATTCAGTCTTTTGTTTCCCAAATCTGAAAATGGACAACAACTGTCACTCAGACAATGTACTGCAGTTGGACCTATTCAATTTAAACACTTCCACTGAATGTTTTCTCCCGAGTTTGTGAGCAAATCGCTTATTGGCATTTGCCCCTATTCAGTACCAGATTTTCAGTCCAACCAACCAACTAGGGAGGCCAATCCCGGGATCGGGATCGGCGGGATCCCGGGATTTAGGCCTAAAATCAGCGGGATTTGAATCCCGGGATTGAAGGTTTCAATCCCGGGATTCTGGGATTAGTACCCCGTGTAAAATGCACAAAGCCGGGCAGCGCTGAGCACTAGTATATGGCTCAGATGCTGCCCGGCTAACTCTTCTCACCCCCCAGTGCGGCGCCGCTGTTAGGTAGGACATTGATCTGCACTGACAGACATGGCGGCGCCCAGGCTGTGCAGCGTGACCCCTGACATTACGTCATGCTGCGCAGCCTGGCCACGGCTATGCCTGTCAGCGCAGATCACTGTTGCAGACGCCCGGCCCAGCGATCAAGTATACGCCACCCCGCTGTGCAGCCTGTCCGCAGGAGACAGACTCCTGCCTGTCACAACCAAAGTAAGTGACTGCATTTTCACTTACAGGGGGATGGGGGGGATTGTAGGCATTTACAATGACATGTGCGGGGCGGACAGTGTAGGGGGCGGGGTCAATATTTTATTAGAGAGGCCAATCCCGGGGATCCCGGGAATCCCGGGATTGAGCATTTTTCAATCCCGATTCCCGGGATTGAAAAAATGCCCCGGGATTGGCATCCCTACAACCAACTAGTTGTATGGTTGGAGGAAAGTTGGTCTGATGTGTGGCCAGCGTTACTATATATCTCCCACAATTACTGGGTATAGTGGACGAGTGCAAAGACCTAGTAGTGGAAAGAGTTCATAGGGTGGGCCTAACGACACAAGACCCAGAGTCGTCCTTTTCCGCTGTCTTAATTTTCTACACAAGATCGCTATCTGGAAAGCTTCCAGGAAAATCCAGAACTTGATGTGGGAAGGTCATAAGATACGCTTGTTTCAGGACTTCTCAGTAGAACTTTCAAAGTCACGTAAGGCCTTTACCCCGATCTGCTCAAAGCTAGTCGCTGAGAACACAAAGTTTGCCCTCAGGTACCCGGCCCGTTTGAGGATTTTCATAGAAGACTCCCACTATGACTTTTGTAACCCTGACGATGCTCTGGCTTTTCTGCAAGACAGGCAAAATGCTGCATGTGCTGATATCACAGATTTTCCAGCCTGACAATATCCCTGACATGCTGACAGCATCCCACCATTTATTATCCCACAGAACCCCAGCTTACAGCCTTGCAGTCCAGACACAGCATTAGAAACTCGCTTATGATGTGTGAATTGTGCTCCAGAGGACATTGATGCAGCAATACAATATCCCTGGCAGGCTGACAGCAACCCACCATTTACAGTATTATCCCTCAGAACCCCAGCTTACAGCCTTGGATTCTAAACACAGCTTTACAAAATGTCTTATAATATGTGAATTGTGCTTGTGCTCCAGAGGACATTGATGCAGCAATATATATATAACATGTATCCTGAATGCAGTAGATGTCCCTTACTTCCCCTAATTCATGCTTTTCTCCTCCCCCCCCCCCCCCCGTAACCAGTCGGTCATACATCCCCCTGCCTTTTACAACATATCCTAATATACTAATATATGGTCCCCCCCAGATTTGGGTCACTGGAGCACCTGTTATGTCCCGAACTTACATAGTTAAAAGCAGTGTGCTATTGTTAGCACACATAGTTACTTCTTTTTTATATATATATATATATATATTACCTTAAGCGGAAGTCTATTGTTCACATTTACTACGTAGTATGTTGATCATGCAAAAATTTTGCATGTTTCTATCCCCCATGTCTTGTCTTGTACTTCTCTTCCTCCCCCTCTTCCCCCCATGTGTCTTAGCTATGGTGTCGAGATATTCTGTTCCTGATCGAGGTTGCTACATATTCCATGTCTTCTGTCGTCTCATCTCAGACACCAATTACTGATCTAAAAATAGGATAAATCAACGTGGGTGGTTTCCACTCTCCAGCCAATCGGCGAAAGGTATTGTTGTACGCCCAGAAACTAGCAATAGACATCCTATGCATTCAAGAATCTCACCTTTTGCCCCCCGAAATCCTCAAGCTCCAAATGCTAAAATGGAGACTGATATCTTCGTCTCCTTACAATAGCAAAGCTAGAGGAATAGTGATTCTAGCATCGAGATCTTTAGCTATTAAGGTATTATCTTCACAAGTGGACCCTGAGGGTAGGTACCTAATAGTACACTTAAAATTAGCGAACACCACATATGTTCTGTGCTCTATCTACTCCCCAAACACATATTCCAGAACCTTCTACAAAAACATACATAACCTCCTTCTCCCACACTCCTCTTTACCCATGATATTATGTGGAGATTTCAATCTCACCGCCCATCCAACCCTAGACAGATCCAATAATACTCCGACCCACAGGCACCCCCCCAAGATAGGTATCCGTTTCCTAATGAAATCCCTTCAATAAATAGACATATGGCGTAATCTTCACCCCACACAAAGGGAATATACGTGCCTTTCAGCCGCCCACCACACTTTATTCCGTATTGACTACATCTGTGTCTCACAGGCCCTTCTTCCACAGATCCAAAATGCAGAAATTAACCCCATTATTCTCTCTGACCATGCACTAATACACAGCACAATCCGAACCTCACCCGAAAAATCCTCTTACAAATCATGGAGATTTCCCGGCCATTTTACAAATTCTACTATCTTCCGCAGCCTAATACAAGAAGCATGGGACAACTTCTGCATTCACAACAGACCCCCCCTCCCCCTATTCTGGATGGCAGCAAAATCCGTACTAAGGGGTACCATTATGAAATATGAAGCAAAACTTAAAAAAGACTGCTCACTCTCCTACCTAAAACAGCAGCAAAACCTGACTGACGCCTACGCAGTTTTTACAAGATCCCCAAACTCCCACAACAAATCCACATATCTCCAAGCAAAAACTCTCTTTGACACCACACTACAAACTATGGCCGCGAAAACCCAATTTAACTCGAATTATAAATTCCATAGATTCGGAAATAAAACAGGAAAACTACTCTCAAATATTCTAAACTCATCCCGCCCCCCTATGCTAATCAACCCCTTATCACTACCGGAAGGCTCCCTTACTACAACCATTGCCCAAATCTCTCATGTCATGACTTCGTTTTACACAGAAATATACTCAGCACCCCCTGAAAACAGCCCTAACTACCACGCAATCACCCCTTCATTCGCCCCAACTTAACCAATCTATATGGTCTGATTTATCCTTCCCCCAGCTCCCTGGTGACCTGGCAGAGTCTCTGATCTCCCCTGTTACCCTAGAGGAAGTTCAGAAAGCCATAGCTTCTCTGAAACTGGCTAAGGCCCCTGGTCCTGATGGATTCTCAGGTGACTTTTACCGTATGTTTCCAGATATCGCAGCCCCCACTCTAGTCTCAGTTTTCAACCACATACTAATTAATGCCACAATACCTCCTCACTTTAACTCAGCAATAATCAAGGTCCTGCCCAAACCTGGTAGAGATCTATCTAAACCAGGCTTCTACCGCCCAATATCATTACTGAATAATGACTACAAACTTCTTACAAAAATATTAGCCGACCGTTTAAATGCTATTCTCCCATTCATTTTCCATCAGGACCAGTCAGGCTTTATCAAAGGCAGGCACTCGGTCAGAAACATCAGGAAAGTGCTGTCAGCAACTCACAGTTCTGATAACAGAAACAACACGGATAACCCCAACATGATTCTAGCACTGGATGCGGAAAAAGCTTTCAATCTAGTGCTCTGGCCCCACCTTTACGCTACCATGACTAAATTCGGTATCCCAGATCAATTCACATCCTTTCTGAAAACTCTATATCATTCCTCTTCTTCCCAAATAGCGTGTAATGGCTTCCTCCCCCCCTTCCCTATATTAAGGGGAACCAGACTGGGATGTTCCCTCTCCCCTCTATTATTTGCCCTGGCCATCGAACCCCTTGCAATTGCCCTTAGAACTTCATCAAACTTCACAGGCCTCTCAATCCGCGGAGAGGAGCTAAAAGTTGCCCTCTTCGCGGATGACATGCTCCTTTTTGTTTCCAAACCCCTTACATCTATCCCGGCCATAATGGATATTATACAGTCATTTGGCCCTATATAAGGCTATAGAATAAATATAAACAAGTCAGAACTCCTTCCAATCTTTCCTCTGACCCCGAACATAACCTCCTACACATTATTATCTCAATTTAAAATCCAAGCATCCCATATCAAATACTTAGGTATTAACATCACGAGAGACCCCCATAAACTTTTTGCGGAAAATTTTGATCCACTTATCGCCAAATACAAGTAGAATGCTGGAACAAACTCCCGATATCTTTGCTAGGAAGAGCTGCAGTACTCAAAAGCTGCATCTTCCCAAAAATATTCTATATCCTTCAGTCCATCCCCTGCATCATAACTAACTCAACTAACAATAACATAAATAAGCTGATGTCCAAATTTCTCTGGTGCGGCAAGAAACCCAGGATGGCAATAGCCAAACTGTCCCAACCCAAACCACAAGGAGGCTTAAAAATTCCAAATATACAACACTATTCATGGTCGGTCCACTACAAAATCATTTCAGATTGGTTCCAAGACACTTCTTCCTACACAGATGTAGCACTTGATAAAGCTATTTTCTCCCCATATTCTCCCAGTGCACTTCTCCACTCCCAGATAAGAATCATCCCTAATTATATCACTAACCACATACTGTTCAAAGGCACTTATGATGCATGGTTACAAATTAACAATAAATTGAAGAGAAATCCCCACAACTCACCATATATACCTACCTGGGGCAACCCAAACTTCCCTCCCTCTCTACACAACGCCACTTTCCTATACTGGAAACACAATGGTCTGGATCTTGCATCCAAATTTTTTGACCCGGGAGGCCAATTTTTTTCATTTGAGACCCTCAAATGCAAATCTCCCAAATGCACATATTTTTATGTATCTCCAGATCAGACACTAAATTACCCCTATCATCCCATCAATTGTATCTTCACTCACTTCCGATCCTCTAAGCCCTATCGGGAACATCCCAGACCCAAGATTTTATAAGTCCTCGCACCTTTACAATATCTTGCTAACCCCGACAGACCCTACTCCCCATACACACCTCATAACTAAATGGTCAGAAGACATCCCAAACATCACATCCGCAAACTTGATTCCTATCATGAAAATATGAAAATACTGCACTCTACCTACCTTCAGAAAGTCCACTTTAAAACTATACACCGTTTATATTATGCCCCTGCTCAAACAAAACATATGAATAGGGAGGCAACGGGTGAATGCCACAAGTGCGGGATGTCAAATGCCAAATTTTATCACTGCTTCTGGTCGTGCAACAAGATACTCAGGTTCTGGAGAAAGGTTTTGAATATGTTAAAGAGTATTACAGATATAGAATTCACTCCAGACCCTGCGGCTTGTCTATGCTTGAACTTCCAAAACTGAAACTTAGGTCCCAGACCTAACCAAATCTCACCATTACTCTATACTGTACTGACTATGGCAAAAAAGGTGATACTCATCCATTGGATCCAATCCTCAACCCCAACCATTGCTGAACTCAAGGACAAACTATTCCAGCTCCTACTATATGATATCCGCTCTAGATACAACATATCCTCAAACTAAACTATTCCAGAAATGGAACATATATGTCGAATCACTAGATCCAGCCCTCAGATCACAGATATCCTTTCCAGATTCCTCCACCTCATTGCTTAACTATAAATATTAAAAACTTCTGGTCCCTGAGGCGGCGGCCATATTGAGCAGAAGCCTGCAACACTTTCCCCAGTGTGGCATTGTTAGAGATAGGGAGCTTCAGCCCCTCTCAACGTTTCCCTTTCACCGCAGGCGGACCCAGCATTCCTTTCTAGGGGCACAGAGTCTCCTATGGGCTACTACAATTGAGTCATATATTTGGAGCATAAGCAGCCATTCTAGGACAGGCGACACAGCATCACAGCTACCCCAGTATTGGACACCGAATGCCCCTACACCAGGGTTGCTGTGACATACCTCACAGTGAACATAGGAGAGCTGCCCCTCCCTACTGAGCACCTGGGCCCCTGGGCGTGCGTAGATGGAGTGTGTATGCCTGGCACCCATGTCCTGCTGATGCTGTGGTAGCCACTTTCTGGGGGAAGGTGCCGGCGGCAATTTTGACAACCTGATTAGCAGTCCTAGACCCACCTCGTTTGAGCATTTAGAGTTTATTAGATGTGCATAACGCCATAAGTCCCATGGTGAAGGACAAGAAGACCACCCAAATGGAAGGCCGTAAATCTCAGAAGGGTTCCAGTGCGCATCCCTTGGAAGCCTCGCAGCCTCCCTCAATGCGTCAGTTTCTAACGCAACAGGGCCCTTCATCACTCGATGAATTAGTAATTCCTCCTACGCCTAACTTATCACAATTTGCCGATTCTGCCCCTCAAAATACTCGACCTGTAGAGCAGGTGCCTATGCAGGATGTAGGAGGTATATCCCAAGTTTTGCAGATGTTGAGCACTATGCCGACGAAACGTGACTTCGATCAGCTAGAACAGAGATTACGTGAGACTGTCCGTTCAGAAGTTGCCTCCATACAGTCAGAGATGACTCAGTTATTCTCCCGCCTGACCACCGTAGAAGAATTCACCTCGGATTCTGCAGCTTCACATAACGATCTGAGGGCCGCAGTCATTCAACAGGCGGTGGAGTTGCAACAGCTGCACGACCGTTTAGACGATTTGGACAACAGAGGGCGTCGTAATAATTTGCGGATCCGAGGCATTCCTGAAGACGTCTCACCACAGAGCCTCATTGAGTATCTTACAAAAGTGTTCAATGACTTGCTGGGACAAGATCCGGGGACTCAAATTGAGTTTGATAGAGCTCACCGTGCCTTGAAACCAAGGGGCGCACCAACTGACGGCCTGAGAGATGTTATCTGCCGCTTACATTATTACACCCAGAAGGAGGATATTCTCCGCAAGATACGTCAGAGCGAATATGTCATACAGGGAGCTCATCAGATTCAGATCTTCCAGGATTTATCCTGGTCAACCCTTCAAAAACGAAGAGCCCTTCGCCCCCTGACAACGGAGCTCCGTAAATTGGGCCTAAAATAAAGATGGGGCTTTCCCTTCAACTTGCAAGCTACACATAACGGCAAGCTCTACACTCTCAGGGGCCCAGATGATTTGACGGCCTTCTGCCGGGCCATGGACGTTCCTATAGTTGCTCTTCCAGATTGGCAGGAACCATTGGTGCGTTCTATCCCGCCAGAATTAGCTCATCCCAACAATGACTGGCAAGTTGTTCAACGTAATCCTAGACCTCCGCTGGACCAGAGGTCACCAAGAAGGTCTACTTCTAACTGAGGGTCTACTCTTTAACTCTGCTGCGCTGCTGCGAATGGACTGTACATGACTCTGGTTCATTCAAGTAAGTCGTCTGACCACACGTTTCTTCATGTATACCTGAGTTGCAGGAACGGTCTAATGGTTTCCGATCTAGACCCTCGGGCCTACTTATAGAGACTCGCTCATTACCTTGGTGAGACCTTAAGTACAGTAAGAGTTAGCTAAGGTTCGGTCTCATCCTCTTATAGTTTAAGATGGGTTTGGCATTGTTGTTTGCTAGTTGAAGTTTGCTGCTGGCACTGATCCCCCAGTGCCCCCATGCCGCCACCTTTTTCTTTTTCCTTGGAACCGGATATGTTTTGTATGTCCGGGTTTCCAAGGGGCGGCATTGTGACTTTGTATGTGTTTTTTGATGAAGTATTTTCATATGATGTGCATTGTAATATTGCGTTCTGGAATGTTTTTTCTTATAACTATTTGTTTTTATTTTTCCTCCTTTCCTCTCTTGTGTCTCTTTTCTTGGTGTGGTTGGTACCTCCCCTCCAGAGCCTGCACAGGTCCCGCCCTCTTCTCCCTGACTCATGATGGTGGCTAATACGAGACTAACTGCTATTAGGCTAGTCTCTTATAACGTTAAAGGCCTAAATCTCCCTGAGAAGCGCTCTAGAGTTCTACGAGACCTCTATACTTTCAAGGCCGATGTAGCATTCCTCCAAGAGACGCATTTTCGGGCCGATGCTGCTCCTACGTTGACGGATCGTAATTTCCCGACTGCTTTTTATAATAACAATACAAAAGGCAAGTCATTGGGAGTAGCTATCCTCCTGTCAAGGAGGCTCCCCTTTAAAGATGTGACCTCGGTAGCTCTGGAGGAGGGCAGGACATTAGTGGTAAAGTGTAAGCTTTATGAACAGGCCTACACGTTTGTCAATCTCTATGTGCCGAACCAAATGCAACACTCTTACCTATCTATAGTTTTGGACAGGATTGCTCCGCTGGTAGAGGGCGTTTTGGTGGTTGGGGGAGATTTGAACTGGTCGCTCCAGCCGGAGATAGACACTTCGGACCCTGCAGGCAGGCCTTCTACGGCCTCACATCGTAAGATTAGGAGGGCCTTACACGAGCACCAACTGGTAGATACATGGAGATTACAACATCCAGCAGACCGAAATTATACATTTTATTCTCGACCGCATGACATGTACTCCAGATTGGACCATTTTTTATTGACCCATAGGTACCTACATTTGATCCAGGACACAGACATAGGCCTGACGACTTGGTCAGATCATGCCCCTATATTTCTGACTATCACGACGGCCATTGCTAATGTTAAACAGTGTACGTGGCGCTTAAATGACAGCCTTCTCACTGACGCTAGATGTAAACCACAACTAACTACAACACTTACGGAATACTTTTCGGTGAATGAAACACCGGACGTCACTGGTCTCACAGTGTAGGAAGCACACAAATGTGTGGTACGGGGGAAACTCATACAATTGGGAGCAATGTTAAAAAGGGAAAAAATGGGTAGGAAGTTAGATTTGCTACAGCAATTGCGTTCACTGGAGACATCCCACAAGTCCACCCCCTCCCACCAAACGCTTAAGGAACTCACTGCGGTGATGAAAGCCGTCGCCGTCCCAGAGCGTCACTGCATTCTGTCACGTCCGGGACGGGCGGCGGAGATGGAGCGCCGGGGGAGCGTCGGGGGCGTTGCCTAGCAGCGCCCCGAGCTTCCGGCTCTGTTGCTCCGGCTGCCAGGCATCGGGGCGTTGCTAGGCAACGTCCCCGAGTCTCCAGACAGCGTGCGGCGTCAGCGCAGCTGACGTCCGCACAGTCACAGGCGGCAAATTCAGATAAATAGCCGGCGTCTGCTGGGAACAGACGCCGGTTATAGCTTTGGTGTGCCCTGCAGCCTTTGTGTTCCTGGTTCCAGCAGCTCCGTTACAGTACCCCGTGCCGTGATCCTTGCTGTGATTCGGATAAGTCCTTACCTTTTGTTCCTTGATTATATTTCATCCTGTCAGCATTGTTGCTTGTATCTCATATCATTATATTCCATCTTGTCAGCATTGTTGCTTGTATCTCATATTATTATATTCCATCTTGTCAGCATTGTTGCTTGTATCTCATATTATTATATTCCATCTTGTAAGCATTGTTGCTAGTACCTTATATTAGTCTATTCCACCCTCTGGGCATTGTTGCCTTTATTACCACTGTTATACAGTTATTCCACCTTTTCGTATTGTTACGTCTGATATACCCCTTGGGTCTGCCTTGTCCCTTGCGTGGCTACCCCGTGGGTATCCGGGGCCTCCTTGCCTTCTGTGGGTTTCGATAGTTTTACCCTTGCACTCCACTAGCCTTGGCGGTCGTGTTGTCCCTACGTAAGACCAGGTGGCATCGAGGTGGGAGCCTGACTAACGGGCTCTCACGAACGCGGCTATTATTGGTGAAGCTTAGCCCTCTGCACACGTCCGTCAATTCCGGTTGGAGGCAACGGAGGTAGGGGTGGCAAGAGAGTTCCCGGACCATAACATTATAACCGGCCACAAAATAATAGTAACACAACCATATTCCCTCTACAGTGGTTGTGTGTTTCTTGGTTAGCATGGATCTCAATGCGGGGGTTCCGGCCCAGGTTTTTGCTGATCAGTTACACCTCCTCACTCAGCAGTTGCAGGATCTTACTCTCAGGGTAGAGTCTCAGGAAGAGGTTCGCAGAGCAGCTCCTCCAATGGCTGTGTCGGTTAAGGAACCCAAGATGAGTCTTCCCGATCGGTTCTCTGGGAACCGAAATCAGTTCTTTAATTTCAGGGAGAGCTGCAAATTATATTTCCGGTTACGGCCCCTTTCCTCCGGGTCTGAACTACAGAGAGTGGGGTTGGTGATTTCCTTGCTCCAGGGGGATCCACAGACATGGGCTTTTGGGCTGAAGGCAGACAGTCCGGCTCTTCGGTCTGTGGAGTCCTTTTTCCAGGCAATGGGGATTTTATATGATGACCCAGATAAGGCAGCCGCAGCAGAAGCTCATCTTAGATCTCTTAAACAGGGTCGCCAGGTGGCAGAAGCTTATTGCTCTGAATTCCGGCGATACGCCAATGATTCAGGGTGGAATGATCCAGCCTTACGCTCCCAATTTAGGGTAGGCCTGTCTGACCACATAAAGGATTCTCTGGTTCAGTATCCCACACCCATGTCACTGGACGATCTGATGCAGCTGGTTATCAGGGTGGATCGCCGGCTCCGTGAGAGACGTTCAGAACGGGGGGCAGGTTGGGCGCCATTGCCCAGAGTCTCCGAGGACTCCACCGTCGACCTCGGGGAACCCATGCAGCTGGGCGCAGCTCGCTTATCTCCACAGGAGAAGGCGAGACGGCGTTCCCAGGGCCTCTGTCTCTACTGCGGGGTCCGGGGACACTTGGTGAATTCCTGTCCTGAGCGTCCGGGAAATGCCAAGGCCTGAGGATGCAGGGAGACATCCTGTCAGGCCTATCTCTTATATCTCCCAGTAATTCTTTATTAATTCCCATATGTATTTTGTCTGAAATTCATAGGTGGGATGGCCAGGCATTTATTGATAGTGGGGCTGCGGGTAATTTTCTGGACTCACAGTTAGCTCAGGAACAGGGGATTGCTCTCATACCAGTATCTCCAGAGATTTCGGTCTATGGCTTAGATGGCAATCGCTTGCCCAGTGGGGTTATTACACAGCGTACCGTCCCTCTACTGGTCCAGGTTGGGGTCACCCATTCTGAGCTCTTATCTTTTTTTATTTTTCATAGCCCTGTTACACCCGTAGTACTGGGATTGCCATGGCTCAAATTACACAACCCACGTTTTGATTGGCAATCAGGGGAACTTGTAAGTTGGGGTGAACAATGTTCTCATAATTGTCTGGCCCTTCCAGTCCGCATGGTGACTCCCTCAGTTTCGGAGGTACCTTAACCTTATTGGTCATTCTCTGACGTGTTTTCCAAAAAGGAAGCAGACGTCTTACCCCCTCATAGACCTTATGATTGCGCCATTAATCTTGTTCCTGAGGCCAAACTTCCCAAGGGGCGACTATACTCCTTGTCTCTCCCTGAAGAGAAGGCGATGGAGGAGTATATTGAGGAAAACCTCAAAAAAGGGTTCATTAGGCCCTCAAAGTCACCCGTCGGAGCCGGCTTCTTTTTCGTGGGGAAAAAAGACGGCTCCTTACGCACGTGTATTGATTTTAGACAGCTTAATGCCATTACAGTAAAAAATTCGTATCCTCTTCCACTCATATCTGTCCTCTTCGATCAACTACGTAAGGCATCCATTTTTTCTAAAATTGATTTGAGGGGGGCGTACAATTTAATTCGCATCAAAGCAGGTGATGAGTGGAAAACGGCGTTCAATACACATTCTGGACACTATGAGTATCTGGTAATGCCGTTTGGTCTCGCTAATGCACCTGCTGTGTTCCAGGATTTTATTAATGACGTCTTAAGAGAGTTTTTGGGAGTTTTTGTCGTAGTGTATCTGGATGATATCTTGATTTACTCCCCATCACTGGAGCAACACCGCCTGCATGTATGCGCAGTTCTCAAAAAATTGAGAGAGAACAAATTATATGCTAAGTTGGAAAAATGCGAGTTTGAGGTGGAGAGCATTTCTTTTCTGGGATACATTATTTCCCCTCGGGGTTTTCAAATGGACCCAGGAAAGCTTCAGGCCATTAAGGATTGGGTACAACCATCAAACCTCAAGTCCACCCAGAGGTTTTTGGGGTTTGCCAACTATTATAGGAGATTCATTCCATTCTTCTCCGATATTGTGGCCCCCATAGTTGCATTAACCAAGAAGGACGCCAATCCTTCGGTCTGGTCCGACGCCGCTGTCAAAGCCTTTACTAAGTTGAAGGCAGCCTTTCTCTCCGCCGGGGTTTTGCGGCATCCCAATCCTGAGCTGCCCTTTGTTGTTGAGGTGGATGCCTCAGAGGTAGGGATTGGGGCAGTCCTTTCACAGGTGGATGGGCAAGACGGTTTCTTACACCCATGTGCTTTTTTTTCTCGGAAGTTTTCCGCAGCAGAATGTAATTATGACGTCGGCAATCGGGAACTTCTTGCCATTAAAGCAGCCTTAGAGGAATGGCGACATTGGCTGGAGGGGGCTAGGTTCCAGGTTACCATCATAACAGATCATAAAAATCTGGCATACCTCCAATCAGCCAAAAGAGTCAACGCCAGGCAGGCGAGGTGGACTTTATTCTTTGCCCGATTTAATTTTATTATCACTTACAGGCCAGGGTCAAAAAATGTCGTTGCCGATGCTCTTTCGAGAAGTTTTTCTGCTGTCCAAGACCCCCATTTACAGCTGGAGCCTATTATTCCTGCCTCTTGTATTATTGCCGGGTTTACTCATAGCCTTCTGGACCAAGTCATTTTGGCACAAGCCTCGGCTCCTAAGGCCATTCCAGAGGGTAGACTTTTTGTGCCTTTAGAGCTCCGCAAAAAAAAATTTTTTGAGTTTCATCAATGTAGATCGGCGGGACATCCAGGCATTGATAAAACGTTATCCTTGTTATCTAGAGCTGTCTGGTGGTCTACCATGAGGAGAGATGTCAAGGAATGGGTGTCTGCCTGCGACGTCTGTGCCAGAATTAAAACTCCCCGTTGTTCTCCGATTGGTCAGTTGGTTCCCTTGTCGATATCCAGGAGGCCATGGTCACATATCTCCATGGATTTTATAACCGATCTACCACAATCTCAGGGTTGTGACTCTATCTGGGTGGTGGTAGACCGGTTTAGCAAGATGGCACATTTTGTCCCCTTGACTGGTTTACCTTCCGCGGAAAGGTTAGCTTCCTTGTTTGTATGCCACATTTTTCGATTGCATGGCCTTCCCACAGATATTGTGTCAGATAGGGGCGTTCAATTTGTGGCCAAGTTTTGGAGGTCTGTTTGCTCTGCGTTACAGATTAAGCTCAGTCCATCTTCGGCCTATCACCCACAATCCAATGGGCAGACGGAACGTGTGAACCAGACACTCGAGCAGTTCCTGCGATGCTATGTATCTAAGTCCCAACAGGATTGGGTGGAGAACCTACCATTTGCAGAATTCGCCTATAACAACGGCTGGCATTCTGCCACCAAGATGTCTCCTTTTTTCTGTAACTATGGTTTCCACCCTCGGGCTAATTCTTTTGATCCTGTTCCCGCCAGAACAGGTAATCCCAGGTGGGTGACCAGTAGGAGGGGCACCTGGGCTATGGTCCGTAGGGCTCTCCTCTCTGCGACCACGGCCGCAAGGCGCTTTTCCGACCGTCACAGGAGACCTTGTTCGTTTAAAGTCGGAGATTGGGTGTGGTTATCCACCAGAAACATCAATATCCATCAGGCATCCAAGAAGTTGGGTCCTCGCTTTATTGGTCCCTACAAAATCGTTAGGAGAATCAATCCTGTGGCCTTCCGTCTCCAGATTCCACGCTCTCTGAAGGTCAATCCCACGTTCCATGCCTCTTTACTTAAACCTGCCCATCGGCCCTGTGCTTACAGGCCAGCACCGGTCATTCGGCAAGGCATCAAGGAGTTTGTGATTGATAGTATCCTTGATTCGAAAATCACCCGCGGTCGTTTATTTTTTCTTGTCCATTGGAAGGGCTATGGACCTGAGGAAAGGTCCTGGGTTCTGGACAAGGACCTTCATGCCCCATCCTTAAAAGAGTTATTTCATAGGCAAAATCCGTTGAAACCAGGATTTGGAGGTCGGTTGACCTCTCCTCAAGGGGGGGGTACTGTCAGCCGTCGCCGTCCCAGAGCGTCACTGCGTTCTGTCACGTCCGGGACGGGCGGCGGAGATGGAGCGCCGGGGGAGCGTCGGGGGCGTTGCCTAGCAGCGCCCCGAGCTTCCGGCTCTGTTGCTCCGGCTGCCAGGCATCGGGGCGTTGCTAGGCAACGTCCCCGAGTCTCCAGACAGCGTGCGGCGTCAGCGCAGCTGACGTCCGCACAGTCACAGGCGGCAAATTCAGATAAATAGCCGGCGTCTGCTGGGAACAGACGCCGGTTATAGCTTTGGTGTGCCCTGCAGCCTTTGTGTTCCTGGTTCCAGCAGCTCCGTTACAGTACCCCGTGCCGTGATCCTTGCTGTGATTCGGATAAGTCCTTACCTTTTGTTCCTTGATTATATTTCATCCTGTCAGCATTGTTGCTTGTATCTCATATCATTATATTCCATCTTGTCAGCATTGTTGCTTGTATCTCATATTATTATATTCCATCTTGTCAGCATTGTTGCTTGTATCTCATATTATTATATTCCATCTTGTAAGCATTGTTGCTAGTACCTTATATTAGTCTATTCCACCCTCTGGGCATTGTTGCCTTTATTACCACTGTTATACAGTTATTCCACCTTTTCGTATTGTTACGTCTGATATACCCCTTGGGTCTGCCTTGTCCCTTGCGTTTCTACCCCGTGGGTATCCGGGGCCTCCTTGCCTTCTGTGGGTTTAGATAGTTTTACCCTTGCACTCCACTAGCCTTGGCGGTCGTGTTGTCCCTACGTAAGACCAGGTGGCATCGAGGTGGGAGCCTGACTAACGGGCTCTCACGAACGCGGCTATTATTGGTGAAGCTTAGCCCTCTGCACACGTCCGTCAATTCCGGTTGGAGGCAACGGAGGTAGGGGTGGCAAGAGAGTTCCCGGACCATAACAGGTGAGATCTCAGCTTAACACTTTGTTGTTTGAAGATGTCAAACGAGACTATAAATTGTGTAGAAATCGCTATTATCAGTGGGGCAACAAACCAGGCAGGCTCCTGGCCAGGGCATTACGCTCCCAGAGAGCCACACTATACATTGATATGATAAGGGACCCGGGGGGGCCAAGCGCCACCTCACACGTGATATAGCTGGGGCGTTCCATTCATATTATACCAAATTGTATAATCTTAATGCTAATGGGGCGCTGCCTCCCTCTCATGGCCTGGTGGAGACGTACCTCCGTGAGGTGGGTCTTCCCCGGCTGTTGGGGGAGGACAGCGCCAGTCTGGAGTCCCCTTTTTCTCTGGTGGAATTGGAAACAGCGCTAAAGGAGACCTGGACCGGACGGTTTCTCTGTTTCATATTATAAGTCCTTTAAGGACTTACTTTTACCAAAACTGTTGATTGCCTTCAATGAGGTATCGGCGGATCATGGTTTCACGCCCCACTCAGTGGCAGCTCACATTACGGTGATTCCGAAGGAGAATAAAGATCCGAGCCAGTGTGCTAGTTATCGCCCCATTTCCCTGCTGAATGCAGACATTAAATTGTACGCAAAAGTTATAGCGAATAGGCTTAAGCGGTTAATACCTGATTTGATACATTCTGACCAGGTGGGTTTTGTCCCTGGGAGGGAGGCACGAGACAACACGATTAAGGCTGTTGATTTGATTTATCTGGCCTCTACTCGCAATATACCTATGGTAGTGCTGTCTACCGACGCCGAAAAGGCGTTTGACAGGATTAGTTGGATGTTTATGGAAGGAGTGTTACGGCATATTGGGCTAGGCCCAGAGTGTTTGCAACGTATCAAGGTGCTTTATAGGTCCCCCACAGCTCAGATAAGGATCAATGGGACTCTCTCAGAGCCGGTCCATATTGGTAATGGGACCAGACAGGGGTGCCCCCTCTCCCCTTTGATCTTTATACTGTGTATGGAGGCCCTGGCCTGCGCCATTAGGTGCAATCCAAATATTACTGGCTTAAAGGTGAAGGGCGTGGATCATAAGTTGGCACTGTTCGCGGACGATTTGTTGGCAACATTGACTAACCCCGTTATCTCTATCCCCAATCTTATGTCAGAATTTCGGACATTTGCAGACCTTTCAAATTTCAAAATAAACATGAGCAAATCTGCTGCAATTAATGTATCTTCTGCACCTCGTGACCTGGAGTATCTCAGGCAATCCTTCCCTTTTGCTTGGCATCCTTCTAGCCTTAAATACCTCGGTGTTGTGTTGTCCCCTGATATGTCTCGCCTTTTTGATCATTTTAGGCGGTTATTGCTCACACTCCGCGCTGAACTAAGGGGTTGGGGTAATAAACGCCTTTCTTGGCTGGGTAGAATCAGTGTGATCAAAATGAATGTCCTCCCTAGGGTCCTGTACCTGTTACAAACGTTACCTATTCATATTCCAAAGACCTGGTTCCGGGACCTGCAGAATGAAGTCCGGTCATTTATATGGGGGGGGGGGGTAAGAGACCACGGTTCTGTCATGACATACTTTTTAGAAAGAAGCAGATGGGTGGACTTCAGCTCCCTAATTTTACGATTTACTACGAAGCTATGATTTTAAGTCGGGTTCTGGAGTGGACGCGTTCAACTGATGCTAAACAATGGGTTTATATAGAAAGTGAGGTTTTTCCTATGCCTATTGAGTTTTACCCCTGGCTACCTAAGGTCGGCAACATTACACATCCCACAGTAGGCCCCACTATAGCCTGTTGGAACAGACTTAGGAAACTTTCGTGTGTCTCATCTTTAATATCCCCCCCTTACCCCATTATTTGATAACCCTATGTTCCCCCTGGAGTCGCTAGTTTAGGATTTGAAAATTGGAAACGGCATGGGGTTCACTGGGCGGGCCAGTTAATGGACGGGAACAAGGTGTTGCCCTTTTCTGACTTACAGGAGAAATGGGGGCTGCCTCCATCAGAGATTTGGAGATATCTCCAACTTAAACATTTTATGCAAGGGAAGAATATGCGTGGGGTAGTTGGTAGAGCCTTGACACCCTTTGAGGGTATGTGTAGAGAATCAACGCGCCCTTTGCACCTGCTTTCAAGGGGTTACACTCTTCTAATAGAAAATAAGTATATTGCACTGCCAACCTATGCCCAGGCCTGGAACAGGGATTTGGGTTTGGATTTAGATGTTGAGACCTGGTCAAAAATGTTTCAGGCCACTTTTGTTAGTTCTTTTAGTTATTCTGTAATTGAAACCCAGTTTAAGGTTCTCTCACGTTGGTATAGATGTCCACTAACTCTTGCAAAAATGTTTCCTGGAGTGCCTAATACTTGCTGGAGATGTAACGAGGAAGTTGGCTCACCTTTGCATATTTGGTGGTCGTGTGGGGCGCTCCGCCCTTTTTGGGACCAAGTTATGTCTATTGCTAAGATTATTGTGAAATCAGAAGTGCCTAATACCCCCTCGTTCTGGTTGTTAAACCTATACCCGGGCTCGTTGAGGTCTTACAGAAAGTCCTTATTGAAGTTTTTGAATGGTGCAGCGAAAGCTGTTATACCGGTACATTGGAAATCTACCTCCCCCCCACGATTAAAGAATGGTTTGCACAGGTGGATCTGTATATGACCATGGAAGACCTGAGGGTACCCCCTGAACGTACCCAGGAGTTTGCGGCGATTTGGCTCCCATGGATGGAGTTTAAGTCCACACAAACTTACCAGGTTAACAACTAAATATAGATGGCTGTATATGTTTGTGAATACCAACCACACAAACCTCTTTTTCTCTTTCATTCTTTCCTTTTTCTGACTGTTCTTTTTTCTACTCTTTTCTGTTTTTATCCCCATAATACTCTTATGGGTTATTTACATTTTTTGTAGTTTGTTTAGAGTTTGCATTGTGTGAATCAAAGACTGGATATGCTTCAGATATCGACCACTTGAAACCGATTTAGTTGGCATAGTATGTTCTTTTATTGTTACACAAGTGTTACATCTGAAATGTACTTTTCATTGTGTATTTTATAATGCTTACGATGGATGTGTGTTTGTACTATTTTCAAAGTCAATAAAAAGATATTGGAAAAAAAAAAAATTCTAATAAATAAACAAACCCACGTTGAACCTTAATATCTTAAAACATGGGTCGTCAAACTGCGGCCCTCCAGATGTTGTGAAACTACAAATCCCAGCATGCCTTGCCGCAGTTTTAACACTCCCTTATAACAAAACTGTGGTAAGGCATGCTGGGATTTGTAGTTTCACAACATCTGGAGGGCCGCAGTTTGAGGACCCATGTCTTAAAAATATTCTGCTATATCAATAGTATATAAACTTGTATAAGAAAAACTAAGTCCTCCTGGGAAGACTTTAGCAGACCTGAGACGAAAAGCTGTTTACGAAATGTTGACCCCAACAGATTTATCCCAACACTAAGCCCCTACAGTCCCCCCCCCCCCCCCCCCCCCCGCCTAACCCTATTCCTACACCCAAATACCTTTCTAATCCTCCGATACACCAAAAGTGCCTGGAAACTATAGTCTAAGGTTAACACATCCCCATGCAATCTTCCCCTTACCCCTCTGTCTTGTCTTGTCAGATGTTCCATTCGTTTATATCCATAAGATACTAGATACTTATCTAAGATACACGAATAGTATTGTTTCAAGGAATGAATGTTAACAAAATATCTCATAATGTTTTATGTTTTAGAGATTTAATATTATGTTCCACATTGTTCATGTTTCCGGAACCCATTACACCCTCCAGACAACTCCTAAATAAATAATTATATTCCTATATCTGATAGGATAGAAGTCTCATATATCTGGGGTTCACATTCCCTCGCATTCATCTGACTTAATCTCCTGTAATTACCCCCCTCTCCTAGCCAAAATCTCTCTTTTGATGTCTGACTGGATGCTTCAGTCAGTCTCTTGGATGGGTCCAATTGCAGCCTTGAAAATGGTTATCCTCTCTAAAATTTTATACCTGTTTAGGACCATTGCTGTATTAGTCCCCAACTCCCTGTTATGTAAATTTCACTCCCTCTGTCTCAAATACATTTGAAAGGGGAAAAAACCCAGACTATCATACAACATATTGTCTTTATCAAAACTCGATGGAGGTCTGGCGCTACCGGACCTACAATTTTATCAACACGCCAGCCTGCTTTCCCAAGTAGGAGAATGGTTCGTAGAAAAAGATCCTACGTCTTGGGTCCTGCTAGAACGTAGCCTGGTAGGTCCTTTCCCCTTAACCGATGTGTTGTGGCTTCCGCCAGAAGTGAAGATACCCCTAATGTTTCAATCACCAGCAATTGCGGCAACACGCAAAGCATGGTTAGCGCTTATCACAAGTTCGGGGGACATCCATCTTCCTTCTGTTAACTTTTCCTTACAAGGCTTATCCCAATTCCTTCCTAATCTCAATTTCATTACTTGGATAATGAAAAATGTAATATCTTTGAAAGAAGTTACATCTGATGGCTTGTTGATGTTCTACACTCAGCTCAGAGGACAATACTCCCTACCCCACAGATACTTCTATAAATTTTTACAGTTGAGACACTGGCTATATAGCATAACACCCCCCCAATAAGGTATACGCTTTACCCCAATTATATCCTCAACCAACTAATGACCTGTGACAGCAAGGGAAATATAACGTGGTGGTATACATTGTTGGTCCGCACCTGCAAACCTTCCAAGATCCCCTCTTTAACTAAATGGGAATGAGAAATGGCATGTTCCATATCAGAAAACGAGTGGAGTGTGGTGTTTCGGACATGCTTTAGTCTGTCCAGATGCATATCCCACCCGGAACACTTTTATAAGGTCCTGCATAGACTATACCTGACTCCAGTGCGACTCCACACCATATGGCCCTCTTCTCCCAACCTATGTTGGTGTAATTGTGGACATACAGGTTCCCTTCTCCACATATTCTGCTCCTGCCCTGCTCTGTCTGGTTTATGGTCCTCAGTGTTCAGGACCATCTCTAAAATAACCGACTCCCCAATAGTGCCAAACCCCTTATTAGCCTTATTTCATATCTATCATGGACCACCAATGATCGGTACGTGATGGGCCATATCTTAATAACCACAAAGCTCCTTCTCGCACGACATTGGCGCACACCCTATATCCACACCATAGAAATGGTTGAATCAAATGTACAACTTCACTGTGAGTTTGAAATTATTCCTCATCCGCCTCTAACCCAATGATAAAATGGTTCCAATGGTCAGAATATTGGTGTTCCCGAACTCATAGTCACCTCCCAGGGTCTCAATCAACAATAGCAGCTGCTGACTTGTACAACTACTTCGGAAGCTGAAGTACTAGTTTTCAGTGATTACCCCAGTACCCACGACAACCCTCCATTAGCTAGGTGAAGCCACACCCCCCCATATGTAACAGTTCATATAATATGTTAGTTAGGTCATGACCTCAGTGTATATTGTATACTTTAGGCCATGGGTCCTCAAACTGCGGCCCTCCAGATGTTGTGAAACTACAAATCCCAGCATGCCTTGCCACAGTTTTAACACTCCCTTATAGCAAAACTGTGGCAAGGCATGCTGGGATTTGTAGTTTCACAACATCTGGAGGGCCGCAGTTTGAGGACCCATGCTTTAGGCTATTGACTGCAAATGACTGGTGTACCCCCGCCCCCCCTTTTTATTTTTCTCTTCTGTACCCATCCCCACCCCATCCTTATTTGTTTGAAATGTAAAAATGTCTTTGAATTGTCATAAACGTTTATATGTTGCTTTGAAATATTCAATAAAAATTTAATTTGAAAAAATATATATATTATAAGTAATATTCATTATTCTTTGTTATATAAATCTGCAGCACCCGACAATTAGGGGAAATAAGTACAATAATGGCACCAAAAATTCTTATCATAAAACATCCAGACAGTTAGGGGCTTTTCTTACATAAAATATGGTTATATTATAGAGACAGTAGGTAGCAGGACATACAGCAGCTGATGATGTCACAAAGCTGCATTGTGATGTCATAAGGGCTGCTGGCTCAGGGTCTCATCAGCATAAATTCCATTAGTGCATCTTCAACTGTTACAGTGTGAAGCTGCTCTTTTTCGTCCTTGGCAAATTTGTTTCAATTGTTCATAAAATATGATGTCAAATAAGAGAAAGCGACCAAAAAACAACGGGTCTGCTTCAAAGGAGATTGTGGTTCCTAGCAAGAGGAATAAGGAGGAAGATGTATGTGAGGGGAGAGGTGAGCTCTCCAAAATCAGAATGATAGGAGACATTCAGGTGAGAGAGGAGCGGTCTAAGAGCGTGTCCTCTAAAATACCATCAGACCGGACAGGGGATAGCAAAAAGACCAGCATAGAGGTGTCTGGACAGAGAGGCATAAAAAGATCACATGCAAGCGAGGAAACAAGCAACAAAAAGTTGAGGTCAGCAGATGCAAGTGAGATACCCCCAGATAGCCCCGCAGAGACCACGGACCATCTGGCCAAGTTGACCTTCCACAGAATGCTTGGAGAAGGCGGTTTCGGGAAGGTGTTCCTAGCTTCCCATTCCATCAGCAAACAGCGTCTGGCAGTGAAAGTAGTAAAAAAGAAGAAGGTAGCGGCCAACATTAGGAAAAACTCCATGTGTGTAGAGAAAGAGGTGATGAAAATAACTGGGGAGAGTGTGTTCTTCCCGCACACATATGCCGCGTTCCACACACCAGACCATGTCATCTTTGCAATGGAATACCTGCGCGGGGGAGACCTCGCTGATTTATTAGACGGCAGAGCCCCATTTGATGTTCCAACTATCAGACTTTTAGCAGCAGAAATACTCAGTGGGCTAGAGTTCCTGCACACAAGGGGCATTATCCACAGGGACATTAAACCTGAAAATATACTTCTGGATGCAGCTGGCCATGTGAAAATCGCAGATTTTGGCCTCTCAGCATTGAATGTCCATGGTGACGAGAAAATCAAAGGATTTGCCGGGACTCTGAATTACATGGCCCCAGAGGTTCTCTGTAACATCCCATATGACCGCATGGCAGACCTCTTTTCATTTGGGGTAGTATTATATGAAATGGTTACAGGACTGTACCCTTTTTATGACGTCGATGAGCCTGACAAGCTTGCGCAGTCCATTCTATATGATACTCCACGGTATTCCAGCAGCCTTCATCCAGAGATTCGGGACCTCCTTAAAAGACTCTTATGCAAAGACCAAGATGAAAGGAGGGAACTCTGTTCGGACATCAGACGTCATCCATTCTTCAGACCCTTAAACAGGAAGCAACTAGAAGCTGGCAAGATAACACCCCCATTTACTATGCATTGTACAACAGATACACTGGGTGATCCTATGCCAGTGGATGACCTGCTCTCAACTACAGACTCTGCATTATCTGAAGAGGAGGAGCGCCTGTTCATTGGATTCAACTTTACCAGTGACAGGTGGAAAACAATGAGCGCACCACCAGCGGCTGACTCCGAGCAGTAGCACCACCAGCTACCTCCTCCTGGCAGAAGCATCACCTGCTGTCTTATAGCTCCCGGAAAAAGCATCACCTGCTGTCTCATAGCTCCAGGCAGAAGCATCACCTGCTGTCTCATAGCTCCAGGCAGAAGCATTACCTGCTGTCTCATAGCTCCAGGCAGAAGCATCACCTGCTGTCTCATAGCTCCAGGCAGAAGCATCACCAGCTGTCTCATAGCTCCCGGCAGAAGCATCACCTGCTGCCTAACACCAATGTAATGGAGTACGGAGCATATCTGATTAGGGTTGGTAGGGTAGGGACTTGCAGAAAATTGGGGTCCCTTGACGTGGGCTGCAAGCTTAAATGTTTTGATCAAAATATAACAAGACCCCCTTTATTTTATTTGCTACATGCACACAGATGTGCAATATATTATAGTCAGCACCGATAGCTAAATTGATTCACCAGCCAGCCCTGTATACATGTTCTCCTCTGTAACTGGGAGAGGAGTACATGGAATGGGGTGCTGACCATATACGCTAGGCTAAGGACTTGCAGAAAGTTGGGGTCCACTTGATGTGGGATTCAAGCCTAAATATTTTGATCAAAATATGACAAAATCCCCAATATTGTATTTGTTTCATACACACAGTTTTGCAGTATATAATTGTTGGCATGACAGCAAATGTCTTTCTACCTTTTCGGAGGATATTGCATTTGGCCATAGGTGTAACAATAGAATTTCTATTTAGGATATAATGTTATTGCTCATATTACAATAAGTAATGATGACCTGAGAGCTGGGCACAGAGCAAAAACAAACATACTTTGCAGCTTGGCAAACCAGGTCCAAATTCAGATGTTGTCCTGTTTTTTCCACTGCGCAGGCGCATTTGCAGCAATGCACGTGTGTGGGTCCCGGTTGCGAGCGCCATCAGCAAATTTCTCTGTTTGCAAGGCCTGAGTGACAGGGGGTGGGCGTGTCGGGCTGGTTCCCAGTGTTTCATGAGCGTGCTCACAAAAAAACAGTAGGTGCACCCAATGAAATGCTGGGAGTTATTTATATACCCATTTGGCCTCCATCTGTAAGACGACACCTATGCCAACATATACAGAGTTATTTCTAAAGATTTATCATAGGGCTTACTTATCTCCAAATAGGAGGAAGAAGATTGGGTTATCCAATGACAGTAAATGCCTGAAGTGTGGTTTGGGTGGAGCAAATTTGGTCAATTGCCTTTGGAGCTGTCCAGAGGTTCTCTACTTTTAGAAGAATGTAGAAAGGTTTATTAGAACATATATACAGAGCGACTTCCAAATAACGGCACAATGGGCCATTTTAAGCATATAATCTTGTGATAGGGCTAAAAGGGCTAATGATAAAGTGAGTTGGCCATATCCGCAGCGGCGAAGAAAACTATTTTGCAGATGTGGATTCAGCCACTGCCCCCGTCTATAAAACGGTTTTTGGAGAAACTGTATAATATATTTTTGATGGACTGGGTAGAGGCTTCCTCACAAAAAGAGAAAAATCAGGATAAATTTCTTGAGAGCTGGGGAGATTTTATACAAACTCTTTCTCCCCAAGTCCAAGAAAAAATTAAGATCTGTTTCTCCCATGTGGAATGGAAGCAAAGTAGGAGGGATTAGTGGAAAGAAATCTCGCCATGCCCTGTCCACACAGCCTAGCTGTGAAGGCAGTCAGCGGACCGCCATTTCTCCCATGTGACTCGCCCTGCAAACTGTAAAGATGGTTCCATTCCCAACATCGCGTCGATGCCCCACAAATCGCAGTGTTGCAGCACCCACACATTTTCCTGAATGCAACTGCGGTTTAAGGGTTGAACAGCCTATGCTCTTACAGGCTGCAGTGTGCTAGCAGCACGTAGGGGATGCAGTTAGAATCCCGGCGGTTGGAATCCTGACCGCCAAAATCCCGACCGCCGAAATCCCGACACTTTCTCCCTCTATGGGTGTCCACAACACCCATAGAGGGAGAATAAATTAGTGTGCCGAGCATAGCGAGGCACCAGGCCCGCTGCGTAGCGCGCCGGAATTTTGATCACCGGGATTTCGTACCAATCCTGCACGTAGTACCTGCTACACTGTGTCACCAGGTCTATGATCATTGCCAACAGCATTCATGAAGCATTCGGGAATAGGACATAGGGTCAACAGAACTTAGTTTGTCACTAGGTCGACACATGAAAAAAGTCGACATGGACACAGCATAAGTGTACCACGTCCCCTCACAAAGCTCGACACACTATTATATTCTTACTCTATGCCCACTTGAGGAACCACAAGAAAAACTATTGTCAACCCAATTCTTTTGTCTACCGAATGACCACGTCAACCTATTTCATGCGTCAACCCATTGCTTGAAGACCTAGTGACCGCATCCCATATAAGTTAGCGCTAGTGCGACAGGAAAGCAGCTATGTGAAGAAAAATACAGCTTGGAACCGACCAATTCAGAGCTTTATAATAAAAAAGTGCTGAGAACAGTTAATGACAATAGCTTAAAGCGTCAAAGTTCTAGTGATCAGTCTGCGGTCTCCTAGGTAACATGATTTGCATGCAGACGTGGACTTTTCAAAATAGCGTGATTTAAAAACTCGCAGCATCGGCACAATTCTCAGACAATGAGATTACAGGATAGGAAGTCTTCTGAGCAGAAGGGAAATGAATAGAGGAGTGCTGTGAATCCTGTATAAGCAGCTGTGATATTTATCATGGTCATCAGAGATCTTCTCTGCCCCAAACCTTCTGCTCATTTATTATAAGGAGTAACGCACCCTCCTACTGCTGATCTAGAACGCTATCAGAAGTCACCTAGGTTCTCCCTGACCTGTATGAAAGCACTTGGCTGTCACGGAACGCCTGACTTCTAATATCCTTATATGTCACAGTATGTTGGGAACTATCTCATATTTTATCCCTTAAGACAGAACTTCAGATAAGTGCTTTATTTTGACTGTAATCAATGAATAATAGTGTAACCCAACTAGTCCGCATGTGTTTCGCATAGCACTACTGTGTACTACAGTTACCGGGAACACACACTTGAGACCTTTGAGCAGCCAGCATTCTACATGACGGCGGCAGCCACGGAAGGGACAGTTGCTGCTTTATTTTGGTTGCAATCTCTCTCTGTAGGACCGCTGATTTACCTGCAGGCAAAATGAACAGAACTCTGTGTCAATGTCCTTCTTACACATGTCTCTCCGTTTTACTGGAGTTTATGTTAATTAAGTTACACCATTTGCTTTACCAGTGGTAACACTGAACAATGGGGCCGATTCTGGGTCACACAGAGTGAACCGAATTTGGGCTCTGCCCTGATGGTTGCAGTTTGCGCATGTGCATTTCTGCACATGTGCAAACCCCGACTGTGAAAGGCCTCTGGGATTTACAGTGTCACTGGCCCATTCGCAGTGGGGAGGGAGGGAAAGGGGTGGACGGGGACAGTGGCGGCGCTAGGACATGGGAACGCCCAGTATTTCATAGGCATCCCCATGAAAATGTTGGGCGTTCCAATGGGTACATAGGTAAGCCGATGCCTGCCAGGGGCGAGCAGATGACTTCACATGACGTCAGCCGACTGCCCTGTCTCCGCTGACTTATATTTGCGAAGGCAGGGGGCATCATGCTCTGGTCGCCCACCATTTAATGATTTCTCTGCTGCGGGCACATGCAAGAGGAAGTGTCTTCGTAACATATCCCCTTGCATGGATTTGCATGACCCCCAATATGCGCCTAGACATCAAAAACAACATTTCACTGCATGTTCAGATAATATGGGGGATTGGTACCCACTAGCAAAAACGCGCATCATTATCGTGGGTACACACTTAACTATAGGAACGATAATATCGTTAAAGATATTGTTATCATGCATATCGTTAGACATTCTCCAGGAATGATTGATAAACAGGCCGGATGTTCAGTTATTGTCAGACAATGGGGTCTATGTATTATTAATCACATACTCATTAAGGTAATATCCCAAACGGAATGGCAGCTGTCAGAATTTGATGCTGGTATCCCAACTAGTGGTTAGAAGACCAGCACCAGATGCAGACACCAGATGATATAACATTTGGGCCTTATGGGGGGGGGATACCGTTCCGTAACGTCACCGGGACCCGCTGAACATGCAGGTCCTTTGATTATATTGCCAAATTGACCTGCCAGCTCAGGAGACATCAATCATTGTTAACGAGGAGCTGGAGCGCGCATTGTTAATGATAATGAGTGTCCATACTAGATGATATTGTGAACAAGATCACTCAGAAGCACCTTTTTTGAATGGGGGTGTATGGGGGGATTAAGTCCCACAAGAATCTTGTTGGATGCGGCAGAGCGTTCAGTGGCTCCTATCAGTACCTGCTGGCTGGTGGTCGTCATCCTGGGAGTGTCTGGGAAGTTTCTCAGCCAGGAAAATCAGCAGTGCCCGGATGTCTAGCTCGCTGCTATACAGGAATGTCTGGTAACCAACTTCTCCAGTGTATCAGTTAAGCTGGAAACAGAGGGGTTTATTTACTAAGATGGGAGTTCTAATGAAGATTGGATGTGGCTATGAACAACCAATCAGAATCTACTTTTTATTTATTTATCATAGATCATAGATGTTCTCTGATTGGTTGCTATGGGCAACATAACTTTTTTTTTTTAAAGGCTTTTGTAAATGTATCCCGTTAATTCATTGATACCCAGAGACTGGAGGCTGATAGCAGTCATCTACCACCCGGATCTGCCACCATGCCAGACACAAATCCCATGACTTTCAATCAGTAAGGTAATGTGGGTTCCAGGCGGTTGGCACTGTAGCTAGTACATTAATGTTATCATTACTGGATATGCTAACAGTGGAAATACTTTTTTTTTTTGGTTACATGGGACTATGGGCACAAATAAAATACATCTGCTTAGCTGCCATGTGCCCAAAGGATATACCAGTTGCCCCAATGGCAGCACAGGGCACTTTCGGTTACACACATCAATCTATAATTTATACTCATGTACAATACAGCACAGGAATGACCTCATCCTAATCCAACTCCCATCAGATCATGAACACTTCTGCGAGTGTAGGAGCACAATGTCCTAGTGTTCATTCTAGCACCCGCCATCTTTGAAAACCCATGCAGTTCCTCTTCCCTGCCTGGGGTGTCGCTGTCTGCTGTACTGCTTCTAGCACAGTGTGGTCTGTATATCAGCACTGATATGCAAACCAGACCTGTGCTAGAAACCCCACAGCAGACAGCGACACCCCAGGCAGGGAACAGGAACTGCATGGGTTTTCAAAGATGGTGGGTGCTAGAATGAACACTATGTCCTATATGGTTATTGATAAATAGAATGTTGACATGAGAATAAAAACATGGTCATAATGTCAGGCTTGATTTGGTTATCATGGGCTAATTACATATGAAGTTTATATGATAAGGATTTCCAGCCCAATCTGTGCAGAGTTTGTATATTCTCCCCGTGCTTGCCTGCATTTCCTCCCACAATTCAAATATATACTGGTAGGTTAATTGTCTCCCAATAAAATGAACCCTAATGAAGGTGTATGTGCATATGGAATGTAGATTGTAAGCTCCACTGGGGCAGGGACCGATGTGAATGCTCAATCGTTCTCGCTGTAAAGTGATGCGGAATATGTGTGCGCTATGTTTGTACATTTACTGGCGCTAAGCATCCTTATAAAATCATCCCCGGTGTTGAAATGACTCTTCCCCATCCTTCAACCACACAGCTCACCTGACAAGCCTGCGCCAGGCTGGTGCCTATACGGAAGCGAGCAGACATCCCCGGAGGCAGGACATGGCCCAGGCTGGAGCCCACGGAAGGGTTTATCACACGCAGACATCTCGCCACTGCCTCTACAATAAGTTCTGTGGTGAACTGACGCACGCTCTGCACTTCTTCTGGGATCTCGCTGTCAGCAATAAAAAAAAAAGAGCATTACAATAAAATAACAAAACCACTAACAGAAGGACAGTAAAGATCATCGTCTGACTTATTCCAAGTCTGGGGTCGCTGCGGGCTGAATTCACTCCCCTGTCCGATGTTTGAGGTTTGCACATGTTCAACCCCCCTCTCCCCCCGAGTTCCACACTCGCCAGGGCATTCGGTCAGTGATAGGTGGGCAGGGGGCGGACCCACCCAGCATTTTATGAGCGTGTCCAATAAAAAAAATAGTGGGCATACCCCTGCCTGCTTGATGTCTGTGCCTGTCCCCTTTTCAGCCATCTCCATCCAGGATAAAAGTATAGACTTCCTATTATCCACGAAGGGAGGAAAATCATTGGTGGTGAGCGTCCATCGTATGATTTTTAATCTGTGCGGCCGCATGCGAGTGGATTTGTAAGCGTACACACAGTAGCGCACGCAGGGGGAGTTTCTGAGTACCCAGAAACCCCCACAGGAATCTGGGGGCCCTAGTCTGAAAGCTGAGGGTCCCCTCTTTCAATGGGTACAAGAATTTTAAAAATCGGCCCTTGGGAACCGGAGATATCTGACTTCAAAGCAGTGGTCCCCATCCAAGCCTGTTAATTGCTCTCCCCAGTCAGATATTTCAGTTTCTGTCTGACTTAGAGTTTTTCTGAGGGTATATTCCAAAAGCTGTGACTCTCCCCGTTTGAGGGACACTAGAAGCTTGTCTCTACTATGCCCAGAGCCAGAGATATCAGCCTTCCAGCAGCTGGTTACTGCTCCAGCTCCACACACCTGGTATGTAGTTTTATATACTCTTTGGCGGATTGCTCTGCCTCCTGAACTCTGATCCCCTAGTCCCCAGTACCATTAAAGGCTAAGAAATCTAGTGGCGGGAACTGGAGATATCTGCAGTCAAGCAAGCTGTCCTCCTACCAGAAAATTATGAATAATAAGCCCACTCCACTTTACACCCCTCCTCTGTGTATTATATGCTCCCTACCTTTATCTATTGTTTATCTATCTAATTTCCTCCACGCCGCTTGATGGTGTTTTGCGCTAGAGGTAGGGAGAGTATAGGTTCCAACACCCACTGACTCACAATAGTCCAGTCCAGGTCAATATTGTAGGGGGGTATAAAGGGGTTAGTAGTATAGAGGCAGGTGTTGAGGGGGTCATTAGTGTAGTGGCAATTATAGAGGGTTCAATAATGTAGTTGCGGGTATAACGGGGTCAGTAATGTAGAGTAGAACTAACACCGCTGGTAGGGGGCACCAACCAAAATGTTGCCTAGGGCATCAAATTGGCTAGGGCCGGCTCTGCGTATTAAACATCCTCTACCACCCTGGAAGTTATATATCAGAGCCCCTTCATTCAGCCCAATGCCCCCTTCTCCCACCCCATCTCCCACCATCTGTGCAGTAAAGGGGTAATTAGTGGAATTTACTGAGCCCTACATGCTGATCGGTTGATATAATACCCCCTACCACCTGCGGGACATCAAAGATTCAGCTCATAGCACCCCAATACATTGCTATGCCCAGGGGTCTACTCTGCTGTTATGTATATATCTCCTATATATTTGGCTACATCTGTCACTCAAAGTGGGTGTCTGTGTCTATAACGCTCTGTTCCTGGACTTTCCTCTTAATGTGTGATTGCCTTCATCTGTGCTGAACACCTTTCTGAGAAATTAACCTGTTTAAAACAGGTGATGGCAATCATACATTAAGGGGAAGTCTAGAAACAGAGCATTGTGTCCCTCCTGGAGAGGGTCATGTTGGGAGGTATGTGACAGAGAACCAGCCCAGTGAGCCCACAGACAGTGCCAGACACCCACTGCCTTCCCATGTTGCCCAGCACTGCTACTCCACAGCCACCAGGTGAGCGCCCCCCTCCCGCGATTTGCGGCAAAACCTCCCCCCCCGCGCGCCCCCCCTTCCCGCGATTCGCAGCAAAAACACCCCCGCGACCCACCCTACCGCGATTCGCAGCAAAAACACCCCCGCGACCCCCCCTCCCGTGATTCGCTGCAAAAAGAACCCCCCCACGACCCCTCCCGCAATTCGCGGCATAACCACCACCCCGCGACCCCCCCCCTCCCGCGAATCGCGGCAAACCCTCCCCCGTGCCCCCCCCCCCCCCGATTTGCGGAAAAAACACCCCCCCCCGCGACCTCCCTCCCGCGATTTGCGGCAAAAAGAACCCCCCCGCGACCCCCCCTTGCACGATTGGCGGCACCCCCCGTGCGACCCCCCTCCCGCGATTTGCGGCACCCCCCCCCCCCCCCCGCAATTCGCAGCAGCCCCAGGATTAAATGGCACATGCAAAACACTGACATGGCTATGGTTGACAATGAAAAAGGTTGACATGAGTTTTTGAAGATTTATTTCATTTTTTGAATGTTTTCATATTCATTGTCATGTGTCAACATGGACACCAATGAAGTGGCACACTTATGTCAACATTTACATGTGTTGACCTTTCTGTGTTGATTTTTTCTTGTGGCGATTCGCGTCACACCCCCCCGCAACCCCCCCCCTCCCGCGATTCGCAGCACCCCCCGTGACCCCCCACCTCCCGCAATTTGCGGCAACCCCCCACCGGAACCCCTGTGAACCCCGTCCTCCCGCGATTCGCGGCACCCAACCCCGCGACCCCCCCCTCCCGCAATTCGCGGCACCCCCCGTGATTCGCGGCAGCTCCAGCATTAAATTGCACAAGGAAAACACTGACATGGCTATGGTCGACAATGAAAAAGGTTGACATGAGTTTTTGAAGTTTTTTTTTTCATTTTATGAATATTTTCATATTCATTCTCATGTGTCAACATGGACACCAATGAAGTGCCACACTTATGTCAACATTTACATGTGTTGACCTTTCTGTGTTGATTTTTTCTTGTGGCGATTTGCGTCACACCCCCCCCCCCACAACCCCCACTCCCGCGATTCACGGCACACACACACACACCTCCCCCGCGATTCTCGGCACCCCACCCCGTGACCCCCCCTCCCGTGATTCACGGCACACCCCCGCGACCCCCCCCTCCCATGATTCGCCGCAACCCCCGCCCCGTAACCCCCCTTCCGCGATTCGCGGCACCCACCCCCGCGACCCCCCCTCCCGCAATTTGCGGCACCCCCCCCGCGATTCGCGGCAGCTCCAGAATTAAATTGCACATGGAAAACACTGACATGGCTATGGTCGACAATGAAAAAGGTTGACATGAGTTTTTGAAGTTTTTTTTTTTCATTTTTTGAATGTTTTCATATTCATTCTCATGTGTCGACATGGACACCAATGAAGTGCCACAACATTTACATGTGTTGACCTTTCTGTGTTGATTTTTTCTTGTGGCGATTCGCGTCACACCCCCCCCCCACCCCCCCGCAACCCCCACTCCCGCGATTCACGGCACACACACACACCCCCGCGATTCTCGGCACCCCACCCCGTGACCCCCCTCCCATGATTCACGGCACACCCCCCGCGACCCCCCCTACCATGATTCGCCGCAACCCCCGCCCCCGTAACCCCCCTCCCGCGATTTGCGGCAACCCACCCCGCGACCCCCCTCCCGCGATTCTCTGCAATCCCTCCCCTCCCACGATTCGCAGCATCCACCCCCCCACAACCCCCCCTCCTGCAATTCGCGGCACCCCCCGCGACCCCCCCTCCTGCAATTCGCGGCACCCTCCGCGACCCCCCCTCCCGCGATTCGCGGACACCTAAGTTGCAATACAGGCATCTTTCATACAATTCTAACCATATTTCTCATATACAAACGTTCACAAATTAAGGGGGCGCAGCCCCTTACGACGGTGTGAAGAGCGCCCGTAGGGCGCGATGAATCACCTAGTATTTATATATATATATATATATATATTATTATTATTATTTATATACATTTGGTCTATCTATAATACTTTAACTGACCCAGCGTATACTGGGTCACCTAAGTGTCCATCTCTGTGCTTTGCTCCGCCCCTCTGGAAACCCCCTTCTGAAAATCCTGTGTTTGCCCCTGACACATCCACCGCATGCTAATGCAGGGATTCCCATGGCGCAGGGGGGATGCCTGCGTTCAGCGGGGTGGCATTTACCTGCTTAGCGAACAGCTTTGAATCATGTCCTTTGTACTGTAGACACTTCTGACATGGGATCCTGATAAGTAACAGATTACACAGACAAAACATTACTGCATTACATGATCGCAGCTGTAGGCACATACATGACTATTTGCTTGCTCTACCCATTACCTCCCCCAAACAGTCACTTCCTCTCACTCTGTGCGGTATGCTGGCATATGCAATCATCGCCCAGTTGCATGAACAGCCACACTGCAGGCAAATACGAATTAGGACTAGAAAAATTCAGGGCTCCGTATTCAAGCACAAAAATGTGTCCATGGTGCAGCGTATAAGTCACGTCACATGGTGCATAAAGGATGGCGCAGGATTATACAGCGGTAACGTTGATTTGAACATTACATTTTTGGGGGGTTTTAAATTTGGTTTGCCACGGTTTCCATAATTCCACTATACCCTCCGAGAGTTCCGCTGTCATATTAAGAGTGACAATAGAATATCTTATGGGTGTGGCTAAGTGGCACAGACGTGCCCAATATCAGTGGGCTATAACGGGTTATGGCCCATGACCTGGTCCTAAATGGCAAATAAGTAAAAAGATGGCCGACCCAATTCTCAGAGATTACACAGATTGGGGCAGATTTAATAAACTCGGTGAAGTGATCAAGTGTCTGGTTTTATCACTGGCCAATCAGCTCCTAACTGTGAAGTTACAGGTTTGGTTTAAAAAAAGGCAGGTAGGAGCTGCTTGGACGGTGATAAAAAACAAACAAACACTTTATCACTTCAGCGAGCTTAATAAATCTACCCCATAGTTTTTTGCACCCAGCAGCTCCTGACTAAAGTACATGACAGGGTATTGTCTAATCGCTGTGCCCAATTATCCCCCCACAAATGACATAACTCTCTTGTTGGATAAAATTGGCCACAGCAGCCATCTTTATTGAAACAATACAAAATTAACAATAATCAAAACATTCCCCACGGAAGGTGGTCCCCGAGGCCCTCAATAAATCAATCCACACCTCTAAGCACTTCCAGGAGTTGTTACCCCCAGCCGATAGCGATTGGCTCGAGGGCACCAATTGTCAACACCCAGTGCTCATTAATTAGCCTCACCCAGGGGAGTCCAGCCCCCTCATGGGGCCCTCCCCGCCGCATAATTAAGCCTCAATGCCACCAACCTCGAGGACCCCCCTCCGCACAGGCCACTGTGACAAAAGACAACCTATCAATAATTCTTCCTAAAAATTATAAAATTAGGGAGGGTGGGTGGGAGCTGTTCAGAAAAATCTCCCAGTGACCCCTATTTCCTGCCTGCACTCTGCTTATATACCCTTACTACACCCCGTTAAGCCCCTCCCCCTATGACCCTCTCCTTAGACACCCCTTCTATGACTGTCCAGCTAGTCAGCTCCCTACAAACCCTGTCAGGGGAGCCTACCCCCAGGCTTTGCCTCCAGTCCGGCTCCTACATGACAGGGTATTGTCTAATCGCTGTGCCCAATTATCCCCCCACAAATGACATAACTCTCTTGTTGGATAAAATTGGCCACAGCAGCCATCTTATTTGAAACAATACAAAATTAACAATAATCAAAACATTCCCCACGGAAGGTGGTCCCCGAGGCCCTCAATAAATCAATCCACACCTCTAAGCACTTCCAGGAGTTGTTACCCCCAGCCGATAGCGATTGGCTCGAGGGCACCAATTGTCAACACCCAGTGCTCATTAATTAGCCTCACCCAGGGGAGTCCAGCCCCCTCATGGGGCCCTCCCCGCCGCATAATTAAGCCTCAATGCCACCAACCTCGAGGACCCCCCTCCGCCACCAAGCACGGGGTTAAGCCCTTGACCCCGGGCGACCCCCCCACATCCGGAACGCTGTTTCTATCCCTTCCTGTAGTCCCAAGGACCAAACATCGATCCCTACAGCGTTAAAATGCACACCGTCTCCTCTCCAAAAAGCACCGGCACCAGACTCAAGTTCCCTGTGCCTCACCACCACCGCGCCGTTTCTAGCCATAAAACGCCCAATTGCCCTGTTGACTTTTATCCGTGCCTTATTGATCTTGTCAGCCGACCTTGCATCCCTCCAATAACGGAGCGGCACAATATCCGACCAAACTGTGATCACCTCTGGAAACATTGCCCATAAACGTAGGAGATCCAACTTGATATTCCGTATCAACTCCCTAAATGGTCTGCTCCCAAGGTCATTCCCTCCCACGTGCAACACTAATATGTCGGGAGCCCTATCGAGCCGCACAAAACGGTGAAATTCCTGTAACATTCCACTCCATACCATACCGCGCTTCCCCAGCCATCGAACCACTGCCTCCTCTCTATCCAAACCTAGCTGGCGGCCGTTCGGTCTGACATCAGCCCGCAAAGCTCCCCAAAAGACATATGAATGTCCTAAAATCCAAATCAGGCACGGGGGATGCCCTAAAATTAGAAAGAACACAATCAGCCTCAACAATCCCCTAAACGAACATATGAACGAAAACGAGACGATTCCCATCGCCCAATGCGCTTAATCAGCTCATCTCCCAAACCCATCCTAGCAGCCTCAGTTGCGGCCCCGATGCGGAAAGAGTGACCCGCGTATTCCTCCCCCTTGAGGCCCAACGTCCGCAGGACTGCTCTAAACACGCTTGTGAACTGGAACCGTGATAAAAAGGACCCATTCGCATGCATCAGCAAAGGATCCCTTTCTCTGCCCACTCTGACTTCCTTAAATATCCTCAGCCGTGCTACCGGGCACATATCTGAGCCCGGTACAGAGAAGAGAACTACCTTCTTCCCCCTCCCTAATTGATCCGTCTTAGACCTCCTCACCACTAGCTCCACCTTATCCGAGTATAAATCCACATCCTCCCCTAACAAACCTCCCGGCCTGGAGACGCTTGGACTCACGAGTTCACCAATCCGCAGTGCCCCGAAGAAGGCAAGCGAAAAGGCTACCCCGAACAACCTTTCCTCGAAATTGGAACTACAGACCTCACCCAACTTCCTGCCCATATTCTGCAACAACTGGAAGGACACCGGCCGTCTCTGATCCTGTACTACATGTCCTTTTCTCCAGCCTTTTAAAGCCTGCGCAATCAGGAAATTCTTTGTGACATCAGGCCTCCCACCTGCACGAAACCCAAAAGCTAAGCCCGCCATACAGCGCGTGATCTTAGCCACTGACCAACCAATCTCCTTACAATGGCCTATGTATAGCAAGACAGCCAACTCGTCATCATCCTCTTTCAAACCTACTACCTCACGCCATTCTAACCAGCTCCGCCATTCCTGGTTGTATGCCGACCATGTATTTGGGGCCAAGGATTCCCTGATGAGCTGATCGACTACCCGTCCAGCAGAGCCCAGAGCCGACTCGGGAACCCGGTCCCCTCCCTGTCCGCCTCTGGCGCCAACTCCCGGAATCGTTCCCACTGTGAACGAGATAAAGAATCCGCAATGCCGTTAGAGACACCGGGAACGTGCCTAGCCACAACCCACAAATTCAAAGCCAGACATTCCAATACCAACTGCTGCAAAATAGTAACCACCAGAGGTGAAGATGCCGACAATTGATTAATAGCCATGACCACCCCCAAATTATCGCAGTAAAAACAAATCTTCCTATCGCGGAACAGCTCACCCCAAACAACAACTGCAACCAAAATAGGAAACAATTCCAACAATGCTAAATTTTTAACCAAGCCTCTCTGCACCCAAGACTCCGGCCACCGGCCCACACACCAATGTCCCTGGCAATAAGCCCCAAAACCGCCACTCCCAGCGGCGTCTGTGAAAAGGTCTAGCTCTGTAGCCACGCACGTGTCTGACATCCACAACGCCCTGCCATTAAAGGTTTCCAGAAAAGATGCCCACACCCGCAAGTCCCCTTTCAACTCACTACCTAATCTGACAAAATGATGAGGAAGAACCACCCCTGCTGTCGCTGCTGCCAGCCTCCTGCTGAAAATGCGGCCCATCGGCATAATGCGACACGCAAAATTCAACTTACCCAGCAAGGACTGTAATTCCCTCAATCTGATTTTCTTCAACAGCAACGCCCTCTCTACCTCGGCCTTCAAACCCAGTAACTTTTCTTCAGGCAAGCGACACTCCATATTCACAGTATCAATGACAATACCCAAAAAACTGTCTTTCCCGGAGCAAGCGGGACCCCAAAGTCTGCCGACACCCTTTCAACAGTCCTCAACAATAAATCACATACACCGGTCCCCCCGGGACCAATACATAAAAAATCATCTAGGTAATGAATAACTGAACTGCACCCAGAGACATCCTTAACCACCCACTCCAAAAAGGAACTAAAGGCCTCAAAATAAGCACACGACAAGGAGCACCCCATCGGTAAACAACGATCAACAAAAAACTCCCCATCCCAACAACATCCCAACAGGCGCAAACTGGTTGGATGAACAGGCAGCAACCGGAATGCCGATTCAATATCAGTCTTTGCCAACATGGCCCCTTTTCCAAACCGCTTCACCCACTTAACGGCCGCATCAAAGTATGTATAAACCACCGAGCAGATGTCGGGGTCAATGCCATCATTGACCGACGCCCCTTTTGGGAAGGATAAATGGTGTATCAGACGAAACTTGTTCGCCTCCTTTTTTGGCACCACCCCCAACGGAGAGACTATCAAATCTGGCCACGGTGCCGCCCTAAACGGTCCAGCCATACGACCCAGCTGCACCTCCTTAAACAGTTTTTCCTGCACCACTTCAGGATGCTCCCTAGCAGACTTCAAATTCCTCCTAAAACTTCCTGACACCTGCACGTCAGAAGGTATCTTAAAACCTTCCCTAAACCCCTCCTCCAACAAGGCGGCTGTCCGCTGGTCAGGATACCTACGCAGATAACCCAGCATCCTTTCCAGCCGAACTGGTGTCGCCCCCTTTTGAACTACTGTCTCGGGACTTCCCTCTGAAGCATTTATTTGCCCCATGGTTCCCTCCACATGATGAACATTCATGCTTGAATTTGCATTTTGCTCCAAACCGGCATGACCCGTCGTTGAAGGCAAAGCAGAGTCCCTTCTGCATGGCCGTCCCGCTTGTAGCCTCTCTCGGCCCCCCCCCATCCCCACGAAAGGGCTGCCCACTTTTTATGGGGGTCGTTACCTTTAACCATAAAGCAATATCCTTATGATCCCAACGAATGTTGGGGCGAACCGCCTTCCTCTGCCTAAACTGCTCATCATACCTGAGCCAGGCCATGCCCCCGTACACACGGTATGCCTCTCCTATCGCATCCATGTAACAGAATAAGCCTGAACAATTGTCAGGTGCCTTCTCCCCAATCACACTAGCTAAAATAGCAAATGCCTGTAACCAATTTGTGAATGACCGCGGTATCAGCCGATACCGCCGCCGTTCCTCCTCCTCCTTTTTCTCCTCCTTGCGGGGCCTATCCAGGTTAAAACGCTCTAAGGGTAGTAATGAAAATATATCCACATATTCCCCTTTCCAAATCTTCTCCCTCACCTCCTGCTTCAGGTGGGCCCCCAATGGCCCCTCAAAACATACATACACCTCCCCTTTCGCAGTGTCACTAAGCCTCCCACTCTCATCCTGCGTCACCACACTGCCCCCTTCAGCCCCTGCCCTGCTGCTGCTTTGCTCCCCGCCGGATACCAGCACCACGCTGCTCCCCGGCACCCCACTGCTAACCGGCACCCCACTGCTAACCGTCACCCCACTGCTAACCGGCACCCCACTGCTAACAGGCACACTATTACTGCCCGGCACACTAATGCTAGCTGGTGTGCCCGAATTCTGCGGTGCCCATGCTGCCGCCGGGGACGGCCCCGCCCCCTGCCGCAAACCCACCAGCCAATCTGCAAAACCACTCAATAATTCGGTAAAGCCCCTACTCATTTCCCCCTGGGGGGCTAACCCTCCCCCCCCCTGACTTTG
Source organism: Crinia signifera (assembly GCF_055691185.1). Lineage (NCBI taxonomy): Eukaryota > Metazoa > Chordata > Amphibia > Anura > Myobatrachidae > Crinia > Crinia signifera. The sequence continues at coordinate 35,099,002 of NC_139225.1, read as the reverse complement.
TGCTAAAGCATTAATAGACATAGAGACAGACTCACCAGGCTGCCTGGGGGCTGTGAACCCAGCAGCCGCAGGTCCAGTGTCCTGACGGGTCCCAGATGAAGAAGGACCAGGTATCTCTCCATCGTCTGCTGACGCTGCCATCTCTTCTCCTGTCCTCCCGACCTTCAGGTATAGCACCAGCCGGCGTGACCGCGTTGGAGGCGGAGCCAGCTGTGCGTCTCTCGCTCCGTGTACCAGGCCTGCGGTCCGCAGCCTGTACTTCTGCCCCCCTGGCACGACTCACCCCGCGCTGGGCAGCAGCATGCCCCGCATGCCCCGCCGCTCCAGGTCCAGACCCACGTGACGCCGGATCTTCTTGCACGTGGGGGGGGTTCCCCCCGCGCGGAGGGTTCCGCCTGCATGTTGGATTCCTCCCAGACCTGGTCCTGCGGGCGGAAGGTGCCCGGCCCGCAGCCTGGCCTGGAGGGGCCCTGACGGGGCTCCTAGAACGGCGCTGAACCCTGGGGGACACGGATGGGCTGAAGCGCTCCGGAGGCCTGGACCTCCGAGGCCGTGCGCCCGCTGGAGCAGCCTCCTGCGTTGCTGCTCCCAGTCCCCCCAGCAGACCTGACATCTGCTGCTGCAGCCACTCTGTCCCTCTGGTGCCTGCTGCCTCCCTGAGGGCAGCCAGCGCTGCAGATACCTCAGCATCAGCGTTTGGGGAAGCCATGGGAGATGCAGTGCTGCTTAGCTGTTCAGAAAAATCTCCCAGTGACCCCTATTTCCTGCCTGCACTCTGCTTATATACCCTTACTACACCCCGTTAAGCCCCTCCCCCTATGACCCTCTCCTTAGACACCCCTTCTATGACTGCCCAGCTAGTCAGCTCCCTACAAACCCTGTCAGGGGAGCCTACCCCCAGGCTTTGCCTCCAGTCCGGCTCCTACAGAACCTGTGTTCTTACACTCGGTCTTAGGGACCCCACACAGTTTGTGTGTTCCAGGTTACCTGTGGATTTGTAAAATGTGACCATTGATGATGCATGAGTGCACCTCCTGGGAGGAAACCATGAACTGTGTGGGGTCCTGAGGACCAAGCTTGATAACCACTGGTGTAGAGCAATATGCCGTTGTTTGTGCAGCTAGGCGCCATTTTCTGGGCGCCCATTACATAGCGCATGGCGTAACCAAATGCACCACATCTAGATACGGAAAGAGGCTAAACATGTGCAAACCATGGGACGTGTTGCGGTTGGGCACCCAAAGCCCGCCTTTGGGTGGATTTTTGCTCAACACCTCAGAAGGATGTGAGCACAAATAATAGAATTTCCCAAATAAGAAATTGCTGGACCTGATCCTTGGTCCTAAATATTTTCCTCAGGGGACTGCATAGATTCACTCCCTAGAAGTAAGGAATTGCCCACTGACTGAGCACCTCTATTTTTCCCTTCTCTTCACATGAGGGGGCTCTGGCCCCAGCTTATACAAACTACCCTCTCTTAAGGGCCTGTGTAATTAATGCATAAGTTGGCAGAGCGACTCTTGTGGGCACGGTTAGGTAATGTTTGTGTCATTGCAAACAAATGCAGATGGGGACACAGTAAGGACAATGAAACTCAGGAGAAATGGCGAGCTGAGTCCCCTGGGAAGGAATGGTCATGCATAGCACTATGGAAACCTGTAACAGCTTCACCATGGGATGGCTGCAGAACCAGATAGAATTTGTTTTGGTACTTCCTCATTTTTGCGGCCACAGCTTACGCTATGAAACTATGCATCATCCTAGGCCCACACCACCATCTATTACCTTTAGTAAAGTTGTGGGGAGTGAAGCGAGACACGAAGCGCGGCGAGCCCATGATGGGACAATGGTGCTATTCTGAAAGCGGCATACGTAACTGGCATCAGCTGTGTCCGCAAAGATGAGGAAGTACCATTGTTTTAGGTAAACAAAGATACTGTACTGCACCATTAAACCATAACTAGCATGGGGTTCCAGTGATGACAAGACAATGAAACCACGCACAGATGCACTGACCAGCTAGGATCAGGCCCTGTGAGGTTGCTGCCTCTGTTATATACACCATTATGTCCGCCTAGATTACTCTGGTCATGTGATCTACTGTAGTGTTCATTCTAGCACCCGCTATCTTTGAAACCCCATGCAGTTCCTGTTCCCTGCCTGGGGTGTCGCTGTCTGCTGTAGTGCTTCTAACACAGTGTGGTCTGTATATCAGCACTTATATGCAAACCAGATCCTGTGCTAGAAACACCACAGCAGACAGCAACACCCCAGGCAGGGAACAGGAACTGCATGGGTTTTCAAAGATAGCGGGTGCTAGAATGACCTGTACCATCTGCATACAGTCTAGTGTTCATTTTGGTGACCAGAACACAGAGCTCACGCAGATGTGCACAAGGGATTACAGGTCAGCAAACTCCTGTGGGTTCATGAGGATTAAACCACCAAGGGGGGGGTTTATTAAACCTTCCAGGTGGAGTTATTCCCCAATGCAACCAATTAGGTTCTAGCTTTCATGAAGTGCACTACGGTGATTAGGTAGACCCTATTTAGGTCGGCATACAGTAGGTCGATCACTGACGGGCTTAGGTCGACCTACTAAAAGTAAGAAAAAAATGGCAATAAATGATTGTAAAACAAATTATGCTTCGCTAATCTGAAATTACCACTTTTTTTCAAAGTGAGTCGTGAGCCGTCTCAAAGATACGGATCTTTCCACGAACTGAGTTGGTGGATCCCAGCTCTCTCTAGTGACCCGTTTTCCCCATCTCTCTCTACTGGCGGCAGTGTTCGGTCTATAGCCCATATTCGCCAGAACCCACTGAGTTGCGCAGAGAGTGGCGCGGCCGGGTCTGAGGGGGCAGTGAGACCACCAAGTCCAGTCCACTAACTTCCCCCGACATGTCATGTCCCGTTTTACGGCCCCGCCCCCTGCTGCTGTTGTGGGTGACGCGCTGGCTCCTCCCACTGATGGAGACGGCTGGTCACATGGGGGCTGACGTCATCAGGGCTCCTTTCCTCTAGGAAGTGTAGCAAAAAGCAGCTGAGTGTCTGATGAGAATGGAGCAGGGTGTGGGGTGCTAGCTGCGGGAACACTGCGCTCATACACACACATGTACAGTCACAACACACACAGCTCCATGTATGTAGCTATACAGGCAGCAGGGGGCGCACACTTATTCCATACAGCAATACTGCCCACTGTGCCATGGAGGAGGTGGACCGGATTCTCATTCACACTCTGCGGACCTGTGGCACGTAAGTAGCCATCATAGGGGGTCATGTGACCTCCAGTTATGCCATCATGTGACCTCACATGCAACTACACCCTCATCATGTCTCGGATCATGTGACTTCACATGTAACTGCATCCTAATCATGTCTCAGATCATGTGACTTCACATGTTGCTGCACCCTCATCATGTCTCAGATCATGTGACTTCACATGTAGCTGCACCCTCATCATGTCTCAGATCATGTGACTTCACATGTAACTACATCCTCATCATGTAATGTCTTATGACTCTCGTGTGTATTGTCACCACCGTCATGTACCACCAGCATCCATCTTCATGTGACTGTCCTGTGGTGCTTCTCTATGTCCCACATCCTGTATGTTTCATATATATGGTTACACCATCAACATGTGCCTTATTCTTATGCACATTTCCATCCAGCAAAGCATGTAACATGTCTTGTGACACTTTAGGGGGTTGTCAATCTGTTCCGATTTGTCCGACGGGAAATATTGGCTTACCTATTCAATTCTGCCATTAACGACAATATTGAAGGGTGTCCGATCCGACTTTTTAAAAAGTCTGATCTGTTTAGTCAGAAACGGCCATAGAATGTTGAATTCACGGCCGTTTTCCGTCAATTTATATTTCCGTCCAGGATACCGACCATCGGGATGTTCCATCAGTCGGTATTCCGCATTGATACCCCCCTTCATGTACTTTCTTACAACAATTAAAGTACTCACCTCTTGCAGAGGCTCCCTGACAGTCCGATAATCATCTGGCCTGCAAATTCTCTGCCCTGCGATCAGGTCTGTATAATCTCCCTTCTTGGAGATTGCAGTAGTAAGATGGAGATGCTGCCTTCCACAGCATTGGGCCGGATGTGCTTTAATACCGGACCTGGGTTCTGAGAGTCACAGGATGCGGCCACGTTCATGGAAAAATGTGCGACTTGGATGAATAAGTAAACTGGCTGTTATCATAAGGCATATATACACTAGAACAGGCATGTCCAAACTGACCCTCCAGCTGTTGTGTAACCTACACATCCCAGCATGCCTTGCCGTACCTTTAGCATTCCCTCATAGCAAAATGGTGGCAAGGCATGATGGGGTTTGTAGTTTCACCACAGCTGGAGGGCCATAGTTTGGACATGCCTGTACCAGACAATGTGTTCAATGAACGATATAGTGCTGAACACTTTCCCTTGAACTTTTCTGTGTCCTGGACAAAAAAATATAACGATATGCCGAACGATCTAGCTAGAGTTTAGTTAGTAGCTTTGTGTGAATGACATAGCCAAAATGGAGCAGTGTGTACGGATGACAGAAACATTCTTTGAAGGAGCACGCATCATTTATCCCATACACACTGGTCAATATATCATTCAAAAGGATATACGTACCTATACTCTAGCCGACATAGCTGCTTTTTACTCCCATTACATTATTGCATAGTGATCTTAAAAAGTTAGATACAGGGATGCGTTCCACCCAGCAGTCTTCACATGTCAGGAGCCTCATCGCTACTTTGATTGGAGATTTATCAAACCTTCTAAAAATGGCATGCGGAAATGTCGCCCTTAAGCATCCAGGTGTTAGCGATACATTTCAGTCCATGGGTATGGCTTCTTGGGTTGACCACTGAAGGTCGGCACCTGAACTGGGTTGACATGTCTACAGTTGACAAGGTCGACACTAGCATTAGATCGACAATGGGAAAGTTGACAGTCAAAAGGTTGACATGAGGCTTTCTCGTGTTTTGTCCCGGATGTCGGCATGGACACGTCTAAGTGTACCATGTCCCCTCGCATGACTAGCTGCGCTCGGCACACCATTCTCCCACCGTGCCGTAGTGGATGGTAGATATACATGTCTGCTAAAAAAAACTGGTAAACTCATGTCAACCTTTTGACTGTAGACCTAATGCTTGTGTCAACCTTCCAACCCTGTCAACCTTAGTCATGTGGACCTGTTTGAGGTGTCGACCTAAGCCCTCTCAACAGTCAGTGGTCGACCTACTGTATGCCGACCTAAATAGGGTCTACCTAATCACCATATTACCGAGTGCACTTCATGAAAGCTAGAACCTGTTTGGTTGCATTGGGGAATTACTCCACCTGGAAGGTTTAATAAATCTCCCCCTTGGTGGTTTAATCAAACTTGCATACTCATGAACCCACAGGAGTTTGCTGACCTGTAATCCCCTGTGCACATCTCCGTGAGCTCTGTGTTCTGGTCACCAAAATGAACACTATACTGTATGCAGATGGTACAGGTCATTCTAGCACCCGCTATCTTTGAAAACCCATGCAGTTCCTGTTCCCTGCCTGGGGTGTTGCTGTCTGCTGTGGTGTTTCTAGCACAGGATCTGGTTTGCATATCAGTGCTGATATACAGACCACACTGTGCTAGAAGCACTACAGCAGGCAGTGACACTCAAGGCAGAGAAGAGGAACTGCATGGGTTTTCAAAGATAGCGGGTGCTAGAATGAACACTACAGTAGATCACATGACCAGCTTCTTTATGCGTGTCATTTTGTGTCAGCAACCATGTGATCAGACATGGAGATTTATCAAACCACCCAGAGTAATCTAGGTGGACATAATGGTGTATATAACAGAGGAAGCAACCTCACAGGGACTGATCCTAGCTGGTCAGTGCATCTGTGCCTGGTTTCATTGTCCTGTCATCACTGGAACCCCATGCTAGTTATGGTTTAATGGTGCAATACAGTATCTTTGTTTACCTAAAACAAGGGTACTTCCTCATCTTTGCGGACACAGCTTACGCCAGTTACCTAAGCCGCTTTCAGAATAGCACCATTGTCCCATCGTGGGCTCGCCGCGCTTCGGTGTCTCGCTTCGCTCCCTACAACTTTACTAAAGGTAATAGATGGTGGTGTGGACCTAGGGTGATGCGGGTTACGCTACGTAAGTTTCATAGCGTAAGCTGTGGCCGCAAAAATGAGGAAGTACCAAAACAACTTCTATCTGGTTCCGCAGCCATCCCATGGTGAAGCTGAGACAGGTTTCCATAGTGCTATGCATGACCATTCCTTCCCAGGGGACTCAGCTCGCCATTTCTCCTGAGTTTAATTGTCCTTACTGTGTCCCCATCTGCATTTGTTTGCAATGACACAAACATTACCTAAACGTGCATAGCCTGCATTCATTTATAAGTGGCATTATCCCACAAGAGTCGCTCTGACAACTTATGCAGTAATTACACAGGCCCTTAGAGAGGGTAGTTTGTATAAGCTGAGACCGGAGCCCCCTCATGTGAAGAGAAGGGAAAAATAGAGGTGCTCAGTCAGTGGGCAATTCCTTACTTCTAGGGAGCGAACCTATGTAGTCCCCTGAGGAAAATATTTAGGACCAAGGATCAGGTCCAGCAATTTCTTATTAGGGAAATTCCATAAATGCTGCCTTTATTAACCCTGGTTTGCTGATAACATAACTGGTGTTAGGTGAGGGAGAAAACTGGGACTTGTGTGGCAGTGATTTTTGTATTCTGCTCCTCCCAAAGAGACCACGTCTGTGGTAGACCCTTCCGTATCTCGCCTTTCTTACTTCCTGTCAAAGATAAAATGTGCATAAAGGTCTCCTTGTTGAAGTCCTAGTGGGAACATCTCTGCTGCTCCACCAGTGAAGCCCTATAGGCTGTCCTGTGTGTGTTTAGGAAACTTCAACTGGGCCTCACAGCTCTTATGAAAAATGCTTGTTTGTGACGCTGGGTGTGACTTCCTCAGGTGCTCATTATTTGTGCTCACATCCTTCTGAGGTGTTGAGCAAAAAATCCACCCAAAGGCGGGCTTTGGGTGCCCAAATGCAACACCCCCATGGTTTGCACATGTTTAGCCTCTTTCCGTATCTAGATGTGCTGCATTTGGTTACGCCATGCACGATATGTAATGGCCGCCCAGAAAATTCTGCCCAGCTGCACAAACAACTGCATATTGCTCTACACCAGTGGTTATCAAGCTTGGTCCTCAGGACCCCACACAGTTCATGTTTTCCTCTGAATAATCAATGGTCACATTTTACAAATCCAAAGGTAACCTGGAACACATACTGTAACTGTGTGGGGTCCTTAAAACCGAGTGTAAAAACAAAGGTTCTGTACTTTAGACAGGAGCTGCTGGGTGCAAAAAAATAATGGATTAGATTTATTAAGCTCGGTGAAGTGATAAAGTGTTTGTTTGTTTTTTATCACCAGCCAATCAGCGCCTACCTGTCATTTTTCAAACCAAGCCTGTAACTTCACAGTTAGGAGCTGATTGGCCAGTGATAAAACCAGACACTTTATCACTTCACCGAGCTTAATAAATCTGCCCCAATCTGTGTAATCTCTGAGAATTGGGTCGGCCATCTTTTTACTTCTTTGCCATTTAGGACCAGGTCATGGGCCATAACCCGTTATAGCCCGCTGATATCGGGCACGTCTGTGCCACTTAGCCACACCCATAAAATATTCTATTGTCACTCTTAATATGACAGCAGAACTCTCGGAGGGTATAGCGGAATTATGGAAATGTGTCAAACCAAATTTAAAACAAAAAGAAATGTAGTGTTCAAATCCACGTAAAGGTGCCCATACACATTACAATTATTGTATACCATATCGCATCTCATTGCATCTCGGTTTTGCGATGAGATGAAATCTAGTACAAAAAGTATGTGCTGCACATACTTTTTGTACTAGATCTCATCGCAAAACCGAGATGCAATATTGTATACAATAATTGTAACGTGTATGGGCACCTTTACCGCTGTATAATCCTGCGCCATCCTTTATGCACCATGTGACGTGACTTATACGCTGCACCATGGACGGCCATTTTTGTGCTTGAATACGGAGCCCTGAATTTTTCTAGTCCTAATTCGGATTTGCCTGCACTGTGGCTGTTCATGCAACTGGGCGATGGTTGCATATGCCAGCATACTGCACAGAGTGAGAGGAAGTGACTGTTTGGGGGAGGTAATGGGTAGAGGAAGCAAGGAAAGGCATGTATGTGCCTACAGCTGCGATCATGTATGCAGTAATGTTTTGTCTCCACGGAATCTGTGTAAGGCGCAGCAGCAGAGCAGCAGGATTTAGCAGTGTGTTGTACATGTAGAGGGGTACGGTGTGCATATGGGGACACATCTGTATTTTCTGTGTAATCTGTTAATCATCAGGATCCCATGTCAGAAGTGTCTACAGTACAGAGGGCATGATTCAAAGCTGTTCGCTAAGCAGGTAAATGCCACCCCGCTGAACGCAGGCATTTTGAACACGCTGATAAAATGCTGGGTGGGTCCGCCCCTGCCCACCTATCACTGAGCGAATGCCCTGGCGAGTGTGGAACTCGGGTGGAGGGGGGTTGCACATGCGCAAACCCCAAACATTGGACAGGGGAGCGAATTCAGCCTGCAGCGAGTGGTTCTGAATCACCCCAGACTTGGAATAAGTCAGACGATGACCTTTACTGTCCTTCTGTTAGTGGTTTTGTTATTTTATTGTAATGCTCTTTTTTTTTTATTTCTTTATTTATTGCTGACAGCGAGATCCCAGAAGAAGTGCAGAGCGTGCGTCAGTTCACCACAGAACTTATTGTAGAGGCAGTGGTGAGATGTCTGCGTGTGATAAACCCTTCCGTGGGCTCCAGCCTGGGCCATGTCCTGCCTCCGGGGATGTCTGCTCGCTTCCGTATAGGCACCAGTCTGGCGCAGGCTTGTCAGGTGAGCTGTGTGGTTGAAGGACGGGGAAGAGTCATTTCAACACCGGGGATGATTTTATAAGGGTGCTTAGCGCCAGTAAATGTACAAACATAGCGCACACATATTCCGCAGCGCTTTACAGAGAGAACGATTGAGCATTCACATCAGTCCCTGCCCCAGTGGAGCTTACAATCTACATTCCATACGCACATACACATTCATTAGGCTTCATTTTATTGGGAGACAATTCACCTACCAGTATATATTTGAATTGTGGGAGGAAATGCAGGCAAGCACGGGGAGAATATACAAACTCTGCACAGATTGGGCTGGAAATCCTTATCATATAAACTTCATATGTAATTAGCCCATGATAACCAAATCAAGCATGACATTATGACCATGTTGTTATTCTCATGTCAACATTCTAATTATCAACAACCATATAGGACATAGTGTTCATTCTAGCGCCCGCCATCTTTGAAAACCCATGCAGTTCCTGTTCCCTGCCTGGGGTGTCGCTGTCTGCTGTGGGGTTTCTAGCACAGGTCTGGTTTGCATATCAGTGCTGATATACAGACCACACTGTGCTAGAAGCACTACAGCAGACAGCGACACCCCAGGCAGGGAACAGGAACTGCATGGGTTTTCAAAGATGGTGGGTGCTAGAATGAACACTAGGACATTGTGCTCCTACACTCGCAGAAGTGTTCATGATCTGATGGGAGTTGGATTAGGATGAGGTCATTCCTGTGCTGTATTGTATGTGAGTATAAATTATAGAGTGATGTGTGTAACTGAAAGTGCCCTGTGCTGCCATTGGGGCAACTGGTATATCCTTTGGGCACATGGCAGCTAAGCAGATGTATTTTATTTGTGCCCATAGTCCCATGTAACCAAAAACAAAGTATTTCCACTGTTAGTATTTCCAATAATGATAACATTAATGTACTAGCTACAGTGCCAACCGCCTGGAACCCACCAAGGAGGGATGGGTCTACCTGAATTTAGAACCTACTATTTGGCTGCCCAACTATCTCAAATGAGAGACTGGGTGGAAGTCGATCAAGGAAGTAAAATGGTAAAAGAGCTTGTAAATATATCTACTCCTGGAGTCAGCCCAATTAGTAGGCTACTGCAGGGCCATACGGTTCGGAAAGACCCTCCTTTGGTAATCCAGGCAATTAAGGTATGGAATGAAGCGAATAAAGCAATTGGCCATGAAAAGATAGATCCACAACACCCCATTGACGATAATTGGTTGCTAGGAGATCTAAAAGAGCTACAACTTAATGAGACATGGGGCTCATTTCAGGTCAATTGCATTAGTCAGCTTTATCTGGATGCCCAGTTTAAGTCGTTTCTACAACTGCAGACGGAATTTGGTCTTCCAAAGACTTATTTCTTTCGTTACTTACAACTTAGGAGTGTATATAATCAGCGCTTTGCAAACTCACCCCCAAATTTTGCAGAATCCCCGATTAAGAAAATAATTAAATCAGGTAACAGGAAAAAAATATCTAAGATTTATAAAACAATAATAAGAGAGACCCCATGTGACTACCTAGCTGAACTGAGGGTCAAGTGGGAGGAGAACATGGGTCCACTAGTAGATGATGATTGGCAATCTGCCCTATCAATGGTAAATAAAGCTACGAACGCACTGAGAGTGCAACAAATTCAACTATTTATATTGCATAGAGCCTACATGTCTCCCTCGAGAATGATCAAGTATGGTGCAGTGTCCTCGATAATCTGTAGGAGGTGTAAGGAACTTCCAGGAACATTTTTTCACTTGCTGTGGGAATGTAAACCCGTGGCCGAATTCTGGGACAAAGTGATTTTCATAATGGTCAATACGGGGGTAAAGAAGGAGTTACTGTCACGGAATTGCTGTTTGTTGAATATTATTGACACAAGGGAAATTGATTGGGGTTTAAAAATGTATGTAATATGCCTGTGCTCACTTGCCAAGGTTCTTATTTCGAGATACTGGATGGCGAAAACCGGTCCAGTGATCGAAGAATGGATAGCTTTGGTTAACTATACAGTTGAGCAAGAGAAGTACTTATCTGTTGGTAGAAATACACTTAGTAAACACGACACGATATGGAATAGATGAAAAGTTTCACTGTATTGGCGCACTAGGAACACAGTAAATTAGGACCTATTATGAAAAATAGTAGTAATAAATACTGCAGAATACATAAAGCAACACTTAAAAATAAGCTGACTTAATGATCAGCATACACTATATACACACATTTCTCTAGTTTTTTTTTTTTTTTCCCTTCCTCATATTTTGCACTCAGGTATTTATGCTTTAGCCACCCTTTTTTTTTTTTTTTTTTTTTTGCTTCTATTCTCCTCCTTATCTACATAACTTAAAATTATCATCACTATTTTTTTATAATAACTATATAACACTTGTGTAAAATGCACGAATAAGAGAAATAGTGTACACACACGCACATAATATACACTTAATTAGATAAGAAACTGCCTGTCAGCAATGACGTGATATAGTGCTGTAACACTACAACCCCACAGTGTACCAAATCAGTTAGGCCTGGTATGATATATTAGCATAATATATAATAATAATCATGCATGAAAAACGCATCAATTATACCATACCCTAAATACAACACCGCATAGGGAACTTGACCACCTCCCAAGCTTTAACATCTCTGCCTGACCACTTGTACTGGTAAACCTGTAATCACGTATGAGAATAATAATGAAATGTTTTTGTAGTACATGTCTTATGTTTTGTATGTAATTTTTTTTTTTTATTATTTTTTTTTTATTCTTTATCTTGTTTTTTTTTTTTCTTTCTCTCTCTTTTTGGTATGTCTTTGTCTTTGTTTCTTCCTATATTTCCTGTATGTTCAATTGATGTCAATGTCATATGTTTTGCTCTGCTATGAGCAAAGTTTTAAAAACTCAATAAAAATTATTTTGAACATTAATGTACTAGCTACAGTGACAACCGCCTGGAACCCACCTTACCTTACTGATTGCAAGTCATGGGATTTGTGTCTGGCATGGTGGCAGATCCGGGTGGTAGATGACTGCTATCAGCCTCCAGTCTCTGGGTATTAAGGAATTCACGGGATACATTTACAAAAGCCTCTAAAAATTAAAAAAGGTTATGTTGCCCATTGCAACCAATCAGAGTCTATCTATGATCTTTTAGAAGGTGCTAAATAAATAAGCCACATCCAATCTTCATTAGAACTCCCATCTTAGTAAATAAACCCCTCTGTTTCCAGCTTAACTGATATTTGGAATATTTCCCCCACTCAGGACCTGGGCTACACTGGAGAAGTTGGTTACCAGACATTCCTGTATAGCAGCGAGCCAGACATCCGGGCACTGCTGATTTTCCTGGCTGAGAAACTTCCCAGACACTCCCAGGATGACGCCCACCAGCCAGCAGGTACTGATAGGAGCCACTGAACGCTCTGCCGCATCCAACAAGATTCTTCTGGGGCTTAATCCCCCCCCCATACACACTAGGCGATATTGTGAACAATATCGTTTAAAAAAGGTGCTTCTGAGTGATATTGTTCACAATATCATCTAGTGTGGACAATGCGCGCTCCAGCTGGTCGTTAACAATGATTCATGTCTTCTGAGCTGGCAGGTCAATTTGGCAATATAACCAAAGGACCTGCATGTTCAGCGGGTCCTGGTGACGTTACTGAACGGTATTTCCCCCCCCCCCCCATATGGCCCAAATGTTATATGGTCTGGTGTCTGCATCTGGTGCTGGTCTTCTAACCACTAGTTGGGTTACCAGCATCAAATTCTGACTGCTGGCATTCCCTCCGGGATATTGCCTTAATGAGTATGTGATTAATAATACATAGACCCCCATTGTCTGACAATAACTGAACATCCGGCCTGTTTATCAATCATTCCTGGAGAATGTCTAACGATATGCATGATAACAATATCTTTAACGATATTATCGTTCATATAGTTAAGTGTGTACCCACGATAATGATGCGAGGTTTTGCTGGTGGGTAACAATCCCCCATGTTATCTGAACATGCAGTCAAATGTTGTTTTTGATGTCTAGGTGCATATTGGGGGTCATGCGAATCCATGCAAGGGGATGTGTTACGAAGACACTTCCTCTTGCATGTGCCCACAGCAGCAGAGAAATCATTCGATGGTGGGCGACCAGAGCATGATTTCCCCTGCCATCGCAAATATAAGTCAGCGGAGACAGGACGGTCGGCTGACGTCATGTGACGGGCATCGGCTTACCTACGTACCCATTGGAACGCCACTGTCCCCGTCCACCCCTTTCCCTCCCTCCCTGCTGTGATTGGGCCGGTAACACTGTAAATCCCCGAGGCCGTTCACAGTCGGGGTTCGCACATGTGCAGAAATGCGCATACGCAAACTCCAACCATCAGGGCAGAGCCCAAATTCGGTTCACTCCGTGTGACCCAGAATCGGCCCCATTGTTCAGAGTGATCACTGGTAAAGCAAATGGTGTAACTTAATTAACGTAAACTCCAGTAAATCGGAGAGACATGTGTAAGAAGGACATTGACACAGAGTTCTGTTCATTTTGCCTGCAGGTAAATCAGCGGTCCTACAGAGAGAGATTGCAACCAAAATAAAGCAGCAACTGTCCCTTCCGTGGCTGCCACCGTCATGTAGAACGCTGGCTGCTCAAAGATCTCAAGTGTGTGTTCCTGGTAACTGTAGTACACAGTAGTGCTATGCGAAACACATGCGGACTAGTTGGGTTACACTATTATTCATTGATTACAGTCAAAATAAAGCACTTATCTGAAGTTCTGTCTCAAGGGATAAGATATGAGATAGTTCCCTACATACTGTGACATATAAGGATATTAGAAGTCAGGTGTTCCATGACAGCCAAGTGCTTTCATACAGGTCAGGGAGAACCTAGGTGACTTTTGATAGCGTTCTAGATCAGTAGTAGGAGGGAGCGTTACTCCTTATAATACATGAGCAGAAGGTTTGGGGCAGAGAAGATCTCTGATGACCATGATAAATATCACAGCTGCTTATACAGGATTCACATCACTCCTCTCTTCATTTCCCTTCTGCTCAGAAGACTTCCTGTCCTGTAATCTCATTGTCTGAGAATTGTGCCGATGCTGCGAGTTTTCAGATCACGCTATTTTGAAAAGTCCACGTCTGCATGCAAATCATGTTACCTAGGAGACCGCAGACTGATCACTAGAGCTTTGACGCTTTAAGCTGATGTCATTAGCTGTTCTGAACACCTGGTTATTATAAAGCTCTGAATTGGTCGGTTCCGAGCTGTATTTGTCTTCACATAGCTGCTTTCCTGTCGCACTAGCGATAACTTATATGGGATGCGGTCACTAGGTCTTCAAGCAGTGGGTTGACACATGAAATAGGTTGACATGGTTATTCGGTAGGCCTAAGAATTGGGTCGACAAGAGTTTTTCTTGTGCCCCTCCCCCCAAGTGAGCATGGAGTGAGAAGTGTGTTGAGCTTTGTGAGGGGACGTGGTACTTTTATGCTGTGTCCATGTCGACCTTTTTCATGTGTCGACCTAGTGACAAACTAAGTTTTGTCGACCCTATGTCCTATTCCTGACTTATACCGTAAATGCTGTTGGCAATGATCATAGACCTGGTGACACAGTGGAGCAGGTACTATGTGCTTCTAGCACAATGCAGCCTGTAAGAGCAGAGACTGTTCAGCCCTTAAACCGCGGTTGCATTCAGGAAAATGCCGGGGGGGCACTGCGGTTTGTGGGGCTTTAACGCGATATTGGGAATGGAACCGTCTTGACAGTGTCACATGGAAAAATGGCGGCCCGCTGACTGCCTTCGCAGCTAGGCTGCGTGGACAGGGGACTACCCTTGGGATGCAAGCACTTTGCAGTGGGGGTGTGGTGGAGGGAACCGGCATGCAGGGTGGCATTGCCCTGTTCTAGGCGGCTCCCCTGAATGCTAGTGGAAGGAGTTGTACTTTTGCAATTTCTCGCACTACAACTTGTGCTGAATTAGGCCCAAGATCCTGCAATACCTATCTCACGCTGAGCGAAAAGCCCGGGATATTGCTGGAAGTCCCCCAGGGTCCAAATTGCTGGGGCCTCGAGCCTGGTCGCTACCACGGTAATACATGGGTCTGGCCTGGTAGCATTTGATGTGAAAGGCTTCACCCAAGTCACACCTATAACCCAGGTCCATCCGTCAGTGTGAACTATGTGAGTAACCTAAAACCTGGCTCCAACCCTGTGTTTAGTGTCCTGGGTCAATGTTAGGTGTGTACGTGGGTTATACTCTGTAGAATGCTGCATAAGATGTGTTTCCTTTCAGAGTGTTTGCTGGTTGCATCGGTTCCATGCGCAGCCCCTGTCCCTTGTTGGAGATTCTTCTGTGAAGTCCGTCCCTGTGGGTGAGATATATGTATATATTACTGGGTCTGGGCTCGGCATGGTTTGGCCGTGGCATAAGCCTTCCCTGACTTGTTGTTCCATTGTCTACAGAAAGGAGAGAGTACTGGGAGCGATACCTGCCTTTTGTTAGCGCACAGCTGCCTCACACCCATGTCCTGGCCGCATCTTTACTGGAGCGAAACGCGTCAGTCCTCAGTGCTGTGCAAGAGTGGGAAGCAGAGTGGAAAAGTCAGGGTCTGGCTTCTCGGCTGTCCCCCGAGGTGAGTTCCTGATGACTGCCACCATGGAACTGTTCAGCCGATAATATCCTTTGCTATTAATGGTGGCAGGAGATACACTATACTGTCCTATTACACCTAGCCTCAATGCACGAGATGCCTGGGGCAGGTGAGTCGTGTAGTATATTGACTTTTTAAATGAATGTGCTCCTTATCCCCACCGCAGACAGCGATACACAGATGTACGGGTCACATTATTAATGCAGTCTCATTAGATGGTTTCGTTGCATCGCAACTAATGTTGCCTGAGATATGGCATGCGATTCATGCAATTTCAATAAATCACTGCAACAAATCTCATGGATTGCAGGGAATCGCATGTGTCACCCGTCGTGATGCGCGGCCAGGGGCGGATTGGCCCTGTGGGAAACTGGGGGAATTTTCCAGTGGGCCGGTCCGGACCTGGCCACTTTCCCCCCTGGCGGGGCCCCGCCTGTCGGTGTCACATTGATAGATATTATGTGCTGGAAATAATATTGCATTGCATGTGTGATCGCATGTGGTTTTCAACCACATGCGATCACTCGCAATGTGATCTGTCACAGTGATAGTCAGCGAGTCGGGCGGCAGGAGGGCTGGTGGGCGTTGGTGTAGCGGAGCAGGCAGCACAATTTGAAATAATTTTTTTTCAAAAGACCGGGCGGCCCTCTAAGCCAATCGGTGGTCACCTGAATGTGAGGCCTCTGATTGGCCGAGAGCTCTCTCAGCCTTGGTTGCTATGCACACTTTTGCCTAGCAACTGGCCAGTGTTGGCACCATGATGGAGCTATTACAATCAGATGCCTCTTTTTGGGTTCCATAAAAGAGAAATAGTAGAACTTTAAAATTACATTTATACAAATTGTAGATACACATGTAACAGTTGTTCTGGTGTATCAGCATAATGCATTACACACATAAGCCCACCCACCCGGGCAATCCCTCCCTGTATTTCCCCCCTGGGACCCGTGGAATTTGAAAAGTCACCCTCCTATGGGGTGTTTTTTTATTTTATTTTTTTAAAGCCACTGAAGGTTAATAATGTTAAACACATCTACATCCCTTTTTCTTGAAGTACCCAATGTTTAAAGGATAGCCTTCATACATAGGATGAGGGGTAATAGTTGTACACATGGGAATACATAAGATAGTCAGGTGCCCGCCCTTAGCAGTCAGAAACACGCCTGCATTTTGCCGGCCACTCCCAGCATTTCATTGGGTGCACCTACTGTTTTTTTGTGAGCACGCCCATGAAACACTGGGAACCAGCCCGACACGCCCACCCCCTGTCACTCAGGCCCTGCAAACAGAGAAATTTGCTGATGGCGCTCGCAGCCGGGACCCACATATGTGCATTGCTGCAAATGCGCCTGCGCAGTGGAAAAAAAACAGGACAACATCTGAAGTTGGACCTGGTTTGCCAAGCTGCAAAGTTTGTTTGTTTTTGCTCTGCGCCCAGCTCTCAGGTCATCATTACTTATACCCCTTTTCCACTTGCAAAAATATCCCAGGTTTTTGCACATGAACGCGCATCAACCCGGGATTTAGTGCAGTGTGAAAGGGTCTTGTACAAATATCCCGTGTTCAGCATTCCAGGATCTCTACCCAGGTCCTGACCTGGGTAGGACCCGGAATCGACACGGGATGCTGTCAGTGTGAATGGTCCCGTACCCTACACGGGACTTTACGCTACCTCAGAATCGATTCAAGCAGCCAGTTCTCCCGGCGGGGTCTGCGTGACACACAGGCTGTGCAGCGGCGGCAGGTATCTGACAGCAGAGGAGACCAGCAGAGTCTCTGTGCGCTGGACAGACAACACCAGGGGCCACGGGCAAAAAAAAAAAAGGAGAGGGGGGACTACTTGTGTTCTCTACTCTATACAAGCTCTGCTCATTGTCTCATATCTTTTATCCTTTATGTTTCCCATAGATGATTCATGTCTGTGTGGCTTTGTGCTGCCCTCCCTTTCACAGGAAACTTGTTTCCCCATTGATTAGGCTTCATGAAGTTCTCTCTCGCTCCTTGTGTTTGGCTGCGGACAGTGTTCTTGGAAAGCCACCTCTCTGCTCCCTTCTTCACCTTAGAACATCTAGCACAAGTGACATTGCTCATGGTGATGGATACCCTGCATGTGTATTTGCAGGGATTTCCCGGGATCAGTGTGAATGGGGCTGTCCCGGGTCGATCCCAGGTCTTAGTGCAGTGTGAAAGGGTACATTCCCGGGTAGTGTCCTGGGAAGCATCCGGGAACACATTCCCGGGTATGACCCGGGACTGCAAGTGGAAAAGGGGTATTATTGTAATACGAGCAATAACATTATATCCTAATTAGAAATTCTATTGTTACACCTATGGCCAAATGCAATATCCTCCGAAAAGGTAGAAAGACATTTGCTGCCATGACAACAATAATATCCTGCAAAACTGTGTGTATGAAACAAATACAATATTGGGGATTTTGTAATATTTTGATCAAAATATTTAGGCTTGAAACCCACGTCAAGTGGACCCCGGTACTTGTGTATTATAGCGGCGCCCCCGATATGCATCGCGCAATGTTTTCATCGCGTCGCATGGCATGCGATGCGACGCGATGTTTGCCCCCTATGCGATGAAAGATCGTATAAGCACCATAAAGGGTGCTTTCGGCGTGGAGTTGAGAATAGAAAGTGTGGTGAGCGCAGCGAGCCACCGAGCCCGAAGCGTGGTGAGGGGACGCAGATACCTTCACAGGTATCGGAGTTCCCTCGCGGGCTTCACAGGTATCCGCGTCCCCTCGCGGGGCTCGCCACGCTTCGGGCTCGGTGGCTCGCTGCGCTCGCCACACTTTCTATTCTCAACTCTACGCCGACGTGGATAGTGGGGGTATGAAAAGGTCGGACGACGCACACCGCCGCCCCTCGCGGGCTCGCTGCACTCGCCACGCTTCGGATTCATGTTTATAGTGGGGGGGGGGGGGGGGTGGCGTAGGGGTGCATTTCACATTGTAAGCACCCATTAGGGTGCTTATACAATGTTTAATCGCATTGCATCGCATTGTATGGCATTGTATGCCATGTACAATATCATACAATTTTAAAATTGTATGACATTGTACAGTATGGCGCGATATCGCGTCGCATCGCATGCCTTATGGTATGCGATGCGATGGGCACCGCCAAAATACACAAGTACCTGGACCCCAACTTTCTGCAAGTCCTTAGCCTAGCGTATATGGTCAGCACCCCATTCCATGTACTCCTCTCCCAGTTACAGAGGAGAACATGTATACAGGGCTGGCTGGTGAGTCAATTTAGCTATCGGTGCTGACTATAATATATTGCACATCTGTGTGCATGTAGCAAATAAAATAAAGGGGGTCTTGTTATATTTTGATCAAAACATTTAAGCTTGCAGCCCACGTCAAGGGACCCCAATTTTCTGCAAGTCCCTACCCTACCAACCCTAATCAGATATGCTCCGTACTCCATTACATTGGTGTTAGGCAGCAGGTGATGCTTCTGCCTGGAGCTATGAGACAGCAGGTGATGCTTCTGCCTGGAGCTATGAGACAGCTGGTGATGCTTCTGCCTGGAGCTATGAGACAGCTGGTGATGCTTCTGCCTGGAGCTATGAGACAGCAGGTGATGCTTTTTCCGGGAGCTATAAGACAGCAGGTGATGTTTCTGCCAGGAGGAGGTAGCTGGTGGTGCTACTGCTCAGAGTCAGCCGCTGGTGGTGCGTTCATTGTTTTCCACCTGTCACTGGTAAAGTTGAATCCAATGAACAGGCGCTCCTCCTCTTCAGATAATGCAGAGTCTGTAGTTGAGAGCAGGTCATCCACTGGCATAGGATCACCCAGTGTATCTGTTGTACAATGCATAGTAAATGGGGGTGTTATCTTGCCAGCTTCTAGTTGCTTCCTGTTTAAGGGTCTGAAGAACGGATGACGTCTGATGTCCGAACAGAGTTCCCTCCTTTCATCTTGGTCTCTGCATAAGAGTCTTTTAAGGAGGTCCCGAATCTCTGGATGAAGGCTGCTGGAATACCGTGGAGTATCATATAGGATGGACTGCGCAAGCTTGTCAGGCTCATCGACGTCATAAAAAGGGTACTGTCCTGTAACCATTTCATATAATACTACCCCAAATGAAAAGAGGTCTGCCATGCGGTCATAAGGGATGTTACAGAGAACCTCTGGGGCCATGTAATTCAGAGTCCCGGCAAATCCTTTGATTTTCTCGTCACCATGGACATTCAATGCCGAGAGGCCAAAATCGGCGATTTTCACATGGCCAGCTGCATCCAGAAGTATATTTTCAGGTTTAATGTCCCTGTGGATAATGCCCCTTGTGTGCAGGAACTCTAGACCACTGAGTATTTCTGCTGCTAAAAGTCTGATAGTTGGAACATCAAATGGGGCTCTGCTGTCTAATAAATCAGCGAGGTCTCCCCCGCGCAGGTATTCCATTGCAAAGATGACATGGTCTGGTGTGTGGAACGCGGCATATGTGTGCGGGAAGAACACACTCTCCCCAGTTATTTTCATCACCTCTTTCTCTACACACATGGAGTTTTTCCTAATGTTGGCCGCTACCTTCTTCTTTTTTATTACTTTCACTGCCAGACGCTGTTTGCTGATGGAATGGGAAGCTAGGAACACCTTCCCGAAACCGCCTTCTCCAAGCATTCTGTGGAAGGTCAACTTGGCCAGATGGTCCGTGGTCTCTGCGGGGCTATCTGGGGGAATCTCACTTGCATCTGCTGACCTCAACTTTTTGTTGCTTGTTTCCTCGCTTGCATGTGATCTTTTTATGCCTCTCTGTTCAGACACCTCTATGCTGGTCTTTTTGCAATCCCCTGTCCTGTCTGATGGTGTTTTAGAGGACACGCTCTTAGACCTCTCCTCAGTTCTTTCACTGCTGGTCTTTTGCACCTTCTCCAGATTTGTGGCCTCATCTGAAGGCTCCCGTTTTCTTTTCTCTTGGAGAGTCTTAGAAGCTACCTTGGTGGTCTGGTGCTCCTCTCTCACCTGAATGTCTCCCATTATTCTGATTTTGGAGAGCTCACCTCTCCCCTCACATACATCTTCCTCCTTATTCCTCTTGCTAGGAACCACAATCTCTTTTGAAGCAGACCCGTTGTTCTTTGGTCGCTTTCTCTTATTTGACATCATATTTTATGAACAATTTAAACAAATTCGCCAAGGACGAAAAATAGCAGCTTCACACTGTAACAGTTGAAGATACACTAATGGAATTTATGCTGATGAGACCCTGAGCCAGCAGCCCTGTGACATCACAATGCTGCTTTGTGACATCATCAGCTGCTCTATGTCCTGCTACCTACTGTCTCTATAATATAACCTAATTTTATGTAAGAAAAGCCCCTAACTGTCTGGATGTTTTATGATGAGAATTTTTGGTGCCATTATTGTACTTATTTTCCCTAATTGTCAGGTGCTGCAGATTTATATGACAAAGAATAATGAATGATATTACTTTTAATTTTTATTTTTTAAATAAATTATTTTTATTATTTATTTATTTAATTATTTCAAAGCAACATATATACGTTTATGACAACAATTCAAAGAAAAAGTTACATTTCAAACAAATAAGGAGGGGGTGGGGATGGGTACAGAAGAAAAGAAAAAGGGGGGTACACCATTCAGTTGCAGTCAATAGCCTAAAATATAAAATGTACACTGAGGTCATGACCATCTTACTAACATATTGTATGAACTGTTACATGGGGGGGCTTCACCTAGCGAATGGAGGGTTGTCGTGGCTACTGGGGTAATCACTCAAAATTGGTACTTCAGCTTCCGAAGTAGTTGTACAAGTCAGCAGGATGTGCTATTGTTGATTGGGACCCTGGAAGGTGAGTATGAGTTTGGGAACACCAATATTCTGACCATTGGAGCCATTTTATCATTGGGTTAGAGGCGGATGAGGAATACTTGGTTACTGCAATTTTAAACTCAGTGAAGTTGTACATTTGATTCAACCATTTCTATGGTGGGGATCTAGGGTGTGCGCCAATGTCGTGCGAGAAGGAGCTTTGTAGTTATTAAGATATGGCCCATCACGTACCCATCATTGGTGGGCCCACGATAGATATGAAATAAGGCTAATAAGGGGTTTGGCGCTATTGGGGAGTCAGTTATTTTAGAGATGGTCCTGAACACTGAGGACCATAAACCAGACAGAGCAGGGCAGGAGCAGAATATGTGGAGAAGGGAACCTGTATGTCCACAATTACACCAACATAGGTTGGGAGAAGAGGGCCATATGGTGTGGAGTCAGGTATAGTCTATGCAGGAGCTTATAAAAGTGTTCCGTGTGGGATATGCATCTGGACAGACTAAAGCATGTCCAAAACACCACACTCCACTCGTTTTCTGATATGGAACATGCCAGTTCTCATTCCCATTTAGTTAAAGAGGGGATCTTGGTTTGCGGGTGCGGACCAACAATGTATACCACCACATTATATTTCCCCTGCTGTCACAGGTCATTAGTTTGTCGAGGATATATTTGGGTAATGCGTATACCTTATGGGGGGGGGGTCGGGGGGGTGTTATGCTATATAGCCAGTGTCTCAACTGTAAAAAATTGTAGAAGTCTCTGTGGGGTAGGGAGTATTGTTCTCTGAGCTGAGTGTAGGACATCAACAAGCCATCAGATGTAACTTTCAAAGATATTACGTTTTTCATTATCCAAGTAATGAAATTGAGATTAGGAATAAATTGGGATAAGCCTTGTAAGGAAAGTTAACAGAAGGAAGATGGATGTCCCCTGAACTTGAGATAAGCGCTAACCATGCTTTGCGTGTTACCGCAATTGCTGGTGATTGAAACATTTGGGGTAACTTCACTCCTGGCGGGAGCCACAACACATCAGTTAAGGGGAAAGGACCTACCAGGCTACATTCTAGCAGGACCCAAACCATTCTCCTACTTGGGAAAGCAGGCTGGCGTGTTGATAAAATTGTAGGCCTGGTAGTGCCAAACCTCCATCGAGTTTTGATAAAGACAATATGTTGTATGATAGTCTCGGTTTTTTCCCCTTCCAAATGTATTTGAGACAGAGGGAGCAACATTTACATAAGAGGGAGTTGGGGACTAATACAGCAATGGTCCTAAACAGGTATACAATTTTAGAGAGGATAACCATTTTCAAGGCTGCAATTGGACCCATCCAAGAGACTGACTGGAGGATCCAGTCAGACATCAAAAGAGAGATTTTAGCTAGG
This sequence comes from Crinia signifera, assembly GCF_055691185.1. Classification (NCBI taxonomy): domain Eukaryota; kingdom Metazoa; phylum Chordata; class Amphibia; order Anura; family Myobatrachidae; genus Crinia; species Crinia signifera. The sequence goes on along the minus strand of NC_139225.1, from coordinate 35,076,144 downwards.
AGAGGGGGGTAATTACAGGAGATTAAGTCAGATGAATGCGAGGGAATGTGAACCCCAGATATATCCTATCCTATCAGATATAGGAATATAATTATTTATGCAGTTTAAGGAGCCCTGGGGTTTAATTGATAGGTAGGGCCTCTGTCTTAGTACTGTTTAATTTATAGTAGGAGACTTTTGAGTAGTCATTTAGTACTTCATGAAGTGGAGGTAATGAGGAGGATGGGTTAGTCAAGGTGAATAAAACATCATCCGCGAAGAGACACATTTTATAAGGAGTCCCTAGCAGTGGGCCAGTTATTTCAGGGTGGGATCGAATAGTTTCGGCTAGGGGTTCGATTGCGTGTGCGAAAATCAAGGGGGATAGGGGACACCCCTGGCGGGTTCCATTGGATATACAGAACTCTGGGGATAAAACCCCATTTATGAACACTCTGGCCGAGGGGTTTCAGTATAGAGCCATGATAGAGGATAATGCTCTGCTTGTGATTCCAAATTTTAAAAAAAAAGTGGCCTGAAGGTATCCCCAATGAAGCCTGTCAAAGGCTTTTTCAGCGTCTAAAGATAATAAAAGTAGGGGGTCTTTGAAAGTCGAGAAGGAGTCTAACAAATTAATAACTCTTCTAGTGTTGTCCAGAGATTGTCGGCCTTGTACAAATCCGACTTGATCTTGGTGGATGAGGGAGGGCAATAAGGGGTTTAATCTATTAGCTATAAGTTTGGCGTAGATTTTAACATCAGTGTTAAGTAACGCTATTGGTCGGTAATTAGCAGTAAATATTGGGTTTTTCCCTGGTTTGGGAAAAGCCACTATACGGGATTCCAACATCTCTTTTGGGTAGTGGCCGTATTCTGAGGCATCGTTGAATACCTGGGCTAGGATTGGTGACAGATTATTCTTAAAAGTTTTATAGAACCTATTGATGTACCCATCAGGGCCTGGGGCTTTTTCTAGGGGAAGTGAGTCTATCGCCCTGTCTATCTCTTCCACCGTCAATGACCTTCCAAGAGCATTAGCTGAGGACACTGAGAGAGATGGCAAAGTGATTTTGTTTAAAGAATTCTGAATACCCATTGGGGAAGGTTGATGAGTGGCGGTGTCATTTTCTAAATTATGTAGAGTTGAATAATACTTTGCAAATGTGGCAGCTATCTCTGAGGGGTCTGTGAGTTTGACCCCATGAATATTTGAAATAGTTATTTTGCCTGTTTCCCACATAGTTACCTAGCTAGCATTCTACCAGCCCTGTCCCCTTGTACATAATATCTTTATTGCAGTTTAAAGAGGTTTTTTGTACCTCTTTCAGGGCATGAACATTCCAAGCTTCGCGTGTCTGTAGTAATGTACGATACAGCGTTTTGTTATCTGGGGCACCTTTATGTTTGGATTCTAGTTCCACTAGGCGGGCTTCCAATTCTGCCTGGGTTTGTTGGGAATTTTTGCGGATATGGGCCACTGCCTGAATTGCGGAGCCTCGGACTACAGCTTTAAGAGCGCACCAGAATGTGGAGATAGATGTGTCACTGATTTGATTGGTTTCGAAATAGAGAGATAGGGATTCCGAGATGGTGCGTTTGGCTTCAGGGTCGGTAAGTAGATGTTCAGATAAACGCCATGGACTAGGTGGGGGTCTATTCTCGAAGCAGTCCCAACTAAGTTTAATGGCAGAGTGGTCAGACCACGTTATGGGCGGGATAGAAGCCTTCAATCCATTTATCCGATAAAGCTAAATCAATGCGAGAGTAAGTGTGGTGAACTGATGAGAAGAAAGTGTAGTCTCTTATGGATGGGTTCCTTGCCCGCCAGACCTCATACAGATCATATTCTAGGAGGATGCGTCTGAAGAGATTAGATTAATCTCGTTGGGGTGGAAGGCGTGGGTCATGGGGCCTGGAGGACCTATCCATATTCTGGTCTAAGACCATATTGAAATCTCCCACAATCAATACTGATCCCTGTCGATGGGATTGAACCAGTTTACAAATGTTCCTAATGAATGAGCATTGTTTGGAGTTTGGGGTATAAACCGTGACAATCTTAACTGGCTTGTTTTGCAATTTCCCAAGTAATATTAGGTATCTACCCTCAGGGTCTGATATCTCTTATATATATAAATAGCCAGATCTGTCACTCATCCCCTGTGTATATAACGTTCCCGCCCAGCGGGATAGACAAACCCGCCCCCCCCTAGGGAAAAGACCAGTGTTCTATGTGTATAATGTTCCCGCCCAGCGTTATACACAAACCCGCCCACCTAAGGAAAAGACCAGTGTTCTACTCACCCCACCCCCTTGACATCACCTCCCCCCGCCCAGCCAGGTCTACAGTACAAGACCACCATCCACCATTTCTCCACAGCCACCATCCACCATTACACCCCCCCCCCTCCTGCGATTTGCAGCCCCTCGCGACCTCCCGCGGTTCGCGCCCCCCTCATGCGATTCTAGCTCCCCCTGCGATCCACTGCCCCCCCTCGCGCGATTTGAGGACCCCCTCCCGTGATTCACAGCACAGACACACCCCCACAATTCCCCCCCCCCCTCCTGTGCCCACCCCCTCCCGCGATTCACGGCGCCCCTCCCGCGATTCACAGACCCCCACAACCCCCTCCCGAAATATACTGACCCCAACAACCCCCCTCTGCAATTTGCGGATCCCCCCCCCTTCCTGCGATACAAGCCCCCCGCGATTTGCGGACCCCTCTGACCCCTTCTGGCAATTCCCCCCCCAGCGGACCCCTGCGACCCCGCTCCTGCATTTCACATACCCCCGTGAGAATGCGGAATCCTGTACCGCCACAAGCAGCTGCCACCCCTAGGTGGGAAATCCGTCCCTAGCTGCCGCGCTGCAGGTTCCCCCACTGCCAGAAGTGTCCCCACGGTCCTCTGCACCAGCACCACAACTTTTATTAATGTCTTGCCCACATACCACTATTATACAGCTTCCTGCTCTCATGCACCCTCACTCCCTCCCAGTGGGAGGAGACGCTCACCCACTGCCGGGAGCTGCATACTGTCCCCCACCCTCTTCCAGTTCTAGGGATGCCCATCAACCATCAATGATTTCAAACCATCGATGGTTTATGGCCGATGTTGAATACTTTTGCCATCGATGTGGGAGGACCAGATGGTTTCCCTACATCAATGGCAAAGGAGAACGAGCAGCGAGCCACCGAGCCCGAAGCGTGGCGAGCGCAGCGAGCCCCGCGAGGGGACGCGGATACCTTCACAGCTATACGCGGCCCCTCGCGGGGTTCACAGGTGTCCATGGCGACGCGGACACCTGTGAAGCCCGCGAAGGGACGCGTTTACCTGTGAAGGTATCCGCGTCCCCTCGCGGGGCTCGCTGCGCTCGCCACGCTTCGGGCTCGGTGGCTCGCTGCGCTCGCCACACTATTCTATTCTCACTCCACGCCCTAGTGGATAGTAGGGCATGAAAAGGTCGGAGGACGCGTACCGCCGCCCCTCGCGGGCTCGCTGCGCTCGCCACGCTTCGGGTTGACGTTGATCGTGGGGTGCCGTAAACAATTGGGGGGGCCATTTCAGAGTTCAGGGTAACTATTTGGGCTCTAAGGCCCATTTAACATTGAATCCTATGGAAAAATCGGGTCCATCGCATCGCATCCGATTTGGTCGCATGCGATGCGATGTGCCCGATCCGACCCGATTTCTAAATCGGGCGCCCAGATAACTCACAAGTACCAGCTCTTAAAACCCTAAGATCGGGTCAGATCGGGTCCCATCGCATACCTTAACTAATGGTTATGCGATGGACCCGACGGGTGCCGTGCTAGGAAACAAGTACCTTACTTATTATTAACAATTATTTATATAGCATCAATGTATTCTGCTGCCATCACAATTGGGAACCTTTATAAAATGACTGTGTAATAACAGACAGGTAAATATTGGGGGCCCTGTTTTGCAAGGCATAGGCAGTTATAGGCAGGCAGCTGTTTACCTGATTCCCCAACAGGATCTTCTGATTAGAACCATTGGAGAAATTCTTTATTTTAAAAAAGCAGTTTGCTGATCCCGACCATTTTTGGGAATAAAATTTTGAAACATGTTTTTATATTGCCGCAGTAGAGACTAAACACTCGTGTGCACGGACTCTACTGCGCATGTGCAACCGCTGCGAAAATTGCAAGGTGCCCATTTTCCAGCGATTCCGGCAGTGCTGCTGCTTCATTGCACACCTTAGGAGGGTAAGTATTAAAGAATGTGTGTGTTGTGGTACCCCCTGGGTATCAGTGGCCCGTGTGCACCATTCACATTGTACCCATTATAAATATACCACTGTATGGTATTATGTTACAGTTCCACTTACAAGAGTATCTGTGAAAGCCATTTTGTGGGCCTACCAAAAATGTATTGGGGCAGGGGAGGGCATACTGCGGCACGCGATCCGATCTTGACTGGCCCCCGAAGCCGCTGAGGACATGTTTTGCACTCCACACGGGGGCAGCCGGCTGGAATTTTCTCAGCAGCGCTGCATAACCTGGCTCTCTGCTGCCCTGAGTGACAGCTGAGCCGTCTGCGCCGCGCAATAGTGCAGGGCAGCAGAGCGACAGCTGTCCCATAGTGTGCTAGGTAGATGCCAGAGGCTGAGACACAGGCTGTGCAGGAGACGGGATCCCAGGCAGCGTGTGTCGTATGGGAGAGAGAGAGAGCGTCTCTGCTCTCCTCTTGTCTCTGTGCTGTGGGTTGGCTGCTTCCTACAAAACAAGTATGGCATCCTGTTTTTCTATATATAGAATTTGAGCTCATACAGTGTGGCGCAATATGAATTTTGTGTGCGCCCCGCAAATATTTACTGGAATTGTTAAGTGGCCCCCGCGGCCAAAATAATTGCGCACCCCTGTATTAAGGTGTAGCCTATTCATTCACTAGAAGCTAGGGACTGTTAATAGATTGCCTTTTCATTATTATGAGTTGTAGTTTAGTCTAAGGCCCATACACACTGAGCGATTTGGAGCTGAAAGCCACTCAAAACAGCAAGTTTGAGCGGCTTTCAGCTCACAGCCGCCTGGTGGTGAGCGGTGATGCGCGCTCCCACATCATCACCGGGAAAGCCATTCATCTGCTTGTATTACCAGCAGATGAGCGGCTTTGAGGACGGGTTTGCATAGCTCTGTGCTATGGAAAGCCGTCCACACCCCTGGCCAGTCAGCAGCGTGGTCCCTGCGGCAAATGGGAAGCGCTACTAGTTCCCAGGGACCCCGCCACTGACTACCCTTTCGCCGCAGGGACCCAGCTTCCTCCCCAGCGCTACATGCTGTGCACGGACCCCACTGCTGCTGCCTCAACCCACAGCGGGACCATTTACACTGGCCTCTACACTGGTCCTAACCGTGTTCTACCCGGGTAGAGGACACGTGTAAATGGACAAAGCTTGACCCCATTTACACCGCCGCAGATCCGGGTCAGACCCGCCGCTGACCCGGATTTTTCAGCGGTGTAAAAGGGGTATAAGATAGAAGTTCTATTGAATGGGAAGTTGCCCATAGCAACCAATCAGGTTCTACTTTTTATTTATTTAGTACCTTCTAGAACAGTGATGGCTAACCTTGACACACCAGCTGCTGTTGAACTACACATCCCAGCATGCCCAACATAATTTTTAGCATGGCCAAATAGCAAAACTGTAGCAGAGCATGCTGGGATGTGTAGTTCAACAACAGCTGGAGTGTCAAGGTTAGCCATCACTGTTCTAGAAGGTAGAATCTGGTTTCTATGGGTAAAATCCCATCTTCAATAGAACTCTCATCTTAGTAAATTGTAAGTTTCTGGTGTATACGGTGTCTCAGTTGACCCCATTTGGTCGACATGCATTATATCAACAGTCATACAAAGTTAACATGATCAAAAGGTCAACACGAAAAATTTAGACCGTGCTTAAGCTCGACAGGTACAACATGTTGACATCACCATGGTCGACAGAAGTTTTTTATTTTTTTGGTGGGGGGTTAATTTTTCACAATGTCAACTATTTAACCATATGGGGTCGATCTAGAGACTGTTTAGATCAGGCATGTCCAAGCTGTGGCCCTCCAGCTGTTGTGAAACTACACATCCCAGAATGCCTTGCCATAGTTTTTGCGTTCTCTAATAGCAAGGCTGCGGCAAAGCATGATGGGACTTGTAGTTTCACAACATCTGGAGGGCCATAGTTTAGACATGCCTGGTTTAGATCTTCTGTACCACACCCTTGTAAATAAACGCATAAGAATAGCTGACTTATATAGCTTGCCTTGAGTGCCTTATGTACTCATTTCATGGAGTGAACCTGGAAATAAATCCGTTAATAGGTAAAACTTGCCATTTATCTTAATGTGTTTTAAATCCTGACAGGAGTACCGCAACCGGAAACGCCAGCGGCTGCAGAAACGCATCCAGGACCAGCTGCGCCAGTGCAGCCAGCAGCTCACAGAGAACCATCTTCCAGTCCCATCCACACAAGACCTGGTGGAAATGCTGAAAGCTTTCACCGTAGAGGGAGCAGCCAATCAGAACAAAGGCTCCAGATTCACTCACGCCCAGAAATTCACCCACCAGCAGGTGACGCTTTATTCTCCGATAACACTGGAAATCCATAGCCAGCCTTATCACGTATATGTTCTGAACCTTCACTACTAATCTAGTTTAACCTTATTTTTTCAAAAAAAAAAAAAAATGTTGAAACTGCTAATGGTTGTTTATGTTACAGTGGCCCTAATTCGGACCTGATCACAGGGCACATTTTGTTTGAAAATGGGCAAAACCATGCTGCACTGCAGGTTGGGGGAGATGTGCAGAGAAAGTTAGATTTGGGGGAGTTATTTTGGGGCAGATGTATCATAGCAGCGCTTATCGCGCCGCTATGATACTTCCTGCTTCGCCTCAATAGCGAGGCGAAGCAGGAAGGGACATCGACAAGATGTATTAACATCTTGTCTGCCGAAGCGGGGGAGCGTTAACTCCCCCCTTCGGCGATGTCCCTTTCTGGAGATAGCGCATCAGTTAATACTGATGCGCTATCTCCTGTCCCCCGGCCGGCCGCACTGGGCATGCGCGAGATCTCGCAAAAACCGCGAGATCTCCAGCGCAGCCCAAGCCAGACGCAGGGCTAGCGTTGTCCCCATAGTGGGGGATAGGACAACGCTAGCCCTGAGCTGGCGAAGCGGCCGGGGTGAATTAACGCCTTGAAGGCTGTTAATACATCACCCCGGCCGTTAATCCCTGGGGGGGATTGCAGGGGACAGCCCCGCCGAGCGTAACTCGGCGGGCTGTCACTAGCGCACGTTAGGTGCGCTAGTAATACATTAGGGACAGACGTAATCCCCCCCCAGTTAACCAGCGTTAAGTGCATTTTTGCACTTAACGCTGGTTAATACATCTGCCCCTTTGTTTCTTAGCAGGGTAAATACTGACTGCTTTATTCTTAACACTGCAATTTAGAATTTAGTTTGAACACACCCCACCCAAATCTAACTCTCTGCACCTTTTACATCTGTCCCACCTGCAGAGCAGCATGTTTTTTTCCATATTCAAACAATGTGCCTAGCGGTCAGGTCTCAATTAGGCCTAGGAAATGCAAGACAGACAAGTAGCGTATATTTTATTACTGCCACTGTCGTTTAGAAACCGATAACTTTTTTTTTCACCCACCGCCACATATTAGCCGCTGCCGCATAAAAATAATCTTGCTAGCAGGTACCCAAATAGTTTGGGATAGAGAACTAGAATGTTACTTACAGAAAAGTAAAGAAAAAACGTATTTAATGTATTAAAACAAACATTCATGGAATATAATTCCACTTATAATACAATATCATTTGTTTTCCTCTTTCTTTTTTTTTTTTCTTTGTCCTTTTTCAGGATCCCCAAATATTAACAGAACAGATGCAAAGAGCAGCTGAAAGTCTTCCTAAGAAAGATGCGCAGGTATGGAAAAATACATTTCTTGTGTCAGGGCCATCTTAACAGTATTGTAGGCCCTGGGTAACGTAATGCACTTCACAGGGCGGACCTTGTGAGTTGTGGGCCCAGGTGCAAAAGTATCATTTAGACCCCCTCCTCCACCCCAACCCAATAACTCATTAACTCACAATATCTTATTGCTGGTTTGGGCAGCAGTGGGCACCTTAGTCATCAGGGGCCCTGGTGCAATGCACCTGCGCACCAATGGTAGTTCCACCTCTGTCCCTTCATGGGAATCAGTTTTGTCAGCACGCTGATTGGTGGAAAGCTCCAGACATTCACCAATCGGCACGCAGATAGCAATTCACTATCTGGCTGCAGGCTAGGAGGGTGGTAGAGAATTTTCCATCATTGCTCAAATTGGGTGACACCACCTGCCTCTTCTCGGAGGCCCATAGAATTGTTTGGCCCTCTGCAGCTGCCCAATGTGCCTATACATTAAGATGACACTTCACCACGAGGCAGCAGCATTATATTGGAGCTGAAGATATATTTATCCTCCTCCTTAAATTTGGCATTTGATGTTATTGTTCATGAATAGTGTTGTCTTTAGCCGATGCAAACAACCTAAATGCAGGCCTGGGCAACCTGTTGCTCTCCAGCTGTTGTGAAACTAAAAGTCCCAGCATGCCTTGTCACAGACTTGCTATTAGAGAATGCTAACACTGTGACAATGCATGCTGGGATGTGTAGTTTCACAATAGCCGCAGAGCCACAGGTTGGCCAGATGGGCTAAATGAATGGAAACTTGGAGAGATCATAAAATGAGACTTAGCTGCTGGGCAAGAATCTTGTCAGGACACCGAGGATCTGCTTATGTAAAATAGGGAGAAATAAGTGGAGCAATTGGACTATTTTTCAGACTTGTTTTCGACACCTCTGCAATGTTTACATGTCTCCATTTTTCACTGTCCAGGATGCGGATGCAGAACACCAGGAATTGACCTCTTTACAGCAGAAAATAGAGCAGGAGATCCAAGGGCTGACGGAGAGCACCAAACTTCTTCATCTCACCCTTACTCAGGTAGGAAGCCACAAGGCGGGCGGTGTGAGAGAGGCGACAATCTACCCTGTAAAATAATTGGGGTTGCTTAACGCAGGTGGAGGCAGAGGCTGGAAAACTGCAGCAGAGCTGTGAGGAGAAGGAGAGTTCGGTCCGAGTGAAGAAGAGAGCAGTAGAACTGTTACCGGATGCAGACAACAATCTCGCCAAGTTACAGGTAATCCAGGCCAGAATCCATTCTAGATGCAGGCTTTAAATGATCATAACCCCGGCCTAGAACAACCTATGGGGGAGATGTACCAACCAGTCAGCTCCTACATGTCCTCTTTCAAACTCATTATGTAAACTTACGTGGAGCCTGAAGCAAGTCGGCATGATCTAAACTAGAACTACTTCTTCCAGCGTTATGCACTGATATGCATGTCCACCAACGCGTTTCACCCTTTACAGACTTCCTCAGCAGATACATATTTTTGACGGATATACGCTTTAATAGCAGGCATTTCTGACTGTTCTCATGTTCTGAAAATGCTTAATAGTCACTTAAAACAAAACATCCACCTGTTTGCAGGCTATGGTAGACGGCAGTACCCTCCGGATGGTGAACCTTGTCGGTCAGTGGGAGACGCATCGCGTTCGTCTGGTGGAGGAGTACCGAGAGATGAGGAGAGCCCACCAGGAGAAAGAGGTATGGGTCATTACCGTCGACAGCGATCAAAGTGAACACATGACCTATTCATAATAGCACCAGCCACTTGGCAGGTAGAACCGTTCCGCATGGGAATGCACGTGTACAGTTCACTAGTAACCAGTGATATAACTGAGGTATGCTATGCCATGTTCCTTCCATGTCTAAAGCTATTCCATTGGCATTACAAGGTAATAGCAGCCTTGAATATTCATTGGTTTTGTGTTGGGTACTTTTAGAAATGGACTCTCTGCTCTCGTCCTTGTGTTAGGGTGTGGCGTGGCAGACCAGTAGGATGCCGCTAGTCACTTCTTATAGATCCGTACGGTTAACTGCTATAGCTCTGGAATTCTGCAGCCCCCGGAAAACTGTCTTCAGTAGTTCCCAGGGGTTAGTCCCCTTTGGGAACAATAATAATCACCTCTAATTATTGTTTCCAGTTTAAAACCAAAAAGGGGTCCGGTCACTGCCCAAACTGGGCCAGTGAAGCAATGCCTGGAGCAATTTACACCAAACTTGGTACACCTATAACTTTCAATCTGGAACAAAATACTGTGGGGGTAAAACACCCCGAGCTCCTCCTTGTGGGTCCCAAAAAGTGGTCCGGACACTACACAAAGTGGGTTAAGGAAGCAATATATGGCAAAGTTGCATAACGTAGAGGGGGTAAAGGACATTGATTGGGTTCAGATTAGGTTCAGGGCCACTTAGACCCACAATCCCGACCCCTCTGGGGGCCCAAAAAAGGGATTCGCACACTTTTAAGCTTAAGCTTAAAACAAAAGAAGGATAAAGTGCAAGTAACGCTAATTGCACAACCAAACCCGAGCAATGCCGGGTACCTCAGCTAGTATCGTATAAAAGTTGAATGTGTGGTTAGATGTGAGGATCACATTGTGCCGTCTCTCCTAGGATGAGTCTTCACGCTGGATGAAAGATGTCAAAGATTTATATGAGAAAATCCGAGGAGCAGCTGATGAAGCCAAGCGCAAGGAGGAGCTGTACAAGCAGCTGGTGAGCGCGCTGAATCGGGCGAGCGGGGCGGGGGGACCTATGTAACGGTCTACAGCTGATTGGTCAATATCTGCCACTCTGCTTTGCTGTCCATGGGGCAGTTTTATAAGTGTCCACCATTTGTATTTCACTAAACCATATAAAGCATTTTGGATAATGTGTCCCTGTGTCTCCCTAAAGGTGTCGGAGTATGAGTCTCTCCCCAAGGAGGTCTCTCGTGCAGCCTACACTCAGCGCATCCTAGAGATTGTAAGCAATATTAAGAAGCAAAAGGAGGACATCACTAAGGTAATGTCATTCCTGGCCCTTATCGTGCTGTCTAAATAGTCGTTACTACGTTTACACTAATTAAGCAAAATACTGGCTCAGTGATTAATGGGGGTATTCATTCCTGGATTCCGGGCCGTTTTCGTTACACTCAACTGTAACTCAACAGCCGGAATTTAATGTCCCAGCCGTCGAGTGTTGGAAACTCTGCGGATCGGCTAAAGCGGTTGCGGATTGATAAAAAAAAAACGCTGAGAATTCGACAATCCGCGGCAATTTCCGACAACACAGTTCCAACTTGTTTTAAAGTCGGATCTGTTTTGTCGGAAACCGCCGCATTGAATAGGTGAGGACACTATTTCCGTTGCGGAAATGGCGTCCGGGATTGAAGGTGAGTTATTTTGTTTCTGTGCAGGGTAAATACTGGCTGCTTTATTTTTACACTGCAAATTAGGTATCAGTTTGAATACACCCCATCCAAATCTAAAGGTGCCCATACACTGCTGCGAGGTCTCGCAGCAGTGTTTGGACACCCGATACCCTGGCAAGGCGCCAGGACCTTCCCGGCGGCAGGGACGCATGCGATCCGTTGTGATGGTTCCCATAAGTCCCTGCTTCCCGCCTCCCTCGCCGCCAGGAGGGAGGTCCCAGGACGGGTGGTCGGACGAGCAGCAGGCCCCTACGGCATGTCAGGGAGAGGCGATTTGGTTGGATTTAACGGCCTGATTGTTCGCAATCAGTCAAAATCAGACCAAATTGCCTCAGTGTATGGACACCTTTACTCTCTGTGCACGTTACATCTGCCCAACCTGCAGTGCAACATAGTTTTGCCCACTATGTGATTTTTGAACCTCCACAACGTTCTGAAATAATTTGTACCATCCTTCATTACAGATCCTCTCGGACACTAAGGAACTGCAGAAAGAAATAAACAGCCTGACTGGAAAAGTCGACCGAACTTTTGTGGTGACTGATGAGCTTGTATTTAAGGTACAGAGCCCCACCCTTCCCCACTTTCACTTAGACCTATACCTGTGTATACGGTCACTATTCCCATATAACTCATATTTTCTTTATAGGATGCCAAGAAAGATGATCTAGTCAGAAAGGCCTATAAATACCTGGCTGCCTTACATGAGGTAGGAGAGAAATTAAGGTGCCGGCACTTATTTCATGGGCGTAACCAACATTGATGTGGCTGTGTATTCTTAGCAAATGTCGTAGATTTACCATAGTTAATTACAAATTTATTTCTTGCTAGTTTGTGGTAATTCTATGCCATTTCCTATTAGGGTTACTAGGACCCAGCCTGGTGATGCCTCTGTCATGTCAATCTCTCTTGACAAAATGGCCGCCGCCTCAGTCTTTAGATGAAAGGTGCACTCCACAGTGATTTCATGTTACGTGTTTATTCCCATGTATTCCTATGTGATTTAACCTGTTTGCAATTTACATTCCTCCCTAGAACTGTAGTCAACTAATCCAAACCATAGAAGACACGGGGACCATTCTGAGAGAAATCCGCGATCTGGAGGAACAGGTAACTTTTGGTCTATTTGTCATGTCCGATGTTCTCAGTCTGTAGAAATTTTCACACCAAAAAAATCAGTCTCCCTGGGTTACTGAATATTGTTTCAAGTATTGTCCCAGTTCCTTGAATCCCCAATCACACCACAGGGGTGGCTCAAATTATTGCTATATCTTCCCTTGTTGGCACCTGACGATAACCTCCTCGTCATGATGGCTTTTAGGGTCTGATTCAGGTTGGATTGCTCCCCACCCATTGTGTGGCCCCGCACATGCGTATTGGTAAATATACACATGTGCAGGGCTGAAGTATGAACAGCATCAGTGACTATAACAGTCACTGAGGCGTTCATACAGGAGGGGGGGGTAGTAGGCGACCAGGGTGCTGGAGTGTGCTCAGAAAAATGCTGGGTGTACGCATGTGAACGTAGGCGTGCCGGTGCATGGGGCAGGCGGCTGACGTCACAGGGCGTCAGCGCCCCAGCCTCTGTTCGGTCATCTCTGGGCCAGATAAAAGTCAGCTCGGACTGACTTCTATCTGCGAGCCTGTGAAAAATCATTCAATGGTCGGCGACCGTAGAAGGATTTTCCGCATGTACGGCCGCATGCGAAAAGATGTGTAAGCGAACATATCCATTCACATGCTACTGCAGGCATTTGCTCAGCGCTGGGGGGGGGGGGTAAGCTGGGATTTTCGCTGATTACCGAGGCAACGTGAATTAGGACTTGGTTTCTTCACAAACAAAGAATCAATGCTTCTGTGTTACCTGGTCTAAGAGGTATAGGTTTGGTTGAACATGTTTGGAACAGTAGAGCATGCTGGGAGTTGCAGTTCAGTAATACCCCTTTCAGACATACATGAACACGCATCAGCTCGGGATTTATGTCTGAAAGGGTCGACCCTTCTTTTCACCTGGGTTGAGGACCTGGGATTTATGACCCAGGTTGACCCAGGGTTTTTCAGCAAATTACCATGTAGAACTGCTTCTCCCGGTTATTTGCTGCTGTGTACGTGTGAAAGGGCGCAGGCTGCACCCGGGAAAATGACCCAGCAGTCAAAATGCCAGGTAATTCCCAGGTTGCATGTCTGAAAGGGGTATAAATAACACATGTTGGATCATTTGGGTTTTGGATTGACAAAAAAGTGAGCATGCTGCTGATCCCTTTGTCTGTCTTTGCAGATAGAGACCGAGACGGCTAAGAAAACGCTCAGTAATCTGCAGAAGATTTTGGAAGATTACAAGGCCATTAAACAGGAGAACGCTCTACTGCTAGGTCGCGTGAGGGAGACTTAGGAAAGCTGGACACCTAATTCTCCCCTCACTGCGGCCTCCATTTCAATTACTTTCCTGTCCTGTACATAGACTGCACATTTCTCATGCAACTATATTCTCATCTGTAACACAAGTGGACTTTATTTCCCTCACTAATTAAACAATGTTTGCACATGTTGTGCTTTCAGCGCTGTTCAGACTTCCACCTGCAGAGGGCACTGCAGAACAAGCTATCTGGCATCCAGCAGAAATGTGCAGTGGCGCTGAAGTTGAATTTGTTTTCCTACATAAGGAGAATACGATCACTGCGATGATCTAATCTCTTCCCATTTTTTCCTCTTTAAAGGAAGATCGGTTAAACACAAGTTGCTTTTACACATGGAAGAAAAAGTTTTGTAACATTCATGTATGTAAATGAAATCATTTCTATAAACGGAGATTGAAGATATTCCATTTGCTGTTCTTCTGCATTGTGGTCACCTTTCATTTTACCTGTCCAGAACCTTCTATAGGCTCCACTGCTTATGTGGGGTCCAAGAAACTTGGCATAGACAACTATTTTTTTTATGTCTAGTGTAGGTGCGACACAAAATGTGTGCAAACTCGGCGCGGTAGTTTAGATGTCCAAAGTCAGACTTGAGCCTTTTGTATATCGCACAATGGAACAGTTTGGGTGTCGTGTGTGATGTGCATGTGCACCCAAACAACAATTGTATTGTGACAATAGTTTGGGCATCTAAAAAGTCCTGTTTAGACAGGAAAATTAGACACCCAAAACCATTGAATTCCCCCCATAATGTGCTGTAGCTCTATTGACTAAATGTTCTGTATAAGCAGATGCCCTCATACACCTGTCCTTTATGTGCCATATGGCACAAGACTATTGCAATTCTTTTGTTCAATTTTTCTCCGTTTTGCTTCTTAGGGCTGTATTCAATCCCGGATTCCGACTGTCGAAATGTCCCAACAGTAGGAATCCTGGGACGTTTTTTGGCCAGCTTGACGGAAACCACGGGTTGTAGTTTAGGGAGTCCTCGCTAAACTACAATCCACATTAAACCTGAACTACCCCTCAGTAAAGTTATATACTAAGGCAAAAGTTTCCTAAATCTGTCCTCAACGCACCCTACAGGCCAGGTTTGAGGATATCCATGGTTGAGCACAGATGTATATTTAAATTAACAAGGTACTAAGTAAGTAGTATGTGCTAAATCAAGGATATTGATAATGCATGTAGCAAAGATTGGGGTGGTGCAGCTCTGAATCTGTATCTCTTTCAAGAGATTGTTTGTAACCATGAATATTTTCTGTTCGATGGTGATGGTTTTCCAATTTGATTCCATGAGGGTGATGGTGGCAACACTGTTCTGATGATTTTGAGCTGGTTTATAATGTCATTCTCCTTGTACGCCACAAGGATAAACTAATGACTACTATTGATGATTGAAGACTCTAATGCTGCCCATAGGGGTAAATATCATAGCCTGCGATTTGCCTTCTTCTGTGTGTCTGATGGATGTTTTAATGGAGCATTAATTTAACAGGTTTTGCCTTTAAATATTGACACTTGCCGGAAACTCGCCGATATCTGCAAGTTGCTGGTTATTACAGTCACCCCGATGTCCGTATAGGAACCCTCCAGTGCTTATGCAAACAATTCCACACCATTGAATGGCTATTCATTGATTGTTACATACAGTATGATGATTAGGCAGAATCCATGGTGGAAAAAAACCCAAACAATTGTGTATAAGCTTTCTGAGGCCAATCCCTACTTCCTCCTAGGAAACCCTACTGTGTATAGCAGGGGTGGCCACACCTGTCCTCAAGATCTACCATCAGTTTGTGTTTTTCAGGCAACCTGTGGATCTACAGTAGGAATGAATGCAGCATGTTTGAAAATGTGACAGTTAGTAATGACTACAGCTGCGCAGCAGCTAGGTGATCTGGAAAATGTTGACCGTTGGTAGATCTCGAGGACTGGTTCGGCCACCCCTGGTGTATAGTGTTACAGGGTGCAGGTATAGTTATCGGCCTAAGATTAGAGTGATAAAGTGCCTTCAGCCATCTCTGTTCTTGGCAAATTATGGATCATAATAATAATAATAATAAAAACCAACAGAGATAGCGCCAATATGTAAAACACTAGAAAGATGATGATCTTTGTGTCTGATTAGAAACTTGGATATCGTTGTTTTGCTTCCAATGGTCAATGTTTTTTTTTAATCAATGTCTTTAGTTCTCTCTTTACACATCATTTGGCCCCATCCCCCTATTGTGGCATCAGTTAGCCCTGCCCTGATTGACCAATTGCAATCACATGGTCGCACCTGTGAGGGACACTAATGGTTCACACCATCAATGGTGTTCTCTTGGTTTTCATTGATAGTACTTTGAATGATTCTCCATTGATGCCTTCCATGTCCATCCCTACTCATAGAAGCACAAACAATGAAGACACTGGACAACACAAATGCTCCAATTGGATATTATGAGAGGTGTACAATTCATTTCCAGCAGATGTGCAGTGTGTAGGTAGAGAATACATAATCCGATAGTCTTTTTGTGAACTGTCATTTCTGATTAACAAAAAGCCGGAAAGTTTTGACGACTCCAAGTTGCTTTTGGGAAGGAAGCACCAACACAAACCTCGGTGCTTGAGTGGTTTGCAGGATCTCAGTGTGGGATGCCATTGTGACTGTGGCCCAGTTAAAGAAAGCAATAAGCGAGATCCTACCCCTTGATACTCCATGAAAAACTGGACCTGAGCAAGGTTTCTGGTTCCCCATAAACCGACTCCAGATTTGAAGGAGGATCAGGGAACTTGGCCAGACTTGATGGTGGTCACTCCAATTCTGGGAGATCATAAATGGTGATGAATCCTGGATCTACAGTTTTGAGCCAAGTGGACCAGTTGAAGGTGGACCACCACTGAAGATCCAACATGAGCGCAGTGTGACCAAGCAGAAGATGACTGTGGGGGTTATTGTGATTGAATTTGCGGCCTTGCGAGTCCACCAGATACCACCCTGCGAATGCTGGTACGCCAGCCTCCCCCTCGCACACTGCGAGTGGATATTTTACATAAACATCCATTCGCAGGCTGTGGGGGAACACCCACATCATTCGATGGTTGCCGACCATCGAATGATGTGAAAGGCACATGCACATCTAAGGTTACTCTCAGGTAACCTTAGTTGTGGGTGGGCATTCGGCAGGAAGTGGGAGGGCAGCTGACATCAGTGATGTCAGCTGAGCACCCAGTCACCGGACAATTTCCATGGGAACGCCTAGCATTTTGATGGGAATGCCCATGAAACGCTGGGCGTTCCCATGGTCACGACTATGCCCCACGCGCCCCGGCAAACACATGCCCACCATCGGTCCCCGTGCGAACGGACCAGAATAAGGGCCTGTATTTGTAGCCAAGACTGGTCATGTAGCTACCATAACTCATGCCACAGCGCATCTTCACTGGGGACTGGTACACCAACCAATGCATGGAACAAGCACTAGAGGCCATTATAAGGCAACATCCAAGAACTCACACTCCTGGTGCCCTTTTAATTACAACTCTGCGCTTGTCGACAAATCTAGGAAAGTGTTGGATTTTCTGGACGATGAATATAAACAGGAGCTTGATCATCCTCCGTATATAGGGCTTCCACCCCCCCCCCCCCCTGCAACTTCTTTGTGTTCCCACAAATGAAGCACAGGATGCATGGGATTTGTTTTGAGATGCTGGATGCTGCGGTAGATACCTTCATTCCGTGTGTATAAGACTTACTGGCTTCGGACTGGTTAAGCTGCTCCTTCAAGTCAGTTCTTTGAAAAAAACATTTGTGCATCTCCCGTATATATTTGCACACCCCGTATATATTTACGGGGGATGGAATCTCCATTTGCAAGACACACCTGAACAAAGACGCAAGTTCCTTGGACTGGATGTAAGATCACAATAATGTTGCACATCCTGCTTTGGGGTGGCCTCAAGGGTCCATTGCACCCAGCTGTTACCAAGTCCCCAGTCTATAACCACATTCCTGTGTCTAGACATCTTCTACTTTAGTAACTGGTTGCTATGGGTTACTTCACAGTTAGGTATCAGGAATCTTATTGTGAAGACTGAAGTTATACTATCATAGAACCAAAAATATGGACGTTTAACCTCTACAGTCTACAAGTGAACAAGAGCGTAAAGTAACATTGGCTGATGTGGAACTTTACATTACTTTAGATTGTTACAGTGGGCCTTGGACAGAGCATACGGCAATGTTAGCTCAGGCAGGGAAAAGGCTAACATCATGTGTAACCAAGCGGTTAATTAGCTGTTGTATTCAGGCATAGAGGCGGACACAGGACCAGCACATTATATTTTATTGCCAGACTGGGATTTACACCCCAGCAGTTTATGTGAGGGAAAAGGGAATATAAACAAGGAGACCCGTGTACATGAATGGAAAGACAGGCTGTTAACGGGAACCACGCACGGCCCTCTTCCGCTGGAATTCCAGCTCGTCCACCATCCACACCGCCCCCCTCATATTCTCTACTCGCACAAAGCATTTGTGGAGGCTCAGGTTGTGTCGCACGGCATTCTGAGGGAGAGGAAAAATTACAGGAATTAGGTTAATGGGATTGAAATTCTCCACTGGCCTTGCGGTTGTTTTACGGCCCTGCTCTGGAAGATACATTACCTGCCTCACAGCCATGGCTTGTGCTCCACCAACAGAGGCCTTCTTGTCAGACATTAATAGTGACCTGTTTGTGCAGGATTTCAGTAACTGACCTCAGAAACTCCGCAATGCCACGTGCAATGGGACATACCGTACCGGACGGTCGCTGCTACTTATTTTACTCAGTACGTTCAGGGATTTCTGGTCTGTTTAAAATAATTGCCATCCTTACATTTGTGTACTGTGCTAATTCCAACAATGATCTTCTGCCTTGTCAGTGTGAATCTCTTGTCTAATGCTAAGTAAGGGTGGCCATCAACCATCGATGATTTGAAGTCTTCGAAGGTTTTCGACCGATGTAGAATAGCTTTGCCATCGATGGGGGAGAACCAGATGGTCACTGAATAGTGTTTTGTTTTTTCTTAGCTGAGGGGCCCGGGACATGGAGCATAGCTCCGCCCCTGACATCTGTAAAGCCCCGTCCCCATATTCTGATTGGCCCATGGGCCAGTCATTCAAATAAACGGGATGGCCATCAATAGTTAAAACCATCAATAGTCATACAGCACATAATATGCTACCATCGATGGTCATTTGCACTATCGCCATCGATAGCAATAGCGTCAATGGCCATCCCTAATGCTTCCTAAAATACTGTACACGTGGTATAAGCCAACCAGACTAGCACAACCCATTTTACAATTGCTGCCTTTAGGGATCATTATATTTAGGTGCAAATTGTATAATGGATGGTGTAATGGTAAGCATTACTACCTCATAGCGCTGAGGTCATGGGATCGATTCCCACCATGACACTAACTGTGTGGAGTTTGATCAAAAATCATACTTGCCTACCTGACCCTCTCCATGAGGGAGAAAATGCTCTGTTCCTGGACTTCCCTTGGTAATGTATGATTGCCATCACCTGTGGTGAGCTAGGTAATTGATAAGAAAGGCGTTTCACCACAGGTGATGGCAATCGTACATTACCAGGGAAGTCCAGGAACAGAGCATTTTCTACTTCATGGAGAGGATCAGGTAGACAAGCATGCTAAAAATATATTGGTAGGTTAATTGGCTCCCAACAAATTAACCTAGAATGAATGAATATAAATATATATATGTGTATATATAAGCTGTAAGTTCCACTGTGGCAGGGACTGATGTGATTGTTCAAATAGTCTCTGTAAATGGCTGCGGAATATATGTGTGCTATATAAGAAACTGCTAACTTGCAAAAATAAACTATTATTTATTTATTAACAACAATGCTAAATTCAGGAATAGAAGAGAAATCTAAATCAAGGGAATATTTAGGGTGAAATGTAATAGGGTGAGAGAATCAGAAAGTGAGAGATTTGGTAAGAAATCTCCATATTATTATTTTTTAAAGCGGCAATCATTTACGCTGCAATACCAGTTATATTGTTGCAGTGTAAATAATTGCCGCTTTAATAAAACACCTGGAGATTTCTTATCGAATCTCACACGTTCTGATTCTCTCACCTTATTACATTTCATCCTTAAGCTGTGTACACACGGAGCAATATGATCGCTGTTAATATACAGTGTATTGCTCAGTAATCCTATTACTCAGTGTTTTCCATTTTCATCAGCGACCAGAGATGGTCGCTGATGAAAATGTCACACTGCCGGGAGAAAAGGCAGGGAAGCTGCTGGTCGGAGGAGCAATGGTCGGAGAACAATATCTAGTTATAGATATTAGGCATACACACTAGAAGAGGAGCTGGTCGGAGAACAATATCTAGTTATAGATATTAGGCATACACACTAGAAGATCTTGCCATTAATATTATTCAGAAGCCCCTTTCTGACCCGCAGAACTTTTCATCTGTGCAGTCCCAGCTCCCCTCCTGGCTTCTGCAATGAAAAACGGACCATCACAAAATGTCCGCCCCCATAAGGCAGACCGTTTCAGAGAACAGTCTGCTATATGGGAGAGGACATTTTATGATGGTCCGTCTCCATAGCATCAGAACAAGCCAGGAGGGGAGCCGGGACCGCAGCGGAGGTGAGCCGGTACGAATAATTAAATGTGTGGGTCTGTGGCGGCGGCGGCGGCATTATAATAGCCCTGCACCCCACCGGTGCCCGCACTTACACAACGCCTCACCGCGACCGCTGGGGCTGCGGGGCTATTGTTACGCCACTGGCCTTAATGCAGATGACTACCTTGGTCCATTTTCCAGCGTTTGGGATCAAACAGTCAATTGTAACTTGTTCCCACAAATTTCCAGTTTTGCAGTCCAACCAGCCAGATTGAAAAGACAATCCTCTAGTGTGTATAGGCCTTCATCCTGCAAAATTCCAGACTTTGTCCAAGTGTATCTAGAATAATTGATGCTATTTTTAGGGCAAAGGGTGGTCACACCAATTATTTCTTTGATTTAGATCTCTCTTCTGTTCACTCACTTTGCGTTTTGTTAATTGATCAAAATAAACTTTTGACACTATTTTTAAAAGCATTTTTACTAAGCAACATTTGTTCCACACCTGCCTATTATGCACAGTACTTTATATTTACATAGATAGGTAATTTTGGAAATATATTACCTTCCAAGTGACTTTGTTGAGTCTAAAGAAAGCAAACATTTTGGTGAACCAGTGATATATTTCATTTAATGCCAGCTGTCTTTGTGGTGACTCCAGAATTGCCTGTAAAGCAAATAAAAAAAAAAACAGTTAAGATTTTTTTTAAATGTGTTGTCCCAGCCTCACCCTGCTTCTCAGACACAAAGGTCTCCTACCACTGTAGCCGCCAGCGCGACAACAGCAGCGCACAGCCCGGCCCCCGGGGCACCAGAGGCTCTACACCCAGCCGCAGGCTCGGTCCCCCGGCATGATGACCCCCATCGGCACCCGGAGGCGGCTCCTAGCAGCGACAAAGGAACATCAGGCCCCAGCCGCTGTCCCCCAGCATCAGCGCAGATACGGGAGCCCTCTATGCGGAGGAGGTATGATTAGACTATAGGGGGCAGCGGCATGGAAGTCAGCCCGGGGAGTGCTTAACTCCAGCCCCAGGCCTCACTGTCTCTCCCTAGGCCTCAGTGACTCTCTCCCCCACCACCGGTTCTCCTAGAGCAGGCATGTCCAACGTTGGCCCTCCAGATGATGTGAAACTACACATCCCCCAGCGTGCTTTGCAATAGTTTTAGCATTCTCTTATAGCAAAACTGTGGCAAAGCAGGCTGGGATGTGTAGTTTCACAACATTTGGAGGGCCAACGTTGGACATGCCTGTCCTAGAGGAAGTTGGCGTCGCAAATGACTGCCTGGGATCTGTGCACTCAGCCACATGTCACCTTATGTATAACCTCATGTCCCCTGTGTGATAACTGTAATGTCCCTGCTGTAACTGAGCTGTCTTTGCCCATAATGTACTGTCCCTGCTTATATCATTACCTACCTGGCGGCTGCAGCGACCAGTGGCGCCGCTGATGGCTTCCTAGGTGCTGTGCAGCTCGGCGGGTATAAGTTCCCTGTGTGATACTGTACTGTCCCTGCTTATAACATTACCTACCCGGCTGCTGCAGCGACCAGTGGCGCTGCCTAGGCGCTGAGCTGCTCAGCAGGCATGTGGTCCCTGTGTGATAACTGTACTGTCCCTGCTTATACCGTTACCTACCTGGCTGCTGCAGAGACCAGTGGTGCTACCTAGGTGCTGTGCAGCTCGGTAGGTATGTGTTTCCCACATGTAATGTCTCAATGTAATGTATGTAACGCCTTCACCCACCCCCCCCCCCCCCTCCTCTCCTCATCCATGCTGATGCTGCACTGTAAATCCACAAAAAATTCCTAGTGTGCGCAAGCGCACATGGCCAATAAAGTTGATACTATTCTATATATAAATGGCAACACTTGTAGATCACGTTAATAATGGCTATTGTTAAAAGATGATTTATTGAGTATTACCAATAAACATGCAGCTGTCTTACAACAAGTGATTCAAAGATTTTAGTACATTTAGGGCCTGATTCTAGTTACATCCTTCCCCCGTGTGTTCACACTGGGGATGGATGTTTTGTGTCTGCGCATTTATGCGCATGTGCAGATACTGGGTGCACCCACCAGTGCGAGTGGGGGCGCCCATGGGAACGCCCAGCATTTCATGGGTGTTCCCATGGAAATTAGTCAGTGATGCGGCAGCTGGGGGCACGCAGCTGACATCCCTGGATGTCAGCTGCCTGTCCTGTTGCCGTACAGCAGTGATTTTCAACCTTTTTAACTTGCGGCACACTAAATAAGATATTTAAATTGCCAAGGCACACCATGAGATTCCCACAGGGCAAAACACGTTGGCTCCCACAGGAAGAAAACAAACCTATTGGCCCCCATATAGAAAACAATCACACTAGTCCCCACAGGTAACAAAAATAAAGCACATTGGCCCTTTACATGAAGAGAAGAGACCAGTAAAGTTGAACTGGTAGTCGCTGTAAACTGGTTTGGGCATCTCTAGATCTGGGGCCACACTTGAGAACAGCTCAAGGCACACTAGTGTGCCACAGCACAGTGGAAAACACTGCCGTACAGGGAACACGCAAAGTGAAGGCACCTGAGAGTGGCTTAGTTTTGCATGTACGTTCCATTTGCATGTATGCCCAATATGTGCAAGCCGCGTTGCTAGGTTTGATGGGCTGCATTAGCGCCATCACCAGTGGCGTAACAATAGCCCCGCAGACCCCGGGGTCGTGGGGAGTTGCTGTGTAAGTGCGGGGGCTGGGGGTCTGCAGGGCTATTGTAACGCTGCCGCCACTGCACAGACGGGAGACGCTTTTGAAGCATCGGCAGCATACAGCAGTTCTGTGAAACGGTCTGCTGTATGGGGGCAGACATTTTGTGATGGACCATTTTCGAAGCATGAGGGGAGCCGGGACCGCACCGCAGAGTAGATCTGCAGGTCCCTGCTGAGCAGAGGCGTAAGGCGGCACGAGGGGGGCATGGGCGGACAGGGGGAGGGTTGCTAACTTTACTGGAGTGCTGCAAAATTTTTGGCAGGGGGGGCGGAAAAATTATAGTTACACCACTGGCCATCACAGATGTGGTCCCATCAAACCTGATGAAAATTCAGGGTTGCCTACCCTCCCGGAATGGCCGGCAGGGTCCCGGAAATCGGTCCCCCTCCCGACCCCCCGGAAAGGGGGGCAACCCTCCTGCATTGCTGTCCACCTCCTGCAAGCCGCCCCTCGGCGGGGGGGTCCGCGGGTTAAATGGCGCGACTGCGCCATTTGAGCCCCGCCGTGCAATGCCTGAATAACCGGCATTGCACGGCAGGGGGTGGTGCTAAAATTATGTGATCGCTCTAGACATGCCCCCAATAGAGCATTGCTTTCATGGCTCCGCCCCTGAACCACCCCTTTTGCCCCCCCATAGATGGCCCCACCCCCTACTTCACAGAGCTGGCTGTCCTCTCCCGGAGAGGGCAGCCTAAAAGTCGGCAACTATGTGAAAATGCTAGAGACACCATGTGGGATAATAAACGATCACTGTTCTGTCCTTCATTAACATCACACAATGTGTACCCAGGTTCCACGTCGGCCCGACGGGATGCCATATTCGCTGGGTACACATTACGTCAGTTTGTGACTCCTGCATCATTACTAGGTATGTATACTTACCCATCGGATTAGGGAAGCGTAGGTAAGTGGTGGTCTAACGTTGTTTGTCTTGTAATATTCTATGCAGTTTGTCCTGTCTGTGAAGAATCAAAAATCATTATTCCGTGTACTCATTCCACCATCCTAGAATTTAAGAGGTTTTACTCAAGAGATTCTAGATCTTCACACGAGGACATTTATATACTACAGTATTACTGCATATGAATTTAGTTTTGTACCTCCTTCAAGTACTGTATGTCTTTACAACTGCTCACCGTCATGTATTCAGAGTTTTCAGACGTTTGTCGACCTGGCCACACCCTAGCCCCACCCCGAGCAGGCATGTGCCCGCATGCGTATCCAGAGTAACGCCTAGTGTTTTCATGGGGATGCCCATAAAATGCTGGGCATCCCCTGCCCCAGCCTGGTCTCCGCCCCTTCAGTTTCCTTAGTGTGCGAACGCCTGGCACACAACAGGTCTGCACATGTGTATTTTTGCCGATACGCATGCACAGACCCGCACCGTCAGTCCCTAGACCAAATGCAAATATTACTGAGCCAACCTGAATCACCCCCTTTGATGCTGTAGGCAGCATCTTAAGGGTTGGGAAAGATCACTTCCAGTGTTCTAACCATGGGGGCAGATGTATTAAGCCTTAACAAGAGATAAATGCAAGGGTGATAAAGAGAGATAAACGTCCAGCCAATCACCTCCTATCTGCCATGTTACAGGCTGTGTTTGAAAAAAGTCAGTAAGGAGCTGATTGGCTGGACGTTTATCTCTCCTTATCACCCTTGCATTTATCTCTTGATAAGGCTTATTACACCTGCCCCCATAACAGAAACATTTGTAGAAGAGTAGGCTTTGGTAACCTGTGGAGTTACATATGCTATTCAAAAAGGGAGGGGGGAGAAAGGGGAGGTGAGAGTTATGTCCGCACTGGTCAGTGGTTTAAAGCCACTGTTGTCCTGGATAGGGGATAGTGTTGTCTGTCTGTAAGAAAACTGGTGATTATTCCTAAATTGAATATATTGGTCCTAGACAATCATCCAATTTTGAAATTTGATGTGTCTGTTTATTGGACCACCAGTGGTGCCCCCTGAGTATGAGCCGTATTAATGTAAACACAGATTCCAAGGGAGGAAAGAAGAGGAAAGATATACTCTTGGTGGGGGCACTCTTATCTTGTTGACAGGGTTTAAGCTTTTATTGCTGTGGTTAAAATATAGCTTTTATTATCATTATTTAAAAATTATGACCCATAATTGAATATTCCTACTCCTTGCAGCGCTACGCAAAATATTTCTTTGGTATGGGGTGTATGTCAGACTTAAATTGTCTGATAGCTGTGGAAAGAGAAATAATTTTCATGCATTTGATACTACAGTGATCCTCATATATCCCATAATTTTTCTACCACTGTGTTGGTAATGGTTTGGGAGAGATAATCATAGGTCACTTTATAAGGATCGCATGAAAATCAAAATAAAAATTGAAAAAAGTAAAAAAAGGGTTGACACAAAATGTCGACAAAAATTTATATATAGGAAACACAATGGATTCTCTTTCCTTGACAGGTATGACCTCAATCAAGCCGGCGGATGTTGGTATATAGCCTGGTCTCCCAGCCCTCCTACAGAAAAATAGCTAGTATGCTGTACGCTTAATATGCAGGTATGATCTGTTATAAGAGAGAGGAGAGGTCCGCTGGACGTATCCAGCGGTTACCTTGCTGCCGGAGATCGTTTGTTGGGAGCTGGGAGCCACGAGTAGCCGCCGTGCTGGTCCGTCCCCGTCTGTCAGCTGTGCGCCGGTCACGTGAGTGCACCACGTGATCGGCAATCATATGCTGAAGGCTCACACATACAGGGTCGCCATCAGGGGGGTGCTATGGGGACAACTGTCCCAGCCCGTGGAGTGTGCATAATCATTCCGTGGGTCTTGTGTGAGTTTCCTCCGGGTACTGCGTAATATACTGGTAGGTTAATTAACCCTAGTGTATGTATATGTGGAAGAGGCTATAGATTGTAAGCTCCACTGGGGCAGGGACTGATGCGAATAGCAAAATGCTCCCTGTAAAGCGCTGCAGAATATGCATGTGCTATATAACTGGTAATATATAAATACAGACCGTGAGTGGGGCATTTCGCTCCTTCTGGGTTTTATGCAGGAAGTGCCACAAAGTGCAAACTACTTGCCAACATGAATTTAATGTTCTTAATCAAAGCCTTCCTCCTCAGGAAATTCTATCCACAGGGAATGATTACAATATTTAATTCTCTCTTGATTGAAAGCTGTGTAGTAGAGAAGTGGTTGCCAAAAAATGTCTCACTCAAATGTTTTTCATTGCTTTCATTAGGTAATACGGTATATAATGAGAAGCTACAATCAGTAGGCTGAAAAGGGGCCTAACACCAGGGCCAGATCCACAATGATGTGGATGGGCCCATCGTCATGACCGTACGATAATGACTAGCTGGCCACAGTTTCAACTCAAAATCATATTGTAAGCCTTAAAATTACATTTCTATCTTCCTCACAATTTTTCTATGTTTAAGTATCTAGGAAGACTGACTGATAGTAAAGTGGATTTACTTATACTATATCCAAACCCCTAACAACACCCTAATCCAACCGCAACACCTAACCCAAAAAACATACCTGCCAACATGACCCTCTTCCAGGAGGCAATCAGGGCCGGCGACAGGGGGGGTCAAGGGGGACAAGTGTGACGGGTCCCAGCAATCTGAAGGGCCCCAGAGCTTCCATGCCCCGGCATGACCACTGCCTGTACTAGCTGGCCTGTCAGTGACCCTTGCGGCCCAGCCATCTACTGTGCACCATCTGTGTGTGGCTGAGTGTGACTTACTCACTGTGTGCCACTGCCATCTACTGTGTGTGCACCCTATCACTTGGCGCTCAGAGCTATCTATTCTGTGTGTGCATATGGCCTGGGGCCGCAGACGCACAGCCGTGAAGTCCGCACCTGAATGCAGGATCTGGAGCAGTGAAAGGTTCAATGAGGCTCATGCAGAAGAGGGTTGTATGGATTTGGGATTAGGTGGGGGGCCCCAGAAATATCATTGTACAGGGCCCCAAGATTTCTGTTGCCGGCCCTGGAGGCAATCATACATTAAGACGGAAGTCTAGGAGCAGAGCCTTGCGGTCATCCTGGAATGGGTCATGTTGGGAGGTATGTAAAAGGTGGTACACACGGAGAGATTTTTGCTAGTGAGCGACTTTGACTAAGTGATTTGACTAAATGCGCCAGCGATGTTGACTAAGTGATTTTATGGGTTGGGATCGTTTGGTCGAATGCATTATGGTCGAATGTCATTACATCGAATCCATTAGGTCGAATTGCTAAAAGGTCGACATGACTCTAGGTCGACATGGGAAAAGGTCGAAATGATTCTAGGTCGAAAGGTCATTAGTTCGACAGGTCATTAGGTCGACAAGGTCATTAGTTCGACATTGTCTAGGTCGACATTCACAAAGTCGACATGGGGTTTTTCACTGTTTTTTTACCTGAATGTCAACACAGTCGACATGGACACAGTTTAAAGTGCACTGCATCCCCTCGCATCGCTCGCTGCGCTCGCGATGCGTCGGGCACGGTGCCTCGCTACGCTCGGCACACTATTTTATTCTCCCACCACGCCCTAGTGGATGGTAGGGCATGAAATACCGCCTGTCAGCACATGTCGGCTCAAAAAATAGTGAAAAACCCCATGTCGACTTTGTGAATGTCGACCTAGACAATGTCGAACTAATGACCTTGTCGACCTAATGACCTGTCGAACTAATGACCTTTCGACCTAGAATCATTTCGACCTTTTCCCATGTCGACCTAGAATCATGTCGACCTTTTAGCAATTCGACCTAATGGATTCGATGTAATGACATTCGACCATAATGCATTCGACCAAATGACCGCATCCCGATTTTATCTATGGGCCATTTTGACTATACTAGAATTAACATACTGGGTTGGTATTCATTGCAGATTGCCTAGTGAACCCTAAGCAGTGAATACAAGCGATTTTGACTAGACAGCCAGCGATCTAGTTACAATATCCTTGCCTGGCAACTTTTTATTACTCTACAGCAGGACAGTCCCGCTATTGGGACACTGTCCCACAGATTGGGAGATAAAAGACAAGAAGAACATGTGAGCAGCGCTGCTCTGCAAAGCAGCCAGTGATCACTGAGTAGATGCTGTACGCAAGGAGTGCAAGAAGTTGAACTGGGGAGGGGTAGTGCTGGACATGTGCTCAATTATTATATTGGAAGTCATGCCGCTAGGCCCCGCTCTTCACTTGAAGTCCTACCTGATTCCCCATATACTAGTAACCCCAACCTTAAAGGGCAGACTACATCGGCCGTATAGGGCCAAATTCGAACCTGATCACAGGACAAATTTGTTCTTAAAATGGACAAAGCCATGCTGCATGCAGGTGAGACAGATGTAACAGGTGCATTTGGGGGAGTTATTTTGTTTCTGTGCAGCGTATATATTGGCTGCTTTATTTTTACACTGCAGTTTAAACACCCCATCCAAATCTCACTTTCTGCACATGTTACATCTGCCCCACCTGTAGTGCAGCATGGTGTTGCCCAATTTGAGAACACATTTGTCCTGCGATCAGGTCTGAATTAGGCCCATAGTTCTTATCTGCCATCAAATTCTACATTTCTATGTATGACAATGACATTAAATACAACCAGCGCTTCATGAGTAATTCAACAACGTTTTAAACATTGTTTCTCTCAAGCAGCATAAAGCCCCATACAAAGGAGAAGATCCCTGCCACCGCCGATATGAAAGGGGGGGCAGGCATGGAGGAGGCCAAAGGTGGGGCGGAGGGAGCGAGCGATGGTCATGATGCAGCTGCAGCATGACCGTTGTCAACAAGGTCTTCCTCGTCCGAACACGTTTGAACGATCGATGGGGTTGTTGTCGTTAACGATGTACAGTGTACACACTAGGAGATATTGGTCACAATATTGCACAGAAAATCTATTTCTGAGCAATATTGTGACCAATATCGGCTAGTGTGTATTGGCCTTTAGAGACATGGAGACATGGGCAATGTTTTATTGCATTAGGTGAAACGCGTGAAGTTTTGCTAATGCTAAGTCCGCCTCTCTTTACCACTTTCTCCTCCTGAATGGAACAATGTAAACACTTCCTGAATTGGTTATTGCTCTATCAGTAAATGACTGCAGGACTGAAACCATTCACTGATTTCCCTTCGAATGAACAAAAGAGGACACAGGAGCTTTTATGTAGCAAAATGATTATTTAAAGCAATGTTCTATACTATATATATAAGATTTTCCGAACTAATACATTGCTATGATAAGGATGTCTTGTCAATTATGTCCACGACAATGGTTATATCTAATGCATCCTGAGTCTACTTCCCAATTACTGGCAAAACAAAGGAACAATGATCTAACTGTAGATAACAAACGTTTGGCTCGTCTATCTCTGTTTGATAATTGGCTGTCTTTATAATACCGAGATAGATTTGCTTCTTATCCAAAAGGCTTGTGAATGCTCTTACAATTAGCATATGCTAATGCGGGTCTCGCCCAGGACTAATCCGTTTACATGGAGACCCCATCAGCTAATACTTGTTATTTGTTAGTCACACACAGTTTATTTCGGAATAGACTGGGTAATGTTAAGTCTAGAGCCTAATGTGTTACTCATTATCATTTCACTCCGAAAACTCCATTAGAGTTTAGTCCATTCTACAGACATCATGCGCTATTACTTTTATTGATGTATTCCTGTCTTTTTTCAAGGCACAATAATCCAATTTTGAAAGCTTTTCTATATATTTTATCTAGGGAAAATACAAAGAAATCTCTATATGCAATTGTACAGAAAGACTTTTTGAGTATTGTGTGACAGTTAACTATATAAACAGCAATTACATTAACGCAACATTTATCATTCTTGTCTATCCCGAAAAGATCTTATAAGTGTGTGCTGCTTTCCTCCAACAGTTCCTTTTCCAGCTATAGTTTACTTCCCTCAACCTACAGTTCCATTCCTTCCACCAACATATCCCTTCCCTCCACCAATAGTTCTCTTCCCTCCACCGACAGTTCATTTCTCTCCACCTACAGTTCCATACTTTCCATCTACAGTTCCTTTTTCTCCACCTTAGTTACCTTTCCTTCACCTACAGTTCCCTTCCCTCCACCTACAGTTCCCTTCTTTCCACCTACAGTTCCTTTTCTCTACCTACAGTTCCCTTCCATCCACCTACAGTTCCCTTCCCTCCACCTACAGTTCCCTTCCCTTCACCTACAGTTTCCTTCCCTCAACCTACAGTTCCTTTTTCTCCACCTACAGTTCCCTTCCCTCCACCTACCGCCCCCTTCCCTCCACCAACAGTTCCCTTCCCTCCACCTATAGTTCCCTTCCCTCCACCTATAGTTCCCTTCCCTCCACCAACAGTTACCTTTCCTTTACCTACAATTCCCTTCCCTCCACCAACAGTAACCTTTCCTTCATCTACATTTCCCTTCCCTCCACCTACAATTACCTTTCCTTCACCTACAGTTCCCTTCCCTCCATATACAGTTCCCTTCCCTCCACCAACAGCCCACTTCCCTTCACCTACAGATCTCTTCCATCCACCAACAATTCTCATTCCTCCACCGACACTCTCCTTCTCTCCGCGGACAGTCCCCTTCTCTCCACCGACAGTACAGTTCCCTTCTCTCCACCTACAATTAAGGCCCCCATACACTAGGGCGACTTGTCCTTAGGACAAGTTGCCCCCAACTTCCCCCTGAGCTTCCCCGGCTGCTCCTGCGTCTTCTGTCTCCCTGTGGCCGCGATGCTCCGATACCGGAAGTACGCGATCCGAACGTCCGGCCTCACTACAGCGGAGCATCGCGGCAACAGGGAGACAGAAGACGCAGAAGTAACATCAGACGGACGCTGCACTGACCCAAGAGAAGATACTAAGGTATTGTAGGGAAAGTGTAGCTAGACGTCGCAACTGCGTGTCCCCGGAACCGCCTTCCCGCATCCTCTCAAAACAAGCCACGAAAGGGCTGTAAACAAACAATAGGCTTTTTAAAGCCCAAGTATTTTATACACCTACCCTACCCTATCCTTCCCTCCCTGTCCCTCCCTTTTTTTCCACAGGCAAGCACATCATTGTTTTATTATTGTTTTTATAGTACAAGCGCTCCCTTCCTTTTTCATAAATTACACAACTATAAAGGAGCAGCTGAAACAAAAAGCGCGGTGATACATAATTCTTATCAATAAAGTAAAGATACAAACTATCATATATATTGCCGCTGCCCTCCCAGAGGTGTCTTCTCAGG
This sequence comes from Crinia signifera, assembly GCF_055691185.1. Classification (NCBI taxonomy): domain Eukaryota; kingdom Metazoa; phylum Chordata; class Amphibia; order Anura; family Myobatrachidae; genus Crinia; species Crinia signifera. The sequence goes on along the minus strand of NC_139225.1, from coordinate 35,044,756 downwards.
GCCAGGATGGTATCAGGCAATTCTTTCGGCAGAGGGACGGAGAGGTCGAGGCCCGGAACAGCAGAGACTCGGGGATGATAGGACTGTTGTAGAATGAGGCTACGCTCTCTCTGCTTCTGTAAGAGAGGACAGGTCAGCTGTTAGTTTACAGCATAACACTGACACCAGAGATTAGTAAATATGAGGAGTCCACTCACAGTATTATGGACTGTGCCGAGTTTTCCCGCCATCAAGCTTTGCATCTCATGTAGTCTATATCTCTCTACGGCAAGCTATAATAATGCAAACATTGTCAATGATATCATCAAATATGAAGGTCTCAGCTTCCCCTTGGCAAGATGTACTAAGCTTGAAAAGATATAAAATGGAGAGTGATAAAGGGCCCGATTCAAACCTGGTAAATGCCGACCCGCTGAGCTCACCCCTGCCCCACAGGGGGAAAATAACTCACCATCAAATGATGTTCCCCTGCTCGCAGCACTGAGTAAGTGTAGACTTATTTGACGTTTCGAAGGCCATGTGGAGAAGGAGGCTGCTGATTATGCCAATGGCCAGGGAACGCACGTGTTTTCAGAAAAACTCAGAAAACTCATGGTTACCACCCCAAAATGGCCGCAGGGTGTCAACCACCCTGCCAACCTGCATGCAGCCGCAATCCCTTAGATTTCTATGGGGGATGCTATGCTGCCCAATTTACCAATATCCGGAGTGCCAATGCCCCACTGTGTGAAATGCATGTTAGGCACAATAGGATCTGCAGCTTCAGGTGTTGGATTATGATATGTGCGGACACCAAAGCCAGACTTCCCAATACAACATAAGCGGGGAAGTTTAATCGTGCCCAAAGAAAAAGATGGCGGCATTTCTCAATGCATTCATGAAGTTAGAGGCCCTGGATCCCACCAACTTCTGAGTAACTTAATTTGTGAATCATCGATTTTTATTTTAAAGACACTTGGGTGAAAAGAGGTCTGTGGTTAAGTACAACCTAGGGCCAAAGAACTTAATGCTCCGCTGTAATGATGCATTGGCACGGCAAATACCCCGAAAGTAAATCAATGATAATCCCTTGATGAATCACAAGTGTATATTTCAGTTTGGTAACAGCTGCCAATCACCCTGGGCTATGCAGATGAAGAACACAGAGGAGAGGTTTATACTAGAACAAGATGGGATATAATCCTGCTGCATACTAATTGCTGTACTTTACCTGCTCTTCCAGGCTGTGCACCACCTCTGTCTGGATGAGGCATTGCACTGTGCTTTTATCACCCAGGTGATGGTTACTGTACAAGTGCCTGCGTACAATGGACAGGAAAACATCAGTGCATCAAATGTCCCAAGTTACAAAAAGGGGCTTTTACACTGTGATTTTTAGATGGGCACTCCCAAATTTAGATATGCCTGCACATTATACCTGTGCGGTGGCGTTAAGTTTGTCCCAGAGGCAAGATAAATATTGGCGCCCCCCTACACACACACACACGTACACACACACACGTACACATGGTTATGTATATTATTTTTAGAATAAAGAGACTGTGATGTCCATGGTCCTGCTAGGAGTCAGCCACAGAAGTGATATCGACAGCTTTCAATGAACTGATTCAACCTTGCAAGGGAGGAGAGGTGCCCCCTTGGGAGCAGAAGCCCGGCGGCAGATGACTCCATTGCCTCCCAGCAGGGCCGCCATCAGGGGGGTGCCAGGGGTACATTTGTCCCGGGCTCTGCCACTCTGAAGAGAGGGGGGGCCCGGTCTGCTCTATGCTAGCGGAGTATTAAGTACTCGGCGGAGGGCCGACTGCTACCGCCGCACACTGAAGCCTCCTGTCAGCGGCGGGCTGTGGGTCACATGCTGCCCGCCGTCCGAGTCACACACTCAAACAGTGACACTAAGCTATGTAACCAATTCCCAGAACCCATTTGCAAAATGTATACTAATGGGCTATTTCACAGGTAAAAGCAATGATTGGCAAGCAGTGTCAAGGGGCACAGATAGGGCACGCTGCTAAGATGGCTGTGTTGCAGGAATTTAGTAATGGCCATTACGGTGTGGGGCGTAATATGTAATGGGCATTACGGTGTGGGGCGTAATATGTTATGGACATTACAGTGTGGGGCGTACTATGTATTGGGCATTATGGTGTGGGGCATAATATGTAATCAGCATTATGGTGTGGGGTGTAATATATAATCTGCATTACGGTATGCTGTATAATATGTAATGGGTATTACGGTGAGTGATGCAATATGTAATTGGCATTTGCGGTGTGTAACAATGTGTTATTTCGTTTTATTGTCATTTAGGTGTTTTTATTAAAATTTAAATTGATTGAGCCATCCGTGGTGCCAAAATATCTAACTAAAATATTTTGTGTAACAATAGGTGGTGATGGGGGGGGCCCTTCCTATTTTATCAGCCCCGCGCCCCACAATTTCTGATGGCAGCCCCGCCTCCCAGAGTTATGCACCTGTACCTGTGCATTCCTCCCCAGACCCCAACATGGTTTCACAAAACATCTGGACAACCTGGACCAAGTAGTCTGCAATCAACGCAGTCCCTGGAACTATCACCCCCTTCCCCAAATGCTGCAGCATATCAATCACGATAATACTGAGGCTGCAAATGATATCGGATTTTTTGGCCTACGTACAAATCTAAATTAGACCCTAAATTCTGTGCCCTACATACTGTAGTCTGCAACGATTCCCAGGAGAGGTAGCTATTATTGAGTGTATAACATTTTACCTTTCATTATTTATTTTGTAACAAAAGGAGTTTACTCTCCAATCTCCTCTTATCAAGACAATGCTTTCTTCTGTAGCCACAATAGTGATAAGTTTGGTAGTTTTCCATCCACTGACCTGTCCTTGTCCCGGCCATCGTTGGAGGACTCATTCTGGGACTTCTCAGTTGTTGGGGCCTGCTCTGGTGCATTTGCAAACACAGAACATTTGTTACTGACTGTATCCTCTTCAGCTTTTCCAAAGTGTGCTGCATGTTGGACCCAGCCCAGGCTGGCATGAGTGAAACCTAGGACACGTTCACAACATGTTATCACGGTCAGACTTGTACAGAGTGAAAGTCGAGGGAGGATCAAAGATGTCACATCATTTGGGTGTGTATGCGATAATTGATTCACTTGCCACTTGACACATACTCACCTGAGGGCTTGTCTTTTGTGCTACCTTGCTGACTCCCACATATACTGTCAGTACTGTCTGCAGCGATTTTCCTTTTCAAACTTTAACTTTCCTTTAATGACATAAAGCTGGGTACACATATATACAATCGTCGGGCCGTTCTTCCGTTCTGGGTCGAATGGCCGTTTGATTGTATAGGTGTGTACATTGTTCCGATTCCTGCTGTGTGATCGATAAATGTCCAAAAATGGTCTTGTCCGTCCATACTCGGTTGGACGAAGGTTCAGTGCTGTTTAATATTCATCCGACCGGTCGGGCCCATATCGGAACAAAAGTGCAGTGTGTACGCACGTTCGATCATATGCTGGCCGTTCTTGCGACAATACTGGCAAAATTGGAACGCCCATGTGGCTGCATGATCTCTCCTATAGCACAAGAAGCGTTCACCTCTCCCTATAGCATTTCAATAGGGAGTATATATAAAATATATATATATTGTATATCTGCTATGATCTGTTATCAGATACGGGTGGTAAGCGTCTACATTTTACTCAGCCGGCAGGGTGACTATGGTCAGATACGGGTGGTAAGCGTCTACATTTTACTCAGCTGGCTGGGTGACTATGGTCAGATACGGGTGGTAAGCGTCTACATTTTACTCAGCTGGCAGGGTGACTATGGTCAGATACGGGTGGTAAGCGTCTACATTTTACTCAGCTGTCAGGGTGACTATGGTCAGATACGGGTGGTAAGCGTCTACATTTTACTCAGCTGGCAGGGTGACTATGGTCAGATACGGGTGGTAAGCGTCTACATTTTACTCAGCTGGCAGGGTGACTATGGACAGTCTCGCCTCAGAAGCCAGTCTCTGGTCCAACAGCTGCGATTCTTGCTCCTCTTTTTTTTTTTTTATAGACTGCAATGTTGTGGCCATAACATGTTTTTGTATGCCCTTAACCCAGCCCATTATGATAATTTTGTTTATATATATATATATATATATATATATATATATATATATATATATATATATATCGTGTCAATAGCCCAAATCGAAAGAGTGTGTACGGTGGTACAATCTTTTTTTTGCGACTGTTTGAACGGGAGTACATCGGACGTCGCAAGTAAATTGTACAGGTGTGTACGCGCATATCGGCTGGTGTTTCTGGATGGTCGGTTGCGTCTATGGTCGGTTGAACGGTCGCAAGAAAACAGGGATTGTATAGATGTGTACCCAGCTTAACAAGCATATTACAAATATATATATATTTGTTCCCCAGAACCCAGCTGTAGAACACTAAATACCTCAATCTAGAAAGATCCATTATTAAGTTGTAGTCTTCCAAAAGGGTATGGTTCATTGGGTTGACCAAATTTAGGTTGACATGCATTGGGTAGACCACTGACGGTCAACAGGGCTTAGTTAGACACCTGAGATAGTTTGACATGGCTAAGACCAACAGGGTTGGAAGGTTGACACAAGCATTAGGTTGACAATGGCAAGGTCGACAGTCAAAAGGTCGATTGTTACTAAAGGGGGTATCGTCCCCCCCCCCCCCCAAAACAGGAAGCTTTGACAGTCATTGGAGTCCATGAAACTAGATCTACCCCTCATTATAACAACACAGGAAGGGCTGAAACCCGCCCACGTTTTCCCCCATCCCTTTGTGGGCCAGTACGGCCTTGTCTGCAGTGTTTTGACGATTGTCACTGCTGGGGTGGATTTTTTAAAGTGATAATTGCATCCCATTATTATCAGAACATCACCATTTATGGTTCAGATCAATGAGGGCCCAAGCGCAGGAAGTGCCCACAATGTGCCCAGGGATGTGTAGGGGAGACAGTGCTTCCCTGGTCAATTTGTTTACAATAATAAAAGGAATATAATTATGACACATATTCTGTGCCACAAGTATTTTCTTTGTATTATTTTAATAATTTATAAAATTAAAATTAGTTTGGGAAGCACAGATAAGCAGATTTATTTAAGCTTGCAGTCGCGAATGAACATCGTGATCGATGGTCACGATGGTCATCTATAACTGCGATTGCACTGCAAATGCACCTCCTCCTGCATTGCCAAGGATTGGCTGCGGCAAACATCTTAGAATATACAATCCATCTTGAATCAGGCCCTAAGTGTGGCCTTACATGCACCAATGGTGTTGGCCAAATTAGATGACTTGAATGAAATTAGGGCGACATCCTAGTCATTACTGGATGACCACCCTAACCAGTATAACATGATGACAATGAGGCCAAATGACTGCTTATGGGCAACGTTATAATCGGGAAATAAACAGCTATGCTACATAGTAAATATTCACCTGGGGCCAGGGGCTGCTGTTTGCTCATTACTGGGAACAAACGTGGTGGCTGCAGGTTCAGTATTGATGATGATGATGAGGAGGAGGAAGAAGATGATGATGATAAAGATGATGATGAAGTAGAAGGAACCAGGTGGAGGGCAGAAGACTGAGAGGCAGAGTCTCTCGGGATCTGTGAGGAGAATGAGAAACTAATGAGCAGTGGTAAATCTCTAAGTGGTCGGCCCTGCATCACAGCCAATATATCTTACACATATATATGGGCATGTGAGGCTGGTGTATGTCCAACCCCCCGTTGTCGCATATGCCAGCCTAAGGAAGCACTGACATTGATGTTATAGCTGGGCAGGCACATTTAAATGTCCACCCAGTTGTGATGACTGGCCAGACATATCAATGAGCCACTTTGTAAGTGTGTGTGTGCGTACATAGCTTGCCTGACGCAGGCTTTTCTTGTGTGTCAACATCAGCCTCCTGCTATGCCACGCCTCCTCTGTGACTGCAGCTAGGCCACGCCTCCTTGTGACTGCAGCTAGGCCACGCCTCCTCTGTGACTGCGGCTAGGCCACGCCTCCTCTGTGACTGCAGCTAGGCCATGACTGAGGCCACACACATTTGTGTCTGTTTATTTTACTGTAATTTTGCATCAAAGGTACCATCTATGAATGACTCCATTGCAGCCCTGCCCCATGACATTTTTGACAATAAACAGTGGAAGACATTGAGGGGACGGCACCAAGTTTGCCTGGACCTCCCTCTCCTGGACCTAGTGGGCCTGATTCAGACCTGTACGCTAGGCTGTGTATGTTCCCAGCTTAGCGAACAAGTAAACGCTGCCCGACCGTACGCTTACACACCCCCTCGCATCTATGGCCGCACGAAAATTCAACGACCATCAAATAATTTTTTTTCCCATTCGCCAAATTAAAGTCAGTCAGACTGACTTTGATTTCCAACAGAATTGGCCGACTACCTGCATTGAGCAGGCAACAACCCACCTGCATTCTCAGGGCAATGCCCAGCGTCTATCTGCAAGTTCATGCAAATGTTGCACAAACTCCTTCCCTGGTGTACCTCCGTGTGTACAAATGTGCCACTGAGATGCCCACTCCTAGCACGCTGTAATACCGGTTAGTGCGTACTTATACAACACCATAGAAAGTTACAGCGGCCCTATGACTGTTGCAGCTTTTCCTTATGACAATGGGCCACTAAGCTTCAAAAGTGATAAAATGGAGAGTGTTAAGCAGCCAGCCAATCAGCTCCTACCTGCCATGTCACATTCTGTGTTTGCAAAATGTCAGGCAGGAGCTGATTGGTTGGTTGGTTGTTTTTCACTCTCTATTTTATCACTTTTGAAGCTTAGTGCATCTGGCCCAATGCCTCCTATGCCTGTGGCTGTGTGTATGTGATTTGCCATTTGCACTGACACATCTGGGATAAGTCCATAACATGCGCACTGAGCTGACCAGTTTAGTGTCCGTTACTAGTTACATTTCGCTCACAGCCCAGGAACGCCCATTACTTTCCGCCACCTTCCTGCTACTGATCATAATAGCATCTCTTTATAATGCATACTTGCCTACTTTTAAAACTAGTTTCAGGGAGATTATAGTTGATAGTAGAATTTTAGACCGCACCCCACTGAGGGCGTGTCATGCTCCACCCATAGGGTGTGTCTAGTTCCATATATGGAGAGATTGTGAACGTGGCACCTAGAAGCGTGGGTGTGTACTGCTACATCTGAGAGGAATCTTTTTAAATGACTTATATCCAAATGTAGATGAGCCCAAAGCAGTTAGTAAGAGCTACTACACTTGGTAAAGTGCTGGGAAATGGTGCTGATGATTCAATGTAAATGTATCTATCTCTCATTCCTTTTCCCCCAATAAATGTAACAGTGTAATGTGGGCTAGGTGAAATGAGGGATATTGCTAGACTAATGAGGGAGAGAGGGAGATTGCTGCTATTTCAGGGAATCTCATGCAGAATGCAGGAGGGTAAGCAACTGTGGAATAATGCATGTGCCATAGGGTTTTTTTTCATAACTTTCTGCACATACCGTATACTGTTGCTAATAATTGCACAACAACGTGAACATGCAGATTGTGTCATTCAGAATCAGACCCAGCGAGTCATTTTAGGGCATAGATAATATATGTGTGTGTGTACAGAGGTGAGGATGCCTCCCGTATTGGCTGGGTTTACTGCTTCATGAGTGACACCACAATGATTTACAATCCAGACTGAAATGATAGGTAATCATCTCTTTCCAGGAATACGACAAGCAAATCATTACACAATCCTATAATCGTTATTGTAAAGCTCGTACAAAACAATGCCACCCACTCCTCTCCATGTCCTGAACGTTACCTTTCAAGTCAGGAATTGTTTTTTTAAACTGTCTTCAACGTCTGTCTCAGTTCTTGTTTGTTTTTTATAGGTCATAAACTTGGCTTAAGTCATAAGAAACTTTCACTTTTTGGTATTTACGCCGAGAATGGGCCCAATTCATGTATGTATGGAATTGTACAGGAAGCATCTATAGGAGATACATGCCTACTGTTATGTAGCCCGTACAGTTATGAGATTTTGCATGCAATCATTTGATTTCAACCACATCTGTTCGATAAATCTAACTGTTTTCAACCACATGCGATCGCTGTAATGTAATCAGCTGATGGGGGGAGGTGAGCACTTTCAGCGGCGGGTTTGGGGAGAGGGGGTCGGAGGGACTACTGGTGGTGTCCATGTGGGTAGCTTGGCCCTTGAAGGAGCGCTAGCTGGTGGCGGGGGTCAGTAGAGGCAGCAGAATTAGATTTTTATTGCCTGTGTGTATAGGACCGTGATAATAAGATATACTTTTATCAGAATGGTATGTCACATCAATTTTCAACCCCATTGTGGAACGCCATTCAGGGTTGGAAATTGATGTGAAATACCATTCTGATAAAAGAATATCTTATTCGGTAATAATGGTAGATTCCTAATTAGTCCTACACACACAGGTGTGAGGTGATCATATGCCAGGCAATCTCCTTGAAAGCTATGACTTCACCCGCCCCCTGGAGTTCCCCATTGGTAGGACTGTCCTTCATAGTTCTGTCGGGTAGTCACAAGGCCACGCCCTCTGACAAAGTCTCTGACGAAACGCGTAAGGGCGTGGTTTGTGACACCTCCAGTCTCGGTGTCTCTCTCTCTACCTGCGGTTATCCCCGGCTGCCGGTTCCCAGACACAGTGGAGCAGTTTGCCCTGGTATTTTATATAAAATCATGTGGTAGCCAGCCCACACTGTTGTAATACATGTACAAGCAATTGCTTTTATCTTGCTTTGGAGCTATTTTATGTTCTCCATTTAAAAGTTTTACCTGCGCCATGAAGCGCCCCTTTAACTTTTGTTTATATTGTTTATATATATATATATACAGTGGTCGAAGTGGGGCGGTATACGGGGGTATGGCATACCCCCACTTTAATCTGAAAATAAAAAAAAAAGTTTTTTTCCCCCCTCAGGATGCTCTCTGATCACTCAGCAGCACATATTGTGCTTTTGTAATACCCCTGTACAACGGGGCAGTCTGGCAGGGGATGTTGATGGACAGGGGGGTGTCCGAAGGTGCGCACTATATTCACTCTTTACTTTTCCATACCCCCACTTCAAAATTTCCATACCCCCACTTCAAAATTTCCACTTCGACCACTGTATATATATATAAATTTAAAAGCAGCGCTAATACTGTTGGTTACTGTGGGAATTATGTATAGGCAGTGCTACTACTGTCACTAACTGGTGTGGGCTTATGTAACTCATAGTAACATAGTAATTAAGGTTGAAGAAAGACGTTAGTCCAGGGCTGGGCAACACCGGCCCTCCAGTTGTTAGTGAACCACACATCCCAGCATGCCTTGCATCAGTTTCAGCATGGCCACATAGCAAATCTAATGCAAAGCATCCTGGGATGTGTAGTTCACTAACATCTGGAGGGCCGGTGTTGCCCAGCCCTGCGTTAGTCCATCAAGTTCAACCTACAGTATTTGACTTGTAACTACTGCCTTGAGTAAGTCATATCTATAGGATTCCCTTAGTGACCACAAATGTATCCAGTTTTTATTTAAAAATTCATTAAAAGCAGTTGCTGTAATCACCCCAACCGGCAATGAGTTCCAGAATGTTACTGCTCTAATGGTGAAGAATCCTCTTCTTAATTCAATATGACATTTATTTTCCTTGAGCCTCAGCACCTGCCCGCGTGTCCGACTCCTAAGTAAAGGCCTGTTATTGAACAATTTATCTCCCAGTTCATTATGATTCCCAATCCTTTATTTGAACATGCTAATCATATCTAGTCTCAACCTCTGTTTCTCCATGTATTAGCGCTAATACTTTCTGCAACTGGTGTGGCCATTATGTATAAGCAGCGCTACTACTGAAGGCAACTGTGGGTAATATGTATAAGCAGTGATACCACTGTGGCCATATGCAGGAGTACTAGGGGCATTACGTGTAGTATAAGTTGTGTCAATGTCATTTGGGCAGTATGGAATGTGTGCATAATGTGTAATGGGCATTACAGTGTGCTGCATATTGTGTAAGGGGCATCATGATGTGTGGCATAATGTATAATGAGCATTACTGTGTTGTGGCGTAATGTTTAATGGGCATTACGGTGTGTAGCATAATGTGGAATTGGCATTATGGTGTGATTGGTACCTTATAAGGCCACGCCCCTTTCCCATGAAGCCACGCTCCTACATTTTTGCAGCGCAACTTCAACGCGCTCTCTCCCTTTTTTTCAATGTCAAACTGATTAGTCGAACGAATCGTCTTACGCGTATTTGGTAGAACTTACCGGATGGATGACAACTGCCTGTTTGTTTGCATGAAGCAGCGCCCGCAGGTAAGGAGAGGAACAGATAGCGGCTGGAGAATTCACCATGATATAAGGACTCTGATGCTGTTATCAAAATGACACATTTCAAGTAATATTAGGTATTATTATTATTTTTGAACAGAGAGTAATATGTTTCACGTGCAATAGCGTACCTGGTGTAACTGCAGACCGGCTCCTGCAGCCCTGTGATTCCAGTAGCTGCTTTGCCCTCTTCCTTTCCCATGTGGTTGGCTGCCCCTCTCTGGAGCTGGGGGTGCCTTGTTTTGAGGACTCGGCATCGGGGACTTTTAATCAGCTGTAAATGAAGGGTTACATTGGTTGTTAACTTGCTATTAACCATACTGTACTTAAGGGCCTGACTCAGATGTGGAATATTAGATAGACAGTGTCTATATAAACAGTCAATAGGTCTATCCCTAAAGGTCGACAGGGTCAAAAGGTCAACATAGGAAAGGTCAACAGTGTCAAAATATTGACATTAACAAGGTCAACATGAGGTTTCAAATGTTGTTGTTGACATGGTCCCCCAATTAGTATGATGCGTTCGCTAGCCCTGCTTTGGTGTAATAATGTCCGTCTATGCCGACACGGATGGTGAGGTATGAACAAGCCGGGTAAAAAACTCATGTCGACCTTGCCATGTGTCTATCTTTTTCATGTCAACATTTTGACCCTGTTGACCTATTGCATGTTGACCTTTTGGGTAAGATCTATTGACTGTCTATCTAGTCACTGTAGATCTGCCAATCGGAATCAGCCTGCCTCAGCGGTAGATGCAAATCAGGTGGGTGCTACGTCTTCCATTGCAGTGGTTCTGAGAAGGCATGTTAATTCCGCAGATGTCACCACCTGAAACTTCTCAGAACCGCCACCTGCGTCCGAAGATGCATTATCAGTCGGTAACATCAGTCGCACCACCGGTCCTCTGTACATCCTTTCACAAGGCCAGATCCCTGCATCTGAAGCCCACCCCCCCCATTGTGACTCCTCAAATGGGCTGCATTTCAATCACCACTTGTTACCTCTTCCAAACGGTCAATCAATCCACCATTTGCAGGACCTTTGCGGAGCATGTGCAGTGTGTCACAAGCGCAGAGCTGAAACCATCAGCCAGTTGCGACCAAACTGCATCCATCTCTGAATCGGCATAATGTGTTATATCACCGGTGTCATGCCATCTAAGCCTTGGTGGTAACCATTGGCTGATAATTTGGTGCTTCATCTACCAGTGTTTTGACAAACCTGTTCTGACATCATCCTTTCCTCTTGCATAACTTCCTACTGTCCAGATTCTAAGCGAGTTCTGGTTTGACCCCCTCAAATTAGAATGTTGATAGGTATGTTTCCAAACATGGTGACGGGTGAGTTGGTGAAGCCATGTCGACCTTCAGTGGTCAACCGAATGCATGTTGACCTAAATAGGGTCAAACTAATGACTGTATCCTGGCAACCAATCAGCACTGAAGTGACATCTATCATTTGCATGCTACAGTATGAAATTATACAGAGCAGCTGGTTGTCATGGGCAACTTCTCCTCCACTTCTCTTATCACTGCTTCATACATCTGCCCCCTAGTATGGAGAGTGTCACACAGTGCCGAAAGTGATCAGCATAGGCCATGGCCTGTATGTATGTGCTGGGACCTGACTTAATACAGCAAATTACAGAAGCCCCCATGACAGATGTCCCAAAATGCTATTGGGGTGGGAAGGAAACTCTCTGCATTCCAGGAGACTTGCCCCCCTTTCCTGGGAGGGGTACCTACATTTTAATAACGATTTAGTGTATACACACTAGACGACATGCACTATATAAAGTTAACAATATTGTTATCATGGAACATGTTCTAGGTTACTGAGTTCCATTATACGCTTCTAAATGAATGTCAAGTTCACCAGATTGCAAACTCCATCTGTCATCCCGAACTATAGACTAGACAGGAAGCAGCGGGGTACTGTCCCCTGTTCTGCTGGCATTTCAGCATGTAACATGACAGTTAGGAACTGGTTGGTTGGAACTTTATTTCTTTTTACTTTATACCTCTCCAAGCTTTGATAATCTCGCCCTTTAAGACTGGCAGATCCGGGTGGTCTGGTTTGGCTGATCAGCTGTTGATCCACACCCATCATGGGACTTGAATATTAGTCCTTAAATTATTGCTGTCTGGACCTTTAGTAGGATCCTCCTGTTTTTTTGTTCATGCAAACCACTGTTATCCCATATGGAGGCTGTGCTCTGTAGTCTCTGAGGGGCCCATTTATCAATAATTGCTAGCTAGCCTCTCCCTGCATGGTCAGGGCCGCCAACAGGGGGGTGCTGTGGGTACAGCTGTCCCAGGCCCTGGCCTCTGGAGGGGCCAGTGCATCTGCCTACAGCGACAGCGGCAGGGTGCCACCCCCCACCCCCGCACACCGCCTCCTCCACCCGGCGGCCCCCCCAGCCAGGCATGCACAATACACAGTGCAGCCTGCAGAGCGCCGAACCTAGGACACAGACAGAGGGGCTCGGCGCTCTGCAGGCTGCACTGTGCAGTGTGCACTCCCGAGGAGACGTGGAGGCTTCCATGCAGGAACAAGGGCGATGCCACAGCTACTGTAGGTAAGTAATGGTGCAGGGGGGGGCGGTCCTGCTCAAAGCGGGCAGATGACGTCCCAATTCGTACAACAACGTGCAGCGGAAAAGTCCTGGGCTACTTTTCGGCTGCATAGCGAGTGGATTCAGGCGCCAGGGAGGCGTGCCTTTGCTGGGGCGGCGTTAACCTGCTTGATGGTCTCTGGATATATGCAGCCTAGCGAACAGGACTGTGTTGAGCTGGCGTGGTAGTGCTCTCCTGCTGGAGGGAACCCACTTCCAGCTAAATTTGTGTTCTGAATCCCATAAACTACAATGGTCTCCCACAATCTTCAAACGCCATTGAATGCGGGGTACAAGCTCAGAAATGCTTTGCGTTCCGGACCTTGTTAAATCTGACATCATCGCATCCCCCATAGGAACCTTCGGGTGCTGCAGCTGCTCTCAGGAATGTAGGGATTCGCTGTTGGGGATGTCCCTCTTAGGTTATGCTAAATATTTGGTGTTACCCCTGAAAGCACCTGTAAGACTCAAATATTTAATCATACAAAAATGAATGAATCAACCTGATGAGAAGCATCTCCAATGTACTGAATGGAAGCCCGTTACTGCATGGTGCATTGTGAGAACTTACCCCATCCACTGTGGACACACTCACCTGTCTCCAGACTACTACAAAGATGTCTGACAAGTGGCTTCCCAGGGAAACTCCCCCCTCCCCCACCAGAGATGGGTTTTCCATTGCGACGGTTGTCCCAACTCTCTGGTACATTTCTATGATGTTGTCTGCTGGTTTCTTTTGTCTGCGCTACAGGAAACAGAGCCCACGTAGGATGTGTCTCTATCTGATGCTTCCCTTTCTCACATGATGTATGTAACGGGTTTTACGTTCTTGAGTAACTGCACCTCTCACTAACCTTTAGAGGGCGAGGACTATGAGTTTTCATAAAGATAATATTGTTTTCACAGAGCTATGAATAAATATAGCGTGACAATTATATAACCCAAGCTTTGTTTTAGAACTAAATAATAACACCTGAAATATATAAGAGTATCTATTAACATTCATTTCCGACACGCTTGCACTTTACAATTAATAGCAAGGGCAGGACATGATGGAAACGCGTCACGCCAGAAGAATATTATTATACCATAATTAACAGAATCCAAATGGAGCATTTTAAAAACCTTCTAAAGAAGGCTAGGGGACATATTGCAAATACCGACCAATCAGGTGCTAGCTAGGATTTAGCTAATATAGGGGGTTATTCTGGTTAATTCGCTCGGATGTGAATTCCAACCCTTGAGAGTCAACCAGAGCCCGCCCTGCGAATGGTGGTACAACCACCGCGCCCCCCCCCCCCCTCGCACGCCGCGTACGTTCACATGGGCTGCGAATGGATGTTTTGCATAAATATCTATTCTCATGGTAGGGGGAACCTCCCACATCTTTCCATGGTCATCGAATGATGTGGAACGTGCGCGCATATCTAAGTGACTCTCAGGTCCATTCGATTTGCCTGCACCATCGGGAGGAAGTCGGTGGGCAGCTTACATCCGGTGATGGCCCAATAACTATGGGAAAGCCCAGCGTTTAAATGAGAATGCCAATGAAATGCTGTGTGTTCCCATGGGTGCGACTATCCGCCGCCCCACACCCCTGGCGAACAATCTGTTCGCCATGGACGCATGCACCCGGCGTGCATGCGGATGCGCATATGCTAAACATTGGTCCATGTGTGAACGAATGCTGCCTGCAAATGGGCCAAAATAAGGTCCATAGTCTATAACATGATAACTAAGGGAGTGTTCATCTTCATTCGCTTAATAGCGAATTCGGTCCGAGAACCAATGGTTAGCACTCAAGCAGTAGGGCCCATCGGGCATTTCTCCACAACACGCTTCTGAAAAACCGAAGGCCGTGTAACACTAAGGTGCATTAAACCAAAAGGAGTTCTGGAAGTGTTGTCTCTTTAAATTTTTGGTGCTGGTAGTGCTCATTTAATATTAATGCTGTAGGATAGCCAATAGTTAGCAAGAGGGGAGGAGTTTCGGTATAGAAACTTCTTGAGAATACAGTATGGTAGGAGTCCTCTTTGTGTAGATTCCTGCCCTCCCGGCCCTGTTTGTTGTGAGTGACTATGGATGTGCAGCGGTAAAGAATGGTCGCTTGACTATAAGTTAAATTTTAGGCATTTAGTGGGTGCGCTCTCCTGACATTGTGAGATGTCGTAAGCCCATCGTCCTGGACGGAGATGGGTTGGACCACTGAACGGGTTGTGAGGTTGCTAGCCGGAGAGTTGATCACCAGTGTCTAGTTGGAATGTGTGTTGTTTTGTTATCATTTGACCATTCTTTAGTGCCTCCACCATTCATAATCTTAATTAAAAATATATTTAAAACTTTCTGTAAAATAATACATTTGACAATATATTTGAAATGCCAGCACTTTTGACTGTATTAAGCAAGATTTTACATGGGAAAGACAGGGCCAAAACTAGGATTTCTGGAGCCTGGGTCAAGGAAGTAATTTGGCAATAGGCATTGTAACTTTATAGCTGTAATACAACCGCAAAATAATACTGTAGATGCTGCTCCAGTGTGGCTGGGCTGCCATTCTCTGTGCCGGCTGCTACCCCTCCCCGCCAATGCCTCCTGCACTGCTGGGAGCCCTCGCCATCCCTTCTGCCGCTGCGGTTACAGACGCCCGGGAGCCCAACCTGCTGATGTTTTATCGCAGCCACACTCTCTGGCATCAGCCATCAGAACAGACGCCAGACAACGTGCTCCTTCTCCCCCACACAGTCTCCAGAACTGGGCAAGAGAGACATCAATCATCAAAGATGTGGCCAATCCTAGTGCAGCGCATCCCAGAGGACCCACCCATTCTGAAAAAGCGAGTCCCTGAACTTTATTTTGGGGTGGTCAGTTTGCAAATTAATTTGAATGTCCCCAATCCAGTGCCAGGGTCACTTGACCCCCTATCTCCCCCCCTAATTACAGCCCTGGGTAAGAAAACGGTAAAGTAGTAACATAAAAGATACCTGATGGTGAGTTTATTGGTCCTTTCAAAAAAAAGACACTAGGTGGCAGCTGTGGATAACAGAATCCTGCCAGCGAGAGCAGGGTCTGCTGGGGAAACGACATCTTCTGCTGTGGTGTAATCAAGTTACAAACTTAAGTGAAACACAAAACCATAGAAGGAAGCACAAGTGGGAGGACAGGTCTCCAAGTGTCTCACACATCCCAGTGCATGATATAGTTATAGAACTCAGAGTCCAGTATCGGGGCCTTATTTAAGAAAGGAAGCCAGTCATTGCATACAGTGTGAGCTGCTGGCTCTATGCTAGTGCCAAGCCAGAAAGTGTTAAATGTACCATTTGGCTTTCATCTCTTATATATTTAGCCAGATCTGTCAATCATGTGTGTGTGTATAACGCTGGGCGGAGTGACACAGTCACTGCCCAGTGTTATACACACACAGAGTCTATGTAGCCAGATCTGTCAATCATGTGTGTATAACGCTGGGAGGAGTTACACAGTCACCGCCCAGTGTTATACACACAGAGTCCAGCACTCCGATCTGTCACTCATGTGTTACACAGTCTGCAGTGGGGTGGTTGGCAAGATGGCGGCCGCCAACCACTGGCTTCTACCTTCCGCGGGACCTGCCACCCGCACCAGCCAGGTGACAGTGTGCTGTGGTAGTCCAAGGGGGAGCAGGGCTGCCCGGCTATCCCCGGCTGGGGTCTCCGTTCCCAGTAGCGGCCGCCGCGGGGCGCCAGACCAAAGTTCCGGCAGGCAGCAGTTGGCCCTGGCTTCCGGATGGCAGGTAATCCCCAACTGGCAGGAATGTGTTTAACATTCCCCGGCTCTGTGGCAGCGACCCACCGGCTCCAGGGAGGACTGGTGGCAGTGATGTGGGGAAGTTGTGAGGGCAGGAGGGGCACAGAGGGCAGCAGAAGAGGGAGTTTGTGGGGTATTGGAGAGGAGCTCAGGAAAGTTGCCCGGAATCCTCTTCCACCACCAGTAGCGTAACTATAAATTTTGCTCCCCCCTGCCAAAAAGTTTGTGCCCCCCTAGCTCCTCTCCAGCGTGTTTCCCCAGTGTGTGGAGGCAGAGAGACCAGCAGACACTTCTGATTCCCTGGCTCAGATGCGTCCCAGGTCGCCCTAGTACGCCCATCCTGTACACAGTGGCCAAAAGCCGTCTCTGTGTACAGTCAATTGAATCAGTGGGGGGATTTGTTGTCACTGTCATGGCTGACTCGCCTCCGGTGCTCAGCCAGCAGGCAGCAGCATGTCAGTGCATCGAGCAGGTGCTGGTGCCCACACAGACCCTGCTGCTGCTTGCTCCCTCAAGCGGCTGCTGGGGCTGCCTTACAGTAGTTACGCCACTGTCCACCACCCCCGCTAACCGCACAGTTGTTTTGGGAAGCCGCTTCTCAGCCAGGACATGGAGGAGGCCAAGCACAGAGTACGGGAGTTGTATCACCACCTGCACTGCACCCCTCCCGGCAGCATCTCCGTCCCCCCACCACCGCCCCCTTCTCCCGGGAGGTTCTCTGCCCGCACACAAACCCTTCCCCACAGCATCTACACCCGCACCCCTCCCACCTGCATATCCAGCCGCACACACCCCCTCTCCCGCCAGCAGCTCCGCACACACCCCCCCATCTCCACTCGGACCACACCCTCCCACCAGCATCTTCACAGGCCCCCCCACCCAACATCTCCCCATGCAACACCACACCCCCTCCCATCACCATCTCCCCCGCCACACCAACCCCCCTAATCTCACGACAGCATCTCCGCCCGAACACTGTACCGCAAGCTCACAAGAGTATCCATGTCCTCACCCCCTGCAAACTCAAGCAAGCATAACCCACCCACCTACAATTACAATGAACATTAAAGTGCCTATCTCTCCCACCAGTGTCCCTAGCACCTCAATAATAGGGATGCCCATCAACCAGTAATGATTTGCAATCATCAATGGTTTATGGCAAGCAGTGCTGGCATCTGCAACGATGCCCATCCCTACTCCTCAATCCTCCAGCAGCATCCCCAGACACTCCCCCACCCCCAAGCACCTACCCCCACACATAGCACCCTACCCTCACCCACGCACTAAATGCGTTCACAGGTTAAGGGGGTGCAGCCTCTTATGCCGGTGTGAAGAGTGCCCCTAGGGTGCGATGAATCACCTAGTTAGTATATAATTATTAGTCTGACCCCTTAACTCATTCATGTCTGATAATAACAGTCAGTGGTTCCAAAGAGGTCTTTGGGCGATTTCAGCAGAAGCTACACTGGTTTTCAGATGGTTTTCAGATGGAATTATCTCATACTTGCCTACTTTTGAATACTAGTTTCAGGGAGATTATAGATGGTAGTAGAATTTCGCAAAGCGCCCCATTGAGGGGGCGTGTCATGCTCCACCCAAAGGGTGTGTCTAGTTCCATATATATCCAAATGTAGATGAGCCCCAAAGCAGTTAGTAAGAGCTACTATACTTGGTAAAGTGCTGGGAAATGGCGCTGATGATTAAATGCAACACCATACTTACAGTGTATCACCAATATGGGGCCAGATTAGGGATGGCCATTGACCATCGATGATTCAGAACTATCATCGATTTATGAGCGATCTAGAATAGTTTTGCCATCTTTAGGGGAGCAGCAGATGGTTTCCCTCCATCGATGTCAAGCATAACCGAATAGGTTTTTTTCTTAGCCTCCCGGAACAATAAAGCCCCACCCCCAGGTACTGATTGGCCCATGGGCCAGTCAGTCAAATAAAAGGAATGACCATCAATAGTTAAATCCATCGATGGTCATACATAACATAGTCTGCTACCATCTATGGTCATTTTCACTATTACCATCGATGGCAACCATCAATGGCAATAGCATCGATGGCCATCCCTAGGCCAGATTAACAATGGGGACTAGTATCAGTAGCTTAACTGGTAAGGAGTCTGGGGATGCTCCTCCTCCTTTTCACCAGCAGACACTCAATATGATAGTGCTGCATGGACATGGTTTTACATTGTGTCAGTTATCAAGAGTATTTGGCTCCCAGTAAACTGTAATTGCCAAGGTTCACCTAATGGCAGCTCCGGCCTTGCTTGTAGGATGATTATTACTTAAAAAAAACTGACCAACAGTTAGTGGAATTAACTCTATTGGAAATGAATGAAATAAATATTTGATAGGAAATAACTGATATGCTTTGCAATTTTAGCTGTTTGTCCTGTATTACCAGTATTTTAAATACTGATTTAGCTATAAAGAAAATCTTTGAATAAAAAGCATCTTTGATTGCAAAACATCCCAATTAAACACAAGGGACCTTATTCTGCTTCACTCGCAAGGCTGCGAATTTCGCAGCCTTGCAAGTCCCCCAGATGCCGCCTGCTACCCGCATGAAAAGCCCCCCCACACACACACACACACGACATGAACCCCCACGTGGCTGCGAATGGATGATTTGCATAATCATCCATTCGCAGCCTTACATTCTATTAACACTTAGCACTATTTTTTTTGTCACTAACACTATTTCTTTAATATCTTAATGACATTTCATTTTTTTCTCTCTCTCACTTTCTGTATACAGGTCGAGTATCCTGTATCCGAATATCCGTTATCCAAATTATTCCGAAAACCAGACATTCCAGAAAGTGAAAAAAAATATTTTTTTTGCTAAAAACTCACTGGGGACATTTGTAACAGCATCACTGGGGACATGATATGTAACTGGCACTATATATGTGCAAGACAATGATTGCTTGGCATTCAAATTCAGTGCTGAGATAGTACACACATTTTGTTTCATGTTTTGAAACCTTGTTTTTTGAACAAATAAAATATATTTGTGTGTATTTTATGTGGTAATAAAATATATTTGTGTGTATATTATGTGTTTATACAGCATACATGCAAGATACTTCAAAATACATCATTGAAATATTAAAATATTCCGAAATACGGTATAATCCGTTATCCAAAATTCTCCTGGTCCCGAGCATTTTGGATAAGGGATACTCAACCTGTATAGCTTTGGCTTCCTATCACTAATATTTATTAACACTATAGTATTCTCACTGGTGTACCGCTCTGGGCACCTAGATATAGCGCTAGGGACCCCCAATATACAGAATATACAGAGAAGCCTTGAAGACAGCTTAGGGGGCTTATCATACATTTGCGCTAATATATGTAACCAATATCTCTGAATTCTATTATCATGTAGTGTTCAAGACTGGTTACTAATACTTAATTTGGTGAGCTGAGGGAAACTATGGATTGTTACTTACTCAGTATTACCTCCTCCTTCTAATGCACCTGAATGGTATTACTAAACTAATTGAGCATCTACCACTATATATAAGTCCAACGTCTAGTCAGGCTCACCAGCCCTAGCGCTAGTAGCAGAGACAAGCCAACTAACCTACCAGTTTATTTTTGGATTGTGGGAGGAAACCGTAGTACTCGGAGGAAACCCACGCAAGCACGGGGAGAATATACAAACTCCACACAGGTAGGGCCATGGTGGGAATCAAACCCATGACCTCAGCGCTGTCAGGCGGTAATGCTAACCATTACACCGTCTGTGTCCCAGATATGCCAGTAATGTAGACGTTATACACTCTCCCATCGTATGACACATCAGCAAATGTTTGCTAATCCAAAATGACTCTGTTATGACTTAAATTCCCGATCAATATTCAGTAGCGCCCTCGTTTTACTCCACATGAAAAGTGCTAAAAATAAACATTAGCACAATTCTGCAAACAATCCCTATTCAGTTAATTGCTACCAATTGGTTGCACAATATTTGCTGGATAAACAATGGGTATTATATCGAGCCACCTACTCTATGCCAAAGAAATTTGAAGCACAGAGTATTTATAGGTTGTAAAGCAGATGGAAAATATGTACAAAAGGAAACAAAGACGCAGGGAACGGTAATTAACCCTAAGGACTCCGAGTGTCATTTCTGGGCACTTACAACTTGGCTGTGAGATCACTACCACTTGTATAACATAAATGTGAGTGTGTCTGTGTGAGAGGCAGATAGTGTGTGTGCGTGTGTGTCTGTATGAGAGGCAGATAGTGTGTGTGAGTCTCTAAATAAATAACATTACCCTGGATATTATCCCTGGGCTGTTACCAAATCCCTCTTAATGACTGGAAGCTCAATCAATTAATATAAGATAATTGCGTTTAGTATAAGGATGAATGTGGGCTGATTTATATTTATTGTTTTATGCTATATCTTTCTTTGCAGTATACAAGCAATGTATGAAGACTGTGGGGGTAATTCAGGGAATTGGTACATCTGGCAGAATGAACTTAGGTCTACAGTCATTAGGTCGACCCCATTAGGTCGACTGGCTGGAAGGTCGACCTGATTT
This sequence comes from Crinia signifera, assembly GCF_055691185.1. Taxonomy (NCBI): domain Eukaryota; kingdom Metazoa; phylum Chordata; class Amphibia; order Anura; family Myobatrachidae; genus Crinia; species Crinia signifera. Next base: position 35,023,399 of record NC_139225.1, on the reverse strand, counting down.
AAGGTCGATATGGGCCAAGGTCGACATGACTTAAGGTCGAATTTGCATAAAGGTCGACATGAGGAAGGTCGACTGGTCATAAGATCGACATGGGTTTTTCACTTAAGTCAGGTCGACCTTCCTGCCAGTCGACCTAGTGAGGTCGACCTAATGACTGTAGACCTAAGTTCATTCTAATAGATGACCGCTTCCCGTAATTCAGTACTGCTCACTACGCAGAGGTCGGTTACTGCTTAGCGACCGGCTTGATGCCTCCCGGGAGTGCCCCCGGCGTCGAATCCCCTCGGTAACATACGAGGAGATGTACGCGAACGTGTTCCCTCACATGCAGCCGAAGGAGAGAGAAATCATTCGATGGTCACCGACCATCGAAAGATTTCTCTCCCCTTCGGAAATAAAGTCAGTCTAAACTGCGTTCCCCTGCTCCGGCCCCTGACCACCCCCTCCCTCCCCATGCGAACATGTTGGCGACTGTAATAGTCACCAAAGGCGTTCATACAGCGGCCCTGCACATGTGCAAATATGGGCATGCGCCGCACCATCGGTCCCCAGCACAAATACTGTATGCTAGGCACGATCACTGAGGAATCAGACCCTGTGTCTGGTCCCGATTGATAAATCTACAGTGTCACAATAGACAGTTATTAGGTCGACACCAAAAGGTCAACATGCAATAGGTGGGCAGGGTGAAAAGGTCAACATGGTCAAAGGGTCACCATGAAAAAAGGTCAAGATGCGATTAGTCGACATTAAAAAGGTCGACATGAGGTTTCACAATATTTTCATTTTATGGACATTACCATCCATGTGGACTACAATTGGGAGCGGTAAGGTGTGCGTAGTGCAGCGAGCCATGTGACATAGAGCCACACCACAATAGCCAGAATAGAGATGGAACCCGGGTATTTCTATAACCGGAAATGTTCTGGTCCTCTGACGCATTTCAGCAATTGGATGTGTTAAGGTAGAGCTCCCTACAGTGGCATCACATAACCATGCGACACACGTTTCAGCAGGTGCTAAAATGGAACGTTGCTTCGCGGACTAGAAATGTTGCTTCAATTTTGCAACAGTCCAGGAGTCCGGGAGATGCGTGTTGTCCATGGAAACTGCGCTTGTAAATGGTGACAGGAGCCGGGTGCCGCATGTCATGTTATATGCATCTGGCTCCTGTGTAAGACTACAGAGTGACACCTGGCTTCTGTCACTGAGCAGAAGCTGGCACTTTTTTGTCACCTCTCGACGGGTGACACCCAAGTGTTGAATGGCAGGGGCTCGTTATCTATCCACTGCCAGAGTGCCCAGGGCATTTCTAGTGAGATCAGTATGACTTCCATACTGATCCAATGACAACCATTGCCCGATGGTCAATGTACCGACAACGCCAGAATTCCGTCAGGGTCGAAATGCAGACATTTAAAATCTCTATGGGTCGAAAAGTAGACATGACGGTGTTCATTTTTTGGGTGTCTGTGTTGTCATAGGTCGACATGGACACCGTATAAATGTGCCGTGTCCCCTCGCATGGCTCACTGTGCTCGGTACCATATTATACTCTAACTCTATGCCCACATGGATCATGAAGTAAGAACAAGTCAGCAAAAATCATGACCATCGGCCAATGGTTGTCGGATTTTTAATGCCAGCAAATTGACGGCATCCCTTCCAGTATGTCACCTCCAAGCAGCGACAGATTTGGCCGCTGCACCTGTGCACCAGTGTAAACGGAGAATAATTCAGGGGAACAGTGTAAAAGGGGTCAGGACTTGTCATAACCCGGGAATAAGTCAGGGGAACAGTGTAAAAGGGGTTTGTCCTGGCTCAGACCTGGGATTTTGGAGTGAAAGGGGTGTTACTTACAAAAGGACTTATGCTCCACTGGGGCACGGACAGATGTGATTTCTAAACACAGAGTAAGATGCCACAATACACATAATAGCTGTGATTATCAGAATTTTATTTTCATCTCTAAAGAAAGCTTCCGCTCCCTGTCTCCACAGCAAGCTCCACCTTTTGTGTCGCGGGTACACCGTCACCATTGGTGCGCATACGGGCTAGCCACAATATGGGGGAAAAAACCTGGCATGCAGGATGCAGCCCATAGAAGACCCTTACGACTGGCAGAAGTAAAATTGTGCATGTGCAATAGCACCCCCGTCTTTTCAGCACGGCTTTTTAGGACTGCATTGTCTGCAGCCCTGGAAGCAGAGCTGAGCTGAGCTTGCAGAAAGGCTTTTCATTGGAAGCCGTATCTGCCCATCACAGCCCCATATGTGATTAGCAGATAATGCTTCCAATAGGAATAGCAATTTCCAGGCTAGTTGGTGGTGGCAGATTTTTTTATTGGAGGGGCTGCAGCTCTGTAGCCCATAGGTAAAAACCACCAATGCTAGCAGCAAAAAAAAAAAAAGGATATATATTTTGCAAGCATTCTCGCCCAGAGAAGGAATGATGGCAGAGGCCTTTTCGCCACCTCGCAGTTAATGTAGTGTCCTCTAGTTGAAAAGGATAGAGAGACAGCTGTCCCGTATTACTATGCCTTGTTTGTTTTCCTTTGGCTGAAGCTAGTCTGGAGTGGGATCAGTTTTTGCACCTGTTTTTTGGAATGGGATTACCAGCTTAAAGTAAGGCATGTAGAGAAGGGCTGTCTGCCTCTGCCCCGGTCGATTGAAGCCATGCCAAGCTGAGAGTTTATGTCTTGTGGCTAACCACCAACAGGCACTGCACTTCAAAACACATCACGAAATCTAATACCCGTCTTATATGTCAGACACCGGGGACAGGACCGACCATCTCTCCCAATGTCACTGTGCAGTACTGCCGTGTGGGCTTCGCAGCAGCCTGTGAGTGTTTGAGCTGAGCAGGGAAAGTACCACTGCCTTTGTGAAGTTACCAAAACCAATCATTTCACCAAAATAGGCTTAGAAGCATCTACCACAGAGATCAAACTGTACAAACATCAAAGAGATCAAAATGTATAGCGATCAGACTGTAAACTGTACAAAGCGACCTTTAAACCTTGTACATTATATATTTTTGTTTGTGTTTTTCTTTTTATCATAATTTTATAATTTAATCATTTTGAGGACAAAATACACGGATTATGTATTATTATTATTAATAATAACTATTATAATCGGACATACCATCTAATCAGAACATAGAGGGGAGATTGGAGGCTTTCCATCTGCTTGGGGAGTGTTGGGCAAACCTCCATTATGATAAAATCAGGGTTGTACAGTGAGGCCACACCCCCTTCCACCCAAGGCCATATCCTATTTTTAGACACACCTACGATGTGCATGGATCCCCTATTAAAGGACTGCAACAACTGTGCGGTGTGGTGGTAGCAGAGGTAATTAGCTGGTCGCAGGAGCAAGTAGTAGACATTGTCTGATCCTCCCCATTAGAACGTAAGCTCCCATGAGCAGGGCCCTCTTCCCTCATGTGCTTTTGCCTTTCCTCTGATATATAATTTTCTTCTCAATACTACCTACAATGGTACCTAACCCTGGGTTTCTGCCACCCCTGTTATGTGACCAAGCCCCTTCCTGTGAAGCCACGGCCCTACAAAAATTGCTGTGTGCCTTTGGCATGCATTATCCTTATTTTCACTATGCGGGGAGGGAGCATGGCACCAATTTTCTTTCTGGCACAGGGCACCAAAATGTATAGTTACGGCACTGTAAGACAGGGCATCTCTTGCCAATTGCATTAAGCCAGTGGTTCTCAATTGTTTCCAGATTTATTTCATCATGCACAGTTAGTTTACTCAGTCAGCATTTATCCCACCTGTTTAAATCCTGAAAACATGACCTGTTGGGAGTATTTAAGGATTTGAGAAAAACCAGAGGGGAGGAAGAAGGGCTGTGTACTAATTACCCCGGGTGTTCTCTTCTAGCATTTATGGCCAAACCTCCTAGAATTTGCCGCACGCCTCCTGTTTCAGATTCATTTTATTCTTTCACACCAAAGTTAGGGGCAATTCAGCTTGGTGGGGTGTGCAGGGGGCGGCAGCAGTGTCCCTATATTTATATTTTATCGGTGTCCCTATAAAAATGATGGGATTTCCCCAAGGAACGCAGGTGGGTTGATGCCTGCCGGGGGTGGGTAGATGACATCACATGACATTGGCGCCCGCCCCCTCTTCGTCAGACACCGACGGAAATAAAAGTCAATTTAGACTGACTTTTATTTATGATGGTGAGAGAACTCATTCGATGGTCACAACCATCGAATGATTACTCTCCCCTTGGGCTGCATGCGAGGGGAGGTGTTCTCATACACATCTCCTCGCATTGGTACTGATTAAATAGCAGGGGGGGGTTCAGCCGGCCAGCGGGTTACATTAAGCCACTCGCTAAGCAGCGAACGACCGCTGCTTACTAAGCGGTCCTGAATCAGGCCCATGTTTCATGCAGGGTGTCCCTAAAATCTGGACACATAGGAAATCTCATTAACCATATTTTTTTTTTACCTCAACAGATTTACCCTTTGCGTGCCAAAGGAATTTGTCAAAATTGTCAAAATTGATGTGAAAATTGCCAAGCAAACATTTGTATTCATCATAATGACCTGTAATAATAACCTTATATATAGGAAATATAATCTTTTTTTTTTTTTACACAACATTTTTTATTTGAGTTTGTATAACAAATGCGAGCTGCGCTATTATTTTTAACCGATATTTTGCACATCTCTTACAGAGATGTCGGCACTCAAAGGGTTAAATATGGCTTTGGTGAACAAAGAAATCATATTGAAGATGTTAGTTGTTAACATTTCAAAACAATAAAATATAAAAATTTGTAATAAAATATAAATGTTTGCCTATGTGTCCAGACTTTAGGGACACCCTGTATATTTAAAATGTTTCTGTGCAGGTTAAATGCTGACTACTTTTGCATGAAGTCAGGCAGCTTTATTTTTATAATGCCATTTATAATTCAGTATGAACACGCCCCACCTAAATCTAATACACATGGTGCAATATAATCTACAATAGGACATATTGCACTGCTTGTATACAGCTTGCGATGCCAATGTTTGGTAATGCAAAAAAAAAAAAAATACACTGTGCATGAAGCACAATTTTGACTAGAAAGTGTACTATCTAGAAAAGAGTGTAGACAAAATTGTACATCGTAGTCATAATTGCACAGTATGTCTAGTCAATATCGTGGCTCTGGCCTCCAGTGAGATCAAGGGAAATCGTACATAGTCAATATCGTCCATAGCCAAAATCACACCGTGTGTATGCACTCTAATGCTGTGTACACACGGGGGCGATAGGGGCTATAATCGCTGGGAATATGGTCGCAGGCAACCATATTGCCAGTGATGGAATTGTGCCCCGGCGATAAATCGCCGGGTGCGCGCTCCCGTTTTCTGCCCCATTGTAATCTTTGCGGCTCCCCCAGCAGAGGTTCCTTTTTATCAGCGACCATCTCTGGTCGCTGATGCAAAGGAGACACTGAGCAATATATTGCTCAGCCATATATTGCTAGCAATATATGGATGAGCAATATATCTCCCCCCCCCCCCCCCGTGTGTACACACCTTAACTCTCTGCACTTGTTGCATCTGCCCCACCTGCAGATGTTTTCGTAGTTTCTTTGCTTACAAACATGAATTAGGCCCTATGGGGGATGTATTATAGCAGCGCTTATCACGCTACTATAACACTTCTTGCTTTGCCCCATTAACAAGGCGAATCAGGAAGGGACACCAACAAGATATATTAACATCTTGTCCACCAAAGCAGGGGAGCGCAAACTCAACCCTCTGCCAATAACCCTTCCTTTAGACAGCACATCAGTTCAGACTGACACGCAGTCTCTACCTGCCCGGCCTGCTCTTCTGAGCATGGAATAGGGTCAGTTGGTCGACCTAAAGATGGTCGACACCGTTGGGTCAACATACTGCAAGGTCCACAGGGGTCTAGGTCGACATGGGACAAGGTCGACATGACATTGGGTCGACACAAGCATTAGGTCAACATGGTCTAGGTTGCCAGTCAAAAGGTCGACATAGGGTTTTTCACTGTTTTTTGAGCCGGCGTGTGCCGACAGGTGGTATTTCATGCCCTACATCCACTAGGGTGTGGTGGGAGAATAAAATAGTGTGCCGAGCGCAGCAATCGATGTGAAGGGACGGGGGTGCACTTAATCCAGTGTCCATATTGACTGTGTCGACATTCGGTAAAAAACAGTTCTAAACCCCATGTCGACCTTTTGACTGTGGACCTAGGCCATGTCGACCTAACGTTTGTCGACCTAATCCCATGTCGACCTAGACCTCCGTCGACCTTGCAGTATGCCAACCCAGAGATCTCCAGCGCAGCCCAGAGCCTGGAGCAGTCCCTATGTTGGGCATAGGGCTTCGCCTCCCTGCAGCTGTCAAAGTCGATAGCAGCTGGGGGCAAAACGGTCAGCGCTGCTGACCATTCATACATTTTGCATATACCTCAAGTGAGGAGGGGCTTATTAAAAAGTGGTAGAGGCCTCAAACAAGTTCACTCGAGTCTAGATGGGTTCTGTAGGGTTACAAGGTCGAGTGTAGAGCTTATTTTTCTTTTATTTTGTACTTTTTTCGACCAAGACATAAAATATTGGAATACCTAAAAACAAAATTAACATCATACTTGCCTACTTTTGAAAACTAGTTTCAGGGAGATTATAGTTGGTAACAGAATTTTGCACAGCGCCCCATTGAGGGGGGGGGGTGTCATGCTCCTCCCAAAGGGCGTGTCTAGTTCCATATATGGAGAGATTGTAAAAAGAGATTGTGAACGTGGCACCTAGAAGCGTGGGTGTGCACTGCTACATCTGACAGGAATCTTTTAAAATGACTTATATCCAAATGTAGATGAGCTTCAAAGCTTAACTGAACGTTGTCCGCTGCAAATTCGCAGCCATGTGAACAGGTCAGAATTACCCCCATACATTTGTACAGTGGCGTAACAATAGCACCGCAGTCCCCCAAAACGGGGAGGCGCTGAGTAAGTGTGGGCGCCGGGGATCTGCGGTGGCTATTGCTACACTGCCATCTACCAGGACCTGCCTTACCCCACTGCTGCATCTGTGGCCGGGAGTCGGGACCCGCAGATCTACTTGTATGCGTCCCAACGCTCCCTCACAAAATGGCCACCCCCTTACAGAAGACAGTTTTTGAAGATGCTAGAGGAGGCTTTACTGGAGGGGGGGCGGGAAAGTTTCTGGCGTAGGGTGCAAAATTTGTTGTTACGCCAATGTGTTTGTACAAAACACCCAGATACCATATATAGACTCACAGGTAGAAAGATATACGCTAAAGGAGAATGAGAAATGGATTAAGCTTTGGAGACAGATAGATAGTTCTGATGCGCTAAATTAATTTAGAAAAGGAACAAATCATACTAAGGCATACTTGCCTACTTTTGAAAACTAGTTTCAGGGAGATTATAGTTGGTAATAGAATTTAGCAAAGCATCCCATTGAGGGGGCGTGTCATGCTCCACCCAAAGGGTGTGTCTAGTTCCATATATGGAGAGATTGTGAAAAGAGATTGTGAACGTGGCACCTAGAAGCGTGGGGGTGTACTGCTACATCTGAGAGGAATCTTTTAAAATGACTTATATACAAATGTAGATGAGCCCCAATGCAGTTAGTAAGAGCTACTATACTTGGTAAAGTGCTGGGAAATGGTACTGGTGAGTCTATGTAAATGTATCCGTCTCTCATTTCTTTTTTCCCCAATAATGTAACAGTGTAATGTGGGCTAGGTGACATGAGGGAGATTGGTAGATTAATGAGGGAGAGAGGGAGATTGCTGCTATTTCAGGGAGTCTCCTGCAGAATGCAGGAGGGTAGGCAATTATGTACTAAGGGCCAGATGCACTAAGCTTCAAAAGTGATAAAATGGAGAGTGATAAAAAGCCATCCAATCAGCTCCTGTCTGACATTTTTCAAACACAGTCTGTGACATGGCAGGTAGGATCTGATTGGCTGTCTGTTTATCACTTTCCATGTTATCACCTTTGAAGCTTAGTGCAGCTGGCCTTAAGTATGACCACCTTAAGAGTAGAGAACCCTTGCATTCAGCAATTTGCTCTTGTAACACCAGGGGGCCACAAGTCTCTCCACCGGTATCAGCGGGGTGAATTTTCGAGTGTGGAATATCTTAATTAATAAGTATACTCATTAACAGATTAAAATGCAAATATGTCTAATTATGAGAGGAAAAAAACCTGCGATGGGGGGAAACGAGCCAGCTGAAGACAATTTGTAGACGCGCCAGTTACCTAAAATAAATGTTCTAAGAGCTTCCAGCTAACGACCCCCTTCTTTGTGGCTAAGAAGAACTGCACTATCAGGCATACTTATTATAATAACCCAGCTACTCTGCAAAAGCAGCAATTCAGCAATGTTAAAGCAATCAGTAATTAGTAACATTAACTAATGTTTATCAAGTAGGATGTCTCGTAGACCCTGCAGGATGACAGCAATGATCTAAAGTATAGTGTTTAAAAGAATTTAATTAGAGATTTAAATATTGCGTTTATTTTCCCCCAGAAGCCTCTGGGGTGACACATTTGATTACGTATACATAGAGGTGACCTGACCATTGAGAATATCGGATGTGGATCAATGGGTTTGCTGCAATTATATACTGAATAGAATTCTTCATGTGGTGGGATGCTCTTTCTGTGCATCATGGGAAATGTCCGTTTTACCTGCAAACAATGGGTCTTATTCTAATCCCTTTGGTTGACATGCATTGGGTTGACCACTGAAGGTCGACACAATCATTAGGTCGACAATGAGTAGGTCAGCAGTTAAAAGGTTAACATGGGGTTGTTCACTTTTTTTTTTTTTTTTAACCAACATGTGCCGACAGGCGGTACTTCATGCCCTACCATCCACTAGGGCGGAGAAGGAGAAAAAAATAGTGTGCAGAACATATTAAGGCACCATGCCCGAAGCATGCGAGCACAGCGACGGTGTCCATGTCAACTTTGTCAACATTCGGAACAAAACAAAAAAGTGAAAAACCATGTCAACTTTTTGACTGCCGACCTAGCCATTGTAGACATAATGATTTGTCAACCTTTGAAACGTTGACCTATTTCATGTGTCAACCTAAGCCATGTCGACCTTCAGAGGTCGACCCAATGCATGTCAACTTAATATTGGTCAACCCAATGGGCGGTATTCAATGTGAATACTGGCGACGTGCAGTGAATCCTGTTTAGGATTCGTTGCACATTCGCCACTGCTCGCTGCGTTCCAGAGCCTCGCCAGCTCCGGTATTCAACGAGTCAGGGGCTCACTGCCCCTGACTGGCGAATTTGAGCTCCTGCGGCGGACGCCGCAGGGAGCCTGAGGACGGCGGCAGGCAGGGAGATGGAAGTCTCCCTGCCTGCCCCAGAATGTTTGTGGGGGGGAGGTGGGCTCCCCGGGTGCCAGGCAGCACAGGCTGCCCCCCGGGGGTGCCAGCAGGGGACCGGGTATATTCACTACACCCGATCATGAATATGTAATGATCGGGTGAAGTGAATATATGAATATCTAATGAGCGGCTCGGCTCCGGCCCCCTGCTGGCTGGTTTGTGTAAAAAAAATATATATATATTTTTTTAATTAAATATATATTCATGTGCTTACAGCACATGAATAAAAATAGCATGCCCCTCCTCAGAATAAAATTCCAGATTTTTTGACACCAATTGTAAAAAACAAAACACTTTATTTTAAAAGTTCACATTCCACTTCACCATAAAAAGATAGCGATTGCTACTCGGTGAATCATGGCGAAAAAAACCTTGAAATGTATTCGCCATCTGGTCATTGAATAGGGTGATTCACCGTTTTAGTCAGAAATTCGCCTTACAGCACAAAATCTCCATAAAAACCTGGCGAATCAGCCTCATTGAATACCGCCCAATGACTCATACCAGAATAAAGTAAGTGGCCCGGTAGAAAGCTCTGGTTAAAGTGCTGGTAAATACGGAACCTATAGACTGTTATCTCACCAGCAGGGCATTTTCCCTGTTATTCCTCAGTCCTGTTGTATTTACTTTATTGTTAACAATTTAAAATCACAATAGAATAGGCTGGCCTTATATAAATACGGGTTCACAAGTAGAATAATTAAAGCTAAAATAAATAAATATTCCCATTGTTTCATTGCAAGTGCAGCCCCACTGTATTCCAGCCTGGACGGAGTTCTGATATAAAGTCCGGCAGATGGGGGGGATGATTAATCCCATCAACACCCGCCATCTGTGGGAGCTTACTGTACGCGTCAACTTCAGGCTGTGATCTCAGGCACCTCCGCAGACCGTAGTACTGGCAGTGGTGAATCCCGGGAATGGGACAACCATAACCATGATGAAAGCAGCATGTAGATTACTTCACAAATCAAACATTTCGGTGGGTTACTCGTTTTAACAGGCAACTCATTGTTCTTCCTGCAGGAAAATTCTCTAGATCTTACAATGACTGTCCATTTACCATGCAGTTTGATTAATGACATTAGACCGCATCATACCAGCTGGGAAGTTATTTCACAAGACTGTTGCTTTATTAATACATTATGGTTTGTTCGTATTTAATTTATATAAAAATAAAATAATATATGTCTAGTGTCTGATTGTGCGTCTCCGAAACACTGCCATCTGTTGGCAGCGAGTGAAACTACATCTCTTTCTCTCTAACACATGCACATACACAAGGTAGCAGACTAGCTTTCAAAGCATTTGCTTTGAGTATATATATATATATAAATATATACTGAGGAGACTTGCCTGGTGCCTTCCGTGGAGCAGGCTGGCGTGGCAGTGGCGGTAAACAAGATTGGAAGGTGGTGGCACTCAGGACTTATTGTAAAAAATAGTTATTTTTTTTACAATAAGTCCTGAGTGCCGCTGCCTTCCAATCTTTTATATATATATATATATTTCTGAGTGTTGGCTTAACTATGAGTTGTACAAATATAAAATGATAGCTTGCCATGTCATTTTTACTATTATTAATACTTTTTTTTTCTGTTAAATAAGAATCAGTACAAAATTATATAAAAAATACTAATACATGATTAAATAATAGACTTTAAACTTGTATTTATAGAATTTAATATTGAATCATGCCTGATGCCCTAGCTTATAATCAATGAGCTCCCATTGGTCATAACTTGGTTGATCAAGAAGTGACTACCTGATATATTGCAGCATTAGACACAGTGATAGTCATGTGTTCCAGATTAAATGCTCATTGATAATTCAAAAACTCATATGAGAGAGACCTAAAAATATCTTACAGAATGTAAAACAAAGAAGGTTAAATTGATTAAATGGATCCATACTGTAACTGCACTTAGAGTTTATCTTGCACTTAAAATATATGTTTGACGACATAAAACTGTTAAAAAAAAACTTCCAAACAGAATCTTAACAACTGTGTTACATAAACAATTTCATAAGCAGTATGGCAAATAGATTTCAACAACAACATTATTATTACTACTACTATTATTGTTATTATGTATTTAAATGGCACCTAAAGGGTACCACAGTGCCTACAATAATATAAAAATGAGCTTAAACATATAATACCGAATGTAAAGAAAGAAGGGTAAATTGATTAATAGGCTCCATAAATGCACTTGGAGTTTATCTTCTAGGTAAAAAATAAAAATTAAAAAATATATATATTTAGAGTACAAGATAATGTAGGACAAGTACATGGTATATAAACATTGCTGCATAATGGGACATAATATAAGATTTAAGACATCTAAGGACATTTTTTTTTTTACTGCCTTGGGATACGGATGGCCAATTTAGTGTAACCGCAGATTGAGTATTGCACAACTTCTATATATAACAAGGCTGTGTGAGCTAGGTGTGGCGCATCAACGGGATGCCAGTTAAAAGAGGTGTTTTTTGGGTTGGTTTCTCAGTAATGCAAACATCGCTTTTTTTTTCATGATCAACCCTACTTCTGGCGTCATTGCGGTTGTTTTTACTGTGTCGCGGATGTGTAGAAGGAGGCGGATGCGGGGAAATTGGTATATGGTACTTTCCCGTATACGTCACAATTTGCAAGAATTGCACAAACAAATGCTACCGATTAATCATCTTTAACGTAGCGGAAATAATATAGTTCATGCAGCAGGCATACAGTGGTTTCCCAGCAGAAGAAGTGCCTTTATTACTAAAAACATACAGTATGCACATTATACCACATTATACCACAGGCCTGAAGGCTCTGAAATTTGCTTAATATAAATACCCTGCATTTTAAGGAGACTGGCCTGATTTTTAGGGGTAATTTCAGGGGCTCGGTTCTGTGCAACAAGAGGGTTTGGGCCTTAATTGCTTCTAAATCAAATTTAACTTTACACTAGACCAAATAAACTAAATTCAGGCATTTTAAAATCCCAGCTGCCCAAAAAGTAAGTACCCACATACTGTAGGCTACATTTTTATCCTTAAGGTGCCCATACACGTTACATTTATCGCATCTCATCGCATCTCGGTTTTGCAATGAGATGAGATGAGATCTAATACAAAAATAATGTGCAGCACATACTTTTTGTACTAGATCTCATCTCATCGCAAAACCAAGATGCGATGAGATGCAATATTGTATATAAAATATTGTATGCAATAATTGTAACGTGTATGGGCACCTATAGGTTTTATACATTAAGTATATCAACTAAGGTAGAAATAGGCAACTCGGTGCTCTCACACTGCTTGACTTTTAAATCTATAGCCTGGCACTTGTAGTTCAACAAAATGGCAACATATAATGAGTCCCTGATCCGGCTTCTTAATCCAAACACTAAATAATTGTTACATTGACCATTGTGGCTGAGCGGCTACTGAACCGAAAAACTGAAAGGTTGCAACGGTATAGACATAATAATATGCTTATTGGCCAAACATATTTTGTAGCCAACCTAATCAAGAGCGAATAGATAATGATTTTGCATTTGTTTTCATGCAGCAGTTTTACTCCACTGCAATTGGCCCACCATATGCAACCATGTGGCTTGTGGCTATGGTGCTTACAATCGATATTCCCTACCACATGTACACACACACACACAGACATTTTGGGAGTCAATTGACCTACCAGTATATTTTTGGATTGTGGGAGGAAACCGGAGTACCCGGAGGAAACCCACGTAAGTACGGGGAGAATATACAAACTCCGCACAGTTAGAGCCATGGTGGGAATCAAACCCACTGTAAGGCGGTAATGCTAACCATTACACCATCCGTACTGCCCATACATATAATAAACTTTTTACCACATTGCATTAAAATAATGTGGTCTATTAACTAATGCCCTATGCATACTAGTGGATACGCTCTATAAACAATATTAGCAGTGTTTCCCTCAGCTCCTGGGCAAATGATAACATAACAATGCAATTCAGTGACATCACTGGGACACGCTGAACAGCCAATCCTGCATGTTCAAAAGTCATTGGGTCATTAATGATGCGCATATCATTAATGGTATTGAGTGTAAACACTAAGGGCCCTTCTGAGTGATATCTTTTAAATTCCTCTCTAATGTGTATGGGGCTCAAACTTTGGAGAGAGATAAAATGAATGGAGGTAAAGTACCGGCCAACCAGCTCCTAACTGTCATGTCACAGGCTGTGCTTGAAAAATGACAATTTGGAGCTGATTGGATGGTACTTTATCTCTCATCAAGGCTAAGCGCTGTAGCCCCAATGTCTGTAATGCACTTGTTCCAGTACAGCCCCTAGATTGCTTCAGATCCTTTATGCACAAAATTGTCATTTATTTCCATCACACACCTGGGCATAACTTTTTATGACCTAATTATTATTTACGTCAGCATTCTGACCATAGATAATTGATGCACTAGTTCACAGGTTCTCTAAAGTCGGTCCTCGGGACCCCACACAGTGCATATTTTGCGGGTCTCCTCACAGAATCAAGTGAAATAATTAGCTCCACCTGTGGATCTTTTAAAAGTGTGTCAGTCAGTAATGAGTGCACCTGTTGGTTGACTTGGAACACGGGAACTGTGTGGGGTCCTGAGGACCGAGTTTGAGAACCACTGCACTCGTTGATATATTACATTTGGGCGGTTCCATTATTCTACTTAAGCTGTCCGACTCCACGGATCCATTCTATCTAGAACGTTTCCACGAAAGCACCACGACTAATACGTTTAGTAATTATTTACCAATGCAAACTACTCCTGGAGTCTGGAGAATGCGGTACAACCAGTATCCAGGCCACATCAGAAGGCACACAGTTACTAGGGTAATAATGAATTGCCTACCTAAAGATTAACTTGATTTGGTTACTGAGAAGAAAGGAGTCATCTGTCTGCATGGCCAGTGGCATATGCATAAAGAGAAAGGATCCAGCCTCCCACCAGATTATACCCATCGGCTCCAGGATAAAAGAACAGAGTCCCCAGTAGATTAAACTGGACAATAATGAAAGGCTGGGACCCCAATTGATTTGTCAAAAAAGGGAATTGAGGATTCATTTCCATACCGCCTGTGCCCTGAATATATGGTCTCTATGTTTGCTAGATTAAGTCCCATTAATAAAAAAAAGCCTTCATTAATCTTCCAGTGTGTTTCTTTGGATTTTGTATAATTTATGTGCTGACAGATGTGTTTGTCTTGAGGCAGAGGGGTTGTCATGGAGGTGGAACTGGCATGTGAAGTGTGAGACCTTTGTGCAGACAATGAAATCACGTAAAATAGGGAACGCTATTGGGATAATTACTCTTTTCTTTCTATTTTCCTTTTTTTTCTTCTGGTGCAAAAGGGGATGCAAAGGGGTCAAAGCCCCCCTTACAATTAGTCTTCATTTCCAAGACTGGTATTAGAAGTGTGTAAAGAATATATATATATATATATATATATTCCAATTCAGAAGAACGGCACTCAGGGCGACGACGAATGGGCGGTGTCCCTGAAATGTTGTCATAGATCCATCTCGTATGGATTCAGTATTCCAACATATACTCACAGGACCCAGGCTGTCTGTACAACGTTTCAATACCCATCTAATAACATGGTAATCCTGTTGTGTTATTAAATGGACATTGAAACGTTGCAATGACAGCCTGGGTTGGAGTGCCGCATCCGGACGAGTTATATATATATATATATATATATATATATATATATATTCTTACCATACTCTCCCTATAAAATGGGATGCCTTCCCATATATATATATATATATATATATATATATATATATATATATATATATATATATATATATATATATATATATACAAACAGCTTTGGTGCCCGGCACAACCACCTTGAATATTTGCTTCGCTGGGTGCCTTTAGCAGGGGAATGTATAGACGGCAGAACGCCACGGCACTCCAGACGGTAAGATAGTGCAAAATCTTCTTTATTGAAGCACAGCAATAAAAAACAGCAACGTTTCGATACTACATCTGAAGACGATACATGTAGTATTGAAACGTTGCTGTTTTTTTATTGCTGTGCTTCAATAAAGAAGATTTTGCACTATCTTACCGTCTGGGGTGCCGTGGCGTTCTGCCGTCTATATATATATATATATATATATATATATATATGTGTGTGTGTGTGTATACATGTACATATGTACACATGAGATGTTCAAGGCATGGGTAGTCAAATATATATTCAGCCAAATATGCAATCAATTATAACCTAGATAGCACACTTGACTTTAACAATAACAGTAACACAATTTTTGTGAGTGTATGTATTTTATATATATATAACTTATATATAAATATAACTTGCAGTTTTTAGGAGAATATTCACACCCATCCACTTTGCCACTTACCTCTGTCTTCCTGATGACAGTCAGATGATTTTTAAAAAAAGCCCCAAACAGCCCCTACTTATAGCGCAAGGAGGTGCGGTGTCATCACGGAAATTCGCCACTTTAGCATTTTGCAGGAAAACAGACAACTGTGAATTTTTTTTTTACTTGGTATATTTATAAGAAATCTGCAGTTCACATGGAGAAAAGGTTACGAAAATATCAGCGAAACCGCAAGGCAAAGAATTATCACTTAGAGATACAATGTTCAGAACTGATAGGTACCATCTCTTTACACCCTAAGAATACCTCCTAGACGCCCATTTCTTTAAATCTATGTCATTAATTTAAAAACTTGTATATTTTTTATTTCATTTTCAGATTGCTAACCCTGGCTTTTGCATGGATCTCTGTAGGACCAAATGGAAGGTCAGTGACAATTTGCTGAATCACAGAAAACTTAGTCAACCTGTCAATTTTTAACGGGAACTTTTATTAACATATTAAATGTTGTGATTTTACGGTTAGAGATCGGGTGGAAAGAAAAAAAAGGAGGCAGAGATTTCCATCAAAAGCCAACGTAATCTACATTATAGGCACAATCTTGGCAAGCCTCTATAGGGCTCTTAGAACTTAAATATCTTTTGTCTCAGTGCCAGTGTAGGGGATGGGGAGACCTAACACAAGTGGCATGTTCCCAATTTAAATGAAGATGAGTGATAACTCATTAAATAGACATCATTTATTATCAATAACTCTTAAAAAAATTCAATGATAGAATTGTGGCAGCCTTGAACAAACTGCTTATGAGAAATAAAATACCACTAGATCTAAGTCGTTACGGCCCATTAAAATTTCTTCTGCATTTCAGGTATTGAATGAATTATTTTTTTCAGACCCTAATATAAATGATATGACAGGTTGACTATTCCTTATGCAAATATCTGTGATCCAAATTATTTTGAAAACCATGGTTTCCAGAATGTACTTTTTTGTTGTTGCTAAAAGCACTACTGGGGACATCTGTGACTGGCACTACTGGGGACATGATATGTAACTGACACTACTAAGGACATGATATGTGACTGGCACTACTGGGGACATGATATGTAACTGACACTACTAAGGACATGATATGTGACTGGCACTACTGGGGACATGATATGTAACTGGCACTACTAAGGACATGATCTGCAACTGGCAGTACTGGGGACATTATATGTAACTGTCACTACTAAGGACATGATATGTAACTGGCACTACTGGGGACATGATATGTACTGTAACTGTCACTACTAAGGACATGATATGTGACTGGCACTACTGGGGACATGATATGTTACTGTCACTACTGGGGACATCTGTGACTGGCACTACTGGGGACATGATATGTAACTGACACTAATAAGGACATGATATGTGACTGGCACTACGGGGGACATGATATGTAACTGGCACTACTAAGGACATGATCTGCAACTGGCAGTACTGGGGACATTATATGTAACTGGCACTACTAAGGACATGATATGTAACTGGTACTACATGTGACTGGCACTACTGGGGACATGATATGTAACTGGCACTACTGGGGACATGATCTGTAACTGGCAGTACTGGGGACATGATATGTAACTGGCACTACTGAGGACATATGTAACTGGCACTACTGGGGACATGTGACTGGCACTACTGGGGACATGATATGTAACTGGCACTACTAAGGACATAATCTGCAACTGGCAGTACTGGGGACATTATATGTAACTGGCACTACTAAGGACATGATATGTAACTGGCACTACTGGGGACATGTGACTGGCACTACTGGGGACATGATATGTAACTGGCACTACTGGGGACATGATTTGTAACTGGCACTACTGGGGACATGATCTGTAACTGGCAGTACTGGGAACATGATATGTAACTGGCACTACTGGTGACATGTGACTGGCACTACTGGGGACATGATATGTAACTGTCACTATTGATGACATATGTAACTGGCACTACTGGGGACATGATATGTGATTGGCACTAATGGGGACATGATATGTAACTGGCACTGCTGGGAACATGATATGTAACTGGCACTACTGGGGGCATGATATGTAACTGGCACTACTGGGGACATGATATGTGACTGGCACTACTGGGGACATAATCTGTAACTGGCATTATTGGGGACATGATATGTAGCTGGCACTACTGGGGACATGATATGTGACTGGCCCTACTGGGGACAGCTGTGATTGGAACTACTGGGGACATCTGCAACTGCCACTACTGGGGACATGTGACTGGCACTACTGGGGACATGATATGTAACTGGCACTACTGGTGACATCTGTGACTGGCACTACTGGGGATATGATATGTAACTGGCACTACTAGGGACATGATCTGAAACTGGCACTACTGGGGACATGATATGTAACTGGCGCTACTAAGGACATGATATGTAACTGGCACTACTGGGGACATGTGACTGGCACTACTGGGGACATGATATGTAACTGACACTATTGATGACATATGTAACTGGCACTACTGGGGACATGATATGTGATTGGCACTAATGGGGACATGATATGTAACTGGCACTGCTGGGAACATGATATGTAACTGGCACTACTGGGGGCATGATATGTAACTGGCACTACTGGGGGCATGATATGTAACTGGCACTACTGGGGACATGATATGTGACTGGCACTACTGGGGACATAATCTGTAACTGGCATTATTGGGGACATGATATGTAACTGGCCCTACTTAGGGCCTTGATATGTGACTGGCCCTACTGGGGACAGCTGTGACTGGAACTACTGGGGACATCTGCAACTGGCACTACTGGGGACATGATCATGATATGTAACTGGCACTAGTGATGACATCTGCAACTCAGACTACTGGGGATGTTATATGTAACTGGCACTACTAGGGACATTTGCAACTGGCACTACTGGGGGCATGATATATAAATGAGACTACTGGGGACATGATATGTAACTGGCACAACTGGGATCATGATTGACATGATATGTAACTGGCACTACTGGGAACATCTGTAACTGGCACTACTGGGGACATGATATGTAACTGGCACTTCTGGGAACATGATATGTAACTGGCACGGCTGGTGACATGATATGTAACTGGCACTACTGGGGACATCTGTAACTGGCACTACTGGGTATATATGTAAGTGGCACTACTGGTGACATGATATGTAACTGGCCTCACTGGGGACATGAAATGTAACTGACACTACTGGGGACATGATAGGTAACTATTGGCACTACTGGTGACATAATATGTAACTGGCACTACTGGGGAATGATATGTAACTGGCCCTACTGGGGACATGATATGTTACTCGCACTACTAGGGATATGATATGTAACGACACTAAATATGTGCAGGAAAATGATTATTTAGCATTCAAATTCAGCTCCAGAGATTGTACACAAACCTCGTTTCATGTTTTGAAACCCTATTTTATGCACACATAAAATATATTTGTGAGCATGTCATGTGTTTGATGTGTTTATACAACATAAATGCAAGATATCTCATTGAAATATAAAAAAATTCTGAAATACGGAATAATCCGTTACCCAAAATTCTTCTGGTCCCGAGCATTTTGGATAAGGGATACTCAACCTGTACATAGATATTCAGCAAATTTCAGCAACGCATGTAACGTACAAATCACAAGGGTCCAACTGAGGAGGAGACACATTGTTAGAGAGTATATATACAGAAGGTCAATTTTCATCAATATAAAATCAATGAAAATCGATGTTGAGCTACCAGGGATTAAACAAATATTAACTAACATTAAAAAGTTAATATAAAAAGAAAAAAAAAAAATCATCTGAGACTGTTAGTAATTGTGTGAAGCCCAATATCGTTTGAGATTGATTTTAAACAAATTGAAATTGATAAAAATTGCTGAAAATCAATCGATTGGGACTGATCTCCGCCTGGGCCAATAGTGCATCAGAATGGTAGGAAGCTAACTATAGCACGTAACGACAGACTCAACTGAATAATGTATGGGATACTAATCAAAGGCATTTACCTGTGTGTGATTCTGTACATACAGTACACAGCATGTATAGATTGCAAACACTTCTGTCACTATCTGAGTTCTCCATTGCCTGCTATATTATACTGTGTCCCATCGTACACACCATTGGACGAAGTTAGCACTGTACATGTAAATTATTCTAATGGAAGAGATTTTATTTTATTTATTTTTTTATTTATTAACAGTTTCTTATATAGCGCATACATATTCTGCAGCGCATTCGAGAGTATAGTTGAACACTCACATCAGTCCCTGCCCCAGTGGAGCTTACAATCTATGTTCCCTACCACATGACACGCACACACAGACATTCTAGGGTTAATTTGTTGGGAGCCAATTAGCCTACCAGTATATTTTTGGATTGTGGGAGGAAACCGGAGTACCCGGAGGAAATCCACGCAAGCACAGGGAGAATATACAAACTCCGCACAGTTAGGGCCATGGAGGTTATTGAACCCATAACCTCAGCAATGTGAGGCAGTAATGATAACATTACACCATAATGGCCTTAGGGGAATTAATATCCTATTTGAAGATTATTTTGATTATGGATATTATACTCCCTGGCATGCAGCTGACAATATGCTACAACTACAATGTGGGAACAGACAGTGTATAGCAGAGCCCTAGGCAGGGAATAGGATAAGGGCAGAAGGCTGCTGGCTTCAGAGACCAACTGGAATGTGTTACTAGGGTCTGCCTGCTAAGTTTGAAAGGCTGACACAGCTGTCCCCCGAGTCTCTTTCGGATGTCCCTCTGAGCTACCAAAAACAGCATTATTGTCCTTCTGCACTGACAGAAGACGTCTCCTTAATATTAAACGTCTCTTAAAATCTTACCATGAGTGTGATGAATATGTCCTCACCTCTACAGAGTCACACCACTCACTGTATCCATGAGACTCGTTCACGCTGTCTGGGTTGTTGACCGGAGACATGGTTGGTACGGTCTGCCTCTCATACAGCTGGGCTGCAATAGACCTTCAGGTACAGACTCTGTCTTTTATCTCAAGAGTGCCCTTTCATCTCAAAGCTAAGAGCTGACGTCATGCCAACCCATTGTGCCCGACAGAGGGACACAGACTCTGCTACATCCAGACTGAGAAACTCGCAAAAGCAGGGCTGGGTTCCTGAGGTATAGAAGTATATCGCTCGTAGGACTACACTATTATTGCATCTGGTGTTTATATGAATGATGCCCCAAAGCATAATAATAAGTTATCATTAAATAAAAGCTACTGCATAGTAGTTTCATCATTGCAAATGCAGGTTTTGCCTCTTCCCTACATATAGTATGCCGGTGGCGGTAATTTTATGCCATGAATTTAGGATACCCATTCACACAGTATCAACGGTACACTAACAATCCATGTTTGTGGAACTTGTGGGCTGCGGGCTCAGTTGCAAAAATATAAATTGGGCAATTGCAATATGGCAGTGGGTGACAGGGAGAGGCGGAGGGAGACAGGGAGAGGCAGAGGGTGACAGGAGGGATAGGCAGAGGGTGACAGGAGGAGGCAGAGGGTGACAGGGAGAAGCAGAGGGTGACAGGGAGAGGCAGAGGGTGACAGGGAGAAGCAGAGGGTGACAGGGAGAGGTATAGTGTGGCAGGGGGAGGCAGAGGGTGACAGGGAGAGGCAGAGGGTGACAGGGAGAGGCAGAGCATGGCAGGGGGAGGCAGAGGGTGAGAGGGTGACAGGGAGAAGCAGAGGGTGACAGGGAGAAGCAGAGGGTTACAGGGAGAGGTAGAGCGTGGCATTGGGAGGCAGAAAGTAACAGGTAGAGGCAGAGGGTGATAGGCAGAAGCGGAGGGTGACAGGGCGAAGCAGAGGGTTACAGGGAGAGGCAGAGTGTGACAGGGGAAGCAGAGGGTGACAGGGAGTGGCAGAGGGTGACAGGGGGAGGCAGAGGGTGACACAGAGATGCAGAGGGTGACAAGGAGAAGCAGAGGGTGATAGGGAGAAGCAGAGGGTGACAGGGAGAGGCAGAGAGTGACAGAGAGAAGCAGAGGGTGACGGAGAGGCAGAGGTTGACAGGGGGAGGCAGAGGGTGACAGGGAGAGGCAGAGGGTGACAGGGGGAGGCAGAGGGTGTCAGGGAGAGGCAGAGTGTGACAGGAGGAGGCAGAATGTGCAGGCAAAACCAGTCGGTGACACAAAGAGGGTGACAGGGGCAGCAGTAGGCCCTAGTCCTCAGGGGCCCCAGTGCACTGCACCTGCTGCAACAATGGTAGTTCTGACTCTGTACTTAAGTACAGCCATCTTATTTATTCCATATACACTCAAGTATAGATATCATGAAAACCTGGACTGCTAGTGTGCCTTGAGAACTGAGGTTGGGTAACACTGCACCAGACTAGTGACATTGCACTCTGTTGTTTTCACTAGATGGCACAAAGTATCCCATGTAGACAGGGTGGGATTGGTAGTACTGCTAGTCCTGGAACTGAAAATCATCCTATTATGAGGGGAAAAGCGGAGGCCAATGTCATGTAGTCATGTGGAACCCTAACACTAAAAGCAATTCTAATACTTTATGATTTATGCTATAGCTATGATGTGGCCAGCTGGTGACCATCATGCTGTCATGAGGATGGGCCTATTTTTATGTTTACATTTGATCTTTTATTAACAATTACATTACAGCTAATCTGTATTGATAAGCGTTTCTGAAATTTCTTTCTGAAGTTTTAAAGCATTTCTGTATCTTTAATTGTATTCAATAAAGTAATATGATGATTGTATTTACATTCAATAAAGATCAACTGAAATTTCCACTCCCCTCACTTTATTCATAGGGAGCAAAGAGACACCAGCTGAAGAATTTTTCTGAAATGATGTATTTGGGTGTCCCTAAGAGAATGGAATAGGCAAGGTTCTTTCCAGAATTCTTCCCGTGGTTCCCTTAGGGCTTACACACATGGCTGAGCAGGGACGGAGAAAAATGACAAGTGAAAACATCCATATTCTGCTGTGCATTCTATAACACATTCACCTCCAAACATTCTATATTACCATAGTGATGAAGGTGCAGGCAGCCTAGATGTACTGTTTGTGTCTCCATTCACATGGATAGAAAAGGAAAACCCAAAGCAATCTAAATTAGAAACTGTGCTCTTTTTTATTCACAACACAGCCCCAGAATAGTGCATACCTCCCAACATTCCCGAGTCCCGCCCATGGCCGGTAGTGTCCTGCAGCGTAGGTGGGGGGGGCAGTCCCCCATGTCACCCGCTGAGCGGTTGTGAATGGATGCTGTGTGCATGCCGCACAGCGTCTATTCCCGCAGCCAGAGGGGCTGGGGGCATGGCTAGAAGCTCACAGTGTCTTTTGGCCATGCCCCCACAGTGTCAAAATAGGGAATGGCCTCGCGGTCAATGCGATTTGTAGGCCACACCCCCAATATTTCAGATGCGTGCCTACGTCACACGCAGATGTCCCGCTACAGCAATACTTAAAGTTGGGAGGTATGATAACGTGACCACATCAAGCATGATGTGTGCCAGTATCACATAATGGGAATAGCCATGCAAAAGGGTCATGTCTACCACTGGCATGTTCTATGTTCAGGGCAGTAGAGAGTCTGGCTGGGTCCAGGTATTTCTCTGGGGGTGTAGGCTAATTACGGGAGGTGTGGCCATGCAGCCATAGAAAAAATAGCACTTTAAGAACCTCCCTGGTCACACTGCAGCATGTACTAAATTGAGGAGAAGAGCTGTTGCAGTGGGAGAGGACCTGGGCTCTGACTGGGTCCCTCCTTCAGTCCTGGGCCTGGGTAATTAGTACCCCCTCCCTCTTGCCGTTATCCCCTCTCAACCCCCACAATTGCCTTTTTGCTGCTGCACTGCACACACAACTTGCAGGTGAAAATGAACTGCTGCTCCGCTATGCTGGGCAGATGTGAATGGTGCATACTCCCCAACAGCACAGTCCCAACCACAATAGTAGGACAGAGCTCTAAAATTGGGACTGTCCTGCCAAATGTGGATGATTGGGAGGAAGATATAATTTTGTGACTATCACAAAATGAAGGAGGTATCTAAGAGAGACGTCCTTCATTATGTGACTAAGCCGTTTAACATAAACATCTATTCGCATTCTCTGGGGAACCACCCACATCATTCGATGGTCGCCGACCATCGAATGATGTCGAAGGTGCACGCATATCTAAGTGACTTTTAGGTCACCGATATATGTGTATGCCCAGCAGGTAGTGGGCCGGTGATGTCAGCTGCCTGCCCCCCCGCACCCGTGTCACGGGGCTATTTGCATGGGAACACCCACGAAACAATGGGCGTTCCCATAGAGGAATAGCCCAGTCCACTGCCCCACCTCCCCCCCCCCCCCCCGCAAACTTGGGTGAGTACGGCCACCGAACACCCTGTTCGCCAATGCGCAGATGCAAAACACTGTGCAAGGGTAAAATCTACGGTAGCCCACGATTTGTTACGGGTATATACTGTAACTACACCATGTATCAGTTATATATACTACCATTGCTACAGAAGAAGTCCTGGACTGTAACTACACCACAAACAAATAATTTAGATAAATTATAAAAGCAATACCTTGGACAAAGTGAAAGGTATGCACTTATATTTTGTGCAAACATAAATAACTCTAACAACTAGTTTATCTTGGCACAGAAGAATCATATCATAAAAGAAGAATCCCTGCTTGAATCCCAACTTTCATGATTGTTTCAAATGAGGTAATGCCTCAAATTATGTCATTATGAATGGTTAGCATTACTGCATCACAGCACTGCGGTCATGGGTTTGATTCCCGCCACTTTTAACAGTTTGGTTGTTCTGGACTTACTGCTACAATATACTCCCTGCTCACCCTGGGGCCATATTTTTGGAAGCTATCTGGACTCTCCACCACCATATGGGATACCACCACCAGTTTATTGTGGATTACAAATACTGCACCAATCGGGAGGACATCTCCAATAACTGAGAACAAGATTCATCCTCCAGCGTTATTGTAACATCTGACATGGTATGTGGACCTTTCTCATCAGTTTTTGGCTCCAAAACCCAGTGGAGAAATGAGCACACCATTACTATAGGAGTACGATACGATTCAGCAGGACTTCAGCACTTCTAGGTATACACCTTTATTGTCTATTTCAAATCCATTGGTACACATGTAACAATTTTAAAGTTTTATTTATCACTGTTTATTTTTTTTTTTTAAATTCAGTGTTTTTTATTGAAGTTTTTAATATACATAAACAAACTCCCAATATTAACAAGAGGTGCAACAGACACAGACACCAATCATTCCACATGTGCTGAAACATCAAGTATGGAGTATTTATACATTGAAAAGTAATCAGGATGTTATTAATAGTAGAATATTACCCCTTTCAGACAGAAAAATCCCAAAAACCCAGGTATTTCCCGGATACAAAAACCCGGGTACAACTAGGCAGCAAGGGGCTGACCCCCTTTCACACAGGAGCAAAAACCTGGGTATTTCCCGTGTCTACCCCTTTCACACAGAAGCCGGATTTTTCCTGCAAAACTCTGTGTGTCATAAGAATAGGACAGTTTTAAAGGCACACAGAGATGAGGTCATCAAAAGTGGGTGGTGAGCGCTCACTGCATTGCATTAACCATGGCATGACACAAGGATATGTTGTAAACAAGTTTTATTGTTTTTATATACTGGAAGGTACATGTTACCTCACATGGCTGTCAGTATATTTGCAATGTTTGAGTACACTGTGGCATCTTTGACTGTCCCAGTCATCTGTTTGCCGATGTCCTCCTCCCCTCTCACTGCCAGCAGCTCTCACCTCTTGCTTCTACCAGTGGGCCATGCTATCCTTTTTTCAGCTCCCTAATGACCTCAGAGGCCAGCTCCATTGCCATGCCCTCCCAGCCAATCAGAGAAGCCTATCCTCACAACCAATCAGCCAGCACCCCACCAGGAGAGCCAATCAGTGCCTAACAATGTGTAATAATCCCAAAAACCCGGGTCGTTTCCTTTCAGATAGCCGGCGACCCGGGTTTTTGGATTGCAGACCCAGGAAAAACCCAGGTAAATACCTGGGTCGAAGTCCCAGAACTTTAGACCGGTGTTGACCCTTTCAGACAGAAGAAAAACCCGGGTCGACACGGCAAGAGCAGGGAAATTCCCGGGTCTTTCTTTCTGTCTGAAAGGGGTATAATATACGGATACAATATTATATCAAAGATATTCAGTGTGAACATAACAAGCAAAAAATGTTACATTGCAGGATATGAGGTCTATAATTACCCAAAAGCGCCATTTGGGTCCCAAAGAATAGCGGAAATATAATGCTCATAAATTTGAAGTAATATGTCACACTAAGAAATAGCAAAGCTACAGCAAATAAAGAAGTACAGTCTATCAATGTAATACCCACTAAGAAGAAAAAGAAAAAGGGAGATCATTATGCTGGGAGAAATGAGCTAGGTGTCCGGTCTAACAGGAATAATAGAAATAAAAATGAACTATCCCCGCCCTAAAATACCAAAAAACAAACCTCCCCTATAACCCCCCACCCTGTACAACCCACCCCCAACTTAGGCGTACCTGGATCCCCTAACCTTAGCCCCTCTATTCTAAATAATACTAGTCTATGCTAACTCCCCCCTCCCCCTCCAATTACAGGATATTATAACACAAAATATATCAGGGGTAGTGGTCTTAAACCTTACATGCAGGCAGATCAAAATAAAACTCCCCCACCATCTTATACAATGACAGTGCTCTCATCATGCAAAATGTGTTGTGCATACTAATATAGTATACATTAAAAGTACCAATGGCAAAGATAAAACCAGGATATATATATATATTCACATAAAACAGTATTAATGAAAAAAGAAAAGGTATCTTTATCTGGGACTGGTACAAGAGCGATAGAATTCACATATATAGTGGATATAGAGAGGCCGCTCTCCACGCTGCCTGCAGCCTCCACCACATCTTCAGGGGTACAAACAGGAGACGGGCCACCATATCGAACATCATCAAGCTTGCTTAAAAGCCTGGCAGTGGAGGCATGTATCGCCAAAAGTATTTGTTAAGTGGAAAGTTCCATGATTCTGTGTAACATTCAGTAGAGAAAGATGTTATTGTCTCTAATAAAGCAGATTCTCAGCTGCAAAATAGCCACACAGGAATGGAAGGGTGACAGCTAGCACGTCACCAGTTATATATAGAAAGTCAACGGCTTGTAAAGGGTCCAGTAGGATAATAGTCAGAGGAAAAGGGTGAGGTATCTCAACTAAATGAGCCAAACCTCAGCCACCAACACTGTGAATATACCTCTGGTTAGGGAGAATGGCGTCTGTGTCCAGCATTGATTTCCAGGATCATAATAGGTACCACATAACCACAGCCATGGCCAGCAGGAGCTTTGAGGTATGACTGAAGTGCCAAGTCAGAGTATAAGGGTAATCACACACCACGGACTGCAGCCTTACCGCCACAGACAAGTGAGTGCCAATGCCCAGGGAGCACGCAGGCAAGATGGCGCCGGCACCCGCCGTGCGGACCGCGGCAGCACGTCTCAAGGGAGATGGCTTCCCGCTCCACCGCTCAATACAATGGGGGCCACCGACGCTTGTCACCTCAATTCGCTGTAGCACCCGGGAGAAAGACAACACGGCTGAGCAGCAGCCGATTAGCAGGAGGTCAGTGGCATCCAGGTCCCGGCACAGAGAAAGGCCACAACTGTGAGTGACCTCGAAACGGCAGCCAGGGAGTCTAAAAAATGCCCCAGTCGAGAGTTAGGACTGCACAGAGGATAGTCCGCGTCTGGTATAGGGGTCAGGGCTGGTAGCGGCAGGATATTTAGAGGGAGCGTGGAGAAACTGCTGCCTACTCCATGTTCGGTCCATCACTGTTTATTTTTAATACATTTTCATATTGTAATATTCAATTGATCCATTTAGCGCTCCACATTTTTATTTATTTTTCTTGTATACACTCTTTTACGGGGTGACTCCCCTTTAGTTGGAGCAGCTTGACCCCACTAGGTGCCCGTTCTACTCTGAGACACATAATCTCGAGTATACCCCCTTCCTTTTTTGATTCCCACCATGGCCCTAACTATGTGGAGTTTGTATATTCTCCCCGTGCTTGCGTGGGTTTCCTCCGGGTACTCCAGTTTCCTCCCACAATCAAAAAATATACTGGTATGTATGTCTGTGTCTGAGTGTGCCTGTGGTAGTGAATATAGAGTGTAAGCTCCACTGGGGGCAGGAACCGATGTGAGTGTTTAAATGTTCTCTGTAAAGCGCTGTGGAATATGTGTGCGCTATATAGGAAACTGTTAATAAATAAATAAATGAGTACTGGGTGTAATGGTACAACTGCATGAGTGGCCCAGCAGCTGGACTTGTTGGCACAGACATATAAAGAAAAAATCATTCAAATCCAAGCTCCAGGCCAGCAATAGATCACAGAAGATCATGTCATGATTTTAAATCGAGAGGTAGTATGTCTGAAAACTAACAGGCATTAATTAAAGGGGAGAGAATAAATCAATGGGAATCTCGGTTATCTTTATATAAACAGCTGTAAAAGATATCGTCATCTTTACCAACCACTGATGTTATCCTTAGTCATCTAAGATAGTCTATTTCATTTCATTAGAACTTTCAATGCCAGAGTGGGACATGCGGTCAGCAGCTGCTAATGATGATGTCACCAAGGCCATCTAAACAGCATTGTATGTCCAGGCACTGAGCAGAGCAGCGGCGAATAGATGCTGTGCTGAGACAGGGAGGGGGGGGGGGGGGGGGGCTGGAGCACTCGGCTCATGTGCAGATCTCTGGTAAGATGGTGCCTTCCGTGTTCCTGGCAATGGATCTCTACTGAGCATGGTCAGATCACTGGGAAGATTGCAACCATGTAATTTTCCAATCGGTAACACTCACTATCGACTGTATCCCCCCCTCCCCGACAACTAAAACAGGTTGTGGCTTCATTGAAATGGGTCATAGCTTAGCGTGAATGCTGCTTAATGAGAGGCCACGCCCCATTTTTTTTGCAGCTGCGCCAAGTTTAAGGTGCTGCAGAGAGGAGGGGGCCCTCACAAAGTGTGCGCTAGGGTGGAGTGAAAAAACTGAAATTGAGAAATTCAAAATCGGCTAGTGTGGAAAAGTTGTGACTTGACCTGAATAAGAAACGTGCAAAAGCTTTTTGATCTGAGTCAACATCTTCTGTTCTGGCATGAGGCCTGAAGTTTCACTTTTTAGGTGAAAAAGACGAAAACTGTGAAGATGCTCCGATCTAGTTAAAATCATGTCATGATGTCTTAGGGCCTTATTCTAGTTCATTCTTTCTGACAAAATCCTTCTTAGATGGACAAAACCATGTGCACTGCAGGGGGGCAGATGTAACATGTGCAGATAGAATTAGATTTGGGTGAGTTATTTTGTTTCTGTGCAGGGAAAATACTGACTGCTTTATTTTACACTGCAATATAGATCTCACTTTGAAGAAAAACCCCACCCAAATCTAATTCTCTCTGCACAAGTTACATCTGCCCCACCCGCAGTGCACATGGTTTTGTCCATCTAAGAAGGAATTTGTCAGAAAGAGTGAACTAGAATAACCCCCTTAGAGTGGTTTATTAAAATACTTTAGCTTAGTAAAAGAGAGTACGAGCTTGTCCTAGTGCAAAGTGACTGACTTTGGCGGGAGAAAAAATCCCTAATAATTGACCCATTTTCATGGTTTCAATTGAGAATATGCTGTTTCTCCGTAACGTGTTTTCTTTTTTTTGGGGGGAGAGAATGCTCTGTAGTTGAAGTGATCAAGAAAAAAAAATCCCTTTTGTTTGCCCTTAATAGAATAATGCACACCTGTGTCTTCTAATGTCCAACAAACTCTTTACTGAATGCTCCAGTAAGTTCAGTAAACAATGCATAACACTCTGTTCTTTAGGTGCAGTATTTAAAACACTTCTGTTTATTGTCTATACTTGTGGAAGTTTATTTTAAACATGAATTGTCCTGAAAAAACAGTTTTGCATCCCCTATGCTGGGAACAGGAATGGGCTGCATTACGGCATATAGTTATGCCAAAGATAAGCCAATATATTAACAGTTAAATACGAAGTGTATTATGATGTAATAAACAAATACATCTAAAGTTTAGTGATATTTAAAATGATAAATTAAACAGTTTACACTGTTACTTGTAATACTTATTGTAACAGTTACTATTTTTCAATAACAGACTGCAACAGTTATTTCAAATCTGATTGCAGTACAATTTTGTTCACAAAATGGGCAAAACCATGCTTCACTGCAGGTGGAGCAAATGTAATATGTGCAGAGAGAGTTAGATTTGTGTGAGTTATATTGTTTCTGTGCAGGGTAAATACTGGCTTCATTATTTTTACACAGCAATTTCTATTTCAGTTTCAGCACACCCCACCCAAATCTAACTCTCTGCACATGTTACATCTGCCCCACGTGCAGTGCAGCATGGTTTTGCCCATTTTGTGAACACATTTGTACTGCGATCAGATCTGAATAAGGGCCAAAACGCAGTGATACAACAGTTCACAGAAAATTCTTATTACCTTTTCACTGGTAATGACCTACCAACCTTTTATATAACAGGACATTAGCACATATGGAGTAAAGCTGATTATATTTTTCACAACATTATATGAATTTAGGAATGTTTTGTGATAGTAATGTTAATCAAGTTTAAAAAAAAAAAAAACCTGCACTGTTTCTGAAATCTGTAAATTAAAAAGAAAAAACATACTATTTAGCATTTTTTGGAGCACTGTGATTGTAGTATATTTTTTCTTATCAATAACAGTGTCTGGTTGTCAGGTCTTGCTAATAATAAATAACTGTTGCAGTGTCATGAACCTGACTTGGTTCAGTCAGTTTCTGAGGTTTCTATGCCTGTTTGCTCCTAGCTGCTGCTGTTGCAGCTGCCCTGCATTCCCACTGATTAAGTCTCCAGTGAACTTCCCTGAGTTCTGCAGCCTGATCCCTGACCCACACACACCTGTGCAGTAATCAGGTGTGTCTGTCTTTCCCCAGTGTTGATTAGTGCTGCGGCTGGCAGCCAATCACAGAAAGGCAAGGGGGATATAACTCAGGCCCTGGGCCTTCATTCCTTGCCTTGAACAATTGCTTACCTGTTCCCAGAATCTCCTGTGTCAGAGAAGTTTCCAAGGCTCCGAGATCTCCAGGTTCTCCTGTGTCTCAATCTCCAGCGTACACCTGCACCTGCGATACTTACCTGGTTCTCTCCATCTCCAGAAGACTCCTGCGATTCCATCCCTGCAGTTGAGTAGCCGGTGTTCCGCTACAAACATCATTTGGCTTTTCAGCCCATCAGTGACTTTTCCACCTTGTCCTGAAAACTGCCGACAGACTCTGTCGACTCCGGGGTTGTCTACTCCCTGCTGTGCTCATAGTGACTTTATCATCTCGTCCTATACTTCCAGCAAGTACCCTGGGGCCTTCCCTCATCTGTTGACACCACGGTCGACATCACAAGTCGACACCTCCCAGTAATTCCCCGATTGCACCTCTCTCGTGGGACTCTCCACGTTCAAGTGTCATCACCCCAGCCTGCGTCCAGAGGGCCAGGGCAGGGGGCCGCGACCTGCCTGTCAGACGCAGCTAAGTCCAAAGCTCCTTGCGGGGCTCCCTGGTGAATACCGCTGGCAGGTTAGACTCCGCGCCCCTGTACCTGGTCTCCGCCAACACTCTGGTTCGCAGTACCCTGATCCCCCCGTGTATGTCTCATATCAAACCTCCTGCGTTCAACTATCCAGCGCCCTCCACTGGTCCACCACGGTCACAGCCGGGAACACAAAAACCGCCTGCGCTGACATGCAGTATGTTATTGAAAAACAGTAACTGTTAGTATTACAAGTATTACAAGTAACAGTGTGAACTGTTTAATGTATCATGTTAAATATCACTAAACATTAGATGTATTTGTTTATTACATCATAATACACTTCAACATATTTAACTGTTAATATATTGGCTTATCTTTGGCATAACTATATGCCGTAATGCAGCCCATTACTGTTCCCAGCATAGGGGATGCAAAACTGTTTTTCAGGCCAATTCATGTTTAAAATAAACTGCCACAAGTATAGACAATAAACAGAAGTGTTTTATAATACTGCACCTAAAGAACAAGAGTGTAATGTATTGTTTACTGAACTTACTGGAGCATTCAGTAAAGAGTTTGTTGGACATTAGAAGACACAGGTGTGCATTATTCTATTAAGGGCAATAAAAGGGATTTACCCTGATTTTTTGCACCAAGTTTCTTTTCTTGATCACTTCAACTACAGAGCATCCTCTCCCAAAAAAAAAAAAAAAGAAAACAAGTTCCGGAAAAAACACCATGGGTGAAATGTAATAGGATGAGAGATTCAGAAAGTGAGAGATTTGGTAAGAAATCTCCAGTTTTTTTAAAGTGGCAATCATTTACACAGCACAACCAGTGTGATTTTGCTGTGTCAATGATTGCCACTTTAAAAAAACTGGAGATTTCTTACCAAATCTCTCACTTTCTGAATCTCTCATCCTATTACATTTCACCCCATATTCACAATTGAAACCATGAAAATGGGTCAATTATCAGGAATTTTTCTCCCGCCAAAGTCAGTCACTTTGCACTAGGAAAAGCTTGTACTCTCTTTTACTAAGCTAAAGTATATTAATAAACCACTCTAAGACATCATGACATGATTTTAACTAGCTCGGAGCATCTTCATAGTTTTCGTCTTTTTCACCTAAAAAGTGAAACTTTAGGCCTCTTGCCAGAACAAAAGATGTTGACTCAGATCAAAAAGCTTTTGCACGTTTCTTATTCAGGTCAAGTCACAACTTTTCCACACTAGCCGATTTTGAATTACTCAATTTCAGTTTTTTCACTACGCCCTAGTACGCGCCCTTCTCTCTGAAACGGCACCCTGACTATCACAGTACATGCTCAGTGCTACTATACACATGTGCAGGGGCAAGAAATGGCAAGACAATGCTCCACTGCATCCAAAACTGGCATTTCACTCATCTCTGAATCAGGCACGCACAACGGAACTATGGCGCACTCGGTCACGTGAAAAATGGTTTTGTGTTCAAACATGAATTACCTCTAATGTTCCTTTAACTAAAAGCCTGTATTTTTTCCTCATATTAATCTATTAAAACGGAAAGACGAATAAATATAAAAGGCCAGTGCCATTGTTTGCCTTATGGTTTGAATTTCACCCGTATAGCTGAATGCTGTGTGTTTTGGCTCCATAGGAGGAATTCCTGGGTTTTTAGGATAACGGTTAATTTTCCTATGAAAAGAAAAATAGCCGATTCTTTATAATGTAGCCATTTTCTACATTTTATTTCAGTGACTTTGCTGTGTAACTTCTAACTGCTAATGTTCTAAGCCTGTTAGTGGGTGTAGTAAATTCTGTCGACATTCAAAATGTCGACATGAAAATGACAACATGATTGTTATGTTGACCTTGAACTTATCAAACATGTTCATAATGTCGACATCGGTCATGTTGGGGTTGTGTTTTTTGAGTGCTTATGGGGAGATTCTCTAAGCTAAAAATGTGGTAAAAACCCCGTTATCGGGTTACCACGGCGGGGGACATCGCCAGATTTTTCTGCATCTTCTACCGCATCCCACCACCGCCCTGCAACGACCCCCCGCATCGCCCCCTCACCTGTGTCCGGGCAGCACAGAGCTGTGCTGCCCGGACCTGTGACCTCCTCCCTGCACTGATCCTCTTCCGGGTGCAGGGAGGAGGAGAGCCCGGTGCAGCAGCGCCAGGTGTGGGAGGGAGGGAAGAGCCGCCGGGACCTGCTGGGACCCGTCGATTCTCACCGCAAAGGACAGCTCTTAACGCAAGAGCTGTCCTTTGCTAGAATTATAATTGCGAAGAGAGGTGAAAGGGGGTGGAGATTCTTAGAGAATCTTCCCCTATATTCCTAAACTTAATTTAAATGATGGCAATGTACCCATGTCCATAACCTGACAAGCCAACATGCCCTGTTATAATGTCAGGTTTGGTGGATATCCTGTATATTTGCCTACCCTACCACAAGTTGTGTGAGTTGCAGGGGACTTAAATATCCCCATATCCCTCCTCCACCAAACTTCACAGGTGTCATAATGCAGTCAGGCAAGTAACGTTCTCCCAGCATCCACCAAACCCAGACTCACCCATCTAACTGCCAAACAGAGAACGTGATTTGTCACTCCACAGAACACGTTCCCACTGCTCCACAGTTCAGTGTTGGTGCTTTACATCACTACATCCAACTCTTGGCATCGGACTTGGTGATGTGAGGCTTGCATGCAGCTGCTCGACCATGGGAACCAGTGGTGGCTCCTGCTATTGGGTTTCAGGACTGCAGCCCCTCCAGTGAAAACCAGGAGGTTTCTAGTGTAAAACAGACAGCCAGCATCAGAGCTCCGGTGTGTGCACGCGTTTGTGAGTGCGCACGCGGTCGCTCATAAGGGGGATGCGCATTCTTCCCATGGGGGGGAGGGGGGTTGCGGGATCTACCTCTGGAGCTCTCTGCTGGCTGTCTGTCTCTCTCCCAGGGCGAGATGTACTAAGCATCGAAAAGTGATAAAATAGAGAGTGATAAACAACCAGGTAGGAGCTGATTGGTTGGTGGTTTATCACTCTTCATTGTATCACTTTTCAAGCTTAGTACATCTGGCCCCCAGTCCTCATGTGTCACATGATCACATGTCTTTCCTGTCAGGAGTCACAACACCAGGCTCCATGTGTGACCTACTCTCATGTGGGGAGGAGTTCAGCATGTAGTAGCTTCCTATTGGAAGCTGCTACTGCCCATCATACAGAGGAATGAAAGCGTCCCCCCAAGCAAGGGCTGCTGGTCCGACAAATCATTAGTGCAGGACTTGTGATCTCGAGGCTCCGATCCTATGCAGGCTTGACTGACCATTAGATCAGGGGTAAAACACATGCGATTTGCCACTTTTCATCCAACTAATGCATCAGAATCAGCTTCATTGGCCAGGTATACTTGCGTATACTAGGAATTTGTTTTCGGTTTGCTGTGCAGCAGCCAGGTGGGTAACAAGTAAACAGCATACAGTATAAACAATATAAACAGGTGGAGGAACAGGTACAGTCATATAGAAAGTTATTTCGAGGGGACACCGTGTTAGATTATGTGCAAAGGGTTATGGTGTGAATAGACAGTGAGGTGTTCATTAGTCACGTGTCAACAGGTGAACCGCTTGAGGAAAGAAACTTTTTAGGCTTCTGGTGGACCTGGTGGGAATAGCCCTGTAGCATCTGCCTGATGGCAGCAGGTTAAACAAGCTATGGCCAGGATGTAGTTGGTCCTTTACTATCTTCGTTGCCTGCTTTTTTGCTCTGGACAGGTACAGGTCTGGACAGAGGGAAGGTCCGCCCCGATGATCTTCTCCGCAGTTCTGACTACCTTTTGAAGGCTGCATTTGTCTCTCTCGCTGGCGGAGCCGTACCAGACCAGTATTGAGGAGCACAGTAGAGACTCCACAATCATGGAGTAGAAGAGGAGCAGAAGCTTCTGTGGGATGTTGAACTTCCTCAGTTGCCTAAGGAAGAATAGCCTCTGCTGCGCTTTTCCAACAATAGTATCAGTGTCGGGCCCCCTTTTAGGGGCCCAGGAGATTGTGGTCGCTAGGAACTTGAAAGAGTCCACTAGCGACACCACACTGTCAGCAATTGTTAGTGGAGCATCGAAAGTTTAATTTTATTCTGGAGCCGGGGGAGGAGCTGAGCTATCTCGAGTGGCCACGGTTCCCGGCCAGACCCAGGTAGACATGGCCACGCCCCATTAGAAAATGTTTTAGAAAAAATAATATGTGCTTACGGCACAACACACTGCACAGAGGGGCTCCAGCAAGTAACACAATGCCCCCACTTAGCAGCTGACATGGGTCTCTTCTGCTGGACCCCTCCAACCAGCCAGGGCCTGAGTAATTACTACCAGTCCCCCCTTTAGAGCGGCAATGGGGCCGATCCTATTAGTCCCGAAGGTTGTGGATGATTCGCGAGTGCGAATCATCACGACACCGTTTGCACTTGATGGTGGGCTGAATTCATTTAAAAGTGCTCATACCTCCATAGGGGTTCGAGCAATTTTAAGTTAATTCGGCCCTGCGAAGGGTGCGAGTTAGGCTTAATTCGGGTTCCGTTTTCAGAGTTAAAAAGGCACCTGAACGGCAACTCGCACCCTTCGGGACTAATAGGAACGACCCCAATATGTGCTGGCTCAAGCATTGCAAGGGGCTAAAATAAGTATAGCCTTGATAAACACATTATGGAGCTAATGCAGACTTCCGTTTTCTGGAATCCTGCAATGCTGTCATGCTGCAGATGCTTCATAGCCGAGTGTATACATCTACTGGCAAATTGTCATACTCATATACATATCAATCACAAATCCTCTTGTGGCAATATGGGCGGAACCCGATGCTAATTGGGCGTTCACATGTTTTCATGCGACTGCAGGTCAAAAGAAACGGACTCTAATTGGATACCGCAACAATGACCATCTATATATATTAAAAGCTCACTAATCCTCACTCCTATGAGGTAGAGTACCAACAGTGACCACTATGGGACACTCGATGGACCAAATTACTTCTTTGTGTGCTAAAAGATGTCATAACAGAAATTGAAAGCAATTTTTGCAGGGACACTGATCTATTTCAAACTTGCTGGATATGGAGAGAGGGAGCGTTGAAGACAGAGATAGGAGCAGATAGGGACTGGGTGGATTGTTTTTAGGATAAAAACTGTCACAGCTCAAAGTAAAAGTAAAAACGGTCACAGCTCAAAGTGAAAGTACATTGCAGAAGCAGTCAATTTGATGGACTTTTAACTAATCGATCATAAATCACAATAGCAAGATGTTTTTTTTTTATCAGCACAAAATGCATCAGGGCTAAATGGCAATCACTACTGTTGCATATCTGCATGTATTTCATAGTTGCCGACTTTTTGGCTGCCCTCTCCGGGGGCAGCCAGCTCAGTGAAGCAGTGGGGTGGGGCCATTGCTGGGAGGGAAAAAGGGGGCAGTTCAGGGGCGGAGCCACAGACGGGCTTTCCTATTGGCCCATGCCACTTCACTTTTTTTTGGCGGGGGGGCGAATTGGCATGGATGAAAACGGACGCAAAAATGGGTGAAAACGGCAGTGGATTAGCCAAAGCCATGTGAATTTGCTGCATTTTCGCTGAATTACGCGGTCTTCGCCAATGCTAGATTTTACACCCATGCAAAAAATCATCACAGGGTTTGGCTTGAATTTGTCAGAAAACTTTTTAAAAAACAGATGAAAATTGCTGGTCTTTCGCCTGGCGAAATTTTCCCTGGGACTGAATACCCTCCAATAAATGAATTATCTGATGGGGTAGTGGGGCACGAATTACTATAAACACCACTCATGGGTCTTGCAGAACCAAACAGAACCAAACAAATAACTTTCTGCTGACTTTATCTATGTTGCTTTGACCAGCAGCGGAACTGTTCCTACAGAGTCTAGACTCCTATTTGTATTTGCTTCGGGCAAACAAACTATAGCATCTGCTAAAGCTGGTAATAAATGAGTGTATGCAGTGAACTGAGGATTTAGCACTTGTAGTTATTTAAATAGTATTAACCCTTTGTGCGCCAAAAGCTCTGTGAAAGATGTGCAAAATATCTGCAAAGAAAAACATTTGTTATATAAATTCAAATAAGAAATGTTTTGTAAAATTTCCTAAATAAGGTAAACATTGTAGGTCATTATGATGAATAAAAATGTTTGCCAATTTTTCGACCTACCTGTATTTTGCCAATTTAACTTGGCACTCAATATAAACCGGGGCAGTACGGCTGGTGTAATGGTTAGCATTACTGCCTCACAGTGCTGAGGTCATGGGTTCGATTCCTACCATGGCCCTAACTGTGTGGAGTTTGTATATTCTGCCCATACCTGCGTGGGTTTCCTCCGGGTACTCCAGTTTCCTCCCACAATCCAAAAATATACTGGCAGGCTAATTGGCTCCCAAAAAAAAAAAAATTAACCCTAGAATGTCTGTGTGCGCGTGTACATGTGGTAGGGAATATAGATTGTAAGCTCCACTTGGGCAGGGACTGATGTGAATGTTCAAATATTCTCTGTAAAGAGCTGCGGAATCTGTGTGCGCTATATAAGAAACTGCTAGTAAATAAATAATAATAAACCCTGCCCATAGACTGGGATCATGGGCCTTATTCTAGTTCATTCTTTCTGACAAAATCCTTCTTATATGGACAAAACCATGTGCACTGCAGGTGGGGCTGATGTAACATGTGCAGAGAGAGTTAGATTTGGGTGGGGTTTTACTTCAAAGTGAGATCTATATTGCAGTGTAAAAATAAAGCAGTCAGTATTTACCCTGCACAGAAACAAAATAACTCACCCACATCTAATTCTCTCTGCGCATTTTATATCTGCCCCCCTCCAGTGCACATGGTTTTGTCCATTTAAGAAGGAAATTGTCAGAAAGAGTGAACTAGGACAAGGCCCCATGTCTCTTTAAATGATGACATCTACTGTAATTAGGTTACATGAATAGGAACCACAGGCAAAAGATCAAACAAGGACACAGTTACCTGTGATACCACCAGTAACAGCGATATAAAGCTGCCGGCTCACACATTTCTGCTAGTAACATTATTCTTGCTTTGCCATGTGACAATGTGTTGGGCTCCGAGTTGCTGGGAATTACAAGCACTTGTCAGGAATGTGCTAAATGCTGATTTATTTATGAAGGTGTCAGAGCAGCAGATAATGGAATGCCCTGTAAGAAGCTGGTATGCTGAAGGGATTACACCACACCAGTCTGTTACTATAAAGCCCAGGTATACCCCTTCTTTAGAGGAGGCTGCTGAAGAAATGAATGGGACCCAGGTCGCTCAACCCGGGTTACCCGCTAACACTGCCCAGCAACCTTTTTTTTTTTAAACCCGGGTCAGAATGCCGGATTGCTTTACCCGGGGTTTTCCATTTTCCCTTTTACACTGCACGCCGATCAGGGTTGACCTGGCAACAACACAGAATCAATCCGGGTTATTTGTGCGGTGTGAAAGTGGTAGTAGGCAACCCGGAACTGTTCAGCATTCCCGTTCATACCAGGGGATTGCCATGCTGCTGCTTTCGATGATGATGATTTATGAAGAAGAAGAAGAATGATAAATTATCACTTTCTTTGGCTAATACAGCGGCTAGGTGGAATATAACAATTTTTTTTGGCACATGGAATGGAAAGCCATGTCCCAGGCCAGCATATTGTTCATGTTAAAGTGGCCATACATCAGCGAAGGATTGGGGCAATTTGACAATTTTGTAATCATCGTTCTAAACCAGGCATGTCCAAACTGTGGCTGTTGTGGAACTACCAATCACAGCATGCCTTGCCATAGTTTTAGGATTCCCTAATAGCAAAACTGTGGTCAATCTGCAATAAATTGGACTTGCAATTGCAAATGTATGGTGGCGATCATTCTTTTGTGCGATCACCACCAAGAATTAATTGATTTGACAATCATATCATTCTTCCACTGCTGACAATCATTACTGTAGCGACTACAATGAGGCGGCGGCGTACGGCATTTTTTTAGATTTGAAGATCCAATTTGATGATTTAAATTTTTAATATGCAAATCACTGGTAAATATTTGATGTGTATGAGCGCAGATTGTAAGATTGGAAAATTGCGCAATCGTGGAAGAAAGTGCTAAATCTTCACATCATGGATTGTAGATTGCTGATGTACAGTATGGTCAGTTTTTGCTAATAATTCAGCCAGCAAGTGTGTAAGGGTCAGATGTATCAAGCCTCAAAAAGTGGAGAGCGATAAACAACCAGCCAATCAGCTCCTAACTGTCATTTTGCAAACCCGGTCTGTAACATGGCAGTTAGGAGCTGATTGGCTGTCTGTTTATCACTCTCCATTTTATCACTTTTTGAAGCTTGATATACATGTGGCCCTGAGGGGCAGTACGGATGGTGTAATGGTTAGCATTACTGCCTCACAGCGCTGAGGTCGTGGGTTAGATTCCCACCATGGCTCTAACTGTGCGGATTTTGTATATTCTCCCCGTTTTCCTCCGGGTGCTCCGGTTTCCTCCCGCAATCCAAAAATATACTGGTAGGCTAATTGGCTCCTAACAAAAATTAACCCTAGAATGTCTGTGTGCGTGTATATGTGGTAGGGAATATAGATTGTAAACTCCACTTGGGAAGGGACTGATGTGATATTCTCTGTAAAGCGCTGCGGAATATGTGTGCACTATATAAGAAACTGTTAATAAATAATAAGAATAATAAATAATATTTGCAGCTAAATCCCTGAAAACACCCGTTTTCGAAGGTTAGCTGCAAATATTAAGTATCACCAGAATGTATCAGGAGGGAACGCAGCAGGAATCTTCGATCCCTGCTGTGATCCCTCCTACACAACGGTTGCTATGGGGGATGAGAAGCTGCCCGATGTATCAACATCGGGAAGCATCGATTCGGGTCCCTGGACTACCGCCATTCTAAGGTGGTGGTCGCCAATTGTAGCCTATGGACTACAGACTGCGGAGAGTCAGCGCTGACCACGCATTCGCAGACACCCGGCACCTGGCTGAGTGCATAGGCGGGAGCCCTGTCCCTGCGCGTGCGGGATGATACATCCCCCCGATAGGATCAAAATTATAAGGCAATCCTGGGTGGCAATATTAAATGTGCCCTTAAGTGTTTCATATCTGTGCTTTCTGTATAGTCATTGTTTCTGGATAATTGGATCAAACTGTGAAAAACTGTACATTATTTTTTTTATACTTTCCGCTTCTGAGTCCTGTAATGAAGGCATCAGCGCTGCCAGAATTGCCGCAAAAATGTCCACTAGTTCGAGCGCTCTAATCCTCAGACTCTGTTGCACTGCGCTGCGCGGTGGAGGCACTGCGGATGGGAGAGGCCCGAACAGAGGAGGCTGCACACGGCACGGGCAAAGCGCTCTTGCACAGAGCGCGACTGCACACCATCCCCCCCATCTAATGCCATGTGCACAGCCTACAGGTTACACAGGGATCACACAACATATTTGTTTCCTAAATATTTGCCCACCGGGGAATCTTATTGTTCATCTTTTGTTCTGTATGTTTTGAAATTAACTCTACTAATCTCTGCCTTGGGCATAATGGCTGAAGGTAAAGCGTCACCTGTGTCCTGTCTGGTGATAATGCGTGGTGGACACTCTGTCAGGTAATGTGTTTAGCTGAGTGCACACTATACAATGTATCACCCAATATATCGGAACGATATATCGTACACATCGTATATCTATTAGTCATTACCGGACGTCTTTCATTAAAATGCCCCATTGGATGTGCTGTACGTGCAACGGGAAGATTCAACGGCTGGCGGGGTCTATTCCCATGCGGTAAACAATGATACCCTGGGCGTTATTCTAGTTTACTCTTTCTAACAAAATCCTTCTTAGATGGACAATACCGTGTGCACTGCAGGGGGGCAGATGTAACATGTGCAGAGAGAATTAGATTTGGGTGAGTTATTTTGTTTCTGTGCAGGGAAAATACTGACTGCATGATATTACACTTCAATATAGATCTCACTTTGAAGAAAAACCCCACCCAAATCTAATTCTCTCTGCACATGTTACATCTGCCCCACCCGCAGTGCACATGGTTTTGTCCATCTAAGAAGGATTTTGTCAGAAAGAGTGAACTAGAATAAGGCCCATTGTATCACTGTAGAGAAGATTGTTTAGAGTGTACAGCATATGCGATGTATCATTTCCTTGCATACCCGCCTCACTGGGTCATACCGTTGTAAGGTGTATTCCCATCTGAGCTCCTTAGTATAAGTGGGTAAAATATACTGTATGCTATCAGAGCGAATTAATGTACAATGTTGATGATATTCATTCAGACCTGATCGCATCGCTGTGCGATTATTAGTAGACTGCGCATGCGTACAGCCCGTAGCGCGGATGCGCACAGCGTTCTGAGATAAAAACCTGCTAATTTTTTTATTGATGTCCGTACATAAGGTAATTGACAGGAAGCCGGCGTTTGTTGGTGGTAACAGGGTAACAGGACATCTTCTGGGTATCAGGTAAAACACAGGCGTGTCCAGGCATCTGAGGGGAAGTCATGTGACGTCAGCTCCGGACCCGATCTGACTGTTTCTATCGCAGCCGCTGAGTAAGTCCTGGGCTACGCACAGACTGCACACACTGGGGAATCATGCAATGGTGTGAGGCTTGCGTATAGATTCACATCTAATCGCTGATCCAGCCACTTGCTGCGCAGTTCGCAGGCTTGCACCGGGCAGGCTTTCACGCTGGTGCTGCAGCGTATACCTGATCGCTGAGCTCTGCTATATATCAGAGCATTGATCAGGCCTGAATAACCCCCAGCAGCCATAGGAATGCTTAGAGACCCGTAAGATAATTTCCTAAGAGTTCTGGAGGTCAATTATATAACTTTTATTAACATGCACAAAGAAGAGCTGGTAGGATAAGATACAGTATATACAGTATGCTCTGTGACATCAGTCCAGCCTGTATCCGCTTGTACTAAAAAGTACAGATTTGCGCAATAGGTTGTGGGTGTGTGTGTGGGTAGGGGGAGCCAAGTTCGTCCCTATCCCCGATGGTCGGGTGTGCACATACGTGAATATGCACATGTGCAAACGCCAGTAGCAAACAGCTTTGGAGAGTTTCACACTCGCGGGGCCGTTTGCCCAAGGAGGGGCGGGAAGGGGGTGGGATTAGGGGAACACCCAGCATTTTATGGGCGTGTCCATAAAAGCACTGGGTATACCCCGGCAGACGTGTCGATGGCTGCTTGGGTCAGCGCCGCCCAGAATTCGGAGGACAGCGTTCAAATGAAAAGTAAACCCTGGCTGACTTTTCATTGGGAACGGAGGAAAAATCATTTGAGGGTGAGCGACCCTCAAATGATTTTTCCATCGTGCGGCTGCATGCGAGGGGATGTGTTAATGTATACTTCCTAGAATGGGGATTCAATGAGGGGGGGGGGGGGCGGGGGGGGATATTTGCTGTTGACATTATCGCATGCCGACCCTTTCTCAATGTAGGCTTAAAGCCTGTTTCATGTGTCGATTTAATGATCCACATGGCAGCATCACTGGATGGCAGAGTTGCTTTACTGCACTGATGGAATCACAGAATGAATGGGGACAATGCGGTGAAATGTGCGACGTGGGCTGTCTGTCATGCAGGTGATGGGACCACAAGTCCACAAACAGTCCTCACATATATTCTTCTGCCCACTGGGAATCTTCCCTGTGTGCCCGGGATTTCTCCATGTAAACGGTGCGATCACAGCACATGCACAGTCTGCTGATAATTGCGCAAACATTGCCCATTGCACACAAACTGAATGAGGCCCGTTATGTGAAGTGGGTTCATGTATGACCCCCAATGTGCACCTGCAGATGCAGCCTGTTTTGGTGCTTCTTGAAAAAGTTTAGGAGCTTTACTGGCAGTATACATGAGGTCCCCCCCCCCCCCCCCCAGTATACCCAGACAGTCCACAGTCCTCCATAGTGGGATGTCTGGCAGAGTGCAGCAGAGAACTGCACAGTGATGCTCTGCACTGTAGCTGTAATGTGCAGTTCTGGCAGAGACAACACTCAGAGCAGGGTGCACAGCGATGCTCTGCAGAGTGCCAGTAGTTCAGTGTTTACACAGCAATGCATGATGCTCTGCAGGCGTCTGGTAATGACGGAGATGAATGGGGTTCTGTTCTTATGCAGGGCAGTGGTACAAAATGTGCTGCAGGAATGATGAATCTGATCATGAAAATGTAAATACTTGATGCTCATCTGCACATCCCAGCATAA
This sequence comes from Crinia signifera, assembly GCF_055691185.1. Taxonomy (NCBI): domain Eukaryota; kingdom Metazoa; phylum Chordata; class Amphibia; order Anura; family Myobatrachidae; genus Crinia; species Crinia signifera. Next base: position 34,979,562 of record NC_139225.1, on the reverse strand, counting down.
CCTATCTGCTCCAAATGGACCCGTCCATGATGTGAGGCGGCAGCAGCAGCAGTATCAGTCTGTGGGGATGAGACAGATTAATGGAGGGTCCTGTTCTCTGAGACCAAGAGAAGGTTTCTGTGCCCGAATGGTGTCAGAACGGTGCAGGGGAGGGATGGAGCCTGTATCCCTGCGAACATCCGGAGCCGACAAGTTATCCGGCTCCTGTATCCATGGCAACTAGAGGCGGATACCTCCCCCCCCTCTCCTATGAGCCCCCCTTCTCCATCTCTATCCTCCGCTCCCTGCCTCCCCCTCCCCACCATGTAGAAGATGGCTGGTTCCCTTTTGCTGGAGTGGCCTGGAAAAAATCAGACGGGCAACCCCTACCTACTGCTTCCTAGTGTACCCACCAATGCCATCTCCGGCTGGGTCACCACTGACACCTGGCAGCTGAACAGGTAAGGCTGGGATGGGCCCCCCCGTGTTGTTCTGTGGGGTCAGGAGGGACAGGCTGTTCCCGTCACTGTGTGTCTCCCACATCAGTCTGTGCATCAGTATGATAGGGTTATCTGCTTCCATCACCTATATATATACATATCTGTATGTTCCTGTATCACTGCTCAGCAGTGCTGGCTATGCCTGGGAACCCCTCCCCCACTGGTGTCTCTCCATCCTTTCCTCTCATCTGCTTTATCTCCCCTGCACTCTTTGTATCTCCACCAGTCTGTCTCCCATCCCTGTTTCCCTGTCTGTCTCTGAGATGCTGTCAGGGAGGATGGTGTCACTATTAGAACGGGGACAGGAGGCTAAAGCCTCCAACCCCTGCACCTCCCAAAAATCCTTCTGGTGGTCTGTATCACTGCACTAGACTTCACCCTTTCTCCGCCAGAAGGCCTGCAATATAAAGGGTTACATTCCGAGCTTGCCACCCTGCTGACGGCGATCTGCTGAACCCAGGCGAGAACCGGGGCCTTCTTTTGTCATGTTGATTATAGCATTCATCCTACAGTAATTGGTTTTCCTTAGTCCCTTATTGTCAGCATTGTCGCTGCATATGCAAATAGATTCCCGAAGACATCAACTTTTATTTATAAATGAATTATTGCGGTGCCCCCCCCCCCCCCCCTAATTCACTTACCCTATTTACTGCTCCCAACACAAACAGAACCCTTTAGGTTCCAGAACTTGTCTCCTATACATTGCTCATTAGTTTTGGCTCTGTCACCTGTTTCACACATGCCTACATAGAACCCATGCCAAGGCCATAGGGCACTGGTCATGTATCTCCGAGCAAGGTCCCTGTAAGAAAGAGGACATGGCACTGACAGCTGGGCGGTTTGTATGCCAGGCATGCCACAGGGGGAACTGAGTGATTGACGGCTACTAATGCGGTCTGGTTATTGTCACGAATAATGAAGTAAGAAGTGGAGACAGTTTTCTTAGGCCCCGCTTATTCTAATTCCTCATACACCGAACCTTTACCGACTTTGATGAAATCTGTATTCATATAATATCTGTCTGTAGTCATATCATGGGCCTAATTCAGACCTGATCGCACGGATGCAAATTCGCAGGCCGGGCATTTATCGATAGACTTCGCATGCGTACGGTATGTAATATGCATGGGCGAGGCTGTCCTGCTCCCGCTGGCCATGCGCAAGTAGATGGACAGAGGTGGCATTTGGGGGTGCCTGTTTTCTGGGAGTGTCAGGGAGAACGCAGGCGCGGCCAGGTGTTTTAATTTAAGGTGTGTGACGTCAGCTCTGGGCCTGATCAGCCTGATTCTATTGCAGCCGCTGAGTAAGTCCTGGGCGACGCACAGACCGCACACACTGGGATAATCATGCGATGGTGAGCGGCTTGCGTATTGATTTGCAGCTATTCGCAGGCCTGTGATAATTTTGCAGGCCGTGCTAAGCAATTCTCAGGCTTGCACAGGGCGGGATTTCACTGTGGCAGGGCGTCGTATACCTGATCGCAGGGGTCCAAAAATTAGCATCCCAGCGATTAGGTATGAATTAGGCCCAATATCAGTAATGACCCTGAAGGCCAGATATGTAAAGCCCAAAACACACTGGAGGATATTGTAAATGATATCGTTCAGAAAGGCCCTTCTGAATGATACAGTAACTTTTAAATTATTGTCTAGTGCAGGCATTCCAAACGTCGGTCCTCACGGCACACTAAAGGTGCGCACACACTGGCCGATATACTGACTAAAGGTGCGCACACACTGGCCGATATACTGACTAAAGGTGCGCACACACTGGCCGATATGCTGACTAAAGGTGCGCACACACTGGCCGATATACTGACTAAAGGTGCGCACACACTGGCCGATATACTGACTAAAGGTGCGCACACACTGGCCGATATACTGACTAAAGGTGCGCACACACTGGCCGATACACTGACTAAAGGTACGCACACACTGGCCGATACACTGACTAAAGGTGCGCACACACTGGCAGATATACTGACTAAAGGTGCGCACACACTGGCCGATATACTGACTAAAGGTGCGCACACACTGGCCGATATACTGACTAAAGGTGCGCACACACTGGCCGATATACTGACTAAAGGTGCGCACACACTGGCCGATATACTGACTAAAGGTGCGCACACACTGGCCGATATACTGACTAAAGGTGCGCACACACTGACCGATATACTGACTAAAGGTGCGCACACACTGGCCGATATACTGACTAAAGGTGCGCACACACTGGCCGATATACTGACTAAAGGTGCGCACACACTGGGCGATATACTGACTAAAGGTGCGCACACACTGGCCGATATACTGACTAAAGGTGCGCGCACACTGGCCGATATACTGACTAAAGGTGCGCGCACACTGGCCTATATACTGACTAAAGGTGCGCACACACTGGCCGATATACTGACTAAAGGTGCGCACACACTGGCCGATATACTGACTAAAGGTGCGCTCACACTGGCCGATATACTGACTAAAGGTGCGCTCACACTGGCCGATATACTGACTAAAGGTGCGCACACACTGGCCTATATACTGACTAAAGGTGCGCACACACTGGCCGATATACTGACTAAAGGTGCGCACACACTGGCCGATATACTGACTAAAGGTACGCACACACTGGCCGATATACTGACTAAAGGTGCGCACACACTGGCCGATATACTGACTAAAGGTACGCACACACTGGCCAATATACTGACTAAAGGTGCGCACACACTGGCCGATATACTGACTAAAGGTGCGCACACACTGGCCGATATACTGTTTAAAGGTGCGCACACACTGGCCGATACACTGACTAAAGGTGCGCACACACTGGCCGATATACTGACTAAAGGTACGCACACACTGGCCGATATACTGACTAAAGGTGCGCACACACTGGCCGATATACTGTTTAAAGGTGCGCACACACTGGCCGATACACTGACTAAAGGTGCGCACACACTGGCCGATATACTGACTAAAGGTACGCACACACTGGCCGATATACTGACTAAAGGTGCGCACACACTGGCCGATATACTGACTAAAGGTACGCACACACTGGCCGATATACTGACTAAAGGTGCGCACACACTGGCCGATATACTGACTAAAGGTGCGCACACACTGGCCGATATACTGACTAAAGGTGCGCACACACTGGCCGATATACTGACTAAAGGTGCGCACACACTGGCCGATATACTGACTAAAGGTGCGCACACACTGGCCGATATACTGACTAAAGGTGCGCACACACTGGCCAATATACTGACTAAAGGTACGCACACACTGGCCGATACACTGACTAAAGGTGCGCACACACTGGCCAATATTCTGAATAAAGGTGCGCACACACTGGCCAATATTCTGAATAAAGGTGCGCACACACTGGCCGATATACTGACTAAAGGTACGCACACACTGGCCGATATACTGACTAAAGGTGCGCACACACTGGCCGATATACTGTTTAAAGGTGCGCACACACTGGCCGATACACTGACTAAAGGTGCGCACACACTGGCCGATATACTGACTAAAGCTGCGCACACACTGGCCGATACACTGACTAAAGGTGCGCACACACTGGCCGATACACTGACTAAAGGTGCGCACACACTGGCCGATACACTGACTAAAGGTGCGCACACACTGGCCGATACACTGACTAAAGGTGCGCACACACTGGCCGATACACTGACTAAAGGTGCGCACACACTGGCCGATATACTGACTAAAGGTGCGCACACACTGGCCGATATACTGACTAAAGGTGCGCACACACTGGCCGATATACTGACTAAAGGTGCGCTCACACTGGCCGATATACTGACCGTTCGGTTGAACAGCCGATATATCGATGCACAATTGGGCAATGTTTACGAGCGATATATATCTGTAAATGGCATAATTCACAGATATATCACGCCTGCTGTGCACCACAGCCGATGCCCTATATATCTCTATATATATATATAGATATATTGGTGCATCGTGCTGTGGGGGTTATTCTGATTTCATCAGTCCCCCACACGTTAGCGTGGGCGCATGTGCATTTATGCGCATGTGCAGACGTTTGGTGCGAGCGGGCATGGCAAACTACTTGTTTGCCATCCCGTTCGCACCTAGCATTGAGGGCATGGGGCGGTGGCGAGGGGTCACGCCCATTTGAAAGCTCAGCGTTTCATGGGTGTTACCATGTAAATGCTCCCATGACGCGGATGCAGAGGGTGGGCAGCTGATATCAGTGGATGTCAGCTGGCCGTCCTCTTCCCATACACCCCAGAGGTGTCTTAGGTCTGTGAGCACTTGCAAAATCATTCGATGGTCGGCGACCATCGAATGATTTTGTCCCTGCAGGCAAGCCTGCGAATGGATGTATATGCAAAACATCCATATTCGGCGTGCAAGGGTAGTGTGGGCGGCGTTTAATCCACATGCAAAGCTGCGAAACCTGCAGCTTTGTGTGTAGACCAGAATAAGGTCCTGCGTGGCCTTTACAGCCAAGCTGGGAGCCGAGGATGACTGACAGCTTGGTGGGCGGGCACATGCAAAACCCCCCCCCCATCCATTTACTACTCAGACAACGGCTTGGGGGGTGCACGGGGACTGGGGGCAGCCCAGCAGATTACCTTAGTGCTGGGCTTGCCCCCAGCGCATCGGTCCGGGGCCCGGCAGCGGCGAACGGCGCTTGGAGATGAAGTCATCTCCAAGTGGCAGATCACGAACCACCTGTGCCGGTTGGGGGTTGTAATGGTGTAAAAGGTAACAATTGCTGGGTCGCACCCGGGTTGAAGCTGGGTCCAAAAACCCGGGTGCGACCCAGCGTTTTGGTGTAAAAGGGGTATTATTTTTTATCTGTCTATGCTGAAGCCTGGATATCACTAAAACCTGCACTGCTAAGCCCCGTACACGGCCTCTTTGGCTGAGCGATGTGCTTAAACACGATTGCTCAGAACACATCGCAGCACACCCGCGATGCACACCCTGATTGTGCTGAGTGATGCGTGCAGAGCGGGGATTTGCCTATTGTTCATAGCCCAGCAATCTAGAAGGAAAGACAGTGCAAGCACTGTCTATCTCTGCGGATAATAGCGACAGGCGGGACCACGCATTGCCGTCACCCAGGAGCAATCCGTGCTTCATTTCTAAGCGATCTAGTCAGATCGCTTAGAAATGGGGTGAAAATCACCCCGTGTGTATGCCCCATTAGTGTGCCTTGAGGATCAAGGTTTGGAATGTCTGGTTTAGTGGGTTCACTCAATATCGTTAACGATGCATGCTCCCATGCAACGTTAATGACCCCTACTGTCTGCTGACCATGTACGTCAATTTGGCTATATTGCCAGTGACTCGCAGTGAATTGAGGAGCCAATCTGGGAAAGTCATATCGATTACAGGTGTCTGAGGGCTGGTGTTAATATATGCCACCAACATTACCTAGCTGCTTTCTACATTGCCCATGTATATACAGTATGTTCCTTTGAGCATATTTTTTGCAAGACAGTTTTTTCTTTTTCAGTTATAGCTGCAGTATCGGAGTTTGTCTTTATTGGTTTTTTTTTGTTATTATTATTTTACAGTGGAAGGTAAACGTGGGAATTCACAATGCAGGAGTTTGTTATGTTATCCTGGCATTTTGCATGCAAGGGCCAGAATCCCAGTGTAGGTTGAGTATCCCTTTTCCAAATTATTCCAAAAACCATACATTCCAGAAAGAGAATTGTTTTTTTCTAAACGCACTACTGGGGACAGGATATGTAACTGGCACTACTGGGGACATGATATGTAACTGGCACTACTGGGGACAGGATATGTAACTGGCACTACTGGGGACAGGATATGTAACTGGCACTACTGGGGACAGGATATGTAACTGGCACTACTGGGGACAGGATATGTAACTGGCACTACTGGGGACATGATATGGAACTGGCACTACTGGGGACATGATATGGAACTGGCACTACTGGGGACATGATATGTAACTGGCACTACTGGGGACATGATATGGAACTGGCACTACTAGGGACATGATATGTAACTGGCACTACTGGGGACTTGATATGTAACTGGCACTACCGGGGACATGATATGTAACTGGCACTACTGGGGACATGATATGTAACTGGCACTACCGGGGACATGATATGTAACTGGCACTACTGGGGACATGATATGGAACTGGCACTACTGAGGACATGATATGTAACTGGCACTACTGGGGACATGATATGTAACTGGCACTACTGGGGACATGATATGTAACTGGCACTACTGGGGACATGATATGTAACTGGCACTACTGGGGACATGATATGTAAGTGGCACTACTGAGGACATGATATGTAACTGGCACTACTGAGGACATGATATGTAACTGGCACTACTGGGGATATATATATATGATATATAACTGGCACTAAATATTTGCAAGAAAATGATTGCTTAGCATTCAAATTCAGTAGCTGAGATAATATACAAACTTTGTTTCATGTTTTGAAACCTTGTTTTATGCACAAATAAAGGCACTTATGTATTATCTGGGCGCCCGATTTTTTCATTGCATGCCACTACATAAGGCAATGCGATTTTTCATTGTAAAGACCCAATTTTTAATTGTATAGTCAACCACGGGTGATTTCATACCCCCACTATCCAACTACGCATGGAGTTGATTTTATATAGTGTGGCGAGCGCAGCAAGCCACCGAGCCCGAAGCGCGGCGAGCCCCGCGAGGGGACGCGGATTACTTTACATGTATTCTGCGTGCACTCGCCACGCTTCGGGCTCGGTGGCTCGCTGCGCTCGCCACACTATATAAAGTCAACTCCATGCGTAGTTGGATAGTGGGGGTATGAAATCACCCATGGGTGACTATACAATTAAAAATCGGGTCTTTACAATTAAAAATCGCATTGCATGAATTGTAGGATCCGATACGATTTCCCGGCGGTCGGGATCCCGACACTGGAATCCCGACCGCCGAAATCCCGACAAGGGGGGGACATGGATCGCCCCCCCTTGCGGGCTCGCTGCACTCGCCACGGAGCGGGCCTGGTGCCTCGCTACGCTCGGCACGCTATTTTATTCTCCCTCTATGGGTGTCGTGGACACCCACGGAGGGAGAAAGTTTCGGGATTTCGGCGGTCGGGATTCCAGTGTCGGGATTCCGACCGCCGGGATCCCGACCGCCGGCAAATCAACTGCATCCCGAATTGTATGCAACTATATTACATGCGATGCAATGAAAAAATCGGGCGCCCAGATATTACATAAGTACCATAAAATATATTTGTGTGTATTTCATGTGTTGATGTGTTTATACAGCATAACTGCAAGATACCTCAAGATACATCACTGACATATAAAAATATTCTGAAATAAGGAATAATCCGTTATCCAAAATTCTTCTGGTCCCGAGCATTTTGGATAAGGGATACTCAACCTATAATAGTGTCCCGCTAAGTATTGGAACCCTAACCACCCCTCCCGCAGCCTCTAGCTCAAATCCTCTAACCCAGTGGTGGGGAACCTCAGGCCCGGGGGCCGTATGCGGCCCCCGTAGCCGGTCTGAGTGGCCCTCGTACCCACCCAGCAGCTTTGCCGGGAGTCAAGTACAGGGGACTTCTTGCGAGAGGTCGGTAGTTCTTGCGAGATTCCTCGCTATTAACGGCAGCCAGAGACTGTCAGTCCTATTCAGCGGCAGCCGCCAAAGCATGGGATGGCTGCAGCAGGACAATTTGTAAGAGAAATTTTTACATACGGCCCCCGAAGGATTTTTCCACCATTCAATTGGCCCTTGGCACAAAAAAGTTTCCCCACCCCTGCTCTAACCCTAGCATCCCCTCATGCAGCATAACCTTAACCCCAATACCATTGTGATTTTGAGTATTGTAATTCTGGTTCTGGGATTCTGACCAATGGTGTGCTAAGAATCTCTGGTACGGAACTCGCGTGGAATTTGCCTGTATGAACAAATCTAGACCAATGACAGACGATTCTTTGTGGTGGGGTCGGGTGGAGGCTGTAGAGGCAGAGCTTGGTCAAATTCAACCAGCAAAGCATTACATTCTGTGCCAAAAGCAAAGAGGTGAATATTTATTGCTCATTTCATCACTACAATTACTACAATTAATAATTAGTGTAGAGAAAACAATAATAAAGTCATGGAACATATCACTAATGCTAATTACTACTTCATTTGTAAAAAAGCCAAAAAGTAAATATTTGGGCTCTATGTACTAACGTTCATACAGTATACCCTATACCCTATTTCCATTTATAAACTCCAAAGGTAATATTTAGGCATTAGATATAATGCAGCTCCTCTCATAACAGAGCGGAGACAAGGCAGGGGCAAATTTAGGGGTCAGGCCTCCCCTAGGCACAACATTTTTGGCCACACCCCCCCCCCCATATATATATATACACATACACACACACACACATATATATATATTTATAGATTTCATACAAATTTAACTTTAGCCCACCTCATAACATTGCTAACTGTATCTATGGAGGACCCGGAGGGAAGGTGGCCGGGAGTCTGAGTAATAACTTTATTTGCTGTGACTGTGTCTCAGTCAGTCTCTCAGACACTGACTGACTGAGCACAGGATGAGCTCAGCTCAGCTGCTTTCCACGCCCATTGGATACACAGCAGCCAACAGGCTGTGTGTATACAGTAGCCAATGGGCCCTGGAGGCAGCGAGCCTGAGCAAATCAGCTCACTCAGCAAAGACGCAGGGGGACCCTTGGATACAGGCAGCCGCCGCCGCTTGTCATTTGCCGGTTCCCACCCGCTCTGCCATGCTGCTATTTAAAAGAATGGCAGCCTCCTGTGCTGCCCTTGATTGGTGCCGCCCTGGGGCCCGTGCCTCACGCACAAATCCGGCCCTGAGACAAGGGCCCTTATTCTAGTTGAATCGGTCGGATGCGTATTTGCGGACTGGAACCGAGTGTTCTTAGCCCTGCAATCTGTACAGATCGCTCACACCGTCCGTATGCGGTAAGACGCCGTCCGAACGGACCGCAAGTGGATTTTTCATGTGAACACCTCCTCCATCTGTGGGAACCTCCCCCATCATTCGATGGTCGCCAACCATCGAATGCTGGACCGAATGGTCAGGCAGCACTGAGTGCTCCAGATCACTCGGGCATTTCTCCGTGCAAACGCAGGGATATGGGCGGGCAGCTGGCATCTGGCTATGTCATATGTCCGCCCCACACACATGCGTCATGGCTGGATTACCATGTGTACGCCCAGCGTTTTCATGGGAACGCCCATGAAACGCCGGGCGTACACATATGGTAATGAGCCCAAACAGCCCTTCACGCCCCTCTCCACTCCCTGTTCCGATTGTTCCGACCGATCATTTACTGCACAGAATTCACGCCGTATTCGGACGTGCGCTGCGTTCGCACATGCGCAGATACGCACCATCGGCTGTCCGTCCGCATTCGGAGCCATCCGACTCAATCAGAATAAGGGCCAAGGTGCTGAACCCACTCACAGGTGGGTTTAGCAACTCTTTCCTAATAATAGTCAACCAATCAGCATTCCGTAGTAAAGCCACCATACACTATGGTCCTTATTCAGGTCTGATTGCAGTACAAATTTGTTCTCAAAATGGGCAAAACCATGTGCACTGCAGGTGGGGCAGATGTAAAATGTAAAGAGAGAGAGTTATATTTGGGGGAGTTATTTTGTCTCTGTGCAGAGTCCACCCGGGAGCTTCCCGGGTGGCAGGATCGCGTATAAAACATTGTATGTGGTTCTTTTGCATACAATGTATAGTATCCAAAAAATCTATAGTGCAGGCCTTACAATCTCCGGCTCCGATCCAATTCGCACAGGACCATGCATCAGATCAGAATCGGTGCTGGAACACATGCGATTTGACAATTTTCATCCGATTTCTTGGCCCGATCGGTCGGTATCGGCTGAAAAGTACCTAAATCGCACTAGTGTATCCCTTGCCATTACAATGCCCAGTAGGGGCAGGAGAAAAGAGGTATTTAGACACAGAAATAGGTTTTCACGGGAAAAAGAGGGAATGAGAGAGATAGAGGTTGTCTCGCTAAGCAGCGGTATTTTGCTGCTTGGCAAGCCATGTAACGCTCAGTTGCGCATGCAGGGGGGGTTTCCGAGTACCCAGAAACTCCCCATTTTTTTTAAATCGGACCTTGGTAACCGGAGATATCTGACTTCAAAGCAGTGGTCCCCATCCAAGCCTGTTAATTGCTGTTCCCAGTCAGATATTTCAGGTTCTGTCTGACGTAGAGTTTTTCTGAGGATATATTCCAAAATCTGTGACTCTCCCCCTTTGAGGTGAAGCTGCAGCACTATCCTACTCCCTTGCACAAAACCATTAGCTTAAAAAAAAAAAAACATGCTAACCACAGGGGGCCCTAGATAGAGGAGGGCCCAGAGGTACTGACCCCCCTCTGCCCCTACTATAATCTGGCCCTGGTGGTGTCCATGTAAAATATTTTATAGAGAAAAAATAAAGATACTTGACACCTTAGAATGGCCACACTATGGGTGACATTTGATAGGATACGATTTTATTGCATTTTCCGAAATCGCACCATTTCGCACTTTTTAAAACAAATTTCTTGCCTGAATTTGCATATTTAATGATATGCGAATTCACAGGAAAAAACGCGGGTACTTGTTTCCTAGCACGGCCACAATCGCGTCCATCGGGGGTAATTTTTAGTGGCCTGCGACGCGACCGACGCGATGCCCCCGATTTTTCCATTGAAATGCATTGAAAACAGTGAAAAATCGGGTCGGTCGCGTCGTGTGCACATAAAAATGCTTAAATGGTCCAGACGCGATGCCCCCGATTTCCCCATAGGGAACAATGTTAAATGGATCAATTTACCCAAATCAGCATAGGGAAGAATGGTAAATGGGCCAGAAACCCCCCAAAAAAACCACAGAGCAGTGGAATGTCCCCCCAAAAGTAGTTGACGCCACCCCGCCATCAACGTGAACCCGAAGCGTGGCGAGCGCAGCGAGCCCGCGAGGGGCGGCGGTACGCGTCCTCCGACCTTTTCATGCCCTACTATCCACTAGGGCGTGGAGTGAGAATAGAATAGTGTGCCCGAGCCCGAGCCCGAACACCGAGCCCGAAGCGTGGCGAGCGCAGCGAGCCCCGCGAGGGGACGCGGATACCTTCACAGGTAAACGCGTCCCTTCGCGGGCTTCCCAGGTGTCCGCGTCGCCATGGACACCTGGGAAGCCCGCGAGGGGACGCGTATAACTGTGAAGGTATCCGCGTGCGCTCGCCACGCTTCGGGCTCGGTGGCTCGCTGCGCTCGCCACACTATTCTATTCTCACTCCACGCCCTAGTGGATAGTAGGGCATGAAAAGGTCTGAGGACGCGTACCGCCGCCCCTCGCGGGCTCGCTGCGCTCGTCACGCTTCGGGTTCACGTTGATGGCGGGGTGGCGTCAACTACTTTTGGGGGGACATTTCAATGTTCAGGGGTGTTTTTGGCCCATTTACTATTGTTCCTATGATAATTTGGCTAAATTGAGCCATTTCACATTGTTTCCTATGGGAAATCGTGGTCATCGCGGGTAAATTGAGGCATTTAACATTGTTCTTTATGGGGAAATCACGTCTGGCCCATCGCACCCGATTTTTTAGCGGCCGCGATGGCCCCGATTTTACCCCCGATGACCGCGATTAAGATCGTTGTGGCCGTGCTTGGAAACAAGTACCAAAACGCGATATGGTGCAATAAGGTGCATTTTTTTGTCATGAAAAAGTGCGATTTTCTGAAAAAAGTGCGATAACGGCCATTTTTTGCAATATTATCGCAAAAGTCACCATATCGCACACCAGTAAATCTCGCCCAATAACCTTATTTTTTAGATAGAAAAGAAAACAGCCTTAAAATGATGTTGTACATGCCCTCAGACCCCCACTTGCCAAGAAAAAAATAATAATAATCTCATGAAAAACATTTGCATGATGAACATTTCAGACATGATAAATACTGACAGACATCCAGGGGTAGCTGGGATAAGAAACGTGTGGTAAGAGCTGTGTCCTTTGTGATGCAGCACTGTCCCTAAACTTCTGGGTCTGAGTGATGGTGCCGGTCCATTGGTGTTACTCTATTTTGCCGAAACCCTGCGATCGGGTTTTAGTGCATGGGGAAATTTATGGGGGTACACATGTGTATTTTGTACCATGGCTTAAACTTTGGAGGGCACTAGGTCCTGTGCGAGGCTACTGCATCTAGTATCTGTAACCTTAAAAAAATGCATCTTATTATATTAGTATTACAAAAACCAGGTCCCCCTCCAAGCATCCCAGAAAGGTGGGTAAGTCCTCTGCAATCCCCCCCTTGGTGGGGTGGGGGTCTATGGGGACCATATGACGTTATTGTTGCTAAATCACTTAATTGTGGCCCAACCACGCACTCTGGGATATGGTCACTAGGTCGACCCTACATGGCTTAGGTCAACATGTCAAATAGGACGACATGGCCAAGGTCAACAAGGTTGGAAGGTTGTTACAAGCATTAGGTCGACAATGGGAAGGTCGACATGGGTTTTTCACTTATTCTTTTTTTTGAGCCAACATGTGTCGACAGGTGGGATTTAAAGCCCTACCATCCTCTACAGCATGTCCATGTCGACTATGTGGACATTCGGAACAAAAAACCGTGAAAACTCATGTTGACCTTTTGACTGTCGACATTCGCCTTGTTGACCTTCCAACCCTGTCGACCTAAGCCGTGTCGACCTTCAGTGGTAAAACTGTGCAGACTGTGCCCTACCCCCTGCTTTGTCTTGATGAAGAGGAAACCATGGGTAGGAGTGATAAATAAATGATAAATACATTCACAAGGACACCGGGGATAATTACACAACACAATCTATAATGTTAAAGGATACATTCACACACGCAGCCAGCTTACACTGACCCTACAGCTGAGCCAAGACGAGACTTTCAAAAGGAAACATTGATCCCTACACAAGGGACATCCACACTGTCTTAGGAAGCAGTGCAGGAAGAATACTCAATGAAGCAAAATAATTGTGGCTGCACTTAGACTTTGTCACGCATTTTCCCTTTACGTCGCCCTTGCGGTACAGAAAGAGATGAAAGACATCAAATTGAATTTTCCTGTGTACTGCATTTTGCTGGGTTCACTCACTGCTAGAAAATGCGGGCACTGAAGTGCCAATTCCGAAAACTGAACTCCGGTACCTCTGCGGTCAAATTTTCTGTAAACTAAATAAACCAATCACATATTTGCATTCATTTTCTAAACTGTACTAGAATAATGATCGGTAAAATATAATTGGTTGCAAAAAGGCTATAGTACAGAGTTGCCAGTTCAGTGTAGCGATGGCCATCGATGATTATAAATGATCGATGTTTTTTGGCCGATGTTGAATACTTTTGCAATCGATGTGGGAGAACCAGATGGTTTACCTACATTTATGGCACAGCAGAGACTATGAGACTGCCCTGAAGCCATGCCCCCATGTTCTGAGTTGCCTATGGGCCAGTCAGTCAGAGAGAATGGATAACCATCGATCACTAAAACTATGAAGGGTTGTCCATCACATAGTTTATAACTATTGATGGCTGGTTGCAGAATCACCATCGATGGCGAGGGCACCAATGGCCATCCCTAGTTCAGTGAAGTAGGAGGGGGGCGCTGATGAAAGGGGTGGGATGAGCACAATCGCGTCCTCGTAGCCCCGCCCCTGCCATGCACTGCTGGAATTTCTGGCATTGCACAGCGGTGGTTAGGCATCCTTCTATAGTAACATTATTTTAGGTTTACATGTGTGTCACTTTTAAATGATGTTCTGGCTGCGCACCATAGCCTCATTTGTAAGGATCCCGTGTACTGGGTAAAAAAATAGATATACACGTGGGGCTTTAACAGGGAGATGAGTCATCCAATCTGCTAGGCTTATAGCAACCGCACCTCCTGCTGCTATCATAGTTAGACCTTTGTCCTCAGTATTGTTATGCCGCTATGTCCTGCCTGCCTAGTGACCAGAGCTATGACTGTGTGCCTCCCTGACATTGCCAACGCTGGCACATCTCTTATTTTACTTTACAGATCAGATAAGCCTAAACAGTGCTCATTGCCTCAAGAATAAATCTGACTCAGTTGTAGTCTTGGGAACATTTGCAAAACTACAACCAAACCTCCCAACTGTCCCGGTTTCCGCAGGACTGTCCTGCATCATGCCCTGGGCTGGCAGTGTCCTGTGGGGGGGGGGGGGAGGGAGGAGTTAGGACTCCCGCTTGCCCGGCCTGCTTTGTGAAGAGTGTCTATTTCTGGAGACAGAGGAGCTGGGGGCATGGTCAGCAGTACACAGAGCCGCTGGCCATACCCCCACAGCAACACAAAAATGGGCCGTGGCCTCCCAGGAGTGATGCAATTTGTAGGGCATGGCCCTTGGTCGCCAGGCCACACTCCCAAAATTTTTCCGGAATTGCATATTTTTCAAGTTTGCTACAAATGTGGTCCCTAGCCTGCGGGGATGCTTGGCATCAGGCAAGGCAGCCCACAATGCAATTGCAAAATGTCACAACACTAGGGTAGTTTGCTGGCTGCACAGCGTACCTGCAAAGGCAGGTGCATGGCTGCCATGTTTTGTTGCCCATTTGCAATTATACGATTCAAGCTGAATCAGGCCCAGTGCACGTTTTGTCACCTGGAATATTATTGTTGTGAAATGTATGGTACCACAAAGCCTACCGCTCCCCATGTTTGAGGGGCACCAGTCAAAGTACTAGATCAAGTGTGGCAGATCGCTTCTCGGCCTTTTGGCTAAGATCAAGTGTAGTATCTGTTCTTATCAGTGGGTATGGACTGGCCTCTGGCAGAGAATAGAGAAAGGTGGGACTGAGTAGCTGCTCTGATGGGCGGAGGGTGTGGGACCCCTCTGTTTTTTCCCGGGAGCAGTGAAAAGTCTCACTAAGTATCTTCACCTCTGCCTTTGGTAGGAGGTGTTGTTTCCGTAAATCCACTGGTAAGAGGGGGGGAGAAACACTGGGCCTAGTAGATTGACTCTCTTGACGGGGTTCGTAGCCCCCGAAGGATGAGTCAGCGAAAGGCTCAGTCTAGTATCCATTCCCAGGGAGCGGAGAAAAGCTGAGACCGAGTAGATTGGTCCAGGTTGGCTAACCACCAGCCTGGGCACAGCGAAAAGCTCAGCCTAGTATCTTAACCCTGGGAGCGGAGAAACACTGGGACTGAGTAGATTGCTCTTCCGAGGGGGGTGCAGCCCCTAAGGGAGTCTTTCGAAAAGCCCAGTGGAGTACCCATTCCCATGCCGGGGGCTGGAAAATGCCCGCTGGTGAGACAGAGAAAAGCTTGGTCGGACGCTGATTGGTCGGCTGCCTGGAGCCCGAGGCTGCACTGTGCCCCCGGGGAAACTCGGGGGTGCCTGATTTGCACTGGTGATGTCCAGCACCATGCACTGAATGGCACACACACTGCGCACTTCCCTCTAGGTTAGGCTACACGTCCTTACCTCGTCCTTTTGGATGGGGTAGGACAATTTTTTACACCCCCACCCCGGCCTTCTGGCTAGGGCCTCTTTTA
Organism: Crinia signifera; assembly: GCF_055691185.1. NCBI lineage: Eukaryota > Metazoa > Chordata > Amphibia > Anura > Myobatrachidae > Crinia > Crinia signifera. The sequence goes on along the minus strand of NC_139225.1, from coordinate 34,963,478 downwards.
TTTATTTCTTTGATTTGCACTTTTGAGCACTTCACGTTTTTCGTTAGTTTGTCACGTTTTTTTTTTGATTTGGGTAGTGCGGCTGTCCCTAACAGGCCTTCCGTTCCCCAAACGTGGCTGGGACTCTTCACCTTTTGGGGAGAGTCCCGGTCCCCTCGAGGGCAACCCCGAGCCGCAAGGCGGAGGGAAGCCTAAGCGGGTCTCTCCAAACCTTCGGGTGCGGAGGACCCACCGTCCAAAACCCTTCCGGGGGTGGAGGAAAAGCGGGTCTCTCTGAGCTTCGGCGAAGAGGACCCACCGATCCCTTTTTTCCCTTCCTCGGCCTTATGGTTGAGGGGGGTTAGGGGAACCATGGGGCCTTTCTCCTTTGGGAGAGGGCCCACACGTTCGTACGGCTGCCCCCTTTGCACGTGTTTAGGCACAGCACTGGTGGTGGTGGGAGCACACCTCGGGCTCCCTGAGTTTCTTCAAACTCAGCCATCTACAGTAATACATGCAGCAACAGTAGGGAGAGATTATAGACTTCTGGCTGCTCCACCTCATCCCTCCCGAAAAGGGCGGACCTAGACTGTTTTGTTTAGTAGAGGGAGATTTAATAATTAATTGCTATTCCTCCTCCATTTCTGTGCTGGTACCTCCTCTTTCTGGTCTTAACCCCTCCCTTTTTTTATGGATGGTCACATGGATTATTCAAATTTACATGGCCAGATCCAAGGAGGGTAGACAGGGGTAGTCAGCCCAGAGTACCCACACATTAGGGGCCCCCACAAGCTCCCCCTGAATCACGCACGTTGCTGGTACGGAAATCAGAGCTTATTCAGCTGTATCTCTGATTTCCCAACTACACACAGAGACAACCGCTGCCAGCGCCGCCCGCCGAGGTGCTGCTGAACATTGTCAGCCTCTCCCAGGATTTGATAGTCACCGCCGCTGGGATTTCTCTGATGTCCAGGAGCTGAGAGTGAGGTGGCGCCACTTCACTCAGTCTCAGCTCCTTCCTGAGGAAGTGTGTGACTGGCTGGCATCGGGCTTCGAGCTGTGTGGTTCTGGCAGTGTGTGGGGCAATTGTGTTACTGTTACGTGGAACATTAGGTTGCATTTTGTAAAGCATGATTTGCATTTTGGCTGAAAAAACAAATACTACAGTATATCACTTTTCTTAAGGAATTTAACACAATCACAATGCTGATTGATAAATTAAACTTCATTTTCATATCAGCCATTATATTATTTTTATGGATAAGGGCCCCCAAAAATTTGTTGTTCTGGGGCCCCCACAGGCCTTAATCTGGCCATGCAAATGTCGGTGACTGGCGGCGAGGACCTGGGGGAGCTCCGTCAGAACGGGGTGGACAAGAGTGTTGTGCGCTTGCGCCCCCTTAGAATAGATAGAATCGCCAGCCCCTGCAAAGATTAAACTCGCTCCATCTGTACTCTTTGGCCCTTATTCAGATCTGATCACAGTATGCAGGTGGGGCAGATGTAACATGTATAGAGAGAGTTAGATTTGTTTGAGTTTTTGTTTGTATGCGATCAGATCTGAATAAGGGCCTTTATGCACAGCTGAACAATTAGAGAAAATGTACAGATAAGGGGAAGGGGAGGGAAAGACCTTAACCTCTTCTCCTCTTCAGTGCCGGGCAGGATGCAGACAGAATTAAGGATGGGCTGTGTTAGATCCCCCCCCCCCCCCAGATCTGCCACTGCCTCCCAATAGCCCCTTACCGCTTACTTCCAGGATCCTCTCCTCCTACACACAGCTCCATCCCCTACAGTGTGTGGCTAATCATTGCTGTGGCCTGGCTGCCTCTCTTGGACTAGCCCAGTGGTCCTCACCTTCTCATCATGTTGCTGACTTTTATAATCTCAGTCAGTGATTGAAGGAGTCTGAAAAATCTGTTGAATTGTCTGTTACTTCAGGCTCCTCCCATCATTTTGTGCCTCCAAAATGCTGCCATGTATGTGCTGTCTGCTGACTACACGTGTGATGACCTTGTGCTGTAACTTGCTGGGGTCCTGTCATTATTAGTATTGTCTGATTGGGTCCCAGAGCGAAATAGTTTGAAGACCTCTGGACTAGCCCTTCTCACCTCAAACTTCATACAGTATGTGTCCCCCCCCCCCCCCCCCCCGTTTGTCCGGATGTGGTATGGGACTCCCGACAGTCATTAGCCCGACGTCGGGATCCCAACTGCCTGTACTCAGACAGCATGGCGAGTGCAAAAAAGCCCCTTACGGGCTATCATGATGTGGGCTCACATGCGACCCATTTGCAGGTAAACTGACCGTGGCTGGATCTGTATGGAGATAGTCCCAGTAGATACTTCTGTCATTAGGTAGGTGGGGTGGCGGGTAAACCCAGGTGCCGCCAAGGTTGATATTCAGCAATGTAGTGGTGCCAACAGGAAAACTGCTCCAAAAGCCCTTTAAAACACTTAGGTGATCACAAATTAAATTGAAAGGGTGTAAAAACATCCCTTGAATACATAAGGCCCTAAAGCTGGCCATACATCGTATGCAAGTCGTATGATCGAACGAACAAGCGATCGTATGTGCTATAAAACACATACAATCTGCTTACGATTGCAAACCATCCCGACTGATCACATATGCAGCGCGTATGATCAGCTGAGAGACCCCTCGACCCGCCGGACCGCACCAAAATACCTCACGATGTTCACACAATTGATCGCACGACCTGTCAAAGTGGTGCTTTCGGGCCTGAGATTGTTCTGATGTATGGGCAGTTTTAGGAGCCCATTAATTATGGACCACATATACAATGCTATCTGGGTGGGATATTACCACCTAGGATCGCATTGTAATATGCCGGGATGTATCATCCTGCACACGCAGGGACAGGGCTCTGAAAATAGGTGCCGGGTGGTCTACGCATGTGCAGTTAGCGCTGCCCCCCTGTTTGCACTGCCTTATGGCAGTGCGGTCCATAGCCCATAGGCTACAATGGGCTATCGCCATCTCAGAATGGCGGTAGCCCAGGGGTGCGATGTGCTGCTGCCCAATGTTGATACATCGGGCAGCTTCGCATCCCCCATAGAAACCTAATAAAACAGAAATAATTATCAACTCGAGCAGTGGTGTCAAACTCATGGCCCTCCAGCTGTTGTGGAACTACACATCCCAGCATGCCCTGCCACAGTTTTAGCAATCCATTATATAAAATCAGGGGATGGCAGGGCATGCTGGGACGTGTAGTTCCACAACAGCTGGAGGGCCATGAGTTTGACACAACTGAACTAGATTAACCCTGTGAGCATACCTCCCATCTTTTGCAGCAATGAAAGAGGGTGCGCCCGAAAAGGGGGCATGGCCTATGCAAATGAGGCCGCCGTCGGGCCATGTCCCCGTTTTCCACCCCCGGTGCCACTGAATAGACGCTGTGCGCATGCACACAGCATCTATTCCTTTCAAGCTGGGGGGACTCCCAGCTGCCCCCCCCCCCCTCGCTGCGGGACACTATCGGCTGCGGGCAGGACGCAGGACCGTCCCAAAAAAATGGGACAGACTGTTGGGAGGTATGTGTGAATGCCAACATCTCTATCTGTGAGAGAGGTGCAAAATATCCCCTAAAAAAAAGATTATATTTCCTATATAAGGTAACATTACAGTTTATTATGATGAATAAAAATGTTTGCTTGGCAATTTCCACACCAATTTTGACAAATTCACTTGGCACTCAAATAGTCCGCCACCCTGTTCAACATTCCGGGGGAATCCTCGCTGTCAGAGGATGGCGAGGATTACCCCAAACAGCGAGGTTCACGGATAATGTAGGTAGCCCGCTCCAATTAGCCACGAGCCTAGCCATTTTGGCGGCTGCTCACGCCGATTCCACCTTCCCCTAAAAACCCAGCAAGGTGGAAACGGTGTGTGCAGGGAGTCAGTTGAATAATGATCTGTGAGCTGTGACTGCTTGCACGCCACAGCTCGCTAAAGAGCATTGAATACCCCCCAATAGGTTAAGAGAATGAGAGAATCTAACCAGAAAATCATTATCCAAAAGTTTAAGCAAAAGGAGAACAAAAGTAATTATTGCTGTCTAGCAGTTTTGTTACATAAGCAAACAATTGCAAAACATATCACACAGATAGATATCAGGTCCAATCTGATACATATCCAACTTCCCCTGAAATCCAGATCAATCATTTACTCAATTCCCCCCTAAAAATAGGCGCTATGCGACTCCAAGCCTCCCCCCAACCCCGATATGCACCTCCGACATACCACACACAGTACGTTTTTAAATTATTGGTCTCTCCCGTAGGTTGGAAACGGCCATATTGTTTAAAAAAAATCTTACTGTGTGTGGGCACATCTACAGTTATTATAAGGATCACTGCTCAGTGTCAGACCTGGGCCCAATGAGAATGCAGAGAGGGGCCAATACGTAGGGGTGTGGACAACCTCCACAGAAGTTTGGCTAACCATTAGAATGTGCATATCTTTGACCTCTTTATAAATATACAGTAGATAGGAAATACTGCTAGTACAGTCATTAAAATATACAAAATTAATAAAAGGAATGCATGCAAGTAAAATAAAGTACTGTGCAGTATAATGTAACATATGTATAATCATAATGCATATTTACCTACTTTGCTGACCCCTTTGTAGGCAAATAGGGAGCATGGTGGTGGCAAGGTGTCCAGGGGCGTGGCCTCATGGTTGCATCAATGTAATTACGCCTCCTGCAATAGATGAAGAAGCAGGTGCTGAATAGCAGGGGGCTGGGCTACAATGACAATCTAACCCCTCAGACCGCCCAGTTGCACTTTGTTGTGGAATGGTTCTGGGGGTGCCAGGGGTTCTGTGGGCTGGTGTGGAAAGTGTGTCATAATGTATCATTCAAGTGCAGAGTCCAGATTCTGATCCCTAGAGGAAGGGGTGGACCCTCAGGCAGTGGGGCCCCACTAGGGGTTTCCCCTATATCCCTGTGGGCCAGTCCAACCATGGTTCTGCTGAACAATTTAATGAGGAGGAGAATGGTAGGTGCTGTGTAGCAAAAAAAACGGCCATTTTTAAATGTATTTTATTTTTATATAACGTATGTATGATTTAAAAAAAAATCCGCTTAAACCTTACATACCAAGCATTACTGCTAATAGATAATATGCCTATGTATATAAATATAATTATTGTTTAATTTCAGCCAGAAGTTACGGCTTGCATAAAAAAAAAAATTACATCTATTGTTTATCTAGAGCTTGAGGGGCTAATTCAGACTTGGCATTCACAAATCGAGTGATTAGCGAAGGACTGCACATGCGTCCGTATGCATTGCGCATGTGCGAGGGCGAATAGCGACAGAAAGTGCATATGAATCATAAACAAGAAGCGGCTGGAGGTTGACTGACAGGAAGTCAGCGTTTGGGGGTATTAACCATGACCACTTCCACCCTGTCTCAGCCGCAGATTAGTAGAAGCCTTAGAGCTTCACACATTTGTACAGACGTAAAAAGCTGTTCACTGGTTCAGGAATTGCGCATGGTTTTGCATTTGGATAATGGCATTCCATTCTCAACTTCAAACAATTTGGCAATGGACATTTTCTCTTTCTGTTTGGGCGGCGGCTTTCTCCTCACAGTCCACTTGGATTTCACACATCAGCGGTCAAATCTGAATTAGCCCCTCAATTTGCTAGATTGGAATCTTCACATTTATCCTGAAAACAGCAAATATATAAATGTTTAAATCCAGCAGTTAATCAAGAAACCTTTATATGAGTAATGATGTAATGATTACTTTTTAGAAATGCTTTGATGATAAAATAATAACCTTTTTTTTTTTCCTCTCTCGCCCCTCTCCCCCAAATTTGTTCCTCCATCCTTCCGTCATTAAACAATCATATGCTGTACAGTCATACCCATATTCTGGTCCCACAAAACCCTTATCTCTTTCTTCTCATCTTGTCCCATTCACCTTTGTTTCCCTTCCTGCCACTTAAATACCCACCAAGCCTGGCCCCGCTAAATATCACCGGTATTGGAAATGCAGCAGCACAGAAGGAGAAGGGGGCGCTGACCAAAGGCTAGTTGGAGCCGGCCTCCAACATGGCTAATGGCAGCGATTCAGAGGAGCTGTCTGGCTCACTTTCTCAGTCAACAGCCATCTCGACCCACCTCAAGCTGGTGCTACTGGGTTTCATTATATGTGCCAGCTTGGCAGGCAACCTACTGGTTTCCCTGCTAGTGCTAAAAGACCGCTCCTTGCACAAGGCTCCTTACTACTTCTTGTTGGACCTCTGTCTTGCCGATGCCGTTAGATCATCCGCCTGCTTTCCATTTGTCCTGCTTTCCATCCGCAATGGCTCAGCCTGGGCCTACAGCCTATTAAGCTGCAAAGTTGTGGCCTTCATGGCAGTCCTGTTTTGCTTTCATGCCTCATTCATGCTCTTCTGTATTAGTGTTACCCGCTACATGGCCATCGCTCACCACCGATTCTATTCAAAGAGAATGACCCTTTGGACGTGCATTGCAGTTATATGCATGGTCTGGACACTTTCGGTTGCCATGGCCTTTCCACCAGTCTTTGATGTGGGTACTTACAAATTTATACGTGAAGAGGACCAGTGTATATTTGAGCATCGATACTTTAAAGCCAATGATACCCTTGGATTTATGCTCATGCTGGCGGTGCTTATAGTTGCAACTCATATTGTCTATGCCAAACTACTCCTCTTTGAGTACCGCCATCGCAAAATGAAGCCGGTGCAGATGGTTCCGGCCATTAGCCAAAACTGGACATTCCATGGGCCCGGAGCTACAGGGCAGGCAGCTGCCAACTGGATTGCTGGATTTGGAAGGGGGCCGATGCCACCGACTTTGCTGGGTATACGTCAGAACACCCACACTGCCAACAGGCGTCTCTTGGGGATGGATGAGTTTAAAAGTGAAAAGAGGTTGGGACGGATGTTTTATGGGATTACCCTCAGCTTCTTGGTGCTGTGGTCACCCTACATTGTGGCCTGTTATTGGAGGGTGTTTGTGAAAACCTGCAGTATCCCTCACCGCTATTTGTCCACTGCAGTGTGGATGACTTTCACTCAGGCTGGGGTAAACCCCATCATGTGTTTCCTACTCAATAAAGACCTGAAGAGCTGTCTTCAGCTCCACATCCCATGCTGGAGGACGAAAGCCTTGCTACCCAGGGAGCCTTACTGCGTAATGTAAAATGGAAACCATTACAATCCCAAACTCACACAAACCTCAGTGATTGGGAGCTGTGGATTTACACGACCAAGTTGGCACAATCGAGGAGTCGATATGTTGGACCAACTTAACAATGAAGAAACCACGAAAACAAAAAAGTTAAAAGACTAAAGCCTTTTTTTTTTTTTTAAAGAAACAAAAAGAAAACAAAAAAACAACAACAAATGTTTCCTTTTTTTTCTAGAGATGTAATTGACAAAAGAAAGACTTGGCGGGTGGGTGCGGGCGGTGGAGGGAGGGGGTCGGGGTGTGTGAGAATTTCTGGGATGTCTCTTTTTTATTCCAACTAGTGCATAAAGGGAGGGGGGTGGTGGTGATGGAGGAAATGCAGTGTGTTTGGTGGGTGGGGAGGCTGATGGGAATTTATGTATTTGTTTATGGGCATATTTATTGAAATGGTTATAACGCCACTACTTGTATTAATGTCTTTTGATTGATACAAATGCGAGGGACGTTGCGCTCTAGTTAACAAATTCATAGCATATTCACATTGGATGTACAAAGGGTATATCCAACCAGACATGACGAAATCGTAAAGGTACCCACACACAGTGTTTCATTGAATTGGAATGATCCGTTCACAAAACAATCCTTTATCCTTTAAATGATTTATACATAAACACAAAAAATTCTACATCAATTTGGAATATTGTACCAGAGTAGAAAAGCAGTGGTTTAAGTATGATTGATCAACCTGCCCCCACACACGCAGCGAGGCCGTGGTTACGAACACTGACCAATCCGAATGATTAAACTTTCGTGACAAATATTTTTGGAAGACCTATTTTATTAAGAACTTTCCCGTAAGATCTTCCATGTGCTACACTGTAGCGATAAGACGTCATCAAATAAAATTGCATGGTAATAAGAAAAAAAATGGTTGTGTGTAGGCACCTTAACTCGGATGACTGATTCAGCCATTATTTTAGGCTTTGTAAAAGAAATACCTTTGTGGAACATTAGAATAACGTAACTAAACGTTTAAGGCTCTCTAGCATCAAAGTCTATTTTTCTTTTTTGCAAATATCAATTTCCTAAAAACTTCTCTGCTTTTGGGTATTTTGTCAAGCTGACATTCGTATGTGGCGAGGCAGGTTTTATCTTGATACTATGGGGCTGTTTCAAAGTTGAAAGCAAATCGTTATGCAGATGGGTCTTGTGCACTGCTCAAGTCGATGCGCCATGAAAAAAACTAAACGAGTGGGAGAGAGAGGACAGGCTGCTGCTGCAGCTGCCTCTCTCCCCAGCTCAGCACATGGGACTGAGCAGCTTGTGCTGAGCTGGGGAGAAAGGCTGTGCTGCGGCGGCAGCCTGTCATTTCACTCACCACTGCCCAGCTCCCTGCAACAGGTACCCTGTAAAAAGTACCCGATCACCCCCCCCCCACGCCACCACTATCTGTAACTGTGTAACTGTGCAAGTGTCTCCACCCAGCTGGTGCGCGCGCACACACACAAACACCCCCATTACTGTTCTAGTCATGGCTGCATAAATACTGAACATAACAACCAAGTTGAATACATACAGATGGAGCCGGGCTCCCTCTTGCTGGCGAATCGCCAGACTGTCTCCGCTGGCGATCCGCCAGCAGCGAGGCACCCCATCTGACTGAGACACGAGTGTGTCTCACACGCACGCGCGTCTCAGTTTCTGGGCGGCAGAGCGACGGGAACCTGTCCGTCTCCGCTTCAGGGAGACGGACAGGGTTAGGGGTGGGGGTGCGGGTGGGGACCCCGGGTGACCGCCGGCAAGCCGGCGGGGACCCGGGGGAAGCACTGTCGGAAAGGGACACGCGCGCATCTCGTGCGCGCGCGTCCCCTTTCGCAGATACAGAAGGCGGCTGGTGAGGGATGGAGGCTGGCGATTCTGCCGCCATCCCCTGCAAAGACCAGGCCAGCTCCATCTGTATATTGTCATTGAGGGAGTTGGAAACAGAAGTTGTGTCAGTTAAATCTGATTCGTTGCTATGGGCAACATCACCTTTTTAGAAGCTTTAGTAAATGTACACACATGAGGTCTATTTACTAATGGGCCCCATACATCAGCAATCACAATTTATGGATTTCCAGATCCAGGGATTTTTTGGCCAGATAAATGGATTTTACAATCTATCTGACTTTGCCCACACATTACAGATTTATTTCAGTGATCGGCAGATTTTTCCATCTAAAGATTGCATCTTCATATCTGGAAATTGCCCCAATCGATTGTCATTTCAGCTGTTCATAATGTAAATAGATGAAGAAGACGAATTGGGAATGCCCACACATATAAAAAAGATCTGCAGATAATACCAGATTATTAAGCATGTTTAAAAACCTGATTAAGCAATCGATTGGCGATTTTGATTGGGATTGCCAAAAGGGGGAGCCCACACATCTAAAATTAATTGTGGCAATCATCTCCATTACTGAAAATTGTCACAATTAATTGCTGCTGTATGGGGCCCTTAAGTCTTGAGGACTGATAAAGTAGAGAGAGATGATGTACCAGCCAATCAGCTGCTAACTGACATGTTACAGACTGGGGGGGGGGGGGGGGGGCAGATGTATACGGGACGGGATGCTCTAAAGCAGAAATGCGGTAAAAACCCAGTTATCGGGTTTTTACCGCATTTCCATATGCTCGAATGCCCCTCCTCCGGTTCATCGTTGCAGAGGGAATTGCCAGCTTTTGCAGCCGATTCCCTATCGAAGCCTATGGGCATATTACTGCAGTGCTGTGTGAGGGATCCGTCACGGATCCCTCCCAGTATGCCCCGCAGACCCGGAAGTTCAGCGCCAGAGCTGCATCGCAAAGGACAGCTCTTGTCGGAAGAGCTGCCCTTTGTGCATATGCGATTATTATGAATATGGTACCCGGCAGAGGGGGGCGACGTGGGGGGATGGATGTTAAAACATAAGCCCTAAGCCAGGTAAAGTGATACAGCGGGGATAACTGAAAGTTGATAAAGCTCCAGCCAATCAGCTGTGTTTGAAAAATGACAGTTAGCAGTCAATTGGCTTTATCAATTTACCAGGCTTAATTTACAGTATAGCCCCAGGGTTTGAATTATGACAGTTAGGAGTAAGTTGGTTGCTACTTTATCTCTGTCGATCTATTTTTCAGGCTTAATAAATAGAGTCCCATAACATACAAAGGTCACGATTCAAAGGCGCACGCAGACACCACGCTAGTTCAATGTTCACCTAATGAAGAGATGATCTGCTGCTTTGAATGCACAAAAAGTTCTGAGAGCCCCTACGGTGCTGAGTGTACGCCCAGAGGTTCAATTGTCAGGACAAATGGTATCAGAAATGAAGCGTGATGGGCATCACTGGAAGGGTGCTAGTACACCAGATAGCATTCGCATGTCAGTACACTGGCAACAGACGTTACAGGGGGCACAGCGACCTCCACCTTTTCATCAGGCCCAGAAAGTTTATTTCAGATACATGAAAGTGGATATACGCAGGGCTATTTCTTCAGCAGGCTCCAGCAGGAACTGAGGCCCTTATTCTAGTTCACGCTTTCTGACAAAATATTTCTTAGATGGACAAAACCATGTGCACTGCAGGTGAGGCAGGTGTAAAACCCCACCCAAATCTAGTTATCTCTGCACAAGTAACACCTGCCTCACCTGCAGTGCACATGGTTTTGTCCATCTAAGAAATATTTTGTCAGAAAGAGTGAACTAGAATAAGGACCTCAGTTCCTGCTGGAGCCTGCAGAAAAATAGCCCTGGACATACGTGACATTTGGTGTATAGAGGAGGAGTAAGGGCAGATTTACTCATTACTGATTTAAAATGATGGGATGCGGTCGATAGTAATTAGGTCAACAGTCAATAGGTCGACCACTGTTGGTTGTTAGGGAAAAGGTCGACACATGAAAACTCATGTGGACCTTTTTCACATTGACCTTTTCCATGTTGACATATTGCTTGTGTCAACCTTTTGACCACGTCGAATTAATGCATGTCAACATTTTTCTTGTGTCGACATTTTGCCTGTCAACCAATAGTGGTCGACCTGACTACTGTGATGCTATGACCGATACTGAAAAGGACAAGGACTTTAAATCCAAAACTAGGTGGGTATTGCATTATTATTACGGTTATAAATCATGTGGTCAAAATCGACGCTTAATGAATCTAGCTTAGTTAAGTACTATTTACAGAGTCCAATAATAATGCTTGTGACTGAACTTTTTAGCATGTGGCTGTAATGTCACCTAGGAGTTGCTTCACGCTGTCCCCAACTCGAGGCTTACACACAGAAAGGGAAGTAAAAAAAATAAATTCAGCCTAGTAACCAGCCACTACATGGGAGATAGACAATTCATTATCCTAAATAATAAAAGGATAATTCTGCTCCTCATCTAGGGGAATTAAAGTGTTTTGCATGCCAGCGGGCACTAGATGGCGCCTGACAAAGTAATACAAGTGTTACTCTGTTCACAGACACCAACGCTGACATTTCTGTTATGTTGTTTTATCATTCTGACGGGCTGGGAACTAGTACAGTATAAAATAGCTCAGGCACAAATATCTGAAATAGAACCACATCTCTATATCGCAAATGTCAACTTGCTATACAAAGTGGTTCACTTGGAGAAAGGCTGTATGGAAAATGTGAATGAATGGAATTTGCTAACATTAAACCTTTAAAAACCAACTGACAGATAAATCTAATTCTAAATTAGCGATCTACTGGTAACACTAATAGGGTGAGATGTATCAAACATTGGAGAGAATGTCCCAAACAACAAGTTTTGTAGTCTTTCAAAAACATCCTGCAAAACAAAAAAAACAAAACACAAAACAAATGGGTAATGCAGTGGTATAATTGGCCCATGCATAAGGGGTGTGGCCAGCCCCAGGGGAGGCTTGGCCAACCATTACAGTGCCCATACACGGTACAATTATTGTATGCAGTTTGGATTAGATCGCATTGCATGTGTTTTGCAATGTAATATGAGATGCAATCTAGTACAAAAACTATGTGCAGCACAAACTTTTTGTGCTGTGCGATGAGATGTGTGTGGGAGCACACATCTCATCGCACCCAGCAATTGTACCGTGTATGGGCACCTTGGACACAGCACGCAATCGAATTTGATTGGTAGTAGTGCAGATCTTGCTGTAGTTTCTATAGAAACAAATCAAGCACCCATGTGCATCCATGTTCCTGTTCTACCATATAATGGACCATCTAACTGGCAATGGTAACGACTGAAGATTTCTTCTGTAACCTGTGAACCTGTCCGATCTTTCCCATAACCAATCTGTAATGGGGCATTCTGCAACATGTGATCCGGAAGCGAATAAAGTGGATATGCATTAATCTTAGTGAACGGGTGGGAGAATGATAAAAGCAGGAAAACTCTGCAACAGGGCTAAAAGACGGGAATTACATAATTTAGCCCCGCCTCCTAGACGTGGCCCTGCAAATCAGATGGGGGGGGGGGGGGGGTCTGATGACATGCATATACAGTATATGTATGGTTAATGCTGCTCCTCTCCTTTATGACACACACCCTACTCGGCATGACAGAACCCCAGCTCTCAGCAGCAGGACCCAGTTGCTCGTGGGTGAGTAGGGACCTTCCACTCTATAATCCGGCCCTGGTGTCTGTCATATCCCTTTCAGCCAGAAAAGTCTGAAAATCCCGGCAAATACACAGAATTTCAAATGCCATGTCATTTTGCCGGGAGCAGCCTGACCCCCCTTCACACAGAAGAACAAATTACCAGGTTGAAAATCTCTACCCGGTAATTTACTGAACAACAGGGGTATTTCTTCTGTGTGAAAGGGTCAACACAGGTGATAAATCCCGTGTCCTCGACCCTGGTCAATTCCAGGGTCGGAGACACGGGATTTACGACCCGGGTGTGCCCTTTCACACAGAAAAAGGACACATGTTATTCACAAAATTACCGGGTAGAACTGAAATAGGTCAAATTGCTTAAGGTCGAGAGATGAAAGGTCGACACAAGCATTAGGTTGACAGTCAAAAGGTCAACATGGGTTTTTTACTCTTTATTTTTCCCAAATGTCGACACGGACACTGTATTGGTGCACTGCATCCACTCACATGGTTCGCTGTGCTCACCATACGTTGGGCACGGTGCCTTGAAAAGCTCGGCACACTATTCTACTCTCCCTCCACGCCCTAGTGGGTGGTCAGGCAAGAAATACCTCCAGTCGGCACATGTCGGCTCCAAAAGAAAAGAGAAAAACCTATGTTGACCTTTTGACTGTTGTACTAGATACTGTCGCCCTAATGCTTGTGCCGACCTTCCAGCCATGTCGACCTTAAGCATGTCAACCTATTTCAGGTGTCCACCTAAACCATGTTGAACTTTAGTGGTTGACCCAATGCATGTAGACCTTTTGTGTGTCGACCCAACAACCCTATACCTTTTATTTATGCGATATATCATTAAGGTTATTCAAAACCAAAATACATCCTTTTATTATATTATTGTTATTCATCTTTGCATGACACATGTATGTAAGTTACTCTCGTACATGCGTATTCTTCCACATATGTGTGCGACCAGCTAATTCCTCTGAGATAAGTCCTTGCCCAGCATCACAGTGAGTACAGGGTATTAGGAGGAGGATACGCTGGGTGATTTTCACTTATCTTTGCCATTTGCTCGGCATTTAATAGTACCGGTAAATCTAATTATTTTCTGATCCGCCAGCTTGTTCTTTGTTGAGGATGGTTGTCTTATGCAGGGTACACACCACGACGTGCATCGTGAGCGGGTCATCAGTGTCTCGTCCGACCCGCTCACGGTGACGCGGGGGAGCACGACCCGCTCACGATGTGCACCGTGAGCGGGTCCGATCCGATGGCGACCCGCACCCGGCTGTATGGTCGTCATTCAGATCCTACCTGCAGCAGGTAGGATCTCAATAACGACCGACCGACCCGCGGGACCGCGCATTGGATCGGTATCGGTCCACACCAGGACAGAAAAGGGCCCAATCACCACACAATCTACATCCAATTGATCGGAATTGGATCTAGATTGAGGGGATCGGGCCCTAGTCGTCCTGGTGTGTACCCAGCATTATTTCGAAATCTGAACTGAAACCACTGGGGGCATGTCCAACGCAACAAGAAAAATTTTTTGCCCCTAAAATGAATGTGGATATTGCGCCCACTTTTCATTTACCACATGTATGCGCATTCCCGATTCTCCTGCTACCCAAAATCGGGTACGGTCTTTTTTTGTATGCTATTTTTTGGAAATATGGAGAAATCAAGTTGATATGGTCACTGGGTTGATCCTATTTAGGTCGACATGCATTGAATTGACCACTGAAGGTTGACAGGGCTTAGGCCGACACCTGGAAAAGGTCAACATGGGTAAGGTCAACAGGGTTGGAAGGTGGGGTTTTTTTTGAGCCGACAGGAGGTAATTCTCACTCTACCATTCACTATGGCGTGGTGGGAGAATAAAATAGTGTGCCAAGAGTAGCGAGGCATCGAGCCTGAAGCATGGTGAGCGCAGAGAGCCATGCGAGGGGACGTGGTACACTTAGACGGTGTCCATGTTGACAGTTGGGTCAATAAAACAAACTCATGCCGACCTTTTGACCTTAAACCTCATGTTGACCTATGTTTGTGTTGACCAACCCTGTCGACCTTAGCCATGTCCACCTATTTCGACCTAAGCCCTGTCGACCATCAGTGGTCAACCCAATGCATGTGAACTTAAATGACCCATACCCACCTCAAAAACCTAAAAAAAAAAATATATATTGTGCAACAATACAGATGTCTACCTTGAAACCGCATCTTGAATCCGGGCTGTTGTTGGGTTGACCCGAGTCGAGGAGCGGTGTGAAAGCACCAAACTGAATGACCCGGGTCGACCAACCTGGCAATTCGACCAGGGTTATAAGAAGGGTTGAACCCGGGTCACTCTTTATATAATGGGCGACCCAGTTTTAGTGTGAAAGGGTCGTACATGGGCTTTGCAATCAGAAAGCGGTATACCTGTGCCAAAGCAAAGTATTTGAGCTTTTAAAATGGCTGATTATTGCATTTCTTTAACCCCCAAAAATATTCTGAAAAGCTCATTTTTTTCTTCTTAATACTTTTGTTAGCTTTGGAAAATGTAAAAAAAAATAAAAAAGTTGGTTTGGGGGTAATTTGAGGCCACTCTGATTTTACATTTTGTCACATATCTGTCCCACATCTTTTAATCCATTATTGTGCACTTTTCAGAATGTCACTCAAATAATGACATATAATTATTGGCCCAATTAAGCTAATTGAAAAGCTCCAATTGCCTATTTAGTCATTGGGTGGAGGATTTTGAGCCAAGGGCCTGATTTAAGGTGCCCACACACTAAAACGATTTTTTAGCCGATTTGCTGATTTCCGATAAATCATCCGATATATTGATCGATTTTACCGATAAAAGGTCGAAAATCGTCCTGATGCGCACTGCCGCAGATCTTTTGCTAAATCTTCTGATCTTAAGGCCCCCACACACTAGAACGATTTTTTGTCCGATTTCCGACCGATCTTCTGATATATCGGTCGGTAACAATCGGCCGATATGTCGGACGATCGGTTGGAAATCGGACAATCGATCATTCTAGTGTGTGGGGGTCTTTACATGCTGCATGAAAGATCAGAAGATTTAACAAAAGATCCATAGGAACGCACATGAGATCTTAAGAAATCTTTGGTAAAGATGTGCGCTTGCCTGAAATCTTTTGTCCAGGACGGACAAAAGATTTCAAGGCTAATTTATGCGCACATCTTAAGATCTGTCTAGTGTGTGGGCACCTTTATAGTTGATCACTGAGCAGCAATTTTGTAAATTAAACTATTGAATGACTGCATGAGTATCGTACGCATCACGCATTTATTATTATTTATTTACAGTTTCTTATATAGCTCAGCAGATCCCGTTGCGCTTTACAATAGTAAACAGTGATAAAACAAACTGGGTAACAACAGACAGACTTGGAGGTAAGAGGCCCCTGCTGCAAGCTTACAATCTATAGGAGGGAAACACAAGGGCAGGTACCAGTAATAGCATAGCAGTTCCACCAAGTTCCAAGTCCAGAAGGGAAGCTATATAATACATAAGTGCCTCAGAGTGTTATGCATGTAGAACTTAAATATGATAGGCTTGCCTGAAGAGGTGAGTTTTCAGGGAACGCTTGAAAGTTTGGAGGCTAGTGGAGAGTCTTATTGTGCGTGGAAGGGCATTCCATAGAATGGGAGCAGCCCGATGAAAGTCCTGTAATAGTGAATGGGAGCTAGTGATCCGTGCAGAAGAGAGACGCAGATCCTGCACAGATCGGAGTGGTCGAGATGGGAGATATTCTGTGATAAGTATAGAGATATATGCTGGTGCAGTATGGTTAATAGCTTTATATGCTAATAGAAGTGTTTTATATTGAATACGGTAAAACACAGGTAACCAATTGAGGGACTGGCAGAGTGGATCAGCATGCGCAAACCCAAACAGCGACAGAAAATGCATATGGATCATAAACACAAAGTGGCCGGAGGTTGACTGACAGGAAGCCGGCCGGGAGTACCAGAACAAATGCAGGCTTACCCAGGTGTTTCAAGGAAGGGTATGTGACATCAGCACCTGGCTTGATCAGCCGGTCTCTGTCGCGGAGTGGTGGAAGGGTCGGAGTTACTCCCATTTGCACAGACTGCAGAAACCTTTCAATAGTTTGGTAATTGTGGTTAGACATCCATTCGCAGATTACACGGTGAAGGTTTTCTTTCTGTCTGGGCTGAGGCTACCTACTGGCAGTCATTTGCAACTTTGCAGATCAGTGATCATGTCTGAATCAGGCTCCAAGTCCCAACCTTTTACCTGAAAAGATAACCGTTTTTCCTAAGCTTCCACCAGTTCTGCCATCTCATGAAAAAAAAAAATCCACAATATTTCCTATAGGAATTGCCGCAGCGAAAATGGTCTAAAAAATCTAAATGAATATCAAAATCCCCACAGCTGCACACACTTTTGCACATAAGTTTTTTTCATACTTAATTGAATATGCCCTTAATAGGTTTGATATAATACTGGTACGGAAATTATTACATTATATCGTGAGGATACAGTCACCATGACATCCACAGCATGCCAACATTAGGGTAAGGCTGTGATTGTTAGGATGTCGGGTTGGGGTACAAACCAATGGATCCTCTGCATCTCCCCATCAGCTGACGGTACCAGACAAGAAGACACCATTGCACCGTTAGACCTGGAACGCAGGTTTGTCGGCACTGCTGGTACACAATTTTTCTCAAAATTAAATATCATGTTGACACATACTTGACTACCCTCACGGAAAGGACGGGAGACTCCTGAAAATCGGGTCCCCCTCCCTGCCCCCTGGAGGTGTAGCCAATCTTCCCGGAAGCCCTTGGAGTCCCCCGTATTCCCCCCGGCCTCCTCCTACCCCGTCGTTTAAATACCGGCATTCGCGGGGGTACATGGATGGGGTGGGGCTAAAATATGCACATCATCATTTTAGCCCCGCCCCCTCCACACACACCCGCAAATCGTGTCAGTTTTAGTGATTGGGGGTGGGGCTTTATGATGTCAGGCTCTGGTCCCGCCCCCCGAAGCATGATGAAAGCGTCCTTTCCAGGCTTCTCCCGGAGAGGAGAAACCCAATGTCGGCAAGTATTTGTTGACATGATGTCAATATGGTCATTGTCAACAAGCTGCATGTCGATATTAGTGCCGTGTCAACATGATTAAGGTCAACAAAACACCAAAACCATGATAGTGTAATATATTGCGCCTTCTGTGTTCTAGTTTTATCCTATTTACTGTAGGTAGGTTATATAAATTGAAAAAACCCTGTGTAGCAAATCCCTAACATTTAGTATGACTAGAGGTATATTTACTAAGGTGCGGGGTTGATAGATATGGAGATGTTGCCCTTATGATATATCAATTACATATGAGATTGGACCTGGGAGTAGATCCACTAACCATATTTTAAATAGAGGTGTTTAGAACAAGAGGTAGAGCAGTTATCTCCCAAACAGGATAGTTATCCCACACCTCCCAACTTTTGTAATTATCAATGCGGGACCTGCCACGCCAAAGATGTGGCTGCCCCAAAAAGGGGTGTGGCTAGTGGTTGAGGAAGCAGGGGCGTGGCCTAGCACAGCGACCCCATTTTTTAAAACGTTTTGGGGGGCATGTCCAGCACTTTCCTAGCTTCCGTCCCACCCTGAACTGAAGGGATCAGTGGTGGTCTCCCCTCAACTGACTCCAGCAGGACATTGCCACACGTGGAAGTGACAGCAGGACAGTCTCTAAAAAGCGGGACTGTATCGCTGTTATCAGGACAGTTGGGAGGTATGGTTAAACAGAGGCTTCCCTCCCGACCCTTTGCTGCAGTGACCCTGACCGATCACTCAAATAGATCAGGTCTTATATTCCGTGTAACCTCAATACTGATGCTGATCATCTAGACTAGAGGCGCTACCCAGAAGGTTTCGCAATCAGACTTTCCCAGCAGGTGCACTAAAGAAGAACAGCATGGAAGCAAGAACGAGTTACAGAGCAATATCACACATTGTAATAACAAGAAGAAACAACACCACCGCAGTCCACACAGGACCACTGCTGTAATAAGGACACACAAAGTGATACCCACAGCTCACTCTATCACAGAAAGGACTAGCACAAAATTAGGCTCAATTAAAAATGTTAGTTGCAAACTCCATTTTTTTCTGAAACAATAATATGACGTAATGGGTCTAATTCAGAGCTGATTACAATGTAAATTTGTTTTCAAAATGGGCAAAACAATGCTGCACTGCAGGTGGGGCAGATTTAACATGTGCAGAGAGAAGTAGGTTTGGGTGGGATGGTGTTGAAATTTAAATCTAAATTGCAGTGTAAGAATAAAGCAGCCAGTTTTTACCCTGCACAGAAACAATATATCTCACCCAAATCTAAAGGCCCCCATACACTGGGCCGATTTCATACGTTTGGGCCAAATCCCAAAGGATTGGGCCGAGAAATGGCCCAAAACGGATGTGTTTGACATTCTATTGGGTCCTGTGCGTATTGGATTGGAGTTTGAGGTTGGACCACTATGGACTTACAGAGCCACCAGAGACCCTGCAGCACAAACCATTGTCATGGAAATAAAGACTTTCAAACAATGATGTAATATTACTCTGCACTTGCTTAGCACACCGTGACTGTGGAGGGACTTTGTGAACTTCTTGCTTTGAACACTATTGCCAAGTCACACTTATGGGACCTGCACACATAGGGCCTTATTCTAGTTCACTCTGACAAAATCCTTCTTAGATGGACAAAACCATGTGCACTGCAGGTGGGGCAGATGTTACTTGTGCAGATAGAATTAGATTTGGGTGGGGTTTTACTTCAAAGTGAGATCTATATTGGTGTAAAAATAAAGCAGTCAGTATTTACCCCGCACAGAAACAAAATAACTCCCCCAAATCTAATTCTCTCTGCACATTATACATCTGCCCCCCCTGCAGTGCACATGGGGTCTTATTCTAGTTCACTCTGACAAATTCCTTCTTAGATGGGCAAAACCATGTGCACTGCAGGTGGGGCAGATGTAACATGTGCAGAGGGGGTTAGATTTGGGTGAGGTTTTTCTTTAAAGTGAGATCTATATTGCAGCATAGAAATAAAGCAGTCAGTATTTCCCCTGCACAGAAACAAAATAACTCACCCAAATCTAATTCTCTCTGCACAAGTAACATCTGCCCCACCTGCAGTGCACATGGTTTTGTCCTTCTAAGAAGGATTTTGTCGGAAAGAGTGAACTAGAATAAGGCCCTTAGTGAGTGAGAAGAGCAGGGGTATGGATCATAAGATAGGCAAGCATTCGGTCGACATGCATAAAGGTCGACAGTAAAAAGGTCAACATGGGGTTTTCAAATTTTTTGACCCGAATGTTGACATGGACGTTTCACTTCGGGCACACTATTTTATTCTCCCTCCACACAAAACATGCACTGTTGGTAGCTCTCGAGGACTAGGGTTGGCTACCCCAGGACTAGACCATGCCCCCTGTATACAAAGGTCTCGCCCAATCACCTTTGGCTCTATCCCCTTTTCAGACCGACCTCGCCTTCGACGTGGCAGATTCTAACTCTTTCTGCACATAACATCTGCCCCATCTGCAGTGCAGCATGGTTTTTGTCCATCTGCAAAAATGGCAGCCTTGCTAAAATGTCTAAATTAGGCCCTATATACTAGAGATGTGCAGGCTCTGATTTCAAAGCAGGATATTATTGGCCATCAACTGTCAACAACTGTCAT
Source organism: Crinia signifera (assembly GCF_055691185.1). NCBI lineage: Eukaryota > Metazoa > Chordata > Amphibia > Anura > Myobatrachidae > Crinia > Crinia signifera. The sequence goes on along the minus strand of NC_139225.1, from coordinate 34,942,940 downwards.
GTGATTTGGGATAGCCAATAAGATCCTACTTTGAAATCAGAACCTGCACATCTCTACTATATACTATGCATGTCAGAAAGCACAATGGCAGCACATGAACTGTGTTTATGGCTTGAGTTAAACAATCCAATCACAAGCGCATGTTGGAGAAATTGCAACAAGTACTCGTGATACATTGAAAATTGAGTCGACACCTGCGTGCAGGGACTACGAAACCTCAGGGGGCGTTCAAGGTTAATTGGAATTGAATAACAATTTGTTTCTGAGAATTAATGAGGGAATTAGACTCTGGCCCTTATTCTGATCGGTGTGGTGTTTTCCGCTTGCGGTCGTACCGCCGATGTTTGTCGTCTGCGCATGTGCAGAGGTCACTCTGCGCATGTGCAAGCGGTTTCGCCGTACATTTTTTTTAGACGCCGCACAGGGGGCGGAGAGGGGCGTGAAGGGCTACTTAGCCTCATTACCCTATGCATACGCCCCGCGTTTCATGGGCGTTCCCATGCAAACGCTGGGCGTATGCATGGTAATGAAGCCGTGACGCATGTGTAGGGGGCAGGCATCTGACATCGCCGGATGTCAGCTGCCCGCCCCCATACATGATTTCATACGGACAAGTGTCCGTGTGGTCTAGGGTGGCGGGAGCTGGTGGAGCGTGCGGCCCTGCATTCGATGGTCGGCGACCATCGAATGCAGGGGCTGCTCCCAAGATGGAGGAGGCGTATCCCCGTCCACTTTCATGCGGACCGCCACATATCCGCGTACGGACGGAGGTGGCGATCCGTATGGAAGGCGGGGATTCGCCTGCACGGTCCTGGCCGCATATTCTGATCTGGCCGCACAGATCAGAATAAGGGCCTCTGTCACAAGAAGTTGGCTGTCCTCCTTACTAACCATAAGGTACAGGATATTCTGACTGGTATATACTCAGATGTGGCTCCGTAGCTGTTAGATGCTGGACCGATGGTCAGAAATAAAATACAATTTAAAACCAGGCCAATTTTATTTTCATACACGATTCACAATTATGGCTCCAATCTCCACCACATTGTATACTTCTAAAACAAATATATTAATTCCTAGAAATGAGAAGAAAATAATGTGTTGTGAGAACATGACAGCCAGTTGCCCTAACCCTTGGCCCATCAGTCAATCCATAATCTATGGATGCAGTTTTAAGATGGCAGAACATGCACTTCCTCGCAACTGTCCCGACTGCAGGACAGTCTAATTGCAGGCTGTCCCTCTCATGGGTCATAGGCCCTTATTCAGATCTGATCGCAATACATATTTGTTCTCAAAATGGGCAAAACCATTCAATTTGAGAGTTCAATTTGGGCGGGGTGCGTTGAAACCGAAATCTAAATTGCAGTGTAAAAATAATGCAGCCAGTATTTACCCTGCACAGAAACAAAATAACTCACCCAAATCTAAAAGCCCCCATACACTGGGCCGATTTCACCCAAATCCGAGGGATCGGGCCAAAAAGTTTGAGAACACATTTGTACTGCAATCAGATCTCAATAAGGGCCACAGTGTCCTGTGTGTGGGTAGTAGCCAGCGATCACTACTGCTTTGCTTCTGCAGAGCAGCCGGTTATCATTAGATAGATGCCGTACACGCTCGCACAGCTACTGAACAACACAGGGAGGGAGTCGGGGGCTGCCCAGCACCTCGGATGGATGTAGATAGGAATCTGGGTGGTCGGATGTACTGCCCTTTCATAAATGGAGTTGAGTTTGAAAAAACTCAGGAGCCCGAGGTGTGCTCCCTACCACCAGTGCTGTGCCTAAACACGTGCAAAAGTGGCCGTGCGATCGAGTGGGCTTATCTCCCGAAGGAGACGGGCCCCGTTTTTCCCCTAACCCCTCTCAACCATAAGGCCGAAGAGGGGAAAATAGGGAACGGTGGGTCCTCTTCGCCGAAGCTTAGAGAGACCCTCATTCCTCAACCCCCGGAAGGGTTAGGACGGTGGGTCCTCCGCACCCTAAGGTTTGGAGAGACCCTCAGTGGATTTCCCTCCGCCTTGCGGCTCGGGGTCATCCTCGGAGGGACCGCAGCTCTCCCCGAAGGGGGAGAGCTTTGGCACGTTGGGGAAATGGAAGGCCCGTAAGGGACGACCACACAACCCAAAAAAACGTGACACACTACAAAAAAACAGAAAACGTGAAAAAGTGCACGAACGTGGAGAAGAAGAGAAATAAATAATAAAGAGGACCCCAGCCAGAAGGCCGGGGTGGGGGTGTGAAAAATTGTCCTACCCCATCCAAAAGGACGAGGTAAGGACGTGAAGCGCTAACCTAGAGGGGAAGTGCGCAGTGCTAGTGCTTACTAGTGCATGGTGATTTGGGGATCACCCGTGCATGTTCGGCACCCCCGAGTTTCCCCGGGGGCACAGTGCAGCCTCGGACTCCAAGCAGCCAGCCAGTCAGCGTCCGACCAAGTGTTTCTCCGCTCAACCAGTGGGCCCTTTCCGACCCCCGGCATGGGAATGGATACTCCACCGGGCTTTTTCGGTGAGTCTCCCCCGCAGAGGCCCAAATAGACCAACTGAGGAAGAAGAAACCACCTACTCAGTCCCGACGTTTCACCTCTCCCGGGGATTGAGTACTGGGCTGGGCTTTTCGCTGTCTCCCTGGCCGGGGGCGACATGTTACCACCGGACCAGAGAGCAATCTACTCGGTCCCAGCTTTTCCATTCTTCCCGGGAGTGGATACTAGACCGGGCTTTTCGAGTGACTCTCCCACAGAGGCAAAGACCCCTGAACAAGAGCCCCATCTCAAAGCCCGATGCTTCTCCCCTCCCTACCAGTGAAAAGAATGGTATTCCCTCCCTAGCAGGGCATCGATACTCAGCTTTCCCTAGCCCTTGCCCAGAACATGAGGTGGATTGCTCACCTCATGCTCAGTAGCAGGATACTACGGTACAGCTTTTCTCTATTCTCTGCCAGGGGGCGTTCCAGACCCAACTGATAAGAACAGATACTACACTTGATCTTAGCCAGAAGGCCGAGAGTTGCAACGCAGAACTAGGATCCCTAGCAGAGGGAAGAGTTAGACCCGCTGGCGGTCTTTCCCAGGGACCCCCACAAGGAGGTATATATTTTGCTGTGTGAGACAAGCAGGTCTCGGTCACCTGCACGAAACTCCCGCAGTCAACTCTTCAAATGTAATGGCATGGAATAGAATGGAACCCAGATTGTTGGAAACCATACCCGCTTGCACAGGTAACAAACTGAAGCCGGGATCCGGGAATTCTGGGTATAACTGTACTTGAACCAGGGAAGACAATAAAAATGGGGGTTGGAATTCTGGAACTCCAAAATGCAGGTTTCAAGGTTCCACAGAAACCGGTCTGAACAAAGTGAACATGGCAGGATCACCATGACCGCAACATCCTGGAAATGGAGGAAGTTGTTTCAGCCCAAATGAATACCCATGGATCCTAGATATACCTGTGGGAGGCTAACAATTGGCTCCACAGTAAAGTGGGGATGTCCTTAAGTCAGGGGTTCCCAAACTTTTTTGAATCATGGCGCCCTAGAGCATCAAAATGTTTTCATGGCACCCCTAGGCCAGATGCTTCTTATCGAGAAATTCAGAAAAAAAAATATTGAATTAAGTGCATTGTGTTTATATGTCACAGTTATCTGGTGAGGGACAGGATTTGCTTCTGTTTGTCCACATATATTATGATTGGCAGCCACAAGCACTGGTTTTGCCTGGTACAACTACATTGACCATAAATAATATGAATTGATCCTGGTCCACCAACCCAAGGCACCCCTGCAAGTGTCCTGAGGCACCCCAGGGTGCCTAGGCACACAGTTTGGGAACCACTGCCTTAAGCAGGGCTGGGCAATTGCGGCCCTCCAGATGTTGATGAACTACACATCCCAGCATGCCTTGCATCAGTTTTAGCATGGCCACATAGCAAAACTGGTGATAAAGTACCAGGCACTTTATCACTTCTCCGTTATCTGTTAGCACTTTTTCATACATCTACCCCACAACGCTGTTTCTGGACTTCTCTCTTAATTTATGATTACCATACAAGCAATGCTATTACTGGTGCCTGTCCTTGTGTTTCCTTCCTATATCCCTATAGATTGTAAGCTTGCAGCAGGGCCCTTCTACCTCCAAATCTGTCTGTTGTTACCCAGTTTGTTTTATCTGTTTACAATTGTAAAGCTCAACAGAATCTGCTGTGCTATATTAGAAACTGTAAATAAATAATAATAAATACCATGTGTGTGATATATATATATATATATATATATTTATATAGTACTTCCTCATCTTTGCAGCCACAGCTTACGCTATGGAATTTATGTGGCATGATCTGCACCACACCACCATCAATCACCTTTAGTAAAGTTGTGGCGAGCGAAGCGAGACACCGAGCCCGAAGCACAGCGAGGACGATGATGCTATTCTGAAAATGGCTAACATAACTTGTGTAAGCTGTGGCCACAAAGATTAAGTACTATAGTATTTATATGCGCTATATAAGAAACTGTTAATAAAATAAAGATATAATATATCTATCAAAACTGCACTTTCAATATAAGGAAATTTGTATTAGAATATAAAGGAAACCCACGACTAGGATTCTGCTCTCCATAGTAAAGTGTGATATTACTGAACGAAATAAAGATTGTAGAATCAGAAAGAATCAATACCGAACAGCCTCCCCGGTGCATTATGGGCACACGCCCTCAGAGTGCGTTTCAAGCCTCTTTCTGGCTATAAGCGGCAAAGCGCTAAACGGGCGACTTATATACTGCCTTTCTATTGGTCCCCACTCTGTCGGGGCGTGGTTCGCGTCACGCTCCCCGCGGCGTGATTGGCCTGACGGTACCATTGGTAGTTGGGACGCGTCAGGCTCGGGCAGGCGCTTGTTGTCGGAGGAAGCAGCGGCTGGAGGCGAGCGCGTCACGTGATCACGGTTCGTATTGGGCGCGAGATACTGGCTGGGCCCGAGTGGCCGTCGTCGGTGACGTCCGCCCGCCCGTCACGTGCAACGGTTGTTGATGTGACGTGGCGCCCGTGCACTGGTGTAGATGTGACAGGGGGGGCCGTGACGTCACACAGTGACAGCTCTCTCGCGTGGCTGGCTTCGGGGGGGACAAGTTTTGAGTGGGGGGGTCTCGGTGTGGTGAGTTTGAAAGGTGGGCAGTGTGACGGTGCAGCCGTGTCCTGGGGAATGTTGGGTGCACCTGCAGTATGACAGCTGCTTGGTTTAAAGTTGTCCTGTCACCCATTCATAATAGAGGCGTCCATTTTGTGCTCCCAACTAATATTTATAAGAGCGTAGCCAATCAGAGTGCTAGGAGCCACTGCTTCATGAATTTTAGTCAGACCTCTTGAATAATAGTCAGGAGTAGGCCTCCAGGAGTCATTGATTCCCAACTGTAACATTGTGTTATGCTTTATGCTGTAACATTGCTTCTTATTTGATTGACAGATAATGACGAGGGGCCATGTGGTGCATTGGTGACGGCCTTCTGTTCCTTTGAAGTCTCTTCACCATGAGTTGCCCCGAGAAAAATGAAGAGTGCTCCCCTCCGCCAGCGAAGCAGAGGAAGGTCTTGGAGACTGAGGAAAAGGAGAAGAATAATGGAGTAGTCGATCTGCCTGCCAGCCAGGAGGCCGAGGCTGCTCAGGCTCTGTGGGAGATGATCAATTGGCGGGAGTCGGGAGATCAACGATCGGAAGGCAAAGAGCAGCCGGGAAATGTTACGCCACACACTCCGGAGAGAGGAAGTACAGAAGATCCCCATGTTCTACTCCCTGTGTGTACCCCTGAGAGGGGAGATACGGGAGAGAGTGCCCGTGGGACACCGCACATCCCAGAAGGTGGTGAAACGGGAGAGAAGAACCCAACACCGTTAAAGCCAGATCCTGTGAAGACAGACACGGAAGTAGATGCTGATTCAGGGGATCAGCGTAGACGGGGTGCTCAGCAGAGCCTTGAGAGAGCGGATTCAGAGGAGCCAGCTGTTTTGTCACCTCTTTCTTCAGATTCAGAAGCAGTTGATCCCCGATCGTGTAGCGAGGGTGATGAGTGCTGCATTGTCTCCGTTGGCACTCAGGCCGCCAGCACTGATCGTTCCCTACAGGCACTGGAGTCTGTTCAGCAGGAACTCAGGGCAGTAAATGAACGGGCTGACCGGGCGTTGCTCCAACTCAAAAGGCGATACGGGCATTTGAGAAAACCACACATCCAGAAACGCAACGCCATTATACGCACCATCCCTGGTTTTTGGGTCACTGCTGTATCCTATTTTGGTGTTTTAAGGTGTTGTACATCTTTAAAAAATCTTGTTTCTTTAAGTAACGGTCCATACACCACGGGCGATTTTGCCCAGCATGTATATTGCCCAATGATGTGGAAAATCGCTCATTGCATACACACTGAGCGTTTTTTTTTTTTTGTTTTTTTTTTAGGGTGAACGACTTCCCATAGCAGGACGCTATGAAAAGCCGTCCATCCGGTTGCTCATCTGCTGGTAATACCAGCAGATGAGCAGTGGGGCCAGCGATGATGAGGGAGTGTGCATTCGCCTCATCGCTGCCCTGTACACACTGGACGGCTTTTGAACTTAAAAGACAAAACTGAGCTGATTTGCTTGACCAGTGTGTATGGGCCTTAAGTCTCCCATCACGTGTAGCCATTTAGTGGTAGTTCCACACTGACATGCCAGTTAGTTACATGGACCAGAGAGTAGCTTTCATAGTAGGCCTAACTTATTTCTTTAATTAGTAGAGAGTCTGCAGTGTAAGCTGCACCTGAAGCTGCACCTGATAATCATTGGCTGCAGTCAGATGCCGATTCTGCCATATAACACCAGACCAGCACTTCAGGACAGATATGTCCTCATACATCTTAAATGCAGTCACGCCAAACAGCTCCGCTTGGCAGAACCAAGTTGCGCGAGAATATTTAGCGTTTTTTTTGTTTGTTTGCGTCTTAGTTATAAACCGATGTGACTAGGACGCATCAGGAAACTATGTTGATTAATTTGATGATATTTGTATATCTCTGTGTGATGAAGGAAGCGCTACACTGTAACAGCCGCTGCAGCTTTTTTTCTAAAACAAGTTCTGCGTGGTATACAGACTCGCACACAATATACCAGTGTCCAATCAAATTATTCAGCATGGTCTCCTCCTAGTCACATCGCTTTGCAACTATGACTTCTTTTGGCAAAGTAGAAGCCCGATGTTGGCGTTCTATGGGACCTGCCGGCTTACTCGACTCAGGCATCCTGTTTTTTACTGTGTATTGACGCTAGATCAGGCATGTCCAACGTTGGCCCTCCAGATGTTGTGAAACTACACATCCCAGCATGCTTTGCCACAGTTTTGCTATTAGAGAATGCTAAAACTATTGCAAAGCATGCTGGGATGTGTAGTTTCACAACATCTGGAGGGCCAACGTTGGACATGCCTGCGCTAGATGTACGAGGACACAGCTGTGTGTATATTGTTGTTTGGCTGTTTAGAGCACTCAAAGGGTTATTTTATGCATATGTATGTATTCATAATAATTTATGGGAAAAAGTCAGTATATGCTTAGTGTGGAATGCTGCGTGTATGTAAGTGTATATGGCATACTATGAGATTTTTTTTTTTTTCTTTATAGAATCATAACGTTCTTTAGAACATTCTCTCCTTTTGAACTACTTTTAGTTGACAGAGAGGGGCTAGTTATCAGGTGACTATTCTATAATATTAGGAAATCTGTAGTCCTAATGGATGTGACCACTGTTGGGGTGTCTGCCTTAACTTCCCACAACTTCAGTTTCTCAATCACCCACAACTGTCCGCTATGATTGATGACCGTGACGAGGACACCTTGAGTTACATGAACAAATTACAGGTAGGTGAGAAACATGAGACTTCTCAGTATTGACATATGCCATTTCCATACCAACCCCCATTTACTTTTGTATAGGTGGAGGACTTCACACACCTAAAGTCAAGTTGTAAGATCAAATTCTACTTCAACTCCAACCCTTACTTCAAGAATGATGTGATCATCAAGGAGTTTCAGTATGGCTCCTCTGGTGAGTTTTTTTGGAATTGGAATAGACCGTCAGGAGGGAGGGCCGCTTACATTTTGTAGACCATAAGATCATCAGAATACTTGCAGCAGCACAACTTATGTAAGTAGTGGATTGTGCTGCTCAGTGGTAAGATTGTGGTAGTGATGACAGGGCTACCCGCAGCAGGAACTGTCCCCTTGAGAACAGCATAAGCTGCCAATGTAGAGTTTGATAATGAAGCACTAGTGGTGATGGTTCTATGAAACATTTGTGGGAAGATTTCAGCCTTTTCTTTTTTACTCTTCAGGGCGCCTCACATCTCATTCCACTCCCATCCGATGGTGGCGTGGGCTAAATCCATCAAGTGAGAAGAACAGCGGCTCTGCGCCCAGCTTCTTCAGCTGGTTTACTGATCACAGTTTCCCTGCTGCGGACCGTATAGCAACGGTAAAGAATCCATTATACTTTCAGTGTATGCAACTAGAAATGTGTGTTTAAAGGGCAGCTATCATGTCCGCCCCCCTCACAATACTTTGCCCTTTTATAACCACAAATTAACACTATGAATGAGGACTTAAGGTGCCCACACAGGGATAGATTGAGCATACAATCCAATGTCTATACAATTTCCATTGAATTCCAGAACACTCCTGATCATTCTCTCACACACACACACACACACACACAACAATTGACTAAATGATCAGAGGGTCGGATACCATATATACCCCATCACTGCCACTTCCAGTGTGGGCCCCCGCTATGTGCTTCTGAGGCCGCACACACCACCCAAAACAAGCCCCTCCCCCAAACCACCCACCGCAGCTGGCAGCCAAATCAATGGGCCACTGCTGATTAACTGAGAGCTCTCTTAGCCAATCAGTGGCCACCTATTGATTTGAATGGGAGTTTTGAAATCTTCCCGCCTAACACTGTTACTCGTTGGCCTCCCTCTCTCTCCGGCTGGTAGCGGAGGGTGTGTGTGTGTGTGGGGGGGGTTTGGGGTGTCTTGGAGGTGCATATCGCTGCTAACGCTCCTGCCTGCTGACATGACAGGCACAGCAGCAGGGGATGCAGAGCAGTTGAGCGCCTCTCCTGCCCAAGGCTTCCCTGCAGACTACGGCCCTGGCCACGTCATTCATCATGCCTGCACACGGAACAATGTGGCCAAAATGTGCACGACAGGCGGTTTATCTTTCCGCATGCTTAAGGGATCAACGACCAGCGGGCATCTGCATTTTGAACGATGATTTGTTGTTCCGATCAGCCAAATCATTTAAAAAATCTTACCATATGTGGGCACCTTTTAGACTGCAACTGTTACGAAGATGCCACCCATACAATAGCATTTACATTTTTAAAGAAACTTAAGAATACAATAGTTCTTTGTTAGCAGATAACTTGGGCAATACATATTGTTTAGCCCAGTGGTAGCCAACTCCAGTCCTCGAGAGCTACCAACAGTTCATGTTTTCCAGACAACCTAGCTGCAGCACAGGTGCACTTTTTACCGACTAACACATTTTAAAAGAGCCACAGGTGGAGCTTATTACTTCACTCGTGATTCTGTGAGGAGATCTGGAAAACATTAACTGTTGCTAGCTCTCGAGGACTGGAGTTGGCTACCCCAGGTTTAGCCCATTCAATTCTCATAACCGTGAGAAGGGGTTGCAAGCATTAAAATCATAGTTTCCCTTTAATGTAAGGGTGCACATTTTCATGTATGTTTGCAGATCTCGATCTGGCACATAGATATGTATCGATTTATAGGCGTGTTTGTAGCAGCTACATGTATTTTCTGCAGATCATCAAAGAGGACCTATGGCCAAATCCTTTGCAATATTATCTCATCGGGGAGGGCGATAGCGATGATCAAGCAGGCGAAGACAGGTCAGTGATAATATCCTGGTAACTGTTTCTGCAAATGATGTACTATTCTGAAACTCACAACTCGAGTATGTTTCACAGCGACACGGAGAACGTAGATGATTGTGTGGTCATTGTTGATGATGATGATGACGAAGCAGAGGAGAATGAAGAAGACGATGATGACGACGATGATGATGATGATGAAAATGATGTGCATGAAATCTCTGATAATACAGAAAAACAAACCGAAGGTACAGTTACAAACCTGCTTGTAACCCGGAGCTTTGTGTGCCATAAAGAGGATAAAGGTGGGCGGCTGACAATCACATATAAAAGGCAGCATCTGATGCCTGCTTTAGGCTCTTCATGTCAATAGGGGTGATTCAGGTTGGTTTGCAAAGCACATTTGATTTCCTAATGGACAAAACCGCAGGTGGGGCAGATGTAACATTTGCAAAGAGAGTTAGATTTGGTGGTATTTTGTTTCTGTGCAGGGTAAATACTGGCTGTTTTATTTTTACACTGCAATATAGATATCAGTTTGAAGTACACATCCCACCCAAATCTAACTTTCTCTGCACACATGTGCCCCACCTGCAGTGCACATGCAAATCAAATGTGCTTTGCAAACCAACCTGAATCACCCCCAGAGTACAAACAAGATTTGGGGCTATGGGGGGTTATTCAGACCTGATCGCTGCTCTGCTAGTTTGGTAAATTCACCGCCCAGACAGAGTGAAATCCTGTCCCGTGCAAGCCTGCAAATGGCTTAGAACAGGCATGTCCAACGTTGGCCCTCCAGATGTTGTGAAACTACACATCCCAGCATGCTTTGCAATAGTATTAGCATTCTCTAATGGCAAAACTGTGGCAAAGCATGCTGGGATGTGTAGTTTCACAACATCTGGAGGGCCAATGGTGGACATGCCTGGCTTAGAACATCTTAAAAAAAGTAGCTGTATCAGCTATTGGCTGCAAATCCATTTGCCAGCCACTCACCATCAAATGTTTTTATAAGTGTTTGCAGTCTGTCTGTAGCCCAGGACTTATTCGGTGGCTGTGATAGAAACAGGCTGATTGGGCCGGAGCTGATGTCACATGACTTCCCTTCAAACACCTGGGCACACCTGCTTTTTCCCTGACACTCCCAGAAAATGGCCGGTTACCACCCACAAGTGCCGGCTTCCTGTCTATGAACTTGCATACGGCCAGTGATTTAACATAAAATTAGCATGCTCTGTACACATGGGCAGTTTATCGATAATCGCCCAGTTTGCAAATTTGTCTCCACACATGTTCAGTCCCAGTTTACCATTTGTGGCTGTTGCATCCTTGTTGGAAACAATCGCGTAAGTCTCTTATAAGGTGTCTGACTGGTTAGTGGCTTTTTCCTTTAAGCCTTCCCAACCTGCATTAAGGAGCGGAGCATACCGTAGTACCATTCCACTTCGTTGTAGCACAATTTTGCTTGGCAGCGTTTGGCATAAAAAGGTGACTTGCAAAATATATTAATGTTATGGGCCTAATTCAGCCTGGATTACTAATTACAGAATTTGCAGTCCGGCTAAATAATGAATGACTGTGCTCATGCAGCTTTTGCATTACGCATATTTATGCATAGCAGTCCCAGTTTGACAGGAAGCCAGTGTTTAGGAGAGGGAGCATGGCATTTTCTGGGTGTGTTTGGAAAAACGCAGGCATGCCTAAGTTTTTTTTTTTTGTGGTGGATATCTGACGTCAGCGATGACTACTTCCGGTCCGGTTCTTTAGCAGATTAGTGGAAGGATTAAGCTTGGGCCACACATAGTGCTGATGCCAGAGATGTTTTGCAGAACCGGCTTGGCATGAAGGAGCCGTTGTAGATTCACACATTCTGTAGCCTTTTCGCTGGATGCTGCAGAAGCAAATTCGGCAAGTGACATGATGGGATTTCAAGTAAAACATAGTGCAGCACTGAGTGAACACATACATTCAAATGTAGATCAGATGTCAAACACCTGCTATTTGGGCCGGACCTGGGATCAGGTGAAATCAGGCCCAAATCGCATAGTGTATGGGGGCCTTTAGATTTGGGTGAGGTGTGTCCCAACTGGAATTTAAATTGCAGTGTAAAATAAAGCTGTCTAATTTGTTTGGTTTCATGCAAAAGCAGACAATATTTGCCCTGCATGTAAATGTATTTCCCCCTTTGCATTGCACATGGTTTGTTCCAGATACAAATTGGCTTAGATTTTCTTTCTTTTGATTTACTTCCTAATCAAAATCAGGCCTTAGTAATAAGTGTCTGACTTTTGGCACCGCTCTGGTCTCTGTTGCCAGTTTTAGATGACATTTTTCAAAAGTTAAAGGGATTTTTTTTATTATTAAGCAAAATAACTTAAATGTGCTCAAATCAAAAAGTTCTTCAAATCATAACTAGCGAAAATATCTAATAAAGATTCAATTGGCATAGGTGCACCTATTTTAGATTATCCTTTAATGGAAATGCAATGGAAACCTGGGGTAAATGCAGTAATCTGGACATTTTAAGAATCTGAAGTCTGGGCCCACCTACCTCTCTATTCCTGAGCTGGGAGCAAGCCAGTTATTCCTTACTAGGTGATTCATCGCGCCCTCCGGGCGCTCTTCACACCGTCGTGAGGGGCTTCGCCCCATTAGAAGTAGAAATATATGTGAGTGTGAGATGTAGTGTAATATGGTGAATAATGTGGGTAAAGTTAATTTGAGTGAGAGCATAAATGTTTACAAAAGAAAGTGCATATAATTGCAAAGGGGGTGTAGTGTGTGATAGTGTTATGATGAATTTTTATGTTGTTTAAATGTTACCTAATCTAGATGTAGGAAATATGTATTTGAATAGAAATATTTTATAAGATTTTGAAAAGAGGTTGAACATTGTGATGCTTTTTATTGTAAAAAGTTAGGAAAGTGCTTTGATATAAATAAGATTAGTAAAGTCACATATTGGAGGCAAGGATGTGTGTGTGTGTGTGTGGTTGTGAGTATTGGAGGCAAGGATGTGTGTGTGTGTGTGTTTGTGAGTATTGGAGGCATGCATGGGTATGTGTAGTTGTGAGTATTGGAGGAATGGATGTGTGTGTGTGTACTTGTGAGTATTGGAGGCATGGGTGTGTGTGTAGTTGTGAGTATTGAAAGCATGGATGTGTGTACTTGTAAGTATTGGAGGCATAAATGTGTGTGTGTGCAATGGGTGGTTGTGTGTGTATTACAGGTATGGATGTGTGTGTGTAGTTGCGAGTATTGTCGGCATGGATATGTGTGTGTGTAGTTGTGAGTATTGGAGTCATGGATATGTGTGTGTGTGTAGTTGTGAGTATTGGAGTCATGGATATGTGTGTGTGTGTGTGTATTTGTGAGTATTGGAGGCATGGATGGTGTTTGTGTAGTTGTGAGTATTGCAGGTAAGGAGGTGTGTGTGTGTGTGTGGTTGTGAGTATGGTAGGCAAGGATGTGTGTGTGTGTAGTTGTGATGCTGGGATGGTTGGCTGGGTGTGTGTACTTGGATGTTTGTGTGTGGTTGTGAGTATTAGAGCTATGGATGGGTGTGTGTTTGTGTGGGTGTGTTTAGTTGTGAGTATTGGAGGGATGGATGGTTGTGTGTGTGTGTAGTTGTAAGTATTGGAGGCATGGATGTGTGTGTGTGTGTAGTTGTCATGATTGGAATGGAGTGGTGTGTTTGTTTAGTGTGAGTATTGGAGGCATGGGTGTGTGTATGTGTGTAGTTGTCATGATTGGCATGGAGTGGTGTGTTTGTTTTGTGTGAGTATTGGAGGCATGGATGTGTGAGTGTGTGTGTGTAGTTGTAATGATTGGCATGGAGTGGTGTGTTTGTTTTGTGTGAGTATCGGAGGCATGGATGTGTGTGTGTGTGTGTGTAGTTGTCATGATTGGCATGGAGTGGTGTGTTTGTTTTGTGTGAGTATTGGAAGTATGGATGTGTGTGTGTGTTTGAAAATGATGTTGGTGCGTTAGCAAACATAGTAAAGTGTACAGTGGCACACCGTGATGTTTGAAGGGACCTTAAAGTGAAAGCAAAAATTATAATAGATAAAATTAAGTGTGCTTAAGTCCTAAACCCTGCAGCTATGGCCGTGAGAAGCATGGATGGGTGTGTGTGTGTGTGTATGTGTCGTTGTGAGTATAGGAGGCATGGATGGGTGTGTGTGTATGTGTCGTTGTGAGTATAGGAGGCATGGATGTGTGTGTATGTGTCATTGTGAGTATAGGAGGCATGGATGTGTGTGTATGTGTCGTTGTGAGTATAGGAGGCATGGATGTGTGTGTATGTGTCATTGTGAGTATAGGAGGCATGGATGTGTGTGTATGTGTCGTTGTGAGTATAGGAGGCATGGGTGTGTGTGTATGTGTCGTTGTGAGTATAGGAGGCATGGGTGTGTGTGTATGTGTCGTTGTGAGTATAGGAGGCATGGATGGGTGTGTGTGTAGTTGTGAGTATAGGAGGCATGGATGGGTGTGTGTGTAGTTGTGAGTATAGGAGGCATAGATGGGTGTGTGTAGTTGTGAGCATTGGAGGCATGGATGGATGTGTGTGTGTAGTTGTGAGTATTGTAGGCATGGATGTGTGTGTGTGGGTGTGTGTGTGTAGTTGTGAGTATTGAAAGCATGGATGTGAGTGTGTACTTGTGGGTATTGGAGGCATAGATGTGTGTGTGTGTGGTATGGCTGGGTGTGTGTATTACAGGCATTGTTTGTGTGTGTGTACTTGAGAGTATTTTAGGGATGGATGTGTTTGAGTATGTGCGTGCGCATCTGTAGTTGTGAGTATTAGAGGCATGTGTGTGTGTGTGTAGTTGTGAGTATTTGCGGCATGGATGGTATTTGTGTAGTTGTGAGTATTGCAGGTAAGGAGGTGTGTGTGTAGTTGTGAGTATGGGAGGCAAGGATGTGTGTGTAGTTGTGAGTATAGGAGGCATGCATGGGTGTGTGTAGTTGTTAGCATTGGAGGAATGGATGTGTGTGTGTGTGTACTTGTGAGTATTGGAGGTGTGGATGGATGGGTGTGTGTGTTTGTGTAGTTGTGAGTATTGAAAGCATGGATGTGTGTACTTGTAAGTATTGGAGGCATAGATGTGTGTGTGTGTGTGTGTGCAATGGGTGGTTGTGTGTGTATTACAGGCAGGGATGTGTGTGTGTGTGTGTGTATGTGTGTGTGTGTTGTGAGTATTGGAGGCATGGATATGTGTGTGTGTAGTTGTGAGTATTGGAGTCATGGATATCTGTGTGTGTGTGTGTGTGTGTGTGTGTATTTGTGAGTATTGGAGGCATGGATGGTGTTTGTGTAGTTGTGAGTATTGCAGGTAAGGAGGTGTGTGTGTGTGTGGTTGTGAGTATGGGAGGCAAGGATGTGTGTGTGTAGTTGTGAGTATAGGAGGCATGGATGGGTGTGTGTAGTTGTTGGAGGCATGGATGTGTGTGTGTGGTGTTGTGTGTAATAAAACCTAAAATTGAGTGTGTTAAAGTTGTAAAGGCGTTAGCTTGTGACTTGAGATGGAAAGGCACACAATATAGTGTGAGACTAAATGTTGAAGGGAGGAGAGGCGTTGGTGGTTTTGTGGTATGGGCTGTTGTGGGTTATAAGACATAATGAGGTGTGCTAAAGTTGAATGAGGTGTGCTAAAGTCCAAAATGTAGCATGTACCGACCTGAGATGGGAAGGTACACAAAATAGTGTGTTAGAAGAGGTGTTGGTAGTGTAGTGGTATGGGGTCGTTGTGAGTATTGGAGTCATGGATAGGTGTGTGTGTGTATTATGATTGTAGCCATAGCTGTGTGTGTGTGTGTGTGTTTTGTTGTGATTATGGGAAGCATGGATGTGTGTGTGTGTAGTTGTGAGTATTGGTGGCATGGATGGGTGGGTGTGTGTGTGTGTAGTTGTGAGTATTGGATGCTGGAGTGGGTGGGTGTGTGTACTTGGATGTTTGTGTGTGTGTGTGGGTAGTTGTGAGCATGGATTGGTGTGTGTGTGTGTGTGTGTGTTTGTGTGTGTATATGTGTGTTTCGTAGTGATTATTGGAGTGATGGATGGTTGTGTGTTTGTAGTTGTGAGTATTGGAGGCATGGATGTGTGTGTATGTGTGTGTGTGTGGTTGTGATGATTGGAGGAATGGAGGGGTGTGTTTGTTTTGTGTATTGGAAGTATGGATGTGTGTCAGTGGGCAAACATACTAACCTGGTGCAATGTGTCCAGGGAGCGAGGCTGGGGGGGGGGGGTGCGGCGTGTACGCTCTGCTAGAGGGTGAAGGTGGGCACGGGAGTGGCAGTTGGGGTCGTCAGGCAGCGTCTCCCGGTGTGTAATGTGTCCAGGGAGCAAGGTTGGGGGGGGGGTGCGGCGTGTAGGCTGTGCTAGAGGGTCAAGGTGGGCACGGGAGTGGCAGCTGGGGGCGTCAGCCAGCGTCTCCCGGTGTGTAATGTGTCCAGGGAGCGTGGCTGGGGGGGGGGGGGGGGGTGCAGCGTGTAGGCTCTGCTACAGGGTGAAAGTGGCCACAGGAGTTTCAGCTGGTGTGGCAGGCAGTGTCCTGTGGGGGGTTGTGCGCTGAACGGGGCATACTAACCTGGTCTAATGTGTCCAGGGAGCGAGGCAGGGGGGTGGGGGGTGCGGCGTGTAGGCTCTGCTGGACGGTGACGGTGGGCAGGGGAGTGGCAGCTGGGGTTGGTAGGCAGCGTCTTCTGGGTGTTTGCTGCTGCTCCGTGCGCAGGGGCGTAACTATCATCTTCTGGGCCCCATAGCAAAATCCGGAAAGGGGCCCCCCACCTGTCACTAAAATGCCCCTTGGGGTGGCAGAAGAGAAAAGGATTTAAGAGCCAAAGAGGGTATCGCGGAGAGAGAGAGGGGTGGTTAGGGAGGGAGAGCGTTTAGAATCTAGATGGATGTGAGGCACAGGGGAGAACAGAGGAGAGGAAGAAAGAGAAGAGAGGTTAGATGGAGAGGGAGTGAGAGGTGGGGGTAGAAAGTGCAGCAGAGAAATAGAGTAACAGATAGAACAAAATGGGGGAGAGTGCAGGGGAGAGAGAGATTAGACCAGAGGAGAGAGAGAGTGCAGGATATAAAGAAATATAAAGGACAGGAGGGGGGTTAGACAGAGCAGGAGAGAGAGAGAGAGACAGAAACATGAGAGAGGTTAGACACCCCCCCTCCCCCCCTTGCTCCTTCCAAGTCCCCATCTACGACCTCACCCTTAAAAATAAGTGCTGAAGTTTACCTCCAGCATTGAGGGAAGGTCTCCCTGTCGGCGCCGGGTCTTTCATTCGTCTGGGCAGCAGCATGGGTCCTCCTGCATGATTCTGCCGGGGCTAGTCACTAAATAGTGACATCGAGTCCCGATATGAGGTCAGAGGGGAGGGGGCTGGATCACCACTTCTCCCTCCGTCCCTTCACAGTCAGTCACACACAGTGCCGCTGACAGGGAAGGGTGTCCTGTCCGGGACAGCGCCAGGGGTCCTGGCACTGGCAGCAGCATGGGTCCTGCACGATTAACGCCGGGGCTGGTCACTAAAATAGTGACATTAAGCCCCGGCACCATCATAGGGGAGGGCGGGCTGGATCACGCACTGGCCGCCGCTGACAGGGAAAGGTGTCTGGGACAGCGCCGCTGACACTACCCGTGCGGCATTGCTCAAATAGAATAAATAGGTGCAGGGGGTGCCTGCAGAGCCCTCGGGCCCCCCAAAGGCCCGGGCCCCATAGCAATTGCACCCCCTGCACCCTCCATAGTTCCGCCACTGTCCGTGCGGGTGTGGGGGGTTGTGCGCAGGACTGTGCGTACTGCAGCTGGTGCGAGGTTGGGGGGGCGGGCTTGTTGTGTGGCTGGGCGGCGATGGGGAGTGGCGTGCGAGGAGGGGGCGGATAGGTGTGCAAGCTGGAGGCTGAGGGGGGGGGGGCATGGCGTGTAGCCGTGGGGCGGGCTTGTTGTGTGGCTGGGCGGCGATGGGGAGTGGCGGGCGAGGAGGGGGCGGATAGGTGTGCAAGCTGGAGGCTGAGGGGGGGGGGGGCATGGCGTGTAGCCGTGGGGCGGGCTTGTTGTGTGGCTGGGCGGCGATGGGGAGTGGCGGGCGAGGAGGGGGCGGATAGCTGTGGAGAGCGGAGGGTTGTGTATTACGGAAGTTGGCATGTTTTGCATTGTGGCTGACAGTGACTATGGGCCTGTCAATCACCCGTGGAAGCCCGCCCACCGTTTGCTAGACTAATTGTGAGTGACGGATCTGGCTAAATATATAAGAGATTCCTTATTGCTTCATAGGCAGCAATAATTAAATGCTGCCTAAATTGGGTTTATTTACCTGATATTCATTTTACATTCTGCTACTGACACTGTTACCTGCAGGTTAACACTCCATATTTGCTAAGACTAGGTAGGGGTTACTGGAGAACACCTTTTTTAACTCCTGCCTACTTTAGACCCTGGGAAGGGAACATGGCTGCAGGTCGTGCTGCATACCCAGTGCTGTCATAACTGCAGCCAGGCTTACTACACAAACCATGCTCTGGAACTGTGGCAGTTTACTCTCTTCCACTCCTGTTCCGGTACGCATGATGAAGAAGAGAGCAGTTTAGACTTGTGTTCATGGTCAACAATGCTTGCACTCACTCTAGGTACATCCTCTACAGTAAAGGCTCTGGTGAGGGACGGTGTGAAACTAGCTCTATTGTTAAGGTCTGATGCGTGGCAGTACTGGACTCTGGGAAAGAATGTAGGCAATATTCCCATCCTCTTCTGCCACAGACTTTCTTGGCAGGGTGGACCATTAGGTTCTTGCCCTATCCCCACAGAAGCACCACCTTTGGCCAAAATTCCTGCAAAGTCAGTTTATGGTTTGGCAAAGGACCCATGTCTTTGGAGTTGACTTTACAATTCTTCTCTTATGCTTGGTTAGCACCATTGCTCAATTCTCGTTAAGTCAAGATTCTAACTTTTCCCTTTCCTCTGAGCCAGTGGTTCCCAACCTGTGGTACGCGTACCCCTGGGGGTACGCGTCCACCCGCTTGGGGGTACGCGGTGGCCCGGCCTGTAATGGCGGCCGCTGCAGTCAGACGCGCCGCCAGCTTCTGAGACTGAGGGGAGGAGAGTGCATTGCGCATCTCTCCTACCCCTCACCGTGCTTCCCTGTGACTGGGCCCCCGTCAGTCAATCAGAGCTTGCGGGCTGGCAGCAAATCAGGAGCCGGCCCAGTCACAGTGAAGGGAAGGAGAGATGTGCAGTGTGCTGTACTCTCCTTACCTGAGAGAAGCAGCGGCGGCAGCTACAGTGACTGCAGGGGGACACTGGACTGTTCTCTCCCCGGCAGCAGCATCAATGGTGAGTGTGCTGCTGCTGGGAAATACTATGGGGGCATTGCTGGCACTGTGGGGGTATACTTATTGCTGGCACTGTGGGGGTATACTTATTGCTGGCACTGTGGGGGTATACTTATTGCTGGCACTGTGGGGGTATACTTATTGCTGGCACTGTGGGGGCATATTTATTCTTTGCACTGTGGGGGGCATTGCTGGCCTGTTCTCTCCCCGGCAGCAGCATCAATGGTGAGTGTGCTGCTGCTGGGAAATACTATGGGGGCATTGCTGGCACTGTGGGGGTATACTTATTGCTGGCACTGTGGGGGTATACTTATTGCTGGCACTGTGGGGGCATATTTATTGCTGGCACTGTGGGGGTATACTTATTGCTGGCACTGTGGGGGCATATTTATTCTTTGCACTGTGGGGGGCATTGCTGGCCTGTTCTCTCCCCGGCAGCAGCATCAATGGTGAGTGTGCTGCTGCTGGGAAATACTATGGGGGCATTGCTGGCACTGTGGGGGTATACTTATTGCTGGCACTGTGGGGGCATATTTATTGCTGGCACTGTGGGGGTATACTTATTGCTGGCACTGTGGGGGCATATTTATTCTTGGCACTGTGGGGTATACTTATTGCTGGCACTGTGGGGGCATATTTATTCTTTGCACTGTGGGGGGCATTGCTGGCACTGTGGGGGCATACCATATTGCTGGCACTGTGGGGGCATATTTATTGCTGGCACTGTGGGGGCATTGCTGGCACTGGGGTACACTTGTTGCTGGCACTGTGGGGCATTGCTGGCACTGTGGGGCATACTTGTTGCTGGCACTATAGGGGCATTGATGGCACTGTGGGCGCACACCTAGTACCATGGGGTCATACCTGGCACTGTGGTGGCATTCCTGTTTCTGGCACTGTGGGGGCATACCTGGCACCATTGGAGCATATGTGTATCTGGCACTTTTGGGGGGCATATGTGTATCTGGCACTATTGGAAGGCTAACGTGATCCTTTGGAATGTCTGTTGCTTCAGTAATAGAGATTTGACAGTGTTCTGTTATTTTATATGCTGTCCGCAGAATGAGCTGAGCTTATATTGTGGTCAAGTGGTTGCACGTTTTTTTTTTTTTTTCGTCATTGCCAGTATGACTTGCCCCTGTTAAGCCACACCCTTCAAATGAGACCACACCCCTTTTAGGCCATGCCTTTAAAACATTCGCGAGGGGGTACTCATAAATGAAAATCCTAATCAAGGGGTACGGGAGACAAAAAAGGTTGGGAACCACTGCTCTGAGCAGACAACAAATGAGACGTTAAGGCTCATAGATATTTAATGGAATATAATATTAAATTAGGAAAATGAAGCCTACTTGTTCTCAGTTATATGGTGGTTCCCAGTTGTGCCTCTGAATGTCCACATGTTTTATGTTTGGTAGCTATTAGCACTGTTTTTTTCCTAGCACTTTGACCGTAAATTATTTGATTTGATCCTGGACCAACACGCTGCAACACCCCTTGGTGTCTAGGCATGCAGTTTGAGAATCGCTGTTCTAGTGTATAATACTCAAGGAGGAAAGTAAAACAGAGGCCGGGTTCGTCACATTAAAGACCAGCCACGAAAACCTCAAAGAAGCATTCAGTATTCTTCAGATACCAGGGTGAGAGAAATTCTATATCACAGCTATATATAATATCTGCTGAAGCACCCTCTCAGATTTTCTTTTTACCATGGGTCTATCGGAGGACAAGACGTCACCTTTTGGGGTTTTCATTCCAGTCCCAGGCCAACAGAGGATTCTATTTTCCTTGTGCAGGTACCAGATGGAATTTTGCATATCATTTTGAATCTGAAATCCCCAAATGGCCATCTTTGTGTGGAATGGGTTCATTATGGAGTCCTTCTCTCCATGGGCATCAGGGATCTATTTGCGTTCCAGTTTGGGAATTATGCATTCTGGGCTCTAGCTGTTGGCCTGACAACAGTTCCCAGGGACGACTATGGCTACTCTGATGAAATCCTCGGGAATAATAGACCTTAAGGATCGTACAAAAAGTGACACATCGCATGTCCTTTTCCTGCGATTGTGATGTGAGGCGCGGTCCCTTGCACCTCGCATCTCAATCACCTTTGTGTAGGTATTTTTTTTTTTTTCTTTCTAGGGTTGCCTAGAGATAGCAATTGATATTCTTCCCAGAAGACATGAGTCTCTCATAAGGGATTAACAGCACTCTCCAGGAAGATGATCTATTATAAGTTGTTTGGTTCCGCTCAAGGGTGTTCCAGAACAAACGATTATAGAAATGAAACCATTTACAACATCACTAGTATAGTCAACTCATTTATTATTATTATTATTATTATTACATTTTTTTTTTTTTTTTTTGTTACATCAGTTTCTACTGTGATGGTACAGGGTTGACATCTCCATTGAGTTGACCCTTTCACCATTTGGAACTGGACAGTAATGACTGCTTTAAAGCTCCCTATCAATGGCCCTTATTCAGATCTGATCGCAGTACAAATTTGTTTGGAAAATGGGCAAAACCATGTGCACTGCAGGTGGGGCAGATAGATTTGTGTGAGTTATTTTGTTTCTGTGCAGGGTAAATACTGGCTGCATTCTTTTAACACTGCAATTTAGATTTCAGTTTCAACACACCCCACCCAAGTGTAACTCTCTCTGCACATGTTACATCTGCCCCACCTGCAGTGCACATGGTTTTGCTAATTTTAAGAACAAATTTGTACTCCGATCAGATCTGAATAAGGGCCAATGTGTGGAATTGAAAGCAGTGCTTCCAGCACAACCACTCCCATAGGGAAAGGCTATACAGAATTAAATTGGGCAAGGCCAAAATTGTTTTATTTATCAGGAAGGTATCAAGAGCTCCCTGGTCCAGAAGAAAACTTACAGGTTCGGAAGTACGTGTTCCAGCATTCTTTGAATACTGTACTTCATGTTAGATGCTGCCTCTCTAGACCTGGGGTCAGATTTTTTTCAGCAAGCATAGCTTACACCCCAAAGTATGGTTGGTCTCATCAGGTGAAAGGGTTTCTGGGGATCATTGGAAAACAAGTACTATCAAATGTCAACAAGGTGGACGCAAATTGTGTGAATTCGTTTGACAGATGCCACGTCCTTCAGAAATGGATTCTCGCGCAACAGTTTACTCTTAAGCAGTGTTTCCAAGGTTCCTTAGAAGTTTAAAAAAAATAAGTAATAATAAAAATGTGTTACACAGACATTCTTAAAATGGCTGGAGACCCAAAATGGGACCTGTTAAGTCGGGGACTGTTGTATAAGAGTATCTTGGAAGTTTTTATAGACTGTTCTTGTGACATGTCAAGGCACAAACCCGTAAGCGGTACTGCACAATGTACCATGTCAGCATGTTCACTTCATCCACAATCTCAATATGGAGCTCAACAGAGACCACTGGAGAGCCATAATCATCCTCGATGACACACAAGTGGTTTGCAACAGCAGGAGAGTTGTGACTGACTTTAATCTGCTTTTGGGGAGGAGGCACCAAATGAGACCACTATGTTTGAGTGGTTTGCAGAATTTTTTTTTTGTGTGGGAGGGATAAGATGAGGAACACTGCAGCCAACCTATCACTGGGGACAAGGTGCTGCTATTCGGGCCATAATTAAGATGCAAGAGTGACTGTGGCCCAGTTAGAGAAGGAGATGGCTCCAATTGGGATCAATCTGCTTAATATGCCACGAAAGCTGCCACATGTGCCACGTCAGCTGGCTCGAGAGCCAGAGGAGACTGATGACAGTGCTGCAACCTGCTGGCTATGTTTGATAGTTATCACTCAAACTATGAGAGATCATCACTGGTGGGGAATCCTGGATCTACAATTATGACCCAGAGATCAAACAGTCACCCAGTGGACCCCAGGTGTGCTGCCAAAGAAGTTCTGACATGAGGACAACTTGGCCAACCAGTGGCTGCCGTAAGTGCAGTAAGCCATTTCCAACCGCCATCTAAGAACTTCTCCATCACAGCAATACACCTGCCCTTGACTCCAGAAAAATGGTGTGTTTTCTGGCCCACAAATGCATCCAGGAGCTTGGTCATCCACCATACAAACCAGACCTGTCTCTCTGTGACTTCGTATTCCCATTTATTAAGCAGAAGATGTGCAGGATTTTTTTGAGTCCTCAGAATCTTAAGTGGAGACCATTTATCCAGCATATAGAAGACATAATTGCTGTGGACTGCTCAGAGCTGCTTCCCCAATCGGTTTGAATGCATGCAACTGTGCATAGACTTCTTAGGCACTTAAAAAAAAATGCGTTGTTCACTTTGTAAATATACTTTTTTGTTCATTTGGAAATGTTACTACAGTGTATGTATATGAATCTCAACAAACCTGAGCGTTTTTCAGGCCAGCTATTTTTTTTGTTTATTTTTTCCATTGCTGTGCATACACGCTGGGCAATATGCCCAGCGTGTATGCACTGTAAGCTTATGATGTTGGTGAGGATACCTGGCTAATGTTAAGCTTGTTTTGCTTTGCCAGACTTATGTCAGAATTTCAGCCCTTTCAGTATTGTCCTCGGCCTTCCCATTACCTCAGCGTGGCATAAATAAATCACCTTGGCAAATAGTGCATGATAGATGCATCCTTTTATCTATATAAATAATCTCCTAAGGTCTGTCCCATCTCCCAACATGCATTTGCAGTGGGATCCGGGTTGTGCACCGCTCCAATGACTCCCAATGCAGCGAGTGATGAAACAGACCTTATCTACATGGGCAGAGTAGCAGCGGGTGCAAGGTGACACCACGTCCCTTTAGTAGAGAGTGGTGGAAATTGACTAAGATGGGAGTTCTATTTCACGTGGGATGTGGCTATGGGCAACCAATCAGATACTATATTATCTTCAAGAAGGTTCTAAATAAATAAGTAAAATCTGATTGGTTGCCCATAGCAACATACGTGTGTAAATCTCTCCCCAACCCCCTCCCCCCCCCCGTGTGTGTATGTATGCATGCATTCTTTTAGGCACACTTGCACTTATACCACATTCACAACACAAATGCCGAGATAAACCCAGGAATTAAATTCCCGGGACAAGCAGGGACATTCCCGGGTTTGGACCCATTCAAACATGCTTTTGAAGCAGGGACAACACGGGATGACCCTGCATTTCTATGACAATATCATTTAAAATGGCAGTTTTTTGCCCACAAAGATGAGGTAATTAGGGAGAGGGGTAAAGGGAGAGAGGGAGGGCGGGTGGGTCTTTGCAGACATTGCAGGCTTTCAGGGTTGATGTAGCACTGCTGGGGTCTGTTGTGCCACAGAGCTTGCACAGTGTCTACCTGTATGCTGTGTGATTGCCAATGCAGACATTCTTGACTTTCAGGCTGTCGGGGGTTAAACTGCTCTTCTGGGGTCTGTGGTGCCACAGAACATGCACAGTGTCTCCCTGCACGCTGTATGCTGCCTCTGGGCGTGTCTGTGAGCGTCCACCACAGCAGGTCAGCATTAGCAGTGGCAACACGGGAAGCAGGGACATGTCCCTGCACCTTTCACACCAGCCAGTAGTCTGGGAAGGACCGGGAGCAACCCTGCTACCTAGCAGGGTTGAATTGCCAGCAAATTAACCTGGGAATTTGTCCCTGGAACCTTTCACACCAGCACTATTCCCGGGTTGTTCCCGGACCAAACCCGGGAATTTAGGCTGGTGTGAAAGGGGTATTAGTTATTAAAAAATACTCTGTAGGGAAGATGTTCAAAACATCTTGGAGAACCTGCTCAGATCCTTCTGTCAATGCATGTAATCCCAGGCAGACTGGATGATGAGTTCTGTGGAGGCCATATCACTTCAATGGCCCCTGATTTTTCTTTTTAAAAGCATTCTCACCTTGCAGCAATTTTCTACACCTGCCTTAAACTTTTGCCCAGTACTAATAGCCGTGCA
Organism: Crinia signifera; assembly: GCF_055691185.1. Taxonomy (NCBI): domain Eukaryota; kingdom Metazoa; phylum Chordata; class Amphibia; order Anura; family Myobatrachidae; genus Crinia; species Crinia signifera. The sequence goes on along the minus strand of NC_139225.1, from coordinate 34,917,766 downwards.
TCTTTTATACCATAAACTATTTACTTGTGGCACCCCAAAACGTCCATAAAACGCTTTGCTCCAGCACTCTGTCAAGCGAAAGTTTTTCAATGCACTGTGTTACATAACCCACCATAAGAATGGTCTAGGAGGAAGACCTGTTTTACCCTGTGCTTTTCGAAAGACCCTCCCAGGGTTTCACCTGCAGGCACTGGATTCTCCAAGCTAAAGCAGGAGGGTGCCTCACCGAGGTGCCTGTTACTTCATCTGGCCCCTGTAAGGGTGGCAGCAGTTTTGTCTGAGATCCAGCTGATGCCCTGATTTTGCAAGGGCTTAGACATCTGATCGATGTATAATACATGGCACAGTTGTGCACATATTTTATTATATGCCACGTGGTACACAAGGTTTTGATGGTATTTATTTTCACAACACATCACCTTTTTCCATAAAATAAAAAGATAAAGGGGGTATTCACTCCGAATGTCGGAACGTATCAACAGTCGAATCCTGACCATTTTCAGCGAATCCAGACTAGACAGTCGTAAATTGTCGGAAACGGCTGTGAATTCAACAGTCCGTGGCTGTTTCTGACAAAAAAAAATACCAGACTTTTACAAAAAAAAAAAAAAATCTGGACACCCTTCAATGCTGTCATTAACGGCATCATTGAATAGGTGAGTACCGGTATATAGTATAAATACTACGATTACCATATAAAAAAACGATTGCAGCAGCCCTAATATAGAAGTGGTTTCTATTGAACAAATTTAGGTATAGACCACCATGAGGTTGCCACTTGTGAACAGGTAATAGATATTCATTTATTATTATTATTATTATTATCGTTTATTTCTATGGTGCCACAAAGGTTCCGCAGAGCCTATCTATACACAAATGAGCAAAAACACATAACGAATTACAGTACAAGACAATTTAGGACAAGTACATGGTATATATGGATAGTTTCATCAGGGGACAGAACACTGGAGCAATCATCAGGGTGGCAGAGATGTATATATTCTAAGAAAAACACATGAGGAGAGAGGGCCCTGCTTGTGAGAGCTTACATTCTAAAGGGGAGCGTTAGACAGACAGGGGTGACAGAAGGGGTAGAAGTGAGCATAAACAAAAGGTTAGAATGAGACATGGTTGGGTTTAATGAGAGACAGTCGGAAGAATATCAGCTTAGTCTTTGATACTTTAAGTCTAAAAAAGCGCTGGGTCATCCAAGAGTAGACAGCAGAGAGACAGTTGGAGATATGAGTGAGGATAGAAGTTATTATCCAAAATGCTGCACCAATCCTGCATTATGCTTACTGTGTGCTCAAGGTTTCTTTTGTCTGTTACTGTACCACCAACATCCTCTGTATTATGTGCATTGTTTTTTAATGTCTGTAAAGCGCCTTGAGTCCTGTTGGAGAAAGTGCGCTATATAAATTAAACTTACTTACTTACTTACTTACTAGATAGAGGGAGAGCGATCAGGAGCGGTAGAAAATTTAGTATTATCAGCATAGATGTGATAGTGGAAGTAGAGTGAGCAAATGAGCTCACCCAGAGAGAACATGTAGAGATAGAGAAGAAGAGGACCACGAGTGAAATCTTGGGGGACACCTACTATCAATGGAGGAGCAGGAGAGGTGAAGTCATTAGAGGTAGAGCTGGGCATTTCCAAAATTGACAGTGCAAGTACAAGCATGAACAGTGATTAGTAAAAGTTTTTTGCAGCTGTAAAAATGGTGATATTGCGGCTGAATATCCAGATTAAGCAGCCAGGAGTATAAGAAAAGTTCTTCTTTGAAAGACTATGCGACCCACTGTCTATCACCTAAATACATTACTACACAGCTAGACTCTGCTTCTGATAGGTCCAATCTTTCCAGACATGGCCCGTCCAGGATTACTGGCACTCCGGAGACCTGCGAATCCTGTATTCCGGATTCACTGTAAACTTCATTCCTGTTAAGGATTAAACATTAGCCCTCTATCAGTGGAGTAAATCATGTAGTGTTGTCAAAATACAGGTGTGACTCCCCTTCTGCAAATGAGAGAGTCACGGGTATATCACCAGGATATTAAAAATATGCTGACTGCCGCGGAGTTCATAAAGAAGTGGTTGTGCAACTGATATGGCGTCACATTTATGGGCAGTGATGTTAATAAACAAGGAACACTGCCTCAGTCTGCTGAGTTATCCCTTTATGAGGATGATATTTTGCTTTTCAATTACTCCTTATTTTAGGTTAAGGTCATCAAATATTGTGAATTTGTAGCCCCATAATCCTTTGTTTTTTTTGTTACATAGTAAAACATATGGGTGTTGTCGCTTCACATGTAGATTTGGAGTAAATTGTATCGGCTATGGCGCATCCATCAGGTCTTTAGAACAGTGCATTGGCTAAAGTCTATTCTGTTTTGAGTGGCTTCACTATTCCCTGTTCCATTCCAGTACAGTTCTCCTCACCTTCCTTTCCCCAGTATGTCACCTTTATCTGTTCCCCTTATCATCACCCGGTTCTCATTTCCCCTTTCTTCACAAAAATAAAGATGACTCTCCCCATCTGCACTTACATTACCCATACTGTAACTCAGTCATTTTAAACCTCTCCACTTTACGTTAGGGGGTTATATACGTTAACCCCTGCATCAAAATTATTCCCTCTTCTGTTTTATTATAATTATGCATCCCTGGTTAGCTGGTCATTTTATGATGTCCTTCATTTTATTAACACCTTCATCATTGATCCCTCTGATAATATAATTATTTTTGTAGTTTTATTTCTATGCGCCACAAGGGTTCTGCAGCACCTAACAACAATACATAAATGAGCACAAACAATAAAGACGGTTGCATCAGGGGAAAGGACACTGAAGTAATAGGGTAACAGATATATAGGAGTGTAAACACGGTAAGATTTGGCACCGTTAGCAACTAGCAAGTTAGCCAGAATCGCACCGTATCTACACCGCGGGCAATAGCGATGTGTGGTGCCGTTATCGCGCGGCCGAATTGACCATTCAGGCAAGGCATTTTTTACTAAGCCTATTGCAAAATACACACACACAGTCACAATCACTTTGTGCACTTAAGCCAAAACTGTTTGTGCACTAAGCCAATATCTCAGTGTGTCCACTGCTTAAGAAAAGCACATGAGGAGAAAGGGCCCTGCTTGTGAGAGCTTACATTCTAAAGGGAGGGGCACACAGACAGGAGTGACACAGAAGAGGTAGAAGTGAGCATAAACAGAAGGCTAGGATGAGAGATGGATGGGTTTAATGAAGCAGTGGGCAGTTTAAAGTTTTTTAGGGAAGTGGTGAGTTTGATAGGGAGGGGTAGAGAATTCCAGAGAAAAGGAGCACAGTGGCCAAAATCTTGGCGGCGGGAATGGGAGGAAGTAATAAGAAAACAAAATAAATATTCCTCTCAAAACAGCGCTCTTACCACCTCTACCCAAACTAGGGAGGATTTAGAGTTCTTAGTTTTCTGCTCTTTCCGGGATTCCTTCCCACATAGATGACATAGAATAAATTAAAGAGAAGAAAACACAATGGTGTAGCAAGTCTTGACAAATGAATTATTCAAGAAAGATGCCAATACAGTATGTTCCGCTACAGGGCGTGAAGAGATTACTTCTTATGGGGTCACCGTAGTGTTGAGATGTTTGTTTTCGCTTACATCAAGTAAGACGCCACCATATACATATACAAGGTATCTTTCAATGCCTTCTCTTTGCCCGCCTTTTTCTCCTGTACTTCCTTTCAGGTGTAGTTTATAGAATACAGATGGGGAGGGATAGTGTCAGAGTATAATATTTCAAAGAAGGTAAATTTCCACAACTAGCCTGGCTGAATACCAATGCTGCTATGGGATGGGAAGGTATAATTTTTAAAGGATCACCCTTGTGTTCTATAAACCAAGTCTGCTTACACTGTGCTTACATTAAATAAAGCACCACCATACACATAAAGGTATCTTTTTTTATAAATTTTCATTCCACATGGTAAAGATGGATGCTCACGTTTATGCTTACTTGCAATCTCTGCAAATCCTCATGTCGCGGAGAAAGTAATAAGTTGGCAGGAGAGGTGGCGTGCATTTGTGGAGCGGAGAGGGCATTTGGGAGTGTAAAGAGAGACCAGGTCAGATATGTAGGTGGCAGAGGAATGGGTGATGGGTTTGTAAGTGAGTGTGAGGAGCTTGGATTGTATTCTGAAGGTGAAGTGGAGCCAGTGTAGGGCTTGTAAGAGAATGGAGTTGGACATGTCTAGTGAGTGGATGAGGGTCTATGTAGTATCCTTAGTGATTCTGGAAATATTTTTGAGGCAGAAATGACAGGACTGTGAGAGGGGTTGAATTTGTGGTTTTAAGGAGAGGGAATAATCAAGAATAATTCCAAGGCAGCGTACTTGGTGGCTAGAGGAGATAGTTGTTCCATCAATAGATAGTGACATTGTGGGAGTGAGGCTATGTGGGAGGGTGGAAAGATGATCAGCTCAGTCTTGGACATGTTGGGTGAAATTTACTAAGATGTGAAATACACTTCACAGGTCATGTTGCTATGGGAAACGAATCACATTCTGTCTACTATCTTCTAGAGCAGTGATTTTCAACCTTTTTACCAGGGCAAAACACATTGGCCCCCACAGGAAAAACAAACAAACCTGTTGGTCCTCATATAAAAAACAATCACATTGGTCCCCACAGGTAACAAAAATAAAATACATTGGCCCTTTACATGAAAAGAAGAGACCAGTTTAACTGGTGGTGACTGTAAACTGGTTTGGGCATCTTTAGATCTGGGGGCACACTTGAGAACAGCTCAAGGCGCACTAGTGTGCCACGGCACAGTGGTTGAAAAACACTGTTCTAGAGGGTGGTAAATAAATAAGAAGTAGCTTCTGATTGGTTGCCCATAGCGACATGACCTGTGAAGTGTATTTCACATCTTCGTAAATTTCACCCGTTAGGTTTAAGACACCACTGGGCCATCCAAGAAGAGATAGCAGTGAGAGGGAGTTGGAAAAAACTAGTGAGAAGAGAGATTAGGAGAGGAGAGGAGAGGTAGATTTGAGTATCATCAGCATAGAGGTTATATTGGAAGTTGAAAATACATATCTACTCCTCATTCACAGGGGAACTGATTCTGCACCAGTTTCTCTATGCGTACTTTCTGCAATCTCAGCTGCAGTATCAGCCTTCCTCCAAACTAAACCCATCTCCATTGTCAGACATACCTGTGTTGCCTTATTTAGTTGCTTGCCTGGGAAGATACTTTTTCCTTCATCTGTATTATAGCAGCCTCCTTGCTCTTTTATTAATGTTCTAGATAGTTACGTCTTCTGTTAGCGTATAGATGGAGTTTTATGCTGTTGTTCATAGAGTATTTTTATTTTTTTTTTACTGTTTTCTTCAGGAACTGATGACGAAGATGAGGACGAAGAGGATGAAATGGATGGAGACGTGGTGAACGAGGAAATGGTAGAATCAGCTGTCGGAGAGGATACCGGTATTGTGCTGGATGCAGAGGATTCAGAAAATTCCTCAGAAGAAGAAGAAGAGGAAGGAGAAGGAGGCAACTCTGAGTAGGATCTGAAGATTGTGTTGCATAGTTTGAGATTAGGAGGGTGCAGGGAAAGCCGTTCCATCCCCACTAGAAGGCGAGTTGCACTGCAGGGAATAAAGGTGTGCAGAAAACACAGTGAGTTCCACGGTCATAGAATATTCAGACTGGCAGGGCTTCCCCTTACCCGACTCCACAAGCATGTCTAATCAGGGACGACGCGTTCATGCGCTTTATAGACCATGTAGTGGGGAAGCGGACAGACATTGCACCCCCATTGCAGTCACCCATAGTATTTGCACTGCAGAGTAGGCACACAGGAGCCAGACTTAAATACTAAGTTTATTAAGGTTGTAATCTAATTTAAAAAGAAAAAAAAACAAACAAACAATGATTCGTTAAATTTTATGAGGGTTTTTTTTTTTAGGTAAATAGATATATACTTGCATTTTTATAATTCAGGTGTGGTGTGTTTATTTTATGTTGTTGCTTTTGTTGTTGTTGTTTTTTTTAAGATACAGGGGTGGTACCAATGTGTTAAAGTAGCTTTAAAAAAAAAAAGTTGTTTTTTTTGTTTTGTTCTTTGACAACCAGGGAAGATTTTTTAATGTAACAAAGGGGGCGGTCATTTCATTCATCAGTTTTATTTATCACCATGTCAGGATTATTTACGTTCAACGTCTGTACTGTCTGCTGTGGACCGTTAGCCATATGTTCCGTGGCAAACATCAGATCTATATTTACCTGGACCCATCATGACCACACCTTTCAATTCCCATCTCGCTCCACTCACACTTCACCGTCTCTCCCCTGTCCCCTCTCACAATGGTGTGTACACTGGCCTACTGTGTATGTATGTATTTATAGAAAGAGAGGTGATTGGCTTACAAGCATGATAAACCATCCCGCTAGGCTGCATAGACTACTATGCAATACTGCACTCATCATTTTGGAAGTTGAACTGCCGCTACTGTAAATAATTAAGAGATAATCGCTATCGGATTCATATCCTTGGTCTTTAGGATACCTCGCTGTTTTGTGTCTTTTATATCCAGAGATGTTGCAATAATTGTTTTAGCAGCTTTTTTTTTTTTTTTTGTCAGTAGCCTGTACAGAATTTTTTAAAAGAAATGTGACCACACTGCCCCCTAGTGGTAGTTATGTGGTGATGCAGAAGTAAGTAACTTGGCACGAAAGCTGTGTACTTCAGCAATGCGATATCTATTATTTTATATACACTCAGTTTGCTTATCTCATCGCATAATCCCACCGGTACAGTAGCTTTGCTTTCACATAATACCATCCAGCGAGGTTGATGGTGGTTCTATTTTCATCGTCGGTCATCTCTTTTTAACTTTTTTTTTATTGTAATTAAGAGAATATTATGAGAAGGAAGCAAAACAAGTAGCATCACTGTAACGGAGGGTAGAGTGTGTTTAGCTATCGTTCCATGTGCAAATCCTGACACTAAAAGAGTTGTTCTTATGGGTGGAAGCTGGTAAACGCTTCATTCTCTGCTGAGTATTGCTCAGGATTTTAGTGCACTGGTTACTTATTGTATTTTCCCTGTGTTCTCTTTCTCCTGCCCTGTTCCTATTTACGCACTAAGCAGAAAACGATGACCTTCAAGAACGATTTTATTCACGTGACTCGATGTAAATGTGAACTTTTACTTTTGTCAAACTATGGAACTTAAAAATAGATGCTAATATTTCCATGATACAAATTGCTATGTGTCCTCTATTCTCTGTATCCGTTTCTGGGGTCCGTAGTCTTCGGCTGTAATTATTTCTGTTACGAGGCTCAGCCATTTAAATCCTATGGGGAAATCTAGGGACGGGGCTTCTCCACCAGTGCATTGTAGGGTTGGCCGTCAGAAGGGGATCGTGGAATAGTCTTGGCATTACCCTGACACTGCATTATTACATATTATTTCTAAGGTGGTTGGCAACGCCGTACATATAACACACATTGGAACAATACAGTTTACACAGATCTAAACATTACAGTAACTGAAAAACAAACAGAGCGCAGTTAACAATAAGCAAAATTCTGAGTACACAATACAGCTGAGATGTAGAGAAGATATAAGGAGTTGTTCGCATACTAGTAGGGGCAGGGTGTCGTTGGTATAAATGAACATTGCCTGTTAACCGTTTAACCAATGATGATATGCTAGTACTTGGATAGCTGCAGTTTGCACATGTGCTGAGGAGATCTGCTAGTTTCTCTTTCATTGTTTAAGCTGCAGGAGTCAGGGCAGTAGCCATCCAAAAGGAGCATGGGGGGGAACCATCGTAATCCTGGCATTAAATGGCAAACGCATCTCCATCAGAACGGCTACATCCATTGTTTTCTGATGACCATTCCTAGTGTTTCGTTCTCTTTGCGTGTATGCCCGATGACACTGAGGCACTGGTGGAGATTGCCACATCTTCATCGTTTTCCATAGCCCTCAAATCAAAAACCTATTTTAGGTGTTGGCCATAGAGGATTTTTTTTATTATTTTTTTAAAATATTTATTTCCCCTACCCACATGAGACCTTCCTAATAGCCATTAGAGTAACACAAAACCTCACAGTGAGGTGTGTAATACAATTTACAGTTTTAAATACCCCGTTTTATAGTTAGTTTTCCTATATATTAGTTTAGAGAGAAACAATGTTTTAGAAGACCCAAAATACCAGTTATTTCAACATTGTGGCATTTTACAAAGTTGAAAATATGATACTTCACCGCTTTCTGTATGATGGGTTTTATTTTGGTATATTTTGTGCTTGTTCTGTCTTTGTGTTACTAAATTGCATAGATTGTGCAAATCCTTTAATTACTAAATGTCAAAGAATTAAGTCTGTTCCATTAGACTGCGCTACATTGTGTCCAGTAACGGCAGAGTGGACCTTACCATGCTGTGCGTCCCTATCACTTAGGGTTGACCTCCTCATTGATGTGGGCTGTTTGAGATTACCTTTCCCCTGCATCTTATGTTTCTAGAAAGCCTTCATAACTCTGTGTGCTTATGTTAGCCCTCCATGCTGTACTTTATTTATTGGAGTCATCTAGCATTGAATGAGTACAGTTTACAAAGACTCCAGCCACATTTCAATAAGTCCGAACCAATACATTCACTTTATTGAAACACAGCCACATCCACTGCACTGATTACATTTTATTTCATCAAACCACCACGATAACATGTTTTGCTCGGTAGGAAAGATGTGGTGAACTGTTCAGGATGGCTTAATGTAATAATAAAGCCCCTAACTGGTAGGGTCGGCAGTGACTAAGTCGACCACTGTTGGTTGACATTTAAATGGTCGAGGCATGGAAAAGGTCTACGTGCTTTTTCTTTGGTAAAGAGGAGTATTCTACTAGAGAATATAAAGGGCGCTTATAGTATAAGTGTTTCTCTAAAGCCGCTGCTTGGGCATAGGGGTAGTCACTCCCTATTAAAACCAACAAAGAAAACAGACAGCAAAAAAGCAGCCCAATAAATAAACCAAGGCAATGATATAAACATAATTGACTTTATAAGAAATTAATCTCATTACAATACCATTGACACACCTACATAAAACAAATATTTAAGAACTTTTTTATATTTTTTTAAAAAGTTCTTAAATATTTGTTTTATGTATGTGTGTCAAAGGTATTGTAATGATATTCATTTCTTATAAAATAAATAATTTTTATATCATTTGCCTTGGTTTATTCATTGTGGTTCCAGCGCAGCTTTTTTGGTGTCCGTGCTTTTTTTTGGTGTCGACATAGACACCGTATAAGTCAATGATGGCTAGCCTTGACACTCCAGATGTTGTTGAACTGCACATCCCAGCATGCCCCGCTACAGTTTTGCTATTTGGACATGATCAAACTGATGCAGGGCATGCTGGGATGTGTAGTTCAACAACAGCTGGAGTGTCAAGGTTAGCCATCATTGATAAACTCAATCTGTCCCCACTTGGATAGTAAAGTATGAAAAACCACCATTGGGGGAAAAAAACAAAAACGTGTATTGACTATTTTCTTGTGTCGACCTTTTGACCATGTCAACCCAATGCGTGTCTGCCTTTTTCATGTGTTGACTTTTTGACTGTGGACCAATTACTCTCGACCGCATCCCCTCCTAACTTTATTAAACAAAATAGCCTCAGATGGGTCACTTTTACCAGTGTATCCCCATTATTAAGATGGATTTCAACATATTATACTTTATGTTTGGTTATCAAAACCGTGCAAGTGAATTTATTTTCTCCTGTTGTGGATGCTTGTACTAGTATTTTCCTTAAACTTTTACATCTCTTTTGTGAACGTGGCTCGTTATTTCTTATTTGTTTTTATTATTTATGGGTGTTGGGTCTCTCGCCAGCTGGGAGAACGGCTGTGGTGTACGTGCAGCATTATTTCAAAGCAATCTGTAAAAAAAGTTTTTATGACCCAAACCCCTTCCAAGCTTTAATAAGAAACTCTAGACAGGAATCAATGACCATAATCATGTAGTGAGGATAGGCCACATCATTTTAAATGAGGACTTCTAAATGTAGAATATATTTTATCTTGTAAGACTAATAACATTCACATATATAATCGTATAAAAAAAAAAAATCCAGATATTTGATAAAAAAAATTCCTGATTCTGAGTCACTTGGTCAATCACAATTCCTATTGCCTTGGTCCTATGCAACTATATGCCCATATTTTGACTAAGGACTCATCTGTAACGGCTGGGAGAATGGCTGCCATCATTAGTAATGACATCTACACATACCCCATGATTGACGCGGAAGACGCTCACTGCATTTGTTCCACCTACGAATAGGTCGCAACGGTGACTACAATCCCACTGAATGCTTGTATCACCTATTCAGCCGTTGGTGCAAAACAACTTTGATGCATACGACTTGGAATTGGTAGCCACTCCCAGTTGCATATGTCAACTGCTTCACGTGTGCAATTTGCTACAAATCGAGAGATTTGATCGCTTTCAAATTTGCATCCGACACCGAATCGGGTCCAATCCTGGAGGTAGATATTTCTCTGTACACTGCAGACTTTCATTAAATCACCCGATACATCGGCCTTTTTGTCTGAAATCATCTCTAACAAAGAACAGTGGTTTGTGCTCTACTGAAACCTCTCAGTTCTGTCAAGGTGTAAAAAATTTGACATATACGTTTTGTGAGTGTTATTAGTAAGTTATTTTACATAAGACAGCTTGTATTAAATGTATTTGTTTTTTTTTAATAGTTGTTTCCATATACTCAGTTTATAATTTTCCATGATTGGTTGCAAAATAGTACACTGGCCAATCCAAACTAGCCGGTTCAGTGTGAGCATTCCGCTGCGTTTAAAGCCAGAAGAGGTTTCCTAAATTGTGTAATGAGGTTCAGCAATTACCTTCCTGCTGGAGGCGTTTATTAGTCAAAGGGTGTGAATGTCCTATAATCTGTTCTTAGGTATCCGGATGGCTTACCAAGTCTAGGATCGGCATGTACAAGGTTGACTTGGCTACAGTTTGCCTGTGTCGACTTTGTCATGTAAAATGAAAGACATGAGTTTCTACTGTTTCTTTGGACTTTGTCGTACTTTACCATCTACGGCGACTCTGGTTGGGATTGGAAAGTGTGCCAATCGCAGCCCAAAGCTTGGTGAGTTAAGCGGTACACTAATTGGGCGTCCACAGGCTCAGGTGTCGACATGGACACTCAAAAAAAAAAGTTAAAAACTCATGTCAACCATTTCCATATTAGCCTTGTGCATGTCCAGCTAGACCAGGCATGTCTAAACTGTGGTCCTGTTGTGAAACTACACATCCCAGCATGCCTTGCCATAGTTTTAGCATTCCCTAATAGCAAAACTGTCGCAAGGCATGATGGGACTTATAGTTCCAGTTACAGCTGGAGGGCCATAGTTTTGTCATGGCTGACCCTAGACCAGGGCTGGGCAACACCGGCCCTCCAGATGTTAATGAACTACACATCCCAGGATGCTTTGCATTAGTTTTGCTATGTGGCCATGTTGAAACTGATGCAAGGCATGCTGGGATGTGTAGTTCATCAACATCTGGAGGGCCGGTGTTGCCCAGCCCTGCCCTAGACATTGTCTGTGAGGTATATCGCATCCCTTTTCTTGCATTGAGAGGCCAGAACTGCCCGACCTCGCAGCAGTTGGTATGAGTAAATCTTCTCACATGGCTTCTAATATATTGTATAACTTAGCCAAATGGTGTTTGCTTACTTCTTGCTACCTACCCAGGGCTCTTTAAGATCCTGTTTGCAATTCCTCTTTTTGTTCTTTAATAACAAAAAACAAAACAAAAACAAATGTTCCTTCCCTCAGGGAAGGTTAATTTTTAATAAAAAAAATTATTCCTTTGTGAATTGTTTGTTGTCTTTGATCTCGTTACTCCTAATTATATCTCAGGATACCTATTCTTTACCAATAACTGATCACTATCTGGATGTCCAAAGTGTTCCTGTGCTACTGCTTAGTTATTGGGGTCAATACAGTAAGTCTTGCATTGAGTCCCACGAGCCGTTCTCACGGTCAACTCGCACTATGAATTTCATAGGCAGTTAGGGATGTCAATGCTGGGGCATTGTTTCAGTCCTGGGATTTGGGATTGAAAAATGCATCCCTAATTTAAAAACAAAACACCTACTCCACCCAACTGCCGCACACACATATATTTGTTGTGGCTGGGGTGCGGATAGGCGGTGCAGGGGTGCCACACAGAGAGGTCAGGCGGGCTGCTGCAGAACGAATCTATACCAGACTTTTTTTCTTCCCTTGAGCAGGAGAAAACTTAGGAAATTCTTTATTCAAAGGTAAAAATGACACATGCAGAACCCCTGACGTGTAAATAGTATAATATGGCCAATAAAGACGTGCCAAGTTTGAATGCCTAAAAAAGTATAAAAATGGCTTAAATGATGATTGTACTTGCAGATGAGAGCTGTGTTTATTTCCAAGGTTTACAAAATGGTATTAAAATACTGAATAATCGCAGACTTGTTTCTGTACCACTAAATGCTGGAAAGACTTTAATTTGCTGAAAAATACTTGCTGGCTATGATTTTTTCAAAAATAAAAACTTGAAAATCCGCCACTGGGCATATTTAAAAAATATATATATTTTTTATTATTTATGAAAACAAATTGTTTTGTCAACTGGCATCATATTGGATTGACCCCATAAAATGTGTCCCAACTTCTGTTGTCAAGGCATAATAATAGCCCATGTCAGTGGCGTAACAATAACCCCCACAGTGTCTGGAGGCGCTGGGTAAAGCCCCATACACTATGCAATTTTGGCCAGATTTCACCCGATTCCGATGGATCGGGCCAAAAAATTGTGTGATTTTTGGCCCAAATCGCATGTGTATGACATCTGAGCCAGATTGGAGGTCGGACTTGCTGCCTGTCCGATCTCCAACCCTTCCCTCCTCCCGGGGGTGTGGATGGGATTGCATGTGATACGTCCTTCCCGAGAAGGTCCTGTATGGCTCAAGGGGGTATGGACACCTTAAGTGTTGGTGCCTTAGGTCTTTGGGGGATAGTGCTGCACCGCTGCCGGAACCTGGAGATCTACTTGTTTGCAATCCTGGAGCTCCTCCTGCTACTATTAAAAATACCCTCACAAAATGACAGCCCCCTCACAGCAAACTGTTATTGAGCATGCTACATAGGAGGCGCCCATTTTTTTATTATGCCACTGGCCCAAGTTTTAGTGATATCCATGTTTGAGCACAGTTTCTTAAATCAAAATAACTAAGGTATTAATTTAGTCATCTGTGCTTAAATATGACTTTCCATCAAACTGGTACTGTAGTGTGCTTAAGAGCTTTGTTTGGGAAACACTACCAGAAAATGTATTTGTTGAATGCGTACATCTTTATTCGTATAAACACACAAGCGTTCGCCACTCAACCACTTATACTCTTTCAACAGCAAACCAGAGGTACCTCGGCCTCCAAATGGAATATTTTATTTTTAGGCCAGGTTGAAATGCTACAGTAGGAAATTTGGCCCACTTTGTTTTCTGCTAAAGTCATTGTATAGTGTGACTCCAAAATGTAAAAATAATACTTGTATCCTGTATTGTTGCACTGCTTGGTAATGTTATTGAGACAGTGTCTTCTACAGTTGTTTGCTTCGAGCAAAGGTATAGCACTATAGCCTCATTAACATTGTGCTCAGTTAATCAGTGTAGGCAAACATTTAATATGGTGTATAATAACACACCTGTATTTAAGCCAGAAAAATCTTCAATTTTATGGTGAGTTGCAAACCTCCTTAGGGGCCAGATGCACTAAGCTTTTTAAAAAAAATGATAAAGTGGAGAGTGATAAAGTAAAAACCAGCTCCTGTAATTTTTCAAAACCCACCTGCAACATGGCTGTTAGGAGCTGGTTGCTTATCACTCTCCAGTTTATCTCTTTTATGAATAAATGGCAAAAATATCCTCAGTGAAGGACTTGATTTTATAGCACACATTACCCACAAGTCTCTTTTCTGGCTTTTTAATGACAGAAAAACAAGTCACATGTAAAGGAGCACCAAATACAAGCGGGTGCCGGACGGCTCCCCGACAGTCATTACTCCGACGTCGGAATACCGACTGCTCCCTCGTGGGAGTCCATGACCCCCATAGAGGGAGAATAAAATAGGGGGCGAGCACAGCTCGCCACCGTGCCCACCTCGTGGCAAGCGCAGCGAGCCCGCAAGGGGCTTCATTGCGCTCCCCCCACTGTGAAGTCGGGATTCCGACGTCTGAGTAATGACTGTCGGAATCCCAACTGTCGGTGATTTATACCACACCCATACAAGCATCACCCTGAACACATACATAGGAGTGGACATTTCATTGACCAATAATGCTAAACTAAACTAAAAAAAGTTCTCTAACTTTCTATAAATAGGCCTCAGGAGCTATTCAGCTAGTCAGTGGTACTGATCATAAGTGTGTAATTAGTTCCTAGATGTACAGTGTAGACACAATAAGAATGGTTGTGTAATCTCTGACTAGAGTGGTCTGGGACAGCAGGAGAGTTTTGACCAACTGGACGCTTCTTTGGGAGCAAGCTCTGTCCTGAACCAGGTTTGCAGAAGATGGTCCCTGGAAGACTAGGAGCACTGCAGTCAACCTGTATCAGCCATCACTGAGGACAACATTACTATAGTGCGGGCCGTGGTTGAGGTTTATGCCTGGTTGACTTGGAGAAGGAGATCAGCATCTCATTGGGCTTCATCTGCATAACACACCATGAAAAGCTTGAGCAAGATTTCTAAACACTGAGTGACTCACCAAATGATTTAAGAGAACCAGGAAGCTCAGATGACTTGGTGCTGAAACATTCCTGCAAGGTTTGATGGCAGTGGCTGTAAACGGTCTGGTAGATCATCATTGGTGAATTCTGGATATAAAGTTTCGGCCCTGAGACCGAACAGTCGGTTCAATGGACGGCAGTTGTAGGTTCGCCACCACAGAGGTCCAATGTGAGTGCACCATGGCAAAGCAGATAGTGGCTGTTTTTGTGGCCAAGACTGGTCATGTAGCTACCATACCACATGTGCATCAGCACACATTCACTGGGTACTGGCATGATAAGCAATGCCTGCCGCAATTGGTGGCATTCTAGGCACCATCACAATGCCCACAAGTCCAGGAAAGTGGTGGATTTTCTGACCTATGAGCGCTTCCAGTAGCTTGGCCATCCATTGTAAAGTCCAGACCTGGACCCCTGCGAGGACATTGTGTTCCCACAAATCAAGCGCATGATGCTTGGGATTGGTTTGGAGTCCCTGGGAGTTGCAGTGGGAGACCTAAATCCAGCATGCCGAAAGACATACCCGCTTTAAACTGTAGTTTTAGTGTATGCAACTTTGCATAGACTCCTCTGGCAAATACTTTGAAAAAGTGTATTGTTCACTTTGTAAATATACTTTTTGTGCATCTGGAAAGCTATTGCCCACCCCTCGAAAGCTATTGCCACCCCTTGTGTTGGCAACGTAATCAAATAGGATTTCAATAATAAAAAAAATACATGTGCTTGCCCAGCCCCAGAGAGCTCTGGCATTGCAATGATTTAAACTTCTAGAGAGCAATTTGAGGCTGCTTCAATTAAGCTTTGCTACATCTTACTAGTAAAAACACGGTTCTACAATGTGCTTTCACTTGGAGCTGTGACAGTTTTTAGCCCACTAACACTCCACCCCACCCCCAGTCCCTAATCTGCTCCTACCTCCAGTCTTTGGGCGGTATTCAATGAGCCTGATTCGCCATGTTTTTATGGCGAATTTGTGCTGTTTGGCGAATTTCTGACTAAAACGGTGAATCACCCTATTCAATGAGCAGATGGCGAATACATTTGAAGGTTTTTTTCACCATGATTCACCGAGTAGCAATCGCTATCTTTTTATGGTGAAGTGGAATGTGAACTATTAAAATAAAGTGTTTTGTTTTTTACATTTGGTGTAAAAAAATCAGGAATTTTCTTCTGAGGAGGGGCATGCTATTTTTATTCATGTGCTGTAAGCACATGAATATATATTTAATTTTTAAAAAAATATTTTTTTTTTTAATTTTTTTTTTAACACAGCAGCCAGCAGGGGGCGCCGGAGCCGAGCCGCTCATTACATATTCATATATTCACTGCACACGATCGTTAGGATCGTGTGTAGTGAATATACGCTCCCCTGCTGGCACCCCCGGGGGGCAGCCTGTGCTGCCTGGCACCCGGGGAGCCCACCTAACCCCCACAAATGTTCTGGGCTAGGCAGAGAGACTTCCATCTCTCTGCCTGGCACCGTCCTCAGGCTCCCTGCGGCAATCGCCGCAGGAGCTCATATTCGCCAGTCAGGGGCAGCGAGCCCCTGACATGTTGAATACCGGAGCCCGCCGGCTCCGAAACGTGGCGAATGTGCAGCGAATCCTAAAAAGGATTCGCTGCACCTCGCAGGTATTCTTATTGAATACCGCCCTTTGTCTTCACAGCTACCTCTCTCCATATCCAGCAAGTTTGAAACATATCAGTGTCCCTGCAAAAATTGCTTTCACTTTCTGTTATGGCATCTTTTAGCACACAAAGGAGTACTTGACTGGCCTCTAGTGGTCACTGGCGGTACTTCACCTCAGAGGTTTTGGATTAGTTAGCCTTTTATTATGTAGATATTCTGCTGTTTAGAGAAGTTATCTCTATTCTGTGGTGACTTTCTTGATTGTTGTACCTACAGGAAAAGAATAACAGAAATGCATGGATTTGTTTTCAGTGATGCATATATTTAGTTTCAGAAATACCTGTTTTGATCAGCACAGGGTTTCTGCAGCGTATGTAATAGATAAAAGTGTTAAGCAATATATTGACATTGATTCATATTTGATTGGCCAACCCTTGGACTTCAGAACAGCCAACCAGGTCCCATAGAAGAGCGGGAGAGATGATTCATTTCCAGGTTGAGATAAGAGCTCTCTTTGTTGTAGGATTCTTCTTTGAGATCTTATTCGTAACTTTATGCTGCAAATTTTCGATTGGGTTAAGATCAGGGAACTATCCCTGCCAGTTAAGCAACCTGACATTAACCCCTTCATGGTGTTTTTTTTTTAGGAGCACTCCCCACTGGGCGAGTTTTTTTAGGGGGAGCACTCCCTAAAAAAAAACACCACTATCTCTCCCAGGGCCGGGCAGCGTCACTGAGCACTATATCAGCCGCTACCTGGCTCTGCCACAGGCAACTCGGCTGTGTGCGGCGTGACGTTACAAGGTCACGTTGCACACAGCCGTGGGTGGGGGGAGGGGGGGGAGGCACCCGGAGCCGGGCAGTGGCTGAAGGTGAGTTCAGCGATCACAAGAAAGCAGCAATCCCGAGAGTTTGCCCGTCTGGGCACTGAAGCATAGCCCGGAAAATTCTTGGGAGTGCCAGGGAAGGGGTTAATATCTTTTTTCAAATAACAAATAACCAGGGTCTCATTGCAGTGTGAAAGTGCCAAAAGGAAAAACCCAGGCCCAACAACCTGGCATTCTGACCCGGGTTAAAAGAAGGGTTTTACCCAGATTGCTGGGCAGTGTGACTGTATAACCCAGGTCGAGCGACCCGGTCCCGTTTACAGTGTAGGGAGAAGGCAGTGTCCCCTCCCAAGCGCTGCCTCCTCTCCCACCCCCCACCCCCCCCCCCCCCCCCGATGACTTGCTGCCACTTTGCCCCTCGTCCATGTGACATCGGTGGTTCGGCTTATTGCCAGGTTGCTGAGGGGAGCTTTACCTCACAAATGCCAGATCATTCACGGGACGGACCTGTGCCAAAATCCTAGGTGCGACCCGGCATTTGCAATGTGAAAGGTGTATGAGTGACTTGACCCAATTGTTCAATACTTAATGTATGATATGGTAATCCTGAAAGTCAAAATTGACAGGAAGAAAAAGTATACAGCTGGGTACACAACTGAGATGCGGGGATTCCTTCCGACATCAGTGGGGATTGCCAGTACACACAATCACTGTTCCGTCCTTCATAAGCATGCATTAGGATGCTAGCAAAAATGTAATGTTTGATGTGCAACACATCAAACCTGACATTAGCGCTTGCAACCGCAGGAGCGCCCATATCGCCGGGACACAGTCCACTCGATTAGACGGCATATAGCTCAGTGTGTACCCAGCATTAGATACCAATGTATGTGATGGTTCCAGTGGTTAGATCTGATTACATATTTCTTTACCTGAGCTGCCAGGTGGTGGTGTGGATTAAAAGCTTGATCGTGTCTAGGTGTATTGTCAATAGGTGGACCACTATTGGTCGACAGATGAAAAAGATCAACATGTACTACAGTAGGTCAACATTGACAAACAGTCAACAAAAGGAAAAAGCTAGAATTGGAAACTGCTGACACAGGAAAATGTCAACCCGTTTTTGTTGTTTTTTTTTTCACTTTTTTTGTGTATGTCAATATGAACCCCCCAGTTAGTGTCATGTGTTCCCTCGCATGGCTTGCTTTGCTCGGCACACTTTACCTTTCTCACTAGTAGTCGACATGGATCATCAAGTTGGTTAAAAAAAACTCATGCTAAATTCTTGTCGACCGTTGGTATGCTGATCTTATGCTCGTGTCTACCTTTTATCAGTGTCCACCTAGTGCATGTTGACCTTTTTTCATGTGTCAACCTTTTGACCAATAGTGGTCGACTATTGACTGACTGTCAACCTAGGCTCTGTTGACCTGTCATCCGTAACCAGGTGGTGGTTGTTTCCTGTTGCTTAAAATTACTGTACAGGTGTCTAAACATGTTTGATTCAAGAAGTATCGATCTCCTGGACATATATGATCCTGGCTGCTGTTCATGGTGGCATATTTTGGAACGGGGAGTAAAAGGTACTTATAAGCATATCTTGTAAAAAAAAGTCAAAAGAACCTTGCTTATGATGGTTTGATTATTTCCCCACGATATGACACTTAAGGTGCCCATACACGTTACAATTATTGTATACAATATTGTATACAATATCACATCTCATTGCATATCGGTTTTGCGATGAGATGAGATCTAGTACAAAATGTATGTGCTGCACATACTTTTTGTACTAGATCTCATCTCATCTGATTTTCATCACAAAACCGAGATCGGATGAGATGCGATATTGTATACAATAATTGTAACGTGTATGGGCACCTTTACACAGCTCTGTCTCTCCACAATTCCTTCTACATTGAAATAATTAAGTGGAACTAGCAAGAATGATCAGCCATTTTTGTTCAGAAGGTAAAATCATCCGGCATAAACTATTCTTTACTTCTCCAATTTTAAATTTAGTTTAAATATAATTGATTTTGGGCAATGTAACCCACTGAGCAAAATAGCTGTTGCTCCTATTCATTTGAATAGGAAATAAATATTATGTCCATCAGCCGCTGTGTGCGGCGTGACGTTTCAAGGTCACGCCGCATACAGCTGTGGAGGGAGGAAGGGCTGGACAGCTGCTGCAGCTCAGTGCGGTGCTGATCTCAGCACTCAGCTCGGCGGCGCTGCCCGGCGGGAGGGAGCGCAGGCAGTGGCACTCCCGAGAATTTCCCAGGTTTGCCAGCCGGCGCACTGGAGCAAAACACCGAATATTTTCGGGAGTGCCACTGAAGGGGTTAAAGTGCGTTTATACCTACTGGCACTTGGATTGAGTGATGGTATCTCAGATAGGGATTATTGCTGGAATAAGGACACTAATCAGGTGTTAGAAGTGCACAATGATGATATGATGGTTATATAACTGACGGCAGCCTAGGAGAAATGCAGGGTAAACTCAAGTTCTGCAAATGTAGGGGAGTACAGATAATAGTATTAGCTAATACTGTACTAATTACTAATAACCGTATTCACAGTATTAGCTGATTGCAATAAAACCCACTAATAATACATTTTGCATTAGTGGAGTAAATGTATCCTAGGATGAAATCCTCCTACGCGCTGACAATAGTGTACACAAAGTAAAATAATATTTTTGCCCACAATATAAAAACTGCAATTTAATAGAGAAACAATGGGGGTAATTCATACCTGAATGCTGCTGAGCAAATGTGCCATGCGAGTGAACAGGTAGATGTCGCCCCGCTAAAGTGAAAT
The DNA here is from genome assembly GCF_055691185.1 of Crinia signifera. Lineage (NCBI taxonomy): Eukaryota > Metazoa > Chordata > Amphibia > Anura > Myobatrachidae > Crinia > Crinia signifera. Next base: position 34,897,613 of record NC_139225.1, on the reverse strand, counting down.
CCCAGCTTACACATTAATGTGCTCGCTGTGTGAATCGATGCGTACGGATAGCGAAGAATTTGCAGCCGAATGAAAATGACCCAAATCCTTTGTTGGATGTTCATCATCGAATGATTTTTCCACTGGCCACCATTCATTGCAAGCTAGGAGTAGCCCAGGGCCTTACTCAGCGGCTCCAATGACAACAGCCATATCCGGCATTGAGCGGACGTGACACACCCTTCGATAAAATCATTGGACACTCCCAGCGGTTTCCTAGGCACGCCTGCATTCTCCAAAGCGATCCCACTTAATGGCCAGTTACCACCCCAGATGCCTACTTTCCTGTCAATCACCTTCGGTCAGTGAAGAAAAAAAGTAGCAGGATTTCTTCACTAGCCAGTGTCGCACATGCGTACTACTGGCCGCACACATTCGCAGTGTATCGAAAATCGGCCCAGGAGGACCCTTCAGGAAGGTAAGCCAGAGGGGGGGTCGGCGAGGCGGCGGGTTTGCGTCAGCGGGCGGCGAAAAGAAGCCCATAGGCTTCTATAGGGTATCGCCACCCAAATTCGCACAGCAGCGATTGGGCAAATCCAAAGCTATTGTATGGATTTAAATAAAGGGAGACATCCTAAAACATTCCTAAAGGTCAGGGCAGGCATGATTCCTTATCTGTTATCATGTCTTGATAAAAGAAGTCTTGAAACGCGTTGAAGAAGGGAGTCTTGTTTGGAGGTGCACATATGGAGAAGGTCTTGAGAGAAGGTAGGATCTAACATTTGTTACCATCTTATGTTTAATGCTTACCGGTTTAACACCTATGGTCCAGACCTACAGAACTCCATGGGGGAAATTTTAATAGGGTGAGAGAATCAGAAAGTGAGAGATTTCAAATCGGCAATCAAACTGGTTTTGCAGTGTAAATTAAGTGCAAATGATACTATTAAATTTGACCCTATAAGCTTTTTATTATTTTAAAAAAAATATTTTATTTGCTGTATGTCCTAAAAAAATAATAATAATATTTTTATACATATATGCAGTGGAATATACTTAAGAGGGAGTTTTGTCATCACTTCATATCGGGAAGGAGTTAAATAGATACCATTTGAGGAATGTTAACGTCAATTCCGTCATGAGTACGGGTACCCACCTGCTTCCTGTTTAAAGACATCTTTACATGTGTCAAGCATTTCCCTACTTATATGTTAGTTGGGCGCCCAATTAGCATACGTATGGTTACTTAGGGAAATCGCATCGCATGGGCCATTTGAAGGGGCATGCGATGTGATTTTTCCTATGTAATTTATTCACTGCTCTCTTAGCCCCGGGGGGATCGCATTGCATCGCACCTCCCGCAAAATCGCATGCGATGCGATTTTATAGTGTGTACAATGCCATGACATTAGGTATACAATAATAGCATTGTTTGACATACAATGAGGTTTTAGGCACCCCCCCCCCCCCCACTATCCACGCCACCCTGAACCGTGGTGAGTGCAGTGAGCCCTGCGAGGGGCGGCGGAACGCGTCCTCTGACCTTTTCATACCCCCACTATCCACGTTGGCGTGGAGTTGATTTTATATAGTGTGGTGAGCCACCGAGCCCAAAGCGTTCCGCCGCCGCTCACCATGCTTCAGGTGGCGTGGATAGTGGGGGGTGCCTAAAACCTCATTGTATGTCATACAATGCTTTTATTGTATACCTAATGTTATGGCATTGGATAAATTACATAGGAAAATCGCATCGCATAGCCCTTAAAATGGCCCACGTGATGCGATGCAATTTCCCTGCGCAGAATAGCCCACTAAGCAAATAGCTTAGTGGGCGCCCAACTAACATATATGTACCAGCATTTCATTCATGTGTAAGTAAGGTATGCGCCCTTGCATTTACATTTTGATGTTTGATGCCGATTGACCCTGCATGTAAATTGACCCTGCATGTTTGATGCCGATTGACCCTGAATTACCAATTGCTTCTATATTTCGTTGCATGTTCCCCCTTGATGACCGTGACCAAAACAATCACGGGAGGTAGAGGTGAAGTTACAAACATGGAAAGTCACATGATTAGATAAGTATTGTCCAAATTCCAACCTTACTCAGAACCATTTTATCAAAACCCTACCCCCTTGTTGACAAAGTAACCATTTTCACCTGCAAGGATGCCAATCCCTCATTGTCTTTCATATTCCCAGAGCCCATAGAATTCATACCGAATAGGAATGTACAGCCTAGCAGTCAACAAAGCAGGTAAGTGAATGATTCACCGTAGACCAGGGGTAGCCAACTCCTGTCCTCGAGAGCTACCAACAGTTCAAGTTTTCCTGCTCACCTCTCTGGTACACAAGTGCACTCATTACTGACTAACATTTGAAAAGATCCACAGGTGGAGCTAATTACTTTACTTGTGAGTCTGTGAGGAGACATGGAAAACGTCAACAGTTGGTAGTTTTCGAGGACTGGCGTTAACTACCCCTGTCGTAGACACTAGTGTATCAGTTGCTAAGTAACAGGAAGTAGAGAGGTGAAAGTAGGTGATGGTGGTGTGTTGCTGTCATGTAACAAATATATATATTTTTTTTAAAGAAAGGCCATGCATTTCTAGGGCTCTCAATTAGGATGAGTGGACATGGTTGATTGCTTAATCAAAGCCTCTTGGGTTGCAAAGGGAAACTGCTGCTCTGATTTGATGCTTATTTTATAATCCAGAAGAAGCAATCTGCCCCTCCAAATCCTAAGAGGCCTTCCAGCAGCCCAATGTTTTCTTCTTCCTGAAACTTATATGACGAACCAAAAAGGTCAAAGCTGGAATTCAGACTGCCCACTCAGGCCTTAGCAATCACAGTCCATGGATTGCTATCACAGTTCGTTTTCTAGAAACAGCAGACCGGTAGCAACAAGAGGGAATTTGAGGATTAACACAAGATACTACAGGCTGTCATTACGTGATTGGAAAGGAAAACATAAACTGTAGATAGCCGCAGCAGCAAGTGCGGTTGAAGATGAAACCTGAAAGTGTGATTACAGAAGGGTATAGTGGTAATATGATTTCTGTCCAGACGCAGCTTCATTACCAGTGACTGGTCAGCCACATGAACAAATGGGGAAATTACTTTGAAACAGAAAAAGGAGACACATGTGAAAATAAAAAATGTACAGTACTAGCATTTTGGACTTGGCGTCCCAGGTAGGGAAGCCAATCCCGGGGCATTTTTTCAATCCCGGAATTCGGGATTGAAAAATGCCCAATCCCGGGATCCTCGGGATCCCGGGATTGGCTTCCCTACTATTAAAAACCCACCTCGGCCGCCCCGCATATTTACTTACAGATGCGTGGTGCGGCCGGGTGGGTGGGCGAGATGGGGTGATGGAGCCCGGGCTGGTCCGCTGGTGGCCCGGTGTGGTGGCAGGTCCGCTGCTGGGCAGGCGGGCTGGTCCGGGGACAGGACGGCTGGGCGAGCTGATCCGGGGACAGCCCGGGCTGGTCCGCTGGTGGCTCGGTGTGCCGGCAGGTCCGCTGCTGGGCGGGCGGGCGGGCTGGTCCAAGGACAGGACGGCTGGGCGGGCTGATCCGGGGACAGGATGGAGGCAGACAGCCTGTGCGGCCTGAGCAGCGTGACCTCTGACGTCGTCACGCTGCGCAGAGCCGCACTGCCCGGGACGGGAGAAGCCGGGCAGCTGCTGAGCACCCGCTCAGACGCTGCCCGGCATTAGACTGCGCATGCGCAGTCTAATCCCGAAATCCCGGGATTGGAAACTCCAATCCCGGGATTGAAATCCCGGTGTTTTGGGGGCCAAATCCCGGGATCCCGCGGATCCCGATGCCGGGATTGGCCACCCTAGTCCCAGGGGTATTATGGGTAAGCAGGCGCATATGCTGCACGTACGGTAGCTGAAGACTTATGCCGGGTACACACCATGACGACAAGGGATGTAGATTGTGTGGTGATGGGGCCCTTATCTATCCTGGTGTGGACCGATACCGATCTGATGCGCGGTCCTGCGGGTCGGTCGTTATTCAGATCCTACCTGCAGCAGGTAGGATCTGGAAACGACCATACTCCTGGGTGTGGGTCGCCATCGGATCGGACACGCTCACGGTGCCCCCCGCGTCATCGTGAGCGGGTCGGAAGAAACACTGACGACCCACGTGCATCGTGAGCGGTCGTCCTGGTGTGTACCCCACATAAGACGCACCTCACACCCTTCCCTTTTAATAGGATCAACCTCGTTGTCTCTTATGGGGCCTACACATTTAGTGATTTTGGCGTATTTTCTAAGCGATCTAACTAGATTGCTTAGAAATGAAGCTCACATCGCCGTGTGTGTAGGGCCCATAGCGATGCATGCAGTATAGATCTAGTCATTGCCTGTGTTCTCTCTATTGAGAACACTGGCAGTGACAGATTGTTCAGCACACATCGCTGGATCTAGAATCGCTCATATCGCTGACAAAATACATTACTCTGGTGTTTGGGTCATTGGGTTGACCCATATTAAGTCGACATGCATTGGGTCCACTATAGAAGGTCTACATGGCTTAGGTCAACACATAAAATAGGTCGACATGGCTAAGGTCAACAGGGTTGGAAGGTTGACACAAGCATTAGGTTGACAATCAAAAGGTCGTCATGGGTTTTCCATGTTTTTTTTGACCCGAATGTCAGCATGGGCACCGTCAAAAACCATGTTGACATGTGCTGTGCTCGCCATACTTTGGGCACAGTGCCACTATTCTATTCTCCCTCTAGTGGATGGTAGGGCATGAAATACCGCCTGCTGGCACATGTCTGCTTAATAATAAAAGCGAAACCTGTTGACCTTTAGTCGTCGACCTAATGCATGTCGACCTTTACTGTGTCGACCTAACGACCGTATACCTTTCTAACTGTCCATTAAGGTGCGCCCACACGGTTCGAATCCCTTTTCAATTCAACTTCTCTTGGATATGGACTATTCGACGTGCTCTGAAGTTTTTTCTACTCTTTCGATTTCCACTATTTTCTATTCAATTTTCCATTCGATGTGAATTAGATTTGCTATTAGATCAACACTGGCTTCAGGCGGGAGATGGACATCGATTTGAATGCTGCAGAGAACACATTAGATTTGCAACACTATTAGATTTTCACTATATAGTCTGCCAAGACTATTTTTCTATTCGATTTACACTACACTGGAGCACACATTGGATCGAATCTGCATCGGCTGTAGAAAAACCATTCGATGACCATTCAAATTTATCGAAGCAAAATCGAATAGAAAAATAGTATATATCTCACCGTGCGCCGGCTCTATCACTCTCATATCTTGTCTCTTTCTGTCCTCCTGTGTGTTCTGCTTTGTCTCCCCTGTTTCTTTCCTATCTTGCTCTGCCTGTCTTCCCTCATTCCTCTCAGGTATGGGTCATAGTTAACTTCACATTAGGTCGACATGGCTAAGGTCAACACAATCACTTGGTCGACAATGGGTAGGTCAACAGTCAAAAAGTTAACATGAGTTTTTCACTTTTTTTGCCCTGGATTTCGACAGAAGTCATCATGGAAACAGCGTATCAGCGCACTGCGTCCTCTCACATAGCTCTCTGCGCTCGCCATGCTTCGGGTACGGTGACATTGCTACACTCGGAACACTATTATGCTCTCCCTCCACGCCCTAGTGAATGGTAGGTTATAAAATTCCACCTGTTTTGGAAAAAAATATATGAAAAACTCATGTCAACCTCTGAACTTTCGACATTTCCATTGTTGTCCTAATCCTTTCGTTGACTTCCGACCCTGTTGACCTCAGCCATGTCGACCAAATGTACGTCGACCTAGGGACCATATCCCTTTCTACCCTATCTCCCTCCTATTTTATTATCTCATTTGTTCATTCTCTCTCTCTCTCTTTGGAGTGTATTCAACCCCTTCCACCGAAGTTGCAGCCGTCAGTATTTAATCCCGCCTGCTACAGATTCAGAATTAGCGCCTGGGATTGAATACTCCCTATATCTAGTAAGCCATGAAGGAGGAAATTGTTTCCAATGTTTGTATTTTCTGTACATTCTCCTCTGTCTTCCTCCCCCTATATCTCTGTACATATCCATATCCTCTCAATAACCACCATCTCCCATGGCGTACCATTGTAGCCCATTCCCCCTTATCTTTTTCACTTCAGACCATGTTTTTTCAGCCTCTCCAATACTCCATGTTTATCTCCCTCCTTTGTTCATTTTGTCTATCCCCCCTTAGTCCCCTCTTCCTCTACTTTTGTTGAAATATTGTCTTGCTTCCAGGCAGTTGTTACATTGTTGTATTCTAGGACCAGCACCTGGAGTTTATGCACTTCGGCCAGTCAGCCATGAAGGACTTTGTTTGAAGAGTCTCTTTATGGGTTCAAATGTTGTGTGCTGATGACTGATAGCAGTAGGAAGAGTGTTAGGACTCCGGTGTCCGATGCTTGTGGAAATATTATTATAGAGGTCGAGTTAAAGCTTTTTTACAAATAATAATAAAAAAAAAGTAAAACAGCATTATTTAATGTTTATTATAAGTTGGCTTTTAGGATCCCACTTCTACCAGCATTCTCTCTCTTTTCACTTCTCCCATTCCTCTTTCCCAGCATCTCCCTCACCCCATCATTTATTCTCCCCCCTACATCTCTCTCACTCCCTCTCATTCCTACAGTATTTCCCCCATCTTTCTCTTACACCAATCTCTCTCTGCCCCCCGCGCCTTTCACTTTCATCCAAAACGTTACACTCATGCATGTTGGGATGTGTAGTTCAACAACAGCTGGAGTGTCAAGGTTAGCCATCAAGGTTCTAGGTGATCTAACTAGATCGCTGAGAAAATGCCCCTACATCAATCTGTGTGTAGGGGCCGAAGCGATAGTGATGCGCGTCGCTATCGCCCGAAGATTAATATCCAGCATGTTGGATAAATCTATTCAGATTGCCGGTCAGGGCCAGCGTTCTCACCAGAGAACACTGTCCCTGACAGATCGCTCGGCACACAGCGCTCGCACAACACTGTGTGCTGAGCGATCTGGCATCGCTCAGATCACTGGAAAAATCTCCCCATGTGTAGGCCCCTTTACTTTGTTACATTTTTCTTTTTCCCTTTTATAGGACATATGCTATCTTTTTTTTTTTTTTTTAAACCTGAAATTACTACCGACAGATCTATCATAATAATCTAACTTTTGCACATAAAAGTTTTACTAGCGTTTGTCCGTGTGTAAAAGCTCGGTGGAATTTAGCTTTCAACAATAGAAGTTTTAATAGATTATATTTTTATCAATGAACAAATTGCAGAACAGTGAACAGAATATACATGTAAATCAAATCAATATTTGGTGTGACTACCTTTTGCCTTCAAACAGCATCAATTCTTCTAGGTAGACTTGCACAGAGTTTTTGAAGGAACTTGGCAGGGAGGTCATTCCAAACATCTTGGAGAACTAACCATATATCCTCTGTGGATAAAGGCTTGCTCTAATCCTTCTGTCTCTTCATTTAATCCCAGACAGAATCGATTATGTTGAAATCACTACCAGGACTCATTGTTCTTCTTTACGCTGAAGATATTTCTTAATGGCATTAGCTGTATGTTTGGGGTTGTTCTCCTGCTGCAGATCAAATTTGGAGCTAGTCAAGATGCTTTCCGGATGGTATTGCTTGATGGATTGGGACTTGCCTTTATTTCTCAGCATTGAGGACACCATTAATCCTGGCCAGATTTTAAACTTCACTTGCTGAAATACAACCCCAAACTTGCAAGGAACCATTACGTATTACTGTACCGCTCTCCATCCCTTTGGAAAACAAACCGCTGTTTATTGCAGCCAAATATGTCAAATTCTTACTCATTAGTCTAGAGCACCTGCTGCCATTTTTCTGCAGCACGTTTTTTTTGTGTTTTCGTGCATAGTTCAGTCTCTAGGCCTGTTTTCATATTGAAGGTATGTTTTTTTTTTTTTTTTTTTGAAGGTATGATTGTTCCATAAAGACCACTTCTGGACTTACATGTCCGAACAGTAGACGGGTGTACCTGGGTCCCATTGGTTTTTTGATGGTTCTTAGCTGATAGAATTGCTGGCTATCTTCCAGTTCTGAAGGGAAGTAAGCATGATTTGTATTTTATCTGATGTACTACGTTTCCTTGGCCGACTATTGCATCTACAGTCCTCAACGTTGCCCATTTCATTGTGTTTCTTCAAAAGATCTTGGACAGCACATCTGGAAACCCCAGTCTGCTTTGAAATCATAGCCTGTGAGAGACCTTGCTGATGCAGTATTGTTGCTGTGCTCAGTCTTGCCATGGTGTATGACGTGTGAAAATAAACTTCTGTTCATTCACTTTGCATTTTGTTTATTGATAAAAGATAAACACTTCTGTTTTTGGGGGGGTTTGTGACAGTATGTCACACAGGAGTGCTGATATTTTTAATGTTTTAAACAGGAGGACCTTTTTCTAATCTGGGTTTAAGTTGCTGCCCCCTATATTCAGAGGTTTTTGTGATCCTCTGGTGGAAACTTTTTGGGGGTAGAAATCAGTGAATATCACCAACTTCTGTTTATAGGAGGCGCAGCTACACCCAGAGCAATAAGCACAATTTTGGTATATTCAAAACATAATATATTTATTTTCCATATATAGCATAAAAAAACAATTTATCGAAGTGCACTTCTAACATAATAAAATAGACATACAAGACAGACTACATATAACATAAAATCAATATAGAACCATTATGAGGCTGTATTTGATATATAATGAGGCTTTGGTAATTAAGGCTTTTTCAATTTATATGAGGCAATGGATAATAGTTACCAGTCCCGCATTAAGAGAGTAAATCTCTTCTGTGGCCATATAGATGTAATTTTGAGGATGTTCCTTCCTGGTGTGCTTTAAGCAGTCTCTCTGTATGGGGTATAAGTGCCCCCTTTGCTTGTTTCCAACTGGACTCCACACTCCCAGGCTCAGATGTTACTCAGGTCCACATTACAATCACAGTCTCTGTTCGCCCAATATGCAATGGGTTGTAGTCATCAGCGGTAGTTGGCAACTCAATAGAGGCTTACATACGCGTTTCTCCGCCTCTGGTATGTCGGCGGCTTCCTCAGATCTGTTCTTCTGTTTTTGAATGCACTCTTAAGGTCCATACATACTGGGCGATTTTGCCCAGCGTGTATGGTGAGCGATGATTGGGAAAAATCGCTGGTCTGAAAATCTTTTCACTCATTTTAGCGACCCCTGGGGGTTGGATGACTTCCCATGGTAGGCAGGATGCTACGGAAAGCAGTCAACCCCGTCGCTCATCTGCTGGTAATGCCAGCAGATGAGCGGCCGGGCCAGCGATGATGCGGGAGCACGCATCTCCGCTCATCAGCTTAAAAGACAAAACTGAGATGCTTTCAGCTCAAAGTCTCCCAGTGTGTATGGGCTTTTGGCTTTTTTTTTACAAGCCTGCCTATTACTCCAAGGGAGGGCAGTTATTTCTGAACAGTAGAGGGGGGGGGGGGTTTATGCTGCATAGGGGGCACGATGTGGGTCACTATAAGAGGCAGTAAAGGCAGAGTAGTACTCGCAATTGTGTCCTCATGGCCACACCCATGCTGAAAAATGGCGATATTAGAGGCAATGAACAGCAGGGGCGTGGCATTGATAATGCAATTCAGCATTCGATCCCCTCAAACTGCCCACTTGTATAAGTCGCCGAGGGAGGGTTGCTGGAGACTTGTCCAAGCTTCCGGTCTGGGTGGGAGGGGCATCCAATTTTTGAGAGCCTTCCAGCCATTCCAAGAGGGTAGACATGTCACAGATTAAATTTTTTTTTTTTTTTTAAGTTTGAGCAACGTATTTGTCTGTATGGCTTGTCCACTTTTTATTTATGGCAAACTCTCTGCAGCCAAAACACTGGTGGTAGATTAGCAGTAATAAAGAGAAGACTACGTCATTGCTTATAGGGGCCCTATCGCTCATTTTGCCAGTGGTTTATTTGCTGTACACATGATTCTGATAATCTAACAGATATAGAACAAAGCATAAACAGTTTGCCATATTGTGAAAATACAGTACTCCGACCGTAGGCACGGCATCCAAGATCCAATGTGCGTATATTCAGAGATAACTGTATCAGTAGTAATTGCTCACACAGACCTAGCACGGCATGCCAGCGGTATAAATTGTCACCCTTATCCATATGTTACCCAAGGATCAGGAAAGATGCTATATGCAGGCTCTCACATATTCCCTGTCAATGTCACCATCTGTTTGGAGATCTGTGGCATGCTGCCTTTCCCGATAAGAATACTGTTCTGAACTGGCTGCGGATTGTTTCCCCCTTTCCCCCCCACTGCTTCACCCCTCCCCTCCATCTTTAGCTCCCTGCCAGCTTGCTCGCCCTGTTCATCTGATTGCTATCGCTGGCTCTCAATGCAGGATTAAACACGCTAACAGGAATGTTAACATAGGGCCAGGGACACTATTAAAATTTAGTTAAGAGTGGATAATCAAGGTGACGCTGCTTGGGATTGCTCTTTTTTTGTCACACAATCGCTTTTCTTTTTTTGTTCTGTTGTTACTGACCCAAGTGACTCTTGGGTGTAAGTGCTCTGCGGCGCACACTTCTGTAACCATAAGTGCCTTGCAGCACACTTGTCTATGATCTTAGTGATTCCCCTGCACTGCTTAACCCCTACGTGCATATCATCTGGCTTGCTTTAACCATGGCACTTTAATTCACACTGGTATTTTGTCGTCCTCTTCCATGAAATAAAATCTCATTCATGATCTATTAGTGTCCTTGAAACGCAAGTGTTTCGGGACTCCCTTTGACGTGTCTTCTTAAATTGTCTTTGCCTTTATTATTTATTGTCTTCATTTCTGCTTAATTAGAGTAGGTGTCCTCTTCAAGCATGCCGAACAGGGGGCCCAGCGTTTTACCCAGTGTCTCATTGGAACAGGCATCAATGTAAGGGTTTTAAGTGAGTGACTTAAGCCCAGCTCACTGTGGGAGTCCTTATCACTTTATGAGACCCTCAGCACATTCCAGACTTCTGTGTCCTTTCCATCCAGTGTTTGCATTGTCATAGAAAAAGAAGTGACTTACATAGAGAACGGCGGGGGAAAACGCAGTCGCCTTGCGGCCCTTATTCCGGGCCCAGGTCGGTCTCTTCATGTACAAGGATAAAGGTAATGAGACTGATGATGTAACGCACCTGTGTTTTCTATGCAGTCATCCCTAGGCTGAAGTCCTGCTTTCCTTTCTGACCTTCAGAGGTAAATTTACTAAGATGGCAGTTTTATTGAAGATGGGATGTTACCCATAGCAACCATTCCGATTCTAACTATTCTCTTCAAGAAGGTGCTAAATAAATAAAAAGTAAAATCTGATTGGTTGCTACGAATTCCCATATGTTTCCTTTGTGTTGCATACAGGAGATGCAAGGGGGTTTGTGTCTGTATTTGTTGTGTAAATCCAAGGGACCTATTTACCAAAGGTGTGAGATAAAGGACTTTATTCTAATTGATTCGGTCCTCTGCGCATTTGCACGGAGGACCGATGGTGTGCGTCTCCGCAAGCGCAGGTGTGCAGACACAGGGTGTGTTCAGCCACAGCGAACATTCTGTTCGCCGGGTGCACACACCCTACCCAGTGGGTGGGGAGTGCTGGGCAGCCTCATTAGCATATGGTAACGTCCATCGTTTCATGGGCGTTCCATGAGAATGCTGGCCGTTCTCATACTAATGAGGCCTTGACGGGGGTGCGGGTGGCCGACAGCGGACATCACCGGATGTCAGCTGCCCGCCATGTCTTCGCACTGGGTGCCCGCAGTTTAGAGACACCATATAGGTGTCTCTGAATTGCGAGCACTGGAGAAATCATTCGCCTGCGAATAGATGATTATGTAAATCATCCATTCCCAGGCATGAGTGACTCACATGACTTGTGAGTCAATCAGAATAAGGTCCAAAGTGTGTGTGAGAGAGAGATAAGGTACGAACCAATCAGATGCCATTTTACAGGCTTTGTTTAAAAAATTATAGAATGGTTGGTTCTTTATCTCTCCCGACTTTATCTTTTTCTACAAGCTTCAATAAATATCCCCCCAAATCCTAACGCAGTTAGTACTGATGTGCCGGAGAAACTGCCGCCATGCGGAACCTCATAGGGGGGGGGGACAACAATCTGGTATTCCAACTGTCGGAACATCTCTGTCCGTTTTTGTCTGACCTGATAGTAACTCGACAGTCGGAAAAGTCTGTGGATTGGCTAAAACAGCAGCAGATTGTGGAAAAACGGCCGTGAATTTGACAACCCATATCCACATCAAAACAGATCCATCGGACACTTTTCAATGCTGTCGTTAATAGCAGATTGAATAACCCCCTTAGCCACAAACATCTCTCGTTTCCCTAGAAGGGTTCAGAAAAAAAAGTGTATGTGTGTGTATATATATATATATAGATAGATAGATAGATAGATAGATAGATAGATATAGCAACACTTCAAACTATTGTTATTTTCTTTTATTATGGGCACAAATTCTGCATCTGCACATTTTTCTTAATTTCAGCAGAGTCTAACTTCTCCTTTATAAACGGTTAGGACATTGCAGTAAATAAGTGGGTCAATGTTCCCGTCTCCAGTTTGCTTCAATTAAAGGTATTCACGGAGTTGTGCACTTCCTTTGTATTTGTGCCTCTCTTTATCTCAAAGTCTCTTCTTCCCATCTGTGGCCAGCCTCATTTCCCCCTAGGGTGGCTACAGCTCTGCTTTCCCTGCATGCCAGGTATATCCGCGGTCTGGCTATAAAAAGTATCTATTGTTAGAGTCTAGCTAGACTGTATCATGTTGTACTAGCCTTCCACAAGGGTCGTCTGTATCCCTGGCTCTTTGTTATTATGTTATCGCTCAGGATTCCGAGCTCTGGTCCTCATCCCATAGAGACCTCTGATAAGCTGTATGTTCAGCATTCCTCTGGGAGGGGACAAATTTGTTTGGAGTTGTTTCTATGTAATGCTGTGTGCACTGACCTCCCTCCTGCCTGTGTGACTGCTGACTGGGGACCTGATCCCTGCTAGCTTCCTGGTCCACTAATAACACATCCATTGTATCCTTGCAACCTGTGTTGCTGATAAGCAGCTAATTGCGCCCTGCCATCCGTATTAACCTCGGTGCCACCGCCGTGTGAATCCTCTGAATGGAAGGGGACTTTACATGCGTTTTACGTAAATGTTTTTGAGATGTCGCTGCCATTGAGCGCATCGCTATCTATGCCCGGTTGCTATGCTCTGTGTCCAGTTATTTACCATGTCTCGGTGTCCCGCTGAGGCAGAGAATAGACTACAGCCTCCAGCACAGAGCTTTCTCTTGTCTAAGCTAAGGGGGTAAAGGGTAGCAAGGCCTGCACTGCCATTGCCCTTGATACATCTATATTATGGATGAAGCCACGGTATAGAATTCCGCTGCGCACAGTGGGGAGTTTAGATGTGGGGGGAGGAGGCTAGCGCTGCCAGCTATGTACCTGCTCTGTATATAAATGGAGTAGTTGACGGAGCAGGGGATTGGCAAAACAAAGCAGAAAGGGCACGCCAAGGTCACGAGAACATGCAAAGAACAGAATATGTAATGAGTCTTTTTTTTTCATGGCACATAGGAACGTTGCTCAAAAAAGTTGTAGTCTTTTGGCACAGGCTGCACACACACACAGACACACACATCATTGAAAACATCCTTTTGCTCGCTTGGTTCGACTGTGAACTTATTCCTTATTTGTGGCTTATTTAGGAATTTAAAGGGCGTTTCTCCCATTGTGATTCCATGATGGGATCCTGAGTTAGAGTATATGGTCGTACACCTGAAATGCATTCACTGCTGGATGGAGGGGGGTGAGGAAGCTGCTAGTGATGATGTGAGGGCCAAGTTATTACTAGGTGGCCGCTGGCACGTCAGAGGTTAATCATACATGTATTCCTACAGACTGAAGAGCACAGGTCTGTAGGCAGCTGTGACACGAGTGTTGGCTCTCTCTCTATGCCAGGTATTACTCTCTCCTTCCCACTTTCTCTTCTCTCCCATACCTCAGCCTTTGCCAGCTCCCCTCCTTAGCCCTACTCCTCCTTGTTGGCACATACTGCCTCTCGGGTATTTAGGTGTTGCTGCTGTCTCCTATCAGGCAGATAATCCTTGTCTCCTCATTCTGATTGTTCTTGTGTTCTTGCCTGCGATTAAAGATCAGGTAGTTTGCTCCAGTTCTCTTCCTTCCCTTTAATTTTTCTCCCCTCCCTCATACCTCTGGCTGTGTTGTAGTCCCTCCCTATATGCTCAATCTTATTCGTTGTCCCCCCCCCCCCCTCATATTTTTCCCTCCTCTCTCTTTCTTTCTCTCCCTCTTTCCTTCTCCCTCCTCCCCGCTCCACTGTTTCTCTCCCCCCTTTCCTTCTCACTTCAACAGAATGGAAAGTGGAGCTGTCAGGTTCTGTCATCCTGGAGCCTCCCTCCCACAGTCACACTTTGCTCTGCAAACATAGCTGCACAGAGTGGCACTGTACTGTGCACGGAACTTGCCTACTTTCCATGTCCGATTCTGGGTCTAGTTTCCAAGAACTGCACCGAAAGCAGGATACCCGCTTGGAAAACTTGGACCTTTACAGCCTGAAGACTGTCAGCACTGTCTCGTGTAATTATCTATCCTCTGACATCCTCACCTAACTGGTCTCCAACTTATCAGCAAACAAAGCCTTCATTTCTCCCTAGCCTGTATACACACACCTGTGTACACCTGTGGCTCCCTGGCTGTCAAAGGGGTTAATTTGACAGTTCGCATGCTGCCTCCAGTGATCACATATGCTTCCCGTAATGCATGTTTCGAAATGGCACAAAGTCGTATCAGCTGATTGGGGATACCTGCCTCCTTCTCTTCCACTTTCTTGTCCTGATTTGTGAGACCGCATCCGAGGTATGTGCTGCTTACATCCTTTTCTATTGACTGATATTATTAACAGCATTAGTTTGGCAATTGTTCAGCATTAGTCTAAGTATTGTGCGCATTGTATTTCTCTTGCATTTAGTGACTTTAGAAACACCGCAAAAATGATGTTCTCATTGGCCAATACAACCTGCTGGTGGAACCTTCTATGCAGATGCTAATTTTAATAGTGACTATGTGTTCGTAGTACATCCGACTAACTTTATTACATGGGGACAGTAAATTCTGGACTACTCTGGTAACCTTTTATTACAATCTGGTGCATTATGGGAATAGTATCCTCATGATGTGCAATGATTTGTTCTCCTCGTGCCATTGTTTTAGTTATCATCTTTGTATTGTATTTTCTCCACAGTACAGTAGCGTCTGCTCTACTTTCTACTTGCTGCTCCTACTTTAAAACTGTATCCAATGTCTCAATCTCTTAGCTTGTCCTTCTCTCACCTTTTGCAATTGACAAGTACATATCTCTCTCTCTCTCTGTGCAAGTCTCCTCCCTGTCTAGTCTTCTTTGAGTTTTACACTTCAACCTCATCCCTCCATCCCCTGTCGAGCTCTCACTTTCTCTCTTCTCCCTTCCCCATTCTCTTTCACTTTTTTGTTCCTGCCTTCCCGCACGTTCTCCCTCGCTCACCCTCCCATCTAACCTCCTTTGTAAGTTGGACAGGATTGGGAAAACAGAGCTGCTCCGTATCTAGTGCCTGGTACGAGGTGTCCCTGGTTTGAGAGGTGCTAGTTGCTGTGTTGTACATACATACGAAAGAAGCCAAAATGACAGATTGGCATCCTTCAGTTCTAAACCCTGTAATCATCTCTGCCAAAACCGAGTAATTAGACTTAACCCTCTTTTTTAAATAATGGTACATTATGGGGGGAAGCTTTTAAGTATCTGACCCCAAATGTACTCTTCATCCAGAATCAAATTGATATTTGGGGGGGGGGTTAAACATCTTCTGTATCTGCAGAGCAAGCTTTATTTAGCTGGGGCTGATGTCTGCGTTACCCAATATCGGTAAGGATGTCGCATTCAGTAATACTACAGCCCTTTTCCCATTAGTATTAATCTAGTATCCTCCTCTTCTATCATACACACACAGTCTTGAGGCTGTATATTGTAACATTCTAGAATTCCATCCTGATCAACCACAGCCCGCTGGATACTGCTGTTACTTACTTCTTGGATGGATGTTGATATTACATAATATAAAATAAAGGGGTAGTAAAAAAAAAAAACTAGAGCGATTGCAACCACAACACAAATTGTCAGTTTGTAGTTTTTGTGTCTGTGTATATATATTCAATGATATAGTTTAATGGGTACGGCATAAGCTAGGAATTAGCATGCATGTTACATAGGGAAGACCTTCGCACAAAGGTGTGATTTTTCTTTAAGCAATGGTAGAAGTCCAACTGTGGCGTGTCAGTCCAGAAAGATCACTACTCAGGCATGACTGTATATCATAGTATGTGTCGCAATCCAGGCAGTTTACATGCGCACGTCCCAATTCCAGCATCCAGGGACCATCCTGTTACCATAGGAAAGTCTAAATCGTGCGTCGCCAGCCTTCTCCCAAAAAAAGTTATTTCCTATACCAAACCTCAACTAATACTAAAAATATATTCTGACTCTCTTGTGTTTCCTCCTGGAGGACACCCTGTTATAAAGGACTTCCTTTTAACCGCAGCATATTCTCACGCTCCTTTCCTTACACACAAATCCCTTGAAAGCTGTGGACCCAAAGGTACAATTGTTTTTATACAAAGTGCATTTGCATCTCAGTTTGACCCTGAAATGCTATGCCCACGTCACGTTCCAATCATTGTTCGTTGAACACTACTTTGATATAGAATAATTCCAGCCTCCTATTTTCACTATGACCGCACAAAACACGCTATATGAAGATCCTTTTATTCATAACCCCCAGTGTTTTAATATGGCCAAAGAGGCCATATCTATAAATGAGGTCCTTTTTTTCTATTAGAACAGTAAAAGTCATGTATTGCACATCAGAAGACTTAACCCTTTGAGTGCCGAGGGAATTGGTCAAAATAGGTGTGAAAATTGCCAAGCAAGCCTTATTGCGTTGTCAACGATGCTGTGAGAGGTCCTCAAAATATCCGGTAAAAATGCCAGTGCCACTCACAGTGACTGCTCTTTTAGTATAAAAAAAGTACAAATACAGCCGAGTCAATGAATTAAAGTTTAGTTAAATATGGCACCCCAAAAAAAAAAACAGTCTCCGTGAGTGACGCTGGCATTTTTTGGAAGATATTTTGAGGATCCCTCACAGCAACATTGACACTCAAAGGGTTAATATATAGATGACCAGAAGCCCCAATAGCTGTATGCAGGTGCAAGCATGGCATTAAAGTATACTTGCTAGTTATCATGAATGAAGTTGCCAGCTGCCAGGCCCATCTTTAATATTTATTGGTACACATTAATGCTCTATAAGTGTAAATTTGGAAGCAGAAATTGAGGTTTATTCGTTCCAAAAAAAAGGAGGTTTCTATGTGTTTTCTTCAGCTTAACTTGTCTGATATTGGGCATTAATCATGAGGGGGGGGGGGGGGTTAAAACGTCATATGAATACTGACTGATCAGCAAAAAAACATTTATTTAAAATGAATAATTGCAATTGCTGTCTGGAGTCAGAATAAAGCATCAAAGTTGGTAATTATGATAATGTCTTTAGTTAAAAAGAATAAAATAAATAATTGATAGCTATAGGCTAATTCATAATCTCATTGTGAAATGAAAATGTTCTAGAACATTTAATGGTGTCTATGTTACCTGACGTTATTTTTTTGGTGTCACTAAAATCTCTTATCATTTCCTGAGCCAATCCAAACAAAACAAAAGGACTTTAATGATTTCCTTTTCATTGTCTATTTTGTCCTTGCTTCTGGGATGCTTATTTTAATCAGTTTGACTAATATCCACATCATTTTCCTTTTTACCAAGATTAGACAATGGAAATTTCCCAGCAACACATCCCTGTATTGACATGAAGATGACGATTAGATAAGAACTGTATTCAGCAAATACAACTCTGTATTATATGGAAGTAGTGATCTACAAATGTCTTTCCTGCTGTGCGCCGTAGACTGTATCTCTCTCTATTTTTGTCCTTTTTTTTTTTTATTTGATGCTTTGAAAGTTGATCCATCCTGTAGCTCAGTAAGTAAAGCACTGAGCGTTAATAATGGATAGTACTGATGCGTCGGACTGATCATTGTCTCCTCTTGTCTCTCACTGTGTCTAGGGTAGTGACAACATGCTGATAACTATACTGCCTTGTCTGGTTCTACTGCTTCTAAGTCTTCCTGTGCGTACATGGACATCCCGACCGGCCCGCGTCTACCTGTCGTACAAAGGTAAGCTGCAGACAATTACCCAAATGAAAACTTTATCAACTTACGGAGATTTATTTAATACACAGGGTGCCGCGTAGACAAGTGCGCTTTAATCCGTAGCAACGGATGCTCTTGTTGTGTAAACTTTTCTCGGACTAAGCCTTTCATGTTTAAATCCCAAGCACCTGCCCGATTGGCAGCTCCCTTTGGTGTCACCTCGGGGAAAGATAATGACTTTTTAACAAATTAGTCCGAAAAATGATACCCTGAACTGTACGACATGTGGTTCTAGACCAGTTTCCAGAAAGCATTATGTCAGAAGCCCTAAAGGCAGCTGACAGGTCCCGTTTCACAATCCTCCTTATTACATGTGATAAAATGCTGGGGACCTTTGCTACCACAGGGTCATTACAGGGGAAGAGATTACCTTTGTGTTATTGTGTGTATTTGACCTCTAACCTCGAAAGGTCACAAGAGGGTGAGGAATTGTTTCCTTAGGTTTCCTACCGAAGGAATTTCTGGTGGGGAAATATTGGCAGACTTGTGATATTGACATTATTAAGGGCTTGTGAACAAAGAGGGCTGTTTAACACCTATCCTTCCATAAACAAGTTTGTGCAATAAAAACACACCCTCATTGTCACCATTTTGTTCAGCTTTTTTGGCTGTAAAGCAGGGGCTAAATTCTAAAGCCATGCCATCTTCACAGCTCTTGGCAACAAGTTGTGCACACACACTCATGTTACAAGCGACAGCAAATTCTCTAATACGGTAAATTAAAGAATACAAGGCCGGCTGGCTTTTTTTTTTTTTTTTTTTTAAATATTTCGGTAGGATCTGAAGATTCCAATCTGTTCCTCCGCAATCAGTTGGTAGAAGTGACAGGTCTGCAGTTGTGCGATTCTCTGTGTCTATTGTGGATCCCAAGCAGAACAAAGAAAGGGTCAACAGTAGAGAGGGCTGTTGTCGGGATTTTGATGTACTTTGTTCTTGACAAGCGCATCCCAAAAATACTGTGTTACCTCACCATAGACGTGGGGACCTATTAATAGGGAGCACTGAGCCCCTCTTTCTGTGTGTGACAGCTGGGCTTTTATCCCTCGCGTCACTGGATGTGAAGCTGTGCGCGTCTCCACAGAATTCAGGGCCCGGGGACACCCTCTGTGTGTCTGTGTATAAATCCTGTGTGTCAGGGCATATCTATGTGTGAAGAGGATGAGCTCACAGCCCGTATATGTATTTTGGAGAGAAGGCATGTATGTGAGTAAGTCAGGTTTATGGGGAATTTAAGCAGAGCGTCCCCGCTGTACTTGACAGTAGTTATCTCTCTGCAATTCTACCTCCATTGTAGACCGCTGCAACCCTTTCAGGTCACACATGCTACTACAACTTTTCCTTATGATTAAAGGGTCATTATAGAACTGGGAAGTCATGCTTCCCATCATTTTTCTGTCCATGTGTATATCAAAGCAGGCACATTTTCTAATACACAACTGCTTATTTCCCAATACTATACATTTACCATTTTAAATTTAGAAGGTTTATTTAAAGGGGCTGTCTCTTTACTACAACCCCTCCTCCAAAGCCCTCGCCGTTACCTGACTCCTTGAACTATACCATGCAGTTTATGTGAAGGCAGCAGCTGCAGCTCAGTGTCGGAGGACTCGACAACACATCCAGTTCTATTCAGCAGGACACAATAGAACACTTCCAGTTTTATCTCTTTCATAAGACTTGTGCGGATTGGGTCCCGCTGCACTGTCAGCTGCAGCAGCTGCCCGCAAATAAACAGCACTGTTTGGTGCAAGTGAACCCTTAAAGAGTAAACCTCCTGTTTTCTCCCTACAATATGCAGCGGGACATAGTACCATTGTTGTGTAGTCTTACACCAACTGGGTATTCATTTCATCAGTGTACTGTTGTAGGAGACAGGGCAAAGCTATTTTGTTTACATGGTCTCTTATTTTGATGTCTGGTGTTTTCGGCTTTTGTCCGAGGGAGAGTTTTGGGGTGTTTATTTGTGTTGTAAAAGTTGGCAGAAATTTTTGTTCTTGTGGGCCTACTGTCTGGTCCAATATTTCTAAATGTACAGGATATTGTTGTATGTATTTGTAGCGTGCCAATTACTTTACCTAGCCATAAATGTTAACATTGGAATTCACTTATACCCCTTTCAGACTGCCAAATCAACTCGTTAACACGAGTTGACCTGCGGGCTGTTTCCGAGGTCGATCAACCCGGTATTTAATTTCATACCCCGGTCCTGTTCTACTATGGAGAAAACAGCCCTGGGAGATAGTCAGCTCCAAGCGCTGCTCTAACCGACCCCCCCGATGATGCGATGCCCTGCACCCGTCTGATATCAACAACCTGTAAGCCAGGTCGCTGTGGGAGCTTTCAGACCACAAATGCCGGGCAGCTCCCTGGAGGGACCAGTCCTTGTTGCAACCCAGCATTTGCGGTCTGAAAGGGTATTACTTATACCCCTTTTACACAGCACAAATAACCCGGGTCTGATCTGGGTTGTTGCTGGGTCGACCCGGGTCACTGTGCAATGTGAGAGCGCCAAACGTAAAAACCTGGGTCCAGCAACCCGGCATTCCGACCCGGGTTAAAAGAAGGGTTTTACCCAGGTCGAACCCGGGTTGGTGTGCATTGTAAATGGAGTATAAGTAATACCCTTTCAGACCGCAAATGCTGGGTTGCAACAAGGATCAAGACACAGGTCCCTCCAGGGAGCGGCCCGGCATTTGTGCTCTGAAAGCTCCCACAGCGACCTTGGCTTACTGCCAAGTTGTTGATATCAGACGGCTGCGGGGCATCGCATCATCAGGGGGGGGGGGTGGTTGGAGCAGCGCGTGGGGAGTTTGACTGTCAAACAGTAACGCAGGTGTCCGAGCAGCATGATCAAGATGGCGCCGCTAATGGCTGCCTAGGATCTGTGCCACTCAGCTATATGTGCCCCACATGTTTCCCCTGTCTCACACATGCACAGTAATCTATAACTGTACTGTCTCTGCTTATATTGTAACCTACCTGGCTGCTGCGGTGACCAGTGGCGCCACTGATGGCTGCCTAGGCGCTGTACAGCTTGGCGGCTGTATGCTCCCGGTGTGATAACTGTATTTTCTCTGCTTGTAGTGTTACCTACCTGGTTGTTGCAGCGACCAGTGGTGCCGCTGATGGCTGCCTAAGGGCTGTGCTGCTCAGCGAAAATATGTGTTCCCGTGTCCTCCCTGTACATGTCCACCACCCTCCCCAGAGTACATGTACAGTATACCTGTATGTGTCATGTATATCTGTATTGTCACTGTCTTTAGTGTTACCTACCTGGCTGTTGCACAGCAATCCAAATCAAATTCCTAGTATATGCAAATATACCTGGCCAATAAAGCTGATTCTGATTCTAAGGCGAACTCAGGGAGGACAGAAACCTCCTGTTGAGCAGAAGGGCATAAGTTTACACTATAGGGAGGATTCAGCATCAGCCCCAAGCACTGCTTCCTTCCCCGCCCCTCCCGATGACACGCCTCCGCTCCGCCCTGCCCCCATGTGATGTCAGCAACTTGGCTTATTGCTGGATCGCTCCCGGGCTGGACCCGTGTCCGAATCCTGGGTGTGACCCGGCATTTGCGTTGTGAAAGGGGTTTACGACTTCTTTCACATCGCACCTATAAACCGGTTATTTCCCAGTTATTACCTGGATTCAGGTGCAGTGTGAAAGTACCCAGGTCGAGCAACCTGGATATTCAACCCAGCTTAAAAGAAGAGTTAAGCCTGCTTCACAGTGTGTATAATGGACAACCCGGGTGTAGTGTGAAAAGGTGTGGCTCAGGACAGACCGGGGTCCCAAACCCTCGGTCCGACCCAGGTTTGATATGTGAAAGCGGCATAGTATAACATAGTTTAAAGGTCTAAATTTCCTATAATACGACTTACATGCATCTTCTTTCGTGACCAGTGTAACATAGGGCCTTATTTTGGTTCATTCTTTCTGACAAAATCCTTCTTAGATGGGCAAAACCATGTGCACTGCAGGTGGGGCAGATGTAACATGTGCAGAGAGAATTAGATTTGGGTGGGGTTTTACTTCAAAGTGAGATCTATATTGCAGTGTAAAAATAAAGCAGTCAGTATTTTCCCTGCACAGAAACAAAATTACTCAACCAAATCTAATTCTCTCTGCACATGTTACATCTGCCCCCCCTGCAGTGCACATGGTTTTCTCCATCTAAGAAGAATTTTGTCAGAAAGAATGAACCAAAATAAGGCCCATAGTCAGAGCCAGATTAAGGTCTAAATGGGCCTGGAGCTGAAAATTATCAATGGCCTATTATGCACAATAATAGGGGTTGTGGCCAGCACCTAATAATGTGGGGGGCGTGACCAGTGTTCTGGTTGGGTGGTCTGCTCATGGGTGTGTCTATTTGTGTAAATACTTTCAACTAATTATATATGCCTAGAAAAGGCAGGGGGCTGGCATAAGAAAAATGCAGATATATTGGCGGGTGCCCTCCAAAGGTGCACCCGCATCACGCCGATGTCCTAAGATACTTGCAGGGTGAGGCAGCATTCCAGTCATAAAAAAAATACTGAAAGCCGAAACTTGGTAGACAACATTTCAGCACCTTTTATGTGGTCACCTAAATTTACCACACCATATACCCCTTATACAAATCATGCAACACAATAGTAACCCCCTTATACTGTACTTGCCTCTTACACATTGTGCCACATGGAATGAGCCAAAATTCACACTGACTGAGCCAAAATTCACACTATGGCACACAGATTAAGGCAAAATACACATTTTGCCACATGGATTGAGCCAAAATACACATTATTATACCAAACAGATTGAGCAATAATGCACAATATGCTTCATAAATAGGGGCATTGCGCGCTGAAGGCGCGCATTAAAAATTTACACCATAATGCCCATTACATGTTAAGCCAAACACCATATTCTCCATTACGTATTATGCCAAACACCATAATGCCTATGAAAAATGATGCTACTTAAGTGTTGCTTACCAAAATGTTCATTGCCAGGGGTTCCATGCTTATTGCCAGGGGTTCCATGCTCATTGCCACGTGGGATTACATGCTCATTGCCAAGGGGGAATACATGCTTGCGGTAACTGGGGGATAGCCGCCGCCGGGCAGAAATGACAGCCATTGACAGCTGGGCAGAGAGCAGGGGGCTGCCTGGCTGTATTCAGAGCACTGCTGCATGTCCCGGCTATTTGAAATGATACCCCTTTCACACCAGAAAATGCAGGGATTTACCCGGGAATATGGCCCCAAGATCATGCAGGGACATTCCCGGACTGGACCGTTTTACACCAGCCTAGTCCCTGCATTTTTTTGTGTGAGGGGGAGAGAAAACAACCCCCGCCCCCCTTCAAACAACCAGCTACATCTTCAGAACCAACTGACCGATTTACATGTAGGCTTCAAATGATTTTGGTTCCGTAAAAAATGGGACATTTGGTTCCAGAGAAATCTGTCCTCAAACAACATGAACAGCCATGAAATTACATTTCAGAAATGAAAAAAAATTGGTTAACCCGCAATATCTCTAGAACCAATGAACCCATATGGACCAGGTATCAGATTGAAGGCCCAGCGATTTGGGTTAGACTGAGATCAACCTCAAGCTTCTGTGATGCCGGAGGGGGAACTGGCAGCCGTTGGAACCGGGTGTAGGTCGGAATTAGCTGGTCCCATGTTATCCTATGGGGAAAACGTTCCAGGTTTGCCTTTCGGTATCTCCGGTTCCCGGGGGGCTACCGACACGGGGCTGGGCTCGTTGGAAAGCTCTGGCCCTCAGCTACAGAATGGGCCTATTTGGAGAATGGGCCTGGAGCTGTAGCTCCATCAGCCCCATTGTTAATCCGGCCCTGCCCATAGTAACATAATAATAAAGGTTGAAAAAAGACGTTATTCCATCGAGTTCAACCTATTTGACTTGTAACTACTGACTTGAGTAAAGCTGCCCATAGACGTGCCGATTCTGCTGTGACCACCCCCACCGGCAATGAGTTCCAGAATGTTACTGTGATGCATTAATGCTGCTAACGGAGTCGTTGCCTTTTTGCGGCCGTCTCTGCTTGTAAAATGTAACGAGATTTTGTTTTGGAGATTAGACATATAGGGTGAGGTTTAATAGGATGAGAGATTCAGAAACTGAGAGATTTGGTAAGAAATCTCCAGGTTTTTTAAAGCAGCAATCATTTACACTGCAAAACCATTTTTGGTTTGATTTGGAAGTGTAAATGATTGCCACTTTTAAAAAAAATGGAGATTTCCCACCAAATCTCTCACTTTTTGAATATCTCATCCTATTAAATCTCACCCATAGTTCCTTTTGTGGATGAAGGTTAAACTCCAAGGTTTTCATTTGATGGCACCTCCTACAATTTTTAACATCTCAGATTTTTCTATGAGATGCAGTTAACCAGGCCCAAATTGTCTGGGGTGCATAGGACAGCCTTTCGTTAGAAGGAATGCCCCTCTTCGCAGTGAACTTTAAAACCACTAGTTGATGGGTGGACTTGGCCATACCACCACATTTGACCACACCATAAGGAATTATGGGAAAGAGGCAGAGATAGTGGCTTTGTGATTGAGCTACGTTGTGAACTTGGCAGAACCATCATAGGAGCTAGGAAAAGTACAGAATCTGGAATATTAATATACACACAGTAAACTGACCCTGTGTAGGTTATACTCCCTTTGGATTAAAAACAAACATATATCACTTCCTTCAAATCAGCTCCCAACTTCTGGAAACATGCAAAGCTGAAGAGAACATCCCAGGGATGCTGGATCAAACCATCATTTTGTGGTTTCATTGGTAATAGCTAATGGGTTTCACATCCCACTGCTTTTGCAGCTAAGGGTAAAGTAAAACCCCACTGATATAACCAATGGGGAATAGAACATCAAGGCAATGAAGCGTTCATTCAAGAACAAAACATTTAAAATAAATATGAACATTTATGACCATGGCACTAGACTATATTATTTTAGCAATAAGCATTCCGTAGCACAGAACCCAGGGGTAAACAGCTCAACAGAAGTACATTTAACAGTACAGATGGGCTTACACATTATTGCGTAATTAAAGCACGCAAATTGTGTCATAACGTAATGACTTGTTCAGTTAGCTGTGACCAGGGCGATGTGCCGGGCAAGTTCCTATCTTGATGGATTTTTGTACGTTGTCTTAACCCTTTGAGTGCCAACATCTCTGTATGAGATGTGCAAAAAAATCAGTACTTGTTTCCTAGCACGGCCACAACGATCATAATCGCGGTCATCGGGGGTAAAATCGGGGCCATCGCGGGCATCGCATGCGCAAAAAAATCGGGTGCGATGGGCCAGACGCGATGCCCGCGATTTCCCCATAGAGAACAATGTTAAATGCCTCAATTTACCCGCGATGACCACGATTTCCCATAGGAAACAATGTTAAATGGCTCAATTTACCCAAATTATCATAGGAACAATGGTAAATGGGCCAAAAACACCCCATAACATTGAAATGTCCCCCCAAAAGTATTTGACGCCACCACGTGATCAACGTGAACCCGAAGCGTGGCGAGCGCAGCGGTACGCGTCCTCCGACCTTTTCATACCCCCACTATCCACTAGGGCGTGGAGTGAGAATAGAATAGTGTGGCGAGCGCAGCGAGCCACCGAGCCCGAAGCGTGGCGAGGGGACGCGGATACCTGTGAAGCCCGCGAAGGGACGCGTTTACGACGTGACCGACCCGATTTTTCACTGTTTTCAATGCATTTCAATGGAAAAATCGGGGGCATCGCGTCGGTCGCGTCGCAGGCCACTAAAATTACCCCCGATGGCCAAGATTTGTGGCCGTGCTAGGAAACAAGTACCAAAAAATCTGTTAAAAATGCCAGCGTCGCTCACATTTGGTATATGGATTCAAATAAAAATTGTTGTGTATAAACAGATTATATTTCCTATATAAGGGATCATTACAGGTTATTATGATAAAACTACCGGTACTTGGCAATTTTCACTCCAATCTTGACAATTTCACTTGGCACTCAGAGGGCCGTATCAATGCGGCTGTCAAGGGAGTTAAATGGCGGGGAACGCCGAAAACAAGAGACCCTTGCCGTTTAACACCTGCTCTAACCGCTCACTCTATTCAATGTTCTGGGGGAACCCTTGCTGTCAGGTGACGGTGAGGATTCCCCAAACAGCGACGTTCGCGGCTAATGCAGGGAGCCTGCTGCATTTAGCCGCGAGTCTTGCACTGCTCACTGTCACTGCTCGCAAAAAGCGGTAAGGGTTAAGGGAATAATTGAATGATTCTGTAGCTGCAACATTATGGTAGCCTGTATCATTGCATGTTTATTTGTGACATAAGTGTGGAAAATGGACAGGAATGTATAACTCCATTGCTACTGCTTTACAGTGAGTTTATAATGTTTTATATATGGATTAGGAAAACTGAACTCAGATTGTGCATTTTACCATTTGTTTCCCATCTTTGTGAGCCTGTCTTGTGCACTGTGAAGCTGGAATGAGGCCACATAGCAGACACAAAGAATGCCTTATAGTGGGTGAGAAAAGAGTGGAACAAAAACCCCATCCACTGTACCAACTACAATGCAGATAAAGGTGACTTCATGAGCACATGGAATCTGCAGACATTACGTTTTAATATGTCTTTTTATTGAATGTTTCCCAGGAACAAACTTCCAGTAGATCTAGCTGTAGGTGGTGGGGGGGTTATTAGAGGTTGTTACTGGTGCTTTGTGGCTTTTTGTCTATTTCCTCCTCTCTCTCTCTCTCTCTCTCTATCCCTCTTTCTCTTTTTCTCTCCCCTTTTCTCTTCCTCTATTTCTTTCTCTCTCTCTTTCTCCCCCTCTCTCTCTTCCTCTCCCTCTCTTTCTATCTCCCTCTCTTTCTATCTCCCTTTCTCTTTCTCTCCCTTTCTCTCAATCTCTCTCTTTCTCTCTCTCCCCTTCTCTCTTTCTCTCTCTCTCTCTCTCCCTCTATTTCTCCCTCCCTTCCCCTCTCTCACCCTCTCCCTCTCTCTGTCCCAATCCTTTTCTCCTCCTACTTTCTACCTCTCTTAAGGTGCCCATACACGTTACAATTATTGTATACAATATTGTATACAATATCGCATCTCATCCGATCTTGGTTTTGCGATGACATCAGATGAGATGAGATCTAGTACAAAAAGTATGTGCTGCACATACTTTTTGTACTAGATCTCATCTCATCTGATGTCATCGCAAAACCGAGATCGGATGAGATGCGATATTGTATACAATATTGTATACAATAATTGTAATGTGTATGGGCACCTTTACTCCATCTCGTGGGCAGTGGATAAATAAAAATATACACATTAGTAGGCATATAATAATATACACATTGGTGGGCAGTGGGCACACATCCCCCCCGGCCCCCATTCCTTCCCCCCTCCAGGCACTTTTAATGAATGCAGCAATCGGGCCGTACCTTAGGACGGGGTGGCTGGCAGCTCCTCGTCCTCTCTATGATGCAGCAGCAGCAGGAAGTCTCCTGACTGTGCTGCCCCTTTGTTTGTAACTTGCGGCGTGACGTCATTACATTATATTTAAAGATGTGAGCGTGCACTGCACAGTCACAATGTGCCACCGCGGCTGCTGGGACCGTAATGAACTGGGAGCTGGGTGGCGGGCCCAAGGACAGTGAAGGGGCCGCGGTGGAGGTGAGTGACCCTGCTGCTGGGGATGGTGCTGCCCGGGCCCTACCCTCTGTCAGAGCGGCAGGGCCCGGGTCTCAAGTACCCCCATACCCCCCTTGTCGGCGGCCCTGCATGTCGACCTTGTCCCATGTCGACCTAGACACCTGTTGACCTTCACCCATGTCGACCCTAGAACCCTGTCGACCTAGTTGCCTGTCGACCCAACGGTGTCGACCTAATGACCAAAGTCGGGTCGACAATACGATGCACACCCAAATGCATACGCGGCATGCTCACTGGTTTCATACCCAGAAGCAAAGTGATTGCTTGCAAAGCTTCCCTGGGACAGGGCCTTCTCGGAGCATGAACCCACCCGTACATGTGACTCTACTTTTCTTATCAGCAATTGACTTTATCATATAGATTATCCTCTTATTACCTTTTTTCATTGTTAGTATTGTACTATTTATTTATTTACAGTTTCTTATATAGCACAGCAGATTCCGTTGCGCTTTACAACTGATGACAACACTGTAAAGGCCCCCATACACTATGCGATTTTGGGGCGATTCCATGCGATTTCGGCACTTGGGCCGATAAATCGCGTGACATCGTCCCAAAATCGCATGTGTTTGACATTTGATCCGATCTGATGCGCGGTCCCGTGCGCATCGGACCGGATCAGGAGGTCGGACGTTCAGCAGGTACGAACACGTCAGACCTCCTGCAGTGGGCTGGGGGGGGGGGGGAATGAGTGCCCAGCGGGGGATGCCGGTGACAGTGGGGCGGGCGGCGCTGATAATCACAGTGCTCTCACTGTGCAGCGTCTCTGGGTGCAGCGGGGGATGTCGGTGACAGTGGGGCGGTGGTGATAACCGTGCTTTCACTGTGCAGCAGGCGGGCAGCGGCATTACATCTTTAAAATAACATGTCAAATGACTATCCGCCTTCTGATTGGCTGATAGTCATTTGACGTTATTTTAAAGATGTAATATCCACCGAGTGACAGCATGAGGATTATCACCGCTGCCCGCCCCACTGTCACCGGCATCCCCCGCTGCACCCAGAGACGCTGCTGCCAGCAAGCTGCACAGTGAGAGCATGGTGATTATCACCGTCGCCCGCCCCACTGTCACAGGCATCCCCCACGGAACCCAGAGACGCTGCTGCCAGCCCCCACTACCGCCGCTGCTCACCGGCACCACCGGTGCCTGCCCCTCCCCCTGCTCCTCACCGCCCGGCAGCTCCCTGGTTTATTTTATATGTGATAAATCGAATGCGATTTATCACATGTAAAAAATGGCACATCAAGTGCCACATTGTATGTGAGCTTCCCAGGGAGCTGCCGGGCGTCTCGCAGGAGAATTGGGTCCGACGTCCCTAGGACAAGTCGGCCTAATGTATGGGGCCTTAAGAACAGACTGGGTAAAACAGACAGCTTACAATCTATAGGCAAATAGGGAAACACAAGGACAGGCACCAGTAATAGCATAGCAGTCCCACCAAGTTACAAGTCCAGAAGGGAAGCTATATAATACATGAGTGCCTCTGAGGGTTATGTGGGTGGTACCTACCCTATTTGGGATGTCCTTGCTTTTCCTCCTCTAATGTGGCCTGTACATGCCTTTTCCTCTCCTCTACACATGTTCGTTTGTGGATAAATCTGATGATGTTCTTGGTTAATTTTTCACGAGTGTTGTGTGCTGTATATGCAGCGGTGTGGACTGCACCTGGAGGTCCCCCTCAGAGGGGTGACACCAAAATGCCAGCTGGTACTTAGTAACCGGCTCTCGGTGCAGCCCAGCATGTCCTGGAATTCTGGCCACAGCCTTGTGAGGCCACACTCCCTTCCCACCAGGTAACATCACCTTTTCAGTTGCATACAGGTTTGGGGTGGACCGCACCGTGGGCCTTATTCTGGTTGAGTCGGATGGCTCCGAATGTGGATGGACGGCCGATGGTTGGTGTTTGTGCAGAGGCGCAAGTACGAATATGGCGTGAATTCTGTACAGAAAATGATCGGTCGGAACAATCCTAACTGGGTGGAGAGGGGCGTGAAGGGCTGTTTGGGCCCATAACCGTATGCGTACACCCTGCATTTCATGGGCGTTCCCATGAAAACGCTGGGCGTACGTATGGTAGTCCGGCCGTGACACACGTGTGGGGGGCGGACATATGACATAGCCGGATGCCAGCTGCCTGCCCATATCCCTGCGTTTGCACAGAGAAATGCCCGAGTGGTCTGGATCACTCGGTGCTGCCTGACCACTCGGTCCAGCATTCGATGGTCGGCGACCATCGAATGATGGGGGAGGTTCCCACAGATGGAGGAGGTGTTCACAGGAAAAATCCACTCGCAGTCCGTTCGGTCTGCGTCTTACCGCATTCGGACGGTGTGACCGATCCGTACGGAAGGCGGGGATAAGATCACTCGGTTCCTGTCCGAAAATACGCATCCGACCGAATCAACTAGTATACGGGCCCGTGTGTCAATGACCCCCAGTGATTACCCTGCGTGTAGATGTTGGGTCTGCTTTTATTAAAGCTACTCTATACTACTAACTAGTAAACTATAGTATTTGTTCATTGTGGATATCTTAATCGTATTCTTTATCTGTCATTAACTTATTAATTCTATTTGTAACTGTTTACTTCATTTGCAGAAGGGAATTAAGGGCAGTAAGGCCGTCATGTAAAACTGCTGATCTATGAATTAATTTGTAGATTATATATAAGCTGGGTGGAAAGTCCAGATATACTGGTTTGTGTACTATAGTGCTGTGGTGTATTTAATTTGTGGGCTAATATTTCTTCGCCAGGGTGTGCGGATAGAATCGTCTACCCAAAAAAAAAATAGGTCCAGATCCAATAAATAAACCACACCCTATTACAAAACAAAAGGATATAAAAGATCAAAACATTTTTATGTTTTTTAAATTTAAGGCACTGTCTGTCCTTTAACAGTAGCACAACAGTACAATTTCAATGCCAAGCTTGATGTCGCTATTAGGATTGTCATTTTCAGTAAAGTTGGTTGAGCACCTGTAAAATGGCTGCTTCCTGTCAATGACAACTTCGCATATGAAAGCAAGAAGTCCACCTCTGACTGAGCAGCAAGTTTATGCCTTGCCTCAGCTACAATTATTTGTTAAATCGGTTTTACTTCCAATAGAGGCTGCCGTGTATGTGCCCTGTAGAGGTTAAAATCTGACAGCTGACCGCACAGTGTACTCAAGACATACATTTTTAGATTTCCTCATTGATTACACTTTACTGCAAGCTGTCTTGCACACATCAGCGGAGGCCTACTGATGAAAATCAGTACTTTATCCATTAAAATGTCATTTTTTTGTTTCGAAACGTAATCCATGCACCTTAATGCTGAGTGTCCGCAGAGTCTGACAGCTTTCCGGTACAAAGGTTTGACCCGTGCTCATTCCAGTCTACCGCTCCCCCCCCCCCTTCCCCCGAATGCTAGGCTCCTCCTCTAAAGCTGCAAGGCTATGGCTGAACAGATTCTTTTTTTCTTTTATAAACCGTCAGGCATAGGTTTGGGGGTAAACCACACAGCTTATAGAACAATTTCAGAGTTTGCCAGCAACCATGAGACCTTGATCATCGAAAAAGGCTGCGCTCCCGCCACCCCCCCCTCCCCCTTTTACTTGCGGTCATTGCTTTTAAAAATGCCATAAAAGAATATAGAAACAGTGTACGATTTTGTGTTTTGTTTTAAGATGCTGTATCGTGTGTTGTAATAGGTTTTGGTTTGTTTTCTTGACGTCCATATTTTATTTTGTTGCACAATCTGTATTTTCAAGTGTCCAATTTGTTCATGTGGAAAAATTAATCATTAACACAACAACGTTAATGATACTGTACGGTAACATTTTAATAATGTTCTAAGGATGACATTGCTGCTGGTCATATGTGCGTAAGGACATCACAGAAATGTGACTTTAAGGAGAGTGTTAGTGCACCTAAATCCCATCATTACTTGTTCACTGAACATGAGTTAAATGTCTCTTTTTGTATTTTAAAGGCGCTAAGCCATGATGAGATTATGGGCAATATGAGATGGTCTCTAAGGCGCAGGCTGTTTGCTAATGTCTGTGACACTGCCTGTCTTATTTTAAAAGTGGCAATCGTTTGCAAGGCAAAACCGACCTGGTTTTACCTTGTAAATTATTGCTGCTTTAAAAATATGGACAAACTCATAGAAATTCCCAAAGAGTCTGCACTTTAAAATGAGTTTGTTCAGACTGCTATTACTGATTTATAACTCTGCGTAGTATCCTATACACCACATGGCAACTGCTACTATGATTTGGTGAGCAGAGAGGCTTTGGAACAACCGTATAAGCTCTCTCTGATCTGGGAACTGAAAAACAAACACACCTTCGTTCCCACTCTGCCATCACATGAGATTCTGAGTATTATGGGCCTGTCTGTGCGTGACAAGGACATAGTGTTTAGTAGGACAGTGAAGAAAAATGAGATTCATGTTTAACAGTTACTTGATGTATTAATTAACCCCTTCCTGACACAGCATGTTTTTGCCTTCCTGACAGAGCCCTTTTTTTCAAATCTGACATGTATCACTTAAGTGGGGATAACTTTTTTTTGCTTTTACTTATCCCAGTGATTTTGAGATTGTTTTCTCGTGACACATTGTACTTCAAATTAGTGGTAAATTTGGGTCGATACAGTCTGTGTTTTTTTGTGAAAAATACCAAAATGTCGTAAAAAAATGGAAAATTTAGCAATTTGCAAAATGTTAAATTTTCTGCTTGTGAGACAAATAATCATACCACTCAAAATAGTTAATAACTAACATAGACCATATGTCTACTTTATGTTTCCATCACTATTTCAACTTCCTTTTAATTTTTTTGGACACTAGGAGGCTTACAATATGAATAGCAAATTTTCAAATTTTCAAGAAAATTTCAAACACTGATTTTTTTAGGGACCAGTTCAGTTTTGATGTGACTTTGAGGGACTTGTATGTGAGACACCCCCATAAATGATGCCATTTCAAAAACTGCACCCCTCACAGTATTCAAAACAGCATTTTGGAAGTTTGTTAACCCTTTAGGTGTTTCACAGGAATTAAAACAAAGTGTAGGTGAAATTTCAAAATTTCATTTTTTTTGCAGATTTGCAATTTTAATACATTTTTCTAAGGAACACAGTAGATTTTACTAGAGAAATGTGACTAAAAATTGATTCCCCCAATTGTTTTGTTTTCATAAATATCCTATATGTGGCCCTAGTGTGCACGTTGACCAAACCACAGGCTTCATAATAGAAGGAGCACCTACTTGATTTTGGAGCCTCCTTTTTATGAGATTATTTTTTAGGACCCATGTAGGTTTCTAGGCACCATAAGATGCTAAAAGTTAGGAACCCCCCCACAAGTGACCCCATTTTGCAAACTACACCCCTCAGGGAATTCATCTAGGGGTATAGTGTACATTTCAAACCCCCAGGGGTTTCACCAATTGTGGTACAACTGGGCAGTGAAAATGAAAAAAAAATATTTTTTTTTACACAAAAATGCAGTTCTGGCTCCAAATTTGTCATTTTCAGAAGGTATGAAGGAGACAAAGCACCCCAAAATCTGTGCCCCAATTTCCCCCGAGTACGGCAATGCCTCACATGTGACCAAAAAATACCATTTGGGTGCATGGCAGGACTCAGAAGGGAAGGAGTGATTTTTGGATTTTGCAGCTCAGATTCTGGTGGAATGTTGGTGGGTGCTATGTTGCATTAGCAAGACCCCCGAAGCACCAATACAGTGGAACCCCCCCCCACAAGTGACCCCATTTTGCAAACTACACCCCTCAGGGAATTCATCTAGGGGTATAGTGTACATTTCAAACCCCCAGGGGTTTCACCAATTTTGATACAACTGGGCTGTGCAAATGAAAAATTACATTTTTTACACAAAAATGCAGTTCTGGCTCAAAATTTTTCATTTTCACAAGGAATGAAGGAGACAAAGCACCCCAAAATCTGTGCCCCAATTTCTCCCGAGTATGGCAATGCCTCACATGTGACCAAAAAATACCAGTTGGGTGCATGGCAGGACTCAGAAGGGAAGGAGTGATTTTTGGATTTTGCAGCTCAGATTCTGGTGGAATTTTGGTGGGTGCTATGTCGCATTAGCAAGACCCCCGAAGCACCAATACAGTGGAAGCCCCCCACAAGTGACCCCATTTTGCAAACTACACCCCTCTGGGAATTCATCTAGGTGTATAATGTACATTTCAAACCCCCAGGGGTTTCACCAATTGTGGTACAACTGGGCAGTGAAAATGAAAAATTAAATTTTTTACACAAAAATGCAGTTCTGGCTCACAATTTTTCATTTTCATAAGGTATGAAGGAGAAAAAGCACCCCAAAATCTGTGCCCCAATTTCTCCCGAGTATGGCAATGCCTCACATGTGACCAAAAAATACCATTTGGGTGCATGGCAGGACTCAGAAGGGAAGGAGTGATATTTGGATTTTGCAGCACAGATTCTGGTGGAATTTTGGTGGGTGCTATGTCGCATTAGCAAGACCCCCAAAGCACCAATACAGTGGAAGCCCCCCACAAGTGACCCCATTTTGCAAACTACACCCCTCAGGGAATTCATCTAGGGGTATAGTGTACATTTCAAACCCCCAGGGGTTTCACCAATTTTGATACAACTGGGCTGTGCAAATGAAAAATTACATTTTTTACACAAAAATGCAGTTCTGGCTCAAAATTTTTCATTTTCACAAGGAATGAAGGAGACAAAGCACCCCAAAATCTGTGCCCCAATTTCTCCCGAGTATGGCAATGCCTCACATGTGACCAAAAAATACCAGTTGGGTGCATGGCAGGACTCAGAAGGGAAGGAGTGATTTTTGGATTTTGCAGCACAGATTCTGGTGGAATTTTGGTGGGTGCTATGTCGCATTAGCAAGACCCCCAAAGCACCAATACAGTGGAACCCCCCCACAAGTGACCCCATTTTGCAAACTACACCCCTCAGGGAATTCATCTAGGGGTATAGTGTACATTTCAAACCCCCAGGGGTTTCACCAATTTTGATACAACTGGGCAGTGAAAATGAAAAATTAAATTTTTTTACACAAAAATGCAGTTCTGGCTCAAAATTTTTCATTTTCATAAGGTATGAAGGAGAAAAAGCACCCCAAAATCTGTGCCCCAATTTCTTCCGAGTACGGCAATGCTTCATGTGTGACCAAAAAATGGCAGGACTCAGAAGGGAAGGAGTGATATTTGGATTTTGCAGCACAGATTCTGGTGGAATGTTGGTGGGTGCTATGTCGCATTAGCAAGACCCCCAAAGCACCAATACAGTGGAACCCCCCCACAATTGACCCCATTTTGCAAACTACACCCCTCAGGGAATTCAACTAGTGGTATAGTGTACATTTCAAACCCCCAGGGGTTTCACCAATTGTGGTACAACTGGGCAGTGAAAATGAAAAATTACATTTTATTACACAAAAATGCAGTTCTGGCTCAAAATTTTTCATTTTCAGAAGGTATGAAGGAGAAAAAGCACCCCAAAATCTGTGCCCCAATTTCTCCCGAGTACGGCAATGCCTCATGTGTGACCAAAAAATGGCAGGACTCAGAAGGGAAGGAGTGATATTTGGATTTTGCAGCACAGATTTTGGTGGAATGTTGGTGGGTGCTATGTCGCATTAGCAAGACCCCCAAAGCACCAATACAGTGGAACCCCCCACAAGTGACCCCATTTTGCAAACTACACCCCTCAGGGAATTCATCTAGGGGTATAGTGTACATTTCAAACCCCCAGGGGTTTCACCAATTTTGATACAACTGGGCAGTGAAAATGAAAAAATACATTTTTTTACACAAAAATGCAGTTCTGGCTCAAAATTTTTCATTTTCAGAAGGTATGAAGGAGAAAAAGCACCCCAAAATCTGTGCCCCAATTTCTCCCGAGTACAGCAATGCCTCACATGTGACCAAAAAATACCAGTTGGGTGCATGGCAGGACTCAGAAGGGAAGGAGTGATTTTTGGATTTTGCGGCTCAGATTCTGGTGGAATGAATGGTGGGTGCTATGTGGCATTAGCAAGACCCCCGAAGCACGGTGAAATTATGAACCTACTAATCCACAGATGTGTGGTATATTTTAAAACACTCCTTTATACATAAGCCGGGTTTGTCGGGGCAAGTGTCACACTGGAAAATAGTTTGCTTTCTTATTCCCTTTTTATAGCAAACTTTGCACCTTTTTTGTGTCCTGCCCTTTTTCCAGTGGAGGGGATTTCATCAGGAAAATGCTGCCCTGGTACAATACGGGGGCCAGTACTAGAAGTACTGGGGCCCTCTGCCTGCTGGTTCCCAAATATTAGGCCCTTTATGACTTCCTCTTGAAAGTGCATAAATGTCCCCCTCTGGCTGGTAGAACGGAATAGCACGTAAGCGTTATACAGTGCCATCTGGATGATATACACGGCCAGCTTCTTGTACCAGATTTTTGTTTTCCGCAGGGCACTGTACGGCTTCAGTACCTGATCTGAAAGATCCACTCCGCCCATGTACCTATTGTAATCCAGGATAAAATTAGGTTTTGAGGTGTGGGTACTGGTACCTCGTACAGGGACGGAGGTGGTACTGTCTCCGTGAATTGTTGTCAGTATAAGGACATCCCTCTTGTCCTTATATTTGACCAACAACATATTTTCGGTGCATATTCCCCTGCTTTCACCCCTTCTCATTACTTGGGCAATGTGCGTTTTTGGGAGGCCTCTTTGGTTCTTGCGCACAGTACCGCAAGCTGCTGTACCTCTTGAACCAAGGGCCTTAAACAGGGGGATGCTGGTGTAAAAGTTATCCACATTGAGGTGATAACCTTTATCCAGGAAGGGGTGCACTAAATCCCAGACAATTTTTCCACTAACACCTACGAGGGAGGGGGGGCATTCTGGCGGTTCAATTCTTGAATCCTTCCCTTCATATACCCTAAACCTGTGAGTGTACCCTGAGGTGCTTTCACACAGCTTATACATTTTTATGCCATACCTTGCCCTTTTACTGGGAAGGTACTGGCGGAATTTAACCCTTCCTTTAAAATGTATAAGGGACTCGTCTATGCAAATGAATTTATCTGGGATGTACATCTCTTCAAATTTGGCACTGAAGTGATCAATGACCGGCCTGACTTTGAATAGCCGGTCAAAGGTGGGATCATCTCTGGGTGGGCACTGTGCATTATCGTTGTAATGCAAAAATTTAAGGATTAACTCAAAACGAGTCCGGGTCATGGCCATACGGTAAAGTGGGGTGCTGTACAGAACATCTGTACTCCAATATTGCCTAATTTCTGGCTTTTTTACTATGCCCATATGAAACACCAGACCCCAAAACGTCATCATCTCTACTGCATCTACAGGGGTCCACCTAGCAAATGATGACGTGCGGTTTTGAGCAATAAACTGCTGGGCATATAAATTAGTTTGGTCCACCATTACATTTATAAAATCATCAGAGAAAAATAATTTGAAAAAGTGAATTTTTCTGAGACCTGTGGAATCAAATTGGATTCCTGGGATGGCCAAAAACTCAGGAACCTGGGGCTCAAAATTGTCTGGTGGTGGGGTCCATACGAGATCAATTATTGGGGGGGGGGTCTCAGCTGCTCTACGGGGGCGTCTTTGAGGGGGTCCCTCATCACTAGAGGAGGAAGAGGAGCTTAAGATGAATCCTTCAAATTCCCCGCTTGCCTCACTGGCTGTGTCAGAGTCAGAGGCAAGCATGGCATATGCCTCCTCCGCTGAATACATTCTTCTGGATGACTGGGATGACATTTGGGATGACATTTGGGATGCTATTTTTATTTTTGTGTTTCTGGTAGTGAAATGTTTCAACACGTGTATAGTGTAGGGGGGTACAAACTTTATTTCAATGTAGTATGTAGTGTGTAGTGTGTATGTAGTGCAGAAAAAAAAAAAAAAAGGTCCTGCGCCAAAAATTGAGCACAGATGTTGATCATTAACGTCCGTCACTGAACATCGCTCAAATGCAACAGTAATTTGATCAAAAAAATTTGATAAAAAAAATTAAAAAAAGACCCCACAGCACCCTCAAAAAAAAAAAAAAAGGTGATCAGTGATGCGACACTGATTACCAGTGAGGGGCAGCAGGTGCACAACCTTTGGTGCAACTGACAGTGCAACTGGCAGGTATATATAAAAAATAACCCCTCTGCACCCCCAAAAAGTTGCTGATCACCTCAGATATAGTGATCAGCACAAAAGGGGGGGGCAGCAGACACAAAATATAGCACTCTCTATCACTCTCTGGGCCTTATTCTGATCGGTGCGGATATTCCCGCATGCGGACGGACCGCCGATGTTGATCGTCTGCGCATGTGCAGAGGTCACTCTGCGCATGTGCAGGCGATTTCGCCGCACGGATTCTTTATACGCCGCACAGGGGGCGTAGAGGGGCGTGAGAGGCTACTTAGCCTCATTACCCTATGCATACGCCCCGCGTTTCATGGGCGTTCCCATGCAAACGCGGGGCGTATGCATGGTAATGAGGCCGTGACGCGTGGGTACGGGGCGGGCATCTGACATCGCCGGATGTCAGCTGCCCGCCCCCATACATGATTTCACACGGACAAGTGTCCTTGTGGTCTTGTGTTGCGGGACCTGGTGGAGCGTGCGGCCCTGCATTCGATGTTCGGCGACCATCGAATGCAGGGGCTGCTCCCAAGACGGAGGAGGCGTATCCCCGTCCAATTTCATGCGGATTGCCACATATCCGCGTACGGACGGCAGGTGGCGATCCGTATGGAAGGCGGGGATTCGCCTGCACGGTTGCGGCCGCATATTCTGATCGGGCCGCACCGATCAGAATAAGGCCCTCTGTCACTATCTCTCTCTGGCCCTTATTCTGATCGGTGCGGAAATTCCCGCTTGCGTACGGGCCGCCGATGTTTATCGTCTGCGCATGTGCAGAGGTCACTCTGCGCATGTGCAGGCGATTTCGCCGCATGGATTCTTTATACGCCGCACAGGGGGCGTAGAGGGGCGTGAGGGGCTACTTCTCCTCATTACCCTATGCATACGCCCCGCGTTTCATGGGCGTTCCCATGCAAACGCGGGGCGTATGCATGGTAATGAGGCCGTGACGCGTGGGGACGGGGCGGGCATCTGACATCGCCGGATGTCAGCTGCCCGCCCCCATACAAGATTTCACACGGACAAGTGTCCGTGTGGTCTTGTGTTGCGGGACCTGGTGGAGCGTGCGGCCCTGCATTCGATGTTCGGCGACCATCGAATGCAGGGGCTGCTCCCACCATGGAGGAGGCGTATAACCGTCCACATTCATGCGGATCGCCACATATCCGCATACGGACGGAGGTGGCGATCCGTATGGAAGGCGGGGATTCGCCAAGACGGACATCACCGCATATTTCTGATCGGCCCGCACCGATCAGAATAAGGGCCTCTATCTCTCTCTATCTCTCTCTATCTCTCTCTATCTCTCACTATCTATCACTCTATGACACTGCAGCAGCAGCACTGACAGTTATATATATAAAAAATAACCCCTGCACCCCCAAAAAGTTGCTGGGGGTGCACAAAAGGGGGGCAGCAGACACAAA
The DNA here is from genome assembly GCF_055691185.1 of Crinia signifera. Lineage (NCBI taxonomy): Eukaryota > Metazoa > Chordata > Amphibia > Anura > Myobatrachidae > Crinia > Crinia signifera. Next base: position 34,857,923 of record NC_139225.1, on the reverse strand, counting down.
ATATAGCACTCTCTATCACTCTCTGTCACTATCTCTCTCTATCACTCTATGACACTGCAGCAGCAGCACTGACAGTTATATATATAAAAAATAACCCCTGCACCCCCAAAAAGTTGCTGGGGGTGCACAAAAGGGGGGCAGCAGACACAAAATATAGCACTTTCTATCACTATCTCTCTCTATCTCTCTATCTCTCACTATCTATCACTCTATGACACTGCAGCAGCAGCACTGACAGGTATATATATAAAAAAAAACCCTGCGCCCCCAAAAAGTTGCTGATCAGTTAATTTATACTGATCAGCACAAAAGGGGGGGGGGGGGGGCAGCAGTCAGTTGCACACGCAGTACAGCTGTATATATATAAAAAATATATATAGCACAATCTGTCACTATCTCTCTATCTCTCTCTATCTCTCTCTATCTCTCTATCTATCTATAACTCTATCACACTGCAGCAGCACAAAATATAGCACTCTCTGTCACTAGCCCTCTCTATCTCTCTCTCTCTCTCTCTCTCTCTATCTCTCTATCTATAACTCGAACACACTGCAGCAGCACAACACAGCACAGCACAACACAGGAAGTCACAAGAAGTAACAAGATCCAGGAACGCTACAAGCAGTGATCAGGTAAGTGTTTGCAAGGATCAGGTCAGTATATCGCGGCAGATAGGCACGGTGACCGCACTGCACGCAATTCCAGACCGGAATGGCGTCTGCAGTGCAGTCACCGTTAGTTTAAATCACCCTCCATGGCTGTGATTGGTTCGTCGGTCCGACGAACCAATCACGGCCTTTGGGGGCGGGTGAAGTGAGGTGGGGTGACACCAGTGTCACCCTTACACCCCGTGGTGATTGGTGCTGTACTTTACAGCACCAATCACCACCGATCCCTGTGTCACCGGCGAACGTTATTCGCCGGTGACACAGAAAACGCTGTGAATGGCTGTTCACACTGAACAGCCAATCACAGCGATCGCCGACGGGGGGGCGGCATCGCAGCCCCCCCTGGGCATGCAGGGACATGTCTGCTGTCAGGGACAGCAGACATGTTTAAACTGTCACCGCGTCTATAGACGCGGTGACAGTTAAATGGCATGACGTACATTTATGCCATGTGTCGGGAAGTACATCCCGGCCATGACGTAAATGTACGTCAAATGTCGGGAAGGGGTTAAAGAAACAAGAATAAATGTTAAAGTGGAGCTGCCTCCCCACCATCTGCTGTGCTGCTGCTGTAGACAGCAGCCTGCCACATGTTGTCTGAAGACCCACCACCCCCAAAAACTTGGGGTAGTTGTTTGAGGATGCAGTTAGAATCCCGGCGGTCAAAATCCTGACGCCGGAATCCCGACTAAATTAGTGTGCGGAGCATGGCGAGGCACCGGGCCTGCAGGGGGGGGGGTGATCCACTTGCCCCCCATTGTTGGGATTTCGGCAGTCGGGATTCCGGCGTCGGGATTTCCACCGCCGAAATTTCGTACCAATCCAATTGTTTGAAGCGATCGGTTTAGCAGTAGCTACTAAAAAAATTCTGTGCAAAATTATGCAAATTGGGCTTTGATTTTCTACGCACCCCTATTCTCTGGATTTAGCGATTTCTTCCTGTTTCCAAATTTGAAAATCTGGCTCGTGGGGGGAGATTCTCATATATGAGAAGTTATCGCCAATGAACTGATACACCTTACTTTTCCTATGGTAATAAAAAAATTGGAAACTCGCTGGACTAGGTTGAGTAATTTTTTTCCCCTAAAAAATATTTTAGTTGCTTCTTCGCCACTAGAAGTCGTGTTATATTAGCTCCGGCCTGATCTAACTGTTATTATCGCTGCCGCGAGTAATGGTGCTCACATACAGTAACATAGTAATTAAGGCTGAAAAAAGACATTAGTCCATCGAGTTCAACCTATCTAACTTGTAACTACTGACTTGAGTAAGTCATATCTATAGGATTCCCTTAGTGGCCAAAAATGTATCCAGTTTTTATTTCAAAATTAATTTAAAGTAGTTGCTGTAACCACCCCCACCGGCAATAAGTTCCAGAATGTTACTGCTCTAATGGTGAAGAATCCTCTTCTTAATTCAGTACGGAATTTCTTTTCCTCGAGCCTCAGTACATGCCCGCGTGTCATAAGTATAGGCCTGTTAGTGAACAAATCATCTCCCAGTTCCATATGATTTGCGTGTGCGATTTGAAATTTTTAGTTAAAATCGCATCGCTTCTAGTTCAAATCATACCGTGTTTATTTTGCCTTGCAATGTGATGCGCGCTTTTGCGTAGTCCAAATCGCAAGGCAGGGATTTTTGCGCTAGATCACATGTGTCCTGTTATTGACTTTTGTAGTGTGGTCACAAAAGTGGGTGTAGTTCAAATCTCATGTAGTTCAAATCGTATTCAGTGTATAGCACAAATTGTGTGGCACAAACTGTACCTAGCATACATCTCATTGTGTGTGAGCACCATAAGTCGTGGGCTACGCACAGACTGCACACACTAGAAAGATCATTAGTTGGTGAGCGGCTTGAGAATGGATTTGCAGCTAATCGCCGATCCAGCTAATTTTCGGACTGTGTAACCATTACTGCCTCACAGCACTGAGGTTAAGGGTTCGATCCCCACCATGGCCCTAACTGTGCAGAGTTTGTATATTCTCCCCGTGCTTGCTGGGTTTCCTCAGGGTACTCCGGTTTCCTCCCACAATCAAAAAATATACTGGTAGCTTAATTAACTCACAACACAAATTAACTCTAGAGATAATGGGTGAGATTTAATAGGATGAGATTTTCAGAAAGTGAGAGATTTGGTAAGAAGTCTCCAGTTTTTTTTAAAGCGGCAATCATTTACACTGATAAACCAGTGTGATTTTGCAGTGTAAATGATTGCAGCTTTAAAAAAACTGGAGATTTCTCACCAAATCTCTCACTTTCTGAAAATCTCATCCTATTAAATCTCACCCATTTGTGTGTGCGTGTATATGTGGTTGGGAATATAGGCCCTTATTCTGGTTCACTCGCAAAGGCAAATTCCTTCTCAGATGGACAAAACCATGTGCACTGCAGGGGGGCAGATGTAACATGTGCAGAGAGGGGGGAAATGTAATTGGGTGCAATCTTTAGTCATGTTTTAAAATCGCAATAAATTTAATGCGAAAAAAATCACACATTTTTTAAAAACTCGCAAATGTAATCGGGTGCGAAGTCAGAATTCTCATGCGATCTAGTGCATTTTTTAGTAAGGAGATTTTTAGAAATGTGCGCTTTTTAGTAATGTGAATGGAGATGCTTTCAGCCAATCATGGCTGAGTGCTTTTACAGCACTGTGACAGCAGGGATCCCCACTGCCATTAGTGCGAGGGAAGCCATCTCACCCTGCACTCAGTGCGAGGGGAGCCGGCTCACCCCCGCTGTCAGTGCAGGGGAGAGTCACCGCTGGAGCCAGGAATGGTAATGTATAGTAGTGTAAAAATAATGTATGTATTAAAGCTATACTATTCTATGTGTTTGTGTGTGTGTGTTTTTATTTGAACATTCTTTTTACAAGTGAACTACAGGTCCAAGGGGGCCCATTAATGCTCTGTATGCTGTGACTTGTGGTTCGCCAGGTCGAACAGACTGTTCGCTGGGTGCACGCACCCAAAGCTGCGGCCAGGGGGTGTGGGGCGGAGCTGGATAGTTGCGCCCAAGGAAACGCGAAGAGTTTTATGGGCTGGGAGTTCCCATGGAAATCGCCCGGTGATGCGGGCACCAGTGGCGGGCAGCTGCCTGCCCACTTCCTTCTGAATGCCCACGCACATTTAAGGTTACCTCAGAGTAACATCAGATGTGCGTGTGCCTTCAACATCACTCGATAGTTGACAGCCATCAAATGATGTGGGTGTTCCCCCACATCCTGGGCATGGATGTTTATGTTAAACATCCATTTGCAGCCCATGTGAACGAACGCAGCGTGCGAGGGGAGGGGGGCGTGTGTATCGGTATTTGTAGGGTGGCGTCTGGTGGACTTGCATGCCCGCGAATTCTCAGCCTTGCGAATCAACCAGAATAAGGTCCTAAGTATATTTATCAGTCTTTGCCATCTTTACAAATGTCTTCACTGGCTGATAACAGATTGACTAACCAAATGGAGCTAAAGCTTAGTGGCTTGGAACTAAATGCATTTAACTATAACCAGCGTTTCTAATAATTATGCTGTTATTGGAAAGTTTGAAGCATAAGGAACTAACAATTACTAACTAACAATTACTAATCATCCACCTGTTGAGCTAATACGGAGTTATTTGAGAAAGGAGCAGCAGTATTTTTACTTTTGAACTATATTCCGCTGTGGCATTCTACGGATTGTATATTGTTATTATTTGTGTTTTCATTGCTTTACCAGACGGTTATTGATTTTGTGTTGATTTTGTATAAATATAAAAGTAAGTTTTTATGGTCCAATCCAAAATCGGTGTTTATTTTGTTTTTACTTTTAGACCGTAAGGTGATTGGAAGTTGTGCTTACTGATGATTAAGGCACAGTTTGTTCTTTATAATGAGATGATTGATGTCGATGTCCACGTCTATGTAGCCTTTTGGTGGTAATATTCCTGATTTATCATCCATATCACTAAGGAACCAGATCCGTATTTGTTTTTTTTTCTGCTGCTTTATCTGTATCTGTCTCTGCATTGATGTCTTTTTCTTTACTGCTCCCGATGCTGTTGTCTCCAGTCTGGATGTCGGGTTCCGACCTTATATCCTGTGGTCTCTTACAAAAGCTACAAAAAAAAGTGCTCAGTAGCCGAACATAGGCAGAAACCATCAGGGTCTCTATATCCTATATGATGTCACAGTGCAGTGTATAGGGGCACATTACTTAACATCATAGTTGCCTACCCTCCTGCTATCTGCAGGAGACTCCCTGAAATAGCAGCAATCTCCCTCATTAGTCTAGCATTCTCCCTCATGTCACCTAGCCCACATTGCACTGACATTTTTTGGGAAAAAAGGAATGAGAGATTGATACATTTACATTGAATCATCTGCACCATTTCCTAGCACTTTACCTTTAAGTATAGTAGCTCTTACTAATACCCCTTTCACACCAGAAAATTCAGGGACTTACCTGAGAATATGGTCCCTGGATCATGCAGGACATTCCCGGGTTGGCCCCTTTCACACCGGCCTAGTCCCTGCATTTTCTGGTGGGAGAGGGCAGCAGGAGGTGGGGTCCGGGGTCCTGACTGCGGGGATCCGGCAGCGGCAGCTGAGCGCATGTATCGCTATTTGCCGGGCAGCGGGGCGGGAGAATTTGAAAGCATTTTGAAAAGACTGGCAGGACGCTGATTGGCTGACCAGTCCTTTCAAATCCAGCAGCTCTTCCCACCCCAATGCCCGACAAATAGCGATACAAGCACCCAGTCTTCTCTGCCAGATCCCCACATTCTGGACCCTGACGCCCGGACCCCTAGACTTCGCCGCCCAGATCCCTGGACCCCGGAACCCTCTTCCCAGATGGAAGCAACCCGGGATGCCGGGTAAGTACCTTTCACACCGGCCTGTTTCACGGGAGCAACCCTGCTATCTATTTTCACAGGAATTTGTCCCGGGAACCTTGCACACCAGCACTAGTTGCGGGTTGTTCCTGGGGCCAACCCGGGAATTCAGGCTGGTGGGAAAGGGGTATAACTGCTTTGGGGCTCATCTACTTTTGGATCTAAGTAATTTTAAAAGATTCCTCTCAGATGTAGCAGTACACACCCACACTTCTAGGTGCCACGTTCACAATATCTTTTTACAATCTCTCCATATATGGAACTAGACACGCCCTTTGTGTGGAGCATGACACGCCCCCTCAATGGGGTGCTGTGCAAAATTCTACTACCAACTATAATCTCCCTGAAACTAGTCTTCAAAATTAGGCAAGTATGCGTAACATGGTAGCATAATGTATTACAGGACCGCATATTATAGTACAGTATAGTACAGCAATGCAGGAGGAATTGTGTTGTACTTTCTGCTCTACAGATCCTGCTAAGAGTTTAGATAAAAGGTATTGACTGCAAGTTATTGTCACTCAATTGGCTGCACTAATATATTATATAGCATATTCCTGTATATTAGTGTGTCAGTAAAATAATATCATTTGACAAGAGCAGAGTGTCTGTATTAACTAGGGATGCCAATCCTGGGGCATTTTTTCAATCCCAGGATTTGGGATTAACCCCTTCCTGACAGAGCCAGTTTTTGCGTTCCTGACAGAGCCCTTTTTTTCAAATCTGACATGTCTCACTTAAGTGGGGATAACTTTTTTTTGCTTTTACTTATCCCAGTGATTTTGAGATTGTTTTTTCGTGACACATTGTACTTCAAGTTAGTGGTAAATTTTCGTCGATACAGTCTGTGTTTTTTTGTGAAAAATACCAAAATGTCGGAAAAAAATGGAAAATTTAGCAATTTGCAAAATGTTAAATTTTCTGCTTGTGAGACAAATAATCATACCACTCAAAATAGTTAATAACTAACATAGACCATATGTCTACTTTACGTTTCCATCATTATTTCAACTTCCTTTTAATTTTTTTGGACACTAGGAGGCTTACAATATGAATAGCAAATTCTCAAATTTTCAAGAAAATTTCAAACACTGATTTTTTTAGGGACCAGTTCAGTTCTGATGTGACTTTGAGGGACTTGTATGTGAGACACCCCCATAAATGATGCCATTTCAAAAACTGCACCCCTCACAGTATTCAAAACAGCATTTTGGAAGTTTGTTAACCCTTTAGGTGTTTCACAGGAATTAAAACAAAGTGTAGGTGAAATTTCAAAATTTCATTTTTTTTGCAGATTTGCAATTTTAATACATTTTTCTAAGGAACACAGTACATTTTACTAGAGAAATGTGACTAAAAATTGATTCCCCCAATTATTTTGTTTTCATAAATAATCTATATGTGGCCCTAGTGTGCACGTTGACCAAACCACAGGCTTCATAATAGAAGGAGCACCTACTTGATTTTGGAGCCTCCTTTTTATGAGATTATTTTTTAGGCACCATGTAGGTTTCTAGGCACCATAAGATGCTAAAAGTTAGGAACCCCCCCACAAGTGACCCTATTTTGCAAACTACACCCCTCAGGGAATTCATCTAGGGGTATAGTGTACATTTCAAACCCCCAGGGGTTTCACCAATTGTGGTACAACTGGGCAGTGAAAATGAAAAATTATTTTTTTTACACAAAAATGCAGTTCTGGCTCCAAATTTGTCATTTTCAGAAGGTATGAAGGAGACAAAGCACCCCAAAATCTGTGCCCCAATTTCTCCCGAGTACGGCAATGCCTCACATGTGACCAAAAAATACCATTTGGGTGCATGGCAGGACTCAGAAGGGAAGGAGTGATTTTTGGATTTTGCAGCTCAGATTCTGGTGGAATTTTGGTTGGTGCTATGTCGCATTAGCAAGACCCCCCAAGCACCAATACAGTGGAACCCCCCACAAGTGACCCCATTTTGCAAACTACACCCCTCAGGGAATTCATCTAGGGGTATAGTGTACATTTCAAACCCCCAGGGGTTTCACCAATTTTGATACAACTGGGCAGTGAAAATGAAAAATTAAATTTTTTTACACAAAAATGCAGTTCTGGCTCAAAATTTTTCATTTTCAGAAGGTATGAAGGAGAAAAAGCACCCCAAAATCTGTGCCCCAATTTCTCCCGAGTACGGCAATGCCTCACATGTGACCAAAAAATACCAGTTGGGTGCATGGCAGGACTCAGAAGGGAAGGAGTGATTTTTGGATTTTGCAGCACAGATTCTGGTGGAATGAATGGTGGGTGCTATGTTGCACCAATACAGTGGAACCCCCCCACAAGTCACCCCATTTTGCAAAGTACACCCCTCAGGGAATTCATCTAGGGGTATAGGGTACATTTCAAACCCCCAGGGGTTTCACCAATTTTGATACAAGTGGGCAGTGAAAATGAAAAATTACATTTTTTTACACAAAAATGCAGTTCTGGCTCAAAATTTTTCATTTTCAGAAGGTATGAAGGAGAAAAAGCACCCCAAAATCTGTGCCCCAATTTCTCCCGAGTACGGTAATGCCTCACATGTGACCCAAAAATACCAGTTGGGTGCATGGCAGGACTCAGAAGGGAAGGAGTGATTTTTGGATTTTGCAGCTCAGATTCTGGTGGAATTTTGGTGGGTGCTATGTCGCATTAGCAAGACCCCCCAAGCACCAATACAGTGGAACCCCCCCACAAGTGACCCCATTTTGCAAACTACACCCCTCAGGGAATTCATCTAGGGGTATAGTGTACATTTCAAACCCCCAGGGGTTTCACCAATTTTGATACAAGTGGGCAGTGAAAATGAAAAATTACATTTTTTACACAAAAATGCAGTTCTGGCTCAAAATTTTTCATTTTCAGAAGGTATGAAGGAGAAAAAGCACCCCAAAATCTGTGCCCCAATTTCTCCCGAGTATGGCAATGCCTCACATGTGACCAAAAAATACCAGTTGGGTGCATGGCAGGACTCAGAAGGGAAGGAGTGATTTTTGGATTTTGCAGCACAGATTTTGGTGGAATGAATGGTGGGTGCTATGTTGCACCAATACAGTGGAACCCCCCCACAAGTCACCCCATTTTGCAAAGTACACCCCTCAGGGAATTCATCTAGCGGTATAGTGTACATTTCAAACCCCCAGGGGTTTCACCAATTTTGATACAAGTGGGCAGTGAAAATGAAAAATTACATTTTTTTACACAAAAATGCAGTTCTGGCTCAAAATTTTTCATTTTCAGAAGGTATGAAGGAGAAAAAGCACCCCAAAATCTGTGCCCCAATTTCTCCCGAGTACGGCAATGCCTCATGTGTGACCAAAAAGTGGCAGGACTCAGAAGGGAAGGAGTGATATTTGGATTTTGCAGCACAAATTCTGGTGGAATGATGGTGGGTGCTATGTCGCATTAGCAAGACCCCCAAAGCACCAATACAGTGGAACCCCCCCACAAGTGACCCCATTTTGCAAACTACACCCCTCAGGGAATTCATCTAGGGGTATAGTGTACATTTCAAACCCCCAGGGGTTTCACCAATTTTGATACAAGTGGGCAGTGAAAATGAAAAATTACATTTTTTACACAAAAATGCAGTTCTGGCTCAAAATTTTTCATTTTCAGAAGGTATGAAGGAGAAAAAGCACCCCAAAATCTGTGCCCCAATTTCTCCCGAGTACGGCAATGCCTCACATGTGACCAAAAAATACCAGTTGGGTGCATGGCAGGACTCAGAAGGGAAGGAGTGATTTTTGGATTTTGCAGCACAGATTTTGGTGGAATGAATGGTGGGTGCTATGTTGCACCAATACAGTGGAACCCCCCCACAAGTCACCCCATTTTGCAAAGTACACCCCTCAGGGAATTCATCTAGGGGTATAGTGTACATTTCAAACCCCCAGGGGTTTCACCAATTTTGATACAAGTGGGCAGTGAAAATGAAAAATTACATTTTTTTACACAAAAATGCAGTTCTGGCTCAAAATTTTTCATTTTCAGAAGGTATGAAGGAGAAAAAGCACCCCAAAATCTGTGCCCCAATTTCTCCCGAGTACGGCAATGCCTCACATGTGACCCAAAAATACCAGTTGGGTGCATGGCAGGACTCAGAAGGGAAGGAGTGATTTTTGGATTTTGCGGCTCAGATTCTGGTGGAATGAATGGTGGGTGCTATGTGGCATTAGCAAGACCCCCGAAGCACGGTGAAATTATGAACCTAATAATCCATAGATGTGTGGTATATTTTAAAACACTCCTTTATACATAGGCCGGGTTTGTCGGGGCAAGTGTCACACTGGAAAATAGTTTGCTTTCTTATTCCCTTTTTATAGCAAACTTTGCACCTTTTTTGTGTCCTGCCCTTTTTTCCAGTGGAGGGGATTTCATCAGGAAAATGCTGCCCTGGTACAATACGGGGGCCAGTACTAGAAGTACTGGGGCCCTCTGCCTGCTGGTTCCCAAATATTAGGCCCTTTATGACTTCCTCTTGAAAGTGCATAAATGTCCCCCTCTGGCCGGTAGAACGGAATAGCACGTAAGCGTTATACAGTGCCATCTGGATGATATACACGGCCAGCTTCTTGTACCAGATTTTTGTTTTCCGCAGGGCACTGTACGGCTTCAGTACCTGATCTGAAAGATCCACTCCGCCCATGTACCTATTGTAATCCAGGATACAATTAGGTTTTGAGGTGTGGGTACTGGTACCTCGTACAGGGACGGAGGTGGTACTGTCTCCGTGAATTGTTGTCAGTATAAGGACATCCCTCTTGTCCTTATATTTGACCAACAACATATTTTCGGTGCATATTCCCCTGCTTTCACCCCTTCTCATTACTTGGGCAATGTGCGTTTTTGGGAGGCCTCTTTGGTTCTTGCGCACAGTACCGCAAGCTGCTGTACCTCTTGAACCAAGGGCCTTAAACAGGGGGATGCTGGTGTAAAAGTTATCCACATAGAGGTGATAACCTTTATCCAGGAAGGGGTGCACTAAATCCCAGACAATTTTTCCACTAACACCTACGAGGGAGGGGGGGCATTCTGGCGGTTCAATTCTTGAGTCCTTCCCTTCATATACCCTAAACCTGTGAGTGTACCCTGAGGTGCTTTCACACAGCTTATACATTTTTATGCCATACCTTGCCCTCTTACTGGGAAGGTACTGGCGGAATTTAACCCTTCCTTTAAAATGTATAAGGGACTCGTCTATGCAAATGAATTTATCTGGGATGTACATCTCTTCAAATTTGGCACTGAAATGATCAATGACCGGCCTGACTTTGAATAGCCGGTCAAAGGTGGGATCATCTCTGGGTGGGCACTGTGCATTATCGTTGTAATGCAAAAATTTAAGGATCGTCTCAAATCGAGCCCGGGGCATGGCCATACGGTAAAATGGGGTGCTGTACAGAACATCTGTACTCCAATATTGCCTAATTTCTGGCTTTTTTACTATGCCCATATGAAACACCAGACCCCAAAACGTCATCATCTCTACTGCATCTACAGGGGTCCACCTAGCAAATGATGACGTGGGGTTTTGAGCAATAAACTGCTGGGCATATAAATTAGTTTGGTCCACCATTAAATTTATAAAATCATCAGAGAAAAACAATTTGAAAAAGTCAATTTCTCTGAGACCTGTGGAATCAAATTGGATTCCTGGCATGGCCAAAAACTCAGGAACCTGGGGCTCAAAATTGTCTGGTGGTGGGGTCCATACGAGATCAATTATTGGGGGGGGTCTCAGCTGCTCTACGGGGGCGTCTTTGAGGGGGTCCCTCATCACCAGAGGAGGAAGAGGAGCTTAAGGCGAATCCTTCAAATTCCCCGCTTGCATCACTGGCTGTGTCAGAATCAGAAGCAAGCATGGCATATGCCTCCTCTGCTGAATACATTCTTCTGGATGACTGGGATGACATTTGGGATGAAATTTGGGATGACATTTGGGATGCCATTTTTATTTTTGTGTTACTGGTAGTGAAATGTTTCAACACGTGTATAGTGCAGGGGGGGGTACAAACTTTATTTCAACCAGGGGGGTATGTAGTGAGTAGTGTGTATGTAGTGCAGAAAAAAAAAAATACTTTATACAAAAAAAAAAAATTGAAGGGGTTAAAAAAAAAAAAAATTGAAGGGGTTAAAAAAAAAAAATTGAAGGGGTTAAAAAAAAAAAAAAAAAGGTCCTGCGCCAAAAATTGAGCACAGATGTTGGTCAGTAACGTCCGTCACTGAACAGCGCTCAAAGGCAACAGGAATTTGATAAAAAAAAAAAAAAAAAAGATCAACCCTGTGCCGAAAAAGATGATCAGTGATGTACGTCACTGATCAGCGCACAGCGGCCACAGGACACCCACAAAATCACAGTGTGTGTAAAAAAAAAAATTAAAAAAAGACCCCACAGCACACACAAAAAAAAAAAGGTGATCAGTGATGCGACACTGATTACCAGTGAGGGGCAGCAGGTGCAACTGACAGTGCAACTGGCAGGTATATATATATAAAAAAAAAACCTCTGCACCCCCAAAAAGTTGCTGATCACCTCAGATATAGTGCTCAGCACAAAAGGCGGGGGCAGCAGACACAAAATTTAGCACTCTCTATCACTCTCTGTCACTATCTCTCTCTATCTCTCTATCTCTCACTATCTAACACTCTATGACACTGCAGCAGCAGCAGTGACAGGTATATATATATATAAAAAAAAACCTGCGCCCCCAAAAAGTTGCTGATCAGTTAATTTATACTGATCAGCACAAAAGGGGGGGCAGCAGTCAGTTATATAAAAAATATATAGCACAATCTGTCACTATCTCTATCTCTCTCTCTCTATCTCTCTATCTATAACTATCACACTGCAGCAGCACAAAATATAGCACTCTCTGTCACTAGGCCTCTATCTCTCTCTCTCTCTATCTCTCTCTATCTCTCTCTATCTCTCTCTATCTCTCTCTATCTCTCTCTCTATAACTATATCACACTGCAGCAGCACAAAATATAGCACTCTCTGACACTATCTCTCTCTATCTCTCTCTATCTAACTAACGCTATTACAGCAGCACAAGTTCACAGGAAGTCACAAGTCACAGGATCCAGGAAGCATCCAGCACACTACAAGCAGTGATGAAGCAGGCAAGATATTTGCAAGGATCAGGTAAGTATTTTGCAAGGTTCTGGTCAGTATATCGCGGCAGCTAGGCACGGTGACCGCACTGCACGCAATTCCAGACCGGAATGGCGTCTGCAGTGCAGTCACCGTTAGTTTAAACCCCCCTCCATGGCTGTGATTGGTCCGTCGGTCCGACGGACCAATCACGGCCTTTGGGGGCGGGCGGGGTGTGGTGGGGTGACACAAGTGTCACCCTTACACCCCGCGGTGATTGGTGCTGTACTTTACAGCACCAATCACCTCCGATCGCATGTCACCGGCGAACGTTATTCGCCGGTGACACCGAAAACGCTGTAATTGGCTGTTCACACTGAACAGCCAATCACAGCGATCGCCGACGGGGGGGGCGGCATCGCAGCCCCCCTTAGGCATGCACGGACATGTCTGCTGTCAGGGACAGCAGACATGTTGAAACTGTCACCGCGTCTATAGACGCGGTGACAGTTAAATGCCATGACGTACATTTACGCCATGTGTCGGGAAGTACTTCCCGACCATGACGTAAATGTACGTCAATTGTCGGGAAGGGGTTAAAAAATGTTAAATTCTGGGATTGGGTCAAACCCCCCCCCACTTATGCGGGGCTGGGCATCAGCAGCATGGTGGAGCCGGCAGGGAGCAGTGCTGTGGAGAGGTGGAGCCAGTGGGGAGCGGTGTGGCATTGGGCGCTGAGGGTCAGCCGGCAGGAGGGGTGAAGGAGAGGTTGAGCTGGCAGGAGCGGTGCGTCAGTGGTGGACAGAGAAAATCAGCGAAGTGCGGCTGCAGGAAGAAAGGTGAGGTGCCGGGCTGCACAAGGTAACCTCTGATGTCACCGTACGCCAGGGTCAGGAGCAGCCAGGCAGCCTCTGAGTGGGTGCTCAGCAATGCCCGGAATCCAATTTGTGCACGTGCAGACTAATCCCAAATCCCAGGGTTTGAAGCTCCAATCCCGAGATTCAAATTCCTGGTGATTTTGAGGCCAAATACCGGGATCCCGACGATCCCAGGATTGGCCACTTAAGTATTAACCCTTTCCATTAAACCAGTAGTAGCAGGAATACAGTAATACATCCATTCTGATTTTATACAGGTGAGCTGTAACATTATCGGTACAGGATATTAGTAACTTACCATATATATATGTAAAGGGCTACTGTTGACGATAATGACAATACCAGACAACATCCAGCGGCAATCAGGAATAATTTAGTATCTGCACATGCAAAAAAGAACCAGGTTGGATATATACGCGTCATATCATTTACAGCCATGTTATACATATATCAGATCCTCAAAATTAAATAACTTAGGGCCTTATTTTGGTTCATTCTTTCTGACAAAATCCTTCTTAGGTGGACAAAACCATGTGCACTGCAGGGGGGCAGATGTAACATGTGCAGAGAGAATTAGATTTGGGTGAGTAATTTTGATTCTGTGCAGGGAAAATACTGACTGCTTTATTTTTACACTGCAATATAGATCTCACTTTGAAGTAAAACCCCATCCAAATCTAATTCTCTCTGCACATGTTACATCTGCCCCACCTGCAGTGCACATGGTTTTGCCCATCTAAGAAGGATTTTGTCAGAAAGAATGAACCAAAATAAGGCCCAGTGTTACTATGGTAACTGCAGAATATGCTAAAGCACAGCGAATATAGGCCCTTATTCAGATCCGATCGCAGTACAAACTTGTTCTCAAAATGGGCAAAACCATGTGCACTGCAGGTGGGGCAGATGTAACATGTGCAGATAGAATGAAATTTGGGTTGGGTGTGTTGAAACTGAAATCTATATTGCCAATGTGACCCGATTGCAGTGTAAAAATAAAGCAGTCAGTATTTTCCCTGCACAGAAACAAAATAACTCACCCAAATCTAATTCTCTCTGCACATGCTACATGTGCCCCCCCTGCAGTGCACATGGTTTTGTCCATTTGAGAAGGAATTTGTGCTGTGATCAGTTCTGAATAAGGGCCATAATTTCCCCCATCGCTTCCATACTTTAGGTGCTCTGTCACCTGCATCCTAACCTGGGAATGCCCTACACTGTACGCTCCGCAACAGATAATAAATGATGGCCCTTATTCTGGCTCACTTGCAAAGGCAAATTCCTTCTCAAATGGACAAAACCATGTGCACTGCAGGGGGGGCACATGTAGCATGTGCAGAGAGAATTAGATTTGGGTGAGTTATTTTGTTTCTGTGCAGGGAAAATACTGACTGCTTTATTTTTTACACTGCAATATAGATATCAGTTTGAAGTAAAACCCCACCCAAATCTAATCCTCTGCAAAAGTTACATCTGCCCCACCTGCAGTGAACATGGTTTTTTAAATTTGAGAAGGAATTTGCGTTTGCGAGTGAACCAGAATAAGGGCCTATATACAGCAGCACTAAGCTGACCTATGCACATACCTGTAAGCACAATCCTATAAGTAGAACATTACAGGTCACCCAGCTGCAGATGTAACTAATACAGTACTTGCCTTTCCTCCCGGAATGGCCGGGAAGCTCCCGAAAATCAGGTCCAACTACCGGCCCCCCGGGAAGGTAGGCAAGTCTCCAGCTTTGCCCCTGAAGCCCCCTTACCCTCCAACTCCAGGGTTTTGCGGGTCCACGGCAAAGGGGCGGGGCTAAAATGACACGAATCGCATTATTTTGCGTCATTTTAGCCCCTCCCCCAATCCGCAGACCTGCAAATTGCCGCGTTTGAGTGGCATGGGGGTGAGGTTTGCTGACATTAGCCAAGTCCCACCCCTCCTGTCTGCAGTATCTGGTCTCCTCTCTGGGCTTCTCCCGGAGAGGAGACAAAAAAGTCAGTAAGTATGACTTACACCCCCCACAGGTGCTGCCCCTGTCCCCACTAATTCCTATTACTGACACATTGCACATATATGCTGTTACGTGTACAGTACCTGTGTCCCAGCTTTCAGTCCTCAGGGTAGTGGCGTTGCCTGTGGAAACACATAGAGAATATAGAAGATAAAGCAATGTGTGTAGTTAAGTATAAATAATGCGCAATAATCACTTTGCCAAGTGATACTGTGACATGAGATTTCCTTAGTGTTATTTATTATTACCAGTTACTTATATAGCGCACACGTACAGTATTTACATAGTACATACATGGACACTAAAAAAGTGCACCACATCCCCTCTCTGTACTCGCGGGCACTATTTTATTCTACCATCACACCCCAGTGGATGGTAGGGTATGAAATACCACCTGTTGTATGTTGTGTGTTATGTCCTGTATGTCTGTATCTGCTGAGATGTACATGTGTCTGTCTTTTATCGGCTAAATAATATGATTTCTTTCTTCTTAGTAATAATCTTCTCTTATAAGAATGATAACACTTACCTTCAGTCGCCGCAGTAGGTTGTTCTTTTCCAGGCATAATTAATAAACTTAATAACAAAATTGACAGTTGACCAGAGAAAAACATTTTTATCCTTTCTACACTGAAACTTCCAATCAAAAGGCTGAAAGTGCAGCAGCCTGTGACATCACCCTGGCATCTGGAATGTCATAATGACAGGAAGTGGCTGTGCCTTATTAGGGGCAATCTGCGCATGGAAATTAATTATATGATGATGATGTGTTTAAAAAAAAAAAAAAAAAACTGCCACAGTTAAAAATAATGTTCTCAAATGAATATGCAGTTCGCTCACAAATGCTATAACATATATCAGTAGAACCATTTCTGTATAAATGGTCTCCATCAGGGGGCCTTGACCTTATGATTAGGACACATAACATTGGTTTTCCATGCTATAGGTTGAGTAGTTAAGGTCTCCCTATTGGAATTAAAGCTATGGGGTCTGGGCTGGACGCTTTGTGTCTTTAAGCCCCACCCCATTGAGATATTCTTCCAAAAATCATGAATTTGAATGGAGTGAATTAATTGAATCCGGTCTCGCTGGCCCCTGCCCAATGATTCACAGTTCCTGGCTTTACACCCATTAGGAAGTGTGTGGGATGCTGGAGAGCCATCCTTACTTCTGGGGGTCTCCTAAATCTTCCAGGAGTATGGCTATGGTTTAAGTAAGGGTACATCATAATGCCTTATTCCATTAGGTAAAAAATGCTCCATTCCTGGACTTCCTTGCCTCTGGCAGTTGCGAAGGTGTGGCTGTTGCTCAGTCCAAAATTCATTAGGGGAGCCGCACCAACTGCCACCCCAAACATCTTTCCGGGACTTGCTGGCTGTTGGTGTTTCACCCCCGAATGAAAGCTAGACTGTGCTGCAACCCCGCCATTGCAAATGCCACTGGCAGGGCCATTGACATCCGTTAACCCTGTTAGACAATAAATGTATTATATATTAAACAATATAAGAAACCGATACATAAAATATTTTCCATTTAGCATTCATTTGTCATTTACAGTTTTTACATTAATGTTATCATTTTATAATTCATTTGTTTCCAGCCCATCAAAATGACGTAACACCATAACAGTAACGTCAGCACCGATGGCTGCATGCGTCCAAGAGGAGCAACACTTGAATTGCACAGTTGGGCGCCATCTAGTGGCTGCTGGCACGTAGAACACTTATGTAAATCTCTCAGTGTGTATGGGAGATCTAGACTGCGGGAAATGTACCACACTAAGGGGTCGATTCAGACCCGCTCGCAGCAGGCCGAACTCGTCCCCATCCCCAATGGTTGGAATTTGCTCATGCGCAAACCCCGGGAGCAAATGGCTTTGGAGAGTCTCAAACTCACCGGGCCATTTGCTAAATGGTGGATGGGAAGCAGCGGAACGCCCAGCATTTAATTGGTGTTCCCATAAAAACCCTGTGCGTACCCCTACAGACTCAGACGTGTCGATACATGCTTGGGGTGGGCAGCTTACGTCACATGGCGTCAGTGCCCACCCCATTTTCGGCCATCTATGTCCAGGATAAAAGTATAGACCGAATCAGGCCCTAAATTGCTCAGAACACATCTGACTCTCCCTGTGTGTATGCCCCATTAGGCAGCTCTCTCTTTCTGCTACTAGTTGGCAAAAAAAAAAAAAAAAAAACAACCCTTCCTGCCTCCTATTACCCCCCGACCCCCATCCCCAAATTAAATGATTAAATATTGGGGATGAGAGACCCTACTGTAAGCTTCTTGTGGCAATTCATGGTTAATCGGCACGCTCAGAACAGCTGGATTATACAGCCACAATGTCTGTAAACATAGGCTGATTCTTGGCATGAAATCGTTGTACTTATCATGTACACAATTACAAGATACTGGCAAACTTCATTGCAAGTCTTACCAAGAAAGCTCATGAATTGTCTTACAAGAATCCTATTTGCTGCTTAGGCGACACGCTATCTCTAAAACACAGACAACTTCTGTCAGGTCGTTAAGTACCTGTCCAAGTAAAAATGGCAGAATTTGCAAAGGGCAATCTGTCGAAGAGTAACTAAAAGTTATCTTTGTCCACACTAATAGCTAAAAAATATCAGCCATACAGTATCCCCAATGTATGGGGCTTAGACACGGAGATTTGCAGAGCATTTTGAGTAATGCTCTCCAGCTGTTGGGAAACTACAAGTCCCAGCATGCTTTGCCAAAGTTTTGCTATTACGGAATGCTAAACTGTGGCAAGGCATACTGGGATGTGTAGTTTCATAACAGCTGTAAAGCCACAGGATAACCATGCCTGGTCTTGGGCCGCATTTATCAAGTAATATTTGCGGCTAAATCCCCGAAAACACCCATTTTCAGGGGTTAGCCACAAATATTATGTATCACCCTAATGCAGGGGTTCCCAATCTTTTTCAAATCACGGCACCCTAGAGTATCAGAATTTTTCCACGGCACCTCTAGGCCCAAATAAATATATATAAAATTGTGATTTGTGATTTGTGAAGAAGATTGTGTTTATATGTGCTTATTTGGTTCAGTTATATGTTAAATGGCAGGATTTGCTTCTGATTGTACACATCTTATGATTGGAAGCCACCAGCACTGGTTTTGTCCATAAATAATTGATCATAAATAATGTGAATTGGTCCTGGTCCACCAACCCGTGGCACCCCTGCAAGTGTCCCGAGGCACCCCAGGGAGCCACGGCACACAGTTTGGGAACCACTGCCCTAATGTATCACAGGGGACGGCAGCAGGAATCTCCAATCCCTGCTGCGATCCCCCCCTGCAGCGCCACTGGCCACATCCCCTATAGGTTTCTATGGGGGATGCAAAGCTGCCCGATGTATCAACATCGGGCAGCCCGGCTTCGCACCCCTGGGTTATCGCCATTCTGATATGGGGATAGCCCATTGTAGCCTATGGCTACACATCGCACTGCCCGGGCATCAGTGTGGTCAGCGGGGTCACCGGGGGGTTAGCACATAACTGCGCATGCGCAGACCCCCCCGGCTTCCGGCTCCGGGCATCGCAGGGACGGGCTCTTTTCGGAGCCCTGTCCCTGCGCATAGCAGGTGATACATTGGGGTGAAATGATCGCATTTTACAATGCGATCTTGGGCGGTAATATTCCACCCAGATTGCATTGTAAATGTGATCAATGATAAATGGGGCCCTAAATGATTTTGGAATAGAACTGTATTTGAAAATGATCTCTAGTTGCTTGCTGCATGCTGCTGAGTGCTAGCATGTTCCTTAGAATGTCTGCCCCACATTCTTCGCTACTAACTTTAAGGAGTGTATGCAGCAGAAGGCTTTTCCATGCGGAAGGGTGTGTGTGTGTGTGTGTGTGTGTGTGTGTGTGTGTGTGTGTGAGGGGGGGGGGGGGATTCCCTTTTCCTGATTACATTTCACACTCCTTAGTTGCAAAGTCCCAATTCCGTCTGGCAGCTATTTGGCCGGCCGCATCTCTATTGTATTTAAGTGTGTGGACAAAACACAGAAGCCAAATCCTGATGTTTGCCAGTTGGACAGATCAGCTGAAACCCACAGAACGCCATTGGCTTGGTACAAGGGCCGCATACGTAGTCAGAGACAGCCACAGGAGTCTTCTGCACAATCAACATGTCCATCAGACTTTTCTTGGCTCAGAAGTCCTGTCAGTTGTTGGAATTTGCTTTTCAAACCCCCTAATTGAGCTCTAAAATGCCAGGATGTATGGGTAGAAGCATGGACTGCCAGGGAGGCATTGGCATTATGATATGGTCAGAGGCGTAACTCTGGGAGGCATTGGAATCATCTGCCACTGGGCTCCTGCCTCCAAGGGGGCACCTCTCCTCCCCAGCAAGTTTGAATCAGCTCATTGAAAGCCATCCATATCGCTTCTGAGGATGACTCCCCCTCTTAGCAGGACCATAGACATCACACTATCTTTATTTTAAACATAATATACATAACATTGCTACATACACACATATTTGTATAAAAGGTGCTGTGTGTTGGGGGGGGGGGGGGGGCACCAATATTTATCTTGCCTCCAGGCAAGATGACCAATCACTGCCCTCACCGCACGTCACTGCCAATAGGAATACAAATATTTATTACTGTAGCTTCATGTCTCTTTAATGCAGTCTCCAAGAAGGTTAAAGGATGCAACTGCAGTACTCCATTTGTTTGTTACTGTGTCACTGGGGGAATAGAACTACCATTGTCTGAAAAGATACCTGAGCAGTAATAAGGCGCCTATTGAATTATCATGACTGACATTTACCTTAACTTAAATTACCCCTAGAAAGAATCACACCGGACACCTTATTCTAAAACAATCACACGGACAACAACTGCATAAGTTAAAAGGTCGACAATATTTATTAAGTGGTATGACCCTATCGAAAGGGATAGCCAGGAAAGCGCTTGGAGACCGGCTCAGGTAAAAAATGTTAGTATTGGCGGCGACTACAACGCCCCAACTTATAACCAGGGGCGATGAACCGCCCCCATTGAATTTAAGGCACAGCCCGCGCTGTGACGGTCTTACCGCCCCTCCTATGGCATGGCGAGGACACTTTAAGGAAGTGGCCAACGTCCCCCCTCGGGGGGCAGGACTCACCAGCCATCCTGGAAGAGGGGGGCAATACCGCACAGTGACCACCTGTACCTCAAAATTTACCGCTGGTCGAGAGCGCCTTCCCGCCAATTATTAATTAATTTTTGTAAAGCCAAATTAGGTGAAGGCCGAAAGGCCAGGTAGCAATTGAAAAAGGGAGGGAGGGTGGGAATCCAGACTCAAAGAGGAAGCAGCATCATCTGACTCCCCTTTATATACCCCTGCATAAGCTACCACCCCTTTTCTACCTAATTGGCTACTCTAACTATCAATCACATGCACTTCTATGGGTAATGAGCTATTCAACAACTTTATTAGGACAATCACAAAATTCACAGGCTCTTAAATACCCTCATGCCTATACAGCCCTTGCTTAATCTACTGTAAGTACATTGCTGCATTACCTCAGCTAGCCAGTAGATGGTGTTGCAGAAACCTTGTTTTGGCTCCTTTTATGTCACTGACTGCACTTTATGGTTTCTACATGTTTACAGGTAGAAATGTGTCCTGAGTCATTTCTTGGAAGTGGGACAAGCATTACATAATATCTGGTTTTAATTTCTTATCGGGCCACGGAAAGAAAGTCCAAATACATAGAAATAGTTTTCTTTTTCAAGGGAGGTTTCAGTATCCGTGAATTCAAAGAATTTGTCCAATTTCTTACGTTTAATCACTTCACAGAATAATGTTTAACTTGTAACAATGCCAATATGTCAGATTTAAAGAAACAAGACATTTTTCTGTGACTTGCCTGTACAGATGTGTCCTCATACATGTTTCCTTAATATGTCATGCAGCAAGAGATTCCGGGCGAGAGTCAGCCGCCAGCTCCTCTGCAGCTGCCATGGGCATCTCTTGTAATACGAAGCGACTAGGGCTAACCAGGAGACTGTACTGATTAAGGGCCTTATTTTGGTTCACTCCTTCTCAGGGCCGATGCAAGGTTTTACAGCACCCTAGGCAAAACTTCTGCCTTCTGCACGCCGCCCCGCCCCCCCCCCCCCATCACCAATTACCCATTTTACTAATAAATCAGACACATACACGCAACCGTGAACTTCATAAATATATTTCTCCTGCCGCCCTCCCCATATGTCTGCCTATGGGGGGCTATGCTGGAGGGAGATCTGAGACCCCATCCAGCACAGCACCCCCTCCCCCCATAGACAGACATGTCATATATTCAGATCCCCTATTGCACAGCCTCACCCAATAGGCAGATATGTCAGTCAAATGTTTTCCCCACACAGTTGTCAGTATGCCTGCAGACAATCCCAGTCACAAACAGCCAGCCCGTCCCCCCTTCTCACTTCAGCACAGCCTCCGCAGTCAGTGAAATGTATTCCCCTTTCACAAACACACACAGTCAGTCTGCCCCTGCCTCGACTCACAGTTATCAGCAGTGCCGCGGAGCTCCAGTCCTCAGTCCCCTTGTCTCTCAAGCTGTAAACACATGACAACAGCCTGAGAGGAGCTGCCAGTGCTCCCCCTGCCTGCCAGCGGCTGCAACTTCGTGTGATAGATGGCAGCCGCAGCAGGGAATGAGCCAGAGTGACACTCAGAAGCACCTCAGACCCACCGCGCAAACATCGGGACCACGACCGATATATCGGTGACCGGGGGGGGGGGGGTTCTATGTACTTGGAACCCCCTTCCCCCTGCGTGCGCGCCTGAAGAAAACAGGCAGCTATTCACGGAACTCGCTCCTGCCACTAATATACTCAATTTAGATGTTGGGCTGAAGAAGAGGCGCCCTCTAGTGGCCAGCTGCCTAAAGCTGCCTAATGGAAGCTCCGGCCCTGCTCCTTCTGGCAAATTCCTTCTTAGATGGACAAAACCATGTGCACTGCAGGTGGGGTAGATGTTACTTGTGCATAGAGTTAGTTTTGCGTGGGGTTTTACTTCAAAGCGAGATCTATATTGCAGTGTAAAAATAAAGCAGTCAGTATTTTCCCTGCACAGAAAAAAAATAACTCACCCAAATCTCATTTTTTCTGCACATTTTACAAGGAGTGAACCAGAATAAAGCCCTAAGGGGTAGATTTATCAAGTAACAATCAGGGGAATATGCGCTTTCCCCGTGCGTTATGACAGGGGATATCGCTTCCCCTGATCTATGACACCCGTGATGCGGGTGTTTAATGTGTGGCAATGCGGGGCAGGTGGCATAGCGCAGGGACGTTATGTCATAGTAGGAGCCTGCCTCCTACCTTATTTATTAAACTGATTTGTGGGCATGTGCTCTCCTCTTCTTTTCACCAGAAATTTCCGGTGCTGCGGGTCTCCGCCACCTTGAAATGAAAACAGCGCATGCGCCAGGTATACATCAACCCAGGCGAACATTACCCGGCACATGTGCTGTTTTCATTTCAAGACACCGGAGACCAACAAGCAGCGCCGAACAAGGAAAACTGCGCCTGTGACACATCTCGTGTCAGGGAAACCGGCGCATGCGCAGAAGACACAGCCGGGAGGAGCGCACACACATAATGGGAGGATGCGTATCGCCGATGGGAGGGGATAACGCACTCCCATAACGAACAATTATAAAATAATACATTCAGGCGATTTACACTGCAGCTTCACCACGATAAAGTGGTGAAGCGAAAGTGCATTAATAAAGAACCTTATGCACATAATAATAAATCTACCCCTAAGTCTTGTACATGGTGTGGCACTGAGTCTGTATTTGTAGCACAACAGAATATGTGTTGGGGAAAAAAGCTGCAGCATCCTAGCACATTTAGGGGTAAATATGCTAAGATGAGAGTTCTGTTGAAGACAGGATCTTGCCCATAGCAACCAATCAGATCTTATCTATTACATTCTAGAAGGTGCTAAATAAGTAGATTCTGATTTGGCGAGACCGCTGCAATGATTTATGAGGGCACATCTGTATATCACATGAAAAAGGTCAACATGAGCAATGCCAACATGGGTTTTTCACTATTCCCCCCCCCCCCAAAAGTGCTTGTTCATACTTTACCATCCCAGTAGTGTGCCAACGAGTGCAGCGAGGCATGCAACCTTTTGCTTGAATCGACCGTTTGACCATGTCGACCTAATGTACGTCAACCTTGATCATGTGTCAACCATTTGCATGTTGACCAATAGTGGTCGACCTATTGGCTGTCAACCTTAATTGTGTCAACCCTATGACCCACACCCATTGGATTGTTTCTTAGCAAGGCTAGTACTGGTGCAGATAATATTTGACAGTAGTTGTTTTGTGTGTGTCCCCGACTACTAGTGCAGGCACCTGCGTCTCACCACTTGCGTTCTGCTGTAACCTGCATCCAGTTATTACAACAGCCAACAGTGAGCGATCCCTCATAAGCGCTACAAGGGAAATATCACTTTCCATAAAAATAAGGCGTTCCTAATGCCTGAAATTCAATTGGAGGCTATACGGATAAGCTGTCCACCTTATTTGTTATTGTCCCGTTGATGCAGGTACATGCAAGTAGAAAAAGTGTGGAATAGCGTAATACAGCTTATTAAGGGAAAACACATAAAAGTCAGTCTGCACATAAACTCCAAAAACAGGGGATGGTAAGTGCAGGACTGTTGGAACTGCTAGAGAAACAGTAACGAACAGTGAGGGCATCATTTGTATAATACCAGCCGATTGGTTGTTCTATTTAAGGCTTGTGAGTGCACACTCAGGCAGAGGCGTTCACGGGTAGTCCAGCTTTCCAGGATTGGTCGGGCCAAGAACTGCGACACGAGGAGTGTTTTCCGTAGCCTCACAAGCCGCCCTGCGGCAGGCAGTCTGAGTTAGGTTACAGTTAGGCTGCAGTCACAGAGGGACATCGCAACCAATGGTCGCGTTGTTGCTATTAAACTGCGATCGCATTGCAGTTTGATGCGATCGCAAATGCAGGCAGGGAGAAGTTTGCACCTCCTCTTGAATTTGCATTTCTTAAGGATTGCATATGCTAAGCTGCTGCAAGCAGGATTTCATGGAGAAGTGATTGACAGCAAGTGACCCTTTGGAGGTGTTAATGGATAGCGGTTGGAAAATTGCAGGAGTATCCTGACTGTTTCTAGGGGGTGTATCTGCCATCCACTGCTCGCTCGTACGTGCAAATGCGTGGCTCCTGCGTCACTAGTTCTGTGGCCAGTCTGTATAGTCATAGGGCTACAATCGGTGTTCCTCATTTTCTCGTATAGGCTGTGAATGTGTACGCAATTGTGAATGAGTTTGTGATTTTGGTGGGCGTCTGTCTTTTTTCACTTGCAATGATTTACGATTCTGTAGCCTAAAAATTTGCAGATAAATAGGCAAGTTCGTGGAAACATGAATCAGGTCCCAAATGCCTACCTAATGGGGGTGATTCAGGTTGGCTCGAAAAGCACATTGGTTTTGCTAAAGGAAAACCATGCTGCACTGCAGGTGGGCCAGATGTAACATGATTTAGATTTGAGTGGGGTTTGTACTTCAAACTGATATCTATATTGCAGTGTAAAAATAAAGCAAGCCAGTATTTACTCTGCACAGAAACAAAATAACTCACCCAAATGTAACTCTCTCTGCACATGTTACATCTCTCCCCCCCCCCCCCTGCAGTGCAGCATGGTTTTGTCCATTAGCAAACCAAGGGGGTAATTCTTAATCATTCCGATGGTGCCGAGTTCGGCCCTGTTCCAATGATTGGGGCTCTGTTCATGCGCAGGTCCCCTTTACGAATGGCTTCGGCGACTTGCGTATTGGCCAAGCCGTTGCGCAAGAATCGCAGTAGGCCTGGGGCGTCCCCATGAAAACGCTAGGTGTTCCCATCGGTATGGAGGGTGATCCGATTCCTGCCGAGGGCGGGTGGTTGACATCACAGGACATTAGCCGCCCATCCCATCCTTATCTCGGCAGCCACTGACTTTTATTTGCTAAAGGCGGGAGAAATCATGGGATGGTCGGCGACCTTAGAATGATTTCTCCTGATGCGGAGACAAGTGACGGTATGTGTTTTCGTTACACATCCCCTTCCATGTTAAAGAGGGAAATGGCCTTTATGAGCCAACCTGAATTACCCCCAATGTTTCTAGCCCATAGGGATGCACGGTATTGGCACACTGTAGAAAATATAGAATTGAGTCACTGCTGTCTATTGGGGATACTTGATATGACTTTGAAGTTGAAAAGGCAAAAGTGCAAATCTTTTCTAAGGATGCTTGCTGTTGTGTTTCCCAATTCGGGCTGCTGCCATGGAAACCATCTAGAGAGTCAGTGAGGCGAGTACTTAGCTCTTACGCTGCTGCATAAATGTATATTTTCTGGAGGTCCGCAGCATAATGCTGAAGTTTTGCCTGGGGCATAAAGTATCCTTGCAGAACCCTCTCCATGCTCTCAGAAGCAACGGAAAAATAGATTCTTGCCGGAGGGCAGGAATTCATTTGTGTAAATGCAATTAATTGAGTAGGCAACCGACAACAGTAAGGTGAGGGGGGGTTTGGGGCTCCTCTAATCCGCTGAAGAATAGTTTTTTGTCAAAAAATAAAGAAAAATAATGTATATTTCTAGCATCTGTGCAGTCATAACTTCTGCAATCCCAAGTGAGAGTAACTTTTGTGGCATGCTCAGTTGGCCAAGATAGGACTTGGAACCACAACTTCCATAGAAATATTATATAAATAAACCATACATAGCTGGTAGTCAGATCGGCTGATTCAGGACATTTCATTCATTCATTTAAATGAGTATTTTTCTTTTGAATTATCCCAGTAGAGATTTAAGATAACAAGTCGATTTTTATTTCTTAGATGTCATTAACTGTAATTAAATCTGACGTCCTGTGACCAGGCATTGGCCCGCCCGTGTTCCCATGGGAACTACTACCATTTTCATGGGGACTGTCACACCTGTGGTTAGATCCTGGCTGGAAATAACTACAGGCATAGGGACTGGCTGGTACTGATACCTGGGATCCTTCATACTGTGCATGCCAGAGACCCTCGGACAGTAGCAAGACGTGACCACAGCATAAAAGTCTTTATTGACCACAGAAGACAATATCAAACTGAAGACTTTGGATAATGGTAAGGTATTGCAGGAGATCACAGGCAGTAGAGAATACGCATTAATAATAACAGTAGCTAGCGATGGTAATAAGGCGCCTAAGGAATTATGTTGCTTGGCCTATACCTTAACTTAACCTTAAGTGCCTAGAAATAAATCACACAGGACACCTTAACTAAAAATAACGACTTGGACAACCATGGCATAAGTTTAAACTGGTCACAATATTTATTGTGGGCGTATGACCCTTATTTGTCTATCAAAAGGGATGGCCAAGAAAAGCACTTGAGACCAGCACCAGTCAGATGTGTATGCCAATGGTAGCGACTACAACGCTCCAATCTAACAAAACACCCCTTACGTAAGGTACAGCCTGCACCATGACGGCTTACCGCCCCTTCTAAGGTATGGCACGGACACTTCCAGGAAGTGTCCACCGTCCCCGCCCAATTCGGGACTCGCCCACCGTCCTGACAAAGGGGGGCAATACCGCAGGGTGACCGTCTGACACCTCACCCGACTGCTGGTCGAGAACGACTTCTCGCCGATTTTAAGTATTAAAATTGTGTAATCAAATTGTTTGGATAGCCCGTAGGCAAGGTAGCACAAAAGTGTAAAGAAGAAAGGGGAGGGAGGGTGGGGATCCGGACTCCAAGAGGAAGTGCTACCCGTCAAGCTATCCCCTATATACCCCTCCTCAAGCTGCCTCCCAAAAGCTACCGATTGACCCAAAGTCCCATGACCCTGCTGCCTTAGATTTCTCCCACAGCACCTTGCTTCTTCAACAACTTTATTAGTCACCTACAAATTCCCAGGCTCTTAAATGCACTTGAGCCTATGCGGCCCTCGTTCTATATAAGCTGCAGTGTATGCACACTGATGAAGTCCAACAACGTATAGCATAGGTGGTAAAAGGCTGGTGCAATGTAATAACACTGATGGAGTCCAGAGCATATATGGTAGACCAGAGGAAGACCAGAATATAATTGGATAATGCAGGTGGACTGTCAACGATGGAATACTGACCACTGTGAAGCAGATGAATACTAGAGGAGATGGGTCATGATATGGAGGCACAGATGGTAGGGAACATCGACCAGACGATCAAGTAGGAAGTCGCTGATGCAGCACTGATGGTGATAGTTATCAATGCACCGATGTGAGTAGTACCGATGGCGGAGCTGGACATCGGGGATGATAAGCAGGAGTGGAGTGCAGCCACAGGGATAGCAGCACCGGGAGACTGCTGATGTTGTACAATGCGGGCTGAGCAGACACAGCGCTGATAGAAGCCATGTCTGGAGCGCAGCACAAGTCTTAGGCATCTGGATGGTAAATATGCCCATTGTAATACCCGGATCGTGACAGGGACACCCATAAAACGCTGGGCTTTCCAATGGGCAAATCCCACACGCCCCCCTTCCTCCCCTACTCGAGCGAACCTGAATCTAGCCCTTTATTTTGTTGTTTGTGTTAGTTATCAGGTCTGTTATACTACAGTATTTGTGGGCCTTGATGGATGCAGTAGCACATAGGTGCTGTGTGCGATATTATGCTAATGCTGCGATAGGCATTTTTTGTAAATAGACTGCTTCTGTGGTCCGCTGCTGTGTCCGAATACCTCATCGGATTGCTCTGTAGGAACATTGGTCATCTGGTTACTCAGGATGGTTGGTGTTTGCATGCAGCGGGGACAGTAAAGTGACGCTGGCCTAGACCAGCTTGTATTATGTTGCTGGCATGTCCCCATTTTCATGATAGCTGTCAGTTTCCACCCCTGCCCCCTCAAGGCTGTGCTGCCTCAAGCCATACACTACTGCGATGTATCGTAACAGAGTATGGCCAGTGGATACATTGCATGTGGTCCTTTCACATGTCCGACTCAGGTCCAATGTGCATGACACCGTGCATTGGACCCGGGGGGACATCAGAGGCATCCGATTTGGCCTGATTTCTCGTCCCGATCTGTCGGGAACAGGTGAATTGGTGCAAATCGCTGTAGTGTATGGGGGACTAAGGTTACATAGCATCCAACAACTCAGAACACAGTCTGCCCATGTGCAAAACGGGTCACGCACATGGGCGGTTCACTAAACCATTGGTTCACTTATATCTCTGATTTAGCCTGTTTCTGTTACCCTCACTTTCGGGGTAGTGGTAAGTCCACTGGAAACGGGCAAAGAGGGGACCAGGTGTATGGCAAATGCATTATACGTTGGTGAGTTTTCCTAAGTATCATCTTTTACAGTACAGAGCGATGAGTGATATGGTATTACATGACAGGGAGAGCATAATGGACAAGCACTGGAAGTGTTGCTGTCTGGATGTATTTCTCTGCTACCATCTGTCAAACTGTTGCTACACCCGAAAGGCTGTTGGGGAAAATGTATCAAACCTTCTAAAGGGTTCTGGTATAGCGGATCGACAATGTCTAGATTGACAATCATGTGGTTAGACGCCTAAAAATAGTTGGCAGTGTCTAGATCGAAAGTAACAGAAGATCAACGCAAGCAGAATGTCGACGGGAACATGGCCGACAGTGACAAGCTTGACAAGTTTTTCACGGTTTTTGGTGTCTGTGTTAACAAAGGTCAACCTGGGCACCTTATAAGTATACCGCGTCTCCTCGCCTGGCTCGCTGCATTTGCCATGCTTTAGGTACAGCGCCTCGCTATTTTATTTTACCTCTATGTCCACTGGGATGGTAACAAGTCAGTTAAAACAAAAAATAATAAAAAAAAAATTGTCGTCCTCGTTCCCGGCGACCTTTTGCTTGCGTCGATCTTCTTTTAATACCGATCGAGGCGTTGATGACCATTTTTAGGACTCTAGATGCCCTCGACCATTAGTGGTCGATCACGTGATTGTCGATACATTCTAAAGATGGTAGATCCAATTGGTATTAGAGCATCTCTGCCGTCACAACCATTTGACTTGTGACAGCAGGCTGAAGGGCAAGGTCTAGCACTTTTAGAATCTACGTGGACACCTATTGGGAACGTAACTTGTGGCAATGAAGTGAGCTACCATGCCTGCAAACCCAGTCCTCATGGTGCAACTTGCGTGGAACTTGCTCCCTTTCCCGCCGTTAACTGTTCGCAAAATCTCCAGAGAAAAACTCCAGCGGTAACCATGAGAAAATATTAATATGCAAAAACCACAGTCTGTTATTTACAATCTTTCCTGCCGTTATTTCTCTAAGGCTTCAGTGGTTCCTTCACCTGGCACTGGACCTCTCGTGGCATGCCAGGGGGTATTGGATTTCCCCGCTGTTGCTGTAATATAATGGGGGCATTGTCTGGGTTGGCAGTGCCAGCAAACTGTAGTTTTATATGTCCTTGGGCTCTTCTATTTACCTGTTATTGCTGGGCAGAGCAAACACGGGCTCTCACACACACTACACTATGCACCTGTAGAAGTGTCCTGGTGATGGAGTCCACTCTTCTCAGTTTGGGTCACTCCAGGATTATCATATGTATCAGGTTTGATTTCCTTACTTGCAGCCAGCATATGTGTGCCAGTGGAAGTGTATGTATCAGGTTCCCCAGAAATCTCTGCTTGGCCTTGTGCTACGGTGATAGCTGCAGAGTATAGGCTGGCTTACTAGTGACTGAAAGTGTGTTACATATACACAACCCGTATGTAAGGCAATACCACGCATGCCACGGTTGTGTCTAGATCCACTTCTGTTCTTTAACCTGGACATGACATGATTGGCAGAAGCCCTCACAGCGTTTTGTATTTTATCTGTGATTTACGTAGGAGTAGGTTATTTTATTGTAGCTCGCTTTGCTTGCTACGCTTCCGGCACTTTTAAACCCCCCCCCCTCCAGGTATACGTGGACCCAGTGCATGATGGGAAAAGACAAAAGACAGAAGTGGCTCTAGCCGCAACCATACCACCAGCTCAGTTCCTAGTAGGAATTTATTTCCTACCAGGAACTGCACCGGAAGACGCCGATCCTGAACTCGCCACTCCCCAAAAAAGCTGGCAGTTCAGCCCACTCCCCGCCTCCCAAAATCCGGCATCATGGGATATTTTTCCTGTTTTCCCTGCATTTGAATCATTAGAGAACTTGTTGTTATCAGAATCAGTTATTATGTTCTTCCAACAGGCTGGCATCACATTGCACTTTTGAACCAAGCTACTCCGATAACATTTCATCATGAAGGCAACGTTGTTTATTTTTGTGCAGAAATTGATTTTCTTGGCCCCGAGTGCGCAGATTTCCCAGACGTTTTACACATGTCCAAATTTGGCCTTCGCTTGTAATTTGTTTATTTGTGCATCCAGTTAAAAAGTAAGTCATCAGGAACGATGATGAAATCCAGGGTTGGCTTTTATCGGTGGAACGGGCTGTGTGGATGAACTGTATACTGGTCACTAATGTGATTACACACATGCAGGAAGAGCATTTATTTTATACACAGGAAGAACAGATTTAAAGGTACTTGTGTATTATAACGATTTTGGGCCGATTTGATCTGCGATGCGATTTTCCATCCGATTTCCGTCCGATTTGCGTCCGATTTTCGGCCGATTTTTTGCCGATTTTCGGCCATTTCCTGATGATTTGCATGTTATTCCATCCTTGCACACCCCCAGGTACTATGCGATGGTATGCGATGTGATTTTCGGGAAAATGCCCCTGATTGTACAATTAAATATCGCATAGCAACGCATGCCAGCAAGTGGCATGCGATGCGATGTGATTTGCAATGTTAAATGCACCCCCATTGTTAACGCCACCCCCACTATCAACGCCAACCCGAAGCGTGGCGAGCGCAGCGAGCCCGCGAGGGGCGGCGGTACGCGTCCTCCGACCTTTTCATACCCCCACTATCCACGTCGGCGTGGAGTTGATTTTAGATAGTGTGGCGAGCGCAGCGAGCCACCGAGCCCGAAGCGTGGCGAGCGCAGCGGATTACTTTACATGTATTCCGCGTCCCCTCGCGGGGCTCGCTGCGCTCGCCACGCTTCGGGCTCGGTGGCTCGCTGCGCTCGCCACACTATCTAAAATCAACTCCACGCCGACGTGGATTGTGGGGGTATGAAAAGGTCGGAGGACGCGTACCGCCACCCCTCGCGGGCTCGCTACGCTCGCCACGCTTCGGGTTGGCGTTGATAGTGGGGGTGGCGTTAACAATGGCGGTGCATTTAACATTGTAAGCACCCATCAGGGTGATTGTACAATTACAAATCGAATCGCTTCACATGCATCGCATGGCATGCATCACATGCCACTATATTGCATGCGATGCACTACGATGGTATTCGGGGGTGTGCAAGGTTTGCAATAATGGAACAGCATGCAAATTGGCCGGAAAAAGTGAAAAATCGGTCGAAAATCGGACGGAAATCGGCCGAAAATCGATTTGCGATTTGCGGCCGATTTTCGGCCGATTTTCGGACGATTTCGTGGGCGCCGTTATAATACACAAGTACCGATTTAAACTATCAGCAAAAATATAGGTCAAAGAAATACTGGCAATAAAGTAAAATGCGTTTTTATTTATTAACAGTTTATACCCTATTCTCTATCAGCACAAAGATATGCACAAACCTTTCTGTCATTAGTAACCCATGTACACACGATAACACAACAAGAGAAGTATTTGCATAGACAAATAAAAGAAGCAAGAACTCACAATAGGACTTGGGGACCATATATATCAAACAATATTAGCGGCTAGGTCTCCGAAAACACCTAATTTTCAGAGTTTAGCCAGCACGGACGTGTAATGGTAAGCATTACAGTGCTGAGGTCATGGGTTCGATTCTGTGCGGAGTTTGTAGATTCTCCTGTGAGTTTCCTGCAGGTACCCCAGTTCCCTCCACAATCCAAAAATATACTGGTAGCTTAATTAATTAACCCTAGAATGTGTGTGCATGTACATGTGGTAGGGAAATGTAAGCTTCATCGGTTCAGGGACTAATGGGAATGTTCAAATATTCTCTGTACAGCGCTGCGGAATATGTGTGCGCTATATAAGAAACGGATAATAAATAAATATGACATACTGCATCCCGGCAATGTAAGATGAGGGAACATAGCAGGAATCTCCATACCTTCTGTGATCTCTACACCCCCCCATCCACGGCAGAACCATTCCCCACAGGTTTCTATGGGGGATGTGATGCTTTCAGCTCTGTCTAGGGATGGCCATCTACCATCAAAGAATCATAATCATTGGTGGTTTATGGTCGATGTAGAATAGTTTTGCCATTGATGGAGGAGAATCGGGTGTTTTTTTGTTTTTTTTTTAACACTGAACAAAGCTCCTCTCCCGACACCAGTGAAACCACATCCCCAGTTTCTGATTGGCCCATGGGCCAGTCACTGAAAAGAAAATAGATGACCGTTGATAATAAAAATATATTGAGGGTCATCCATTAGATATTATACTGCCACCGATGACTGTACTATTGCCATCGATGGCAACAGCACCGCAGGCTTGCCTACCCTCCCAGAATTCCCGGGAGTCTCCCGAAAATTGGGTCCCCCTCCCGGCCCCCCGGGAAGGTCGACAAAGGTAAT
The DNA here is from genome assembly GCF_055691185.1 of Crinia signifera. NCBI lineage: Eukaryota > Metazoa > Chordata > Amphibia > Anura > Myobatrachidae > Crinia > Crinia signifera. Next base: position 34,824,702 of record NC_139225.1, on the reverse strand, counting down.
CCTCCCGCAATTTCCAGGCATCTCCCACTGCACCCCCTTCCGTGCCGCACTAATTACCAGGTTTTCGTGGGACTAAAATGACGCAAAACGTCCTACTCTGCGTTTGCATGGATTGGGGGCGGGCCTTTCAGTCATCAGCCCCGCCCCCCCGAGCTGGAGATCCGTATGTCCTCTCCGGGCTTCTACGGGAGAGGCTATTTGAAAAGTTGGCAGATATGCAGCACTGATGGCCATCGCTAGTTCTGCCCTGGCTGCAGGCTCTGGCTAGTACGAGGGGGGGGGGGTCTAGCAGGGATCACCGAAGGGAGGGACATTCACTCCCCAATTCTGGCACCTGAGATGTGCATACATATTGTTGTCACTAGTAATTCTTGTAAAGCGTTGAAGATCTATACTGAAAATGAATGAATGCATAGAATAATGAATGTCCCGGATAGATACTCACTTTGTAGAATAGAACAGAGGTTCACAAGATAAAAACCACCAATGAACAGCTGGTAGCAGGCCCTGAGTAAATAATAGATAAGTCAGAATCCGGGATTAAATACCCCCAATATCATACTTAGAATTATGTGTCATTTAAGCCTCTATAAAGGTATAATATACTGTCTCATTTTAGAAATACAGTTGTCAAAATATGGTATGATTTCCTTTAAACTCCTATAACCACGGCTGGCATGTAAGTGGGCAGACTCATGGAAATAAATAATTGACGCTTTACAAGAATCCGGACCTTCCATAGAGCACAGTAATCAGGGGGGTTATTCAGACCCTCACACGAGTGCAAATTCGAAGGCCGGGCGATTATCTATAGCAGGCATGTCCAAACTGCGGCCCTCCAGCTGTTATGAACAACACATCCCAGCATGCCTTGCCATAGTTTTAGCAGTCCCTAACAGGGCCGGCGCCACCACTAGGCAAATCTAGGCATTTGCCTAGGGCGCCGGCCACTGGAGGGTGGCATTTTGCCCCCCGTACTGCGGGGGGTACCTGTCCTGCGGCGCTGTGTATTTAAAGCTGGCGGCGGAGGCAGCGAGGGGTCCCTGCAGTCAATAAGAAATAACGAGCGCTATACGCCGGGCTATGCGGAAGCGCTTCTGTTGTGAAAACACTGTCCGCACGCTGATTGGCTGAGATTCAGCCAAACAGCGTGCGCCGTGCGGCCAGTGTTTTCACAACAGAAGCGCTTCCGCATAGCCCGGCGGATAGCGCTCGTTGACTGCACGGACCCCTCTCTGCCACCGCCGCCAGCTTTAAATACACAGCGCCGCAGGACAGGTACCCCTCCCCCGGCACCGGGGCGCCCCCACCCCGACTCACCTGGGGTGCTCCGGTGCCTTGCACCGGCCCTGGTCCCTAATAGTAAAACTCCGGCAAGGCATGATGGGACTTGTAGTTTCAGCTGGAGGGCCATAGTTTGAACATGCCTGATCTATAGATTGATCATGCGTGAGGCCGTCCTGGTGACCGTCGCGTGAATGTATTTGCAGCTTATCCCCTGGAGCAGTGGAAAGCCCAGCGTTTTATAGGCGAGCCCATAACAACACTTTGCGTTCCCTCGTGGATGCAGGTGTATTGATGCCTGTTCAGGGCGGGCAGCTGACTTCACATGACGTCATCTCCTGCCCCGAATTCGGCCATCTCCGGCCAAGATAAAACATTTGCAGCCTAGCGAACATGGCTGAATCAGGCCCCATGTGCCGGCCATTCCAGGACACTTGTGGGATAAAGGCATTATGGCTGGAGTTCAGCATCTGGTCTGCTAAGTGCTGTATAATGTTTGAATGTCCGACCAAGAATTAATCTTTGATTGAAATCGCAGCGTTGTGGGCAGGTCAGATGTGTGTCTAGTGTCTGTGAGCAGCCACATGTGACCCACAGCCACAGTGTACGTTCCTTACAGCGAGGCAGCATAATTCTGCTAATGGGCTGCTACACATTGTCACAGGGAATGTATACGTTGACTTTTATTACAGGGGATTGAATGTAGCTCTGTGGTAATTCCACGTTATACGCCAGCTCTCGCCTCATAATGTTGTTATGATAAGACGCTCTTGTGAGAGACTCGTATAAACATGAATAATTCATTATAAAGTAGAATCATATTAAATAAAGGACATAAATTGTGGCCGTTGTGAGGTCTGTTCAACATTACCTTGAAAACTTGCTTGCCAAGCATCCTGGATTCTCAGGGGAAGTCCACCCTCAAATCCAGGCAAATTTGTCTATATTTATGCCCTTGGATACGACATTAAATAGATGTGCTCAGAGCTGTGTGCGTTGGTTACAAAGCTATGTACTCAGGAGATCTATTGTTACATGGGGTTGGGTAGGGGATCCCGACAGCCAGGATGCCAAAATACCAACCACGCCATCCCTGCTGTCATAATCCCCACATATTTTGGTATTGTAACCCTCTCCCAAACTCATCCTTCCCTAACCTCCCCTACTACAGCCTTACCCTAACCCCAGTCCCACGCCACCTAACCCAGTCCCTAACCCTAATACCAGCAGTATGTGTCAGGATACAATATTTATACTATTCTGCATATATCACCAAGCACAGTTCTCCTCCCACACTGCTTGCCCCATAGGAACACTCGCCCGCACCCCATATATACTTATCCCTCCCCACACACCCCTTGTACACACTATGAACCTTATTCTGGCACCCTCCCACAAACACACACACACCCCTGATATACTATATACCTATCACCTCCCTCAAACTCCCCTTATATACTATATATCTATCACCCCTCTAGACACCCCTTATATACTATATACCCATCAACCACCCTCCTGCACACCCCTTATATACTATACCTATCACCCCCCACACACCCCTTATATACTATATACCTATCACCCCACCCCACACCCCTTATATACTATATACCCATCAACCACCCTCCCGCACACCCCTTATATACTATACCTATCACCTCCCCCACACACCCCTTATATACTATACCTATCACCCCCCACACACCCCTTATATACTATATACCTATCACCCCCCCACACCCCTTATATACTATACCTATCACCCCCCACACACACCCCTTATATACTATATACCCATCAACCACCCTCCCGCACACCCCTTATATACTATATACCTATCACCCCACACACCCCTTATATATTATACCTATCACCCCCCACACACCCCTTATATACTATATACCTATCACCCCACCCCACACCCCTTATATACTATATACCCATCAACCACCCTCCCGCACACCCCTTATATACTATACTATACCTATCACCTCCTCCACACACCCCTTATATACTATACCTATCACCCCCCACACACCCCTTATATACTATATACCTATCACCCCCCCACACACCCCTTATATACTATACCTATCACCCCCCCCCCACACCCCTTATATACTATATACCCATCAACCACCCTCCCGCACACCCCTTATATACTATATACCTATCACCCCCACACACCCCTTATATACTATACCTATCACCCCCTCCACACCCCTTATATACTATATACCCATCAACCACCCTCCTGCACACCCCTTATATACTATACCTATCACCCCCCACACACCCCTTATATACTATATACCTATCACCCCACCCCACACCCCTTATATACTATATACCCATCAACCACCCTCCCGCACACCCCTTATATACTATACCTATCACCTCCCCCACACACCCCTTATATACTATATACACCTATCACCCCACACACACCCCTTATATACTATATATACACCTATCACCCCTCTAGACACCCCTTATATACTATATACCCATCAACCACCCTCCCACACACCCCTTATATACTATACCTATCACCCCCACACACCCCTTATATACTATATACCTATCACCCCTCTAGACACCCCTTATATACTATATACCTATCACCCCCCACACACCCCTTATATACTATACCTATCACCTACCCCACACACACCCCTTATATACTATATATACCTATCACCCCTCTAGACACCCCTTATATACTATATACCCATCAACCACCCTCCCACACACCCCTTATATACTATACCTATCACCTACCCCACACACACCCCTTATATACTATATATACCTATCACCCCTCTAGACACCCCTTATATACTATATACCCATCAACCACCCTCCCGCACACCCCTTATATACTATACATACTAGACATATATAGATGATTCTGTTGAAGCAGCAATTATTACTGTAGACTGTGTACCAATTGCCGGCTATTGGGAAGCACCTTAAGGACGGATCAGGAGGTCATCGATGAAAATGAGATATTAATTGTTGGACTTGCAACCAATCATTTATGAATTTTGGTACTGCCATGTTAATAATAACAATGACTTCTAGATTGTGTTTGCTTTGATGTTGTAATTTCAACTTTGTAAATAGTTTTTGGTACAAGAAACTCCATACAATATAGCTTGCTTCCAAATTAACAAAAGGAATATCTCATCCCATGGTCACATGCTCACTATCTGACGCTTTCTCCATAGAGCTCATGGAGTCACGGACAGCTCGTTTCTTCAGCTTCGGCTTTAATACCAGCGACTATCGGATCCTCCTTCTAGATCAGGACCAGGATCGGATGTACGTGGGGACCCGGGACTACCTGCTCTCAATGGACCTCGGCAACATCAACCGCGAGCCCTTAATTGTAAGCTAAGGAATGGAAGGAGAGTGAGAGACATAATACATCAGTCACAAAAAGCTAATAATAATGATAATGTTAATTAATAAGGTATTTATTGATATATCAATCTTTCTCCAACATGACTCAAACATTCCATTGCTCGTACTTGTACGGTTGCCTTTGTAGGAATGGGTTGCCCGCAGTTGCCTTGGGGGGAGCGGGTGGGCTGCAGTTGCCTTGGTGGGAATGGGTGGCCCGCAGTTGCCTTGATGGGAATGGGTGGGCCGCAGTTGCCTTGGTGGGAAGGGGTGGGCCGCAGTTGCCCTGGTGGGAAGGGGTGGGCCGCAGTTGCCCTGGTGGGAAGGGGTGGGCCGCAGTTGACTTGGTGTCACCAGTTGATAATAGTAACTGGGTGTGTTGTTAATATTAATAATAATATTAGTTATTTATATATGACTTCTCCCAACAGGACTTTAAATTTGCCTTTACAGTACAAAAAACGTTAACAATGGATATTAGTGAAATGCGGAGAGAACAGAAAAGTCTTGAGTCTGTTTGTGAAGGGTCTTAAAGCTGAAGTGGACTGTAGGCAGGTCTTCTGGGGGAGTGAAGTGTTTGTTTCTGGCTATGTTCCAAATCTCATCCGATCTGACCCAATGCATGGTTCCGTGCGCATCGGGTCAGATTTGGAGGTCGGTCATGCAGCATGTATGAGTCGGAATCGGATCCATCAGCGGTACATCTTGGGTGCTGTTTCCAAGGTGTTTGCCAGTGGTACCGCACCGCTGGCACACCCCTTTCTGCATGTCCGTCCTCCAGGTGGGGAGCTGCAGTGAGTGGTGAGGAGCAGTGGGGCGGGCGGCGGGTCATTCAGTGAGTGCTATCTGGAGATTTAAATGACAAATAAACCCCTTTCCTTCTGTGACGACAAGAGCAGGAGGCAGGTGCTGAGCGGCACCAGGCGGTGATTGTCAGGACATCCGGAATGGCTGAGAGAGTTATCAGTCAATCTGAGGCGGGCTAGTCAGTCAACACTTTTTTTAAATTCTTATACCCACCACCTGCTGCTGTTTAGCACCCGCCGCCTGCCCCACTGCTCCTCACCATCTGCCGCAGCTCCCTGGTTAAATGTGATAAATATCATGCGATTTATCTCATGTAAAAAATGGAACATTAAGTGCCAAATCCTATGTGTACCTCCCGGGGATCTGCCGGACGGCTCACAGGAGAATTGGGTTGTAGCATGTATACTGCAAAAAGCATGGGTTTAAGATTAAAAGATAGGACTGAACAGTCACCTCCGAAGAGTGTTCAGCACGCATACCAGGGCTGTTTCTGTGCTATGTCTTCTCATGAATCCTGACTGGAATGGATCATAAATATCATGGTTTCACAGGTTTCTAGTTGAGTTGCAACCACGTTTTTCCTAGAAGAGGAAGGTTTGAAACGGGTCTGTAGTTGGTCATGCAGTCGGGGTCTAAATCAGGCTTCTTGAGAAGTGGTCTGACAATTGCTTCCTTTAGTGGTTCAGGAAAGATGTCTGTCTGTAAAGATCAATGAATTATCTTTGTAAATACAGGTCCAATAATGTCCATACACCCTATTAGAAGCTTGGTTAAGGCAGAACCAGATCACAGGTAGTGGGATGCAACCGTTGTGTAATTTCAGTCATGTCTTCTATTTGATCAAAGCTGTTATATGAAGACATTGGCATGCTTGTGAGATTCTTTGGTGCCACTGTTGGGATTCCAGCCCGGATTGCGTTGACTTTATCGGTAAAGAAGTTTGCAAACTCATTGCATCTTGACTGGGAGAGGGTCTCCTCTGGCCGCAGACATTCTGGTTTGCAAAGCATCTCCATGGAAAAGCTGATCTGGCCTATTGTTTGCTGCTGTGATCACTTTTGAAAGAATTCGGTCTTCTTGCTGGTGATTGTTGATTGATATTCTCCAATATGTTTGATTAGTTTCACCTTATCATCTAGCCGATTTGTTATCTTCCATCATCTTTCAAGACTACAGACCTTTTTTTTTAGTTCACTGATGCTGTTGTCACTTGCTGGTGTGGTTTTAGGGATCGTGTACGCACAGAGGTAATAATATAATTTGCAGCTGTCACATCCCTGCTATGTTAACATATTAGGGAAGAAGGATAGGAGAGTCCTTGGACGATACCTGGTCAATTCCCTAGGCGAGGATCTATTCTGTGGGGTTGCGACAGAATCAAATGGAGAGGTGGTCTGACCATGTGACTGGGTTTATTTTTAGGTCATAGACTTCTAATACAATCTGGAAGGTCAAGGGTGTGACCACTTTTATGTGTAGTAGAGGGAATGACTTATGTGAAGCCCAAAATTAAGCACATGAGGACTTGGCCAAGGTGCGCAACCCAACCCATGAATTGAAATACCCAAAGATCAGCCATCTTTGGTGCTCCAGAACTAGTCCAGCAACGATATCTGCAAATTCTTGCAGAAATATCTTTCCATCTCCGGGGGGACGATAAATGAGAAGTACAAAACTTAATTCTTTAGAACCCCAGGCAGCGATGCTCTCAGATGAGTGTGTCATTTCCATTGTGTGGTCTCTAAGCTTAAGTGCATTTTAAGGCAGATGCCATCGCACCTCCTCTGGGTGGGCCATTCCACCTCCTCCTAATGGATTCAGCATCCAGACCAGATCAAAACCTCTGCCACTTCATACAAATCCTTTTCTTTTTATTACTAGGTTGGTCTAATGCTGTACTAGGAGGTTTTAGGATCAATGAGGCCCCTACCATGTCTGAGAGTATCACGCTCACTAATTGTCGGCATGAGGACCCACAAACGACAGTCCTGCCACAAGAGCAAATATGACTAGACTAATGTGCATAGCTTAAACCTTCCCAGTCCATCTTTTTTCCTTATCCCATGGCTCCAGCGCTTGTACCGAAACACATTTGCCTTCCATACATGCCAAGTTTCTTAGTTTGGACATGCAAATGGTCTCCGGTGGGGGCAGGGTCAGCGTTTCCCATCTCCCATGGCATAATGCTGACGATCTCAGGCCCGAGAAGAGGGGGAGTGTGCCTCTGATGTGCGGGAAGTTAGGCAAGAATGATGATGGTAATCTAGGTCAGATCGTACCAACTATAAAGAGCCTTTATCTCTCTTTTCTATGGCACTAATCCACATTTATCAGACAGATGAGTGTTAGAAATTCTATATGAAAAGAGTTTGGAAATCTACTTAGCTAGCGCTGGATTTCAGGTTCAATCCTCTCAATATAAATATCCAGAGCAGTTTGTCCCAGAAGATAAATGTATAATAGTGAAGTACTGTACAGTGATTTATTTCACATAAATCAAAAATTCGATTCACACAAACAATCCACATAAAATAAAAGCAATGTTCTATAAGCAAACACACAGCCATGGTGTATGAAAGAATGGCAGCAAGTTACGGGATGTAGGGGGTTATTCTAGTTCACTCTTTCTGACAAATACCTTCTTACATGGACAAAACCATGTGCACTGCAGGGGGGCAGATGTAACTTGTGCAGCGAGAATTAGATTTGGGTGAGTTATTTTGTTTCTGTGCAGGGAAAATATGGACTGCTTTATTTTTACACTGCAATATAGATCTCACTTTGAAGTAAAACCCCACCCAAATCTATTTCTCTCTGCACAAGTTACATCTGCCCCACCTGCAGTGCACATGGTTTTGTCCATCTAAGAAGGAATTTGTCAGAAAGAGTGAACCAGAATAACCCCCGTTATGTGAACTAAAATAAAACAGTTTAAGAAGCATGAGATTCAGTCCAGGCAATATTCACTGGTTCCAATTTAGATGTACAGTAAGTGGTTCCGGATGACTGCCGGACAGGGGGGATCCTCATGGTCAGTTTCCCATCATCGGAATCCCGACTGCCGGTGCTCTGAATGGGGGGATCCCGACTCACAGGAGCTATTCTCCCTTGTCGGGGTCCATGACCCCCATAGAGGGAGAATAGAACCTGTGGCGAGCGCAGCGAGCCCGCAAGGGGCTTCTTTGCACTCGCCCCCCTGTAGGGGCACCGGTAGTCGGGATTCCACCATACAACACCCGACGTAAGCAGTGCAGCCAGATCTGCCGCTTGTCCTCCTCGGTACAACTGACCGACGAGTTTCTACCTTTAAGGCAGGATCTTTTTCAAGGTCCAAATGGTGTCTTTGGACCTTGAAAAATACCCTGCTTTTAGGGTAGATACATGTAAGTCGGTGTGAATCTAATTTTTGATTTATGTGTATGAAATATATTACTGTACTTCACTATTTTACATGTTACTTATGGGACAAACAGCTTGGGATATTTATTATAAGATTGAACCTGCAATTCCAGTGCTAGCTAAGTAGATTTCCAAACTCTTTTTTTATGTCGGTAAAGGGGACTGGGAATCCCCCTTATTGGTCATCCACTTGCCAAGCTGCTTTCTCTATTGCGCACCTTCAGTTACTTTTACTACCTTTATCTATATTCATTAATAAATGATGTAGCTTATGGGCTCACTGGGCTGAATATCAAGAGGCCTCGAGTCTTAATGAGCTATAACTCCAAAGCAGTAGTTGAGACTGATAAATACATCTCGCCTTATCCCCTCCTCACACACCAAAGGTGCCAACACACGGATAGATATTGCGGGAAATTTAATAGGATGAGAGATTCAGAAAGTGAGAGATTTGGTAAGAAAGCTCCAGTTTTTTTTTTAAAGCGGCAATCATTTACACTGCAAAACCAGTTTGATTTTGCAGTGTAAATGATTGCCTCTTTAAATTTCTCGCTTTCTGAATCTCTCATCCTATAAAATTTCACCCATTGTGTCCAATCCACTATCTATCCAATTTGCCCTGAAATCCAGAAGACCTCTAATCATGCCCACATACATTTGGATTCTGAATTTCAAGGGAGAGGATTGGATTGGACACAATATCTATCCATGTGACCCATCGGTAGCTGACCCACAGCCGGGGGTAGGGGGAGATGCCGCTGCCGGGAGCTGGAGAGAGAGAGGCTGCGGTAGCGGCAGGTGGGCAGGAGATTTAAAAACTCCCATGAATAGGCAGCCTGTGCTTTCAGCCAATTAGCGGCCGCCCATTCATTTGAATGGGAGATTTGAAATCTCCTGCCCGCCTGCCGCTACCGCAGGAGGGGAGGAGTGAGAGATGCGGCTGCTGGGAGCTAGATCATCGTCTAGAGCCGGACCCGTGGCCGAAGGGCAGAGCGGCGGGAGATGCCACTGTCAAGAGGTGGGTCGTGTTGCCAAATCCTGCACGATGGGTCGTTCATCTTTCCCGCTGCTGAAGGGATCATCAAGCTCGATGAACGACCTGCGGGTACCCGCATTTGATCGTGATCATGCCCACACATGTAAGTTATTAAACGATTGCTCTATCTGATTGGTCGGAAACAGCCATATCGCTTAATAAATCTTTCCATGTAAGGGCACCTTAACAGATCCCCTATATCCCAACCTGTATGCAGTATATACTACACACCACTTATGGCTTATTACCTTTAACCAGGGCTGCCACCAGGAATTTTGGGGCCCGGGACTGATTTACAGTCCGGGCCCCACGGGCCCCCCCGCCATGGTCCCCCATCATCCTTCACTTACCGCCCGACTCAGCACGTCCCTAAGCACAGCATGGCTTCTTCAATACAGGACGCCAGCGGCCAATTAAAATGCAGCACCGGCAGGTGAGCCAATCAGAGCTCGTGTACCGGCAGCTGCTCTAATTGGCTAATAGTACACAAGCTCTGAATGGCTCAAAAGCAGAGGCAGCAATTTAATTGGCCTCTGCCTTCCTGTATTGAAGAAGCCAGGCTGTGCTTCGGGACCTGCTGAGGACCGAGCGCAGCGCAGGCAGCACACAGCGGAGGGTTGCTGTGGGTAAAATTAGCTACCCGGGCTCCTCCAGAGGCCGGGGCCCCGGACAGCTGTACCCACAGCTCCCCTCTGTTGGCGGCCCTGCCTTTAGCATTCATTTTCTGCCTGTAATTTAAGCCCTTGCCAACTGTTTGGAACATATTTGGTCATGCACAATGTTTAGGGATATAATAATTAAGTGACTTTGGCATATTCTGTATAGTCTGAAGGCTATGTTCCTGATTGCCATGCTGAGCTCCTCTGTTCTCTACTTTATTATATGAAATATAATATAATTATAAGCATATAATTATATTATATGACTTTCTTTTATTTTTAGAAAGTACAACCCCTCATAGTTTTACTTCACCACTACAAATCTTTAACAGCTAGACATTTTTGGCAACGCAACTTTGTTCGCTGAAACTTGGCAACATCCATAGAAGTAAAGGTTGCAGCGGTGATAGGTAAAGGTGACCTATTATTAGAGAGAGTTGTATGAAACCTTCTTAAGAGATCGAGGGGCAGATTTATTAAGCTCGGTGAAGTGATAAAGAGTCTGGTTTTTATCACCGGCCAATCAGCTCCAACTGTGAAGTTACAAGCTTGGTTTGAAAAATGACAAGTAGGAGCTGATTGGCCGGTGATAAAGACCAGACACTTTATCACTTCACCGAACTTAATAAATCTACCCCCTAGTTCCACAGCAACCAATCACATTCTGTCTATCTTATTTATAGAATGTACTAGATAAATGAAAGCTAGATGATGATTAGTCACTATGGACAATTTATCTGCTTGTTCTCTTTAGAATTTTTAATATCACTCACCTAGGGCCAGATGCACCAAACTTCAAAAGGTGATACGATGGAGAGTGATCGACAACCAGCCAATCAGCTCCCAGCTCTCACGCTATAGGCTGGGTTTGAAAAAAGGTCAGGAGCTGATTGACTGGTTGTTTATCACATTTTGAATCTTGGAGCATCTGGTGCCTAGTGTCCGAAGCATGACTGGTGGTGTGTTAGTCGATGATCTGCATAGACCCGAGACTACAACCTCCATTATGGGGGCAGCAGTAGTACTCTGTGGTGTTTCCATGTGCGTCTTTGTAGACTCATTAGTGACTGTTCTTTTTTCTCCCTGACAGATTCATTGGCCAGCTGCCCCAAGTCGGCAAAAGGAATGTCTCATGGCTGGCAGGGGACATGCAGTGAGTATACCAGTCTGTCCTTTACTGAACACCTGCAACCTGTATTTATGTTTCCTCTAACCAAGTCTCATCCATAATCACATACAGTTCATGACATTACATTGTTTGTTCTTACCCTGGACGTCTTAGAACAGAGATGTGCTCACTGTAGGAACAGACATACTCATATGGGTCTGTTCCCTGAGACATACTGTAGCAAAGTATTATAATGCAGGGCCGCCACTAGTAACGTTGGGGCCCGGGACTGACCTGGGCCCCCAGCGGCACTCCCCCCTCGCGTGTGCCGGCACCCCCCCCCCCCCCCCGTGCGTCGGCACCCTGCCTCCCCAATTACTATTACTTTCCAGCGGTGGCGGCGGCACAGCATCTTCTCCCGGGACTCGGGGCTAGGAGCACTTACTGCACAGTGCAGCCTGCAGAGCGCCGAGCCCCTCTGTATCCTAAGCTCAGCTGGCTGCGCTGTGTATTGTGCGCGCCTGGCCGCCGGCGCCGGGTGGGGGGATTTGTGCGGGGGCGGAGGGGTGGTGCCGTGCCACTGTGGGCAGCTGCCCTGACCCCTCCAGAGGCCGGGGCCCGGGACAGCTGTACCCCTGGCACCCCCCTGTCGGCGGCCCTGTTATAATGGTTAGATTTATTATAAAGTTATATATAATTATAAGTTCTCTGTGGTAATGGGCAGAGAGGAAAACTGGACACGCTTGAAACTGATACGTACAAGGTAGTCAAAATAAATGCTGGCATGCAACGAGCGGGTAGGGCCGGTCCTGATGGCAAGAGCTGACAATCCAGTGGGAAAAGGGCAGATCTGAGGTAGGAGATCTAATATGATTATGATTCAGCCTGGACAGCGGTGTACCAGTGTGTGTTGTGGGGGGCTGTAGGCAGGGCCGGATTTGTGCCTAGGCCTGTGAGGCACAGGCCTCAGGGCGGCACCAATCAAGGGCGGCCCAGCGGGCTGCCATTCTTTTAAATAGCAGCATGGCAGAGCGGGTGGGAAGCGGCAAGTGACAAGCGGCGCCGCCGCTGACATGATTCATCATATGTCAGCGGCAGCGGCGCTCGTTACCCGCCGCTACCCTCCCGCTCTGCCATGCACACAGTACATCACAGGCGGCGGCTGCCTGTATCCAAGGGTCCCCCTGCATCTTCACTGAGTGAGCTGATTTGCTCAGGCTCACTGCCTCCAGCGCCCATTGGCTACTGTATACACACAGCCTATTGGCTGCTGTGTATCCAATGGGCGTGGAAAGCAGCTGAGCCGAGCTCATCCTGTGCTCAGTCAGTCAGTGTCTGAGAGACTGACTGAGACACAGTCACAGCAAATAAAGTTATTACTCAGACTCCCGGCCACCTTCCCTCCGGGTCCTCCATAGATACAGTTAGCAATGTTATGAGGTGGGCTAAAGTTAAATTTGTATGAAATCTATAAATATAAATATATATATATGTGTGTGTGTGTGTGTGTATATATATATGTATATATGTGTATACATTTTATATATATATATATATAGATCTGCGTCTCTCATCCACACTCATTACCCGCTCCCATTCCCGACTGCAGGACTTTCTTCGTGCTGCACCCACTCTGTGGAATGCCCTCCCAAGCACAATAAGACTCTCCTCCAGTCTTCAAACCTATAAGCGTTCCCTGAAGACTCATCTATTCAGGCAAGCTTATCAAATTCCAGAACCAGTCATAGAACCTTGCGTTCTGGTGGAATCGATGCAATAAAGAATACAGTATCTATCCTTATGTATCAATACCTATTTCCCTATAGATTGTAAGCTTGCGAGCAGGGCCCTCCTACATTTTGACTGTCTGTAAATACCCTGTTTTGTTGTATCACTGTCTGCTATTGTAAAGCGCAACGGAATATGCTGCGCTATATAAGAAACTGTTAATAAATAAATAAATAAAAATATATATATAAATATATATATTATTGAAAAGGGTTTTATCTCTAGGCTCATTTTACTGATACAGTATACTGGCAAGTTAGGACTCATACCCAGTGGCGTAACTATGAATTGGGCGCCCCCCCCGCCGTTAATGGGGGGGCCCCCCCCCCGCCCGCAGCCTTACCTGTCTTGCTGGTCCCGTCCCGGCTCCCTTGCTGGCTTCATTCTTCTGCTAGTGAGACGGACCAACACAAAATGTCCGCCCCCATACAGCAGACAGTTTCAGAGAACTGTCTGCTATATGGGGCGGACATTTTATTGTGGTCCGTCTCACTAGCAGAAGAATGAAGCCAGCAAGGGATTACATTAAAATAGGGGTGATGATTACATTAAAAAAGGGGGGGGGGGGTGTGGTCAAATATGTTGTGCCTAGGGGCGGCCTGACCCCTAAATTCGCCCCTGGCTGTAGGTGTGGGGCCTAAATAGGGAATTGCAGAGTGAACGTAAGTGACAAGAGAATATGATCACACTTCTGGAGACATTTAGGATGGATTGAAGCTGGGACAGATGGGTGAGGTGATGCCAGATAGGAGGCAGATGCCTATAGCAAGAGGCCATAAGAGAATGGATGAGTTTTCATTGCCTCTTAGGTATGTGCTAGCAATGTTGTGAAGATGGGAGGTCAAGGTGGATGTAAGCAGGTAGGAAGCTGAGCAGGATGAGGATATTGGGGTTTCGTTGGTCGGAAGATTTAAGGGGAGGAGTTTGAGGGAATTCAAGATGATGGGCTCTGTTTGTGGAATGTTGACTGTAAGTAACTTTGGAGTCTCCTTTAGTCATAGTTGAAAGACAGATAGTAGAAATACAAGAGAGTACATCCATGTGTAGATGAGCCCCAAAGCAGTCAGAAAGATCTACTGTACTTGAAGAAAAGTTGGTAGACTAATCAGGGAGAGGGAGATTGCTGCTATTTCAGGGAGTCTCCTGCAGAATGCAGGAGGGTTGGCAACTATGCTTATAGGCAGCGCTATTTTTCAGCAGGAACCAGGAGGAACTCTGTTCCTGAACCTCTAATTAAATATGACATCATCAGGAACTGGGATCCTGAACCTGTTCTGGGCCAAAATGTACTTTCCATAAGATAAGTTTTATTTTTATAGTCTCCTGTGAGTGCCTTTATTTCTAAATACAATATATACATCTCTCTCTCTATCATCTCTCTCTCTCTCTTTATTTATTTAATCAATCTTTGCTATATGTATCATGGTCACCTTTATATTCGATATCATCTTTGTCTCCTACCCTAGGATGAGTGCTCCAATTACCTGCGCGTCATTCAGCCTCTGAACCGGACGCATCTTTACGCTTGTGGAACAGGCGCGTATCAGCCACAGTGCACACTAATTTATCGGGGCTGGAGGTCTGAGGTGAGAACTAGTCTATGACAACAATCAAACCATGCCAGCATACTGACCCTTACATAGGAAGACGTGTAGCCATATAAAAACAAAAACAAAAAAGCAATAGAGTGCTACAATAAATTTGTTGCACTTTAGTTTACAGCAGACCAGTCATCCGCACACTGGAGGAAGCTGTTTCGTCAGCTGAGCCAGTGAGGTTGCAGCCAATTGATTCAATATGTACTGATGACATCACTGAGATGTGAGACCCCAGATGCTGATTATGTCACTAGTTTCACAATTGTTGGGCTGCATTATAATTTGCCTGTATTTAGCTGATTGTATTGAAAGGTGATGGACTTTCTATAGTAGGAGGAAAATGTTGAGGTTTCATCCCTAAAATTTTTAGTTTTGATTTATCTGTAACCACGTTTGCATGTGAGATAAATGTGTGTGTGTAACTGTAATATGTCAATAAGCACACGTGACAAATGAAAAAAATATAATTAGAAGCCGCTTAATGCTGATTACTATCCAGACCCATTTTATTTCCTAGAAAGATTTGTCTTTGAAAAGATCCTACAATGTTATCTGCATTTTAGTGACTGCAATACTACCCTCTAATGTTCTGTTGGCTTGCGTGATGTAAATCTGTGGTGCCTTTATAAATCTGCAGAACTTTAATCTCCAGAGTAGAAGAGTCACAGCGCCACCTTGTGATAGACAAGTGTTACTGCATCCTTGTGAATGTACTGTACATTAGTGACAGTTTGGTTCCCCAGAGCAAGGACTTTACAATTTCTTCTTCATTACTCTCTTTAAAGAGAAATACGGAGTGTGCTGTAATAGCTTTAGAAAAGGGACATTTATTTTATTTTACCACCTGATTATGTATTTTATAGATACGTTACATATATTTGTAGCATACATGTCACCTGCATAGCAATAGGGAAGACTGACAGATGAGTTTACTTTTTAATGACTTAACCTTCATTTAAATGATGCGATTGTTCAGGTTGGGTTCCTACCTAGATCTCGTCCATATACATATACACTGTAATACCTATACCATTTTTCTCTGTTCCATGTCCCAGGACTATGTATTCCGGATTGTGTCTGGTTCTCATGAATCTGGGAAAGGGAGATGTCCATATGATCCCAAGCAGGATAATATGGCCACCATAATAGGTAAGTACTTCAGCTCTGACTGTGTTACATAACAATCAGCAAGTGAGCGGGTATTCCATGGCTATGTCAGTATGCGTAAAGATTGGTATTACACACAGCACCCTCTACAGGGACTTAGAGGCTGATGCAGGATGAGACCTACTGCAGTTAATATAGCGTCTATTAGGTACCTTTGTCTTATGCGCAGACAGCTGTGCAGATTAGAGTGTCCACCTGTGATTGGAGGAGGGATGGGAAGGGCTAACATAAGCCCAGTACAGTCAGGAGGTGTATGCGGTATTCTAATTGCTAATTCTAATTGCTGTGCAAGCCGGAGCCCGCCGCAGATCAAAGAAAGAGGAGCCGCGGGTTGGCCACCGCTGCTCTAGGGTGTCTGTAAAGTTGCTCACCTAATGATTTGTGTCTTACAGATGGGGTGCTGTACGCTGGGGTACAGGTGGATTACATGGGGACGGACTCTGCCATCTTCCGCACAATGGGTAACAAACCTCCAATCCGGACAGAACAGTATGACTCTCGTTGGCTTAACGGTAATACGCCACATTGCTGCTTGCTTCCTCTACAGAGCCAGAATACAGGGCTCCATTCATTTACTACTAGCTTTCAGTAATCTTGCAGTTGTTATATTTCAAGCACCTGATAGAAAGATCAAAGCTTCCCAACCAATCAGCACCTGCCATGTTACAAATCATGTTTAAAAAAAGGCCGGAGCTGGTTGATTGATACTTTCTCTGTATTCAAGCTTTCCAATACATCTCAATAGGAGAAGCTAATAGCCACATTTCTGTTTCTGTCCCCAGACCCTGTATTTATGGGATCACTGGTCGTGTCTGAGAGCAGCTTCCGTGAGGATGACAAGCTTTATATATTATTCCGAGAGAGGAGCCTGGAGGGAGAGAGCGGCCCGGCGGTGGTATCACGGATTGCACGCATTTGCCTGGTGAGAATGGCCGGCCTGTACTCTACTACTATGTGCAGTATAGTATGCTCTGGATATTAACTGAACAAGTGTCAATTGCCTCCCTGTGCTGTCTCTCCACATGCTTGCCAGTGGCTGTCTGCACTTTGATTGGTTGATAGCTCCAGCCATCCACCAATCAGCATGCTCACACCCACTTACTGTCTGGCTGCACGCTGAATGGCAGGTACAGAATGATGACTGTGTGTAATTCACAGTCAGAGTACCTGGGTAACATTCACTACCTGCCTCCCAATAAGCTACGGAAGAATTAGTCCCATCTGCCCCCTTCTATTTCAGCTGTACTACACTGTATCCAAGTATATGGTAGCTGGATTCCATTGCACCCTTTAGTATAGGTTCTAGTGTATATCGGGTTACTTGCAGTAAGAATGGCTATTCCCAGACCCCATATGAGACCCAAGTAGAGGTGTTTTTCTTGTGGGGAGCTGTAAATACACTTACAGGATAGTCACCATATCATTCCGTTGCAGAATGATGACGGTGGTCTGCGCTCACTGGTGGGGAAATGGACATCTTTTCTGAAGGCAAGACTGGTTTGCTCTGTCATTGGCCAGGATGGGGTGGAGACTTCGTTTGACCAGCTACGTAAGTATGCCATCACCACACAGCACACTTCTCCTTGTGTCCTCACATAACGGTTTGTTTAAAGATCAAACTACTGTAGGGCTGAGCCGTTACAAGCTGCCAGAATACTAGACTATAAGGAAGCAGGAGACGCTTCTCAGATACCTGTAGCTCCCCCCAACTCTGGTTTAGAAACCTGGAGAGAGAAGGGTACTTGCCCATTCAGCTGACAAGTCAAACGTGGGCTTCTTGTTGTGGGTAGTAATTGTGGCTGCTGTAAACGAGTAGGGGAGGCTGACATTCTGAGGGAAGTTTTGATGGGGAACGTGAAATTAAGTTATTAATTTAGGGTTTAAGGTTCCTTTCCAGGCAACTAAGGATGAATAAGTAGCGGGGGGTTATCCAATAGAGAACAAAGCTTTTAATGATCTCTAAGCTTGGTGTAAGCAATTGCCTTCTATTCTGCTTCCATTATATAGTCTGAGTGGCTCCATGCTGGGTGCTTAAGTAGAATTAAAAATGAGGCTTAATCCGCGATGGAAACGCTGCTTCTACAGCACAGACATAGGGCATAGTGTGTTCTTGGCTGCAGATTGCCTGTACTGCGGTGGTGGCGGGGTTAATGCACTATCTTGTAAATTGGTAGCACTTCCAGCAGGATGGTTGCCCTGAGCGCTTCCCGATGCAGCGCCTGTGACTTCCATATGTAAAGCAGAGGTGACATTGCTCTGCGGTGGCTGATACGGATATTACTCATTAACACAATTTGCATACTGTGTGTTGGACTCATTTCACGGGGCAAATTCCTTCGTAGCAGTAACCAATTAGGGAGCGGAGGCAACCGAGCAGACAGAATAGAGCGATTTGTACTCTTCTTACCTCCTCCGTCGGTGTTTGGCGTGCGTCATCCTTCCTGCTGTTTAATTGGCCGCGCAGCCATGGAGAAGATGTCTGTGCAAAAATGGCCTCAGGGCTGCGGTCTGTAAACCAACACATAAGTGACAAGAAGCAAGTTCTAAAAACATGTAATGTGACAGAACCGGATGCTAACCATGTGACATCTTCTGATTTGTCATTAAATGATATCATTACTCACTGTGACGATGGAATTATTTTTTTTTTGGTTAGTTTTTTATTGATTTTAAAATTTAACGGTTTTACAGAACCAGAATTCAGAATGATCATTCTAATGGTGCCCATACACGTTGCGATCTGTGTGCTGTGCGTTTTGAACTTCATTTGTGCTGTGCGATTTTGGCACTTGTAGGGGATGCGATGTGATGCGATCTACTGTACTGTGTGGGTGCGATGCGATTTTAGCCTCTTTTTAATTATTTTTTATTTTTTAGTTACCTAATGGACATCGCATCGCATGTACTACATAACTGATGCGATGTAGCACAAAAAGTATTGCCTGCAGATACTTTTTGTACTATACAATATTGTACCCGCGGGGACGTGCATCGCATCCCCGCAGGTACACGGTGAGATTTTAACCGATGCAATGCGTTTTGAACTTTAAAAGTTCAAAACGCTTTTTAAAATCGCAACATGTATGGGCACCTTTAGCCTTTCAGTCATTGTTTTTGGGGCTTTGACCGTTTCTGATGAGAAGCTGCTGCTATCTTCTGACCCCACTCTGCGTGCCCCGCTTGTATGACTGGTGGCAGATCATGGACGGCTGCAGTGTTGGAGGAGAGAGGAGGGGGACAGGGGAAGAAAGGGCTTATTTCATAGTTTACAAATAGTTTTCCATTATAAAGACATTAGCTCCCCACGATACCACTTGATTCGCCCCATGTCTTGGCACGGCTCTGCGCTGCCAGTAAATGGCCTTATCCTCTGCTGATATGGTATGTTAAAGAGAGAGAAAAAAAGTATATTATTTGGAAGGGTATTATGACTTCAGATTATATTAATTTATTGTCTACGACAAGCAGAAGTGTTTATATTCATTGCCATTAGGCACAGCAGAAAGTCACTGTCTGGGTACAGCAGAGATGTGTTATCTACAGGCGCAAGGAAAGTCGTCCACTCTGCATGATAACATAACTGCATGGTTGTACAACGCAGGAGCATACAGCAATCTGGGGGGGTGCAGTCATGGTGTCAGAATTAACATACTGGACAATGTCTCCACTGCTATGCCGAAACCATGATTCCGACAAGATCAATATGCTACTTAAAGCATTTAACAATGTTGGCAGTGAGTGTGGTATAACAAGTCCGCAATCTGAATGTCAACATGACAAATGACATTCACAGTGTCGACACTGACATAATGTATATACTGAATAATGTTTTGCATGTACATCTGTGTGGTCCGATGTAAAAAAGGGTACTTGTTTCCTAGCAGGGCGCCCAGAATTATTACGTTCGCAAACGTACTGAAATCGCATCGCATAACGTATAGTAGTAGCATGCGGTGCGATGCGATTTTCCCATTCCCGCTCCCTGTCATTCCCTGTAATTTTCCCTGTCATTTCCTGTCACCCCCAGTATCAATGCCAGCCCGAAGCGTGGCGAGTGGCGGCAGAACGCGTCCTCCAACCTTTTCATACCCCCACTATCCACGTTGGTGTGGAGTTGATTTCATATAGTGTGGCGAGCGCAGCAAGCCACGAGCCCGAAGCGTGGCGAGCGGACGCGGATTACTTTACATGTATTCCGCATCCCCTCGCCACGCTTCGTGCTCGGTGACTCGTTGCACTCGCCACGCTATATAAAATCAACTCCACGCCGACGTGGATAATGGGGGTATAAAAAGGTCAGAGGACGCCCCTTTCGGCCGCCCCTCGAGGGGCTCACTGCGCTCGCCACGCTTCAGGTTGGCGTTGATACTGGGGGTGACGCAAAACAATGCCATACGTGATTACAATTGTAAGCACCCATCACATGTAATACTATGCACAAATCAAATGTCATTGCATCACATCTCATATTAAGCACCCAAGACATCTCATCACATGGGTGGTTGTACAATGAAATATCACATTGAATCGCATTTCGTGCCATGCGATCCGAAGCAATATTTCATTGTACAAGCACTCCTGTGCACTTAATATGGGCATCGCACAGCACTATACACGCTACACGATGCGATACAATTTCACAATAGCACAGTTCACTAAATGCGTACTGGGCACCCTGCTAGGAAACAAGTTCCTAAAAAAGTAAGATTTCCCTGGCCAGATTTGCCGCGGTGCATCAGCTAATTGTAATTAACACTAAGGGCCTGATTGACCTGTTTGCTATGCTGCGTAGACTCGCAGCCGCGCAAAGAGCTAAATGCCACCCCGCCAACGTCATGTGATGTCAGCCGCCCAACCCGAGCAGGCATCTCCATGCCTGCATTCGTAAATGCCTATCAGGGACAGGACCGAATTCAGACCCTTCATATGTTCAGAGTAGCACTACAGCGAGAATAGTGTTCCTATGGAAAATGCTTAGAGAAAGGAATGATCAGCCTTACCTCTGACCTACTGCACATGCCCGCAATGCCCCCCCCCCCCCCCTTAGCCGCTTGTCTCCCCTCCATCCCCTTCTCTCACTAATTAAAGTCAACCACATAAATCTAAAACTCAGAGTCTCAGAGTCGGGCACAGGGTTATGTTTTGGTTAGAATACTTGTATTGCGTTACATACACTGCTGTGGGTGTGATCCTGTAAAACCAGGGCCCGTTCTGTTCTCTGTTGTGTTGTAAATAAATGAACCCTTTGAGGGCCAGGTGAATTTGTCATAATAATTGTGACAATTGCCAAGCAAACATTGTTATTCATCATAATGAACTGTAATGTCACCTTATTATAGGAAATATAATCTTTTTTTTTTTACACAACATTTGTTATTTGAATTTATATAACAAATGTGAGCGGCGCTGGTATTTTTAAGCAGATATTTTGTGCATCTCTCACAGGTGTTCGCACTCAAAGGGTTAAATAAAGCCTTCCTTCATTTATAACACGGATGGGGAACCTTCGCCCCTCCAGCTGTTGTGGAACTAGACATCCCAGCATGCCTTGTTACAGTTTTGCTATGTGGCCATGCTACAACTGTTGCAGGGCATGCTGGCATGTGTAGTTCAACAACAGTTGGAGGGCCGAAGGTTCCCCATCCCTGATTTAGAAGAAAAACACAATTTTTTTAAAGAAAAATAAAAAATCAACTCAGATACTGTATACAGTATATCAGATTCCAATACACATATGATCATGATAAATGTATTTATGTGTAATTACAATATCGATTTCAATGGTGACTAACTGTCTGTGTCTTTATATAGGGGATATTTTCATTCAGCCGACCCAGGATAAGCAGAACCCCCTGATTTATGGAGTCTTCACTACGCTGGGGTGAGAGCATGACTGAATTCTATCTGCTGCCCCTGTAATGGTTTCCCTATGCCCCCTGCTAGGGGCCCGTTTACTATTGAATATTTGCGGCTAATTTCCCCAAAACAACCCTTCTCGAGCGTTAGCCGAAAATATGAAATACCTCCCGAATGCAAGACGGAGGGACCGTAGCAGGAATCTCTGATCCCTGCTGCCCTGCTCGCAGTCGCATTCCCCATAGGTTTCTATGGGGAATGCAATGCTGTACCAATATTGGGCAGCAGCGCACCGTGTCCCAGATCTACGGCCATTCTGAGGCGGTAGCTCATTGTAACCTATGGGCTACTTGCAGCAGCTCAGTGCTAACCGCCCATCTGCACACCCTGGTACAGCAGATCACAGGGATGGACTCCTTTAAGAACTTCTGTCCCAGCATCTGCAGGAACATACACCCCACTGATAGGATCGCATATTGCAATGTGATCCTAGGGGGTAGATCCTACCCAGATCGCATTGTGTATCCGGGTCCTATGGAAAAAATGGCCTCTTAATCTCTCAATAACTGTATGTCTTGTGCTATCCACTACATCATTGTCATCCTCTCCCTCACCGTATACGGTCGCTGGGTCGACACTGTCTTAACCGACAGTTACGGGATCGACCGTTCTTGGTAGAAGGCGTCTAGTTAGACAGCTAAAGATGGTTGACAGCATCTAACTCAAACTTTAGGCATCTAACTAGACACCTTGGACCAAGTGTGGTAGACCCTGTAACTGTCGATCAACTATATCCTGTAACCTCCCATACAGTGCTCAGCCTCAGCACCCAGTAGCTGTGTGTCTCTTGCTGCCCACACCGTCATTGTCAGCCTGTCCTGCACAGTGCTCCGTCTGCCTGCCCAATAGCTGTGTCTCTTGCTGTCCATGTCACGTGCTGTCCACACGTCATTGTCAGCCTGTCCTGCACAGTGCTCCTTCTGCCCAATTCATCCTGGTAATCTTTTGTCTGGCATGGACACCTGCCTCTATGTGTGTGTGATATCTTTAGTCTCCCTGCTGCTTGTATGCCTGTAAGTCCTAATGTACCTGTCTCTGTGCGTGTCTCTTAGTTCCGTGTTCCGGGGCTCCGCCGTCTGTGTTTACTCTCTCGCTGACGTCCGTGCTGTGTTTAATGGGCCATTCGCACACAAGGAGGGACATGGGTACCAGATGACTGCGTACACAGGGAAAACGCCCTATCCCCGACCTGGAGCGGTGAGACACGTCATGACCCTTTCTGAGAGTCTGAGTGGGAGGATGATGCTGTGGTAAAGGCACAGGCACTTTAAGGGACATGTATATTTAATAATTGCTTATTTGGGACAGTATGGTAAGATTTGCAGCACTAGACATAGCACATTCTTATTTACAGGAAAATTAACAACTAAAATAGTATAGTAGTGGCGTTGCCAATAGCAACCAGTCATTTTATAGAATGCGCCAGATACAGTAATCAGATTGGCTGCTGTCCTTTTTAGAATGTTTAGTAAATCTATCCCAATAAAAAGAGATCCTTACCGAAATGCAGCCCCCCCCCCCCCCCCCCCCCATTCCAGATAAAGGCATCAGAGCTCCCATAGCCGTCCATGTATCAGCCTGCAGAGGCCCAGATGAAGGCAATTCTGTGTAAGGATCGAAAGTAGCTGATTCTGCAGATTCTCGAACACTGAGGCATCATGGGTGAGGGGATTGGGTATCCATGTTCTAGTCGGGTCATATTTCTGAATGTTGGGTCATGTTGCTGAATGTTGGCTCGTGTTGCTAGTCATGGACAAGAAATAAAAGCTCTCACTTCAGGTTTGTTTTATTACACAGCTGCTCTTTCCTATTACATTGCGATCTATCTTGTAGTGTGCAGGTGGATTCTCCGTTACCGGCGTCCGCTCCAGTAGACACTTTGGGGAGGACGTGCTGAGGTTTGTACGCACTCACCCGCTCATGTACAGCTCAGTGTACCCCGTGAACCGCAGACCCCTTCTCCTACTGTCAGATGCCTCATATACCTACACCAGCATTGCTGTGGACAGTGTGCCCGCTGCTGACGGCGAATATACTGTTCTGTTCCTGGGCACAGGTGAGAAAGCAGCGTCGTCCACTCTCTCTAGGCGATATGTACTTAGCCTTAAAAAGTGATAAAGTGGAGAGTGATAAACCACCAGCCAATTAGCTACTGTCATTGTTCAAACACAGCCTGTAACATGACAGTTAGGAGCTGAAAGGCTGGCACGTTATCACTCTCCATTTTATCACTTTTCAAGCTTAATATATCTGTACCCATGTGAGGTCGTCACTTGTGTATTGTGTAACACCTTGTTCCCATCCCCCCCAATCGTCAGATCGTGGTACAGTCCAGAAGGTGATGATCCTGCCCAAAGGCCCAGAGGAGATGGAAGGCATCACTCTAGAGGAGGTGGAAGTGTTTAAAGTAAGACCCGATCTGTGTTCATATTCTTCATATTTTACTTTTATATAGAATTGTCTTGCAAAGTCCTCTGGGATTTAAAGCTGCATTACACCAAGGTGGGGGGGGATCATCCTTTCCTGGGACCCCTATGACTGCTCCCCTCCAACATATATCCTGGGCTCATTGTTTACTGCATAATTATTTGGATCTATTTGGAAGCTTTCCTGGCCGTTCACAAACGTTGCAGAAGAAGATGCTGCACTTGGCACTTAGAGAGTTGTGAAAAAAGTTGCATGGGTGGGAAATGACACATGAGCTTACCCACTCGATAGGCAGCGAATACAGCGAGCTGAATCAGACCCTTTGTGCGTTCATTGCCCCATTTGCCCCCAACAGAATCTGCCACCTTTAGTGCACATATTTCCAAATATATTAATTTGTTTTTTTGCTCACTTACTTGGGCCCATGTCTATTACTGTGTCTACATATTATATAATATAGTAACAGTCCCTTCTTTACTCGCAGGTAGCGTCACCTGTTAAAAACATCAGAATTTCTTCCAAGAGGGTGAGTATGGCATCATTATTGTTCTGATCAATCTAGAACTCCATCAACTCCATGGAAAATGTTTATTGGTGCAATACATTTCTTTACCTATCTGGGAGAACTCTGAGACACTGGGCCAAATGTAATACGGTGAGAGTTTCAGAAAGTGAGAGATTTTGGGAGAGTTTTTCAAATTTTTTTAAAGTAGCAATCATTTACATGGCAAAATCAACCTGGTTTTGCAGTGTAATTGATTGCCACTTTAAAACAAATGGAAAAAATCTCTCACTTTCTGAAACTCTCACCCTATTACATTTGGCCCTGAGAGCCTAAAACTCTTACGTATGTATAGTGCAGGGTGCTGGCACCATATTTGGACATTAGAAAAGGATTGGGTACTCTTTACCTAGCACGGCGCCCACGATTTTGATCGTGGGCATCGCACGTAAAAAATCACGGGCATCGCGGGCATTGAATGCACTAAAAATCGGGTGCGACGCGACCGACGCCCGCCATTTCCCAGAGGGAACAATGTTAAATGTCTCAATTGACCTGATTTTCATGTTCAATGCCTCAATTGACCCGATTTTTCCATAGGAAACAATGTTAAATGGCCCACAGAGGCCAAATAGCCACCCTGAAGTGTGAAATGGCCCCCACAATTGATAACGCCACCCCACGATCAACGCCAACCCGAAGCGTGGCGAGTGCAGCGAGCCCGCGAGGGGCGGCGGTACGCGTCCTACGACGTTTTCATACCCCCACTATCTACTTCGGCGTGGAGTTGAGAATAGAATAGTGCGGCGAGCGCAGCGAGCCACCGAGCCCGAAGCGTGGCGAGCGCAGCGAGCCCCGCGAGGGGACACGGATACCTTCACAGGTAAACGCGTCCCTTCGCGGGCTTCAGGTACAGGTATCCGCGTCCCCTCGCGGGGCTCGCTGCGCTCGCCACGCTTCGGGCTTGGTGGCTCGCTGCGCTCGCCACACTATTCTATTCTCAACTCCACGCCGACGTGGATAGTGGGGGTATGAAAAGGTCGTAGGACGCGTACCGACGCCCCTCGCGGGCTCGCTGCGCTCGCCACGCTTCGGGTTCACGTTGATCGTGGGGTGGCGTTAACAATTGTGGGGGCCATTTCACACTTCAGGGTGCCTATTTGGCCTCTGCGGGCCATTTAACATTGTTTCCTATGGAAAAATCGGGTCAATTGAGGCATTGAACAGGAAAATCGGGTCAATTGAGACATTTAACATTGTTCCCTATGGGAAATCGCGGGCATCGCGTCGGTCGCGTCGCACCCGATTTTTTAGTGCATTCAATGGCCGCGATGGGCGCCGTGCTAAGTAAAGAGTACCAAGGATTGTTCTAGCTCAGAGCTGGGCAATAGCGGCCCTCCAGCTGTTGATGAACTACACATCCCAGCATAAGTTTCAGCATGACCACATAGCAAAACTGATGCAAAGCATCCTGGGATGTGTAGTTCATTAACAGCTGGAGGGCCGCTATTGCCCAGCCCTGTTCTAGCTGCAACCACTAAAAAAAAAACGGTACTTGTTTCCTTGTACTTAGTGGTGTGCGATGCGATATTCCCGTTAAATTAACAGGAGTGCTTGTACAATGAAATATTGCCCGAAGCGTGGCGAGCCCCACGCGGGGCCACGGAATACATGTAAAGTAATCCGTGTCCGCTCAACACGCTATCTAAAATCAACTCCATGCCGACATGGATAGTGGGGGTATGAAAAGGTCGGAGGACGCGTACCACCCCCCCTCGCGGGCTCACTGCGTTCACCACGCTTCAGGGTGGCGTTGATATTGGGGGTGGCGTTGACAATAGGGGTGCATTTAACATTGTAAGCACCCATCAGGGTGCTTGTACAATTAAAAATCGCATCGGCATGCTGCTATATGATATATATTGCATTGCATCGCATGCCGCTGTATTGCATGCAATGCGATGCGATTGTATAAGATGCACTTCGATCAAAATCGGGGGCGCCATGCTAGGAAACGAGTACCAAAAAAACATTATCTCAGTGGATCCATAAGGATCATGATCCCTTATCACTCATGTTACCCCGATTGTTCTTTTATTATCAAATGGATTTAATAAAGTGTATATTAGAGGCTGGATCCAAGAAGTTCTTTACTACGTGGCTACCCTATATAATAAAGTTACCGTCATCAACACGACTATGTCCGTAAAACTGTTTGATTTACCATGTGGTACAATACAGAGTGGGTCCCCTCCATTCTAGGACACCTTTCTTTTATTTTTATTAGGTTTATTAGCAAAGTATGACTGTTCATTGTCATAATAATTATTCAAACTCCAAAACTCTTATTTATCACTTCTCTTTATATGCTATTGATATATTTATTGCATATTCGATTTGTCAGAATTGTTTCTTTGTATTATTTCTATGTATGATATTATATGTCATGTGATGTGTGTTATATTTTAAAATATAAAAAAAAAGAAAGAAAAGGATTGTTCCTATACTGCATGTATAATTTAGCTTATTCTGGAGCAATAATCGAGCCCATTGAGGTGCCCGCAGTTTGTACATAGTAACCCTCTACCTACCAAATGTAATTACATTCAAAGTACAAATGTCAAACGTGCAATCAAATATTCATTAGTGTGGGGCAACTTGCACTCCTACAAGGGGATCCTGAACAGCATGTATACCTGCAGAATGAGCAATCCTAATATATATGCAATTGATATATTTATTGCATATATGCTTCATCAGAATTTTTCTTGGTATTATTTCTATGTATGATATATACAGTATTGTCTGATGTGTGTTATATTTTTGTTAATAAAAATATTTTAAAATATTAAAAGAAAAAGATTGTGCATATACTGCATGTAAAAATTAGCTTATGCTTTAGCAATAATTGAGCCCATCGGGGTGCCCACAGCACAGTAACTCTCCACCTACAGTACAAATGCCAAACGTGCAATCGAAGACTCATTAGTGTGGGCCAACGTGCACTCCTACAAGGGGATCTTTATATATTTAAAAGCATATTTCTGGGTTTAGTGAATTTGTTACTGCCTTGTTGGCTGTAATAGAAATTGAACGTTTGCATCCTGTATTAATTACAGCACCAGT
The DNA here is from genome assembly GCF_055691185.1 of Crinia signifera. NCBI lineage: Eukaryota > Metazoa > Chordata > Amphibia > Anura > Myobatrachidae > Crinia > Crinia signifera. Next base: position 34,796,477 of record NC_139225.1, on the reverse strand, counting down.
TATACGTTTCGTCAGACGCCGGGGTGACCCAGCTGTCTCTCCATCGCTGTGCTGCCTATGGAGACTCTTGTGCCGATTGCTGTCTTTCCAGAGATCCTTATTGCGCCTGGGATGGGAAGGCCTGTGCCCGCTATACCCCCTCACCCATGAGGTAGGTATATGGTGGCTGCGTTGCAACAATTCTTGTTGCCATTTCTATAAATCTCTGCTGGGTTATAAAAAGGACTAATGGGACTGAACTCTGGGACTATAGAAAATCCAGACTTGACCGGTCTGTTGGTGCAAATTCTATGCAAATCAGTTTTACCCATTTGCAATCCTTTTCTGGATTACATTTCCGTGCCTGTTTGTGTTTCCAGAAAATCCCCCCCTGCAGCACACAAACGTGCTGATTGGTTAGGACACAGCAGGGATATCAGTGTGCCAGGCTGTGTATTGTATATCTTGCCCAAGTACTCTGTGACTTAGCGATGGGGAAACCCATACGGACTCCCCGCACGATAAGCTCAGTAATGCCCCTATTTTACTGTATGTGCCACACCGGGTGCACCCAATATTTCTATAGTATGGTGGTAAAACTGTGTGTGTACAATAGTCAGGTTGTTGGTGACCTTGTTCTCTGCAGGCGAAGCCGACGACAGGACGTCAGACATGGTGACCCCATGAGGCAGTGCAGGGGCTATAACATGCAAAGTAAGTGCTCTGTATAAATGGGCTGCTGCTTTCTCATACACCTCCACATGACGGCTCTGGTAGTGTCTATGGATAAGGAGCCACCCTCATGTGAGCTGTTCTTAATTTACAGTGGATCGCGGGGTCTTGGAGCGGCTGCAGATTGGGGTGGAGGGAGGAAGCGTTTTCCTGCAGTGTGACACTCACTCGCCCCTGGAGAGCGTTACATGGCTTCTGCAGAGAGAGGGATCCCAGCATCGGAAGGAGGTGAGGCCACCATTATTCTGCATGTCTAGCGTTACTACACAGATCACTAATATATGATTGGCAAATATACGTTCTTTAATCAGAATGTTTCCTATGACATGTACCTGACTAGTTGTAGGTTATTATAGGTGGTCTTGTCAGTAGCCAATATCTCCTTTCATATACTATGATACAAAACAAACTCGCCTGATTTTGAGACCTCCTTTCACAAGGTCACATCACCAAGCCCCACAACCATGCCATTCAAATGCCATGATTTGCAGGTCTTCAGGGGAGGCGGGGCTAATATAACGCAATTTTAGCCCCTCCCCGAAGACCCACGAATTCTATAATTTACCTAGGTATTGCCATCGGTGCAGTCAATGGTGATTCTGCAACCAGCCATCGATAGTTACAAACTACAGTATGTGATGGACTCTTTGACTGACTGGCCCATAGGCCAATCAGAACATGGGGGCGGGGCTTCAAGGTTGTTGGGATGGCGCTATCCTCTGTGTCCCGGTGTCATGAAAGAAAATAAGGGAAAGAAACATCGTTTTTGCTGTGCCATCGATGTAGGGAAAGCATCTGGTTCTCCTCATCGATGTCAAAAGTATTCCACATCGGCCATATACCATCCATGATTTAGAATCATCGATGGTTGATGGCCATCCCTACATTTACCTCAGCCCGAAGGAGCAAGTGGGGAGACTCCCTGGAACATGCAAGAGACTTGGCTACAATTTTTGGGAGCCTCCTGGCAATTTTGGGAGTGTACGTAGGTATGATACAAAAGTGAACATGGATGACCCTCATTGCATTCCATTAACCATCTATTGCCTATCTCACTGCTGTACATAGACACAAGTCTGTCATTTGTAACCAGCTTTACTATCTATTATCTTATGGACAGATGGGCAACCAATTAGATTCTATTGGAGAAATTTACTAAGATGGGAGTTCTATTTCACATGGGATGTTGCAATTGAGAAACCAATCAGAATTTACTTATTTATTTAGCACCTTCTAGAAGATAATAGATAATATCTGATTGGTTGCCAATATCAACATCCCATCTGAAAGACTCACATCTCAGTATATTTACCCCGTAGAGTCTGATAGGGGAGATTTATCAAACCCGCAGAAACCACATTTAGTTTGGGGTCAGTAACCATGGTTTATTACACAATGTGTTTGGCTGGTGACCTGGGCCCAGCGTACTGCACTAATGTAGGTGACTTGTGCATCACTGACTCAACTGACTTTTCAAAGACAAAAATGTACAAATGATATTAGAGGAAATGCGTATTCCTTCCTTTCTGTATTTCCAGCCCCTGGATCCCAGCCAGTAGCTGCCAGTTACAGGATCCTATGCCTGGAACATCTATGCTGGACAGAGAGTCACAGTGACCTCCAGCTGTGCTCTAGACTGATCGTCATTGTGCTTCCTGACCACCAGAACTGGTGTCCCTGACATCAGCAGGTTCGGCCTCCCCAGGGAAGCACCTGCCGTCACGGTAACTGGTCATGTCTGATAGTGTACAGTATAGGGTGTGACGCAGACGAATCTACACCACCCAGTGTCAGGAAGTGCTGACACAATAATTAGTGACGGGGTTGGAGAGAATGACGCTGGCAAAGGAAACACGCATGAAGATATGAGGCTGGGAACACGTTTCCTGTAAGCCTATTTGTGGCAAATCGGTAGGATAGGCAGTGCCTAGGACACAGGTTCTCAAAGTTGGTCCTCAGGACCCTACACAGCGCATGTTTTACAGGTCTCCTCACAGAATCAAGTGAAATAATTTAGCTCCACCTGTGGATCTTTCAAAATGTGTCAGACAGTACTGAGTGCACCTTTCGGGTGGCCTGGAAAACGTGAACTGTGTGGGATCCTGAGAACCGAGTTTGAGAACCACTGGTCTAGGACAGTACCAAACATTGACATTGCACTAGGTCGACATTAACGAAAAGTCAAAATGCATTAGGTCGACAAAAGCAAAATTTTGACAACACATGAAGCGGTTGACGTGAGTTTTTCCAGTTTTTGTGTCAGGCAGACACCTGTGCACGTAGACCCCTCTACCATTCCCATTCGGAGTCCACAAAGATGTTAAAGAATGGGGGGAAAAAACCATGTCGAACTCTTCATGTGTCAACCGTTGCCATGTCAACTTATCCGGATACAATGGCAAACTCAACTTAGTTCTCAAAAGAAGAGCCACTATGACTATTGTGTGTAAAATGCAATCACGCCACAACTCATACTGTGTGTTTCCATGACTACTCATGTCGCATGCGCTGCCCTGGAACTGTTTTCTATTATATATCAGTCCATATCTGAGGTGTTGTCTGGACTCCTCCCACAGTTCCTCCCTGCTCGCAGTATGCCCCAGCCTGCCTGCAGTAGCATCATAAACCATGTCCTGTATTCACTATGCAGTCATATTCTGTTTCCTCGCCAGGTACGGCTTCATACCCTGGAGGGAGGAGCGATACTACGTTCGGTACAGACAAACCACGCAGGCCTCTACACCTGCTTGGGTACAGAAAACGGCTTCCGACGCTCACGAGGGAAAATAAGACTTAACGTCCTGCCCAGGGAACTGCTGGAAAAACTGACGGCTGCCCCAACCTTGTTCCCTCTACCAGCACAATGCCCACCTGCTCGCAGGCAGAAGCCACGAACACAGATCGAAAGGAACTGAGGCTGCTTTAATACGGGCCTGCAGACAGACAGCGCTGGCCGACACAACAGCTCCAGGGCCTCCGTTTTCAACACAAGAGACTCCAAGTGACTGGAGACTGTGGGAAATGGAACCTAACCTGCTCACTAGTGAGAAGTGGGTGAGGGGGCCAGTATGTGTAGAGGAGAGAGATGTGTTAGTATTAGTAAGACATTCCAGAGCGATACTTTGTATAGAGAACTGCGTGCGTGCGTGTGTGTGTGTGAGTGTATATAGGGGGAGGTGTATCAAACTTTTGGAACAAGATATAGGAAAGAAATTGGCCATAGCAACTAATCGGCTTCAAACTGTCTCTTCATAGACTGTGCTAGCTATATGAAGCTGAGCAGTTGCTGTGGGCAACGTCCGCGGTCTTGTAGGTTTGGCACACCTCCCCTTTAGCGAGAGCGTGTGAATTATTTCTATTTATCACAAACACTGGATGCCAGATTTCATGTCCCAACCTGTGAGCAGTTGCCACTTTACGTACCAGTCTTGACCTGAATCACTATGTTTTCCTGCTGTCTGTGTCTTCCTCCGCCAGAGGCCCCGCGTTACACCGTGAGCAGTACGTGAACCTGGCTGGAGACCTACCGGCACACCTGTAACTTTTCTAGCAATACCGGATTTACAAACTGAAGAAAGATATTAAATCTATTTTGTATCTGTTTCCTTGTTATTATGCTTAATGTATACCTATCATGCATTTATATATTTATATGTTTGTTTTTTTTAAATCGTTTGGCTTTATGTGCTAAGATTTTGGTTTAAAAAAAAAAAAAAGACAATATTGGCCTATTGAGGTAATTCAGGCAAAAAAATAATCTTTTTTTTATAAACACCCCCAAACCTTGTCTGTAATATCTGCTGCGTGCAGTGAGGGTTTCCTTATACTGGTCATGCATACTGAGTGGGAGTGTTCATGGGTGACTTGGGACAGCCCCGATGCGTCATTGATGTCAATGAGATAAGTATCAGCGTGGCAGAAAACCTCAGGATTTAGTGCTGTCGAAGATGTTTTAATAAGAGAAGGAATAGCACATAAGGGAGGAGGGCCCAGCTCGTGACAGCTTACATTCTAAAGGAGAGGGGCAGACAAACAGGGGTGACACAGATGGGGTCAGGGGCTGGCTGGCAACTTTCAGCCTGGGGGGCAACACAAGCAAGTGGCCCACCACCATCGCCATCGTTTCACCACCCTAACCTCTCCCCTCTAGTATGCAGCAATTATTAAACAATCATTCCCCCACACACACCCGAAATGGGAACAGCGCACGCCGAAGGCGCACTGCAAAATTTTACACTGTAATGCCCATTCCACATAAAGCCAACACCGTAATGCCCATTAAACATAATGCCACACACCGTAATGCCAATTAAACATATATTTGCCTGCTTTAACCCATGGAGTGCCACTGTTTGTTCATTACATATACACACATATATATATATATATATATCTATATGTATAAGTCTAGGTAGAAAATGTACTTACAGTACAGACAGTTTTTTCTAGCAGGGTCAGCCCATATTTTAGAAATATATATATAGTGAGCTGGGAGCCATGAAAGGCTGGGTCGCCCCACATCTCCCTGCTTACCACCTTCCAAGGGGAGCAGGGAGCTTGTCACCCTGGCTGCAGCACATGACGGGATGAAAGAGCGCTGATGTGCTGCTGCCCGGGCGCTAGTGGATGCGTGACCACTTACATCCGTGGCTTCTAGAGCAGGCATCCGCTCCACTCCCTCGCACCAGGGCCTAATATATATATATATATATATATATATATATTATAAAAAATAGGAGGCATTATACAGGACATCAGCTGGATCACGGACATCAGTGGGGAAAAAGTCCTTTAGTCCTTAAGTGGGTGACAAGGAGAGGGTAAGGGTGACACAGTGAAGGTAAGTGTGACACAGAGATAATGGCAGGGTTGCCGACCCTCCCGGAATTTCCGGGAGTCTCCCGAAAATCGGGACCCCCTCCCGGCACCCCGGAAGGGTGGGCAACCCTCCCGGATTCAGGGGGGACCCCCGCTAACCCCCGGATCGCGGCATTAAAATGCCGCAATCCTCGGGTTTTCGAGGAGGGGGCGGGGCTAAATGACGCAATTTAGCCCCGCCCCCTCCACAGAGATACCTTAATCCGCTGGTTTACCAGCATAGGGGCGGGGCTTAGTGATGTCACCCTTAACACAGAAGAGGACAGGGTTGACACAGAGAGAACAAGGGTGACACAGAGAAGACAGGGTTGACACAGAGAGGACAGGGTTGACACAGAAGAGGACAGGGGTGACATAGAGGACAGGGGTGACACAGAAGAGGACAGGGTTGACACAGAAGAGGACAGGGGTGACACAGAGAGGACAGGGGTGACATAGAGGACAGGGTGACACAGAGAGGACAGGGGTGACATAGAGAGGACAGGGTTGACACAGAAGAGGACAGGGTTGACACAGAAGAGGACAGGGGTGACACAGAGAGGACAGGGGTGACATAGAGGACAAGGGTGACACAGAGAGGACAGGGTTGACACAGAGAGGACAGGGTTGACACAGAAGAGGACAGGGGTGACACAGAGAGGACAGGGTTGACACAGAAGAGGACAGGGTTGACACAGAAGAGGACAGGGGTGACATAGAGGACAGGGGTGACACAGAAGAGGACAGGGTTGACACAGAAGAGGACAGGGGTGACATAGAGGACAAGGGTGACACAGAGAGGACAGGGTTGACACAGAGAGGACAGGGTTGACACAGAAGAGGACAGGGTTGACACAGAAGAGGACAGGGTTGACACAGAAGAGGACAGGGTTGACACAGAAGAGGACAGGGTTGACACAGAAGAGGACAGGGTTGACATGGAGGACAAGGGTGATGCAGAGAAAAGGATGAAAGGAAGAGTAAAAGGGTGACAGGGAGTGAGAAAGGGTATAATAAAAGCATGTAGTTATTTACACAAGAGCTTCCAGCACTTCTGATAATACGACTTACAGGGACTTGGGAGGCTATCCGATGTCCGGGGAGGGAGGGAGTAGCTGCAGCCCCCAGCCTGTCACTGTCTCCGGGTTCAGGCAGATGCAGATTACTGTGCCTGCCGTGACCCTGCGCCCCCTTGAAGATGGCTCCCCCCTGCTGCCATTAGGACTGCCAGTGTGGACCCATACTGCTCTGCTGGCCACGCTGTCATCCAGGCTCTGACAGACACTAGAGGTACAGCAGTACCTCTAGTGTCTGTCTCCTCCAAGGCGGCGGCCATTTTTGGAGGGGCCGTCACATACATGTAGGCATATGTGCGGCAGGACCCGGAGAGAGACGGCTGCGGCAACAAGATGCACACAGCCGGCCCCGGCCCAGCCACTTCATACCGGCCCGGGGGGCATGTGGCACCCTGCCCCCCGGCCCAGCCCGCCCCTGGATGGGGTAGACAGTAAGCATGGTGGCAAAAATAAATAATCCATATATACGTGGCATGTGCCCATTTTTTACTGTACCCCTCAACAGTTTGCCAACGAAGTAATATTTCTGCCCGCCCATTAATTATCACACGTGTTAGACAGGGATTAGCGGTGTAAACCTGTGTAAGGGGCCTAATTCAGGATGATTCGCTAATCAGGGAATTGCCTCCGAATTGGTAGGGAGAGGGTACCTTTGCAGCTAGTATCTGCTAATTCTTCCTCATGTACCATAAGAGACATCCAGTAAAATGACTGAAGCCTTCTTACTGTAATAGAGGTTATGTTACACAGCTGGACAGCTCATATCGGCGACACACCATTATAAACTGTAGTCACTCCGTTATAGTTGTGGAGTGAAAATGGGTAAAATAAAACAAATATATGCTGTATGACATTTAATTGAGAAAACAAACGTCCAAAATATGTTGAAGCAAAATGTAGTTTTTACAGTTACTTGGGGATCATATTCTATTAATATTTCCTACCGTAATGTAGGGTGGCTGATCCCGGGATTTGGCCCCAAAATCACCGGGATTTCAATCCTAGGATTGGAGTCTCCAATCCCGGGATTTTGGGATTAGACTGCACATGCGCAGGACGCCGTGGACTCAAGGGGGCACCGACAGGGGACCAGATAAGTATGAAAAAAAAATATTCCAAAATCCGTAAAAATCCCTTATTCAAAATGCTCGTGGTCCCGAGCATTTCGGAGAGGTGATACTAAACCTGTATACTCTTGAGTTTCCAGAGAACCACAGGATGCCCTTTGTTTGGAGAGGTTTACCTTTGCAGGGCCATTGGTGTCCATATAACGCTGTTGAAATATTTGGATCCATGTGAGTGCATATATTGGCTATTAAATCCTCATGGTTTAAACCAGGGGTGGGGAACCTTTTTCGTTCCAAGGGCCATTTCTAATGTGTAAAAATCCTTCGGGCCATATCTACATTAGGCACTTACAAATTTCCCTGCTGCACTTGTCCCATGCACCGACTGGCAGCATCACCCATCCCTCACACCGGCTGGCAGCTTCACCCGTCCCACGCTCCCGTCCCTGAGCCTGATTAAGACACCTCTCGCGAGAGCTCCCCCTTTCCTTCAATCCTGGGCAGGCTGTTGGGCGGGTGAGCAGGCCGTCGGGCGGGTGCGTAGGCCAGTTGGCTATGAGGGACGTTTGCGGCCCACGTGCCGGAGGTTTCCACCCCAAACCATCTGCACTATGGTTGGACTCATGAATATGCTATAGAGAAAAAAAAAAGAATTATTGTGTAAGAAGGTATTTCTATTTCCATATCTGTATTGTGCTATCGCTTGGTGTGACCAGTTTCTATGTACATTACTTTGTTCTAAACTTGGTGAAGGTTTTCCATTGTGTCACTCTAGCTTGAAACCATAGATAGCGCTACAAGAGAGTTACAACTGTTCACAAACTGCATTCCATTTGCAATTCGTCCACATTCTGAATCTGCCTTAGTGTTGGTATGACCCAGAATCAGGCCCTATCAGTAATGACATACAGATAGTGGTAGATGCTCAAATTAGTTCAGTAATACTATTCAGGTGCATGCAAGGGAGGGGTTAATACTGAGTAAGTAACAAGACATTGGTTCTCCCAGCACACTGAATAGTATTAGTAACCTATCAGTAATGACTCCTGACTATTGTCTTCTTTCTGTGCCGGCTCCTCTCTTTGCTTGTCATGGTGTTCATAATTTACCTGATAATAATTTACGTTGTCTGCCATCGTCTTGCCTGCACATGTACTATATCTGGCTACAAGCTTATTTCTTCTGCTAGATCCTGTCATACTTTTGCAATTGCAGTCCTGGTTCCTCAGTTCCTATTGCCATATTCCCTGCAGTTATGGCCACTCGCTACCTGCTACCATCTTAACAGTAATATCTGGCACCAACTTACCACTTTATTGTTTCTCATGTATTTAGTCAATGTGGGCAAAAAAAAAGTGTTTCAAGAGCAAAGTGCCCTTACTAGGGTCCACAGACAGGGTAGACAGACTTACCAAACCCTCAGATTTGCTGATGATCCAGTGGCGCACTTTACATGGGTACAAGAATTTTAAAAATCGGCCCTTGGGAACCAGAGATATCTGACTTCAAAGCAGTGGTCCCCATCCAAGCCTGTTCATTGCTCTTCCCAGTCAGATATTTCAGGTTCTGTCTGACGTAGACCTAGTTTTTCTGAGGGTATATTCTAAAAGCTGGGACTCTCTCCCTTTGAAGGACACTAGTAACTTGTCTCTACTATCCCCAGAACCAGATATATCAGCCTTCCAGCAGCTGGTTACTGCTCCAGCTCCACACACCTGGTTTGTAGTTTTATATACTCGTTGGCAGATTGCTCTGCCTACTGAACTCTGATCCCCTAGTCCCTAGTACCATTTGGTAGGTGGGATTTTTTAGTTTTTAATTCCATTAAAATCTAAGAAATCTATTTCCGGGAACTGGAGATATCCGCAGTCAAGCAAGCTGTCCTCCCACCAGAAAATTATGGATAATAAGCCCAATATACACCCCTCCTCTGCATATTAAACATCCTCTACCACCCTGGAAGTTATGTATCAGGGCCCCTTCATTCAGCCCAATGCCCCCTTCTCCCACCTCATCTCCCACCATCTGTGCAGTAAAGAGGTAATTAGTGGAAATTACTGATCCAGGCCCTACATGCTGAGCGGTTGATATAATACCCCCCACCACCTACGGGACATCAAAGCTTCCGCTCATAGCACCCCCCATCCTACCGCTGGAGGATCGGTAGGGGCCCCAATACAATGCAATGCCCAGGGGTCTACACTGCTGTTGACGCCCCTGTATGTATATATACCTGTATATATATATATGTGTGTGTGTATGTGTATATATATATATATATATACAGGGCTATTTTTGTGCAGGCTCTAGCAGGAACTGTGGCCCTTATTCTAGTTCACTCTTTCTGACAAAATGTTTCTTAGATGGACAAAACCATGTGCACTGCAGGTGAGGCAGGTGTTACTTGTGCAGAGATAATTAGATTTGGGTGGGGTTTTACACCTGCCTCACCTGCAGTGCAAATGGTTTTGTCCATCTAAGAAATATTTTGTCAGAAAGAGTGAACTAGAATAAGGGCCACAGTTCCTGCTGGAGCCTGCACAAAAATAGCCCTGTATATATATATATATATATATTGTGCTATATATACTGGGTCACCTAAGTGTCCATCTCAGTGCTTTGCTCCGCCCCTCTGGAAACCCCCTTCTGAAAATCCTGCGTTTGCCCCTGTGATCAGCTACTGTGACCAATGTGTTTGAATTGTTAACATTAATTATGATTACAGTTTTCATTTAGCTGGGCTTAAAGTGATCACTGTCACATTGGGCATCACGTAGAGTTGAAGGCTAGCCATCTGCGATGGCTCTCCTGCAGTGCACATACATTTACCCACATGCAGAATACCACACATCTCCATGCCTTGACCAGCCCTGTCTGTATATTTGGTTTGATAACCACAATCATTATCATCAGTGTGCACCAAAACTTATATATACTTGGTGCAAGAAAAAGGTCTGAAAACAGCTTATGGCCAACACAAAATAGCTCAGATGTCTGAGAGAATGCAATCTATAAAGCAGTGTTTCCCATCTCCTTTTTTTTTTGAAAAAGCAAATCTTTATTGTACATAAAGAAAGCAAAAAACAGACAATCACATTTAAACATATATACTGTGTCGCAGCACATCCAAAACACAGCTCATATGCAAACAGTATAGTACATATTACATACAACATAAAATTACACTATAGGCTATACTATGCCCTATGCATTCCAGGGATGTGCAGGCAGGGGAGGCAGTGCCTCCCCTGTCATAAATTATTAAAAAAAAATTACAAAAATATTTATAACACATATACTGCGCTATAAATATCTTAATTATTTTTATTATTTATGAGGTAGGACAATGTGAGAGTGTAGGAGGCAATGGCAGCTGTGCCTCCCGCTGACAATTGAAAAATGTCAGCAGCGGGGGGGCGGGGCTAAGCCGCGGGGAGAAAAGCATATGAAAAGCTCATTAAAAATCAATGTGAAAGCGGCATCTACACATCTGCCTCAGTGACAGGGGTGCACGATCCTGTCACTGAGGCAGATGTGATAGGACAGCGGACATAGGCTGTCATGCACTGACAGCCTATGTCCGCTGTCATGCAAAGCTGTGGTGGCTGCGCTGTCCCCCGAGACCCCACTAGGAGACCTGGCTCCCGTTCCTCTTCCCACCATCAGTGGAGCCCCGGCATTGGCATTTAAGGGAGGCCTGACTCACCTCCTCCTCCCGCTGCCGCGGACCTGCTGGGTGGCTTGGCTCCCCTTCCTCCTCCCGCCGCTGCTGGAGCTCCGGCTTACGCATGTCAGGCTCACCTTCATCCTCCGCTCCACCCGCTGTCCTGCGCCCCCAGCTCTCCTCCCTCCTCTTGCTGCTGCTGGAGCCCCGGCATTTCTGTATGGCCCCGCTCCCTGCCTTGCGCGCTACTGAAAACCGGAAGTTCGGGTGCCGGACTTTCAGTGATCAGAGGCAGGCTGTGGCGTCCAACATGGGGGGTGTAGGGGGGAGAATCGGACTTGTAAACAGTCGCACCAGTCCCCCTGCACCCTCATTAGTCTGCCTGCAATGGCCGCAGATCACCCTGATAGCACAGACCCCCCGTGCCCCATGTACACTGTAACAGTGTGCTGCACTTGACGTGCCACATTTGGAGAGAGGTCCATCAACATAAAATGCGGTGCTGCCCAGGTGAGCTGATTTGGGACAGGTAAGAAAGAGGGGAAGAGAGAGATGGTTGTGTGATTGGTAGTGGTGGCTTTCTGTCTGAACGTGAAAGGGGGGGGTGTGTTTTGGTGATGTTAACAGCGAGCGACAGTCTGGGGGTAGGGGGTGCTGTTATTATGTGGAGCAGATATATTGGGGGAAATGGGCATTTTAACAGTATTTCACCTTTAATCAAACATTTTATTTAAACATATTTTTGCTTGGTGCTGTGTGACACTGTCTGCACCCTTTCTCTCTTTGACACTTTCTCTTCCTCTCTCCCTCTCATGCTGTCTCTCCCTTTCTGTTCCTGACACTTTTTCTCCTTCGCTCTGATGCACTCTCTCCTTTACCTGACTGACATTGTCTCTCTCTTACCCTCTCTGACACTGTCTCTACCTCTTTTACTGACACTGTCTTTCCCTCACTCTGTCTCTCTCTTTCTCTCTGACACTGGCTCTCTTCCTGACACTGTCCCTCTCATTTTTCTACCTGACAACCCATCTCTCTTTACATGACACCTACTCTAATCCTCTCTCTCTCACTCCCCTCATTCTCTCTGTTGCTCCCTTATGGGGCATTGTAGCAGGGGGCCCTTTTTAATATTTTCCTATGGGGCCTGTGAAGTTCTAGTTACATCCCTGCTGGTAATAAATGTATATATATTTCTGTGTGGATAGGGTACTTGTGATGCACATTTCTTGTTAAGGCTAATATCCTGAGGACGGGGTTACATGGATATATATATATATATATATATATATATATATATATATATATATATATATATATATATATAATGTTAGGGCCCCCACTGCACTGCTTTGCCCGGGGGCCCCTAATGCTCTTAAGATGGCCCTAAGTATAAATATATATATATATATATATATATATATATATATTGGTTAGCTTATATGTGGTCTGTTCACATAACAGTGAACAGCAAATATATTAACTATGTATGTGTGCATTTGACACATGTGCCTACCCTATTTTTTTTTTTTTTGCCTCACCTGACACTAACCTCACCGCACGTCACTGATGCATTCTAACGGTAGCACTACAAAACAGTATACAAGACTATGGGTGTGGAGGGTAGGGGAATGAGGGAGGTAGAATCACATGCTCGAAGATTTATTGACCAGACAGACCCATATAAGGGGAGGGCAATAAATAGAAAGAAATCAAAAAAACAACAGGCATTGTGAAGTGAGGTCCCAAAGTCTTATAAAACAGTCCATACAAGGGGAGAGGACCAGAAGAAGGGGGGTTTAGTCCTCTTCTTCCTCAGGGCTATCACGAATGGAATAGTCTCTGAGCAGGCTGTTAACCAGCCTGCGGCAGTCCTGAATGGACATTCTCTCCCTCTGCAGTATGAGACTTTCTGGCAAACCACAAAGTGTCCTTAACACAGTTTTTAAGGTGCCAGGCTTCCTGGGTCGCCCCATACATGTGGGTACCTGGGAATAGTCCATACAGTACTGAAAGGTACGAAAGACAAGGCATCCATCAACAACTGTGTGTAGGCGCAGTCCCAGAAGATGTGCATGGCCAGGCCTGGGCGTTGTACTTAAGAACGGGAAGAATCTCATTCCGCAGCACAATTGTTTTCCCTTTGATGGTAAGGTCTCTGAGACTACACAGTCCAAGTTTTTGTCTCATCGTTGCAAGTCTTTCATCCCAGCACTTCAGGGCCGCTCCATCCCCCCCGAACCAGACTCCCAGGATTTTGATGACGTCTGGCTTGACGGTGAATGGGAATGGAGCGGAGGATGACAGGTCCCACTTTCCGAAGAGCATAGCCTCTGACTTCCCAAGGTTGATCTTTGCTCCTGAAGCACAGCCAAAGTCTTTGCAGGTCTGAAGGAGGGCCGTCACCGATCTCTGGTCTGTTCAGAACACAGTGAAGTCATCCATGCACAGCGAACACTTGGCCTCTGGGTGGTCTGGTGAAAGAGGGCAGCCTTGTCTGACCCCAGAGAGGACAGGAAAGGGGTCAGTCTTCCAGCCGTTCACCAACACGAGCTGTGGATATCAAGGTACATCAGGTTAACATAAGAACAGAATGGCTCACCAAGACCAAATTTACGCAGTACCTTGCCCATCAGCTCATGGGGGACACGGCCAAAAGCCTTTTCCTGATCAAGAATGATCAGGGCCATGTGCACATTACAGTCTTTCACGTCAATGAGATCCCACAGTGCAACGTAAAGCTCTGCTGGGAGACCATCACTGCCCAGAGTCCTGCCTTGCCTAAAGGATTTAGCGGCAGAGAGCACCTCCTCCAATGCCAAGGGAGCATCCATGGCTGATTTACCTGCAGGAGCAATAGTGTTAGTGATACCCAGGGCCGGCAACAGAAATCTTGGGGCCCTGTACACTGATATTATTGGGGCCCCCACCTGTATATATATATATGTATCCCACAATGGATGTCACTCGAATACAAACAACTTTGAAAAAAAATGACCAAGAAGCAGAGCAAAAACTGCTTCTTGGTCATTTTTATTTCAAATTTGTTTGTATTCTAGTGACATCCATTGTTGGGATTTACATACAGTTTACTTAGGATGCCAGCTGTACCACTTATTAGAGTGCCAGATACCCGTGTATTATATATTTCACATTTAATTGATTAGTGTTGTCACACACTCAGGGCTAGTACTAAGGTATTTGGTGCCCCCCTGCAAATTATAAATTTGCACACACTCTCCAATACGTAATAAAAGTACAACAGAAAAAGAGTGTGGGCTGAAGAGGTAAGGGCGTACCACACAATTGTACCTTCAATTCAAATTGGCCACACAGCAGCACAATCTTTTTCAAATTACACCACACATAGTGCCTCAAAAATGTAGAGGCCTAGCTTCATGAGGAAGTGGTGTGGACACATAATAGTACCAATAACACTTCAATGCCCCTTATACATTATCCCACACACCCTAATGCCAATATCACATTATGCCACGCACCATAATGCCCCTTGCACATTATGGCAAACACTGTAATGCCCATATCACACTATGCCACACTGCGTAATGCCCATATCACACTATGCCTCACTACGTAATGCCCATATCACATTAGACAGGGGAGACTGCACTACTCACATGGGAGCTAAGCGCTGCGTGTACTGGTGACTGAAGTATAGATGCACGCAGATGGAGGTATGGTGTCTAGCCTCAGCATCTGTGAGGAATGCATATGGGGTGTCTTGGTGCAGCTGGGAGGAAGGATGAGAGGGGCTGGGGGATAACTGTGACGAACCTTCGGATGCCCCACCCCAGTTCGTCAATGGGTAGCCCCCCTAAAGGCCTACCGTGCTTGCACCCCAACACAGGGGGGCAGGCACCCAGCTATTCCTAAACAGCGCCCAGTGACTACCAGACCTTTGCAGGCCTGAAACTGTACTATTTCTCTAAGGGTGTCTGAATCCAGCAGGAAATGCCTTATCTCATCCCCCCTTTCTCCTACAGGAAGCATCAGCCAGTTGAATAGACTGAGACCTTGCAATCCACAATATGGTCTGTTTTGACTTCACACCTGGGCCGCCCCTTATCAGCAATGGTTCCTGGCCTTTTGTTCTCCCCGGGGACTTGTTATAGACTGGCCGGCACCAGACCAGCAGGGGGCCAGAGAGTCCCAGAGAACAACCAGTTTCCAGGGCTCCGGCCTCAGCCAATCCCTACACAGGACTCAGGGGCATTTACATCTCAGGATTCAAGCAACGACCAATCCGGTCGCAGAACTCAAGAATAAAAGGGGCTGACACAGCAGCTCTGGGTAAAACTTTCTGCATCCATCCAGGATCCCTGACCCGGCGAGGCAGGATCCCAGGGGAGGAAGCTGAGTTCCCTCCAGACCCCACCAGAACTTCAGCAGTGGGCAGTCGGCCCTGGCGCAGTGGACCCCATACCACAGCCAGCGGTTGCATCCAGCGTGCCAGCACCCCGACGGCACCCACAGGCCAAGCGGCTGGGATTCATCACCTGCAGGACCAGCAGTGGGCAGTCGGCCCTGGCGCAGTGGACCCCATACCACAGCCAGCGGTTGCCTCCAGCGTGCCAGCACCCCGACGGCACCCACAGGCCAAGCGGCTGGGATTCATCACCTGCAGGACCGGCAGCGGGCATCGGCCTTGGCTCAGTGGAGCCCGTACCTCCGCTGGGGTTCCGCATTCCCCCCTCACCAAGGCCCCACCAGCCTCAGCTCAGAGACTGCCCAAGGTGACTATTGACTGTGGAAGGGAAGGGGAGGTGTTCACCTTTGTGTGGTTCTGATATAGTTAGTGTGTGCTGTGTATATTGTAGGCTACCTGTATTGTGTAGTGTTAGTGGTGTGGTTATGGTTTTCATGTACTGTTAATATGAAATAAAGGTGCGCTTTGTACCTTGCTTTTGTGGCCTTACTGTGTGATCCGCGAACCGAGGTTCTCCCGGGACTGTGCAAATGCTGTAAACACTGCCTTTCTCAAGGCGGATACGAGCGATAGGCCCCTCCATGCACCCATGAGCCCGGGAGTCCTAACAATTGGTGGCAAGCAGTGGGGATCACACAGTCCTGTACACCAGGCAGAACCAGGGGCCCGTATCGTTATACGGCCAGGTTCTGTTGGCACAATAGCCCATAACCTGATAGTATAGAACCACACAGGGAGGAACACGTAAGCCAGACCCTAAGCAGGCTAAAATGCAGGAGAATGAGGAGCAGCGGGCTCGACAGGAGCGCGAACATCCCTACCGGAGGGCCCGCAAGCCAGAGCTGCAGGTATTATGCCAGTCCAAAGACATCGCCTTTGTGGATACGGACACCCGTGAAGTCCTCATTGGTCGGCTCGGTGAGTGGGTACGCACCCATCCGGCCGGCCCCGACGACGAGACTGCCACAAGTCCTGCGGAGGACTCCGGCACGGGGACCTCTGCACAGCCGGCGATGGATACCCTCCCGGCCCAACTCCTTGCAGCGTTGGACACGCTGGGACACCGGGGGCCCCGCCTAGGGTTCCGGGATGTGCCTCCATTCCGGGAGGCCGAGACGGACATTGACACACACCTCCAGATGTTTGAGAACCTGATGGGAGTCCACCGGGTAGGTCCGGAGGACTGGCCCAAGTACCTAGGTCCGAGTCTGACCGGGAAGGCCCTGGAAGCCTACCAAGGACTCAGTGTACAGGCCTGTGGGAACTATGCCGAGCTGAAGAAGGCACTACTGGCCCGGTTCCAGATCACTGCTGAAACCTACCGCCAGCGCTTCCGAAGTATTAGGAAGAAGGAAGGTAGTTCCTACGTGGAGTATGGCTCACAGCTGCAGAGCCTCTACCGAAAGTGGACTGAAGGGAAGCAGGCGGCCAGCGCTGGGCAGATTGCGGATCTGATGGTAATGGAACAATTATTGGCCCAATTACCCGTGGACCTCCGGGAGTGGGTGGCGGATCGCGACCCCATCAGCCCGGGGAAGGCCGCCAGCCTAGCCGACGAATTCCTGGCTAACCGCTCGGGATGGAGGAACACGCTCTCTACCCCCTCCACCGGGCTACGGCGAGCCATTCAGGGCTCCCCGCCAGGGAAGCCCCCTACCAAACCCTTGGTCCCACGGTGGGAGCCCCCGAGAGCCCCGGCAGCCAACTTCCCACCACCCATTCCCAGGTCCCGAACCCCAATTGGACCTCGGGACTGCTTCCGCTGTGGACAGCCGGGGCACCTGCAGAGGAACTGTCCCCGGGGTCAAGACCGCCCCACCCCCGTAGCCCTTGTCTACGGGCAGCCGGCAAAGGGGCCCGGTGAAGAGGAGGAGGACCTATATACCGATGGGGATGAGGACAATGAGGGGGTCTATGCCGTGGACCTGGTAGGCGACCCGGGGGCACCTGCCCCGAAAAACATGCGGGGACACATGCAGCCAGTATGGGTCGAGGGACGGGAAGTAACTGGACTCAGAGACTCTGGAGCTTCTCTAACCCTGGTGGAGCCCGACCTAATCCCTCCCGGCCTCCTTCTGCAACAACAGCGAGTGACCATCCGCACCGCAGGAGGCCAGGAGCGGGACATTCCTGTAGCCCGGGTTCGAATGGACTGGAAGGCCGGGCAAGGAACCATAGAAGTGGGCGTGCTCAGCGGACTGCCCGCCAAGGTCATTTTAGGTAACGACCTTGGGCAAGGACTCGTGACCCATTTTGTGCAACCCGTTACCAGAAGCCAAACTCGGGGAGTAGGGAGGGGAGACCCGAACCCCCGACTACGGATCCCGACACCAACCCAGGCGCCGTCCTGGCGTGCAACCCTGGAACAAGGCCCCGGTCCTGAGAGGGTGAGTGAACCAAGTAACCATGACCTCCCGACTGTTCCTGACTTGGGGGAGGGCGACCGAGAGAAGTTTAGAAAGGCCCAGGCTACGGATCCCTCATTGGCCGAGTTGCGCCGGGCCGCCGAACAGGGGGGCCTGGACCGGGGAGGGAATCGTATAGTCTGGGAAAAGGGGCTGCTGTATAGGATAGTCCCCATAAGGCCTGACCTGGGGCCCGGCACCTCACCCAAACAACTGATAGTCCCCGCAGCCTATAGACCCGAGCTCCTAGCCCTGGCCCATGACATCCCGGCCGCCGGCCACCTGGGCACCCGTAAGACACGGAACCGGCTAGTGAAGAACTTCTTCTGGCCGGGGGTGTCACGGGCGGTAAAAGAGTACCGCGCCTCTTGTGACACCTGCCAGCGGTTAGCCGGCGCCCCAACCAAAGCCCCCTTGTTGCCCATGCCCATCATAGGGGAGCCATTCAAAAGGGTAGCGATAGACCTTGTAGGCCCCCTTAAGGTGCCCAGTCGGTCCGGCAAAAAGTACATCCTCACTCTGGTAGATGTGGCCACCCGGTACCCTGAGGCAGTGGCTCTCGCCTCCATAGATGCGGAGCACGTGGTACAGGCCCTTGTGGACATCTTCAGCAGAGTGGGGTACCCCCAGGAGGTGCTCACAGACCAGGGGTCCCAATTCCAGGGAGAGCTAGTGAAGACCCTGTGGGAGAAGTGGGGGGTGAGGGCTCTCCGGACCACCGCTTACCACCCCCAAACCAATGGGTTGTGCGAACGGTTCAATGGGACCCTCAAGTCCCTGCTCAAAGCATACGTCCACTCAGAGGGGAAGGACTGGGAGAAGGCGCTGCCGCAACTCCTGTTTGCCTACCGAGAGGTGGCACAAGAGTCTACCGGCTACTCCCCCTTTGAGCTGTTGTATGGCCACTCAGTACGGGGACCCCTCGACCTAGTCAAGGAAGGGTGGGAAGGGACCTTTCGAGACCCAGAACAGCCGGTTCTGCAGTACGTTGAACAACTGCAGGCGCGACTGAAGCGGGTGATGGGCTTAGCCAGAGAGAACCTAATCCAGGCCCAGGACAAACAAAAAGGATGGTATGACCAGCATGCTCGCCTCCGGGAAATGGTCCCGGGGCAGAAAGTGATGGTCCTGATACCGGTGAAGCATAACAAGCTCCAGGCCACGTGGGCAGGTCCCTACACCGTCATGGAGAGAAAAGGTCCCGTCTCTTACCTAGTATCCCTAGACAAAGGGGGCCGGCAATGCCGCGTCTTCCACATAAACCGGCTTAAGGGGTACGTGGAGAGGCACATAGGGGCGATGGTGGTGTGCTGCCCACCCATGGGTGAGACCGAGCTAGACCCCCTCCCTGACCTGCTAGAGGTAGCTCGACAAAACCAGGGCATTGAGGCAGTGCAGATAGGCGCCCAGCTGGAACCCCAACAGCAGCAGGAACTGGGGGAGGTGCTCCGGGAGCATGAAGCCCAGTTCACCTGCCGTCCGGGCTGCACCCCACTGGCCACCCACAATGTGGACACCGGGGAGGCCAAACCTTGCCGACAGGCGGCGTACAGAATAACCCCGGAAGTATTGAGACAGGTCCGGGCCGAAATAGAAGAGATGCTGCAACTTGGAGTAATAGTCCCCTCCCGTAGCCCCTGGGCAGCCGGGGTGGTGCTGGTGCCGAAGAAAGATGGTACCACCCGGTTCTGCGTGGATTACCGGAAGCTCAATGAGGTAACGGTGACCGATGCGTATCCCATGCCACGAATGGATGAGCTGTTGGACAGATTAGGTGGGGCCCGCTATGTGTCCACCCTGGATTTGAGCAAAGGGTATTGGCAAATACCCCTATCCAGCGGAGCACAGGAGCGCTCTGCATTCACCACCCCCTGTGGCCTCTTCGAATTCACGATGCTGCCATTTGGGATGAAGAATGCCCCTGCCACCTTCCAGCGCACAGTGGATAACATGCTGGAGGGGTGCCAGGAGTTTGCCCACGCCTACCTGGACGACATAGCTATCTTTAGTGACAGCTGGGAGGAGCATCTGACTCACGTTAGGGAGGTGCTGACCCGGATCCAGCGAGCCGGGTTCACCATCCGCCCCGACAAATGCCACATGGGAATGGCTGAGGTCCAATACCTAGGACACCGAGTGGGAAGCGGGCAGCTGCGCCCGGAGCCCGCTAAAGTAGAGGCCATTCTAAACTGGCCCCGGCCTTCCTCCCAGAAGCAGGTCCGCGCCTTCCTGGGGACTGCGGGGTACTACCGAAAGTTTGTACCCCAATACAGTACCATAGCCCAGCCCCTGACCGACTTGACTAAAAAGAAACACGCCAAACAGATAGCGTGGACAGCCCCCTGTGACCATGCCTTCTCCCAACTCAAATTGGCCTTAGCCAGCTCCCCCGTGCTAGCCACCCCCGACTTTGACAAACGGTTCCTGGTTCAGACTGATGCCTCAGACCATGGGCTGGGGGCCGTCTTAAGCCAAGTAGGGGCAGATGGCCGAGACCACCCCGTAGTGTACCTGTCCCGGAAACTGGTGGAGCGAGAGAAGGCCTATGCCACCATCGAAAAGGAATGCCTGGCCATTGTGTGGGCCCTAAAGAAGCTCCAACCATATCTTTATGGGAAGGAGTTCACTGTCCTGACCGACCATAACCCCCTGAGCTGGCTTCAAAAAACGTCTGGAGAGAACGGGAGGCTACTACGGTGGAGCCTTGCCCTCCAAGCTTATAATTTTTCTATTTCTCACAAAAAGGGGAAGGACCACGCCAATGCGGATGGACTGTCCCGACAGGAGGAGCCGGATCCCGCTCCCAGGAAACCACTGGCCCCGATCCTCCCGACTGGCCCTGATCCAAGAGCCAGCCCCTCCGACCGGGTTTAGGAAGGGGGAGGACTGTGACGAACCTTCGGATGCCCCACCCCAGTTCGTCAATGGGTAGCCCCCCTAAAGGCCTACCGTGCTTGCACCCCAACACAGGGGGGCAGGCACCCAGCTATTCCTAAACAGCGCCCAGTGACTACCAGACCTTTGCAGGCCTGAAACTGTACTATTTCTCTAAGGGTGTCTGAATCCAGCAGGAAATGCCTTATCTCATCCCCCCTTTCTCCTACAGGAAGCATCAGCCAGTTGAATAGACTGAGACCTTGCAATCCACAATATGGTCTGTTTTGACTTCACACCTGGGCCGCCCCTTATCAGCAATGGTTCCTGGCCTTTTGTTCTCCCCGGGGACTTGTTATAGACTGGCCGGCACCAGACCAGCAGGGGGCCAGAGAGTCCCAGAGAACAACCAGTTTCCAGGGCTCCGGCCTCAGCCAATCCCTACACAGGACTCAGGGGCATTTACATCTCAGGATTCAAGCAACGACCAATCCGGTCGCAGAACTCAAGAATAAAAGGGGCTGACACAGCAGCTCTGGGTAAAACTTTCTGCATCCATCCAGGATCCCTGACCCGGCGAGGCAGGATCCCAGGGGAGGAAGCTGAGTTCCCTCCAGACCCCACCAGAACTTCAGCAGTGGGCAGTCGGCCCTGGCGCAGTGGACCCCATACCACAGCCAGCGGTTGCATCCAGCGTGCCAGCACCCCGACGGCACCCACAGGCCAAGCGGCTGGGATTCATCACCTGCAGGACCAGCAGTGGGCAGTCGGCCCTGGCGCAGTGGACCCCATACCACAGCCAGCGGTTGCCTCCAGCGTGCCAGCACCCCGACGGCACCCACAGGCCAAGCGGCTGGGATTCATCACCTGCAGGACCGGCAGCGGGCATCGGCCTTGGCTCAGTGGAGCCCGTACCTCCGCTGGGGTTCCGCATTCCCCCCTCACCAAGGCCCCACCAGCCTCAGCTCAGAGACTGCCCAAGGTGACTATTGACTGTGGAAGGGAAGGGGAGGTGTTCACCTTTGTGTGGTTCTGATATAGTTAGTGTGTGCTGTGTATATTGTAGGCTACCTGTATTGTGTAGTGTTAGTGGTGTGGTTATGGTTTTCATGTACTGTTAATATGAAATAAAGGTGCGCTTTGTACCTTGCTTTTGTGGCCTTACTGTGTGATCCGCGAACCGAGGTTCTCCCGGGACTGTGCAAATGCTGTAAACACTGCCTTTCTCAAGGCGGATACGAGCGATAGGCCCCTCCATGCACCCATGAGCCCGGGAGTCCTAACAATATTCCACTCTACTTTTCTCAGCAACATTTACAGAGTGGGTTTGGGGGGCCCAGTGTTGGGGTGATAGACTCTACAGATGGTGTACAGTGAATTACCCACAGGTGACACCTGCTGAGCAATGGCAACATGAAATCTCTCTGCCTTGGTGGCAGAGACCTGGTGCCTGAACCCCAGCTGGTGTGCATGAAGCCCGCCGTCCAAATCCATACACTTATCTTAGCTGGAAGAACTTGGCGGCTCCGCACAGTCACTATGGAGCTCAAAATAATGGTGAGACAGCCCATGGGTTGTAGAAAGGAGGAGGAAGGAACTCAGGGAAAATAGGGTTCAGTAATAGTTATGTGGTATAGGAGGGAAGGGGCAGGGCCTCAGTAAGGCTTGATAGTGTCGGAAAGCTGCAGATCATCGGCCAGTGACCGTGTTATGACAGGCGAGAGCAGAGCCTGGGCAGTGAGTCCCCAGTCCTACCATCTTACAGTGCAGCGTCCTTAATGCTAAAGCCTCTGCCCCTGCCAGAAAGTAGGTCACCAGGTTCAGTTGCCGGTGCCGCTTTTATGAAACAGCCACAGTGCACAGCAGATCACCTCTCCCGATGTCAGCCACCCTGCACTGCATCTGCTGCTAAATGGCTAGCGCCCCTGCCCTGCACACATTCACCTGAACTGTAAAATAGCTAGGGTAGGAGGACACCACTGCCGCCACCGAACATAGCACACTGTTAACATATTGCCGCCACAGCCAGGTCAGCAACCCAAACAAAGTCGCGTTCAAACAGGGATACTGATTCCCGCCTCCTGCAGGCTGCTGCTGCACAGCCAATGGTTAGTACTGTACATTGGTAATGTGTTGTGGCGGCCGCCTGCTATCGGTGGAGTGCAATGTCTGTGTGCAGTGCTACGGATCGTAAATAGATATCTGCAATGGGTGGGGGCATAACAGGCTGGCCTGGGCCCATAGGACTTTGGGGTCCTTGGGCAACTGCCCACTAAGCCCATGCGAAAATACTGCCCTGACTTCACTGGCACTGCTGTGCCTGGCTCTGTCTGCAGAGAGATGAGCTCCAGCCTCCAGGCAGCTCCTTAGCTCCTTGCCACCTTCCCTCCTTACCTATAACATTGAGGATCATGGGGGGCTTCAGAATTCATTAGGGACTCTTCTCCAACTTTACAGCAGGCTCTCCACAGCAGCCAGCAGGGCAGGAATCGGAGGCAGCCACAGCCTCCAGGCAGCACACAGACACAGTGCGGAACACAGATCGTGTTGCCGCGCATGCGCACAAGGTCCGTGCGCAGTGCAGCCTGGAGACAGCCAACTCAGCCTCTGAGCGCTGAGCGGCTGCGACCTGGCACTGACTGCATTTGCTGGACACTGTGATTGACAGCGCTGCGGCAGTGAGGAGACCCAGGGGCGGCGCGCACAAGTGATCAGACGGGCGGACACAGCTAGGCTGTGTTTGTGTGCTGGCTCAGTTGCCAGAGAGCAGACTGCCACAGCTGTGGGGGTAACACAGACGGGCCCTGGGGCCCTTCAGATCGCCGGGGCCCGTCACACATGTCCTCCTTGACCCCCCCTTTCGCCGGCCCTGGTGATACCAGACGGGAACTTATCCTCCTCGGTGTCTGTTGTCTTAGGGGGAGTAGAGGTCGCTGTAGTAGTCGCGAACGACCTTCATCACATACTCCTTTCCCTGTCTAAGGATGCTATTCTCATCACACAGCTCGGTCAGGGGCGTGTGGCCACAGTGGAGTTTCCTGAAAAAGAAAGAAGAACACTTCTCACCCTTCTCCAGGTTCTCCACCTTGGAACAGAAGATGATTCGTCTTTTCAGGCTCTTTTTGGTCTCGTCCATGTCATCCTTCACATCCCAGCCGCACCGCTTGAGGTCCACTAGGGACTGGAGCTCATCTGCAGTTTTCTGAGGTTCATCTTATGGTCGCATGCCTGGATATGCCCTTTGACCTGAAAGAAACTGAATGTTAGATTTGGCATATTCCCACCAGTCAGATATACAGTCAAAATAACATTTGTCATTCTTCCATCTGATGTAGGCATCCTTAAGCTTAGCCAATACTTCCTCCCTTTCCTGTAGGGCAGAGTTCAACTTCCAGGATCCTGGGCCAGATGGAAACCATGGCCCAGAAGAAGCAGGGAACCATAGAATGCCTTACCTGCTGCATTGCCCAGAAGGTGAACACAAAGTCAATGCAGGAACACACTGAGCCATCGGGCAGCTATACGTGAAAATCATTGAGCCGGCCCCCATGGAGCCCACAGCATCCCGCAGCTATGCTTCTGCCACCATTTCCTTGAGCAGGTTGGACGTGATGTCCAGCTTCGCAGAGTTGCTGGTGCTTCGACCGTCCCCTTTAATCGGGCAGTTGAAATCCCCGGCCATCACTACAGTCCTGGTGGTGGCGAGCTGGGTCAGCAGGGTCTGGAATATTTCCAAACACTCATTCTTAATAGGTGAAACATTGACATAGATTAGCCTGATAGGCTCACCTGCCCAAGAGCCATCTACGACAAGTAACCTGCCGCAGACAAACTCCTGAACAGAATCTAATATGGAGAGGCTACCTCTAATCAGAATGGCTACCCCTGCAGACTTACACTCGCCTCCACCGGACCAGTAGGACGGGCCATGGGACCACTGCCAGCCCAGGTGCTTGTAGGACCTGGAGAAAGGGAGAGAGCATTCCTGCAACATATACACATCACATTTCTGAATGTCAAGAAAGGAAAAAATAGATTGATCTCTGCACTTATCCTTAATACTCCTCACATAAATGGTAAAAAGATTAAAAGCTAACATTTGTTAGGAGAGAAGGCAGTGTTAGGTCATTGTACATTTACATTACCACTCCCATCAGGAGGCACTTCCTCAGGGTCTGCAACCGGATCTCCCTGTTGGGGGTGTCTGGATGCAGTCAAGCAGTTCATCGATCTCTTGCAGGTTGTTGAGCTCAGGTACCCCACTCTCCTCATACACTTCCATGCACGCCTCCATCTCCTCTTTCAGTTCCTGGACTGTTTCGATTGATTCCACTGCTGCTTTCTTGAAAGATTCTGGGTCAGCAGCTGGGCTATCCAACTCCTTCCTCTTCCTTCTCTGCTGTACATTTCCTGCAGGGGCAAGAGGTGGAAACTCTTCCTCGGAGAGGAGAGGGACAGGGAGAGGGACAGAGGGGGTGGTGGGAGGGAGCGTGGGTTGGATCACAGGTCAAGAGGGTGAGGGAGGGGGGGTGGTGCGAGCAGCCGGGATGGGAGTTGCTGTCACAGAGGGAGGGAGGGGAGGAGGGTTAGGAATGGTAGGGGAAGGTTTCTTACCACCTTGCTTTTGCTGGATCTTCTTCCTCTGTACTGGTGTGGGTGGCACCTTTGGAGGGACGACCACACCCAATGCTGCTGCGGTGTAGGAGCTTGCTCTACTTGGACAATCCTTGTAGACATGATCCACGAGCCACACAGGTTGTAGGTCTTCTTCGTGGGGCAGTCCTTTGTCTCGTGGCCAGCCAGTCGACAAATCCTGCAAGCCAGGACCTTGCATTCCTTCCCAAAGTGGTCCTTTCCATCGCACTTTCTGCAGGTGTGTGGTTGGTCCACTTAGTGGATGAGTCCTGCTGTTCCCCCCAGGGAGAAGCACGGTCTGAGGCGCTTGACGCCGTCTGGGCACAAAGTGTCCTTGTGCAGCCTAACAATCACCGACCACTTTCCAGTCCAGAGTCCATTCTCGTAAAAAGATCATTGAGGGGACCTTTATTACAGTGCAGGATCGGCTGAGAAAAGTGTCTTTGACAGGCGTGTGTGGGCTTCGCATTGAAACAGTCACCTGCCTCTCTTCTCTTTGAATAGGGCAAAGTGAGAGAAAGGGGACTCAGGCTTCGCCGCTTTCACCGCTTCCCAATACCTCTTGCAGATTGCGATGGAGGCAAAGGTGGCGTAGAAGATGCCTCTGAAGAAGCACTGGACGCTGAGCATTTCAGGTGCAGAGAATCCTTGCTCCAGGACCATCTTCTTGCCAAAGTACTCAACCATCATGTCCGGCACCTGTCCGTCTACCTCCTTTAGCTTCATCACCACCGTCTGCCTCATCCAGGGCTCCAGGACTGGAACGCCTTTGGAGTGGTCCTGGATGGGCACCGTTATTGGTGTCGCAGAAGGGGCAGTGGAGCTAGGGCCGGCCAATCTGGTCGGACATTTGACCGGTGACTTACCCTTCTTCCCGGGCTTCCTCCCAGCGAGGGGGGCCGAAGTGGAGGCTATGGCCATCCTTCCGGCTTCTCGGGGCAGAAGTCGGGGCGAAGGGTCTTATTTGGTGTTGAGAGGAGGAGATGAAGAGGTCGCTTCAGAGGGCAGAGCAACACAAGTCTAACCCTCCAAGGAGGCTAGAGAGTGATGCACGGCTTCAGAAGGGCAGAGCAAAGCAAGTCTAACACCCCACGGAGGCTGGGGAGCATTGCAGAGCTTCGGAGGGCAGAGCAGAAAGTCTGACCCTCGGCGGCGGCTCTGGAGTGGTGGAGGCTTCAGAGGGCAGATCAGACAAGTCTGACCCTCCTAGGCAGCTCAGGAGTGCTGCAAGGCTTCGAGAGGGCAGAGCAAACAAGTCTGCCTCTCCCAGGTGGCTAGAGTGTGTTGCAAACCTCTTTAGGCGAAGTCCTCTTCTCCTCGCAGTCGGGGCGAAGCTTCTTCCTCAGCGGCGAGAGAAGGGGTCGGCAGTCGCTTCAGAGGGCAGAGCAGAGCAAGTCTGACCCTCAGTCTTCTCCGGCTCTGTAGGTGATGTCTTCTCCTCCCCGCAGTCTCGACGTCTTTGCTCTTTCGCTCTTCTCGGCCTGGCAGCGGTAACCCTGAGAAGGACAGTTGTCGGCCCAAGAAAAAAGGAGCAGAGCTGCCTCTCAGAATGAACTGATAAGAACAGATACTACACTTGATCTTATCCAAAGGCAGAGAACCAGTGGTCAGTGGTGGAGCTGCCCCGTCACATAATTGAGTTTGAAGAAAAGTTAGAGTGGCCTAAATTGTGCATAGGGGGCCATACGTACTTATGGACCCTCTCCCAAAGGAGAAGGGCCCACATTACTTCCCTAACCCCTCTCAGCCATAAGGCCGAAGAGGGGAAAAAGGGATTGGTGGGTGCTCCCAGCTGAAGCTAAGAGAGACCCTCTTTTCTCAACCCCCGGAAGGGTTAGGAGGGTGGGTCCTCCGCACCGAAGTTTGGAGAGACCCTCAGTAGGCTTCCCTCCACCTTATAGCTCAGGGTCACCCTCGGGAGACCGCAGCTCTCCCCAAAAGGATGAGAGCTTTGCTACATTGGGGAGTGGATAGCACATAATTATCACACGTGTTAGACAGGGATTAGCGGTGTAAACCTGTGTAAGGGGCCTAATTCAGGATGATTCGCTAATCAGGGAATTGCCTCGGAATTGGTAGGGAGAGGGTACCTTTGCAGCTAGTATCCGCTAATTCTTCCTCATGTACCATAAGAGACATCCAGTAAAATGACTGAAGACTTCTTACTGTAATAGAAGTTATGTTACACAGCTGGACAGCTCATATCGGCGACACACCATTATAAACTGTAGTCACTCCGTTATAGTTGTGGAGTGAAAATGGGTAAAATAAAACAAATATACAGTATGCTGTATGACATTTAATTGAGAAAACAAACGTCCAAAATATGTTGAAGCAAAATGTAGTTTTTACAGTTACTTGGGGATCATATTCTATTAATATTTCCTACTGTAATGTAGGGTGGCTGATCCCGGGATTTGGCCCCAAAATCACCGGGATTTCAATCCTAGGATTGGAGTCTCCAATCCCGGGACTTTGGGATTAGACTGCACATGCGCAGGACGCCGTGGACTCAAGGGGGCACCGACAGGGGACCAGATAAGTATGAAAAAAAAATATTCCAAAATCCGTAAAAATCCCTTATTCAAAATGCTCGTGGTCCCGAGCATTTCGGAGAGGTGATACTAAACCTGTATACTCTTGAGTTTCCAGAGAACCACAGGATGCCCTTTGTTTGGAGAGGTTTACCTTTGCAGGGCCATTGGTGTCCATATAACGCTGTTGAAATATTTGGATCCATGTGAGTGCATATATTGGCTATTAAATCCTCATGGTTTAAACCAGGGGTGGGGAACCTTTTTCGTTCCAAGGGCCATTTCTAATGTGTAAAAATCCTTCGGGCCATATCTACATTAGGCACTTACAAATTTCCCTGCTGCACTTGTCCCATGCACCGACTGGCAGCATCACCCATCCCTCACACCGGCTGGCAGCTTCACCCGTCCCACGCTCCCGTCCCTGAGCCTGATTAAGACACCTCTCGCGAGAGCTCCCCCTTTCCTTCAATCCTGGGCAGGCTGTTGGGCGGGTGAGCAGGCCGTCGGGCGGGTGCGTAGGCCAGTTGGCTATGAGGGACGTTTGCGGCCCACGTGCCGGAGGTTTCCACCCCAAACCATCTGCACTATGGTTGGACTCATGAATATGCTATAGAGAAAAAAAAAAGAATTATTGTGTAAGAAGGTATTTCTATTTCCATATCTGTATTGTGCTATCGCTTGGTGTGACAGTTTCTATGTACATTACTTTGTTCTAAACTTGGTGAAGGTTTTCCATTGTGTCACTCTAGCTTGAAACCATAGATAGCGCTACAAGAGAGTTACAACTGTTCACAAACTGCATTCCATTTGCAATTCGTCCACATTCTGAATCTGCCTTAGTGTTGGTATGACCCAGAATCAGGCCCTATCAGTAATGACATACAGATAGTCTTAGATGCTCAAATTAGTTCAGTAATACTATTCAGGTGCATGCAAGGGAGGGGTTAATACTGAGTAAGTAACAAGACATTGGTTCTCCCAGCACACTGAATAGTATTAGTAACCTATCAGTAATGACTCCTGACTATTGTCTTCTTTCTGTGCCGGCTCCTCTCTTTGCTTGTCATGGTGTTCATAATTTACCTGATAATAATTTACGTTGTCTGCCATCGTCTTGCCTGCACATGTACTATATCTGGCTACAAGCTTATTTCTTCTGCTAGATCCTGTCATACTTTTGCAATTGCAGTCCTGGTTCCTCAGTTCCTATTGCCATATTCCCTGCAGTTATGGCCACTCGCTACCTGCTACCATCTTAACAGTAATATCTGGCACCAACTTACCACTTTATTGTTTCTCATGTATTTAGTCAATGTGGGCAAAAAAAAAGTGTTTCAAGAGCAAAGTGCCCTTACTAGGGTCCACAGACAGGGTAGACAGACTTACCAAACCCTCAGATTTGCTGATGATCCAGTGGCGCACTTTACATGGGTACAAGAATTTTAAAAATCGGCCCTTGGGAACCAGAGATATCTGACTTCAAAGCAGTGGTCCCCATCCAAGCCTGTTCATTGCTCTTCCCAGTCAGATATTTCAGGTTCTGTCTGACGTAGACCTAGTTTTTCTGAGGGTATATTCTAAAAGCTGGGACTCTCTCCCTTTGAAGGACACTAGTAACTTGTCTCTACTATCCCCAGAACCAGATATATCAGCCTTCCAGCAGCTGGTTACTGCTCCAGCTCCACACACCTGGTTTGTAGTTTTATATACTCGTTGGCAGATTGCTCTGACTACTGAACTCTGATCCCCTAGTCCCTAGTACCATTTGGTAGGTGGGATTTTTTAGTTTTTAATTCCATTAAAATCTAAGAAATCTATTTCCGGGAACTGGAGATATCCGCAGTCAAGCAAGCTGTCCTCCCACCAGAAAATTATGGATAATAAGCCCAATATACACCCCTCCTCTGCATATTAAACATCCTCTACCACCCTGGAAGTTATGTATCAGGGCCCCTTCATTCAGCCCAATGCCCCCTTCTCCCACCTCATCTCCCACCATCTGTGCAGTAAAGAGGTAATTAGTGGAAATTACTGATCCAGGCCCTACATGCTGAGCGGTTGATATAATACCCCCCACCACCTACGGGACATCAAAGCTTCCGCTCATAGCACCCCCCATCCTACCGCTGGAGGATCGGTAGGGGCCCCAATACAATGCAATGCCCAGGGGTCTACACTGCTGTTGACGCCCCTGTATGTATATATATCTGTATATATATATATGTGTGTGTGTATGTGTATATATATATATATATATACAGGGCTATTTTTGTGCAGGCTCTAGCAGGAACTGTGGCCCTTATTCTAGTTCACTCTTTCTGACAAAATGTTTCTTAGATGGACAAAACCATGTGCACTGCAGGTGAGGCAGGTGTTACTTGTGCAGAGATAATTAGATTTGGGTGGGGTTTTACACCTGCCTCACCTGCAGTGCAAATGGTTTTGTCCATCTAAGAAATATTTTGTCAGAAAGAGTGAACTAGAATAAGGGCCACAGTTCCTGCTGGAGCCTGCACAAAAATAGCCCTGTATATATATATATATATATATTGTGCTATATATACTGGGTCACCTAAGTGTCCATCTCAGTGCTTTGCTCCGCCCCTCTGGAAACCCCCTTCTGAAAATCCTGCGTTTGCCCCTGTGATCAGCTACTGTGACCAATGTGTTTGAATTGTTAACATTAATTATGATTACAGTTTTCATTTAGCTGGGCTTAAAGTGATCACTGTCACATTGGGCATCACGTAGAGTTGAAGGCTAGCCATCTGCGATGGCTCTCCTGCAGTGCACATACATTTACCCACATGCAGAATACCACACATCTCCATGCCTTGACCAGCCCTGTCTGTATATTTGGTTTGATAACCACAATCATTATCATCAGTGTGCACCAAAACTTATATATACTTGGTGCAAGAAAAAGGTCTGAAAACAGCTTATGGCCAACACAAAATAGCTCAGATGTCTGAGAGAATGCAATCTATAAAGCAGTGTTTCCCATCTCCTTTTTTTTTTGAAAAAGCAAATCTTTATTGTACATAAAGAAAGCAAAAAACAGACAATCACATTTAAACATATATACTGTGTCGCAGCACATCCAAAACACAGCTCATATGCAAACAGTATAGTACATATTACATACAACATAAAATTACACTATAGGCTATACTATGCCCTATGCATTCCAGGGATGTGCAGGCAGGGGAGGCAGTGCCTCCCCTGTCATAAATTATTAAAAAAAAATTACAAAAATATTTATAACACATATACTGCGCTATAAATATCTTAATTATTTTTATTATTTATGAGGTAGGACAATGTGAGAGTGTAGGAGGCAATGGCAGCTGTGCCTCCCGCTGACAATTGAAAAATGTCAGCAGCGGGGGGGCGGGGCTAAGCCGCGGGGAGAAAAGCATATGAAAAGCTCATTAAAAATCAATGTGAAAGCGGCATCTACACATCTGCCTCAGTGACAGGGGTGCACGATCCTGTCACTGAGGCAGATGTGATAGGACAGCGGACATAGGCTGTCATGCACTGACAGCCTATGTCCGCTGTCATGCAAAGCTGTGGTGGCTGCGCTGTCCCCCGAGACTCCACTAGGAGACCTGGCTCCCGTTCCTTTTCCCACCATCAGTGGAGCCCCGGCATTGGCATTTAAGGGAGGCCTGACTCACCTCCTCCTCCCGCTGCCGCGGACCTGAGGGTGGCTTGGCTTCCCTTCCTCCTCCCGCCGCTGCTGGAGCTCCGGCTTACGCATGTCAGGCTCACCTTCATCCTCCGCTCCACCCGCTGTCCTGCGCCCCCAGCTCTCCTCCCTCCTCTTGCTGCTTCTGGAGCCCCGGCATTTCAGTATGGCTCCGCTCCCTGCCTTGCGCGCTACTGAAAACCGGAAGTTCGGGTGCCAGACTTTCAGTGATCAGAGGCAGGCTCTGGCGTCCAACATGGGGGGTGTGGGGGGGGGGGAATCGGACTGGTAAACAGTCGCACCGGTCCCCCTGCACCCTCATTAGTCTGCCTGCAATGGCCGCAGATCACCCTGATAGCACAGACCCCCCGTGCCCCATGTACACTGTAACAGTGTGCTGCACTTGACGTGCCACATTTGGAGAGAGGTCCATCAACATAAAATGCGGTGCTGCCCAGGTGAGCTGATTTGGGACAGGTAAGAAAGAGGGGAAGAGAGAGATGGTTGTGTGATTGGTAGTGGTGGCTTTCTGTCTGAACGTGAAAGGGGGGGGGGGTGTGTTTTGGTGATGTTAACAGCGAGCGACAGTCTGGGGGTAGGGGGTGCTGTTATTATGTGGAGCAGATATATTGGGGGAAATGGGCATTTTAACAGTATTTCACCTTTAATCAAACATTTTATGTAAACATATTTTTGCTTGGTGCTGTGTGACACTGTCTGCACCCTTTCTCTCTTTGACACTTTCTCTTCCTCTCTCCCTCTCATGCTGTCTCTCCCTTTCTGTTCCTGACACTTTTTCTCCTTCGCTCTGATGCACTCTCTCCTTTACCTGACTGACATTGTCTCTCTCTTACCCTCTCTGACACTGTCTCTACCTCTTTTACTGACACTGTCTTTCCCTCACTCTGTCTCTCTCTTTCTCTCTGACACTGGCTCTCTTCCTGACACTGTCCCTCTCATTTTTCTACCTGACAACCCATCTCTCTTTACATGACACCTACTCTAATCCTCTCTCTCTCACTCCCCTCATTCTCTCTGTTGCTCCCTTATGAGGCATTGTAGCAGGGGGCCCTTTTTAATATTTTCCTATGGGGCCTGTGAAGTTCTAGTTACATCCCTGCTGGTAATAAATGTATATATATATATATATATATATATATATTTCTGTGTGGATAGGGTACTTGTGATGCACATTTCTTGTTAAGGCTAATATCCTGAGGACGGGGTTACATGGATATATATATATATATATATATATATATATATATATATATATATATATATATATAATGTTAGGGCCCCCACTGCACTGCTTTGCCCGGGGGCCCCTAATGCTCTTAAGATGGCCCTGAGTATAAATATATATATATATATTGGTTAGCTTATATGTGGTCTGTTCACATAACAGTGAACAGCAAATATATTAACTATGTATGTGTGCATTTGACACATGCCTACCCTATTTTTTTTTTGCCTCACCTGACACTAACCTCACCGCACGTCACTGATGCATTCTAACGGTAGCACTACAAAACAGTATACAAGACTATGGGTGTGGAGGGTAGGGGAATGAGGGAGGTAGAATCACATGCTCGAAGATTTATTGACGAGACAGACCCATATAAGGGGAGGGCAATAAATAGAAAGACATCAACAAAACAACAGACATTGTGAAGTGAGGTCCCAAAGTCTTATAAAACAGTCCAAACAAGGGGAGAGGACCAGAAGAAGGGGGGTTTAGTCCTCTTCTTCCTCAGGGCTATCACAAATGGAATAGTCTCTGAGCAGGCTGTTAACCAGCCTGCGGCAGTCCTGAATGGACATTCTCTCCCTCTGCAGTATGAGACTTTCTGGCAAACCACAAAGTGTCCTTAACACAGTTTTTAAGGTGCCAGGCTTCCTGGGTCGCCCCATACGTGTGGGTACCTGGGAATAGTCCATACAGTACTGAAAGGTACGAAAGACAAGGCATCCATCAACAACTGTGTGTAGGCGCAGTCCCAGAAGATGTGCATGGAGGTTTCTTCATGCACGAAGCACCAGGGACAATGTCTATACCTACACAAGTTTCAGGAATGACTGGTGAGGCAAGCCCCCCTGAATGGCCATCCATGACATGTCTACTTATCTATGTGAGCCTTTTAGAGGCCACATACTCCCAGACAAACTTGACAGTTGCTGAAGGCAGCCCTGAAATCGGTTCCATGACGTATTTTGGCTCTGATGAGCTTGTGGACAGTTTTTGGCTTCCACAAGTCAGGTTTCAATCACTCCAGTTGGTGTTCCCTCACAAATTTGGACACATCCAGGTAGAACCATGGAGTAATTCAATTGTAAGGGATGGAGCTGTCCGATTTAAGGGTCCTCCACATTGGTAGGAGGAAGAAGCGCAACAGGGAGTTCCCTGCAGAGCCGGCACAATTGTCTATCAAAGTTCTGCGGATCCAGTTCCATGCAAAGAAGGCTCTCAGCATAGTTGGAATGTCTGGAATGCCTTTGCCGCCTTTGAGGGGATCTTTGTACATAACAATCCGCTTCACTCTGTCCATTTTGGAGTCCCAGATGAAGTGGAAGACGGCCCGTGTGATGGCCTTGCAGATCGTGGCCAGGCCTGGGCGGTGTACTTAAGAACGGGAAGAATCTCATTCCGCAGCACAATTGTTTTCCCTTTGATGGTAAGGTCTCTGAGACTACACAGTCCAAGTTTTTGTCTCATCGTTGCAAGTCTTTCGTCCCAGCACTTCAGGGCCGCTCCATCCCCCCCGAACCAGACTCCCAGGATTTTGATGACGTCTGGCTTGACGGTGAATGGGAATGGAGCGGAGGATGACAGGTCCCACTTTCCGAAGAGCATAGCCTCTGACTTCCCAAGGTTGATCTTTGCTCCTGAAGCACAGCCAAAGTCTTTGCAGGTCTGGAAGAGGGCCGTCACCGATCTCTGGTCTGTTCAGAACACAGTGAAGTCATCCATGCACAGCGAACACTTGGCCTCTGGGTGGTCTGGTGAAAGAGGGCAGCCTTGTCTGACCCCAGAGAGGACAGGAAAGGGGTCAGTCTTCCAGCCGTTCACCAACACGAGCTGTGGATATTAAGGTACATCAGGTTAACCCCTTCACGACATTTGACGTATATATACGTCATGGCCGGGAAGTACTTCCCGACACATGACGTATATATACGTCATGGCTTCAAACTGTCACTGCGTCTAGAGACGCAGTGACAGAGGGACGATGTCTGCTGTCCCTGACAGCAGACATGTCCCTGCATGCCCAGGGGGGGCTGCGATGCTGCCCCCCCGTCGGCGATCGCTGTGATTGGCTGTTCAGTGTGAACAGCCATTCACAGCGTTTTCCTGTGTTACCAGCGAATCAGACGCTCGGTAACACAGGTGTCAATCACCGCCGGGCGTCAGGGGGCATGAGGGGGTCATCGGTGACGATGACACCTCACCCCACCCTCACCCCACCTGCCCCCAAGGCTGTGATTGGTCCGTCGGACCGACAGCCAATCACAGCCAAGGCGCGACATTTAAACTAACGGTGACTGCGCTGCAGATGCCATTCCGGTCTGGAACAGCGTGCAGAGCGGTCACCGTGCCTATCTGCCGTGATACTGACCTGATCCTTGCTAATACTTACCTGATCGTTGCAAATACCTTACCTGATTACCTGATCACTGCTTGTAGCGTGCTGGACGCTTCCTGGATCTGACTTCTTGGGACTTCCTGCTGCTGCTGCAGTGTGATAGAGAGATAGAGAGATAGAGAGAGAGATAGAGAGAGATAGAGAGATAGTGACAGAGAGAGCTATATTTTGTGTCTGCTACCCCCCCTTTTTGGGGGTACAGGGTTTTTTTATATATAAATAACTGTCAGTGCTGCTGCTGCAGTGTCATAGAGTGATAGATAGTGATAGATAGTGAGAGATAGTGAGAGATAGAGAGATAGAGAGATTTGTGTCTGCTACCCCCCCTTTTTGGGGCTGCAGGGTTTTTTTTTATATATATATATATATAACTGTCAGTGCTGCTGCTGCAGTGTCATAGAGTGATAGATAGTGAGAGATAGAGAGATAGAGAGATAGAGAGAGATAGTGACAGAGAGTGATAGAGACTGCTATATTTTGTGTCTGCTGCCCCCCTTTTGTGCACCCCCAGCAACTTTTTGGGGGTGCAGGGGTTATTTTACATATATATAACTGTCAGTGCTGCTGCTGCAGTGTCATAGAGTGATAGATAGTGAGAGATAGAGAGATAGAGAGAGAGATAGTGACAGAGAGTGATAGAGAGTGCTAAATTTTGTGTCTGCTGCCCCCGCCTTTTGTGCTGATCACTATATCTGAGTTGATCAGCAACTTTTTAGGGGTGCAGAGGTTTTTTTTTTTATATATACCTGCCAGTTGCACTGTCAGTTGCACCAAAGGTTGTGCACCTGCTGCCCCTCACTGGTAATCAGTGTTGCATCACTGATCACCTTTTTTTTTTTGTGTGTGCTGTGGGGTCTTTTTTTAATTTTTTTTTTACACACACTGTGATTTTGTGGGTGTCCTGTGGCCGCTGTGCGCTGATCAGTGACGTACATCACTGATCATCTTTTTCAGGCACAGGGTTGATCTATTTTTTTTTTTAGACGTTACTGACCAACATCTGTGCTCAATTTTTGGCGCAGGACCTTTTTTTTTTTTTTAACCCCTTCAATTTTTTTATTTTTAACCCCTTAATTTTTTTTTTTAACCCCTTCAATTATTTTTTTTTTTTTAACCCCTTCAATTTTTTTTTTTTGTATAAAGTATTTTTGTTTTTCTGCACTACATACACACTACACACTACATACCCCCCTGGTTGAAATAAAGTTTGTACCCCCCCTACACTATACACGTGTTGAAACATTTCACTACCAGTAACACAAAAATAAAAATGGCATCCCAAATGTCATCCCAAATGTCATCCCAAATGTCATCCCAGTCATCCAGAAGAATGTATTCAGCAGAGGAGGCATATGCCATGCTTGCTTCTGACTCTGACACAGCCAGTGATGCAAGCGGGGAATTTGAAGGATTCGCCTTAAGCTCCTCTTCCTCCTCTGGTGATGAGGGACCCCCTCAAAGACGCCCCCGTAGAGCAGCTGAGACCCCCCCAATAATTGATCTCGTATGGACCCCACCACCAGACAATTTTGAGCCCCAGGTTCCTGAGTTTTTGGCCATGCCAGGAATCCAATTTGATTCCACAGGTCTCAGAGAAATTGACTTTTTCAAATTATTTTTCTCTGATGATTTTATAAATTTAATGGTGGACCAAACTAATATATATGCCCAGCAGTTTATTGCTCAAAACCCCACGTCATCATTTGCTAGGTGGACCCCTGTAGATGCAGTAGAGATGATGACGTTTTGGGGTCTGGTGTTTCATATGGGCATAGTAAAAAAGCCACAAATTAGGCAATATTGGAGTACAGATGTTCTGTACAGCACCCCATTTTACCGTATGGCCATGACTCGGACTCGTTTTGAGGCAATCCATAAATTTATACATTACACCGATAATGCACAGTGCCCACCCAGAGATGATCCCACCTTTGACAGGCTATTCAAAGTCAGGCCGGTCATTGATCATTTCAGTGCCAAATTTGCAGAGCTATACATCCCTGATAAATGTATTAGTATCGACGAGTCCCTTATACATTTTAAAGGAAGGGTTAAATTCCGCCAGTACCTTCCCAGTAAGAGGGCAAGGTATGGCATAAAAATGTATAAGCTGTGTGAAAGCACCACAGGGTACACCCACAAGTTTAGGGTATATGAAGGGAAGGATTCAAGAATTGAACCGCCAGAATGCCCCCCCTCCCTCGTAGGTGTTAGTGGAAAGATTGTCTGGGATTTAGTGCACCCCTTCCTGGATAAGGGTTATCACCTCTATGTGGATAACTTTTACACCAGCATCCCCCTGTTTAAGGCCCTTGGTTCAAGAGGTACAGCAGCTTGCGGTACTGTGCGCAAGAACCAAAGAGGCCTCCCCAAAACGCACATTGCCCAAGTACTAAGAAGGGGTGAAAGCAGGGGAATATGCACCGAAAATATGTTGTTGGTCAAATATAAGGACAAGAGGGATGTCCTTATACTGACAACAATTCATGGAGACAGTACCACCTCCATCCCTGTACGAGGTACCAGTACCCACACCTCAAAACCAAATTGTATCCTAGATTACAATAAGTACATGGGCGGAGTGGATCTTTCAGATCAGGTACTGAAGCCGTACAGTGCCCTGCGGAAAACAAATATCTGGTACAAGAATCTGGCCGTGTATATCATCCAGATGGCACTGTATAACGCTTACGTGCTATTCCGTTCTACCGGCCAGAGGGGGACATTTATGCACTTTCAAGAGGAAGTCATAAAGGGCCTAATATTTGGGAACCAGCAGGCAGAGGGCCCCAGTACTTCTAGTACTGGCCCCCGTATTGTACCAGGGCAGCATTTTCCCAACGAAATCCCCTCCACTGCAAGAAAGGGCAGGACACAAAAAAGGTGCAAAGTTTGCTATAAAAAGGGAATAAGAAAGGAAACTATTTTCCACTGTGAAACTTGCCCCGACAAACCCGGCCTATGTATAAAGGAGTGTTTTAAAATATACCACACATCTATGGATTATTAGGTTCATCATTTCACCGTGCATCGGGGGTCTTGCTAATGCCACATAGCACCCACCATTCATTCCACCAGAATCTGAGCTGCAAAATCCAAAAATCACTCCTTCCCTTCTGAGTCCTGCCATGCGCCCAACTGGTATTTTTTGGTCACATGTGAGGCATTGCCGTACTCTGGAGAAATGGGGGCACAGATTTTGGGGTGCTTTGTCTCCTTCATTCCTTGTGAAAATGAAAAATTTTGAGCCAGAAGTACATTTTTGTGTAAAAAAATGTAATTTTTCATTTTCACAGCCCAGTTGTACCAAAATTGGTGAAACCCCTGGGGGTTTGAAATGTACACTATACCCCTAGATGAATTCCCTGAGGGGTGTAGTTTGCAAAATGGGGTCACTTGTGGGGGGGTTCCACTGTATTGGTAATGCAACATAGCACCCACCATTCATTCCACCAAAATCTGTGCTTCAAAATCCAAAAATCACTCCTTCCCTTCTAAGTCCTGCCATGCACCCAACTGGAATTTTTCGGTCACATGTGAGGCATTGCCGTACTCTGGAGAAATGGGGGCACAGATTTTGGGGTGCTTTGTCTCCTTCATTCCTTGTGAAAATGAAAAATTTGGAGCCAGAAGTACATTTTTGTGTAAAAAAATGTAATTTTTCATTTTCACAGCCCAGTTGTACCAAAATTGGTGAAACCCCTGGGGGTTTGAAATGTACACTATACCCCTAGATGAATTCCCTGAGGGGTGTAGTTTGCAAAATGGGGTCACTTGTGTGGGGGTTCCACTGTATTGGTGCAACATAGCACCCACCATTCATTCCACCAAAATCTGTGCTGCAAAATCCAAAAATCACTCCTTCCCTTCTGAGTCCTGCCATGCACCCAACTGGTATTTTTTGGTCACATGTGAGGCATTGCCGTACTCGGGAGAAATTGGGGCACAGATTTTGGGGTGCTTTGTCTCCTTCATTCCTTGTGAAAATGAAAAATTTTGAGCCAGAACTGCATGTTTGTGTAAAAAAATGTAATTTTCCATTTTCACTGCCCAGTTGTACCAAAATTGGTGAAACCCCTGGGGGTTTGAAATGTACACTATACCCCTAGATGAATTCCCTGAGGGGTGTAGATTGCAAAATGGGGTGACTTGTGGGGAAGGTTCCTAACTTTTAGCACTTATGGTGCCTAGAAACCTACATGGTGCCTAAAACAAAATCTCATAAAAAGGAGGCTCCAAAATCAAGTAGGTGCTCCTTCTATTATGAAGCCTGTGGTTTGGTCAA
Source organism: Crinia signifera (assembly GCF_055691185.1). NCBI lineage: Eukaryota > Metazoa > Chordata > Amphibia > Anura > Myobatrachidae > Crinia > Crinia signifera. The sequence goes on along the minus strand of NC_139225.1, from coordinate 34,756,587 downwards.
CGTGCACACTAGGGCCACATATAGGATATTTTTGAAAACAAAAGAATTGGGGGAATCAATTTTTAGTCACATTTCTCTAGTAAAATCTACTGTATTCGTTAGAAAAATGTATTAAAATTGAAACTCTGCAAAAAAAAAGAAATTTTGAAATTTCACCTACACTTTGTTTTAATTCCTGTGAAACACCTAAAGGGTTAACAAACTTCCAAAATGCTGTTTTGAATACTGTGAGGGGTGCAGTTTTTGAAATGGCATCATTTATGGGGGTGTCTCACATACAAGTCCCTCAAAGTCACATCAGAACTGAACTGGTCCCTAAAAAAATCAGTGTTTGAAATTTTCTTGAAAATTTGAGAATTTGCTAGTCATATTTGAAGCCTCCTAGTGTCCAAAAAAATGAAAAGGGGGTTGAAATAATGATTGCAACATAAAGTAGACATATGGTCTTTGTTAGTTATTAACTATTTTGAGTGGTATGATTATTTGTCTCACAAGCAGAAAATGTGACATTTTGCATATTGCTAAATTTTCCATTTTTTCACGATATTTTGGTATTTTTCACAAAAAAACACAGACTGTATCGACCAAAATTTACCACTATCTTGAAGTACAATGTGTCACGAGAAAACAATCTCAAAATCACTGGGATAAGTAAAAGCAAAAAAAAGTTATCCCCACTTAAGTGAGACATGTCAGATTTGAAAAAAAGGGCTCTGTCATGAAGGCACAAACTGGCTCTGTCATGAAGGGGTTAACATAAGAACAGAATGGCTCACCAAGACCAAATTTACGCAGTACCTTGCCCATCAGCTCATGGGGGACACGGCCAAAAGCCTTTTCCTGATCAAGAATGATCAGGGCCATGTGCACATTACAGTCTTTCACGTCAATGAGATCCCACAGTGCAACGTAAAGCTCTGCTGGGAGACCATCACTGCCCAGAGTCCTGCCTTGCCTAAAGGATTTAGCGGCAGAGAGCACCTCCTCCAATGCCAAGGGAGCATCCATGGCTGATTTACCTGCAGGAGCAATAGTGTTAGTGATTCCCAGGGCCGGCAACAGAAATCTTGGGGCACTGTACACTGATATTATTGGGGCCCCCACCTGTATATATATATATATATATGTATCCCACAATGGATGTCACTCGAATACAAACAACTTTGAAAAAAAATGACCAAGAAGCAGAGCAAAAACTGCTTCTTGGTCATTTTTATTTAAAATTTGTTTGTATTCTAGTGACATCCATTGTTGGGATTTACATACAGTTTACTTAGGATGCCAGCTGTACCACTTATTAGAGTGCCAGATACCCGTGTATTATATATTTCACATTTAATTGATTAGTGTTGTCACACACTCAGGGCTAGTACTAAGGTATTTGGTGCCCCCCTGCAAATTATAAATTTGCACACACTCTCCGATCTCTTATATATTTGGCTACATCTGTCACTCAAAGTGTGTCTGAAGCTGTAACGCTGGGTGGAGCCTCTGACTCACATGACTGACTCACACGACAGAGAACCAGCCCAGTGAGCCCACAGACAGTGCCAGACACCCTCTGCCTCTACCCTTCGCCTGTCCATGTTACACAGCAAAGACACAGCTACTCACCAGACACACCAGGTGAGCGCCCCACATACCTCCCAACATGACCCTCTCCAGGAGGGACAGAATGCTCTGTTTGTGAACTTCCATCTTAATTTAGGATTGTCATCACCTGTTTTAAACAGGGTAATTGATAAGAAAGGTGTTTAAGCACAGGTGATGGTAATCCATAAATTAAGAAGAAAGTCCAGAAACAGAGAAATGTGTCCCTCCCCCCCATTCACGGCAACCCCATGATTAAATGGCACATGCAAAACACTGACATGGCTATGGTCGACAATGAAAAAGGTTGACATGAGTTTTTGAAGATTTATTTTTCACTTTTTCAATGTTTTCATATTCATTCTCATGTGTCGACATGGACACCAATGAAATGCCACACTTATGTCAACATTTACATGCGTTGACCTTTCTGTGTTGATTTTTTCTTGTGGCGATTCGCGGCGACCCCCCTCCCGCGATTCACAGCACACCCCCCCCCCCCAATTCGCGGCGACTCCCGTGATTTGCGGCCCCACCCCGTGACACACCCCCTCCTGTGATTCGTGGCACACCGCGCCGCCCCCCTCCCACGATTTGTGCCAACCCCCCAGGCCCCCCCTTCCTCGCGGTACCCCCCACCCCCCCTACCGCGATTCCCCCCCCCTGTCATTGCGGCAACCCCCCGCCCCTGCGACCCACCCTCCCACGATTCACTGCAACCCCCCGCGTCCCCCCCTCCCACGATTCGCGGCACCCACACCCCCCCCCCCCCGCGACCCCCCCTCCCGCAATTCACGGCATCCACCCACGACCCCTCCTCCCGTGATTCGCGGACACATCTCACCTCCTCCCTCCCCCCCCCCACCCCCGCTCGCGATTCACGGCAACCCCATGATTAAATGGCACATGCAAAACACTGACACGGCTATGGTCGACAATGAAAAAGGTTGACATGAGTTTTTGAAGATTTATTTTTCACTTTTTCAATGTTTTCATATTCATTCTCATGTGTCGACATGGACACCAATGAAATGCCACGCTTATGTCAACATTTACATGCGTTGACCTTTCTGTGTTGATTTTTTCTTGTGGCGATTCGCGGCGACCCCCCTCCCGCGATTCACAGCACACACCCCCCCAATTCGCGGCGACTCCCGTGATTTGCGGCCCCACCCCGTGACACACCCCCTCCTGTGATTCGTGGCACACCGCGACCCCCCCTCCCACGATTTGTGCCAACCCCCCAGGCCCCCCCTTCCTCGCGGTAGCCCCCACCCCCCCTACCGCGATTCCCCCCCCCCTGTCATTGCGGCAACCCCCCGCCCCTGCGACCCACCCTCCCATGATTCACTGCAACCCCCCGCGTCCCCCCCTCCCACGATTCGCGGCACCCACACCCCCCCCGCGACCCCCCCTCCCGCAATTCACGGCATCCACCCACGACCCCTCCTCCCGTGATTCGCGGACACATCTCACCTCCTCCCTCCCCCCCCACCCCCGCTCGCGATTCACGGCAACCCCAGGATTAAATGGCACATGCAAAACACTGACACGGCTATGGTCGTCAATGAAAAAGGTTGACATGAGTTTTTGAAGATTTATTTTTCTTTTTTGAATGTTTTGATATTCATTCTCATGTGTCGACATGGACACCAATGAAGTGCCACACTTATGTCAACATTTACATGTGTTGACCTTTCTGTGTTGATTTTTTTTGTAGCAATTTTTTTACAGTGACAACTATGTGCAAATCAACCAATTCTTATATATAACACCTGTTCTGTTTTACTGTAGGTGTTTTAAGTCAGATCTTTTACTGCTACTATTACTGTTTATGTAAATGCATTCTGAATGACAGCAACATCCTACCATCCTTCTACAAGAATATATAACCAACTAGGTGATTCATGGACCCCCGCGCACCCCCCCCCACGATTCACGCCCGCTCCCACGTTTCACGTCACCCCCCGCACACCCCCACCTCCCGCAATTCGCAACCCCCCTCCCGCAATTCACGCCCCCCTCCCACGCTTTGCGGACCCCCGCCCTCTCCCGTGATTCGCGGACACCTGCGCCCCCTCCCTCCCTTGATTCACGGCACCCCCCACGCCCCTCCCACAATTCACGGCACCCCTAAGCCCCTCTTTAGTCCCCCGTATACTCACACACCCCTATCACTACCCAGCTTCCTGCTCTCCTGAACTGTAACTTCCACCACTGGGGAGTCGCTGATGCTGTGTTGCCCACATGCCCCTATCATGCCTCATAGCCCAGCCTCCTGCTCTCATGTACCCTAACTCCCACCCAGTAGGAGGAGACACTGACTTAGGGCCACCATCCTGTACTGCCACACTGGACCCTCACCCACTGGCAGAAGCTGCACAGTATCTCCCACACTCCCATACCTTTCAACTTTGGCACTTCAGTAGCCGGGACGCTGTTGCTGCGCGCCGGAGGCGCGCTTAAATTTTCGGGGGGGGGGGGTGGCCTAATTTGGGGCGTGGCCTATACTCGTGGCTCTTCCGCGAGGCCACGCCCCTATTTTGCCGCTATGGGGGCATGACCCACAGGCTCTGTGAGCCTCTAGCCATGCCCCCAGCCCCCTGGCTGCGGGAATAGACGCTGTGCGCATGCTGTGGAAGTCTAGTTGTACACACGCCATTTTAGGATAGTATGGCCGCCATTTTGGTTCGCAGAGTTGCGCAAATAAAGTTTCCATACCCGAGTATGTGTGACAAAGTGGACCAGAAGAGTAGCCATACTATCACACATAAATTCATAATAACATACTTACACTAAATGAAATATAGTTAAAGGTTTAGAACGCCACACATAGCTTAGTTAGCATTTGCATACATCTGTCTGTATCATGTTTAGTACCGTTACATTCCGTTTCATGTGCGCAGAATTCTGGTCATTGCGAATATTTCGCAATACATACGGTCCGATAGTTATGGACAAAATCCATAACTCAAAGACAGTTTCTGTTGAAAAGAGTGTAACAAAGGAATCTACTTAAATCCGGTTTTGACTGCTATTTACGATCCCTGCCGACGATACTAACGAACAAAGGACTCTTAAAGTTCACTCCCCTGCACCTAGTCAAACCAGTTGTATCATCTTACCCCCAATCACAGTGGACCTGACATACGATCTCTGACCAATGGAAATGGCCTTTGACCTCCCCCTTTTGACCCTATAAGATAGGCAACCCAGAGCAGTCACAGTCACTTCGGCACATCTACCTTTCCCTGACTTTCCACCGGACTATAGTTCATCCCTGAACGATAGTGAGCTCTGACCGGACTGCGCTTCGCATATTTGATGAGAACGGTAACGGTTGCATTAACGGTATTTATTCTTATTATATTGTTGGCTGATTGTGTCTTGTATCTGTTTCCTTCCCCCTAGCAGAGCCTGATTATAGTATTTTATTGTTAGTCTATTGTATTACTTGTTAAACCTGTATTTTCTATTCCTGTAACCCCCTTTTGTCCATTAGGGACTTAAATACAACCTTTTTGCGGAGTTCTTATCTCCTTACTTCTATACTGTGGTTTGTGTCTGTTATTCGCATTTAGCGATAAAGGTATATTACGGACACTGTCCTTAAAGGTATATTCGCAGATTAGAGACAAAGTACTGCGAAGGGATCTCTTATTAAGGTATCCGTTCTTGGTGTATAATATACAATAAAGGTACGCTACGCTGCGCTACGTTTTGTTCGCACGTAGTTAGGTATAAAGGGTACTCAGGTTGCGGGCTTATTACGTAACCTGCGCTTTTCACTTATTGTCTCTCTGGTCATATTTAATCGCCATTAACAATTGGGGGCATCGTCCGTCCGCTCCACATTCCAGAACTCAGTACCAGGTGTGCGACCCGACCTATACCAGCAAAAGGGTGGAAGTATTATCCATTGCTGGATAGGCCAGGTCCGCGGCGGTGCGGGGTTCGGGAAGTGCTAGCGCTGAACCCGGAGCACAATAAGTGAAAACCACGTGTTTAAAGTATATATTAAGTGTTTAGTAAACTGAACTTCTGCCTGCCACAAGTAGTTTAACGGGGTATAGTGTCTTGAATTGCTTGTTCATTACAGTATATGTACCACGTGCGATAAGGTTCGCACACGTGGAGTCTGTGTTTATTATAGTACATAGAGGATCCCCTCTGTGCAAAACTATAACTTTTATTGTTAGTTACTGCAAAACCGGGGACTCCGCCACGTGGCGACAAGTCCTGGGCCTTTTGCAGTAACGTAAAGCTTCTATTGTGTATTACGCAAGGTGCGCACGCACGTGCCCACATCGGGAAAGTTTCGCATCTTTGTACGTGATTTACGGATTAAGTGCGGGATTTATTTCGCATCTTGATACGTAACTTTCGGACGGAGTTAAGGGATTTATTCCACATTTAGGCGCAATTACTGCGTATAGCGAAACCCGAGCGCAACCTTGCAAATACACTATAGAACACGTGGGTGGCCGATTCATCGGCGGCCTGTGAACAGCGCACGTACACACGTGGCTGTTCATTGGTACTGCACATGCAGCACACATAGGAACTCAAAGGTGAACAGTATTAAACCACTAGCCTTATTTAAACAGTATAGTAATATACTGCGAATGGGGCGGTGATTAATAAAAGAAAATAAGTTTTTCTTTTTGTTCATTTTTTTTTTTTTTTTAACAAGCAACTCAAGCATTATTTTAATAGATTCCTATAGCGTATTATAAGGGATTTATACCTGCATAAGTATCTAGTGAAAAGCTACCAGCCTGGGAAGATTTTCTTTACAGAAATATTTCAAATATATGCATAAGACCAAGGTGTAACCAGCGCCCAGTGTGAAAAATAACTGAGGCGAACGGGTGTGTGACGGCACGACTCAAGCGCAGTGTAGTCCAGTGTAGGACAGTCCAGTTAGGACAGGGTGTACGTGCCGACGTACACATAGGAACTGCCCCTTCAGTGGAACTAAATTCCGCTAGGAGGGTACAAGAAGATACATCGGAACCCAGTTGTTTCCGATTAGCTACTTTAGAAATCCAGTTTCTGGGGGCACAGGAAAACAAGTTTGTTGTGCCCTGGAGAAATTAGGCCGCGCCTTGCAAGTTGGCTAGAAGTTCGCTGCTAGTTGAAAGACTTGGTGATTGAGTACATTACCTCGCATTGTGGGCTTCACGCTTGATTGCGGAATAGTGCCACTGTGTGGAGAAGTGAGTGGTTGGGGAGCTCTCAACTTAAATAACCCACCGGTATCTATTAAGCTGTGAACGTTTATTCCTGTAATTATGGGTAATAACGGGTCACGCTGTGATAACGTGCATGTTAGGGAGGAAGCAAGCCGGCTAAAAGGATCGGCGGCTTTTATTATGTGCAGGAAGCACGGTGAACTCGCAGTTGTTTACAAAAATAAATGGAGAAAAATGACACAAGGCAGCAAGTTAGAATTTCCCAGTGTTGGTAGCTTCGATCCAGAAATCTTATCGGCAGTAAAAGATGAAATATGCCTACTCTCCAGTCGAAAGGAGAGAGTGAAGCATATAGATATTCTTAAATTGTGGCAGAAGGAAGGACAGGAACAATGGGGAATCAGAGGTCTGGCGATACCAGATGCAATCAGCCACAATAAAAATGCAACCGCTGCCACAATGGAATCAGCTCCCCCACCCCCATATGTGCCGAAGGGATTAATGACTCATAAGAAAGACATAAGTAATAATGTATCCGTTGCTAACTTGTACCCTGTCTTATCCCCTTATAAGGAAACCCGAGAGGAAAACGAGCAGCTGTTGGCACTGGCCGTCTCTCATGCAATTAATATGATTGAGGGAAAAGCTCAACCCGCTGTTGAGGTCCCAGCACAGGAGGAGGAGACGGCTGATGCCAACAGAGTAGTATTGGACTCAGGTAAGGATGCACTACACAGCACAGACACAGACGACTCCCAAGCAGGTCCCAGTAATGCGGATGTGATACAAACATATCCTATGCGCACACTGGAGGTTCCCTACGGTAAGGCAGACAGAGATGGTGTGATACCTACCAGGAAGATGACCATGCTAAACCCATGGACACGGTTAGAGCTGCGGTCCATCATTACAGATTTCCCTGATCCTAGGAAAGATCTGGCATTGTGCCGGAAATTTGTAAGGGATCTGGGAAACTCTGATGAGCCCACTAACAAGGATTGGAGAATCATGTTGAGGGCCTGTCTCCCCACTCACATAGACGTCCCGAAATTCATTCAGGATAGTGGACTGAAAGTGGACAGGGAGATAAATGATGAGATCAACCAGGAAAATATACGCCTAATCAACTTACAATTGGGAGTATATTTTCCTGCGGCAGTGGAATATAGCAGGATTTTCACCATCAAACAAAAGGATGGCGAATCTGCTGCTGATTATTTCACTAAGGCCTTACTGGAGGTATCAAAGTACACTGGTGTCTCCGAGCCTAAGGACGACCCCCACCTGAGGGAGATGATTGTCTCTGTGCTGGTGGAAGGGCTTAGGGAAAACCTGAGAGCCAGAGTCCAAACTTCTTTCCCAAATTGGCGTGGAATGACAGTGGATGCCCTACGGGAATCTGCTGTGGACCACGACCGCAACATTAAGAAACACAGGGAACTGCAAACTGACAAACTAATGATGGTTAGCATCCAAGCCCTTACTAATGCCCCAAACAAAGCTGCATACCAACGAAACACCAGGGACACAGGTAGAAAACCAATTATTTGTTACAACTGCAATAGGGAAGGTCACTACTCAGCTCATTGTAGGTCAGGAAACCCCAGGAGTTATCAGACACATAAGCGAGAATGGGAATCTCACAAAGGTGAGACACGAAGATACCCAGCCCCTAGACAATGGGAGGAGACAGACAGGTCACGCAACATGCCTCCTCCCCATCTGATGGCTGACACTGTGCTAAGGGCAACCCAGGTCAGACAATAGGAAACAGGTCATACCTGTATCCTACAGCCAGTTAGATTAACTCAACACCTTAGAGAGGAACCTCAGGTGAAGGTTGATATAGCTGGAGTAAGGCAAACCTTCTTGGTTGATACAGGGGCGGCCAGATCTGTTCTCAACACTCCTCTTCACTTGGGTTTCACTGACCAATCAGTAGCAGCAATTGGGGTAACAGGAAAAATACAACATTACCCACTGACGAAACCAGCAGAGGTTACAATCGGGCCTTTGCATACCAAACATTCTTTCCTGTTGGCTGCAGCGGCCCCGACTAACCTCCTGGGTAGAGATTTACTATGCAAAATGGGATGTGTCATCTATTGCACCCCCGATGGGGTATTTCTGGACACTCCTAGAAATCTTACACAAGAAGTGCAAGATATGCTGGACAGTCCTCAGAGGCTAATGTTGTGTTCCACTGTTGTAGAATCAAATCCATCTAGGGTAGCTGAAATTACAGCACAAATACCGGGTTCCCTTTGGACTAAAGATGGACAGGACGCTGGGCTGATGGCAAATGTAGCTCCAGTAGAAATCCGCTTAAAAGAAGGCAGGATAGCCCCAAAAATACCGCAATACCCTTTAAAACCTGAAGTTGAGCTAGGAGTATTCCCAGTGATCCAACGATTGCTCCAACAGGAAATCCTAGTTAGAACTTCCAGCATGGCCAATAGTCCCATCTTTCCTGTGAAAAAGAGCGGGGGGAGGGGCTACAGACTAGTGCAGGATTTAAGAGGGGTAAACAAAGTAGTTGAGAGCCAATTCCCCGTAGTGCCAAACCCAGCTGTCATCTTAATGCAAATCCCACCTCACTGTACTCATTTCACAGTCATTGACTTGTGTTCTGCGTTCTTCTCTGTCCCTTTGCACCCCGACAGCCAGTATCTGTTCGCCTTTACCTACAGAGGAGTACAGTATACCTGGACACGACTCCCCCAGGGATTCATAGACAGCCCCAGCATCTTCTCCCAGGCCTTGCATGATTGTTTGCAATCCTTTCAACCCCTGAGTGGTTTGATACTTATACAATATGTCGATGACTTATTGTTGTGTTCTGAGTCACTGGAGTCATCAGTGGATGACACTAGACAGCTGCTGATGCATCTCTCAGAGACAGGACATAAAGTATCAAAGGATAAGCTGCAATTATGCCAGACCAGGGTTAAGTATCTGGGCCACTGCCTTACCCAAGGGCTGAGACACCTCACCGACGACCGAATCCAAGCGATTCAGAACATGGTACTGCCACAGACCCAGCACCAGATCCGTACGTTCCTAGGCATGTGTGGATACTGTCGCAATTGGATCCCAGGATTCTCTATTCTGGCATTACCACTACAAGAGATGGTTTCCTCAACTAAGCCAGATCGGGTTTCTCATACTGAGGAATCTGAGCTGGCTTTCGAGGAACTAAAGGTGAGCCTAACAAAGGCCCCGGCACTGGGAATGCCAGATTATGGGAAACCCTTTGAACTGTACGGAACTGAATCAGCTGGGTGTGCGGCAGGAGTACTTGTGCAAAAACATGGTGATGCCAACCGACCAGTAGCGTACTACAGTGGCCAGCTGGACACAGTAGCACGCTCACTCCCAACTTGCTTACGAAGTGTGGCCGCAATAGCACAACTAGTAAGCAAGAGTGAGGACGTGGTGTTGGGACACGATTTAACTGTTCATGCTCCCCATGCTGTCTCTGCCCTCCTAAATTCTGCTCAAACACGTCACGTGTCCTCAGCACGGTTCACCAAATGGGAACTGGCGCTGATGGCCCCAGTAAATATTACCATCAAAAGATGCAACACACTAAACCCAGCCACATTCCTTCCTCATGTGCCCTCCAAGGCACAAAGGGTGGAGGGTGATGGGAATGTTGCTGAAAATGGTAAAGCAGAGTTTAGTGAGGACAAACATGATTGCATGACCTACCTGAATCAGACCTTTACAGCACGTCCTGACATAAGCGACAGCCCATTAAGTGAGGTAGACATAACCTTATTCACTGATGGTAGCTGTCATAGACAGACGGAGACGGGAGAGCTGTGCACAGGCTACGCGGTAGTAGATGGAGAAGGTATTGTGGAAGCTGAACCCTTGGGACCACCTCACTCAGCACAAGTAGCGGAACTGGTGGCATTGACCAGAGCATGTGAACTGGCCAAAGGAAAATCAGTTAACATATATACCGACTCCAGATATGCTTTCGGAGTAGTGCATGATTTTGGAGCCCTATGGCGCCTCCGAAATTTCATGACGGCGGCTGGCACACCAGTGGCGCATGCGACATATATTAGGAGACTTCTGGGAGCTATTCAGCTTCCAGACAGAGTGGCTGTTATCAAGTGCAAAGCTCACACATCAGAGAAGGACCCGGTGTCACTTGGTAACAGCCGCGCTGATGAGGCAGCGAAAAGGGCTGCATGCCCTGTAAATATTTTCACTCATCCTACCAACCTTTGTACACTGAACATGGTATCCACATCCAAACTGATAGACATGCAGAATTTGTGTTCCCCACAGGAAAGAGCAGTATGGAAGTCGAAGGGATGTGGCCAAGAGTCTACCGGACTTTGGAGAGATGGACACGGGAAACCAGTGGCCCCCAAGGCATACCTTCCTAGTCTAGCCGAGGCGGCCCATGGGCTGACACATCTTGGGAAGGAAGGTATGTGCAAGCTGGTAAAGGCCTACTGGTGTGCACCAGGGTTCGCTTCTCAAGCAGGTAGAGTGGCAATGTCATGCCTCACCTGTTTGAGGAAGAACGTTGGAAAAGCCATCCCAACAGAGCCATCCCACATCCCTCCTACAGAAGGCCCTTTCCAGGTAATACAGATCGACTTCATACAGTTACCACCCTGTAGAAATTTGAAATATGTATTGGTTTGTGTTGACATGTTCTCCAGCTGGGTGGAGGTTTTCCTCGCTGCCTCCAACACTGCTACCTTTACAGCAAAGAAAATATGTCAGGAGTTTGTCTGTAGATATTGTCAACCGAAAATGGAAGAAGAATGCATCCAGCGATGTCAGTCGACAAGTAAGGCAACTACAGGCCGATATCCTTTGAGTGATTACCACTCACTAGTGGGTAAGGTCTTAAAACAAACAGAATGCTGGGTGTGTTCACAAGTGTTACATAAAAGGAGTAGTGTAGGCCTAGTCCCATACCCGCTTAATATTTCAGAGATAAGCGTGTTAAATAAGGGGAGGCCATTGGATAAGAGATACCTGTATACCAGGTCCCCTAGTCTTAGATTACACCCATACCAAGTGGATAAATCCCTGGTATGTATGAACTTCTCGAGTTCCAGAGCGATTGGTACTTGGGAAGTGACATGGCATAACCAGACAATAACTTACTCCCAGCGTCCAGATGGAGAGCCTATTGATAAGGAATTGTTGTTAAAGATCCGAACCAGTGGGAGACATTATAAATATGTTTACACGGTGAAGAAAAGTAAAATGATGGCCGGCAGAGTATCAGCCGGCTACTGTAATGTAACCCTACAGCCAGAGATCTGTGAGGAACAAGTCAGGGAACAGGGGACGGGGATGTTCTTATGGATAATGTGTGACAAGATCATGAAATACTCTGTCCCTTATTTTCTCCCTGACGATGTTTATTATATTTGTGGTAGGAGGGCGTACAAATGGCTCTCCATGAACTACGTTTGAATTTGTTACCTAGGCAGAGTGTTACCTGAAGTGATGACCCTCACCCATGATGAGATGGTGAGCATACACAGAGGCATACCTCCTCCTTACACTCATACCCATTATGATCAAATCATAAAAGGGATTTAACAATCAGGAAAGAACCCCTAGCTTCTGAAATGATACATGAGTCATTCGGTATCCAACTTCTCATTGCATTAGATATCACCCATACCGCCAGAGGAGTCATAAATTTTAAGTATATACAAGCATTAGCCAGCTTGGTAGATAACATCACTGAGATTTATGATGACACTTTTAGATACACCGGGAAGGAGTTACAAGCGTATAAAAGAGAGCTAGTCCAACATCGGATGGTGTTGAACTATCTGACAGCCATGACAGGAGGATATTGTGTCACTCTCTCTACGCAGTTTGGGGTGAAATGTTGTACATATATCACCAACAATACTCAAGACCCAGAAGAAATCATCGATCATCGGATGGATGAGATTCTTCAGCTTAAATGGGAATTTAGGAGGGAACACAATATCAGCCTGACAGAGATAGGTAACAAAGTTAGCGAATGGACCTCTTGGTTGAATCCAATGCACTGGTTCTTTGGTTTAGGAGAATGGGCGCAAGGGATCATAGCCAGCATAGGAAAACTCCTTCTCTTTATCGGTGGTGCCATCATAGTCTTTGTGCTGCTGTTCAAATGTTTAAAGGTGATGACCCGGGGAAGGACAAAACGTACCGAAATCATGAGTGTAAGAACGAGAGATGCAGAGGAAGACCAGGGTTTGGTATATGACCCTAGAATCGAAACCACCTCCCTTTAAAGAAACCATATTTGTGAACGTGTATATGTTGTAACCACCCCTGTTTTTATTTTTATCCCAAAATTGTACATTATCCTTCGTGACCCTGAGTAGATTGTTCGATAAATGCGGCCCATCGTTTATCCGTGATCCCGGATCGGCCAAGAGCAGATGGTTTACTCCCCTTATATGTTTAAATTCATGTATCCCAATTTCTCTGTTAGGATTATGAATTTCTGTACTGCTGTGTAAAATGTTTTGTATTGTAACAGTTTTATATTTACTGTTAAAGGGTGGACTGTGGAAGTCTAGTTGTACACACGCCATTTTAGGATAGTATGGCCGCCATTTTGGTTCGCAGAGTTGCGCAAATAAAGTTTCCATACCCGAGTATGTGTGACAAAGTGGACCAGAAGAGTAGCCATACTATCACACATAAATTCATAATAACATACTTACACTAAATGAAATATAGTTAAAGGTTTAGAACGCCACACATAGCTTAGTTAGCATTTGCATACATCTGTCTGTATCATGTTTAGTACCGTTACGTTCCGTTTCATGTGCGCAGAATTCTGGTCATTGCGAATATTTCGCAATACATACGGTCCGATAGTTATGGACAAAATCCATAACTCAAAGACAGTTTCTGTTGAAAAGAGTGTAACAAAGGAATCTACTTAAATCCGGTTTTGACTGCTATTTACGATCCCTGCCGACGATACTAACAAACAAAGGACTCTTAAAGTTCACTCCCCTGCACCTAGTCAAACCAGTTGTATCATCTTACCCCCAATCACAGTGGACCTGACATACGATCTCTGACCAATGGAAATGGCCTTTGACCTCCCCCTTTTGACCCTATAAGATAGGCAACCCAGAGCAGTCACAGTCACTTCGGCACATCTACCTTTCCCTGACTTTCCACCGGACTATAGTTCATCCCTGAACGATAGTGAGCTCTGACCGGACTGCGCTTCGCATATTTGATGAGAACGGTAACGGTTGCATTAACGGTATTTATTCTTATTATATTGTTGGCTGATTGTGTCTTGTATCTGTTTCCTTCCCCCTAGCAGAGCCTGATTATAGTATTTTATTGTTAGTCTATTGTATTACTTGTTAAACCTGTATTTTCTATTCCTGTAACCCCCTTTTGTCCATTAGGGACTTAAATACAACCTTTTTGCGGAGTTCTTATCTCCTTACTTCTATACTGTGGTTTGTGTCTGTTATTCGCATTTAGCGATAAAGGTATATTACGGACACTGTCCTTAAAGGTATATTCGCAGATTAGAGACAAAGTACTGCGAAGGGATTTCTTATTAAGGTATCGGTTCTTGGTGTATAATATACAATAAAGGTACGCTACGCTGCGCTACGTTTTGTTCGCACGTAGTTAGGTATAAAGGGTACTCAGGTTGCGGACTTATTACGTAACCTGCGCTTTTCACTTATTGTCTCTCTGGTCATAATTAATCGCCATTAACAATGCGCACAGCGTTTATTCCCCGCTGCTTAGCAGCTGACAGGGGGGACTCCTAACAGCCCCCCCACACCGCGGGACACTGCCGCCAGCGGGTGGGACAGCGGGACAGGCCCTGACAATCGGGACTGTCCCGATAAAATCGGGACTGTTGGGAGGTATGCCCTCCTCTTTAGTCCCCCTTATGTCCACACACCCCTATCACTACCCAGCCTCCTGTTTTCCTGTGTCGTGACCTCCGCCAGTGGGGAGCCACTGACTCAAAAACACCCTACTATACTATTGCACGCACACACACCTAAACAACATGCACACACAGCCACCCCCCCCACACACACACACATGTCACTGTACCATCCACACTATCAATGTACATCTTACTCTATAACCGCTTTTTAATTAAACAAAACAATACACACCCCCTTCCACATCATATGCTCTCTATTTAACACATTTCACCTATAACTCAAGTTGCAATACAGGCATCTTTCATACAATTCTAACCATCTTTCTCATATACAAATGTTCACAAATTAAGGGGGCGCAGCCCCTTACGACGGTGTGAAGAGCGCCCGTAGGGCGCGATGAATCACCTAGTACGTAATAAAAGTACAACAGAAAAAGAGTGTGGGCTGAAGAGAAAAGGGGGTACCACACAATTGTACCTTCAATTCAAATTGGCCACACAGCAGCACAATCTTTTTTTCAAATTACACCACACATAGTGCCTCAAAAATGTAGAGGCCTAGCTTCATGAGGAAGTGGTGTGGACACATAATAGTACCAATAACACTTCAATGCCCCTTATACATTATCCCACACACCCTAATGCCAATATCACATTATGCCACGCACCATAATGCCCCTTGCACATTATGGCAAACACTGTAATGCCCATATCACACTATGCCACACTGCGTAATGCCCATATCACACTATGCCTCACTACGTAATGCCCATATCACATTAGACAGGGGAGACTGCACTACTCACATGGGAGCTAAGCGCTGCGTGTACTGGTGACTGAAGTATAGATGCACGCAGATGGAGGTATGGTGTCTAGCCTCAGCATCTGTGAGGAATGCATATGGGGTGTCTTGGTGCAGCTGGGAGGAAGGATGAGAGGGGCTGGGGGATATTCCACTCTACTTTTCTCAGCAACATTTACAGAGTGGGTTTGGGGCCCAGTGTTGGGGTGATAGACTCTACAGATGGTGTACAGTGACTTACCCACAGGTGACACCTGCTGAGCAATGACAACATTAAATCTCTCTGCCTTGGTGGCAGAGACCTGGTGCCTGAACCCCAGCTGGTGTGCATGAAGCCCGCCGTCCAAATCCATACACTTATCTTAGCTGGAAGAACTTGGAGGCTCCGCACAGTCACTATGGAGCTCAAAATAATGGTGAGACAGCCCATGGGTTGTAGAAAGGAGGAGGAAGGAACTCAGGGAAAATAGGGTTCAGTAATAGTTATGTGGTATAGGAGGGAAGGGGCAGGGCCTCAGTAAGGCTTGATAGTGTCGGAAAGCTGCAGATCATCGGCCAGTGACCGTGTTATGACAGGCGAGAGCAGAGCCTGGGCAGTGAGTCCCCAGTCCTACCATCTTACAGTGCAGCGTCCTTAATGCTAAAGCCTCTGCCCCCTGCCAGAAAGTAGGTCACCAGGTTCAGTTGCCGGTGCCGCTTTTATGAAACAGCCACAGTGCACAGTAGATCACCTCTCCCGATGTCAGCCACCCTGCACTGCATCTGCTGCTAAATGGCTAGCGCTCCTGCTCTGCACACATTCACCTGAACTGTAAAATAGCTAGGGTAGGAGGACACCACTGCCGCCACCGAACATAGCACACTGTTAACATATCACCGCCACAGCCAGGTCAGCAACCCAAACAAAGTCGCGTTCAAACAGGGATACTGATTCCCGCCTCCTGCAGGCTGCTGCTGCACAGCCAATGGTTAGTACTGTACATTGGTAATGTGTTGTGGCGGCCGCCTGCTATCGGTGGAGTGCAATGTCTGTGTGCAGTGCTACGGATCGTAAATAGATATCTGCAATGGGTGGGGGCATAACAGGCTGGCCTGGGCCCATAGGACTTTGGGGTCCTTGGGCAACTGCCCACTAAGCCCATGCGAAAATACTGCCCTGACTACACTACACACTGGCACTGCTGTGCCTGGCTCTGTCTGCAGAGAGATGAGCTCCAGCCTCCAGGCAGCTCCTTAGCTCCTTGCCACCTTCCCTCCTTACCTATAACATTGAGGATCATGGGGGGCTTCAGAATTCATTAGGGACTCTTCTCCAACTTTACAGCAGGCTCTCCACAGCAGCCAGCAGGGCAGGAATCGGAGGCAGCCACAGCCTCCAGGCAGCACACAGAAACAGTGCGGAACACAGATCGTGTTGCCGCGCATGCGCACAAGGTCCGTGCGCAGTGCAGCCTGGAGACAGCCAACTCAGCCTCTGAGCGCTGAGCGGCTGCAACCTGGCACTGACTGCATGTGCTGGACACTGTGATTAACAGCGCTGCGGCAGTAAGGAGCCCCGGGGGCGGCGCGCACAAGTGATCAGACGGGCGGACACAGCTAGGCTGTGTTTGTGTGCTGGCTCAGTTGCCAGAGTGCAGACTGCCACAGCTGTGGGGGTAACACAGACGAGCCCTGGGGCCCTTCAGATCGCCGGGTCCCGTCACACATGTCCTCCTTGACCCCCCCTTTCGCCGGCCCTGGTGATACCGGACGGGAACTTATCCTCCTCGGTGTCTGTTGTCTTAGGGGGAGTAGAGGTCGCTGTAGTAGTCGCGAACGACCTTCATCACATACTCCTTTCCCTGTCTAAGGATGCTATTCTCATCACACAGCTCGGTCAGGGGCGTGTGGCCACAGTGGAGTTTCCTGAAAAAGAAAGAAGAACACTTCTCACCCTTCTCCAGGTTCTCCACCTTGGAACAGAAGATGATTCGTCTTTTCAGGCTCTTTTTGGTCTCGTCCAGGTCATCCTTCACATCCCAGCCGCACCGCTTGAGGTCCACTAGGGACTGGAGCTCATCTGCAGTTTTCTGAGGTTCATCTTATGGTCGCATGCCTGGATATGCCCTTTGACCTGAAAGAAACTGAATGTTAGATTTGGCATATTCCCACCAGTCAGACATACAGTCAAAATAATATTTGTCATTCTTCCATCTGATGTAGGCATCCTTAAGCTTAGCCAATACTTCCTCCCTTTCCTGTAGGGCACAGTTCAACTTCCAGGATCCTGGGCCAGATGGAAACCATGGCCCAGAAGAAGCAGGGAACCATAGAATGCCTTACCTGCTGCATTGCCCAGAAGGTGAACACAAAGTCAATGCAGGAACACACTGAGCCATCGGGCAGCTATACGTGAAAATCATTGAGCCGGCCCCCATGGAGCCCACAGCATCCCGCAGCTATGCTTCTGCCACCATTTCCTTGAGCAGGTTGGACGTGATGTCCAGCTTCGCAGAGCTGCTGGTGCTTCGACCGTCCCCTTTAATCGGGCAGTTGAAATCCCCGGCCATCACTACAGTCCTGGTGGTGGCGAGCTGGGTCCGCGGGGTCTGGAATATTTCCAAACACTCATTCTTAATAGGGGAAACATTGACATAGATTAGCCTGATAGGCTCACCTGCCCAAGAGCCATCTTCGACAAGTAACCTGCCGCAGACAAACTCCTGAACAGAATCTAATATGGAGAGGCTACCTCTAATCAGAATGGCTACCCCTGCAGACTTACACTCGCCTCCACCGGACCAGTAGGACGGGCCATGGGAACACTGCCAGCCCAGGTGCTTGTAGGACCTGGAGAAAGGGAGAGAGCATTCCTGCAACATATACACATCACATTTCTGAATGTCAAGAAAGGAAAAAATAGATTGATCTCTGCACTTATCCTTAATACTCCTCACATAAATGGTAAAAAGATTAAAAGCTACCATTTGTTAGGAGAGAAGGCAGGGTTAGGTCATTGTACATTTACATTACCACTCCTATCAGGAGGCACTTCCTCAGGGTCTGCAACCGGATCTCCCTGTTGGGGGTGTCTGGATGCAGTCAAGCAGTTCATCGATCTCTTGCAGGTTGTTGAGCTCAGGTACCCCACTCTCCTCATACACTTCCGTGCACGCCTCCATCTCCTCTTTCAGTTCCTGGACTGTTTCGATTGATTCCACTGCTGCTTTCTTGAAAGATTCTGGGTCAGCAGCTGGGCTATCCAACTCCTTCCTCTTCCTTCTCTGCTGTACATTTCCTGCAGGGGCAAGAGGTGGAAACTCTTCCTCGGAGAGGAGAGGGACAGGGAGAGGGACAGAGGGGGTGGTGGGAGGGAGGGTGGGTTGGATCACAGGTCGGGAGGGTGAGGGAGGGGGGGTGGTGCGAGCAGCCGGGATGGGAGTTGCTGTCACAGAGGGAGGGAGGGGAGGAGGGTTAGGAATGGTAGGGGAAGGTTTCTTACCACCTTGCTTTTGCTGGATCTTCTTCCTCTGTACTGGTGTGGGTGGCACCTTTGGAGGGACGACCACACCCAATGCTGCTGCGGTGTAGGATCTTGCTCTACTTGGACAATCCTTGTAGACATGATCCACGAGCCACACAGGTTGTAGGTCTTCTTCGTGGGGCAGTCCTTTGTCTCGTGGCCAGCCAGTCGACAAATCCTGCAAGCCAGGACCTTGCATTCCTTCCCAAAGTGGTCCTTTCCATCGCACTTTCTGCAGGTGTGTGGTTGGTCCACTTAGTGGATGAGTCCTGCTGTTCCCCCCAGGGAGAAGCACAGTCTGAGGCGGTTGACGCCGTCTGGGCACAAAGTGTCCTTGTGCAGCCTAACAATCACCGACCACTTTCCAGTCCAGAGTCCATTCTCGTAAAAAGATCCTTGAGGGGACCTTTATTACAGTGCAGGATCGGCTGAGAAACGTGTCTTTGACAGGCGTGTGTGGGCTTCACATTGAAACAGTCACCTGCCTCTCTTCTCTTTGAATAGGGCAAAGCGAGAGAAAGGGGACTCAGGCTTCGCCGCTTTCACCGCTTCCCAATACCTCTTGCAGATTGCGATGGAGGCAAAGGTGGCGTAGAAGATGCCTCTGAAGAAGCACTGGACGCTGAGCATTTCAGGTGCAGAGAATCCTTGCTCCAGGACCATCTTCTTGCCAAAGTACTCAACCATCATGTCCGGCACCAGTCCGTCTACCTCCTTTAGCTTCATCACCACCGTCTGCCTCATCCAGGGCTCCAGGACTGGAACGCCTTTGGAGTGGTCCTGGACGGGCACCGTTATTGGTGTCGCAGAAGGGGCAGTGGAGCTAGGGCCGGCCAATCTGGTCGGACATTTGACCGGTGACTTACCCTTCTTCTCGGGCTTCCTCCCAGCGAGGGGGGCCGAAGTGGAGGCTATGGCCATCCTTCCGGCTTCTCGGGGCAGAAGTCGGGGCGAAGGGTCTTCTTTGGTGTTGAGAGGAGGAGATGAAGAGGTCGCTTCAGAGGGCAGAGCAACACAAGTCTAACCCTCCAAGGAGGCTAGAGAGCGATGCACGGCTTCAGAAGGGCAGAGCAAAGCAAGTCTAACACCCCACGGAGGCTGGGGAGCATTGCAGAGCTTCGGAGGGCAGAGCAGAAAGTCTGACCCTCGGCGGCGGCTCTGGAGTGGTGGAGGCTTCAGAGGGCAGATCAGACAAGTCTGACCCTCCTAGGCAGCTCAGGAGTGCTGCAAGGCTTCGAGAGGGCAGAGCAAACAAGTCTGCCTCTCCCAGGTGGCTAGAGTGTGTTGCAATCCTCTTTAGGCGAAGTCCTCTTCTCCTCGCAGTCGGGGTGAAGCTTCTTCTTCAGCGTCGAGAGAAGGGGTCGGCAGTCGCTTCAGAGGGCAGAGCAGAGCAAGTCTGACCCTCAGTCTTCTCCAGCTCTGTAGGTGATGTCTTCTCCTCCTCGCAGTCTCGACGTCTTTGCTCTTTCGCTCTTCTCGGCCTGGCAGCGGTAACCCTGAGAAGGACAGTTGTCGGCCCAAGAAAAAAGGAGCAGAGCTGCCTCTCAGAATGAACTGATAAGAACAGATACTACACTTGATCTTATCCAAAGGCAGAGAACCAGTGGTCAGTGGTGGAGCTGCCCCGTCACATAATTGAGTTTGAAGAAAAGTTAGAGTGGCCTAAATTGTGCATAGGGGGCCATACGTACTTATGGACCCTCTCCCAAAGGAGAAGGGCCCACATTACTCCCCTAACCCCTCTCAGCCATAAGGCCGAAGAGGGGAAAAAGGGATTGGTGGGTGCTCCCAGCTGAAGCTAAGAGAGACCCCTTTTCTCAACCCCTGGAAGGGTTAGGAGGGTGGGTCCTCCGCACCGAAGTTTGGAGAGACCCTCAGTAGGCTTCCCTCCACCTTATAGCTCAGGGTCACCCTCGGGAGACCGCAGCTCTCCCCAAAAGGATGAGAGCTTTGCTACATTGGGGAGTGGATAGCACATAAGGGTCATACATACACACAGCCCCAAAAAAAGGCATACTACAAAAACTGTGAAAAGTGAACGAACATGAGAGGGAAGAGAAATAAATAATAAAGAGACCTCAGCCAGAAGGCCGGGGTGGGAAAAATTGTCCTACCCCAGCCAAAAGGCCCAGGGTAAGGACGTGAACCACTAACCTAAAGGCAGAGTGTGCAGCACAACTGCCATACTAGTGCATGGTGTTCAGGCACCCCAGAGGGCACAGTGCAGCCTCGGGCTACAGGCAGCCAGCATCCAACCAAGTGTTTCTCCGTTCCTTCCTAGGGAACTTTCCAAACTCTGGCATGGGAATGGGTACTCCACTGGGCTTTTTGAGTGACTCCCTTAGGGGTTGAGGACCCCTCAGAAGAGTTATCTGCTCAGTCCCAGTGTTTCTTGCATCTCAAAGTTAAGGTACTAACCTGGGCTTTTCGCTGACTCCCCATCAGAGGCTATGAACCTCTGGAATGGGAGAAATCTACTCAGTCCCAGCGTTTCTCCACTCCTTGGGAATGGATACTAAACTGCACCTTTTGCTGTTTCATTCTTCAGGGGCTACAAACCCCATCAAGAGAGCCACCTACTGGGCCCAGTGTTTCTCCCCTCCCCAGTGGAATCACGGCACTAGAACTGTCCCACCCTCTGGCAGGGTTGAAGGTAGCCAGACCTCTCCCTGCTTCCAGGCCTGAGGGGTCCCATCCCCTCTGTCCATTTGAGCAGTTACTCAGTCCAGCCTTTATTTATTCTTCTGCCAGGGTGTAGCCCATACCCACTGATAAGAATAGATACTACACTTGATCTTAGCCAAAAGGCCAAGAACCAGTGGTGGAGCAGTACACTCATGTGATTTGATTTCATGTGTCCAGAGAGAAAGTGCAGCAGAGGGCACTGTTCCAGCATGGCTATCTGTTCCCCCAGCATCCATCCTGAGGTTTTTAGATTAGAGAGACTGTATATATATTTTTTTTTGGAATATATATATATATATATATATATATATATATATATATATATATATATTATAAGGGCACAGTCCTGCCCTTATATTAAGGCTGAATCCCTCAAACGGATTTATCCCATAGGGAACTTTTCGGATGGGGGCATGGTGTTTGAGGGACTACACTTCGAAAGTGACTGGACGTACTGAGCTGAAATTTGGCATGTACGCGTAGTATCGTCAACCGGTGCTGCAAATTTCAGGGCGAAATATAAAAAAATGAGCAATTGGGAGCGATCTAAACTTCCAACTGTCAGTTTTTTTCTGCCACTTCAGAAATGACAACTTGTCACCCATGTTAGTCTATGAGGTTTTTTTGGGGAAAGCATAACTCAGGGTAGAGGAACAATTGAGACTTGGGGTTTGTTTTATTAGGTAGATATTGTCCCAGTGTAGTGCCTTTTGGGGTTTAGGCTTTTCAGAAAGGTACAGTTTTTGGTACTTGTGTATTATCACGGCTCCCACGATTTCCATCTTATGGGATCTTATACAATTTAAAATTGTATACCATTGTATATGGCATACAATGGCATACGATGAGATGAGATGAGATGAGATTTTAAATTGTATAAGCACACTAATGGGTGCTTTCAAGGTCAATTGGCCCCCCTATAAGATTTTTAATTGTATAAGCACCCTAATGGGTGCTTACAATGTTAAATGCACCCCCACGCCACCCCCACTATCAACGCCAACCCGAAGTGTGGCGAGCGCAGCGATACGCGTCCTCCGACCTTTTCATACCCCCACTATCCATGTCGGCGTGGAGTTGATTTTATATAGTGTGGCGAACGCAGCGAGCCACCAAGCCCAAAGGGTGGCGAGCGCAGCCAGCCCCGCGAGGGGACGCGTAATACATGTAAAGTATTACGCGTCCCCTCGCGGGGCTCGGTGCGCTCGCCACGCTTTGGGCTCGGTGGCTCGCTGCGCTCGCCACACTATATAAAATCAGCTCCACGCCGACATGGATAGTGGGGGTATGAAAAGGTTGGAGGACACGTATCGCCGCCCCTCGCGGGCTCGCTGCGCTCGCCACGCTTCGGGTTGGCGTTGATAGTGGGGGTGGCGTGGGGGTGCATTTAACATTGTAAGCACCCATTAGGGTGCTTATACAATTAAAAATCTTATAGGGGGGCCAATTGACCTTGAAAGCACCCATTAGTGTGCTTATACAGGGCCGGCGCCACCACTAGGCAGGACTAGGCATTTGCCTAGGGCGCCGGCCACTGGAGGGCGGTACCGAACCGCTGAGGTACCAGAAAGCATCATTCTTGCCCGGCGTCAATCAACGCTGCCCCCCGCGCGCCGCCCGCTCCCGGGGATTTCAGCGAGGACGGAGAGCAGTCGCAGCACCCGGAAGCTGTACATCGCAGCAGGTACAGCGCAGCAGGTACAGCGGTGCGCCCACCCACCCCCTCTCCCGCCGCCGCCCCCGCCGCCGCTTCCGCCCCCGCAGCAGTATCGGCCGCAGCAGTAGTATCGCCTGCAACCCCCCCCCCCCCACCGCAGTAAGTATTGTCCACATCCTGCCCCCCCCCACCCTCCGGGAGGGGGTGCGGGTTTTGCCTGGGGCGGGCGGGGGGCTTGCACCGGCCCTGTGCTTATACAATTTAAAATCTCATCTCATCGTATGCCATATACAATGGTATACAATTTTAAATTGTATAAGATCGGGTCCCATCGCAGCACATCTCATCTCATTGCATACCATCTTAAGCCTTATGGTATGCAATGAGATGGGATGAGATGGGAGCCGTGAGAGTACCCAGTTTTTTTATAATTTTGTGAAACATGCCCCATTATAGAGATAGGGGATTGCCACCATGTGTGTACGCTGTCTCCCCCGTGTGTGTACGCTGTCCCCCCTGGCATCCTACATTCCCTACCATCCAGCCAGGGGACATGGCCGCACACCAACCAGCAGCTCCTATCCCTGGCAGCTCCTATTCCTGGCATCCTACATCCCCTACCATCCAGGCCTGGGACGTGCTTGCCGGGCCGCCCGCCCGCCCGCTGTTCCTAAAGCTGAGCCCTTTATTATTATTATTGTTATTATTATTATTATATTTCCTGCCCAGTCTCTGTCCTACCCATGCTGCTGCCGGGACCAGGTTCAGGTGCTTCCACAGCCTGCGGCCTAACAGTCTGGTGAAGCCCCGGCCTTGAGTTGCCTCCGCCACACGGAAGACAGAAAGCAGCCACCCGGGCCATCAGAGGAGCAGCTGCACCCAGGTAAATCCATCCCCCCACTGTCCCTGTGTGTACCCTGTCCCCAATCCCCACTATCCCTGTATGTACTCTGTCCCCCTAGTGCCCCCGTTTGTACGCTCCCCCCCAGTGCTCCCGTGTGTACGCTGTCCCCACTGGTGCCCCCCATGTGTACGCTGTCCCCCCCAGTGCCCCCGCATGTATGCTGTGCCCCCAGTGTGTACACTGTCCTCCCCCAGTGTGTACGCTGTCCTCCCCCAGTGTGTACGCTGTGCCCCCCCGCGTGTACGCTGTGCCCCCCCCCCCGCGTGTACGCTGTGCCCCCAGTGTGTACGCTGTGCCCCGTGTGTATGCTGTCCCCCCCCAGTGCCCCCGCGTGTACGCTGTCCCCCCCAGTGCCCCCAGGTGTACGCTGCCCCCCCCCCAGTGCCCCCCGTGTGTACGCTGTCCCCCCAGTGCCCCCACGTGTACGCTGTCCCCCCCAGTGCCCCCGCATGCAAGCTGTCCCCCCAGTGCCCTCCCGTGCCCGCTGTATCCCCCACAGTGCTCCGTATGTACCCTGTGCCCCCGTGTGTACGCTGCCCCCCCCCCAGTGCCTCCCGTGTGTACGTTCGCCCCCCCAGTGCCCCCCGTGTGTATGCTGTTGCCCCCGTGTGTGTATGCTGTCCCCCCAGTGCCCTTGTGTGTGTATGCTGTCCCCCCTCAGTGCCCCCCGTGTGTACGCTGCCCCCCCTTCCAGTGCCCCATGTGTGTACGCTGTCTCCCCCGTGTGTGTTTGCTGTCCCCCCTGGCATCCTACATTCCCTACCATCCAGCCAGGGGACATGGCCGCCCACCAACCAGCAGCTCCTATCCCCGGCAGCTCCTATCCCTGGCATCCTACATACCCTACCATCCAGGCCGCCCGCTGTTCCTAAAGCTGAGCCCTGTATTATTATTATTGTTGTTATTATTATATTTCTTGCCCAGACTCTGTCCTACACATGCTGCCGCCGGGACCAGGTTCAGGCGCTTCCACAGCCTGCGGCCTAACAGTCTGGTGAAGCGCCGGCCTTGAGTTGCCTCTGCCACCCGGAAGACAGAAAGCAGCCACCCGGGCCATCAGAGGAGCAGCTGCACCCAGCTAAATCCATCCTCCCACTATCCCTGTGTGTACCCTGTCCCCCACCCCACTATCCCTGTGTGTACCCTATCCCCCCAACTGTCCCCCACACCACTATCCCTGTGCATACCCTATCCCCCCCAGTGCCCGCCGTGTGTGTATGCTGCCCCCCCACAGTGCCCCCCATGTGTCATCTGTCCCCCCCTGTACTGCAGCTGTACCCAGGTAAATCTGCCCCCCCACTGTCCCTGTGTGTATCCTGTCCCCCACCCCACTGTCCCTGTATGTACCCTGTCCCCCCAGTGCCCCGTGTATACGCTATCTCCCCCAGTGCCCCCATGTGTACGCTGCCCCCCCAGTGCCCCTGCATGTACGCTGTCCCCCCCAGTGCCCCTGTGTGTATGCTGTGCCCCCCGTGTGTACCCTGGGCCCCCCATGTGTACGCTGTGCCCCCCGTGTGTACGCTGTGCTTCCCCCCGTGTGTACACTGTGCCCCCTGTGTGTACACTGCCCCCCCCAGTGCCCCCCGTGTGTATGCGGTTGCCCCCATGTGTGTATGCTGCCCCCCCAGTTCCCCCGTGTGTACAATGTCCCCCCCCCAGTACCCTCGTGTGTGTATGCTGCCCCCCCAGTGCCCCCCGCATGTAAGCTGTCCCCCCCAGTGCCCCCGCGTGTATGCTGTGCTCCCTGTGTGTACGCTGTCCTCCCCCAGTGTGTACGCTGTACCCCCCTGTGTGTTTGCTGTGCCCCCTGTGTGTACGCTGTGCCCCCCGTGTTGTGAAAAGTTTATGCCCAGGAGATTCCGTAAGGCAAAGCTATAATAGATCTAAAGGCTTCTACAGATGCGGAATGTGTCAAGGATGTCGTAACACCCCGAATCCCCAAGTACCAAAATTTGAGTCCATTACCATTAATGGACAACAAGTGAAGATCGACGAATTTATTACATGTAATACTGCAAATGTAGTATATGCTATTCAATGTTCCTGTAATAAGTTCTACATTGGACGCACATCAAGATCGCTGAAAACAAGAATAAGCGAACATTTACGCAATATTAAGAAGGGACTGGAGATTAATTCTTTATCTGCACATTTTAACAAATATCACAAGCGTTCACTAAATGATATCAGAGGTTTTTGGGGCATCAAATTAGCAAATACAACCGAGAGGGACAAAAAACTCCTGAAAATTTTAGCAAGAACAGAGATAAAATTTATTTTTGATCTAAAAACCATAATACCATCAGGTCTTAACCAAGATTTTGAGATTAAGTGGTTTTATGATATTTTAATATTTCATTTAAATTTCTCTCATGTTTCCCCTTTCTGCTATTATCATAATTTATATGGACTTTTTAGGTTTCTTTTAAATGTCCCCCGTATTTTATAAATGTTTTTAAGAAGAATTTTAAATGATAAGACCGATGCTGCTAATACACTCTCCTTTTTTTAGAAAGGATATAAAACTGAGATCTGGCACCATTTCCATCAATAAAAATGGCCGCAGGATTACGGGACTACATCACATAACCAGAGGTGATTCAGTGCAATAAAGCAAGTAGGAGATCCGACAGGAAAATAGCGCCGCACGTGATCAACACTTACGGCGTTTGGAGAAGGTAACGTACGAAATTGCCAGAAGTGACGGGCCGTACATAGCCGGATGTGACATTACGTGCACTTCCGGAAGTCGCCGGGACCCGGAACATGGAATGGATATAACTACATATCGGAACTTAGTGATTGAGTTTAGGTTATACCTGGTATTGGGCTCAGGACAACAGCTGCATGGATTTTCATTGTAATCAAGGGGCTATTTAAAACCTTAATGGAGGAGTATCTGGTTCAGATCGAAACGCGTTGGTGGAGACTCTTCCATTATTTTCTGCGGTGGGGACTGGCTCAGAGTGTGGACAGAAGGGATTCCTCTTCTGTCCACCTCTAGGGGACCTCTAAACACTCTTGAAGCTAAGTGTACCCACCTTTTATGTTTTCTGTAATTTTTGTGCTGTGATTAAAGATATATAAGAACTTTACACAGTGCTTCCTTTGTGTATATCATTATCCAGTGATATTGCATGAGGAAGTGGGGAGAAAACAAATGACTGGAGAAAGATCCATCTGATATGCAGTTTTACAAGTGATCACTTGTGAGAAATACCCCTTTTACACCGCCGAAAAATCCGGGTCAGCGGCGGGTCAGACCCGGATCTTCGGCGGTGTAAATCCCTAACGCCGTGTCCCTTTACACGGGACTTCTACCCAGGTCCTGACCTGGGTAGAACACGGCTAGGACCTGGGTAGAGGGCGGTGTAAATGGGAACGCTGGGTCGGATGACCCGGCTCCCATTTACATGAATGGGAACGTCCAACCTGCGGACCGCAGCGTCCGCAGGTTGGACGGGTTGTCAACCTGACACTGACAGCCGGCGCTGCTGTCTGCTATACCCTGCAGACAGCAGCGGCGGCGGGGGAGGGAGGTGAACGGATGCCTGTGTGCAGCATCCATTCACCTCCTGTGCGACGGCAGGGGGGTGCGCGCGGTGACTGGGGGCAGCCCAGCAGCTTACCTTAGTGCTGGGCTGCCCCCAGCAGCGTTCCGGTCCGGCGGCGGCGGTGATTGGCACTTGGAGGTGACATCATCCTGTCATCTCCAAGCACCGGGAGGGGAGGAGAGGGGGGTGCGGGCTGGGCTGTCCGCCCGGTGTAAATTGCACTAAACGCCGGGTCGCACCCGGCTTGAACCTGGGTCTAAAAAAGCCGGGTGCGACCCGGCGTTTTGGTGTAAAAGGGGTATAATTGGTTTAGGGGGTTTCCCCCAAACCCTACATTCTTTGAGATAAGACATCTTTTGGAGCACAATTTTGTTCAATGCCTGTCTAAACTTAGAGGGCCGCATTTATCAAGGGGGAGTGAGAAAAACTTTGCGATAAACAGCCAGTACCGTGACATGACAGTATCACACAAATGTATCATCCTGCTATCGCAGGTATTTTCGAAAGAATGAGGTGACAGATATCGCATTTGTACACTTTTCGCAGTTCCCATCTTTATAATGGGAACTGCTGTCTCTTGAAATGTATCAAGTTCCGAAATAATTTTTCTTTCGGAACTTGTTGCCCGATAGCTTTGCAAAGCTAAAGTGGCGTTATCCCTCCCTCCCCTGTCCTACTGCCATTGCCGCACAGCACTCCTGACAGGAGGCAGCCCCCACTGCGGCGCTGATCCACTGACCCCCCCCGCAGCAGGTCACGGCAGCCTGGTCCCAGTCCCCACTGCGGCACTGAACTGCAGACGCGCCCGCAGCAGGTCCCGGGAGCCTGTCTCCATCCCCACTGCGGCGCTGATCCGCAGACCCCCCCCCCCCTGCAGAATCTCCTATAGCGTAAATAGTTTCACATTGCTCATGGCTGTCATACTGCCCAGCCCGGGGAAGGATAAACACACACTCGGCTCCAGCGAGATGCAGGAGCTGAGAGTGCGGTGAATGAAACAGTACAGTATAATATAAGAGGCATCTTCACTTCACGGCCACTGCTACAGGATGCCACAAATCTCCAAATACGGACTCTCTACACCGGCATATACATATACACAGGCTTTGATTGGCCTGGTGAAAAGGGAGCGTGTCCAGGGGGAGTGAGAAACACTTCGCCTTTGCATCGCTGCTGATTGCCGGGACAGAGCTTTTACGCAGCAGCTCTCCCTGCCCACCTCCCTTCATAAATCCAGGTGATGTAAAACAAAATCGCAATGCGATGTTCATCGATATTATCGGCAAAACATCGCTGTTTATTGATAAATGTGCCCCTTAAGCTTGTGAGTGCACTTGAAAGGGGGATAGATCTCAGAAAAAGTATTTATTTATATATCTTTCTCCCCTATGAAAGAAATAATTGTTCTTTTAAGCAGTGTAATGACCATATAAGCTAACAGTATTACACGAGGAGAAGTGTGTATTCTCTCTTTAATTTTGCATATATCCTTGGGACCACCTTGAGAATCTCAGAAAGGGACCACTGTAAGAACACATTTACAGGGGAGTATTCCTAAGGATTATTAAGTAATTGAAGCGCTATTGCTTTAAGTGAGATAATTGTACGTATTCTAGAAATTTGTTGGGTTAGGTGATACCCTTTCTCTCATAGAAACATAAGCGACTCACACTTGGCGCAGACGACCTTTAGTCCAACCCTCCCATATCCAGTTGTGCCCCCCGTGTGTACTCTGTGCCCCCCGTGTGTACGCTGTGCCCCCGTGTATACCCTGTGCCCCTTGTGTACCCTGTGCCCCCGTGTGTACGCTGTCCCCCAGTGCCCCCGTGTGTACGCTGTCCCCCCCCCAGTGACCCCGCGTGCACGCTGTCCCCCCCCCCTGTGTGTACACTGTCGTCGTCCCCCCCGTGTGTACGCTGTCCCCCTCCCCGTGTATGCTCTCGCCCCCGTCCGGCAACCACCCCGCAGCCTATACCCTAACCATACACACAACCTGCAGCATATAACCCGAACCATACACACCCCGCAGCCTATATCCCTAACCATACACACCCCGCAGCCCGCACCTCTCACGCGGCCGGCCAGTGACCGATAGCTTTCAACTGCTCTGGGGCTTCTCCCCTCCCAGTCCTGCATAAACACAAACTGTCTAGGCCTCGGTCTCTCGCTGTGGCTTCCTCCCTAGTACTGCCTGCTCTGTCAGACCTCAGCTAAACTCCCCAAAGAAAAATACATGGTGCAGATGCACACTCCATATTATTAATCAATAATAGAGGCTCTTGGTATTTTAATTGGCCAAGAAATATTTGCCCACCAACCAGCTTCACGGTGGCCTCATTTCTGGTGGGTCCCTAATACTAAGTTTGAATCTGGGGCGCGGAACTCCAAAAAGGTTGGCATAGGCCAGTCACCCCAGGGCAGCACACAAGTGAAAAACTAAGCTAAAGGTGTATTAATAAGAAAGTAGCAGAAGCTAGAGGTTAAAAAGTGTAGTGCTAGAAAGTATAATATATCAGTGGAAAATAAATAGTGCTAAATAAATGTTAGGGTGTGCCACCCCGAAAGCAACTCAGCCACACCAACCCAAGGAGAGCAGCGCCCCAAATCCATCCCCAAGACTTGCAATTAATGTCAATTTTAGGTCTTACCTATATTGTGCCTCCAGTTTGCAGTCTGTGGATACCAGGGACCAAGCTGGTAAAATAATATTCAAATCAGGTGGGTGGGGGTGCTACTCTAAGTTGAAGGAGTCCCAACCTTCAGGTGTACAGGTGTACACAATATTAGCTCATGGGGGGGGGGGGATCTTAGAACTAAACTCCCCTCCTACTCCCGCACCCCCGGCGATGCACCAGTGCTGATTCCTCTGCCGGCGGGCACCCGCTGTGGGCTCTGACCATGACCCAGCTCTTTTCCGATGGCTCCATCACCATCCTGCCTGAGCTTCAAGTGAGGTCTGCTGCTGCTATGTTCATTTTTTTAAATTAATTGGTGCGCCAGCACCTTAAGTTACATTATTTTACAACTAATTAAATGTGACTTATGTATATTTTTGTATATGACTTTATTATGTGTTTATAAATATTTTTGATATTTCAATTGAACTGAGTTTTGTGCCATTATTGAAAAGAGGGACCTATATTATTAAATTTTTAACTTTAATCAAAGGTATAATTGCTAATGCTGTGACAGCTTTCAAATTGTTTTCTTTTATTTCTTACAAACTGGTTTGCTTGTTGTCATATGCGGCTTTCCTAGGGCTATTATTATTTTATTCAATATACTGTAGCACCAGAGGTATGGTGTGACTCATTACCTCCCTCCTTTTTTTGACTAAAATAGGTCACATTTCTCTTAGCAGAATTTGATTGTACCCAAAAAAACAAATTTGATCATTGCACAAAACCAAAATGGCCCCGGGAGGGCTGCTGAGCATGCACAGTGGTGTGTAGCTCCTCCCACGGTCCTTTGCAGGGAGGACCATGGGAAGAGGCACATGTGCAGCAGCCCTCCCGCTGCCATTGCTGCACCGGGCAGAGATCCACAGCGAGCCTGCTGCCCTGGTCACCCCATCGACACTTCCCCTTAACTCCATCGGTGCAGTCTGGAGACCGCACCACTGCCATGCCAGAAGGGGGAGGCCTGGTTTTGTGTTCCCGCTCAGCATCTGCAGACACCGGGGAAGAGGGGAGCGGCTGCCTGGAACTTGCTGCTGTTGGGGAAACCACCAAGTCGCACAGAAGGAGCAGATTGGTCGCCATCCCCGGGAGGAACCCCCAGCCTGGTGGAGTTCCATGACCTGGTAGGTTCAGCGTGTCATGTATAGGTAGGCATCATTGACTCTGGCACCTGTATCCTAACCCTGTACACACACACACACCCATAGCCTATCCATACATTCATACATAAGCTCACACATATATGTAGCCTAACCCTATCCATACATACATACTCACACACCCGCAGCTGTCATGTATATCTAGGGATAGGCATCATTGACTCTGTGTGTGTGTGCATGTGCAGGGTTATAACACAGTTGCCAAGCACACACACTCATAGCCTATCCATATATGCGCGCACACACACATGTAGCCTAACCCTGTCCATACACACACGTAGCCTAACAGTATCCATACACACATAGCCTAACACCATCCACACACACATGTAGCCTACCCTATCCACACACGCCCATCCACACACTCTATACATACACACACAGCCTAACCCTATCCATTCATACACCTATAGCCTAACCCTGTCCATACACACACACACACACACACACACACACACACACACACACACTCACACTCGCAGCCTAACCCTATCCGTACATTTGTAATTTGATCTCTGCCCCAGGCAAGGGGCGTGGTCTCATTAAAATGGGCATGGCCTCACCGGAGAAGACTACCTTACACCCCAGTTTTTGGCCCTGCACTTACAGACCTTTGCCACCACAGGAAGAACATTTTTTCACCATATTAGGCCCCATACAGTAATGTCCCCTGCACCATATGCCCCAAACTGCAATGCCCGTGATACATTATGCCCTACAGTATAGCTCATTGCCAGGGGTTTCATGGGATGGATGTCTTCATTGCCAGGGCTTTCATGCTCTGGGACGGGTGTCATACTTCTTGCCAGGGGTTTGTAATGCTTGTAGCCAGTGGTAATGCTTGTTGCCAAGGGTGTGTTATTGTTAAACATTTTTAAAAATCCAATGTTTATTCTTACAGTGAAATTTTACATTTCTGAATTATAAAAAATAAATTGGGATGAAATTCCAAAGACAAAAAACCTTACGGTTTCACATGTCCCATTAAGGCTTCTTACACATGATCTGGCATTTCTGAAACCTGTTGTAACTCTTCCACTCAAACGCCAAAAAGCAATGAAATTACGATCATTAAGGCTGACGCCTTAATGGACGTGTTCCTTTCGCTATACAGATATAGTACGCCATCACAGCCTGTGGCTAAGTGCAGATTCAGCACTCTCACAGAGTGAGATTGCTGTCACTCACACAATGGTGGAGCTGTGTATATCCTATGAGGGATAGAAACTGGCCCATATAAATCATAATTAGATAACTGTATGCGTGTGTGCGTTAGTGCGTTCCGGCATTAACGCACGCCAAAACGCACACACGCATACAGTTATCTAATTATGATTTATATGGGCCATTTTTTATCCCTCATAGGATATACACAGCTCCTCATGTACTTCAGAGTTAGAGGAGCTACTCCTTTAGCTATGGACATTATCCTCAATATTTATGAGCTATTTTGACCTACAGCCATACCACATTGGATAGGCCCAATCTCGTCTGATCTTGGAAGCTAAGCAGTGTTGGACCTGGTTAGTACTTGGGTGGGAGACCACATGGGAACACCAGGTGCTGTAGTTTTTTTTTTTTTTTAATATCATCTAGGGAGACAGGAAATGACATCACACGCCCATCCCTATATAAACATGGCTAGATATTCCATCAGTCTGCATTCAGACACTGGAAGCACAGGAGCTAGATCATTGATCCAGGTTGGTTGCACCTTGCAAGGTTTTTTTCATTGTTATGCTGACTGTTCACTTGTCCACTGATTATCTTATATGTAATGTGGACATTACATTTTTTGTATTTGCTAAATATTTGTACACCTTTTTTGTAAATCTATATAGTAATGTAAAAACCCTGATTGTAATTGGATTTCCATTGTCACTCAGGTTATTGCACTATACCTAGTGGAAATATCGGGGCAGATGTATCATAGCAGCGCTTATCGCGCCGCTATGATACTTCCTGCTTCGCCTCAATAGCGAGGCGAAGCAGGAAGGGACATCGACAAGATGTATTAACATCTTGTCTGCCGAAGCGGGGGAGCGTTAACTCCACCCTTCGGCGATGTCCCTTTCTGGAGATAGCGCATCAGTTAATACTGATGCGCTATCTCCTGTCCCCCGGCCGGCCGCACTGGGCATGCGCGAGATCTCGCAAAAACCGCGAGATCTCCAGCGCAGCCCAAGCCAGACGCAGGGCTAGCGTTGTCCCCATAGTGGGGGATAGGACAACGCTAGCCCTGAGCTGGCGAAGCGGCCGGGGTGAATTAACGCCTTGAAGGCTGTTAATACATCGCCCCGACCGTTAATCCCTGGGGGGGATTGCAGGGGACAGCCCCGCCGAGCGTAACTCGGCGGGCTGTCACTAGCGCACGTTAGGTGCGCTAGTAATACATTAGCAAAATCGTAATCCCCCCCAGTTAACCAGCGTTAAGTGCATTTTTGCACTTAACGCTGGTTAATACATCTGCCCCATCATCCTTTAATCCTACTTGAGATTCTCTGGGGTATGTATTATTGAAATGACCCTCACTCCAGGAGTGGAAATATAATTATTTCTACCTTTCATCTACATTCTCATCTTCCCTAACTGTAATCTTTTTTAAAAAATGATTTTTCAGAAAAGAGTACATATACAACATGCAATATGAACTGAGATCAGGGAAGGGGCCCCAGGGGGAATATGAATGACAGTGCAGGCAGCAGTAGATAGCAGGCTGCTGGCAGAGCGGGGAAGGAACCTCTCCGGCCAATGTCACACACCCCATTCTCAGCCATGCTGAGCAGCCAAATAGCCAAATTACATAGACCGCATTGTACAAACCACCAAATGCTCAGAACGTACGGCAGAACATGCTGTCTAGTCTGTCTGCACAAATCTTACCTCATCATTACTGATCCAGATCTGCATGGGAGCTTCCAAATGAGGCAAATCCCCATCTTTACAGCGTCTGGTGCCCAGGTTTCCTAAATAATACGGCAGCGGTAACTGTCATTAACCGATTATTGGTGCACATGCACAGTCATAGCCATGCTGTTGCGAATGTAACTGCTGCAGGGCTGCCAACAGAAATCTCAGGGCCCATTACATGTCTCTGGGGGCCCCTCTTCTTTTGCTTAGCATATAATGTGTCTTTAATGGTTTAGCACCAAATAGCGGAATCTGCTTCATGTGATGAGATGGAGTGTACGAACAAGGGGGTAATAATGCCCTGGACTTTAAGGCACTTTCTACCATGTATACAGCTTCAAGTGTCCCTTTTATTTAGTCATATTGGTAGATAGATATGAGGGAGGGAGGGCCGGCTCCGGAGGCTGAAGGTTCAACCCACAAACCAACTGCCTCTTCTGGTACCTGGGCTCTAGGAACAGGAGGAGGCGGCTCTAGGAACAGAAGGAGGTGGTTCTAGGAACAGGAGGAGGCTGCTCTAGGAACAGGAGGCACACGGCAGATGTCAGCCACAACATCTGATGGGTTTGTGATGCCTTCTGCGCTGTTATAGTGAGCACCTGTTCCGGGTGTATCTGTGGAGTCGGGTTCTGGTGCACACCCTGCTAAAATCTATCATCATCTCTTTTAGTATTATGCCAGTGAGCAGCCCCTGCTCCAATCCACATCCCTGTAACACTTAACTCACTAGAGCACTGCCAGTATGCAGTGTTTCCCATCTCCTAACAGTGCATTAGCATCACCTTTCAAAATGTGTAATTCTATAAATAATCAGAAAAACATCGGCTCAGGCAAGACATCTGAGTAAGCAGGACACGGAGACTGAACACAGCAAGGACCCTAATCAAACAACATAACCATTTGTAAAGTTGCAAGTGAATGTGGTGCAGTTATTACTTGTGTGGCTCATTGGGCTTATTGTAAACTAGATAATGAACAGCCGAGATCACATCCACATATTTACATATTTTATTGAACTGGAGCCTGCAACATCGCAGGAGAATAACCAATCAGGAGATAACAAATCAGGAGATAAACAAATCAGGAGATAACAAATCGGGAGATAACAAATCGGGAGATAAACAAATCAGGAGAATAACAAATCAGGAGAATAACCAATCAGGAGATAACAAATCAGGAGATAACAAATCAGGAGATAACAAATCAGGAGATAACAAATCGGGAGATAAACAAATCGGGAGATAACAAATCGGGAGATAACAAATCGGGAGATAACAAATCGGGAGATAAACAAATCGGGAGATAAACAAATCGGGAGATAAACAAATCGGGAGATAAACAAATCAGGAGATAACAAATCATGAGATAAACAAATCGGGAGATAACAAATCGGGAGATAACAAATCAGGAGATAACAAATCGGGAGATAAACAAATAACAAATCGGGAGATAACAAATCGGGAGATAACAAATCGGGAGATAACAAATCGGGAGATAAACAAATCGGGAGATAAACAAATAACAAATCGGGAGATAACAAATCGGGAGATAACAAATCGGGAGATAACAAATCGGGAGATAAACAAATAACAAATCGGGAGATAACAAATCGGGAGATAAACAAATCGTGAGATAACAAATCGGGAGATAAACAAATCGGGAGATAAACAAATAACAAATCGTGAGATAACAAATCGGGAGATAAACAAATCGGGAGATAACAAATCGGGAGATAAACAAATAACAAATCGGGAGATAAACAAATCGGGAGATAACAAATCGGGAGATAACAAATCGGGAGATAACAAATCGGGAGATAAACAAATCGGGAGATAAACAAATAACAAATCGGGAGATAACAAATCGGGAGATAACAAATCGGGAGATAAACAAATAACAAATCGGGAGATAACAAATCGGGAGATAAACAAATAACAAATCGGGAGATAACAAATCGGGAGATAACAAATCGGGAGATAAACAAATCGGGAGATAAACAAATAACAAATCGGGAGATAACAAATCGGGAGATAACAAATCGGGAGATAACAAATCGGGAGATAAACAAATCGGGAGATAAACAAATAACAAATCGGGAGATAACAAATCGGGAGATAACAAATCGGGAGATAAACAAATCGGGAGATAAACAAATCGGGAGATAAACAAATAACAAATTGGGAGATAACAAATCGGGAGATAACAAATCGGGAGATAAACAAATCGGGAGATAAACAAATCGGGAGATAACAAATCGGGAGATAAACAAATAACAAATCGGGAGATAACAAATCGGGAGATAACAAATCGGGAGATAACAAATCGGAGATAAACAAATAACAAATCGGGAGATAAACAAATAACAAATCGGGAGATAACAAATCGGGAGATAACAAATCGGGAGATAACAAATCGGGAGATAAACAAATAACAAATCGGGAGATAACAAATCGGGAGATAAACAAATCGGGAGATAAACAAATCGGGAGATAAACAAATCGGGAGATAACAAATCGGGAGATAAACAAATCGGGAGATAAACAAATCGGGAGATAAACAAATAACAAATCGGGAGATAACAAATCGGGAGATAACAAATCGGGAGATAACAAATAACAAATCGGGAGATAACAAATCGGGAGATAATAAATCGGGAGATAAACAAATCGGGAGATAACAAATAACAAATCGGGAGATAACAAATCGGGAGATAACAAATCGGGAGATAAACAAATCGGGAGATAACAAATAACAAATCGGGAGATAACAAATCGGGAGATAAACAAATCGGGAGATAAACAAATAACAAATCGGGAGATAACAAATCGGGAGATAAACAAATCGGGAGATAAACAAATCGGGAGATAAACAAATAACAAATCGGGAGATAACAAATCGGGAGATAACAAATCGGGAGATAAACAAATAACAAATTGGGAGATAACAAATCGGGAGATAACAAATCGGGAGATAAACAAATAACAAATCGGGAGATAACAAAATCGGGAGATAACAAATCGGGAGATAACAAATCGGGAGATAAACAAATAACAAATCGGGAGATAACAAATCGGGAGATAAACAAATCGGGAGATAAACAAATCGGGAGATAAACAAATAACAAATCGGGAGATAACAAATCGGGAGATAACAAATCGGGAGATAAACAAATAACAAATCGGGAGATAACAAATCGGGAGATAAACAAATCGGGAGATAACAAATAACAAATCGGGAGATAACAAATCGGGAGATAAACAAATCGGGAGATAACAAATAACAAATCGGGAGATAACAAATCGGGAGATAACAAATCGGGAGATAAACAAATAACAAATCGGGAGATAACAAATCGGGAGATAACAAATCGGGTGATAAACAAATAACAAATCGGGAGATAACAAATCGGGAGATAACAAATCGGGAGATAAACAAATCGGGAGATAAACAAATAACAAATCGGGAGATAAACAAATCGGGAGATAACAAATCGGGAGATAAACAAATAACAAATCGGGAGATAACAAATCGGGAGATAAACAAATAACAAATCGGGAGATAACAAATCGGGAGATAACAAATCGGGAGATAACAAATCGGTTGATAACAAATCGGGAGATAAACAAATAACAAATCGGGAGATAACAAATCGGGAGATAACAAATCAGGAGATAAACAAATCGGGAGATAACAAATAACAAATCGGGAGATAAACAAATCGGGAGATAACAAATCGGGAGATAAACAAATAACAAATCGGGAGATAACAAATCGGGAGATAACAAATCGGGAGATAACAAATCGGGAGATAAACAAATAACAAATCGGGAGATAACAAATCGGGAGATAACAAATCGGGAGATAACAAATCGGGAGATAACAAATCGGGAGATAAACAAATAACAAATCGGGAGATAACAAATCGGGAGATAACAAATCGGGAGATAACAAATCGGGAGATAAACAAATAACAAATCGGGAGATAACAAATCGGGAGATAACAAATCGGGAGATAAACAAATCGGGAGATAACAAATCGGGAGATAATAAATCGGGAGATAAACAAATCGGGAGATAACAAATAACAAATCGGGAGATAACAAATCGGGAGATAACAAATCGGGAGATAAACAAATCGGGAGATAACAAATAACAAATCGGGAGATAACAAATCGGGAGATAACAAATCGGGAGATAACAAATCGGGAGATAAACAAATCGGGAGATAAACAAATCGGGAGATAAACAAATAACAAATCGGGAGATAACAAATCGGGAGATAACAAATCGGGAGATAACAAATCGGGAGATAACAAATCGGGAGATAAACAAATCGGGAGATAACAAATAACAAATCGGGAGATAACAAATCGGGAGATAACAAATCGGGAGATAAACAAATCGGGAGATAACAAATAACAAATCGGGAGATAACAAATCGGGAGATAACAAATCGGGAGATAAACAAATAACAAATCGGGAGATAACAAATCGGGAGATAACAAAAATTCGGGAGATAACAAATCGGGAGATAAACAAATAACAAATCGGGAGATAACAAATCGGGAGATAACAAATCGGGAGATAAACAAATCGGGAGATAAACAAATAACAAATCGGGAGATAAACAAATCGGGAGATAACAAATCGGGAGATAAACAAATAACAAATCGGGAGATAACAAATCGGGAGATAACAAATCGGGAGATAAACAAATAACAAATCGGGAGATAACAAATCGGGAGATAACAAATCGGGAGATAACAAATCGGGAGATAAACAAATAACAAATCGGGAGATAACAAATCGGGAGATAAACAAATAACAAATCAGGAGATAAACAAATCGGGAGATAACAAATAACAAATCGGGAGATAACAAATCGGGAGATAAACAAATAACAAATCGGGAGATAACAAATCGGGAGATAACAAATCGGGAGATAAACAAATAACAAATCGGGAGATAACAAATCGGGAGATAACAAATCGGGAGATAACAAATCGGGAGATAACAAATCGGGAGATAAACAAATAACAAATCGGGAGATAACAAATCGGGAGATAACAAATCGGGAGATAAACAAATCGGGAGATAAACAAATCGGGAGATAAACAAATCGGGAGATAAACAAATCGGGAGATAAACAAATCGGGAGATAACAAATCGGGAGATAAACAAATCGGGAGATAAACAAATAACAAATCGGGAGATAACAAATCGGGAGATAACAAATCGGGAGATAACAAATAACAAATCGGGAGATAACAAATCGGGAGATAATAAATCGGGAGATAAACAAATCGGGAGATAACAAATAACAAATCGGGAGATAACAAATCGGGAGATAACAAATCGGGAGATAAACAAATCGGGAGATAACAAATAACAAATCGGGAGATAACAAATCGGGAGATAAACAAATCGGGAGATAAACAAATAACAAATCGGGAGATAACAAATCGGGAGATAAACAAATCGGGAGATAAACAAATCGGGAGATAAACAAATAACAAATCGGGAGATAACAAATCGGGAGATAACAAATCGGGAGATAAACAAATAACAAATTGGGAGATAACAAATCGGGAGATAACAAATCGGGAGATAAACAAATAACAAATCGGGAGATAACAAAATCGGGAGATAACAAATCGGGAGATAACAAATCGGGAGATAAACAAATAACAAATCGGGAGATAACAAATCGGGAGATAAACAAATCGGGAGATAAACAAATCGGGAGATAAACAAATAACAAATCGGGAGATAACAAATCGGGAGATAACAAATCGGGAGATAAACAAATAACAAATCGGGAGATAACAAATCGGGAGATAAACAAATCGGGAGATAACAAATAACAAATCGGGAGATAACAAATCGGGAGATAAACAAATCGGGAGATAACAAATAACAAATCGGGAGATAACAAATCGGGAGATAACAAATCGGGAGATAAACAAATAACAAATCGGGAGATAACAAATCGGGAGATAACAAATCGGGTGATAAACAAATAACAAATCGGGAGATAACAAATCGGGAGATAACAAATCGGGAGATAAACAAATCGGGAGATAAACAAATAACAAATCGGGAGATAAACAAATCGGGAGATAACAAATCGGGAGATAAACAAATAACAAATCGGGAGATAACAAATCGGGAGATAAACAAATAACAAATCGGGAGATAACAAATC
The DNA here is from genome assembly GCF_055691185.1 of Crinia signifera. Taxonomy (NCBI): domain Eukaryota; kingdom Metazoa; phylum Chordata; class Amphibia; order Anura; family Myobatrachidae; genus Crinia; species Crinia signifera. The sequence goes on along the minus strand of NC_139225.1, from coordinate 34,715,818 downwards.
GGGAGATAACAAATCGGGAGATAACAAATCGGTTGATAACAAATCGGGAGATAAACAAATAACAAATCGGGAGATAACAAATCGGGAGATAACAAATCAGGAGATAAACAAATCGGGAGATAACAAATAACAAATCGGGAGATAAACAAATCGGGAGATAACAAATCGGGAGATAAACAAATAACAAATCGGGAGATAACAAATCGGGAGATAACAAATCGGGAGATAACAAATCGGGAGATAAACAAATAACAAATCGGGAGATAACAAATCGGGAGATAACAAATCGGGAGATAACAAATCGGGAGATAACAAATCGGGAGATAACAAATCGGGAGATAAACAAATAACAAATCGGGAGATAACAAATCGGGAGATAACAAATCGGGAGATAACAAATCGGGAGATAAACAAATAACAAATCGGGAGATAACAAATCGGGAGATAACAAATCGGGAGATAAACAAATCGGGAGATAACAAATCGGGAGATAATAAATCGGGAGATAAACAAATCGGGAGATAACAAATAACAAATCGGGAGATAACAAATCGGGAGATAACAAATCGGGAGATAAACAAATCGGGAGATAACAAATAACAAATCGGGAGATAACAAATCGGGAGATAAACAAATCGGGAGATAAACAAATAACAAATCGGGAGATAACAAATCGGGAGATAACAAATCGGGAGATAAACAAATCGGGAGATAAACAAATCGGGAGATAAACAAATAACAAATCGGGAGATAACAAATCGGGAGATAACAAATCGGGAGATAAACAAATAACAAATCGGGAGATAACAAATCGGGAGATAACAAATCGGGAGATAACAAATCGGGAGATAAACAAATCGGGAGATAACAAATAACAAATCGGGAGATAACAAATCGGGAGATAACAAATCGGGAGATAACAAATCGGGAGATAAACAAATCGGGAGATAAACAAATCGGGAGATAAACAAATAACAAATCGGGAGATAACAAATCGGGAGATAACAAATCGGGAGATAACAAATCGGGAGATAAACAAATCGGGAGATAACAAATAACAAATCGGGAGATAACAAATCGGGAGATAACAAATCGGGAGATAAACAAATCGGGAGATAACAAATAACAAATCGGGAGATAACAAATCGGGAGATAACAAATCGGGAGATAAACAAATAACAAATCGGGAGATAACAAATCGGGAGATAACAAAAATTCGGGAGATAACAAATCGGGAGATAAACAAATAACAAATCGGGAGATAACAAATCGGGAGATAACAAATCGGGAGATAAACAAATCGGGAGATAAACAAATAACAAATCGGGAGATAAACAAATCGGGAGATAACAAATCGGGAGATAAACAAATAACAAATCGGGAGATAACAAATCGGGAGATAACAAATCGGGAGATAAACAAATAACAAATCGGGAGATAACAAATCGGGAGATAACAAATCGGGAGATAACAAATCGGGAGATAAACAAATAACAAATCGGGAGATAACAAATCGGGAGATAAACAAATAACAAATCAGGAGATAAACAAATCGGGAGATAACAAATAACAAATCGGGAGATAACAAATCGGGAGATAAACAAATAACAAATCGGGAGATAACAAATCGGGAGATAACAAATCGGGAGATAAACAAATAACAAATCGGGAGATAACAAATCGGGAGATAACAAATCGGGAGATAACAAATCGGGAGATAACAAATCGGGAGATAAACAAATAACAAATCGGGAGATAACAAATCGGGAGATAACAAATCGGGAGATAAACAAATCGGGAGATAAACAAATCGGGAGATAAACAAATCGGGAGATAAACAAATCGGGAGATAAACAAATCGGGAGATAAACAAATAACAAATCGGGAGATAACAAATCGGGAGATAACAAATAACAAATCGGGAGATAACAAATCGGGAGATAATAAATCGGGAGATAAACAAATCGGGAGATAACAAATAACAAATCGGGAGATAACAAATCGGGAGATAAACAAATCGGGAGATAACAAATCGGGAGATAAACAAATCGGGAGATAAACAAATCGGGAGATAAACAAATAACAAATCGGGAGATAACAAATCGGGAGATAACAAATCGGGAGATAACAAATAACAAATCGGGAGATAACAAATCGGGAGATAATAAATCGGGAGATAAACAAATCGGGAGATAACAAATAACAAATCGGGAGATAACAAATCGGGAGATAACAAATCGGGAGATAAACAAATCGGGAGATAACAAATAACAAATCGGGAGATAACAAATCGGGAGATAAACAAATCGGGAGATAAACAAATAACAAATCGGGAGATAACAAATCGGGAGATAACAAATCGGGAGATAAACAAATCGGGAGATAAACAAATCGGGAGATAAACAAATAACAAATCGGGAGATAACAAATCGGGAGATAACAAATCGGGAGATAAACAAATAACAAATCGGGAGATAACAAATCGGGAGATAACAAATCGGGAGATAAACAAATAACAAATCGGGAGATAACAAATCGGGAGATAAACAAATCGGGAGATAAACAAATCGGGAGATAAACAAATAACAAATCGGGAGATAACAAATCGGGAGATAACAAATCGGGAGATAAACAAATAACAAATCGGGAGATAACAAATCGGGAGATAACAAATCGGGAGATAAACAAATCGGGAGATAACAAATAACAAATCGGGAGATAACAAATCGGGAGATAAACAAATCGGGAGATAACAAATAACAAATCGGGAGATAACAAATCGGGAGATAACAAATTGGGAGATAAACAAATAACAAATCGGGAGATAACAAATCGGGAGATAAACAAATCGGGAGATAAACAAATAACAAATCGGGAGATAACAAATCGGGAGATAACAAATCGGGAGATAAACAAATCGGGAGATAAACAAATCGGGAGATAAACAAATAACAAATCGGGAGATAACAAATCGGGAGATAACAAATCGGGAGATAAACAAATAACAAATCGGGAGATAACAAATCGGGAGATAACAAATCGGGAGATAAACAAATAACAAATCGGGAGATAACAAATCGGGAGATAAACAAATCGGGAGATAAACAAATCGGGAGATAAACAAATAACAAATCGGGAGATAACAAATCGGGAGATAACAAATCGGGAGATAAACAAATAACAAATCGGGAGATAACAAATCGGGAGATAACAAATCGGGAGATAAACAAATCGGGAGATAACAAATAACAAATCGGGAGATAACAAATCGGGAGATAAACAAATCGGGAGATAACAAATAACAAATCGGGAGATAACAAATCGGGAGATAACAAATTGGGAGATAAACAAATAACAAATCGGGAGATAACAAATCGGGAGATAACAAATCGGGAGATAACAAATCGGGAGATAAACAAATAACAAATCGGGAGATAACAAATCGGGAGATAACAAATCGGGAGATAACAAATCGGGAGATAACAAATCGGGAGATAAACAAATCGGGAGATAAACAAATCGGGAGATAAACAAATAACAAATCGGGAGATAACAAATCGGGAGATAACAAATCGGGAGATAACAAATCGGGAGATAAACAAATCGGGAGATAAACAAATCGGGAGATAAACAAATAACAAATCGGGAGATAACAAATCGGGAGATAACAAATCGGGAGATAACAAATCGGGAGATAAACAAATAACAAATCGGGAGATAACAAATCGGGAGATAAACAAATCGGGAGATAAACAAATCGGGAGATAACAAATCGGGAGATAACAAATCGGGAGATAAACAAATAACAAATCGGGAGATAACAAATCGGGAGATAACAAATCGGGAGATAACAAATCGGGAGATAACAAATCGGGAGATAAACAAATCGGGAGATAACAAATAACAAATCGGGAGATAACAAATCGGGAGATAACAAATCGGGAGATAAACAAATCGGGAGATAACAAATAACAAATCGGGAGATAACAAATCGGGAGATAAACAAATCGGGAGATAAACAAATCGGGAGATAAACAAATCGGGAGATAAACAAATAACAAATCGGGAGATAACAAATCGGGAGATAACAAATCGGGAGATGAATCGGGAGATAAACAAATCGGGAGATAAACAAATCGGGAGATAACAAATCGGGAGATAAACAAATCGTGAGATAAACAAATCGGGAGATAACAAATCGGGAGATAACAAATCGGGAGATAAACAAATCGGGAGATAAACAAATCAGGAGATAACAAATCAGGAGATTTCATATCTCAAACATTCCCTTTCTAATTATGGCACAATTCTAGTCATCGGTCCTAACGAATAACTAATTTTTCTGCCTAAGTGTGGTGGGCCGTGGTCTCCAGTCCTGATTTGGTAATCCATCTGTAAAAAGTTGTTACGCTGCTCTTTGGTCAGGCCATCTGCGGGATCAGGAGCTGAAAGACACAGATAGGATCATTCATACAAGCAAAGTAGTCGCAGCACGTTATCTCCCTGCTCTGGGACTTGTTCCATTAAATTTATGGCTTATTTAAAATTATTCCATAAATGTTCCCCTGCTGGCATCAGTGTTATGCATGATAGGCCAACAATATTGAGCCGGCTGATAACATCTGAATGCAAATTTTCCTATTGGGAGCAGCTTGGTAAGTGGGTTTGTGGAGCTTGAGAAATGGTACAATAGTACAACATTATTCATTGTGTGCCAAGCCTGTCAGTAGCGCTGGAGATACCGGCTCTTTTTTCTGCTTTAATAATAATAATAATAGTTTTATTTATATAGCGCTCTTTCTCCAACAGGACTCAAGGCGCTTAACGGACAGAATGAATGTAATACAGTACAGGAACACTGAAGTACAGAAAAGCTTTTCATAAATAATACTGAAGGGGATTTAGGAAGTGCTTGATTAAACAGGAAAGTCTTGAGTCTGTTTTTGAAGGATTCTAAAGTGGGGCCCTCTTGAACTGTGGGGGGAACTGAGTTCCATAGAGTCGGTGCTACATGGCTAAAAGCTCGACCCCCAGATGAATTACGGGAGATTCTAGGTACTGCTAAAAGTCCTTCATCTACAGATCGCAGGAATTGGGTAGGACAGTATGGAATCAGAAGATGCTTCAGAGTGTCTGGTTAGGACAGTCAGTAATTCAACATGATCAATATATCAGTTCCAGCAGTTCAACTCTGAATTCTTTTAGTTGACAGGGTTTAATAATGGAAGATCCGATTACTACTGACTGCAACATATGTGATATCTTCTGCATTACCTGTGCAATTAATATTTTCTTTACTAGAAGTTTATTTACAGTCTCAATGCACTAATGAGGGCACTGACATGCAGGAAATGAAGGGTGGAGGAAGCACATATAGTGTATTCCTGAAAAGTGGAGTAGAGACAATGTAAGTGATATAAATGATGACTGTCTGACTACTTACCAGGACAGGTTAGTACACACTTAGTGCAGTCGACACCAAACTGTAGTTCCACACAGCCTCTTTGACAATCCGATTTGTCATCACTACAAGCTGGAAAAGAAAGACAGATGGGAGACTAATGTGTATAGATCATATAAATATCAGCATACTAACGCGTTTTGCAATCTCCATATTTCAAAATGGGACAAATTAAAGGTTCCGTGCCCCCTACAGCAGCCCAGGCTACCAACTGCCATCAGGACACCTAGTGCACTGTGTGTAGTAAAATAAGAAACATTGGTTCTACACAGAATCTTTGGATGATCAGCTGGCCATCTAATTATATTATGAATATCTAACAACTTCCCTGACAGAAGTCTGCTGAGAAAGTTGGGATCACAGACACTTCACAAAGCTTTAAGGTGGGAGGCTTTCATGGTAAAGGAGAATGGTCTGCATAACCAGGTTTTGGGGCAGCATGCCTGCATAACCACTTAAATGATCTTTGAGTTGTATAGGATTATAAAATTACCACTTTAATATAAAATCCATCCCTTTCTGTTCTAATCCAATAAGAAAACCGCCTGGTTTTTAGAGAAATAATTCATTTTAAAAAAAAATCCCATTAAAGGCCAAGATGGCGTCCCAACTAGCGGAACATTGAGTCGTGGTGGGATTCTGATCAGTTTAAAGTTCTATCTTTGCATTAGACAAGAATTTACCACAGGGCTACAACAAAGAGAGAAGGTTTATTTATTTATTTTTTATTTATTAAACTGTTGTGTAAAATGTGCAGTGAATGGAATTTTGCAGGGTGCATTTTGAGGTTTTGAGGTTTTAAAAATGGGCACGGTTCGGCACCCTGCAAAACAAACTTAGAGGGAACACGAGTTCTACAGTGAGTAGGGTTTTAAGTACCCCATCCAGTATACTGGAAATATTGGGGTGGGAGTCATATGAATCTAAGCACTAGCATGTACAGTATTTCCTACCAGTGCGTGCTGAAGCCAAAACACCAGCATGTACAGTATTTCCTGCCAGTGCGTGCTGCAGCCAAAACACCAGCATGTACAGTATTTCCTGCCAGTGCGTGCTGAAGCCAAAAGACCAGCATGTACATTATTTACTGCCAGTGCGTGCTGAAGCCAAAACACCAGCATGTCCAGTATTTCCTGCCAGTGCGTGCTGCAGCCAAAACACCAGCATGTACAGTATTTCCTGCCAGTGCGTGCTGAAGCCAAAACACCAGCATGTACAGTATTTCCTGCCAGTGCGTGCTGAAGCCAAAACACCAGCATGTACAGTATTTCCTGCCAGTGCGTGCTGCAGCCAAAACACCAGCATGTACAGTATTTCCTGCCAGTGCGTGCTGAAGCCAAAACACCAGCATGTACAGTATTTCCTGCCAGTGCGTGCTGAAGCCAAAACACCAGCATGTACATTATTTACTGCCAGTGCGTGCTGAAGCCAAAACACCAGCATGTCCAGTATTTCCTGCCAGTGCGTGCTGAAGCCAAAACACCAGCAGTACAATAGGGCCATAGGCGTGCGCAGCATATTTAATTTGAGGGTGCACTGTCAAAGGGGTTTGCCTAGCACCACCTTTGGGCATTTCTAATACCGCCCATTGGGTGTGTCTAACACTGCCAATCAGTCCTGTCTACCATCATATACTGGCACCTGCCACAATATAAAACATCTCTTAGCCACACCATCATCTCAGGCCTATTTCAGTTTTAGGGGCAGATTTATTAAGCTTGGAGAAGAGAGAAACTGAAGATAAAGCAGAGAAAAGGTAAAAGGAGATAAAGCACCAGCCAATCAGCTGTGTTTGAAAAAGACAGTGGGAGTTGATTGACTGGTGCTTTATCTCCTTTTACCTTTTCTCCGCTTTAACTCCAGTTTATCTCTTCTCCAAGCTTAATAAATCTGCCCCCAAATCTTCTAATTACTCGGTATAACAGTATAAACATATATGGATGACGCAGGTATGTAGTGATATGAAAATGGTCTAGTACAATTACCAATGCAGAACACACATAATTGATTGATGGGTGTTCATAAGGGTGGACACAGCATTACGGGGTGCCTGTGTACCGTTCACACTCAATGAGCGCGCGCCTATGAATGGGGCCTGCCACAGCAGCTCAGGCTGGAACTGGCCAGTCAACACATATTTCTTGACAATGACCAAGATCATTCCATTGCTGTTCCTATGAGGGTCTGTGGAGATTGACACTGCACACACTGACCGGCTACAGGCCTATATATTGGTTATACAGCTATTGATAATGTGATTACTAATCAGATATATTACTATTTATTAGCTATGTCGATATATCCACACAGATAAATACATACAGTATATTCCACAGGATTCTATGGTGCTACCAAATTTCAAGTCCCCCTCTGGATGTATATAATACTATAGAAGTCTTACCGAAATTAACAAACGTTACCCTTTTGCCATCACAATCACATTCTAGGGGGAGTATAGGTTTGATCTTTCTGATTTTTTTGCGTATCATACATTGTTTGTTGATCATCTCGATGAGGCAGGCTGGAAGAGAACAGACCATACAATAATCACCATGCAGAAATAAATGTAGCTGCAGCTGATAAGTTGTACAGAACAGAACCAATATTAATAACGGATGGGGTCTATTCAATTAAAGTTGGATCCATTGCGACATGCATTTGTCGGAATGGATCCGACAATACTGTACCTATTCAATTGTGTGGCCAAATCTGACTGTCGGCTTTGAGCCAAAACCGACTTTCAGATTTGGCTGCTGCTCGCCCGACGCCGGGTAAGCAGCAGTAGCGGAAGGACGTAACCAGGTGAGCAGCAACAGCAGTAGCACCACCGCTGCTGCTCACCCGGCGCCGCCCTTCCTGAATCATCTCCGGAATACAACTTTGTTAAAAAAAATTATCAGAATCCGGCCAAAACCTGTCAAATTTGGCCCAGTTTCTGACAAAAGCACGCGGATTGGCGGCTATTCCACGGGTTGTCATAAAAAATATCAAAAAAATTAAATAGATCGAATCATGGATTTGACTTAGAAAAGTGTATAGACCCCATAATGTTCCATAATTACAGCTAAAGGATTGGAATAGTTCATATTACTGTATCTTATGGGAGAAGGGCAGCAATCCTAATTCCATTGGGTTCGAATCGCATGGTGTACTATATACTGTAGTCTTTCCTGTACAGTCTATTTTTCTATTTGATTTCGATGCCGTGCATCAGGATCGAATCGGCGTCGAATCCATCTGAAAACCATTTGATGTCTATTCGATTTTGTCTATATAGTTATAATGAAATCGAAAGCTAGTCAGAATCGCATACCTCCCAACTTCTGTGCTGATAAAATAGGGACACTCGCGGCCGAAAAGGGTGCGGGACGTATGCAAATGAGGGTGCTGCTTATGCTAATTAGCCGCAACCTCATTTTCATACGAGAATAGATGCTGTGCGCATGCGCACAGCGTCTATTCTATAAGATTGGGGGGTCTCCCAACTGCCACCCCCCACAGCGGGACAATGCCTGCAGCGGGTGGGACAGCGGGACAGGACCCGAAAATCGGGACTGTCCTGCTGTAATCGTGACAGTTGGGAGGTATGGAATCGCATCCCTGTGTATGGAATATAACCTGGAGATCCTGTGACGTCTCCATGACTTCGCAGTTCCCACACTGAAGGGTATAATGAGTAATGCCATCTCAACATGACGTTATCTAGTGGGGAAAAGTTGGTAAACTGAGCAGACACTGCAGTCCTCATAGCAGCTGACACACTATGAAAATGAAGGCAGTGTAAGATAAATCAAGATGTATCTGTTCTATCCCTCTATTGGAGGAAATGGTGAAAACCTCTTTTCTCCAGCACCAGAGCCAGAGAAGAGTTCTCACTGCTTCATAAATATGAAAATAGATCACTTAAGAATTACATCTAGTGTTTGAGATAAGAGAAATGGTGAGGACCATAAGAAGCTATATTGATAATTACAGTGTTGATTATGCAACACAGTATTTAGCACAGTGACAATGGGCGGTATTCAATGTGAATACCTGCAAGGTGCAGCGAATCCTTTTTAGGATTCGCTGCACATTCGCCACGTTCCGGAGCCTCGCCGGCTCCGGTATTAAACGAGTCAGGGGCTCGCTGCCCCTGACCAGCGAATATGAGCTCCTGCGGCGAACGCCGTAGGGAGCCTGAGGACGGTGGCAGGCAGAGAGATGGAAGTCTCTCTGCCTGCCCCAGAACGTTTGTGGGGGGGAGGTGGGCTCCCCGAGTGCCAGGCAGCACATGTGGTCATTGAATAGGGTGATTCACCGTTTTAGTCAAAAATTCGCCAAACAGCACAAATTCGCCATAAAAACATGGCGAATCAGGCTCATTGAATACCGCCCTATGTCTCTCCTTGGGTTAGGTTACTGTATAAATTCTAGACAATGTCTAGGTCGACAGCCAGTAGGTTGACCACTATGTAATGGTCAACAGTGACTAAGTTGGCACCTTGAAATGGTCGACATACTCAAGGTTCACATTGACAAATGATCATCGCAAACTTAAGGCCGACATAGACATGGTTGACATGAATAAAGCCGACATGAGTTTTTCATATTTTTTTCATGTTTGTTTTCGAGCATAAGGCTGTGTTGACCTTTTGACAATTTCGACCTTGGGTATGTCCCTGCACACAGTACAGTCCCCAAAATGCCACATCCTGCCCATGATCATATCTTACCGGTGTGGGTGTAAGCTGTCGTCCCAACATTGTAGTTATCAGTTGAGGTCCCAGACGTCACCAAGTAAAAGTGCGCCCCGCTCTGTATGATCCCAAGACACGAGCTGTGGCGGTATTGACAGGTCTCTTTAGCACTGCTCAGGGTGTCCTCCTTAGGAAACATTGCGGAGAGATCGCCGGGGAGGCCATGGTTTGGCATCACCTCGAACCAGTTTGTGGCTGGGAACAGATTATAGCAAATGTCACTGACCCACCACCGCTTCAGGAATGACACTTTACACACCAGGTTCATGTCACCAAGGTACCTCTGTGTCCCCAGACTTAGGGCCATTTTCATTACTTATATGGCTATTCCAGATCTACATGACCTCCTAGCCAATGAGCATTCATGTTGGCTGTCCATCAGGACTGGCAGACAGGATAGCAGGGTGAGGATCTTCAGGGGCCGATTCAGACCAGCTCCTAGTGGGACGAATTTGGCCCCTTCCCCGATGTTTGAGGTTTGCGTGTGTACCGGAGCGAGCGGCTTGCTCCGGAGGGGGCGGGCTTGACAGACAGGGGGTTGGAGCAGTGTTTTATGAGCATCCCTATGAAAACACTGGGCCTTCCCCTGGGAACGAAGGCGCGGTGATGCCTGCTTGGGGCACGCTGCTGACATCACATGACATCAGCACCCACCCTGTACTCAAGGATCAGGGGCAGAAATAAAAATCAGTTTTGACTGACTTCTATTACTGATGGGAAAGATTCATTTGATAGTTAAAAACCATTGAATGATTTTTCTACCCTTCGGCTGCATGCGAGGGGATGTGTCTGAGTATACGCAGCCTAGCGTACAGGTCTGAATCATGTGTGGCCAGTGTCTGACTGCACAAGTCACCCGCACCCCACTATCTCAGCCATATCATTTGTCTCTGATGGTTCAGTGTATAGGCAGCCTGGCTAAGTAGAAAGATGGCATGGACAATTCTCTATACAGATCTGTGTATATTTATATGCAGTCTATAAAAAAAAGATTATTATTAATATAGTAAATATCTAGTATTTTGTTCACGTGCTGATAATAAGCAATCGGCGGTGTAAAACCACTTGGGATTAACTGCAGCTTCAATTAGAGGTCACGGCACCGCTACAAAACAAGTTCAAGTAATCAAATGAAGCGTTGTCCGTCCAAAGTATAAAGATCACAAAACATTTATTACAATCACATATAGATATAACTGTAAACAAGCAATAGGTGAATATATGTAAAAAAAGAAAATATTAAAATGACAATAAAAATCCTTTTGATTTGTTGGTCACTAGTATAGAGCATTATTTGATTCATTATTAATCAAACAGACTTGCAATCTTAAGGCCCCCATACACTAGCTGATTTTGGTCGGATCTGGCCGAAATCGGACCAAAATCGGCTAGTTTTGATGTCCCCTCAGATCCGATGCGCGGTCCCGTGCGCATCGGATCTGCGTCGGGTGATCGGACCTGCTGCACGTCCGACCACCCGACTTGGGACCTAGTGGGGTGGCGCGGCGGTGGAGGGAGCAGGGGGGGCTGGGGACGCTGCGGGGGACACAGGCGGCATAGAGCCGGGCAGGGGGAGCCGGCGGGAGCTGTCGGTACTGAATAAAAAAAAAAAAAGCCCATACAATGAATGGGCGGTCTGTGATTGGCTGAGCGCTCTCTCAGCCAGTCAGCAATTGGCTGAGAGAGCGCTCAGCCAATCACAGGCTGCCCATTCATTGTATAGGCTTTTTTTTCTAGCACCGACAGCTCCCGGCTCCCTCTGCCGCCTGTGTCCCCCGCAGCGTCCCCAGCCCCCCCTGCTCCCACCAGCAGCCCTGCTCTGTAGCCCCCCCCGATCCCCGGGTTTTTTACATGTGATAAATCGAGACGATTTATCACATGTAAAAAATGGCACATCAAGTGCCAATCTAATCAAGCAGCCGGGGAAGCTCAGGGGGAAGTCGGGGGCGACTTGTCCTAAGGACAAGTCGCCCTAGTGTATGGCTCTTAGTAACAATGTATTCATTATCAGGAGCTCAATAGCTTCCTCCCCAATCTGCTTAATGGTCATAGTGTAACAGATAATAACTTGCAAACAGGCGCCGTATAACCAGCAACATGGATACAAAGTTGTTCACTTCATGGGCTAGTTGCTTTCTATATTTATATTTAACTACTCCTCAACTCTATGAGGTGAAGTACTACCACCTGACCACTAGATGCCACTCAACAGACCAAACTACTCAGAAAGTGAAAGCTATTTTTGCAGGGACACTGGTCTGTTTCAAACTTGCTGGATATGGAGAGAGGTAGATGTGACGATTGGAGGTAGGAGCAGATAGGAATTGGGGGTGGGGTGGAGAGTTTGTGGCCTAAAAACAATCACAGCTCAAAGTGAAAGTAAAAACTGTCACAGTTCAAAGTGAAAGTACATTGCAGAAGCCAGCAGGCACAAATACAGAATCAAACACAGGGTCTGTTAGTTTTAGTGGGTGCAGTGGAGCCATTGTGGGTGCATCACTTAAAGTACTGCGGCCAATGGTGCTGAAGTGATCACAAAGATGGCCATACTCAGACAGTAACGCACCTGCCTTAGGGATGTCACAAATTTCGATAATGCATCTGATGGTATAGCTATGGTGAGTTTCTAGACCCACTATGATGGAAATGCGCAGTTCAGTATTGTGAAAATCGTATGTGGCTTTAGCATAAGAACCGATGGCGACAACGGTAAAATTCAGGGGCGTGATAATTGTGGGAGGCTTGGCCACCTCCCACAATTAGACCATGCCCCCAAAATGATTATGGTTCGAGTGAAAAAACCCTCTAAAGTCGAGAGGGGAGTGTTATTATCCCCCCCACCCCTTCAGCATACACCTACAGCACGTGCTGTGCTTACAGTAGGCTCAGCAAGACAGGACCCCACCGGGCCTCTCTAACAAGCCCGAGTAATTAGTACCTGCTCCCCTCCCTCTCGGCGGCCCTGGGCAGCAAAAACGTAGCAGCTTGTGTCTGAGAATTAGGCCCTATAACTGCAAAGCAAGCGCGACAGTTGAGCAGGGCAAATAGTCCAATACTTATTGAGATTACTGAGATCATTGCAGCATTAACCAGAAAGCGGACCATTTCCCCAGGAACAATGCCCGCCTACCTGGGACACTTACCTTCACTGGACTTGCATATAAAAGGCCTCTTTTCTTTGCAGTCAGTGTCTGTTAAATTTCTGGTCCGTGTGTCAATGAGCACACAGTCTTTCGCACCGCCACCCGCCTTGTCAGCTCTCAGATACCTGCAGAAACGCTTCTATAGTATTATATATACATACAGACAGTTGGAAGTTTGTCATTTACGATCAGCTCTACTCACTTAGAGACCTCGGCACTGATGGGTTTCTTATTGCTCCATACAAATACAGATTCAAGAAGCTGATCATTAAGACCGGTCCAAAAGGACCCTGCAAAAATAATGGAGATGGCATCCTAGAGAAAAAAAAGACATAGTGGCATCAGAAAGTTATTGAATAGTCAGGGCTGACCACGAGCCCATTATACTGATGGCTCGTGCGATTTATAGCTCTCTGCATGCTCCGTAGCTGATTTAGAGACCTAGGCCACTAGCTTGCTCGTCTGAATGGATAGAACTGAGTGGTAGCGGAGCGTTTGCTCATAGGAAAAGTTAGGTTGAACTGTGAACCGTGTTGAGGTGTATTACAAGGGAGACCATCCTGATTTCAGCCAGAACATGTAAGAACGCTGTGATAATTTGAATGACTATTTGAAAAAGCACATGCATAAGGGATGTGCAACCACCTATATGCTTCTATCCGGACTTACGGCACATGATTCAGAGATGTACCAGGGGGGTGTCCAGCCAGGCCCTCAGAAGTTGCTGGAAACCAGCCAGGCCCTCCCAAGCTTCTGGCATCCAGCCAGGCCCTCACAAGCTTCTGGCATCCAGCCAGGCTCTCACAAGCTGTTAGGAACCAGCAGGGCTGCCATCAGGAATTTGGGGTCCCGAGACTCATTTCCAGTCCAGGCACCCCCCTCCTCATTTGACTTACCGTAACCCGGTTTCTGCTCCCCCACCTCCTCTTCTGCTGAGCTGCAGCCCGGATGTCCCAGAGTGCAGGCTTGTTCAACTCAGGATGCTGGCGGCCAATTAAAATGCAGCACTGGCTGGTGAGCCAATGAGAGCTTGCGTACCGGCATCCGCTCTGATTGGCTGCCACTATGTGAGCTCTGATTGGTTCAAAAACCAGTACAGCAATTTAATTGGCCACCAGCGTCCTCGGTTGAATAAGCCTGTGCTCTGGGACCTGCTTTGCACAGTGCATCTGAGGCAGTCGGAGAAGGGGAGGGGGGGGTGGGGGGGAGTGGCCTGGGACCGTAAGCAGATCTGCAATTCTGTCCTTCTCTGAATCAGGCCCTTAGTTCTATGCACAGTGCGAGTGTAAATAAGACCCGAGTGTGTACAACTCTTAATAGGCCAATGAGTAAACAGGCTGTATGAGCAGAATTTTTCAGTGTCCACCTTTTCAGCAACAGATGTGATGTACAGGAGCAATGTTTCCTTGTAACTGCTACAGAACAGTTCAGCTTCTTCCCAGGTGACTGATAAAGAGGGATCCAGAAAATAACAGCTTCCTTTCCAGTGATGCCACTTGGGACCTGCAGGGCAACGGTCCAGCAAGCCTGCAGGGAGAATAGAAATCTAAACTGTATGTTCACATGTTATATTTAGTGCATTGTGCACAGTTGTAGTATTGCATGTTATATGTATTGTGCTGTTTAGTATTTATTTATTATATTTTATGAGTATTTGCCATTTTATTGTGACATGGTTAAGCTGGGTGCACACTAGGTGAGTGGGGGTTATTCTGATTGGGGGTTATTCTGGTTCTGGTTGGGGTTATTCTGGTTGATTCACAAGGCTGATGTGGAACGTGCATGCATATGTTAGGTTGCTCTGAGCAATGATGTCAGCAAACCGCCCCCCCACCCGCGTCACGGGCTCATTCCTATGAAAACGCCCAGCATTTTCATGGGAACATTCATGAAATGCTGGGCTTTCCCATATGGTAATGGGGCCCCCCACCCGCTGTCCTGGGTGCGTGCACACAGCCCGACCATCAGTCCAGCTGCGAACGTATTCTGATTTTGAATACACACGCTGTCGGTGACGGAGCGCTATGCTGCATTCCATATCGTGGCCCTCAGTAGCGGCATTTATACACACAACAAGGGGCAGCACGGACGGTGTAATGGTTAGCATTACTGCCTCACAGCACTGAGATCATGGGTTCGGTTCCCACCACTGCCCTAACTGTGTGGAGTTTGTATATTCTCCCCGTACTTCAGTGGGTTTCCTTCCACAATCCAAAAATATACTGGTAGGTTAAGGTTATTAGGATCAAGAATGTTTCCTTTTATTATAACCACGGGCCCGTGTCCCATAACCCATTCCCTCTATATGAGACATGCCCACCGCCCTTCCCCTGTGTGAACCATACCCACCGCCCTTCCCCTGTGTGATCCATGTCCCTTTGTGACTAGGGTCATACTGTTTCTTTCTGATGACAGAGCAGCACTGAGCAAACACGTAGTATTGACACGTAGGGACAGTGGCATCACCCTGTATGTACTCTCACACTGTCTCCCGGCTGGCTTCTCAGTCAGGTACAGGATTGTGCCATTGCGGTCACATGTCACATGGCATGGCCAGAGCACTGAAATGCAGCAAGGTAACAGACGGGGGACTGGAACCTGGCAGCAACTAGGGATGACCATCGTTGCCTTTGCCATTGATGGTTGCCATTGATGGCAAAAGTGCAACTAGACATCAATAGTGTATAACTATGCAATGGATGAACATCAATGTTTTTACATATCGATGGTCATCCATTTGCTTCGAAAGATTGGCCTGTGAAATGGGCTTCATGGGTGTTGGGGCGGAGCTATGTTCTGTGTCCCGGCCCCTTAATGAAAAAAAAAGAAAAAGAAAACTTTTAATTTAAGCTTGACATCAATGGTGGAAAACCATCTGGTTCTCCCCTATTGATGATTTCTAATCATCGATGATCGACGGCCATCCCTAGCAGCAACTGATTGTGTTATCTCCGGCAGTCCCGCCCCTGTGTGGCTCTGCAATAAGAGTGCGGGTAACCTTTGATTGTCAGAGAGGACTGTTCTTCTGAATTGTAACTGATGCATTGATTGGACCAAACACCTTTAGCAGAGGACCTGTCTTTTTCAAGACTTTTAAGCAATAAACATCTTGCCTTAAGATGTCTGCATCTGCCTGTACACTGTGACCAAAAGAACAGCACTGTGCTTCTGAGTCCACCCTAGTAACACATTAGTAACACTCACTTTAGTCATTTCAACTTATCATCATTAACCTAACATATGACTATGTTTGGCCTTGTGTATTTCTGTGTATAAATGACTCTGTCCTTAATTTTAGACCACAAACATCTACCTACCTTCTGTTCCCTCACATATAAAGAAGGAGGTAGATTGGCAGGCTGTAGAGCTTTGGTCCCCTCCAACAGTGAGGACTGGGCAGTATCCTGAAGTAAGAGGGTATTGTCCTTGGACCCTAGCAGTTAACAGAGACATCATTTTTTTTAACTAAGGAAAGGGTATTTGTTAGGGGCACATTTCTCATAAGACAGTGTAGTTTATCATCATTATTAATAACATTTAAAACCTGGCTCGTTTGTCTTTTTTTTTTACTAAGAATTGTCACCCATTACGGAGGCAGCCATTTTGTGCATTCAGACAAGTGACATCATTGAAGCACCTCAAGACTAACATTAATAAAGCTTCCTACCAATGTTCCCTCTAATTTTACGAAGGCTGTGTGCGGCTAAAGATTTTGGCTGTGCAACTTTGGAATGAAATTTACATTTTTGTGCGTCGCTTATATATAACTGGAAAATAACGTTCAGCATTTGTGTTAACTTTACTTCAAAATGATATTAAACATTTAAACATTCAAAAACACATCACACAATGTAGTTAATGGGTGAAACACACATTAATTGAGTCCACAACTGCAAAAAGGGACCACTGCTGCTTTGTGCGCTCAGTTGTAATGTCTGTGCGCACGCTCGTCGAGTTGTGTGCGCACGCACGTGCGCACAGCTTAGAGGGAACACTGCTTCCTACCCATGACAGTTTGTTCAGTCAGCCCACCAAAATGCTGCAGTGTGTGGACACCAGTCCCAATAACATTATTCAGAACCACTGCTAAAATATAAAAAAAAAAATGAAAATGAAACCATAGGTACTTGTTTCCTAGATTTTCTACGTACACAAACGTACTGAAATTGCATTGCATCGCATAACGCATAGTACTATCATGCGATTCGATTTTTGCGTTCCCACTCCCTGTCAATCCCGCCTCTTGACAGATCCTGACAGAAATCACTCTGAGGTGATTTTGTGTAGAGAGAGGAAACATAATAGAGAGCTGGTGATTTTTGGAGTGTTACGAGTGATTTATCGGTGTTATTATCGAAATGGCTGGATCGATTACTATGTTTTCGCTGCTGAAGATGGAGGAGGAGGCTGTGGAGCTTTTCCAAGCCCATGGTCTTCTTCCTATGGCGATGAATTGCGGAAATGGGCACGCCATGCGACTTTTGTTGAAGGAGTCAATGTGGCGCTGTGTCGTAAAATGGTGAGCTTGAGAGCGGCACACGTTTCTGGGCTGCTGCTTGTCGTTTGTGACAATGCTGCGGTTTATTTACTTGTGGGCACAGGAGCTCGCCTCTATTGAGTACTGCAGCTGGACATCTAAAAAAAAACACTGTCCTGTATAACCGGTGGATGAGTGAGGCATGTGCTCTGGATGTAATGGCGCAGCCCCAGCATCGTATTGGAGGACCGGGGCTAATCGTGGAAGTGGATGAGACCCTCTTCGTGAAGAGGAAGAATAACACTGGCCGCATTCTTCCGCAGCAGTGGGTGTTCGGAGGGATATGCCGGGAGAGGCCAGTGTTTTATGGAAAAAGTGCCCAGGCGGGATGCCACTACCTTGATGAACTGCATCCAGGAGAATGTCAAGCCAGGCACGACAATCTATACTGATTGTTGGAGGGCGTATTCAATGGCCGAACTTGAACTTGCTGGATACCAGCACTTCACGGTAAACCACCGGTTCAATTTCGTTGATCCGGCAACATGTGTCCACAACCAAAATGTGGAAAGACTTTGGGGTGTTTGTAAGTGGAGAAATAAGCGCCAAAGAGGCACTGCACGACATGGACTTCAATCCTACCTCACAGAGGTCATGTGGTGCAAAACTTTGGGGGCTGAGGACCCTTTCATACGTAAGATTGAGGCCCTGAAGCTCCTACCAAAGGACTAATAATCATGCTGTAATTTATTGTTCTTGTTATGTCTTGTTCTTGTTTTTTAATCATTTCTATTACTGATTTTAAACGTGTTATATTTTTAATATTAATTATTTATGCTCATTAATGAAATTATTTAAGTAAATGATTTCTTAGTTAACACATGTCGTCATTACTGTGTCAGCTGTAGGAATTTGCAGGTGTGAATGTGTTCCTAAAACACCAGCACTATCCACGCCAGCCCGAAGCGTGGCGAGTGCAGCGAGACCCGTCCTCCGACCTTTTCATACCCCCACTATCCACGTCGGCGTGGAGTTGATTTTATATAGTGTGGCGAGGGGACGCGGATTACTTTACATGTATTCCACGTCCCCTCACGGGGCTCGCTGCGCTCGCCACACGAATTCCAACTTTATCTAAAAACAATCCCACCCTATTACATTTTGCCAACAGTGTCCCTCATTCAGACGATGCCACACTATAGTGGCTTTATTTCATATTGTGCCAAATTACAGCACCTCAGTTCTTAATATGTAACATTATGTTGCCCTCCATATTGTAATGAGCAGATAAAACTAGAGCACCCTCCTGTATATATTGTGTCACATTACAGTGTTCTTAGCTCATACTATGCCACGTTATGTTGCCCTCCATATTATAATGAGCAGATCAAACTAGAGCGCCCTCCTGTACATATTGTGCCACATTACAGTGTTCTTAGCTCATACTATGCCACATTACAGTTTATACTGTGCCACGTTAGAGTGCCCTTCAGTTCAAATGATGCAGAATTACAGTTTGTAATGTTCATATTATGAAACACTGTAATGTCTCCATTTCATATTATGCCACATTACAATGAGCAGATAATATTATGACACATGGAGGTAGTGGCGGAAGTTGTGAGGTATATAATTATATATTTAATACAAAAATATAATTTGGGCCCCCCTCCTCCTTTCCAACCCAAGTTCACAATATGGGGGTGGCAGCAGTGGGCCCCCTAGTCCTCTTTGGCCCCGGTGCACCTACTGCATCAATGGTAGTTCCGCCTTTGCATGAAGGTGCCCTCCTGGGCCCTAAGTAAAAACCGGACCCGGACCATACATCAAAATCTGCAGTCCGGAGCTTGTAGGGTCCGGTCCGAGGGTGTCCCGTCCCGAGAGTGTCTTATCCTGGGGGATCCCTGTGATAGCTATCACCAGGGACATGGGGGAGGGGAAATTACAGCCTCCCTGTGTGGTCCGGACCGTCCGGTTTTTGCTACATGCCTAGACCATACAGGGAGGCTTTATGCTCCCAGGCATAAGGCAGCCTCCCTGGACAGGACACCCCCCGGGCCGGACACTACAAGCTCTGGACTGCAGAGTTTGATGTCTGGTCCGGCGGTCTTGTCCTGGTCTGGTTTTTACCCATACCCTGCCCTCCTGTTCATTTTATGCTACATTACCATTATTCCATCCATTAATGTATGTACGCATCTAGGGTAAAACATTCAGACGCAGCCTTGCTTGAATAGTAGGAGGTGTGACAGGCCTGCTGTGACTAGTGTGCCCGCTAGTCGTATCCGCGCTCCTTAGGAAATATGCGACTATTGATGCGACAAATTGCTCCTGTACTCGCTGCAGTGATGTGTGCTCCTGTCACCACGTGTAAATGCATCGAGGTAATGATCAGACTTCCTACATCTGTACAGTGGCCTATTTATCAAAGAATATTTGCTGGATATCTTTGCGAGACATACATGAACGCACAAATTTTTGGAAGTACGCCTAATTATTAAGCATCCCCTGAACCCGTTTTCAATCACAAAAGCTGCACCATGATTTCTACGTCAACTATATTGCCGAATTGACTAAGTTTCGGAATGGGAAGGCATTGTATCCTGTAGACCACAGTCCGCTCATAGACCGTGAGGGATCTCTAACCGGCACTCTCCGCTCACACATTAGAAGTAATTATTATAATGAAATGAAGAGTTATAATAATAAGGCTATTGTCTTACCAGTATGCTTTATTCCTGTCTGGGGAGAATTCTGTGATATTCTGAATGGCAGACAGAATCCAACTCTGAAATGAAAACAGAACCTTGGATACTGGCAGCAGCTCCTGCATCACTGGGGAGCCATTCGGGATATATTTACTAAAGGGTATATGGTCACTATGTCAACTACAGAAAGGTCGACATTCATTAGGTCGACCAGCCTTAGGTCAACACCCCCAAAAGTTAAACATGGGTCTCGGTCGACAGGGTCATTAGGTCAACACCAGCATTAGGTCGACATGGGGGAGGTCGACAGTGAAAAGGTCAACATGGGGTTTTCATGGTTTTTTTTTGAGCCGGCATGTGTCGACAGGCGGTATCTCATGCCCTACCATCCACTAGGGCATAGAGGGAGAATAAAATAGTGGCCGAAGCATGGCGAGCACACCGAGCCATGCGAGGGGACGCCATGCACCGATACAGTGTCCATGCCGACTTTTGGACCGTCGACCTTCCCCGTGTCGACATAATGCCTCTTGACCTTCAGTGGTCGACATAATGAATGCTGACTTTCCTGTGGTCGACCCTATGATCCAAACCCTTACTAAAGTGTAAGGGGACCTAGATGGAAGCTGCACATGGTCCCCTCCCCTCTTTCAGCAGTGTAACATGTATAGCACCCAATAACAGTGATACATGGGGTATGGGTCATTGGATCGACCCAACTAAGGTTGACACTCAATAGGTTGACCACGATTGGTGAACAGGCTATAGATCGACACCTTAAAATGTTGGCATGGGACAAAAGGTCGACTCAAGCATTGTATCAACCTGGGAAAAAAAGTCAACATGAAAAGGGTCTACATAAGTTTTCACGTTTTTTTGTGTCTGTCGCCTCAGCTTGATATGGAAACCGTATCAGTGTACCACGTGCCCTCGCATCCTTAAGGCACATTATTACGTTTTAACTCTATGTCCACGTGGATAGTTAAGTATAAAAAAATAACTGTTCTGGGAAAAAACGTGAAAAACTCACGTCGACATTTTCTATATAGACCTATTGCTTGTTTCGACCTTTTGACCCTGTATACATAAGCCATGTTGACATTTTAAAATGTCGATCTATGGGCTGTAGACCAGTAGTGGTCGACCTATTGCGTTTCGACCTAATTAGTGTCCACCCATCGGCCACCTACCGATACATGCCCATATGACAGATTTACCTTCTCCTCTGTATCCTCTATATGCAGGAGCTGTGTTTCCCGGAACCTCTCACAGTACAGGGACGAGTCTGGTCTTGATCTTTTCTCTGTGGTCTCTATGTAATAACAATGTCCTTTCCAGACCCGCCACAGATCGCTGGGACACATGTTGCTGGTGAGGGCTGGGAACAGACAGTACATCAGCACCTGCTAGGCGATACCCAATTGCTAGACCCCCCCCCCCCCCCTCCTCGTAGACCCGCAAATCGCGTTTTTAGCTGAACGGGGCTTGATGACATCAATTTCAGTCTAGGGATGACCGTCGCTGCCATTGTCATCGATGGTTGCCATCGATGGTCATCCATTCTCTTTGATTGATTGGCCTGTGGGACAATAAGAACCCAGGGGCTGGGCTTAATGGGGGTTAAGGCAGAACTATGATCCATGTCCCGGTCCCTTGAGGAAAAATGAAATAACTATTCGGTTAAGCTTTGCCATCGATGGAGGTAAACCATCTGGTTCTCCTCTATCAATGGCAAAACTATTCTACATCGGCTATAAACCATCACTGATTATGAATCATCGATGGTCAATCGCCATCCCTATATTAGGGATGGCCATTGGTGCTATCACCATCAATGGTTGCAGTCAAAAGGCAATAGTACAAACAATCATTGATGGCAGAATAATATCTAATGGATGACCATCAATGTTTTTTTATTTATTATCGATGGTCATCTATTTTCTAAGACTGACTGGCCCATGGGCCAATCAGATCCTGGGGGCAGGACATCACGGGTGCCTGGGATTGAGCTATTGCTATTTTGGGTGAAAAACAAACAAAACTATTTGGTTACTCTGTGCCATCTGGTTCTCCCCCATAAATGACAAAACTATTCTACTGTACATCGGTCATAAACCATTGATGATTTTGATGGTCAATGGCGATCCCTTCCCTATATTAGTCCCTGAGCCCTAAAGTGCAGCTGACAGACTCTGCTCCGGGTTTCTCCAGGATAGGAGACACACAGTCGGCAACTGTGATTGCAGAGTGTTATATAGTATAAGGCTCATACTGTTATGGGTATCTGTGTATACCATACTTGCCTACGCTTCCGGAATGGCCAGGAAGGTCCAGCAAATTGGGTCCCCCTCCCGGCCCCCCGCGAAGGTGGGCAAGTCTCCCGCATTTTTGCACACAGCCCCGGCTCCCCCATTCCCCGCAGTATAAACCTCTGAATTTTGTGGGTCCGTGGGGAGGGGAAGGGGCTAAATGAAGCGGATCACGTCATTTTAGCCCTGCCCACGGACCCACAAATTCAGGCAACACCAGTCATGGGGGAGGGGTTTGGTGATGTCAGCCTTGCCCCGCCCCCAAAACATAGCCTCTTCCCGCCTCCTTTTATTCCTCTCCGGGCTTCTCCCGGAGAGGAGTTTTACAAAATCGGCAGATATGGTATATACAGACTAATTAATGACTCCTGTATAGGAAATAAGCACGATTACAGCACTGGCTGGCACGTGAATCACTAACCGAAGGGGCAGTCTGTGAGGAGCAGTGTTCTGGCCACGCAGGTATGGTCCCCCTGACATTCTCCTAGGACAGAATTGCAGGTCAGGCCTGGGAAGCAGACTGGACAGCGGTGAGAACATCGGGTGCCGGAGAACCCCACCGAACAAGCTGGAGAGGAAGCACACAGTGTCTGAGTGACCGGAGAAGGGTGTATGGCTGGGGGTGATGTGTTGTTGCACTGAAATCAGTGTATACACCAGATCATACAAGTGTTTCAGAGGAGCATGCATTGAATAGAGACAACGGCCATATTGGGGATGGAAATCAGAAATTGATGGTTGGCAACCATTGACAATCCCATACTTTTACATTTGATGAGGGGTAATGATAGTTGTTGCTATTCCCCCACCCAGAACTTATTATCTTTCCCCCACCCAAAGCTATGCCCCTACTAATATCTCTATCACTGTTAACAACACCATCATCTCCCCCGTTTCCCAACTGCCTGGGTGTCACTCTCGACTCCTCCCTCTCCTTTGCACCCCACATCCAAGCCCTGGGTCATTCTTGCCGGTTCCAGTTACGCAACATTGCTCGCATCAGGCCCTTTCTCTCACAGAGTGCAACTAAGCTTATCATCCACTCACTGGTCATCTCACGGCTGCTTGACTACTGTAATGCTCTCCTCACTGGCCTCGCTCGATCCCAATTGGCTCCTTTCCAATCTGTCCTCAACTCCGCAGCCAGGTTTACCTTCCTCTCCCGCCGCTCTAATTCTGCCACTTCCCTTCAACAAACTCTGCACTGGCACCCATTCCCCTACAGAATCCTCTTCAAACACTTCACACTCACATACAGGGCCATCTCTAATTCCATTGTTCCATATACAGTATCTCTAACCTCAACCCCATTCATACACCCTCCCGCCCTCTACGGTCGGCTGACTCCACCCTGATCACGGCTTCCAATGCTAGAGTACAGGACTTTGTACGTGCTGCACTCCTTCAGTGGAACGCACTCCCTTGCTCCATTAGACTCTCCCCGACCTTGCAAAGCTTCAAACGTGCACTGAAAACTCACATACAGTATTCATGAAAGCGTACCCTTCCACTGCATAAACTAGCTGCTTCTCCGACCCCTTGCCTGTTTACATCCGGCTATCTAGCTACCACCCACTTGCTTGCACCTCTTGTAATCTGTCTGTCTCCCCTTCCTACTAGATTGTAAGCTCCTCCGAGTAGGGCCCTCTTCCCTCCTGTTGTCAAAGCCCACTTCTCTTCACATTTCACTCACAGCTCTCCTGTACTCAAACACTCAGTGGCCATCTTCGTCCACATACTCATCTCCATCATTGGCCTCAAGCCTCTAGTTGTATGTTGATTGAGTCCTCAATACTTTTATTTAAGCTGTAATGTGTATTGAACTGTGGCGCTCTTTATTTGTACTCTATTTGTGTTATTTATTTAATGTAATACTGTTTTGTCTCCCTGTATTGTTCCTTTGTACGGTGCTGCGAAACACTTTTGGCACCTTATAAATAAAAATATAATAATAAGGTACTTGTGTAATATCTGGGCGCCCGTTTTTTTCATTGCATTGCATCGCATCACATGCAATATAGTAGCATACAAATCATTCATTGTAAAGACCCAATTTTTAATTGTATAGTCACCCATGAGTGATTTCATACCCCCACTATCCAACTACGCATGGAGCTGATTTTATATAGTGTGACGAGCCCGAAGCGTGGCGAGCGGATGCAGAATACATGTAAAGTAATCCGCGTCCCCTCGCGGGGCTCGCAGCGCTTAGGGCATGGTGGCTCGCTGTGCTCGCCACACTATATAAAATCAACTCCATGCATAGTTGGATAGTAGGGGTATGAAATCACTCATGGGTGACTCCTCTGTTCATAGCAGAAATGTAGCCCAGGAAATTACTTTTCTGCTGCGCGTTTTTTACCGAGCCTCATGTGACATCATCCTCACTCTCTCAGCAGGCAAGGGAACACCTGCTCCCCTAGGGCCCGCCTAGCATTTCTATGGGCCCGCCCAGCATTAGTTTTTGTGGGTATGCCCATGAAATGCTGGTTGTCCTCCCCGGAATGCCGCCTGGCTGCGAATCACTGTGCAAACACCCTGGTGAGTGAAAATCTCGCCGAAGGCAATCAGTGCAAAGGTTTGCACATGCGCATTAGCACCTATGTGCAAGCGCAGACCCTCACCATCAGAGACGGGGCCAAATTCGGACTTGAACTAGCAGGTCTGAGATGGCCCCTACTGCATGCTACTTTGCAATGGCGGCACCTGCATAGGAGAAACTCAGGATGTGCGCAGCCGAGACCCTTTGTACATGAACAAAAAGTTATCCAACAACAACGCATCCTGCATGAAATTGTACTGGCATCTCGGGACTGGAGACACAAATCACTTGAAAAATGGCCGCCATGGCCATTTCCGAGTGATATGCACATGAGCACTTAATATATGTCCCTGGGTAACAAGATGCAGACGCCATGTTCCCAGAAACCTCCTCTCTTAAAACAGCCCTTGCCTGCATACTTATGTTCGGGTTGCCAGCATTCGGGATTTTGACGGTGGCATCCTCACTTATGTCAGCTTTCCGGCGCCAATATTCTGGCGGCATCCCCTTTGGGTGTTGGATAACATTTTTCCCTCAATAAATGAAATGATCATTCAAAAACTGTGTGTTGTGTTGGCTATGGTTCCCTTTGTCTTATATTCAATTACTTTAAATGTGACAAATAGGAAATTGAAGAAGAAACCAGGGTCAAAAAAGTTTTCACATTACTGTATGTTACGTTTATGAGTGAGGGGTAATACCTGATCTCAGGAATGCAACATCTGTAGGATGCGTGCTCTTTACCAAATCTGTGCCCCCGACGGCGTAGTGTAGACCATGCCTTCTGGTGATACCAGTGCATTGTGGGATTTGCGCCAAGCAACCAGCTACCGCAGCATCCAGCGTGCGGTGTCCTTCCAGATTTTTCACAAGTGGTTCCAAAATGATCATGCCTTGGTGTTCTTCAAACATGAAGATCACTGAAAGAGGACAATAAAAACTGGTGAGACGTAAGTGCCAAAAGTCAATCGTGCAGTTGCTCTGAGCGGTAGATTCCCAATATCAATTTGAAGGGTAAAGTTCACTGTAATCGGTTAACTCTTTCATTTCCAGAGCTGGGATTGTGTAGTGTCCATGGGCCTTACTATAGTAAGGAAAGGGGGTGCTATTGCTAAAGGGCATGGACCCAAGCAATATAATTCGGTGCCGGACGGGGTCCCAGATGTCGGGATCCCGACTGTCAAAACACAGACAAGCTGGTTCCCGATGGCCGTCAGCTATTTTCCCTCGTGGGGGTCCATGACACCCATAGAGGGAGAATAGAATAGGTGGCTCACTAGTGCCCGCAGTGCGGCGAGCCCGCAAAGGGCTTTGTTGCTCTCGCCATGCTGTCTGGGTCCGCCAGTCGGGATCCCGACTGTCGGAAACCTGTACCACACCCATATAATTGTCTGCCAGGTTCCGGAAAAATTTACAAAAGAAGAGAAAAGAAACTCGGGTGGGGTGCACTCTAGGTCCCCTCACTGAAGTTATTCTGTTAAATTATTTTATTCATTTTGTCATTTGTTTTTTTGTCAAAAAAATAATGGTGCACACCAGAAAAAAAATCAAAAAAATATTACAAATGACAAAATGAATAAAATAATTTAACAGAATAACTTCAGTTAGAGGACCTAGAGTCCCAGTTCCCCAAAACAATCCTTGTCAGGTTCCTGAAAATACGTGCTAAGCAACTGGGTCTGACTTGTTGCCTAGCCTGAAAGCACAGATTTGTGCAGACCCATGTAGATAGCAGTCTCTGCCTCTCCCTCCCGCACTCCTCACAATGGTGTGTGTAGTGAATGTTAGTATGTACGGGGGAATCATAATAAGACTTATAATCTGAACTGTAGATACTGTACGAATTAAGGGCAAGACAATGTGGCATATTATGAATTGGGGGCTTTACAATGTGGTAAAATATGAATTAGGAGCGCTGCAATGTGGCATAAAATGTACTGGTGGCATCATGTGAAAATAATAATGTCTACCTGCAGTACTAATATGTGGCATATTATAAACTAGATTCATTGTCAGGTGACATAAGAGGAACTGGGCTACTGTCATGTATAATGTGATCTACAGCACTACTATGGGGCCCAGAATGAATAATTGCTGCAGAAAGAAGATTCTCTTCAAGCATTCCAGTGGGAGCCCTTTGCAAAATGTTGCTAGGGGGCCCACATCTATACCTATATAATGTCCATTCTGACCTTTTTGAATATAGTAACAAATATTTAGTTGAAATATGAAGAAGCAATAGCGAAATAACTAGCAGCTGCATATTTTTATTTAATTATTTTTTTTTTATATTCTTCAGTTTTATTTAAATTTAAAGTATTCCCCCTTTTAATTTTGGGAGGCAGCCGGAAGAGGACTCAAGGGCCTGGGGACTCATATATTATAGATCGCATATCCAATGCAATCTGGGCGGCAGGCCTGGGTTTTAAAAAGGCAACCCGAGCAGCCGACTAGGGCCCTGTGGGTCATAGGGGGCCTCTCAGCTTCCCAAATGACAAAGCATTTGTTTTCTTTTTAAGAAAATGACCTGGATTACAGGGGGAGAATTTACTAAAGACCCAATACAATTATGCAACTTCTTTCCGGGCAGCAGAATCGCATACGATAAATCGTATGCAGTCTTTTTGCATCCAATGTATCGTATGCGATAGCAGCCAAGGCTGCTGGATCCGATAAATCTATAGTGCAAGCCTTGCGAGCACGGGACTGCACATTGAATTGGAATTGGAGGTATAACACATGCAACCTCGGCTCGATGAATTTGCTCAATGAATTGGAATCGGATGAAAAGGGACCAAATCGCACTTGTGTATGGTCACGGTTAGAACAGCTTTTGGTCTGCGTTCGGATGGGTGGGGTGTGTTCACACTGAAATATATATTGCAGTGTAAAAATAAAGCAGCCAATATTTACCCTGTACAGAAACAAAATAACTTCCCCAAATCTAACTCTCTCTGCACATTATATCTGCCCCACCTGCAGTGCAGCATGGTAGCTCTGCCACTGGCATATGTGTGTGTGTGTGTGTTACTAAACAGGATAGAAGTGACCATTGGCATTTCACACGCCCCGGGCAAATAATCCTTTACCTGGCTGCTCGCACACCCATCTGTATCGTTGCGAGGAGTACCTCATTGTCTTGGTAGCAGTGATTGGACTTAAGGTGTGCCAGAAAATGGGCGACCTGGTGAGGAAAGAAAACCTATTAGTACATATCACACAGAGATGTCACAAGACAACAGTCAGATGGATAAGGGGGCACCTGATGCTCATCAAGAAATAATAACACACAAGGGCCGTGATTCTGGTTGACTTGGTAAGCTGCCCAGAGTCCCAGAGAGCCCGCCCCGACGAAAATCCGCCCCCGCCCGCCACCGTATCCCCTAGTTACCATGCAAGGGGATGTGAAGACACAACCCCCCGCATGTGCCCGCCGCAGGAGATGGACACCAACCATCGAATGATTTCTCCTGTCTTCACAAATATGTCAGTGGAGACAAACTTATATTTGTAGGCAGCGGGACAAAGACAGGGTGGGTGGCAGACGTCATGTGGTCAGCCACCCGCCCCCGGCACACTGTGCCCACCCGCATTTGCATGGGAACCCCATAAAACGCTGGGCATTCCCATGCCCCATCGCCACCGCCGCCCCCCCTTCTGTGCGTGTGACATGCCGACTGTGCACAGAAGCCCTGCACATGTGCATATGAGAATATGAGTCTGTTAAACCCAGACCCCCCTGTGTATAATAGGCAACCTGGGTTCAGTGTGAAAGGGTCGGACCTGGCTTAGTGATCTGAGAATGGTATAACTATAGACATATGAGGACATTTTCTAAGATGAGAGTTCTATTTCATATGGGATGTTTCTATTGGCAACCAATGATACCATTGATTATTTTCTAGAAGGAGCTGAATAAATAAGAAGTACATTCTGATTGGTTGCCCATAACAACATCCCATGTGAAATAGAATTTAGTAAATTTCCCCCATAGAGTTACTCAGACGGTTGATTATTGGGCGATATGCATCTGACGGATCTGAGGCGCAGTCAGTGGGCGCCTCAGTGTACAGTATATCTCTGTGACCAATACATTTGCCTTTTGGACAACCGCTGCCTACGGTACCACGGCTGCAGTGACATCTTCATCAGAGCCTCTTATCAGAGTATTTTACAAAACAAGTGCACTACATATCTTCTTATCGGCGGGATATGTGGTGATAAGAAATGAGAGTTTGCTTTGACCCACTGAGAACCATGAGAAATAGGCCACATACTTTTCCACTATTATCCTTTATAAAGTGCGTACACATTACGCAGTGTTTTATATCTATGGGATCACAATGCACACAAATGACTTATGTCAGTGTACAGTCAGACAGCCAATAGGTAGGCTATCCATGCGCACCAGAGATCTCAGAAATGAATGTATTCAGGGTTACTGGGTGGTGACAGGGAGATGGCTTAGCGCAAGCGCAGAAATGGTCTGTCATATTCTGTGAGTACCACGGCCGTGGCGCAGATAGTGGCTGCGTACACAGGCGCTCTGCATCCACGGATGCTGACAGCGGGTGTCCTAGCGCTTCGGATCCATAGGAACAGGGAAGTGCTTTATAACAGCGATTGTATATATAATAATAAAATGGGGCATATTAGAGATGACTGGAGACATTGACAGCCAGTAATATCAGTGATCCCAACTAGAATCAGGAATCCAGCAAACGGTTTGGGCCTTCCTCATGTTTAGCTGTTGTCGCATTTATTTCTCACATCTACTATAGTGTTGGTATAAAGTGTCCCATAAGTAATTACCGGCGTGCTGATGTTTCCGGCCTTTTCTCCTCGTCATCCACGATCCACTCAAGATCTCCAGCCATGGTGTCGAATCCTGTCCATGTTTCCCTCTCTATCATGGAGGACACCCACTCCTGATGACAGGGGAAAGATGATTAATAAGATTTCTTCGGTGTCAGCAACCAAGTTGGTTGTAAATGTTTCTATGTATTTGCATCTGTGTCTGCACCTTGCAGGCTATTATATTAGGCACTTGACACATCCACCAACCCATGCTGTCAGCAGTTTATCAAGTAAGTAATGGGGGAGGTCTCCAGGACATGGTTTTTAGGAGGACAGTTACAGCACCCATTTATGTAACTCATAGTTGCCTCCCCTCCTGCATTCTGCACGAGACTCCTTGAAATAGCAGCAATCTCCCTCTCTCTCTCTCATTAGTCTTAGCAATCTCCCTCATGTCACCTAGCCCATATTACACTGTTACATTTTTGGGGAAAAAAGGAATGAGAGACAGATACATTTACATTGAATCATCAACACCATTTCCCAGCACTTTACCAAGTATAGTAGCTCTTACTAACTGCTTTGGGCTCATCTACATTTGGAAATAAGTCATTTTAAGATTCTTCTCAGATGTAGCAGTACACAGCCACGCTTCTAGGTGCCACGTTCACAATCTCTTTTCACAATATCTCCATATATGGAACTAGACACACCCTTTGGGTGGAGCGTGACACGCCCCCTCAATGGGGCACTTTACAAAATTCTACTACTAACTATAATCTCCCTGAAACTAGTTTTCAAAAGTAGGCAAGTATGATGTAGCTTCTGGTGGTGGGGGTAATGGCTCCAGAGGAGGGACTGCAGTACAGTACAGTCCAAAATTCAAATAAGGAGCAACACCGACTGCCAGTGAGTCAGTTTGGAATGGCAGTTGGTGGCAGTTGCTTTGCCTCCTCTATTTGAATATTGAACTGTGCTGCAGCCCCCTCCCCCCTGGAGCACCACTGGACCTCATGCAGTTTATTTTGGTTTAGAGTTAGACTTGGAGCAAGGTGCCTAAACAATGTGCCCATCATGGACTGTGTCTCACATGGAACCAAGTCACCTTTTCCTCCAGGCTGTCCATAGTCAAAAGCCAGGTCATCCTGTAATTCATGCAGGCAACTTCTGCTTCATTCCACGACTTGGTCTCCCCTTCCCCGGATATGAAATAACAGTGTCCACCCCAGAACCACCACCCTGGCTCCTGGGGACACTCCAGGCTCACCGCCTCTAAGGTTAGGAGAGAATACACAACACACTATAAGCAAACACATATTTAATAACACACACTAACACTACATATGATCAAAGAGAAAATGTTATTTCATTCAATTAAAACGAGGCTGAGAAAAACTACGCGAGAGTGGCAGACCAGATGCCAGCGGTCAGAAGAGCGACACCGGCATCCCGCTGATCAGAATCCCAACAGGGGTTGGGTAAGTAGACTTACCATCATCCCCTAACCTGCCCCCACCCGCAGCCTAACCCTGACCCTCCTAGAAGTTGAGTACGTTCACTGGTATTTAATTCACTGTGACCAGATCTGTCCAAGGTAGAGTGTCACACATGACAGATGTGATCCCAGGGTCACACAATGTATAATATGGGATCCCAGCAAATGCTACGGGCTGCAATAAATGTTCATGGATCTGAACACACAGGAATGCGCCTCACATTGCAATCACAGAAAGGACATGTGATATGTCACTTTTCATGAGAGTGCTGACGGAATCTCATAAAACGTGGCCATATCGCACTAGTGGATGGCAGACTTAAGAGACTCAGCCATAAGCACTTACTTTGGCAGCCTGTCAGCTGTAGCCCAGCGATGCAGGTCACCAGGTTGTCACATAAACCAGTGACAGGGTTACAGGCAGCATCCTGAGGGCACTGGAAGCACTGCTTACTGCATTCTGTCCCATAGAATCCTGGGGCACAGACTGGGAAACACAGCATAGACATCAGAACAAATACATGCCATCCATAAAGATTATATATAAATGAAAGACTGCTTCTTCTTAGATAGACTTTATTGCTCCTGTAAAATATGCCGACAGATCTGAATGGCAGATCAATCCAAGTTGTTCCCAAATCGCTACAATATTGGGAATGTTGTGCCAGGGTATGGGTCATTAGATCGACAGTAAAAAGGTCAACAGTCAAAAGGTTGCCCTCTATTGATTGACAGAAAACGGTTGACATGCATTATGTCGACACAAAGAAAAGGTCGACACAAGCAAACTGTCGACATGTGTTTTTTTTTCAAGCTTTTTTGGGGTGTCTACGTCAACATATTTTGATACGGACACTGTATAGGTGCACTGCATCCTCTTACATGGCTCGCTGCTCTCGCCAAGCTTCGGGCACGGTGACTCGCTATGCTCGGGACACTATTATAATCTAAGTTTATGCCCACTAGGATGGTAAAGTATGAACAAGTCACTTAAAAAAAAAAAATGAATTATTCATGTCGAACTTTTTCATTTCAACCTTTTGACCTTTGGACCTTTTAATGTGTTGACCTTTTAACTGTCGACATAATGACCGCATACCTTCTGTTACACACAATGGTAATAGCGTTCATACGTGGTAGCCTGCAATCACCAGCACAAACTGACCATAGAAAATGGCTTCAGGCTGGATATTTGTATACATTTTCTCTTGATTACTTGGAGTCCAGCATTTCCCTGTATATAGAGGCTACGTTGACCCAGCAGAGAGGATCTCGTCACTCTAGCGTTTGCCTCCTGCTATTTATTGCTAACGCTCCCATTGCCTAGGGTTGGATCTCCAGTGTCTGCAGTGCTGGAAGAGCATTTCATCTTCTACGAAGCGCTATAGTGGGGCTTTGCTGCAGCGTATACTGAATTTTTCCCATGTTGCCTGGCTCCATGGGGACTCTAGGTCTACTACAGTGCACCTCTCACTGTCTGCTGGGTATAATGATAGATATATAGATAGATAGATTAGTATTACAGTATGTGCTAAAAATCCATGCAGCAGATATCTGCTGTGGACCTGTGACACAGTATGGTATCCAGATGCCTGCCCCCCGCCGCCGAATCCTCTCGGTACCATTAGAGATGAGCGGTTCAGATTCCAAGGAATCCGAACCAGATTCTGTAAGCCGTGTACCTGCTCAGAAGACAGCCGGGCAGCCCAACGCTCTCTGCCCAGCTGTCACATCACTTTCATTCTGCCCGTCTCGCAATGTTCCCTCTAATTTTACGAAGGCTTTGTGCAGAAAAAGATATTGGCTGTGCAACTTTGGAAGGAAATGTACATTTTTGTGCGTCACATAACGTATACAGGCCTAGGTTTCGAGTTCTGTTGAGTTAATAAAGCAATTTGAATGTTTACAGACTTCACACACCACACATATAGACTATAGCAGTGATTTTCAACCTTATTAAACTCGTGGCACACTAAAACAAGATTTTAACCTTTATGCGCTCAGTTGTAATGTCTGTGCGCGGGCTCGGCGAGTTGTGTGCGCGCGCACACGCGCACAGCTTAGAGGGAACACTGCCGTCTCGTGGCTGTCACCGTGAGCCTTACTCCCCCATGGCAACGAGCATGAACTGCCCTTGGCAGAACATGTAATCCCCAGTGGCAATAAGCTTAAAAATCACTTTGGCAATGAGCATGTAATTCCTCATAGCAACATGGCAATGAGCATGAAGACCCTGGTATTGAGAAAGAAACTCCTAGCAATGAACATGTGGGTAAGTGGCACTTATGTGGTATTATATGTAATGGGCATCATGGTGTGTGGCGTCATGTGTTATGGGCATTACAGCAGGTGGCATAATGTGTAATGGGCATTACCATGTGGGTCATAATGTGTAATGGGCATTACCATAAGTGTAAAGGCCCATACACAGTAGAAGATTTTCATTTCAAAAGACTTCGCCAAAATCTTTGATAGATATATCTGTCACCAAAATAGTGCGTACACACTGTGTGACTTTTTCCAAAATAGCAAGAGATGTTCAGGAGGCGAAAGACTGAAAATCTTTCATATATAAGGCTATTTACATAATGGGCGGGAAGGGTGGAAGCAGGGGCCAATTTATTTCAGTGCATTTCTGTTTTTTGGGGCTTGATTCAGAACTGATTGCTGGACGGCGTATATTCGGAGCCCAGGGATCAGGAAAATGCTGCTCCATGCCGTCCCGCCCTTTACTGCCATAATATACATTGGTGGGCAGTGGCTGCAATAATGCACACATTGCTGGCCTGCGCCAACAATGTATGCATTGCATTACTGCTATAATATATATATATATCAACTGTTTATGCTGCCTGACGAAAGGAAATAAATCCCGAAATCTTGCAATATGGCTATGGTGAGTTTGTTTTTCTTCAATCCGCTAGGTGCCGCTCCTGTGGAAAATGACTGTATGCTTACTGAGCTGGGCAACGCGGTAGCTGATGATGTTATTATCAGGAGGGCGCTGGTTGGTACTTGTGTAGATTCACGGCGCCACAAAATCGAATGCGACATCGCATGTGATTTAATACCTGTTCATAGCCCCCAGTGGTGCAAGTAGAATTTTTTTCTTGGTGGTACTGATAGCTTCCACCAAAAAAGGGGCGTGGCTGTATGCCATGAGGGGGCGTGGTCACACAAAGCTAGAGGAGTGACTAAATGACAATAGTGGTGTGACATCAGGAGACAGGGAATGAGAAACAGGGAATGACTGGGGTGGGTTGGCTCTTGCTTGGGGAAGAGCTGGGCAGCTTGTGCTTACAATTGTGGAGCCTGCTCTTCATGCTGTCGGCGCCGCTGATGCCTGTCAGTGTGACAGGCTAAATCAGCAGTAGCCGGTAGCTGCATACAGCACCAATCATAACTCTGGGTGGGCGGGCTGCGGATGCATTATATTTAGACTTAGAATAAAAA
Source organism: Crinia signifera (assembly GCF_055691185.1). Taxonomy (NCBI): domain Eukaryota; kingdom Metazoa; phylum Chordata; class Amphibia; order Anura; family Myobatrachidae; genus Crinia; species Crinia signifera. Next base: position 34,680,694 of record NC_139225.1, on the reverse strand, counting down.
GAGAATTGACAGTGGCTCAGGGGGTAAGTGGTACTGCGTACCTGCAACATATTTCTTACAGGTACTCCGTACCATGCTGTACCCCCTAACTTTCAACACTGATAGCCCCACTATCCACTAAGGCGTGGAGTTGATTTTATATAGTGTGGCAAGCACAGCGAGCCACCGAGCCCGAAGCGTGGCGAGCGGGCACGGATTACGGTACTTGTGTCATTTGACGGCGACACCTGATATGGAATGCCATTTGCATGCAATTCCGTGGAATACATTCCGTGTCCTCTCGCGGTGTTTGCTTCGCTCCCCATATATAAAATCAACTCCATGCCATAGTGGCGATATGAACGCATTAAATCGCATGTGATATTGCATGCAATTTAGTGGCGCAGTGAAACTACACAAGTACCTGCCGGTCTATTGGATTATGTGTGTATGCAGCAGGGGCTGAAAGATTATCCACTTTCAGCCCGCGTGCCGCCCCGCGTGCGGAGGGGTGCCCAGCCACCAGACGAAATTGCAGCCATTCGGAGGGGTACTGTTGCCGGAATGCAGGTGCATGCAGGGGGAATGGGGAGGGAGCAGGGGGAGGCGACGGGGCTGAAAGTGGATAATCTTTCAGCCCGTGCTACGTACATACACAGCGATGATGGATAAAAAAAATCCATCATCGCTGGAGTGCTGGTAAAACCAGCCGACAAGGGACCCCGCTAGCGATGATGTGGGAGTACGCATCATTGCTAGTCTGCAATCTGGGAGGTATACACACTAGGCAATTTTCAGCGGAAAATCTCTCAAAACTGCTGTTTTCACCGATTTTCAGGTGAAAATAGTCAAGTGTGTATGGGCCTTTAGATTCATTACGGTGTGGGGCATAATGTGGCCATGCCCCTATTGTCTTGTCACCACTTATCTATTTTCATATGACCACGCCCCCTCATGACACATGGCCACTCCCACCTATGGTGCGCACTTATAGTATCACTAAGAAATCATTTCTACTTGCACCGCTGGTCTAAGTCCACAGTCAATAGGTTGACATACACCTGGTCAGAATGGTTAAAAGGTCAAGGCAAGCAAAAGGTCAACATGGCAATGGTCAACAAGTGAAAAGGTTGACATGAATTTTTTGGGCTTTTCTTTAAAAAATTTTGACCGATTTCATACTTTGCCACCGATTGGGAATGGTAACGGGTGCAGAGCGCATCTGTGACGAAGTGAGGCACCTCGGCCGAAGCATGGCGAGCAAAGCAACGTGCTGAAGTGTCGACATTGACAGCAAAAAATAGTCAAAAACTCATGTCGACCTCTTCCATGTGTCAACCTCTTCCGCGTTGTCTGTGAGATATATCACATGGGCACAGCAGTGTCCATAAGATTCCATGGGGCTCCGAAGTTACACCCTAATGTATTAAGGTTGGCTGTGGGACTGCCCCGGATCATACGGAACTCACCAGTTTTCAGATAAGCGGTGACAGGGACCGTGGTGGAAGCCATCAGCCGCTTGCCCGTCACCAGTACATACTTGCTGTCCCAATGGGTGATACCACTGCAGTTCATCTCCAGGATACAGGCTTCCTTGGCTTGGGCCAGGGAGGAGAAAGAACCAGGGATGGAAGTTGCCGGCGTGAGCAATGCATGGCTGGGAAACTCTTGGAATAAGTCTGCACCTGGAAATATATATTGGGGTTACCCAGCGCCCCACTTCACTCATCATGTACATTATAACTGTAATCAGGGACACTGATGCTGATACTGTATAAGCCCAGCATGCATTCTGTTCCTGCCATTAATCAGTGTCTCAGGGAGATCCTGTGCTAGCCTTCCCATCCACATTCTGGATACCCAATGACTGCAATACATACTACTGTGGTAAGCCACAATTACCTGCTCTCCTTTCTGCAATCAGGGGGGGCTGTTGCAGAGTTGAACGTATGCCTGCTCGCACAGAAGGACTGATTCTGATTGGGAAGTAGAGCACGCCTGCCTACTTTTACTGTCTTCTCTCTGGGAGAAGCCCAGAGAGCTGACTTTCAGCTGCACTTTTGGGGCCACGCCCCCTGCATGGCAAATACCGTGGTTCACGGGTCTATGTGGAGGGGGCTGGGCTAAAATTATGCAATTTACGTCATTTTAGTCCTGCCTTCTCCCTGGAGAGCCACGAATCTCGGTATTTAAACAGCGGAACAAAGGAGATGGGGGGGGGGGTCCCGGGCCATGGGTGCCGGATGGGGTCCCAACAGTCGGGATCCTGACAGCACCTCCCGTGGGCCTTCATGTGCGGTGGCAGTGGGCTTCCAGCTCCCGTTCCACCATCTGGAGCCAGCAGAAAGGAGCAGGTGAGCCCCCCTGCATTACAAACACCACCACCCCGCCCCCCGCAATACATCAGCAGCCGCCAACCCCCCCGCATTATATACACCACCGCCTACCCCCCCAATTGCATACGCCACCGCCAGCACCCCTCCCAATTACCCAATTACATAAGCCGCCACCGACGAAATGGTTTGTACCAGATACAGTTACAGAACATGCTTCTTTGCTTCCAAATCAGAATCAAGCCCAGTGGTTATTGGTGGAATATGCACTGCACACCTAGCATAGGCCTGGTGCCAGTATGCACATAGTAAAACTCTGCATAGAAATGAATATATGCATTCTTGCTGTGTACAACATATGCCCAAACAGCTTCAATCTGAGTACCAGGCCCAGTGTGTGAGCGCTGTAATAACTGGCCAATCACAGTACTCGCAGGAAGGTGCACAGGTGACGGCAATGTCACTCTTCCTGCAATAAATACAGAGGAAGGGGGACAGGAATGGGTGTAACTAGACACAATGGGGTAGATTTACTAATGATATTCCATGTATAATAATTAGCACCCAATAGAAGTTGTCTCACCTTCATCTCTCTCGCAGATCCAGGGTCTCTTGGCTGCACAGTCCCTCTGAGACACGAGCTTCCCGCCAGATTCCAGCTCTACACAACCAGGAGATTGCACATCGCTGAGCCTGCAAAAAGCCAAATAGTCAGATTGTGGCATGTCATTGGTTTTATTACTAGATCAGTTCATATAGTTACATAGTAGGTGAGGCTGAATAAAGACTTGCGTCCATCTAGTTCAACCTATGTTTATAGTAACTTATCCCTTGTTGTATAGTATGTTCTGATATTTTAAAGACAGATTATGTTACTTATTCATACCCATGGATGTTTTTAACCAATAAATGTTTATCCAACCTTATTTTAAACGTATTTATAGTGTCTGCCGACACCACTTCTCCAGGAAGAGAGTTCCAAAGTTTGACTGCTCTGACTGTAAAGAAATTTTTTCTTCTGGATGAACAAAATCTTTTTTCTTCTAATCTAAACTCGTGCCCTCGCGTCCTAGATTCCTTTCTAATAGAAAAAAGGGTGTTTGACAGTTCCTTATATTGGCCCCTAATATATTTATACATGTTGAGCATATTGCCCCTTAAACATCTTTTCTCTAGTGTAAATAGTTCCAAATTGTTTAATCTTTCCTCATAGCTTAAACAATTTGGGACTATTTACACTAGAGAAAAGACGTTTAAGGGGGGATATTCCTTACTTTGCCCTGGGACCTGGTCTCTGGGGGAACACAAGCAGAGGGTACAGTAGATCTCCTATCTAATCCATTTACAGTAGGTGGGACCACAATTGCTAAGAGGGCTGAGAGTGGAAGGGGGATGGTTCAAGGGTCCACAAAAGTGGGAGGTATGCAGAAGAGCTGTATCCTATCTTCATGGGAACCAAAGTACAGGTCTGATCCTGATGATGATAATGCATGACTGAAAAGCAGAGCTGTTACCAGACGATGTATATAGTAAACATTGGAGGATGGGGCATGGAAGCCAACAAGTCATCTGAAGGTGGGCAATTTGTTTAATGCTACGGTGTGGTTAAATACTGACCATGGGACCGTTGTATCTGCTGGTGCTCCTCCGTCCCATGTCCATGTTCCGTCTCCATCGATGTCATTGAGCCCGGTCCAGCTGGTTCCAGGGATCATGGCAGCAACCCACATCTCACAGAGCAGAACACAAAGAGGTCATTCAATCAGCTTTATTCATAAAATACAATATATACTTAATCCTGAAAAAAATGTTGATCTCTAGAACTGGGAGTTCTATTGAAGATGGGATGCTGCTATTGGCGACCAACCAGAATTTATCTATTATCTTCTAGAAGGTTCTAAATAAATAAGAAGTAGATTGTGATTGGTTGTCCATAGTGTGGGCAACCAATCACAATCTACTTCTTATTTATTTAGCACATTCTAGAAGATAATAGTAGAATCTGATTGGTTGCCAATAGCAAAATTCCATCTTCAATAAAATGCCCAGCTTAGTAAACCCCAAGATGTCTGGTTAGTCTCCAGCTTGTCCGCCTTATGGACCCAGAACACAACACGTGTGGAAACATTTTGGGGCCCGATAGAGCCACGTAATATGCAGCAAACTCTAAAAACTGAAAGGTTTCGTTGCTTGCCTGCGGGTGCCAATGCCATCTCCAGGGTTCCTGTATCCCCGCTCCCCCCAATAGGATCCCTCTGTCGCCTCCGCACTGCAGGTCATACATAGCTTAGCAGTGTTAGGGATCACGGGCACACCAGCTTTTTGGGGCAGGTGTACACACCGGAGTAATACTGAATTTCTCTAGTATTTGATTATTCACCACCGCGACTCGAAACCTAAATAGGTTCCTTTAGGTGGCACTTATTGTTTTGTACTTTTCTATGTGAAACCCACTGACTGTAACAGATGTGTATTATTGACTTATGAACTTGGGACCTTATTCTGGTCAACACGCAATGCTGCAGATAAGGTGGTCAGGAAAAGTAATTAAGGTATTAATTCACCTTCTCTTCAAGGCTGTCAATGACCAGCAGGCTGGTTTCCTTGTAGTGGCTGCAAGCCGCCTTTGCCTCCATCCATGATTTGCTATCCGCTGTCTCTATATAGTAACAGTGACCGCGCCAGAACCACCATTTGGAGCCTTGGGGACACTTCTGACTGACCAGGCCTGACATACAGTACAACAATTAATTTACATCCTGTAACATTACCATCAATCCACACAAAAAGGAAAACAAGGTTATTGGGAATGGAGACTTCACATACCATGTGTGCAGGAGGGTGAATATTTTTGTACGCATTGGAAGAAGCTGTCACAGAGTCCCGTGGCGGGATTACAAATCTGTGACCTGTGACACGGAGGACACGTCTCTTCACAGTTCTCCCCGAAATATCCTACCGCACATGCTGAAGCAATGACAACACAACATAATATGAGGTCCAGGGCCATCTTAACACTAAAGAGGGCCCCTGTGCAAAATAATTTGAGGGGCCCCCACACACACCGATGTGCAGCAGTGGTGCCAATCCGGGCAGCGGGGGCTGGGAGCTTGTTGTAGCGCTATTTTTTCTGGGCGGTGTTTTTAAAATCGTCAGCGCTACCCGCCAGAAAATAGCGCTACAAGCTCCCAGGCGCCGCTGCCCGGATCCCCGCCACCACAGCAGTTCCCCGGGGCAGTGCCATCTTCCCCATTGGGATGGGCCCCTATAATCCTTGGGCCCCTGGGCAACTGCCCATTAAGCCCAATGGGAAAGACGGCACTGATTAGGTCACATACGCAGGTTTCGGCTTATACACCTCATTATGTCTATAGATTGTAAGCTTGCGAGCAAGGCCCTCCTACCTTTTGACTGTCTGTAAATACCCTGTTTTTTATATCACTGTCTCCTTTTGTAAAGCGCAATGGAATATGATGTGCTATATAAGAAACTGTTAATAAATACATAATAAATGTCTCATTTACAGGTAATTTGCTATTTGGTTCTATACATATTTTGACCTTAAAAATAACCACCAACTGGCTGTGCGGTCTGTTTATGGCCAGTCTGAAAAAATAATTTGTTCTGGGTACACCTCACAGCACTTAGGTCATCGGTTCCCTTCCCACCATGGCCCTGTGCGGAGTTTGTATATTCTCCCCGTGCTTGCGTGGGTTTCCTCCAGGTACTCCAGTTTGCTCCCACAATCACAAAATATACTGGTAGGTTAACTGGCTCCCAACAAAATTAACCCTAAAATGTCTGTGTGTGCATGTACATGTGGTAGGGAATATAGATTGTACGCTCCAATGGGGCAGGGACTGATGTGAATGTTAAAATATTCTCTGTAAAACACTGCAGAATAACTGGTAAAACTGGCACTAAATAAATAAGATATCAAACTAATGAAATACTGTACTTTCAGCAACTGTATTTAATCAGTGGCATGATATATTTTCTAAGGTAAGGGCAATAAATAAGTCTATGAAATATAATGCTACATACAGTATAGTTATTCAATCTTGGCTGAATTTCCTGGCTAGGCGAAAAATCGCAAAACATTCCCATTTTTGTCCATTTAGCTTTTTGTGTGTGTGTGTGGAGTGGGGTCAATTGGCATGGGCAAAAATGACAGCAAAACCCACAGCAAATTCGCCCAAAACCACATGGATTTGCAGTAAATTTGCCGATCCACGTGGTTTTCAGCAGTGCCAGATTTTTTGCCGGGGCACTGAATAGGGTGAGAAAAATTTGCCCCAAAAATGGGTGAAAAATTTAAATTGCTGATTTTTTGCAAGTCGAAAATTTCCCCTGGGACTGAATACCCCCAAAATGGGGAAGACTTATAATGGGGTGACATTAATACTATTTATGTTACTATTAACGTTTAGGGAATAATGGGGCAGATGTATTAAGCCTTAACAAGAGATAAATGCAAGGGTGATAAAGAGAGATAAACGTCCAGCCAATCAGCTCCTTACTGACTTTTTTCACACAGCCTGTAACATGGCAGTTAGCAGGTGATTGGCTGGACGTTTATCTCTCCTTATCTCCATTGGATTTATCTCTTGTTAAAGCTTAATACATCTGCTCCACTGGTCTTTTATTGAATATATTGTATAGGTGACCCAGAGGGAAACCTATACAGCTCAGCCTAACACAATTCATAGAACATCCACCAGGGGGTGCCAAAAGTGGGTGGAAATAATTACCCAGGTCTGGCCCTACCTGAAGGACTCGGGCAAGTCATAGATGAGGAATGCCCATCCTCTGTGCATGGCATTTTTAGTACATGGCTAAATGTACCTTGGCCCCTTCTAACACCTTGGCCACAGAATGCATCAGAGGTCCACGTCTGGTTGACTGATCAGCGAGGTCTAGATCAACAAACATGTGGTCAACCACTCATGGTCAAACGCGTCTAGTTAGACACCAAAAAATGGTTGGCAGCATCTAGATAGACATTAACAGAAGATCAACATAAACAAGAGGTCAACCGACAGTGACAAGATTGACGCGAGTTTTTCATGATTTTTTGTTTTAACCAACTTGTTCATACTTTGCCATCCCATTGGGCATAAAAGAGAATAAAATAGTGTGCCAAGCGCAGCGAGGAACCATGCCTGAAGCATGGAGAACACAGCGAGCCATGCGAGGGGACGCAGTACACTTAAACGGTGTCCATGTCAGACACAAAAACGTGAAAAACTTGTGTTGACTTGTCATTGTCAATCACGTTCCTGCCGACCGTTCGCTTGCGTTGATCTTGATGCTGCCAACTACTGTATTTGGTGCTCAGAGCCTGTGCTCGCGCATGTGCGCTGCCGACCGCGTGCGTGGTTCTCCGATTATCAGACGGGCAAATTCACAGCCCATCTGAACAAATCTGAATCAGGCCCAAGGAGTTTTTGGGATGATAGATAAATAAGTTTGAGTTGTGGAAGGAATGCACTCCTGTAAAACCACCCGTACCTGTCTTTGTATAGAGAGTAGCCTCTGATCCAGGGCTATCTGCGATTAATGTGCCGTCAACTGCATAGTAAATGCCACTTAAATTAACAATCCCGGTGCATTTTGTGGACATCATGTAACAGGCATCCTGGGCCTCTCCTAGTGACTTCTTCCACCAGAGTGCGGCGTCCGTACCCGAAATCAGTAACTTCTCAGGCAGTATAGCAAATGCAGTCTCTGAAAAATCAGATTTATTATTAGAACACGTAGAGAACTTTTTGGAGAGTTACCTATTTGAGAGCATTTCACCAACTTCAACTAGAGTTTGGGATTTTTTTTAAGTACTGCAGCTGTGCTGTGTTGTTTGCCAGTGAACTTGCTCAATAAAAAGATCTACACTTTGCGGGTCATCTAAATGCAGTCCGCACGACCATCCCCCCCCCCCCACACACACTTCAATTTCCCTCACACAAGCGAATGGAAGTTTAAACAACCATTTGCGTGCGGGGTGAAATCATTCGATGGTCACCGACCACCGATTGATTTCTACAGCGCTCCAAGCTCTAAAGCCCCATACACACGGTGTGATTTTAGCCATTATCATCGTGTGCACTGGTCGCTGATGAAAAAAGGAACACTGAGCATGTATTGCCCATGAAACACTGGGCATTCCCATAGGCATGGCCACGGCGCGCCGTCCCACTCCCCTCACCCGCACTGCTGTGTGCGAGTGGCCGGCGAATAAGCAATTCGCCGTGGCTGATTGCACAATGTTGCTGCACATGGGCATAATGTTTATGTACATGCGCAGTCTTTAAACATCGCTCCCGTGTGCGAACGTGCAGGGGGAGCAATCAAACTAGAATAACCTCCTATATGCGGTGCAGATGGTGATGCAAAGTCTCCATATTGATCGGTGAAGTACTTTTACAACCAGATGAGGACAGGGATCTGTGATCCAAATGTCACGCTGATCTGGCATCTTGGTGGTGACACAGAACAGCCAGAATACATTGCGTCATGTGCACCTATGCTAATGATTCTGGACTCACCCACAGGCCGCACGCAGTTCCACTTGGGGATTGATGGACATCTCTGTGATGGGTCTTCGTCTCTTTTAATGGCTTCAGCTTCACAGGCCTGCAGGCACAAACACTGGGGATTACCAAGTTTCTTATATTTCCGAAATGGGTACAGTGATCTACAGTATATGGGCCACTAGTCATGAAATACAAGTTGAAGCATTTTGGAAAGATCTCTCTTAATATTTACAAGTATGTAGAACAATCTGTACTATCTATCTATCTATCTATCTATCTATCTATCTATCTATCTATCTATATATATATCCATCCATCCCATTCTGGATTTTTTTTTATTGCTCTTTCCTGTAGTGTTTTTATTGCTTTAACTCAGGCATGTCCAAACTGTGACCCTCCAGCTGTTGTGAAACTACACATCCCAGCATGCCTTGCCATAGTTTTAGCATTCCCTAATAGCAGAACTGTGGCAAGGCATGATGGGACTTGTAGTTTCACAACAGCTGGAGGGCCACAGTATGGACATGCCTACTTTAGCTTAAGGGCCCGATCTAGAATTGATCGCTGTTGTGCGAATTTGCAGATCGAACGATTATTGAATGACTGTGAATGCTCGAGCCCAAACAGCGACAGAAATTGCAAATGGATCATAATCGCAAAGGGGCCTGGAGGTTGACTGACATGAACCCGGTGTTTGGGCGTGGTAACCAGTCGTTTTATGAGAGAGTCAGCCAAAGGCAGGTGTTCCCAAGCATTTTAAGGGAGTGTGTATGACATCAGTGCCGGCTTTGAACAGTTCGTCGATGTCGCAGAAGACCGGTAGGGTCAGACTTACCCACATTTGCCGAATTCGTCACCTTCCGATTAAACCTAAATTAGGCCCGATGTGTGTCATTCTTTCATATAAACCAGCTAGTATTTAAGGTTTAGGGATGAATTATAATTACCCCCAGAAGAAAAGGTGACAGAAGACCAGATGAGACTTCTGTGTGCTGACACTCACCACGTCCCACGTCATCTTCTCCTTCGCCTCGGTGTTCAGGAACCTCTTGCACAACTGATCGGCTTCCTGTCTGGACTCTATTAGCTCCGTTTTGACACATACGTCATTTAGGAAACTCCACCCGCGGAATGGGGGACATTTGATGTGGTTAAATACTGCAAGGAAATATGGCTGCTGGTCAGTACTACTTAGCTATGAAGTGATTTGCTCTGCACCATTGTAAGGTCACAATATTTGTTCTGGTGATGCTCACCATTATCCGGAGCTCCCCGATAAAATATCATCCCATCGCAAAGACTGGTAGCAGGATTACATTCCAGCCCAAACTCACAGACGGGGCATGATGTCTGACAGTCTGACCCCGAGTATCCTGGGGGGCATCCTGGGGAGGACAATGTATGAATAACTACCAGTTATTGTCATTTCTTCCCTTCCATACTGCATACCTCCCAACATATGTAAAGGTGAAAACTTGAGACTCACGCGGTGGAGCCACGCCTTGTGGGATGATGCTTCCTCGGGCCACTCCCCTGTTTTCCACCAGTCTGCAATGCTGAAAAGACCCAATCCTTTGGGGAGGGGGGGGGGGCACTAACGGCCTCGGGCATACCGGGGCGGTCCCACAAAAAAACGGGACAGTTGGAAGGTATGATACTGTATGTTGTGGCTGCTTCCTTTCAATTATTCCACCACAGTGTACAAATACTGCCCCACCAATTTCTTCCTTTCATTAAATGACTTGTTACTTCCACCAAGCCACCTATATATCTTTCTGCCCCAGCAATACCTAATGCTACCATCCTACCAATAACTATTGCCACCCACCACCCCAGTAATAACGACTGTAACTGCCGTCTCACCAATATCTAATAGTAACTTCCTAATAATGGGGCAGATGTATTAAGCCTCAACAAGAGATAAACGCAATGGTGATAAAGAGTCATACACGTCCAGGCAATCATCTCTTAACTGACATGTTACAGGCTGGATTTAAAAAATGACAGTTAGGGGCTACCTCCGTTTATTTCTCGGCTTAACATGTCTGCCCCGTTATTTGTTATTGCTACCTAGCCAATGTCTAATACTAGCACCCTGCTCAAGTCTATTGCTGCCACCCCACCATGTTATAATAGGGCCTCTCGAGCAATGGGGGCGATTCAGATTTGATCGGACAAAGAATGTGTGCCTGTTCCGATGGGCAGGGGCAGACACGGCTCAAAGTAGTGGAACGCCTAGTGTTTTATGGGCGTCCCCATGAAAACGCTGATCAAGCTGGGTGGCTAACGTCACATGACATTACACCCAACCCCTTTTCGGCAAACAGAAACAGACGACCATCAAAATTATTTCTCTTTCCTTTGGCCACATGCGAGGGGATGTGATCTCGGACACATCGCCTCGCCTGCTACCGAGGGGATCCGGGCAGTGGTCTGTTACTGATGCCTCAGCAAGGTCTTTTTCCAAACATCAGTTAGTATCACCAGAGACGTACGTGACTTTATATATGTTACTGCACCGCTGTCTGTATTCGGGTCTTCAAGATTGGCCAAGTGGTGGCCGTAATACAAGTGATGTGCTCCAAGCATTGTCACTACTGCAGAACACCCTAAGCCGAGTCTGGCACAATATCGCTGCGCCTCTCCAAGGGTCGAATAAGTGATCTCAGCAGATATAGAGCCATACAAGTATTTGCCCTTCATTGTAATATATGTCTCTGTTAATATAAGAGGAGAAAGACTGAGTTATCACAGTGCATTTGCCATTAGAATGTATTAGCAATGGGCGCACAGGCTGATAAACGTACCGGTTACTGCTGGTGACTCGCACACAACTCCCAGTTTCTGGTTACAGTCTTCGTCTTTAAAGAGACCGCCTTGGATGATCGAAACACAGTCATAGCTTTGTCTGGCCACAAGAAGATTACTGCAATGATACAGTGTAGCGTCAATCTTTTATCAGTTTAAGCATTGACGATAAAATAGAGACAACTCATTGCCAGCGCTTCCAAACATACGTATTGCGTTCAGCTTTTATTCTGACTTTAGATTGGTCTCGATTAACCCTTTAAGTGCCAACATCTCTGTGATAGATGAGCAAAATATCTCCAAAAATTGCCAGCGTCGCTCACATTTGTTATATAAATTCATTTAAAAATTTGTAATATATAAGGTAACCATTGCAGGTCATTATGAGGAATAATTTCACACCTATTTTGACAAATTCAGGGGGGGGGGGTAAGGGATAAGACCATAGTGATGCATCATCATACGAAAGACTAGGGTTGAAAAGCCTGGTTACTAATTATCTGAGTGTACCTATACTGGCGCCATCTTCCCAGTGTTATTTTTGGGAATATGGTGCCCTCACATTGGGGGTTATTCTGGTTGATTCGCAAGGCTGGCCGCCATCCATTTGCAGCTTGTGTTCTCACACACTGGCTGTGAATGAATGGTTGACACAAACATCTATTCGCAACCTGCAGGGGAATACCCACAACATTCGATGGTTGCCGACCATCGAATGATGTGGAAGGAAGACGCACATCTAAGGTTGCTCAGAGCAACCTTAGATGTGCATGCACATTCTGAAGGAAGCGGGCGGGCAGCTGACATCTGGTGATGTCAGCTACCCACCCCTGGTGCCCACGTCACCGGGCAATTTCCATGGGAACGCCCACCGTTTTCATGGTAATGCCCATGAAATGCTTGGCGTTCCCATGGGCGGGTCCCCCCCGGCACGCTGCCCCTGCTTTAAATCTAGTGGCTATATTGGCAAAATGAAGCTGGTGCCCACAATTTGCAGGCTATTACATGCAGGTCTATGCATAGCACTCATACATTCGCTCATAGCCCTGACAGTCAGCATCTGGAACATACAGTAAGTATAGGCAATGGTTATGGTTAGGCTGTGGGAAGGGAGGGTTAGCCACTGACATATTTATAATGGATGCAGTGTGTCCCTATGAGTCCAGGAGGGCCCACACCACACACACATTTTTCATTGCTTACTCCTAGGGACCCTAGTGCCCAAAGTCTATTGGTGTGCAGCAAGAGAGGATGGGGCCCAAATGCACAACGCGCAGGGGCCTCCTCCTCTCTGAGGTTAGCAGTGGGATAAGGAAAAGGGTTAGCATGCTTACTAAAATCTGATCAAATGGGATTCAGACTATCAGGATGCTGTAATCGGTATTCAGACATCCTGACTGTTGGGTTCCCATACCCAGCATGTAAAGATAGCAATGGAAATACCTCAAATCTTTAACATTGGTGAAAAATATATTTATTATATGTACAAAAAAGCAACGGCATATAAATATTAGCTTGCATTGAGTCACACAAGGGACACCACAACACAAATGATTCCGTTACTTGTATAGCTCTGGGTTTAAAGGGGCGCCATTGGTCCATACTCGATTGCCCTCAGTCTCTATGTCACTGAGACCGATCCAGCTGGGAGCCTTGACGTATCTCTTTAGCCAGTTCTGTAGAGAGATCAAAGTGACAGGATGGCCGTACCACACACCATAACATCCAATATTTAGATCCAATAGTCCAATGGTTTTTAATAGAAAAGTAAGAGAATTGAAAAGGAATGTAGGTGATAATAAATAGGACATAAAGGCAGGGACCATGATACGTTGTAATCAGAATTGCAGTCTTTGCTGTCTTATAAGGAGATGATATTATGTGTGACCTGTATTGTGTGATTACTGATTAGTTGTCCTGGATACAATTATCATTTTTGGGGTATATGGTGACAACATGACTTAGTGACATCTACATATATAGGGGGGTATTCAGTATGGGATTCCGACTGTCGGAATCCCGGACAGTCGGATCTGCATCAGCCTCTAGGTCGTTTGGAGGTTCGTCTAATACGTACGTCAGATGTAAAGTAACCTGACTGCCCAATACAGTGCATGAGACCAGTGTGTGTGTCCAGATGTTTTATCCTATCAAAGAACATTAAAGGGACTTTGAGAGTATCGGCATGTCAATGCCCCTGTGGGAATGTTTTGGATGGCCAGGATATCTTTATGGGGCCCTAGGCAGGCATCTAGGTTGCCTTGTGGCAAATCTATCCTCTGCACCTGTCCAATGGCATCCATTGTTGGGAAGACCTTAGCACGCTGGGGGGCAATGGAATGCAGCAGACGACAGTGAGGCAGGATAAGGTGGAGGAGTGGACTTAAGGCCGGGATGGGTCTACATGGGGTTAGGAGGGGAGGACCATGGTGAGACAGCTTACTCCGGGTCCCTTCACCAGTAATATTAAATACAAACACATGCATACAAATTCACACATAAAGTCATAGTAAAAGAGCACGTGTACTGACCAGTGTGTCCTGATCGTTCACTGTCATAAGATCTAAAGCCTGGATGTTCTGACAGAATTCCCTGGCCTCCTGCCAACTGAGGGTTCTGCTAGGAGGGATGTAGACACAACGATCCTTCCACTGCCTCCAGCCATCCGCTTTGGGGCAATGAGCCTCTGTACATAAAATTAGAAATGTATAGCGCACTCGTCACAACTTTAGGAGAGTGTTCACCCCATCCATTTCTCCAAATTCTCGATGAGCTCCCCCCCCCATCTCCCATCTAAAGTAAATGGAGATTGTAGGGAGATATTCAATTGCTGCATCACCCTGAAGGATAAGAGCTTAAATGCCAGTGCAAGCGGCTGATAGTGTCCAAAAGCAGAAATAATTGAATAGCTTAGTTGGGCGCCATCTAACAACTGAATTCCCCCCTTTTATTTAAATCAATGCAAGACTTGGCCGCATCTGCCTAAACCAGAGATTAGAATAACGTAATGCCAGCAGTCAAAATGGAGTGGATTAAACATCCCCCATAAGTGTGTCACACTGGAGCATGTGACTTGGGACCAATAGGGGCATAGACTGGGCAAAAGGGGCTGATTTTTATAGGGCAGGAAGAGAAGGGATCTGCCTCTTCTCCCTGCGGAATTTCCCGCCCTCCCTCCCTTTTTTTTTGGAATTCTGGTGGGGGGTGTGGGTTAGTCGCGTTAGCTGATAGGCGGGAAAGAACGGCAGAGTTATTCAATTAGTTCATACTTAGTGTAAGGTTGCCATTTTTTATTGGCCTATTTTTGCGGTGCTCTCACCTCTCATTGGCTGAGGCCTTAGCTGTATCACCCGTGACGGGGACAGCGACCTACCTGGCTTGGTGGGTTGTCAATGGGGTGGTGTAGTTGGATACCGTTTGTTTTTTAGGATTACGTCAGATTTTTGGGGTGGAGTTTGTGTAGTTAGCCGTTCTTTCTTGGCCACCATTAATTAAGATTAATTCAAAATAAAATAATCAATCTAGTTTAAAAGTTGCTATAAATAAAATCAGTTAACAATTTCTGCCAATCTATGCCTCCGAGTCTTCATTTCAGGTTATTAATTAAGATAGAAATGTAGGAGGCACCGAAGCTCCCTCCAACTACTGCCCTTTAGCTTCCCCTGGAGCTTTTGGCGACATCCCGGGGACCTTTCAGCACCAGTTACATCCCCCCGGTGCCAGTGGAGTCGAGGTGCGGGGCCGGGGGACACTCCGGGAGTCCCCGCCGGTTGCGGCCTACTCACCAGGGTGAAGCCGGGGCCTCGATTTTTGCAGCTACGCGCGGCGCTGCTCCGGGAGGCAGATTTGGAGGCAGGAGTCCTGTGGCGGCTCTCTCCTACAAGTGGGACGCCCTCCTTGATACCCCAGGACCGGTGGCCCCCCCGACTGGAGCTGTATGAGACGCCGGTGGAAGTGTTCCTGTGTAAAGGCCTTCCACAACACAGACGCGGCGGCCATCTTGGATCCGGAGCTCTGACGCTGAAGTGCTCTGTCTCTCCCTGCTGAGTCCTCCCTGCTGACCTGCTGAGCTCTAGGATCGCAGTAAGTGGCACTGTGTGCCTCACCACAATTCCCCTCCTGACCTGAGGCTCATCACTCCCCATAAACTGCAGGGACTAGCTATTTTTATGTCCTGGTACCACTACATCCTGAGCTGAGCCCTGTATACCATCATACAAGAGACAGTGCTCTTATACAGATCTGGTGTTAACAACATATATTTGCCTACAACCAATATGGCCTGACTGACGTCATCTGATAATACGATTTAAGAGACGCTGCCCTGCTCTAATTAGAAAAGGAGAACTTAATCTCCTATAGCCTATAGGCTCTGGAGTCAATTAAGCCTGAAGCGCCACCTTGTGGATCTGGCGGATAATTGCAGCTTCAGAACTTCTCTTTATCACCTGAGAACCTCTCAACAAATTTCTGGGAGATACCGGAGCCTCAAAGCCTACCTCCGCACCCCCCAAAGCTGCCTTCCTGCCGCTTAGCAACAACAGTATACCTACACGTCTCCCCTAATTAAGTGATCCGATTTCTACAAAGATGGGTCACTCTGCTCTCTAATGTTACTCTAAGGCCTCTCTGGGGGGGAGGGTCGGAGGCCGCCTTCCGTCACGACATGCCTTTTTAGTTATATACACTACTGGAGTTGCAACTTCTTACGTTAACCTAGGATGTAGATTCCTTCAATAACGTCACCTACACAACATATGGGAGACCAGATATTACTGCCCGCTACAGAGAGTCCCGTCCAACCGAAGTCCACCTATCACACCACAGTCTTCTCACCTTCTATTGGACATACATGAGTCATAGGAAAAGTAGAGGTAGAAAGGGTGGAGCAAGCGCTACGAAGACCCGTGCAGGATCCGATCTTCGTAAATACCTGAGGTCCCAAACTAATTCAGACATGGCTACGGACCCAACTTCCGCCTCCCCGATGCACTCCTCTTTCTCAGAGGATTCTTCGGACGTGAGAGAGCCCCCTCCTGTGTCCACACAGCCAAACGAGAGTGATATCCAAAAGATATACAAATTATTGCAGGCGCTCCCTACGAAAACAGAGATCCCCACCAAAGCGGACTTCGCTTCTTTAGAAAATAAACTACGAGATGTGGTGCACACTGAAATTGCGGGGTTAAAAGAAGAGATGACACAGTTGGGCTCACGAGTAGAAGATCTAGAAAACACAAATGAGGAGGTCAATGTCTTCCATAAAGCGTTGGTGGACACTATTAGACTACAAGCTGAGGAGATTCAATCCCTTCGAGATCATCTTGATGACATTGACAACAGGGGAAGAAGAAATAATCTCAGGATCCGAGGGATCCCGGAAGATATCCCCCAACAAAATCTACACGATGTTCTGACCAAAATATTTAACGAAATTCTAGAAAATGACCCTAATGAAGCAATTACTCTTGATAGAGCTCATAGAGCCCTGCGCCCAAGAGGCCTACAATCAGAGCGTCCAAGAGATATAATCTGCAGGCTCCACTATTTCTCCCAAAAGGATGAAATTCTGAAGAAAATACGGAACTCAGAAGGCCTTGAGTTTAATGGTCACCCTATCCAGATATTCCAAGATCTCTCCTGGCTCACGCTCCAATCTCGCCGCCATGTCAAACCCCTAACAGATGCCTTACGTAAACTGAACATCAGATATAGATGGGGCTATCCTTTTAGCATCACAGCAACTCATGGAGGGAAAACAGCCTCTGTACGCTATCCAGAGGATGTCCCATCCTTTTGCTCCTCCTTAGGAATTCCAGTTGTGGAGACTCCAGAATGGTGTTCCCTAAGATCCCGGATCCTTCCTCCGAATGCCCCTTCATCTAATTCTCCATTTCAGCTAGTGGAAAGGCCCTCTAGACACAACTCTCGGAATCATACTCCAACTCCATCACCCCCTGCCGCATCCACTCAAGCAAAGACTTGAAAGGGGACTCTCTACACACATACATGTTTCCTTCCAAGACAGACAGAAATTCCTAGGCCCCTACTTAAGGGAACCTTATCAAAGTACAGCTATCTGCCAGTTACGTTTTGTTATCTCTGTGATATTTTAGTTGCTGTTTTTTTTCTCTTCAAGGTCCCTTACGGTCTTTTTCTGAACTTTTTGGGGTTATCATGCCTCATCTCACTTTAGAGGATATAACTATACGCTTGGGGACAACGACTTTTGATACTATTCTGACCCATGCTTTGATTGACAAAAATGTTACATATTTTTTTTTTTCTATGGTCTATTAATATTAGATATTGAGAATACGACCCCCAGGCTCCCCATCTTTTATCATGGTTTCTCCCAGATCACACTATTGCTACATTCTAGGCGTTAAAGTGTTTATCTCTAGTAGATTTGTATTTTTATCATTATAACATTGTGCGTTAATTACATCTTATATGTTGTTTCGGAGTTAAGCCCTGTTCTCCCCCCCTGTTGCCCCCTGTGCACTGCACAACTTGTCCCTAGGACCAGCGGTGGTCTTAGTTCTATCTCCACCCAGTGGACTAGGAGCAGTGCTCATGTTTCTGTTTTCTCATTCTCTTACATTGCCTTACACTGCCTTATTTCTGCAGTGTAAATGCTTTCCCTTTTTCCTTTCCTATCCTTCACTCTCTCTCGTTTTTCTACACTGTGTCCCCGTATACACCTTGAATAAGTTGTTTCTCCATACTCCTTGATGGCTAATATTAAAGTTGTGTCTGTAAATGTTAAGGGCCTGAATATTCCCGAGAGGAGATCTCGCACACTTAGAGAATTATACATAGAAAAAGCAGATATTGCATTTATACAAGAGACGCACTTTAAGGAGGGGGCGGTCCCTCCTCTCGGGAATAAAAATTTTCCAGCTAATTTCTTTTCCAATAATCCAGTTGGGAAAACATTGGGAGTGGCAATTTTGATTTCTCGCCAGGTAGCTATTTCAGAGGTTGTTTGTCGCCCAATAGTCCCAGGGAGAGCCCTATTGATAAATTGCAAGATATCTAACCATGATTTCTCCCTACTAAACATCTACGCCCCTAATAAACACCGACCAGCCTTTATCGACAAAATTCTAAACTTAGCTCAACCCTACCTGGTTGGTACAGTGATTTGTGGGGGGGACTTCAATTGGACAATTGACCCTAGACTAGACTCCTCCCGCCCCAAGGATCACGGCCCAGATAAGCTACACCGTAAGGTCCAAAAAATTTTACATGAATACCAACTTATTGACCCCTGGCGTGTTCAACACCCCTCTACTAAGGATTATACTTTCTTCTCCCACCCACACAAAGTATACTCAAGAATAGACTATATTTACATTTCGCATAGATTTCTACATTTAGTCTCCAAAACTGATATTGGTCAAATCTCTTGGACCGATCACGCACCTATCTCATTGACCCTTAATCTCCCCGCGTCACACTCTAAAAAGTACTCTTGGAGACTGAATGTCTCACTTTTACAAGATCCTCTGTGCCAACAACAAATCAGAGAGGCTCTAACAGAATACTTGCTGTTGAACGATAATGATGTGACTTCGAAAGCAATGATTTGGGAGGCACACAAATGTGTGATTAGGGGGAAGCTTATTCAGATGGGTGCGCGATTAAATAAGCAGCGTAAAGAAAAGAGGGAGGCCTTAATTCAGAAAATACACTCCTTAGAAATTATTCATAAATCCTCACTCTCCCCCTCCATCCTAAAAGAACTCTTAGAGGCCCGCAAGGAATTAAATTCCTTCATGTCCGAGAAATTGAAAATGGAGGCCCGCAAATGCCGTAGTCGATTTTTTCTTTGGGGAAACAAACCGGGTAAGCTTCTAGCCAAGGCTTTAAGAGCTCAACGAGCTACAACGTTTATCTCTAATGTTAAATCCCAGGAAGGACGCACTTGCAATTCCACTGCGGAGATTGCTTCTGCTTTCCACTCATTTTATTCCCAACTGTATAACCTAAATAAAACTCAGGGCGATTTGGCCAATCCCTCTAAGATGTCCACTATAAAGGACTATCTTGGTGAGGTTGACTTTCCAAGGCTGTCATCGGAACATGTTGAGGCCCTTGAACTGCCCTTCTCTGCTGAGGAGTTGGAAGCTGCAATAAAATCTACACCCAATGGCAAAAGCCCGGGTCCCGATGGCTTTCCAATAGAATACTATAAAACCTTTAGTGACACGCTCTCCCCCTTAATGAAAGCTACTTTCAACCAGATTTCGGACCAATTCCCTTTCCCCCCCCAGGCACTCCTCGCACACATCTCAATAATCCCGAAGGAGGGTAAAGACCCATCCCAGTGCTCCAGCTATAGGCCTATCTCCCTGTTGAACGTTGATTTGAAATTATATGCAAAACTTATAGCCAACCGATTTAAGCAATTTCTTCCGTTTATCATTCACTCCGACCAGGTGGGATTTGTCCCTGGTCGAGAGGCAAGAGATAATACCGCAAAAGTATTAGATCTAATTCATTTAGCCCCTAGCTGCGAAACCCCCTCCATCCTGCTCTCCACCGATGCGGAAAAGGCATTCGACAGGGTAGATTGGGACTTTCTTGTTGGGATGCTGGAGCACCTGGGTCTGGGGCCGATTGGACTCCAGAGAATCAAGGCCCTGTACTCTACTCCTTCGGCACAAGTAAGGGTCAATGGAGACCTATCTGGCCCCTTTCGCATTTCCAATGGAACACGCCAGGGGTGCCCCCTTTCCCCTATGATATTTATTCTGTGTATGGAGGCGTTGGCTAGGGCCATTCGGAAAAATAATAATATAAGAGGGATGGTGGTTGAGGGTAAGGAATACAAATTAGCCTTATTCGCTGACGACCTCCTCGCTGTGGTCACAAACCCGCTAACGTCTATCCCTAACCTGTTGATGGAGTTTAATCGCTACGGGGCTCTATCAAACTTTAAAGTCAATTTGTCTAAATCAGTCGCCCTTAATCTGACATTAGATGAAGTCAGTTTGCAGGCCCTGAAATCCTCTTCTCCTTTTTCTTGGCATCCCACCCACCTTAAATATCTCGGAGTAAACTTAACTAGAAATATTTCCCAAATATACACTCGCAACTTCCCTCCCCTACTTTCTAAACTACAACTAGATCTCTCATCCTGGAGGTCAAAGAGGGTCTCATGGATTGGACGCATCGGAGTAGTTAAAATGAACATACTACCGAGAATACTTTATATTCTACAAACCCTCCCAATTGATGTCCCTCGAGCCTGGTTCCTGACTCTGCAACGTAAAATTCGAGACTATATTTGGGCAGGGCGCAAGCCTAGATTCAAGCACGAGATTCTGTTTAAAAGGAAACAAGCAGGTGGTCTTCAATTACCTCATTTTTACACATACTACAATGCAATCCTTTTGACTAGGATAATGGAGTGGTGTAACAAGGTTCACAGGAAACAATGGGTTGATATAGAATTAAATTCCGCCCCGTGTTCTCAGTCGGACATCCCCTGGCGCAACAAACCTGTTCACTCCGCACACCCACTTACGGGGCCTATGTTCGCTTGTTGGAAACGCATGCGTTCATTTTCTCTTATCTCACCCTCCCCTTCCCTGCTTACGCCTTTGTTTGGTAATCCAGAATTTCCCCCAGGTTGTAATGAGCCCTCATTTCGGCTGTGGCGAAGCAGGGGCATATCCCAAGTAGATCACCTGGTTGACTCTGCGGGTGTTCAGAGTTTTCCGGATATTCAAACGAATTATGAATTACCAAACAAAGAGATCTGGAGATACCTCCAAATTAAACACTTCCTTTCAACGTTTTGCTCGACAGGAAGACCCCTGAGAGCCATTACACCATTTGAAAAGCTTTGCACTGCTGAGACTTACCCTCGCCACTCTCTCTCAACCATTTATAAACTACTTATTGAGGAGGTGTTCACGGCTAAGCCAAAGTTTATGTTAGATTGGGAGGGGGAATTTCAGGGCGCGTTAAAAGAGGAAGATTGGGAGGAGATTTTGAGGAATACGTTTACTTCTTCCCTAAATGTGTTAACAACAGAAACCCATTACAAAGTGATCACAAAGTGGTACCGCTGTCCCAGTTTATTAGCAAAAATCTACCCGGGGGTCTCAAACTTGTGTTGGCGGTGTGGTAGTGAGCCAGGTACGCTTCTACACATTTGGTGGGACTGTCGCATCATCAAACCCTTCTGGAAATCAGTGGTTCACACTGCTAATGTTATCCTACAGGATAACCTCCCTAATAGGGCTAGTTTTTGGCTTCTTAACCTTACCCATAGACCCTACTCAACATATAAAAACTCTCTACTGCGTCATCTGCTTAGTGCATCCAAAGCAGTGATTCCAGTTCACTGGAAATCTACCTCCCCTCCCTCTATGAAAGAATGGTGCGATCGATTGGATCACTACATGGCCATGGAGGATCTTACTTCTTCATTAGATTCTAATCGCTCAACCTTTTCCACAACTTGGTTGCCTTGGCTGTCCTTCAAGGAGTCAGAACAGTATAAAGCTTTAGTTTAATTCAATTATTGTCTATGTTTTTTAAATTAATTTTACCCTCAAAGGCTTTGATTTCTATAAGAACACAGACCATACTTCTTTTCCTTTCCCTCTCTCCTTTATGCCTTTCTATCTGTCTCTCTTCTTAGATTTGCTTCTTCTTTCTTGTTTGACACTCAAGTTACACCCATACAAATGTTATTTAAAGAAAGCTGAGACATGTGTACTTGTATCAATACAATTGTGGTTCTTTTGATAGTTATACACAGAAAGTTCTCAATTGATGTCATTTTCTTGTAAAAATCAATAAAAATTATATTTGCAAAAAAAAAAAGATAGAAATGTATAAGGTTTCTCATGCTAAGGTACACATATGAGGTGGGATGTTTATGGTTCTGGAAGAGAGGCGAAGGGCTTAATAAATAATTGTTACAGGACAAAGGGAGAATGAAACAGGATTTGTAGAACACCATCATTTGCTCTATATACCTTATTAAAGTTATAGAAATAACTAATAATGGGTCACTCTCAGACAGTCCATTTTGAATGACCTCAAATACAGAACTTATTTATCACTCCGTACCTTCCGACAGTGCCACAAACAGAGAAGCTTCAGAACACTTCTGTAGTCTCACTATCTTGGATGACCTTGAATATGTCAAACAGAATCCAGAGTGTGTGTTCTGTATACGGCCGTCTCTGAGCAGGCGAAACGCGCTGGGTAAACTCTCTTTACAGTCTGTAGTCATGTGCGCCACCTCCAACCCAATAACCTTTACAAGACACAGAATCAGACACATTGCACAGATATATAAGGTAGACGCATAACAGAAACTTCATATTTATATATTCAGAAAATATCTTAGGTATACTCCTGACCTGGATGTTCTGGGACGTGGGGTGATAATATATATTGGGGCAGATTGATAAACCCTGGAGAGGTGATAAATTGGTGATAACGTAGTAGCCAACTAGCTCCTAACTGGCAAGTTACTGGCTGAGTTTAAAAATGTACTGTTAGGAGTCGATTGGGTGGTGTATTCTCACCTTCCATTTGATCACTTCACCAGGCTTTATACAACTGCTCTATTGTTCTTAAAGGAACTGGACATAAAGTCTAAAAATACTATATATATGACCCAGGGGGAATTTGCTAAGATGGGAATTCTATTTCATATGGGACGTTGCTATAGGCAACCAATCAGAAGCTGCCTCTTATTTACTTAGCACCTTCTAGAAGATAATGGAAAGAATCGGATTGGTTGCCGATAGCAACATCCCATGTGAAAATGATGTCAGCCGCCTGCCCTGTCTTTATCCCGGAGCCCGCAGTTGAGACTTTTATTTGTGAAGGCAGGAGTAGAAATCGTTCCATGGTCATCGACCATCAAATGACTTCTTCTGCAGCAGTGGCGGCATGCGATGAGATGTGTCTTCGTTACACAATGCCTCACATTCGTTGCGATGGGAAAAGGTGGTGGTGGGGGATTCGGCGGGGCAGCTTCTCTGGCGCTCAGTAAGCTGCGGTCTTCGCTGCTTACCGAGCCAACCAAAATTAGGCCCATAATGTATGCAAACCCAATGACTTACGTACACAGAGCCAATGTGTGGGACATCAGTGTGGTCCCCTGCATGGTCAGATCTCATTCTGTGAGATTGCTAAGCAGTCACCTTTGGGTGTGGAGCATGGGTGGTGATAGGCAGTGTTCTAGAAAACGTTTCTGGCCATGCTAAAATCAGGGGCTGCATCCTCGGACGCTGCTTCACTGCCTTCATCAGGATGAATTCCATGCTTCATCCTAATACCTTTCACATCGCACAAATAACCCAGGTCTGACCCTGGTTGTTGCTGGGTTGCCATGCGGTGTGAAAGGGCCTTCTGAAAAATCTCAGGTCCAGCAACCCGGTATTCTGATTTGGGTTAAAAAGAAGGGTTAATCCTGGCTTGGACCCGGGTTGCTGTGAGGTGTGAATGAGTAACCCAGGTTGAGCAAATGGGTCCCGTTCACACTATAGGTAGGAGGCAGTGTCGGCTCCAAGTGCTACCTCCTCCTCCATCCCCTTGGAGACACGCCCCCCTGCCCCCCGATGACATCAGCGATCCAGCTTATTGCCAGGAAGCTGTGGGGGACCTGCATTGCAAATGCTGGGTCGTTCCCGGGACAGATCCGCGTCCAAATCCCAAAATTGACCCGGCATCAAGGTTACTCATATGACGCTGTTTATGCAGATTATACAATGCTCTGTCCTGGGATGCAGCACTGGACTAGATTGTCTGCTATGTCTTCCTCTTCCCATCCTACAACATGGTCCTATGACCTCAAGTAATATCACTCAATTTACCTTGACGCAGGAGGCAGGAATCATGATGTTGCGGAGTCTCCCATTCTGTTGTAGGGCCCAGAAGGAGTTATTGGTGCATTTTTCCAGTGTTGACTCCATATAGAGATTTTGGCTAGTGGCATTCACACACAGGTAGGCAGAGGCACTCACAGAATACAGCAGCCCGTACCACATGAATGGCACATCTGGATGGGAATACAAGAACGAGATGAAAAAAGATGTCCTGGTCCACAGAGGATGAGCCTGTTAATTGGACTCCCAAAGATCAAATGATGAAGTTTAATGGCCGCTATACGACCTCTGGCCTTAGCTGCACACACTTGTTATGGAAGTAAAACATAGTCTTGTCGACAATGGGTTTGCATTGAAACTTTTTGAGATCCACTTGACAAGTCATCTCCATATGTGCCCAAGGGATTCCTCTGTGAATCCCTTACATAGTATCCAGTCTAGCACCGTGCACTGTTCAAAGCCCATGCAGTTCCTCTTTCCTGCCTGGGGTGTCAATTTATGCTGTGGTGCTTCTAGTTCAGTCTTGGCTGTATTGAGATACAGCCACAATGTGATATAGACACCACAGCAGACAGCGACACCCTAGGCAGGAAAGAGGAACTGCATGGGTTTGGAACAGTGCAGGGTGTTAGAATACACTACTTACAGAGAAGGCTCTATCACAAGCTAGGTCAACCACAGCTGGTCCTAGAATATATTTTAAATTTAATATACTGGGTTATACTGGGTTATTGGGGATATTAGTTGGTGTACAGTAGGGTTGTCCATGAAAGGTTCTACCATATATGGTTGATGGTTTCTAACCATAGTTAGTTGAACTATAATTGGTCTGTAGTTATGCATGAGCAAACCTCAACCCCAGCCACATTGGTGGTGAAACTATCACGCATCACTAGTAGACCTTCCACGGTTGCTAACCATCAATGGTCAATACTAGAGGATAGAAAGCAATTCCAATGATGAAGGTACTGAAACTGATGCACTTCCGTAAATGTGCCTAGAATGACAAGAGTTACAATGAACACTTCCAAATCCAGAACACACAGACCCCACCCCCTATTACATTCCTGGTAGCACCTTGTCAGAAAAAGCGAGATCCTATGTTTCCATTTGCACATATACTCCATGTCATTACCGTGTGCTTCCCATACACTATATTCAGCACAACTATAAATATGAACGCAAGTTCACAATAAGCTGTTTAAGGTCTTGTTCACCATTCTCTTCTCCTGGAGAAATCATCTGGGCACCACTGCTGTTTTCATCCATGAAGGACGTCCAGCTCACTACGTTTCCGGGGAATTTCCTTTTCGTCTTTGTGGAGGCCAACAGTTTAATATCAGAGGGTGATAGGATGTGATCCCAAATGTTCAGTTCGCTAATGTCACCATTGAAAGAGCCATCATTGGTCTGGGAGCTACCTGCGGGAAGATGGAGACAAGCTGGTTTTATATAAAAGGAAACAGACACGGGAAGAACCTGGTGCAGTTTGGAACAGAAATTGGGCATACTGTATATGCTCCTGTAACACCTCTTCCCTCGCCCGTCCTGCTCTCTAGGCACAAGCTGCTGTAAGTGCCAATCTTGCGAACCTGTCCAGATGTCTGTGCGTGTGTGTGTGTGTGCCCACCTTTCTGGCCATGTTCAAACACTAAGAGGTGTAGTACTCACAGATCCTAAATGAACATACAACCCCCCTCCCCCCATGGGATATATCTACACAAGTATAGTTGAAGGATGTGTGTGTGTGTGTGTGTGTGTGTTCCACGATAACTCTCAAATGCTTTAACTAATCATCTTCAAACTTTGCCAACTACTTTATCATCTTAAGGGACGATCTAAGTTCGAAGATGGTTTAATCGAATGAGCTCTTAAGGGTTCCGTCATAAGGGTCAGTGCTATATCTGTTGTTTTCATGCATTGTGATATGTCGTTGGATAGCTTATGGCTTTCTGAGTACAACACAATGAACAGAATCCCTTAAGTGGACCCTTAAAGGCCTATAAGGGTCCATTAAATTAAACATGTTTTCACTTTACAAAACTTTTGACAAACTAAAATTAATTAGTAACTGATTGGCAGAGTGGTCTGTGAATCAAACACTGTAGATATCATTGTGAAAACCATGTGAGATCGATCCCCAGTCAGTTATTTTTTTCTCCTGATTGTTTGCTTATTCATTGAGGGTTTTCAGGATCTTCTGCAGCAGCTTCTGCCGTGCTGTGGTTTGGAAGGGCACGTGGATTGTTAGAGACCTGCTCTGGCTGCTGCAGCAGCTCCTGCCCTGCTGTGGTTGGGTAGGGAAGGTGGATAGTTGGAGACTTGCTCTGGCTGCTGCAGCAGCTTCTGCCCTGCTGTGGTTGGGAAGGTGGATAGTTGGAAACCTGCTCTGGCTGCTGCAGCAGCTCCTGCCCTGCTGTGGATGGGAAGGGAAGGTGGATAGTTGGAAACCTGCTCTGGCTGCTGCAGCAGCTCCTGCCCTGCTGTGGGTGGGAAGGGCACGTGGATTGTTAGAGACCTGCTCTGGCTGCTGCAGCAGCTCCTGCCCTGCTTTGGTTGGGTAGGGAAGGTGGATAGTTGGAGACTTGCTCTGGCTGCTGCAGCAGCTTCTGCCCTGCTGTGGTTGGGAAGGTGGATAGTTGGAAACCTGCTCTGGCTGCTGCAGCAGCTCCTGCCCTGCTGTGGTTGGGTAGGGAAGGTGGATAGTTGGAAACCTGCTCTGGCTGCTGCAGCAGCTCCTGCCCTGCTGTGGTTGGCAAGGGTAGGTGGATAGTTGGAGACCTGCTCTGGCTGCTGCAGCAGCTCCTGCCCTGCTGTGGTTGGGTAGGGAAGGTGGATAGTTGGAAACCTGCTCTGGCTGCTGCAGCAGCTCCTGCCCTGCTGTGGATGGGAAGGGAAGGTGGATAGTTGGAGACCTGCTTTGGCTGCTGCAGCAGCTTCTGCCCTGCTGTGGGTGGGAAGGGAAGTTGTATATTTGGAGACGTGGACTTGTTGGTGTGATAGAGCACAAGCCGCAGGACGAGATAGCACGTCTGTGTGATATAGCACAGGCATCAGGGTGAGGGAGTGTGTCCAGTTCATGTTCCAGCATGGGAGGATGTTAATAGCATTTGACGGGGTGTGGGGCCCCAAGATTTCTGTTGCCAGCCCTCTATGTAAAAAAACACTTCAAAATAAATATTCTAAAAACCCTGAACAATCTGGTGCATTTTTTTCAACTGCAGTAGACTACAACATACAGGATATATGGGACACCTCTTGGAGATCCTTGAAGAGTGCCCCAGTAGCAGGGACAATTATAAGATGAGAGTGTCGTTTTGACTGTCAGAGAGGCGGGATCTGTAAAAAGAAAAAAAACAAATATGCAGAACATGTTTTCTTACCTCCCACAACCAGAGATCCTCCACTCCGGATCCTTATCTTATTAAACTCAGCAACATCCACGTAATCTGGACTCCATGGGAAGCCGTCAATAAACACAGAGTACTGGGGTGCAGTCACAGCGATGTGGTGCCACCGCCCATCCAGGAGAACCGCCTTTGTCCCATTTAGCATGACTCTTCTGTAGGTGAGAAGATTCAAAAGGTTTCAAAGTGCGCTTCAATTCAATTTGTAGTGTGGACATAAAAAACGTAAAGAGAATGAGTGTTCACTCCAGGGTGTACTGATGAGCGCACAATGGGCCTGATTCGAGTTAATTTGCTCCCCTACGCGTTCGCACAGGGGACCAATGTTTTTGGACTGCGCATGAGCATACACAAGGGGGGGGGGGGCGGACAGCTGACGTCAATGGAGGTTAGCTGCCCACCCTCTTCCCATACAAGGGCGTCACAGATCTAAGGTCAGCAGAGGCTGACTTAGATGTGTGACCGCTGACAAAATCAAACGATGGTCGTGACCATCGAATGATTTCACCCACGCACGCAAGGCTGTGAATGGATGTTTATGATAAACATCTATTTGCATGCTTGTAGGGAAATCGGCGTGCGAGGGGGAGGGGCATACGTGCAGGCTGCAGGCAGTGTTTAGATGACCCGCAAAACTTTGCGGGCCAATCAGAATGACCTCCCAAGGCTCATGTGCATCGGGAAAGGGAAGTTGTCACTCAAAACAGGGTGCGCCTTTAAGAAATGCCTTCTTTTGATCGGTGTCGGGCTCATGCCCAGTACAGGAAGATACTGGTAGTCCCAAAGCCATACCTCCCAACTTTCGTGCCGAAGAAATAGGGACACGCGAGCGTCCGAAAAGGGGGCGGGCGTATGCAAATGAGGCCACGACCTCATTTTTATGCGCACAGCGTCTATTTTATTAGATTGGGGGGTCTCCCAACTGCCACCCCCCGCAGCGGGACAATGCCTGCCGCGGGTGGGACAGCGGGACAGGACCCGAAAATCGGGACTGTCCCGCTGTAATCGTGACAGTTGGGAGGTATGCCAAAGCTCTCCACCAGGATGAACAGATGCTTTGTGTATTTAGGACTGAGGTTAACATGGGTGAAACCCTAGTAGATGATCGTCCTGGTAAGGAGTCTCCAGGCGGTACTGCTTGCGCATCCCAGGTCAATACAGAAGGGGGCAGTAGACACATCTCTGACAGGAGCAAGTGGTTCTTGTTCTTTCACTGTTTTATCCTTCAAATTTTTGTTCTCCATTATCTTTCTGCAGTTATAATAATATGCGGTACAGTAGAGTGTACTCAGCCTAACCCCCCCCCACACACACACACAGACACACATATGGCAAAGCCTGAAAAAATTATACAGATTTAAAATAACCCTTTTATTTTGTGGTTATTTATTATATGCGGGTGACACAGGAGAGTGTACCCGGCCCACACAAACAGCAAAGCCTGAAAAAAATTACACTGATTTAAAATAACCCTTTTATTTTTTTTTAGAGTGCACACTGAACTGCGTCACTGGATTGATACGGCTGCATACCTCCCAACTGTCACGATTCCGTCGGGACAGTCCCGATTTTCGGGTCCTGTCCCGACGTCCCACCCGCGGCAGGCATTGTCCCACTGCGGGGGGTGGCAGTTGGGAGACCCCCCCAATCTAGTAGAATAGACGCTGTGCGCATGCGCACAGCGTCTATTCTCGTATGAAAATGAGGTCGCGGCTAATTAGCATAAGCCGCGCCCTCATTTGCATACGCCCCGCCCCCTTTTCGGACGCGTGTCCCTATTTCATCCGGACACAAGTTGGGAGGTATGCGGCTGTAGCACTGGACTTAACGGCAGTACCATTGGACTATCACAGCACTTAGAATATGGCTGTCAGCTGTACCACTGGACTTAACAGCAGTACTGGACTAAACGGCAGTACCACTGAACTTAACAGCAGTACCATTGGACTTAACAGCAGTACTGGACTTAAAGGCAGCACCACTGGACTTAACGGCAGTACCAGTAGACTGCCACTGGACTTATATGGCTGTACCACTGGACATAACAGCAGTACCTCTGGACTTAATGGCAGTACTGGACTTAATGGCAGTACCACTGGACTTAATGGCCTACTAGACTTAATGGCAGTACCACTGGACTTAATGGTATACTGGACTTAATGGCAGTACCGCTCGACTTAACAGCAGTACTGGACTTAATGGCAGTACCACTGGACTGTCACTGGACTTATACAGCTGCTGTACCACTGGATATAATGGCAGTACTGGACCTAACGTCAGTACCACTGGACTTAACAGCAGTACTGGACTTAACGGCAGTACCAATGGATTTAACGGCAGTATCACTGGACTTATATGGCTGTCGGCTGTACCACTGGACTTATCAGCAGTACTGGACTTCACAGCAGTACCACTGCACTTAACAGCAGTACCACTGGACTTAATAGCTGTAACACTGGACTTACCAGCAATACCACTGGACTTACCAGCAATACCACTGGACTTAACCACAGTACCACTGGACTGTCAGTCACTGCACTTATACGGCTGTCAGCTGTACCACTGGACATAACGGCAATACTGGACTTAATGGCAGTACCACTGGACTTAACAGAAGACTAGCGAGCACAGCACCGCTGCATGGACTTATACAGCAGCACAGGACACGAGCACAGGACATCAGTACCTGCAGCAGATAGCACAGAGGGCCTTATTCTAGTTCACTCTTTCTGACAAAATCCTTCTTAGATGGACAAAACCATGTGCATTGCAGGGGGGCAGATGTAAAATGTGCAGAGAGAATTAGATTTGGGTGAGTTATTTTGTTTCTGTGCAGGGTAAATACTGGCTGCTTTATATTTACACTGCAATATAGATCTCACTTTGAAGCAAAACCCCCACCCAAATCTAATTCTCTCTGCACAAGTAACATCTGCCCCACCTGCAGTGCACATGGTTTTGTCCATCTAAGAAGGATTTTGTAAGAAAGAGTGAACTCAGCGGCGTAACTATAGCTCCGCAGCCCCCGCCACCGCGGGGGGGCGCTGTGCATGTGGGGGCGCCGGGGGCTGCGGTGCTATAGTTACACCCCCCCCATCCCCCGCAGACTTACCTATCTCGGTAAAGGCCGCCCCCATATAGCACACAGTTCTCTGAAACTGTCTGCTGAATGTGGGCGGCCATTTTGTGGTGGTCCTCAGCAGAAGAACGGAGCCGCCGGGACCAGCGAGATAGGTAAGGCTGTTGGGGATTGGGGGGGGGGGAGTTTGCATGGGCGGCGGGTGGGTGCTTGGCATCTCGGCGGCGGGGGGAGGGGGGGCGAAACGTAGCTACGCCACTGAGTGAACTAGAATAAGGCCCAGAACCACAGGACTGGACTGCACAGGACACCGCAGGGCACCACCGCTGTGACCAGGTTGCCACCCCACGCCAGCTTCCCAGAGAGACACAGAGCCACCCAGAACCTCCCTCCTCAACACTCTCCAATGCTGGAGTAAAGATGACGGCGGGTAGCGGAGATTATATAGGGTTCGGCTCTCGCGAGAATCCGACGCCGGTATGATGACATTTTGCCTTGTTCTGTGATCTGTGCCTGGCAGGAAAACCCAAGCAGCACTTGGATCGCAGCTCGGATCCCTGCCGTTTGGGGTGTCCGGATTTCAGAAATCCGTACGCGTTCACCTCTAATGCAAAATACAGTACACTCAGAGACAAACGTAACTGACAATAAGAACACGTTCATATTAGACATCAGTCTACTTATTTCTAATAATAAAATAAATCAGGATTAGCACCAGGCATCAGCCATAAGGTATACGATCATTAGGTTAAACATTATACGTTGACATGCATTGGGTCGACCACTGAAGGTCAACACATGAACTAGGTCAACATGGCTAAGGTTGACATGGTGGGAAGGTCAACACAAGCATTAGATCGGCAATAACAAGGTCGACAGTCAAAAGGTCGACATGAGATTCTCATTTTAATTTTTTTTAGAGGTAACATGTGTAGTTCATGCCCTCCCATCCACCAGGGCATGGAGGAAATATATAATAGTATTAGCCTTCCATGCAAGGGGAAGAGGTACACTTTAATGGTGTCCATGTTGACTGTGTCGACATTCTGGGAAAAACTGTGAAAAATTCATGTCAACCTGTCGACCTTGCCATTGTTGACCTAATGCTTGAGCAGACCTTCCAACCCTGACAACCTCAGCCATGTCTGTCTATTTCATGTGTCAACCTAAGCCTATGATGGCTAACCTTGACACTCCAGCTGTTGTGGAACTACACATCCCAGCATGCCCTGCATCAACTTTAGCATGGCCAAATAGTAAAACTGTAGCAGGGCATGCTGGGATGTGTAGTTCAACAACAGCTGGCGTGTCAAGGTTAGCCATCACTGACCTAAGCCATGTTGACCTACCCAATTCATGTCGACCTAAATAGGGTCGAACTAATGACCCATACCAGGCCATAAATGGAAAAATCTGAAGCATCAAATGAATCTAATCTTTGCTGAACAAATTAAAAACCAAAGATTAAAAAACTACATTTTAATATTAAAAAAATGTCATCTAAATGGTAGATTTTTAAAAAATGCTAGTTTAAAACATTGTGAATTGTGCGTCTGATTCAGACTCAGTTGTACTTTTGCGAGAATTCGCCACAAGGCCTTCCTGCTCTCCGGTCCCTCCCCTTTTTAACAATCAAGTGACTTGATAGGTTCCTTGCTCTTGCTGTATTAATTCAAAACAATATATACAAATAACCTAACTCACCCATTTATCTGGAGGGAGAGCCCTGTGGGGGACAGTAAAAAGAGTGCGAGCTCTTCTGGTTGCGATGTCAGAGAGTAAGAGCAGATACACATCCTATGGTTACTACTATCAGTACTTTTTATCCACACGGACAAGGTGAGACCAGTCAGGTAAGTTTGGATGGCTCCTTCCAAGCGTAGATAGTTTGATGGACCTGCCCGAAATTGCATATCAAATGAACCAAGGTATCCTGTGAGGAAAAAGGACAGTGACTCAGCTTTTATAACATTACAGAAGACGGGAAGTATTATTAGTTTGTTTGAAACTTGCGCACTGGGTAAAATGAATCAGTATAATAAAACAAAAACAAAGCTTGCTGGTGAGCAGGGGAAAAATCACGTCTTTTAACGACCTACAAAGTGGATGGAATCTATCTCATACTGAATACTGGCGATATCTTCAGGTACACCACTTCCTCAAGTCACTGGGTCATTCCAGCCGCCCCCCCCCCCCCCCCCCCGAAGACCCTGACACCCTTTGAACTTCTGTGTAATGGCCCCTCAGCTCCCACCAATACAATGGGCCAGATTCTCTAAGCTTCAAAAGTGATAAAATGGAGAGTGATAAACAGCCAGCCAATCAGCTCCTACCTGCCATGTCACAGGCTGTGTTTGAAAAATGTCAGACAGGAGCTGATTGGCTGGATGTCTATCATTCTCCATTTTATCACTTTTGAAGCTTAGAGAATCTGGCCCTATATCTTTGATATCCAATCTTCTATCTGAAGATGCAAGCCCTGGTCTTCCGCACTTTACTAAAACCTGGGACTTGGAACTAGTTGAAGAAGCGGGGGAAAACAATTGGGGTAAGATATTTCGCCTGGCTCATGCCTGCCCTCCTAGTGTGGGGGTCAGGGAGACCCAATATAAACTGATATCCCGCTGACGTACTCTCGAAAATGGGGATTGGTGTACCTAATATCTGCTGGTGCTCCTCTAACGCCCCTGGCAACCCACTTCATATATGGTGGCAATGCTCACTCCTCCATCCATTTTGTCCAGAAGTCCTAAGACTCTCTGCTATTATCATAGGTGAACCTGTCCCTTCTAACTCACTGTTTTGGCTATTCCACCGGTCCTCTGCCCCGATCGCAAGATCAGAGAAATCCTTGCTATGTCACCTAAATAACGCAGCTAAGGCAGTGATTCCGGTACGCTGGTTATCCTCCTCTCCTCCAACTATCAGAAATTGGATTACTAAAGTTGATTCTTACAGGGACATGGAAGACATTGTATCCTCTGCAGAAGATACACATGTAACTTTCAGGGATACTTGGTTCCGCTGGATGGACTTCAAAGACTCGAAAACTTATAAGGACATCATCGCATCCCCCCCTCAACCCATCTAAGGAACAGGGCCCATTCGATCCCGGCTCCTTTTGGTTTGGATGCAGACTCATGTATGCCCAGTTCGGCTTACCTTCGGTCCCACTCGGTGATACTTCCCTACTTTCATTACCATAATAAACTGTGATATGATAACCCCTCGTAGGAATTAGAGCTACCCTCCTCCCTCCCCCACCCCTCATCCCTAGTCTGTTTCTCTTTCCCCTTTCTTTTATCTCTAGCTTGTTTCTTGGTTTCCATACGTCCAATTCATTTATTGCATTTTAATAGTTGGCATCTAGAGACCATTGTTTGCCAAAGCATATTCTGTTCTATTTGTTCATGTTCTTCTATGATAATAACAATAAAAATCATTTTGCACAAAAAAACAAAGCTTGATTTGTTGATGCAAGCACATGAGCTTTATAGTGTGTACACACGGTGCGATATGGCTTCCGATGTTGCGGATATAGTGAACATCGGAAGCCATATCGCATGCTGATTGTGTGCTTTTTTAGGGCTTGCGAGCCCGATGCGCTGCTGATGCGCGCTCCCGTGTGAGCGCAAATCGGCAGCCAAATAGAGAGGGCAGGCAACACTATATAGTGCAGATCTGCACTATATAGTCAAAATTGTGCCTCTGCAGCATGCCGTGCGATGCGAGTCCCGATACAATCAGATCGTATCGGGACTCGCATAGCACGGCATATCTACCATGTGCACACACCATTACACTGGAATTGCTGTGGCATACTGTAATAGCAGCTGGATTAAGACCCAATGTGGCCCAAGGTAACTTGCTGGATTAGGCTGAACGTGCTGGATTAGGCTGAGCCCTCTGTAATTAAGTTTTTGGGAGCCCTGATTCAATTTTTTTCTGGATCAAGAATTGGTGCCCCAACACCTAAATCGGGCATTGGGGGCGTACGTACATATGGACCCTCTCCCAAAGGAGAAATGCCCCGTTACTCCCCTGATCCCTCTCAGCCAAATGGCCCAAGAGGGGAAAAAGGAGAGTTATGGTAGACCTACCTTTGTTAACTCCCTTTCCTTGAAGTCCATGGGGACCACAGGGGACATCGGGGTTGTAGGTGGATCCAGGGGGTCCGAGGCACCAATCAGCGCAGCTTTTAAAGATTTCCCAGGATGCCCGGGCCCTCTCCCCTACAGCCCCGCCTCCAGGCTCATCTAGCCAGTTTTAGTTACAAGCCGTAAGCAGGAAGCGGAGAGGAGAGAAGGATAGGACACATACCCATAGACACAGACATACATGAGCAAACATGGTCAGTACAGGTCACATAATACCACTTCAAGGAATCCCTCAGAAACAAATTAAAAGGGAGGGCGCCCTGTGGTCCCCATGGACTTCAAGGAAAGGGAGTTAACAAAGGTAGGTCTACCATAACTCTCCTTTTCCTTTTCAGGGTCCATGGGTCCCACAGGGGACATCGGGGATGTCACAAGCAGTATACTCACGGGTGGGAATTTGCCTGAGGGGTCAGAAGAACGCGACGCCCAAAGGAAGCATCCTGGGAGGCGAACGTGTCAAAAGCATAATATCGGGTGAAAGTATGGACAGATGACCACGTTGCAGCCCTGCACAGTTGTTCGGCAGAAGCGCCTCTGCTTGCTGCCCAAGACGGACCTACCGCCCTGGTAGAATGTGCTTTTAGAGACACAGGAATAGGTAACTTTGCCTGCTGATAGACCTGATGGATAACCATCCGAATCCAACGGGCAACAGTCTGCTTAGAAGCTGGCCAGCCCTTTTTGTGGAAACCGTACAACACGAACAGAGCGTCAGACTTCCTGACTGCCCTAGTGCGTTCCACATATATAGTCAGAGCCCTGACTACATCCAAAAGGCGTTCCTGTCGTGATAAGTTTTCTGATGCGAAGGCCGGAACCACAATTTCCTGGTTCATATGAAACCTAGAGACGACTTTAGGCAGGTGTGAAGGTTTCGTTCTCAGGACTGCCCTATCTGCATGCAGGATAAGGAAGGGAGGTTTCCAGCACAGAGCGGAAAGATCGGAAACCCTCCTGGCTGATGATATTGCCAGAAGAAACACTGTCTTAAGTGTCAGCCACTTAAGGTCAACTGAACTTAACGGCTCAAAGGGAGGCTTAGCCAATGCCTGTAACACAAGGGTAAGGTCCCAAGGCATAGTAGGAGGGGTATACGGTGGTTGCACATGGAGTACCCCCTGAAAGAAAGTGTGTACATCTGGTAGAAGTGCGATCTTCCTCTGGAACCAAACAGACAGGGCTGACACCTGGACCTTTAGCGACGCCAGCCTTAGTCCCTTATCTAGCCCTCTCTGCAGGAAAGCCAGGATCCTGGCTATTTTGAACACTTTGGGGTTATACTTGTTGGAAGTACACCAAGAGAAGAACGTGTGCCAAATCCGGTAATAAATTCTAGACGATGATGGTTTACGTGCCTGAATCATTGTCCTAGCCACGCTGGAAGAGAAACCCCTTTTCCTTAGTAAGGCAGTTTCAAGCGCCACGCCGTTAAAGACAGGCGGTGGGGATCTGGATGCAGACAGGGGCCCTGTGCCAACAGATCCTTCCGAGGTGGCAATGGAATGTGAGGCTGGTACGACATTTGTAGCAGGTCCACAAACCAAGGTCTGCGTGGCCAGAATGGGGCTATCAGAATGAGGTTCCCGCGTTCCACCTTGAATTTCCGGATGATCCGTGGGATCATATTGATGGGAGGGAACGCGTACGGGAGATGGAATTTCCAAGGGACCGTGAGGACGTCTGTGAAGTCGGCTAGAGGATCCTTTGTCCTGGAGCCGAACCTCTGCACTTTGCGGTTGTGCCTGGACGCCATGAGATCCACGTCCGGCACGCCCCATTCCTCTGTCAGAGAGGCAAAGACCTCCGGGTGGAGAGACCACTCTCCCGGATGGATGTCCTGACGGCTCAGGAAGTCCGCTTCCCAGTTCAGGACACCCGGGATAAAGACTGTTGAGAGTGCCAGGAGATTTTGCTCCGCCCACTGAAGAATCCTTGAGACTTCCCGTAGGGCCGCCATGCTGCGGGTGCCCCCTTGGCGGTTTATGTACGCCACCGTCGTGGCGTTGTCTGACCTGATCTGTACTGGCCTGCCCTGGACCAGGTCCTTTGTTCCGAGCAGTGCATTGTACGCTGCCCTCAATTCCAGGACGTTTATGGACAACCTGGACTCCTGGGTTGACCAAACGCCTTGCAAGGACTGGGATTCTACTACCGCTCCCCAGCCCCGCAAGCTGGCGTCGGTTGTAAGGACTAACCATTCTGTGAACCAGAACGGTCGACCCGTCAACAGGTGCTGCGGAAGTAGCCACCACTGGAGGGACTCCCGAACTTCCTGAGACAGTTGGAAGAAGGTGGTCCTGATATGTTGGGTCTGACCGTCCCACTTCTTCAAAATGAGACTCTGAAGGGGGCGAGAGTGGAACTGGGCCCACTCGACCATGTCGAAAGTGGACACCATCCGACCGAGGATTTTCATCGCCCAATGAACCGAGACCCGAGGGCTGGAGAGGAATTTGAGAATGTGCTGGTGTAAAGCAGCACTCTTGTCTGCTGGGAGAAGGAGCCGGAGGGCCTTGGTATCCAGCAGAGCTCCCAGGTGCAGCATGCGCTGCGAGGGAAGCAGGGTGGACTTCTCCCAATTTAGGAGCCAACCGTGGTCCTGCAAGGTTGTGACTGTCGTTTGCAGGTGTGCCAGGAGGATGTCTGGCGACTTTGCGACTAGCAAGAGGTCGTCCAGGTAAGGGAACACTCGAATGCCCTGCTGGTGTAAGAGCGAGGCCATTACTGCCATAATCTTCGTGAAGATTCTTGGGGCAGTGGCCAGTCCAAAAGGCAGAGCCCTGAATTGAAAGTGCCTGTGTAGGATGGCAAACCTCAGGTACTTTTGGTGCGCTGGGAGGATGGGGACATGCAGGTACGCATCTCGGATGTCCAGGGACACCATGTAATCCCCCTCCTCCAGCGCCAGGATTATGGATCTTAACGTCTCCATTCTGAACTTGGACACCTTGACTGACTTGTTTAGCGCCTTTAAGTTCAGAATGGGTCTGAATGTCCCGTTTGGTTTTGGGACAAGAAAGAGAGTTGAATAAAACCCTTGTCCTCTCTGGTGTTGGGGTACGGGGACAATGACCCGAGACCTTAACAGGGACTGCAAGATCCTCTGCAGATGGTCTGCTTTTACCGGATCGTGTGGGAGGCCGGTGCAGAAGAATTTTTTGGGAGGTGTTCTTTTGAACGCAATGGAGTAGCCCCGAGAGACTACTTCCCTCACCCAGGCATCCTTTGTGGAGGACAGCCACTGGCTTGAGAAGAGGAGAAGCCTGCCCCCCACCTGAGGCTCCCCCGGCGGGGGTGCCGGCCCGTCATGCGGAAGGCTTGTCAGGCTTGTTTGGGGCCTGTCTTGCGGCCCATGCCTGCTTAGGTTTGGCCTTGGCGGGTTTACGGGAGGGGGAAGGTTTGGTGAAAGGTTGGCCTCTGGCCTTGCCCTGGGGACGAAAGGACCGAAAGGTAGGCCTAGACTTCTGAGGGAGGGCCGTTGGAAGGCACGCAGTCTTAGCTGCTGCCAAGGAGGCTACTATTTTATCTAGTTCCTCCCCGAAGAGAGTCTCACCCTTGAATGGTAGTAACTCCAGGGTCTTTTTGGACTCTAAGTCTACCTTCCAAGGTCGGAGCCAGATGATGCGGCGTGCTAGCACTGCACTGGCCGATGCCTTGGCTGCTAGAGTGCCAGCATCCGACATGGCGTCCATTATAAAGGCAGCTGCCTGTTTAATATGGAGAATGCACAGTCTAGCATCCTCTGATGCATCCTGTGCAAGCTCCTCCTCCAAGGTTTGAACCCACGGGAGAATGGCTTTGGCTGCCCAAGTGGCTGCTATTGTAGGCCTTTGAACAGCGCCTGAGTAAGAAAAGGTGGCCTTAAGAGCCTGTTCTAGGCGCCTGTCAGTCTGGTCCCCTAGGATTGACCCAGATGCGACGGGTAATACCGAGGGCTTTACCAGTCTTGCAACATGTGGGTCCACTGAAGGTGGTATCTCCCACGGCTTGCAATCCTCCGGTGGGAGGGGGTATTTGTTTAGAACCCTCCGTGGGATGCTGGTTTTCTTGCCCAGCTCCTGCCACTGATTTTTTCTAATTTCCGTGAGGTAATCGGAATGAGGGAACTGGGCCTTAAGGACCTTTTGTTTTTTAAACACATCCTTTGTCTTAGCGACAGGTTCAGGGTCATATAATAGGACCTCTTTAATAGCGTGTATCAAGGCAGCCACATCAGTCTGAGCCGCAGGAATATCCAGTGGCATGGGGTCATCCTGATCATCATTTAGATTGATATCATCAGGTGCATTATCAGCATCATCATCTCCCCCATCACCCCCATCATCAGTATCAGTGTCATCCCGAGTATCTGCCAGTAATGGCGGTAAAAAGGAACTACTGGGCTGTACAGCCTGGGGCAGCAGCTTTTGCATAGCAGCCGTAGTCTGCTGCAGGGTCTGCACCGTGGTCGACAGGGCATCCACCCAGGGTGGAGGGGGCTGGGCTATGGGGGGAGCCACAGCGGCGGGCAGGCGATCCACCAGGGTACCTAGTAACTGTTGGAACGCCGCCCATGGGGGTTGTTGAACTGTGGCAGAGGACTGCTCAGGGGACATGCAGTTGACACACAGGCCATCCCGAACAACATCCATGTCAGACAGGCCTGCAGCACAGCCCTTGCAGGACAAGAGCTGAGGAGATTCTGTCTGCTGACGCCCTCTCTTAGACATGGTGACAACCACACTGACAAGGAGAGCTGACACTGCACAATAGGATAGATCCCTATAGGAAATCCTAGAGCGATATCAAGGAGTGCTGTGACCAATGAGGTATTGCCTCAAACACAGAAGTGAAAGGACAGATAACTGGACAGAAGTAATGAAATCTAGCACAAGTCACACACACTCTATAGCCAGAAAAAGACTACCTCACCCTGTGTCAACCGCTTGACTCTATGGAGAAAAGTGGGAATAAGGGTGGCTGTGAAAGAGGCTACTGAACCTGTAGGCGATTTCACAGGGGAGAAAGGTGCCCGCTCTCTGGAGGTGCTGATGAGAAATGGCTGCCGGCCGAGAGAGAGGGGGCGGGCACCATTTATACAGCCAATGGAACGGCAGATCTCGAGGAGAAATGGCGCCAAGGCTGGGGGAGGAGGTTGCAGACCAACGCCTCCCCCCCTTGCTGGACTTCCCCCACCGGGATGTGAGATGTAATGGGGGCCCCCCCCCCAGTCTGCACTCGTCCCCGGTGGTCTAGTGGGGTCACGGGCCGTAGCCGGCACCCACGCCAGCTGCCGCGAGCGTCTCCCCCGCCAGCGCGGCATGACAGCGGTTTGTGCTCCAGGTGGAGCCTTACCTGTCCCTTTGATCCGGCCACGCCGTCCGGGGGAGAACGCTGGCGGTGCTAGGCACCGCGTTCTCACCCCCGCCGAGGTCCTCCATGCCGCGTTAGGAGAAGGAGCCGGCGCCGGAAGGGTGATGCGGCTGTTCGCTCCGCCGTCAGTGACTGACAGCGGGCAACAGCCTCAGCCGCAAAGCGGCTTCTGCCGCTGAAGCGGCAGATTCAAAAAGTAAAAAAAAAAAAAAAACCTTTAAGAAATAAAAATAAAAGCTTAGTGGGGTTACCTCAGTGAGGTAACCCCCGCTGAAATAAGGTGCTCCTGCTTCCTGCAGGCACCAAACAAAAACTGGCTAGATGAGCCTGGAGGCGGGGCTGTAGGGGAGAGGGCCCGGGCATCCTGGGAAATCTTTAAAAGCTGCGCTGATTGGTGCCTCGGACCCCCTGGATCCACCTACAACCCCGATGTCCCCTGTGGGACCCATGGACCCTGAAAAGGAAATAGGGATCGGCGGGTCCTCCTCGCCGAAGCTCAGAGCGACTCTCTTCCGTCAACCCCCGAAAGGGTTTGGGCGGGTCCTCCTCGCCGAAGCTTGGAGAGACCCTCGATATGGGCTTCCCTACGCCTTGCAGCTCCGTGTCGCCCTTGGGGACTGCAGCTCTCCCCCGAAGGAGAGAGCTTTGGTACGTGGGGAGTGGACACAGCCCAAAAAAATGTGACCAAAACAAACGGAAAACATGCAGTGTCAAACGTGAGAGGGAAAGCCGGCCAATCAGCTTCCGACCAAGTTTTTCTCTGCTCCCATCTAGGGTGTTTTCCGACCCCATATCCAATACACAGCCTCATCAATTTGCCCAGAACAGACAAATGGATTTCTCACCTAGGGAGGCCACAGTAACTCTGCACCCAGAGATCTCAATCAAATTTACAGACTGGAAGTAGGACACCTGGTTCCCAGGAAGTGTGAGATGCTCTTCGTGGTTAATGTAACTTGTCATTCCAGATGGGAATATTACAATCCCCCATGTAAAGTCTGTGTAGGAAATCCGGATGGGAGTCAGATTGCTTTCCTGGAGAACACTGAACCAGGATGTGGCACTGCCAGTGACTTCTGTTCCGCTGTTCTTCAGGTTTATCAGGAAAGTTGGAGATGACACATTTGTCTGTTTGAGAACAATTTTGCAGACAGAATTCACAGGAAATGAGAGGGATATATCTATGGTGGAATAGGGGCCGAGCCCCCCAATCATCTGGAGATAGGTGGTATCTGGTTTACAGGCATCTAGAAAATAGAAAGAGCGTTAAGATTATGAAGTGAGAATAATGATGTGTTATACTATTGTGCATATGTGAACTGCATCCACTATCATGTACACAGAATCAGACCTAGACTGGGAATGGAAGACCCTGTTCCCCTCAGTTGTGTTGATCCAACATCCTATATTCCCATCACCACATCTCCTAAGTCACTAGATAGATTCTCCTCTCCCCCCTGTGCTGGTCAGAACTGTCATTTCTTCATTGGACATATACTTGGGGCTTCCTGGGTCCCCTTTGGGATTTTTTTCAGTGATATAAATAACTATAACCTGGGTGCAGATGTGTAATATGCGCATAAGGCCCAATACACAATTGTCCTTTTATCTTCTGTATGCAACAAGCATTATCTTTATGATTCAATTGTACTTGTCTAAAGTACAACACTATGTAGATGCCTCTGTGTTTCCTCAGTGTTATAAAGAAATACTTATGCATGCCCAGCATTTGGGATGTCGGCGGCAAAAAGATGGACACCAGCATTCAGAAGTGAAGGATCCCAACTGGGGGTCACAAAAGTTCCCCTATGCTCTTCTCCTACTCCCCTAACCCTCTTTCTGCAGCCTAACCCTACTCCTCTTATTAGTGTCCAACCCTAACCCAAACACGCACCACACCACCCAGCCTAACCCTAATCCCCTTAACCCTAAGTGTCCATCCATTAAAACCCCCCCCCCCCATGCCAAAACCTAACCCCTCCTGTCTTAACACTACATATATCCAGAGAATACCTTAGACCTCAGTCACCATCTAAGCAAGTAAGCTTGATATTAATATCTCCTTGGTACACATGCAGTTGTTACTGATTTGGAAGAACCATATTGATCTCTTGATGGTCCTGCCGTGGTCCATCTTTCAGCCCAGTCTGTCCTTTTGCACTGAATCCAGCAAAAATATATCTCTGTGGTTTTGCCATACTCTCCAAGCCTACCTTTTGGAGTTCTTGCTGGTGTAACTCTACAGTGCAGTACCGTACCCCTACAGTGCAGTAACCCTTTTTCACCACTGGGTTATTGTCATGTCGACCCGGTTCAGCAGAATAGCACAAAAACAAAACCCCGGGTCCATGTTCCCAGGCATCCTACCTGGGTCTTGTCCAGGGTTAAACACAGGAAGGACCCTGATAATGGTGCTGTGTAAACATGTGACCCAGGACTCGTTCACTGCAATGGAAAAGTCAGTGCTGGGAGATGCTCTCATCTTCCAGCACCACCTCAGGCCCTGCCTCCAGTGACGTCACCCGCCCCGGCCTTATGCCGGATGGGGAGGGCGGTGTAAAAGGGGTCACAAGCCGGATTGTACCCGGGATGGAGCTGGGTCTAAAATCCCAGGTGTGTCCCGGCTTGTAGGTGTAAAACGGGTATAACTGAACTCACTGGTAGTGCTTGGATCAGCTTACACCAAGGGTCAATAGACGAGGTCAACACTAACTTAATGGATTTAACTTGATCCAAACTTCTATGCTATTTAAACCTATGATGAGACTTCTCGTCCTAGACCTCAGATTGTTTTGGGGTGCACTAAACTATTTCAAGCCATAGCGGTATTTCGTTTT
The DNA here is from genome assembly GCF_055691185.1 of Crinia signifera. NCBI lineage: Eukaryota > Metazoa > Chordata > Amphibia > Anura > Myobatrachidae > Crinia > Crinia signifera. The sequence continues at coordinate 34,637,346 of NC_139225.1, read as the reverse complement.
TTGTAGCCATGTTGACTTTTCCACAACCAACTGGACCCCTATTATAGTCATAATTCTAACATGGTCATATTTGTGGTACAAGGTTGCAATACAAAAAAATTAAACCTCAATTAATTCTAAATATGCAGTAGGGGGTCTTGGAACCAATTCCTCAGCTTAGTGCCCACCATATATTGCATTCATGCACACCATGCCCAGTTAGGGACTAATAGTGAGAGGGCACCAGGGAACATACTTATATCAGACTTGCAGATGTAGCCGGTGGGGTTGGCTAATAAGTTGCAGCTTTGGCTGACCCATAAGCCACGGCGGAGGGGGTCGCTGGACGTCAGATTCATAGCTGCACATTGTATGTATAAATCCTTGAAATCTGGCTCTACAATGACAATTAGCACAAAGTTACACATTACTCTGACCAAGTTTCATATAGTCTTATGTAGAGTACACACCAGGACGACCCGCTTAAGATGCACATCGTGAGCGGGTCGTCAGTGTCTCGTCCGACCCGCTGACGGTGATGCGGGGGGGCACGACCCGCTCACGATGTGCACCGTGAGCGGGTCCGATCCGATGGCGACCCGCACCCGGCTGTATGGTCGTCATTGAGATCCTACCTGCAGCAGGTAGGATCTCAATAACGACCGACCGACCCGCGGGACCGCGCATCGGATCGGTCCACACCAGGACATAAAAGGGCCCAATCACCACACAATCTACATCCAATTGGTCGGAATTGGATCTAGATTGAGGGGATCGGACCCTTGTTGTCCTGGTGTGTACCCAGCATTACTTACTGCCCCAGATGGACGAAGGCTCTGTAAGTGTCCTAGTACATTTATTAAGTGGTAACAAATAAATCAGTAGTACATTTATCAAGTGCCAAGGGAATTTGTTAAAAAATTTAATTAACCCTTTGAGTGCCAACGTTGCCGTGGGAGATCCTCAAAACATCCGCTAAAAATGGCAGCGCCGCTCATAGCAACCGTTCTTTTTTTTGCAATATTTAACTAAACTTCAATGAATCAACGCGGCTGTATTTGTATTTATTGGTACTAAAAGAACAGTCGCTGTGAGCAACGCCGGCATTTTTAGGGGATATTTTGAGGATCGCTCACAGCAACGTTGGGTTAAGAAATAAGAATTGTCATTAAAACATACAGCATGAAATCAGACTCATGGAATCCTTGCACTCTGTGGAAATGACATACAGTACATACCAATGTGAATACAGACACATTTAATAGGCCACTATTTTTGGGAGCCAGTGCAATTTCGTCAACACAGCCTCACTGGTGTTAAAGCGGCAATTAGTCTTGCCTTTAAGTTAATTGTTGCATTGAATATAGTGACTATCTTGCCCGATTCGCCACCGGCTCCTACATATTGTGAGCTGTTACATTTGGCCCTGACACTGATGCGAAGGTGAATGCACGGCTAGTCCAGTGTAATTTGAGCACAATGATCCTAATGCAGTAGGTCCCAAAACTGTGTGCCGTGGTACCTTGTGGTGCCTCAAGACACTTGGTGCCTCCAGACAGGGGTGCCTCAGGTTTGTGATCCAGGCCCAATTCAGTTTACTTAATTAAATATGCAAATATTGTCCCTCAGCATATAATTAAATCTAAGTATTAAATATAAAAAAATTGACATAATTTCATATTTTTTCTTCATTTCCCAAAAAGAAACTATTGGCCTAGGGGTGCTGATATTCTAGGATGACATGTTTCAGAAAAGTTTGGGAACCACTGTCCTAATGACTGAAGAGATGGAAGTGGGTGGGGCAAAACCATAAAGCAGTGGTCAGGGGTAAATTACCCCAAATGGGGGAAAAAAATTAATTCCTGGGGGTAATGGATGTTCGCACTGCCGAGACACAGCCGGGCATGTATATGAATCTATATGCATGCCTTGCTGTGTCTCAGCAGTGTGACCGTCCATTACCCCCAGGAATTTCATGTCATTGCATATAGAATCTATATATAGATTCTATATGCATGCCCGGCAGTGTGTGTTACAGTACTGTAATGTACAATGACCAGACGCAGTGCAGTGCATCATGCCCTTGTGTATAACACGCTTCCCTGCGTGATACCCCGGGCCCCGCCTCCAAGTCCGCCCACTTCCTCAGTAGAGTTGACTAGTTGCTGCACCATCTCGGGAGCGTGCAGTCTGTACTGCTGCTGCGGCGCCAAGTTTCTTTGCCTGGTTATGGGCTCCTGTCAGGGTATACCATCTCTAGTCTAGGGGAAAAATTTGTACAGACTGTCACTAAACCATCTTGAAATACTGACACTAATAGTTGCCTGGATGTCACATAATCAATGGTTATACCACACACAGCCTGGCAGCCATTGATGAGAGTATGCAAATATAGTTCCCAATATTTGCATACTGCAAATGATACTGCATCAGGTGCAGTTTTGCACTGATGTGTCGAAAAAAACCTGCTACCTGCGGAGAAGTGTCCGCATATCAAATGTATCTCATGTGCGGAAATAAGTTCTTGCTTGTGCAAATGTTTCTTTTGAGTTGCTCTCATTTTACATCCAACACGTCAAAGCCTCCTAAAGGTATAAGTAACATACCGTTCTGCCAGGCAAAGAAGTTAGCGGATGTCCCATCTGTCCACTCCCATCTTCCAAGGTGTTGAAAACCCAGCCACATGAGCCAATTGTCTTTCGGGTAGGCATCTATAAGAGACAGAATATCATTATATATAATATACCCTAGGAGCCATATAGGTGCAGAATCAGATGTATTATAGTGGCGCAATACAACACTTCATATTTCGCCTTATTAACGAGGCAAAGCAGGAAGGGACACCAACAAGATGTATTACCACCTTGTGCGGAGAAGCAGGGAAGCGTAAACTCCCCGCTCCTGCGATGTCCCCTGGAGCAGATGGCGCATCAGCTAATGCCGACGCACTGTCTCTATGCCCCCACCCCCTGGCTGGCCATTCTGGGTATGTTTGAGATTTCGCTACTCACACGAGATCTAAATCAAAGCCCGGAGACAGCAGCAGGGTCCATGCTGTAAGAATAGGGCAATGCTAGCCTGCAACGTACGCCTGAGAGGCAGACATACATCGCCCGTGCTGTAAACAGGAAGAAGATTCAAGGGGACAGTGGCGCCGAGCGGTAAGCACCGGGCTGCCCCTAGCGCACATTATAAAGTCACTTACATATGTGTTCACGCTTGGATGGAAATGGGGTGGGCAGCTGACATCCTTTGAGTGTGCTGAGCGATGCTAGATTGCTCATAACACTGAGCACACAGCGATGCGTCAGCGCCGTGCGTTGAGCGATCTGTCAGGGCCACTGTTCTCGTTATCGCTGTGACCCCTACACATGCAGCAATGTAGGGGCATTTTGTAAGCGATCTAGCGAATCCGTGTGTAGGCCCAAAAACTTAATAAAACAGTAAAATACATATCAAATGACCTCCCATAGGTGAGCTAAATACAGCTGGCTCCAATGGGTGGGGGAGATGGAATACATTCACTAGGTCGACATGGGGAAGGTCAAAATGCAGGAAGATCGACATGTCTGTAGGTCAACATGGGGTTAGGTCTACAGAGAGATTAGGTCGACACAAGCATTAGGTCGACATGGGCTAGGTTGACAGTCAAAAGGTCAATGGGGTTTTTCACCTTTTTTTATCCCTGGGCCTGATGCAACAGCGATTGCTAAGCAGCGTACATTCACTGCTTAGTGAGTGGGCAAACTGCGCCCACCGGGCGAACAAATGCCAGACCCCCATGAATCTACTCGATAGCATGCGAATGGATGTGTGTGCTTACACATCCATTCGCATTAGAGTGTACGGGGGATGCCGACCATCAATTGATTTCTCCCCCCACTCGCAAATGAAAGTCAGTCTAGGCTGAAGACAGGGCGGGCGGCTGACATCATGTGACCTCAGCCTCCCGCCCCCTGCTGGCTTCGACACGCCTGCATTCACATGGGGACACGCAGCGTTTCTCTGAGCACAACCACCATTTTTATGGGCAGGCCCAGGAAATGTTGGGCGTCCCCATGTGCTAGCCCCCTGTCCGCCCCCTGCCCGCCTCACTCCGTGCACCTGTGATAGTCCCCGAAGGCATTCGCAAAGCGGCCCTGCACATACATATATTCGCCAGTTGTCAGGTCAACAATAAAAAGGTCTACTGTCAATAGGTAGACCACTATTGTTCGACAGGCAATAGGTCACCGAATGAATAAAGTTGACATACCTATGGTCGACATGGGACAGGAGGGATCTTCCAGCAAGATATTGCAACATGTCACACAGCTAGAAATGTCTGACAAGACTTCCAGGCATTTCCCTGGCTCATTAATTCCCAGGAGTTAAACAGAATTGAGCATCTGTGGAACCACGTCAATGCACTACGGTCAGCATGGCTCCAGCCACCTGTGCCATCAGCACCTTATTGAGTCACTCATATCCCGTATAGCTTCTGTCCGTGCCACACACGGCGGTTACTCTGGCTATTACTGGTGGTCATGTTGTGACTCAACTGTGTAGATGCAATAAAATAAATGAAAGATTATGGGCAGTATTCAATCCCGTCCGCTATTTCCACTGACAGGAATAGGGGCCTCCACTGATTCAATGCTGCCGTTTCCGACAGCATTAAAGGCAGATTACAACAAAACCGATCCGACTTTAAAACAAGTCGGATCGGTTTTGTCGGAAACGGCCACGGATTGTCGAATTCACGGCTTAATGACATCACGTTTAAGCCACGCCCCCCGAACTCCTGCTGAAAGTCTCCTCTCCGGGCTTCTCCCGGAGAGGAGCTTTTAAAAGTCGGCAACCCTGAGTTAGTCGAGCTGAGCGAAAATGGCCCAGGATTCCGATAGTCGGAATCCCGGACTGAATACCTCCTATGTCTTAAACTAGAATACATTGTTCCTTCTTCTTAACCACAATCTAAAGGTTGTTTTGCTTTATAAAGTTAAAGTTAAGTGAAGGCCGAAGCCTGCATCGGGTCATTCCATTCTCTCCCATTGGTTATTGCTGGCGGTAACAGGGTTATCATCACCACATCGACAAACATCCTTTGCAGCTGATGGCCACTTAGGCTTGTACTCTAGTTTTACATTTTATGGGTATGAATTACCTGCTAGGAACATGTTCTCTTCGCTGTCCGCCACACTGACCATAGTCCCCCCAGAACCGATGCATACGTCATGTGCTCTAGCCCATTTCTTTGTGTCTGCTCCGGTAGGGAAGTAAAAGGTGTAGCACTTGGACCGGAATATGGACTGCTGGGTGTAGACACTACTGGTAACTGCAAGAAGAATTAAATAAAGGGTTTAAATCGCTTTCTGGGCCTCCTCATATAATACAGTAGCTATCGAACCAATCTAAGCTAATTAACCATTTGCGTGGCAAGTGAATTTACTAAAATAGGTGTGCAAATTGCCAAGCAAACATTTGTATTCATCATAATGACCTGTAATGTTTACTTTTATATAAGAAATATAATCTTTTTTTACACAACATTTGAATTTATATAACAAATGTGAGCGAGGCTAGCATTTTTAGTGGATACTTTGTACGTCTAACACGGAGATTAACGGATTAATTTGTGAAAAATTAATTATACACTGAAATTAATTCCTGGCACTCTGCCATATGATCTTATTATGTTACACCCATGACCCACCCTTTATGAGCCTGTACATCTGTTCCAACAATATTATCAACTATTTCTACAATAAATGTCCTGTCTTTAAGTTTATGCTGTCTGGCCCCCAGTGGTGCAAGTAGAAACTTTTTCTCAGTGGTTCTGACATCATGTGCCACCAAAAATGGGCATGGTCACATGTTGTTAGGGGGCGTGATGACACAAAACTAGGGGAGTGGCTACTCTGTGCAGCTACAATCTGCACAGGGGCAGGGGGAGGCATTGCTTAAGGCATTGCTTAAGGAGCAGTGGCCAGCAGAAATGGCTGCAGGGAAGGGGGGCTGGTTGTGATGTCCCCCATCCGCACATGAGGGCCAGATGTACAGATGTACTAAGCTTCAAAAGTGATAAACTGGAAAGTGAAAAAAATATCAGCCAATCAGCTCCTAACTGACTCCTGACTGGCTGGTACTTTGTCACTATCCACTTTATCACTAGTTTGAAGCTTAGTACATCTGGTCCTGGCCCATTTCTTCTGCAATCTTACACAAAGCTGCATTTTTTCTCAAATGGACAAAACTATGCTGCACTGCAGGTGGGGCAGGTGTAACATGCAGAGAGTTAGATTTGGGTGAGTTATATTCTTTTTGTGCAGGGTAAATATTGGCTGCTTTATTCTTACACTGCAGTTTGACACCGAAATCTAATGCTGGCCACACATCAGACCAACTTTCCTCCAGCCATCCAACTAGTTTAATTATGTGGTGAGGGACAAGATTTGCAACTAGTTGTCCACATATTTTGGGACTGACAGCCACCAGCATTGTTTTTACTTATTACATTGACCATAAATAAATGTAATTGGTCCTGGACCACCAATCCAAGTCACCCCAGGGTGCCACGACACACAGATTGAGAACCAATGCTTTAAGAAGTTTCTCTATATAGACCAGGGATGGGGAACCTTAGGCCCTCCAGCTGTTGTTGAACTACACCTCCCAGCATGCCCTGCAACAGTTTTGCTATTTGGCCATGCTAAAACTGTTGCTGGCAGGGCTTAAAGATATCATGCAGAGGTGGGAGAACTAATTTCTCTATGCCACCTAATTACCTCCCCTCCCCTACCCCCATTAGGAGATACAGGGCCAGTGGTAGGGTTTTTGGCATCCCCCTGCAAACTAGAATGCTTTTCTGTAAGAATTACTGTGCAGGGCCAATGTGGAGGCAAAAATGTTCCCCGTCCGCATTAGGGGTGGTGGAACTCAGTTCCACCCCGTTCCCCCCTCAATTTAACCCCTGGTTGCAGGGCATGCTGGTATGTGTAGTTCAACAACAGCTGGAGGGCCAAAGGTTCCCCATCCCTGATATAGACCATGCAGAGTTTGTTTGCTCATGTACGCTGTGTGATTTCATTACCGAGGTTCACGCCGTAGAGCAGCATGAATGCAGCACTCAGCTGTGCCGGAGCGCAGAGCCTCCTCATCCTGACTCTAGAAATACAAACACAAAAGGAACAGTTACAGACTATTTGCAAATCGCCATAACACAATTGTCACCTGTGTCTTTGTTGTCTGGAGAAAAGAAAGGGTGGTCTGGATTTCCTTTTTTTATGTTTCTCACATTAGGGAATATGTTATGAGTCGGTATGTAGATCAAGGGTAGGGGGGGGAGTATTATCGAATACTTTGTATGGTTCTTTAATTAAAGTAATTGGAGGTTTGCATCAATCTGGGAATTTAATCCTTAAACTTTTCCAGACAGGCGCATTCATGATAAGTCTCAAATTAGCCGAACCCTCAGAGACAGTCACAGTTCACAATAAACATCTTGATCTATCTGGTTCTTCTAGGGAGAGAATAAAGGTTTCCCATTTCGAGTAAAAAGTGTGTGTGGATAAAAGGATTCCCGTTCGTACTGAACGTCTATCAAACATGAGGAGTTGGAACAGTTTTGATTTAAGTTCAGTTACAGAAGGAGCTGTCGGCATTATCCAATGGATCAGGATGAGCTTCTTCACTAGCGACAATATAATTCTAAGTAAGGGAATATTTTTAGAAAAGAGTGGAGGACGAGACCAATTGGTGAAATTTAGACATACACATGCTAAATGATCTATGGTTACATTAATAGAGAATAAGGAGTTTATGTATACTATTAATTCATGCCAGAATTTTAATATCTTAGCGCAAGACCAGAAACAGTGGAAGAATGTAGCGTCCCACATCTTGCATTTACAACATTCTCCCGAGGCACTTGGAGACATATATTTACTCTGAGCTGGAGCGATATATATATGGGGTTTATAACTTTGTAGTGTACTTCTTGAAAATAAGCCGAACGGAGTGTTTTAATTATTTTTGGGAACTGTTTAAATATCATGTCAGGAGAGGTGATTCCTGGTATGTCCGACTTCCAAGTGTCGCTTAATTGTTCAAGGTGATTTGTTGGTATTTGGTAAGTGCGTCAGAAGAATATTATATAAGTCTGAGACTCTGAATTCATGACAATATAAAGTCGAGAACAAGGGTGTTAACGGTTCTGTGTGTTGCATGTATATAATTTTTGACATGACTGGTAAGATGTAGTATCTGACTTGTAGATACATGAAAAAATGATTAAGTGGTAATGTATATTTGTCTTGAAGGGTTGAATATGTAAAAATCTTTCCACCTGGGTCAAACAGTTTTGAAGCTGTCTAACCCTTTTTGGTGCCAAAGTGAATACGAGGAGTTGAGCATGGGGGGCGGGAAATTTGGGTTGCCCCAAATTGGAATGAATCGGATTATTTCCGGATTCCTGTTCAATTTCCGATTCACCTGTATCCACGCATCATACGTATGTCGAAACAATATATGATTAAGAATAGAAGAAGGTATTAGCTTTGTTGGGGTGTGGAGTAAGGCACTGGGGGAGTATGGGTGAAATAAAGACATGTCCAGGAGGCAATCGGTGTATGTTGACCTGTCATATAAACAATCTGATATATATCGGAAATGGATCGACCAGGCATATGAGCGGAAATCTGGAATTTTTAATCCGCCATTAGTTATTGGGTGAGTTAATTTATGGAGGGACATCCTCTGCCTCTTCCGACACCATAGAAACCTGGACATCTGTTTATTTATCATCTGTAGGTCATGTTGGTGGATTGTACATGGAAGCATTTGAAGGAGATAAAATATCTTCGGAAATACTATATTCTTCAAGATGGCTGCCCTGCCTAATAACGAGATAGGTGTATTTGCCCATCCTTCAAGTTGGGTTTTAATTTTTTGAAGTAATGGATTGAAGTTAGTTTTATAGATATCTAGTGGGTTCGGGGTTATAAGGACACCAAGATATTTCATTTTGGATGAGGCGATGCTAAATTGACTGAGAGTTGCGTGTGACAAGATCTCCTTTGGAAGGGGATTTAATGGTAGTACTTCAGTTTTATCAATATTAATTTTGTATCCTGAAAAAGAACTATACTCTTTGATCATAGACATAATGGCGGGTATAGATGATAGGGGATGGGATATGAATAGAATCATATCATCTGCGAAAAGTGCTAGTTTGAGTTCTATTTTTCCTACTTGTATGCCAGTAAATGCCGGGGTTCTCTTGGTTTATTTAAAAGCAAAGGTTTATAGCCCTTATTTCATTTTCATTGTATAATTAGCGCATTCATGAAAATTGTTAATTTTGGAGCAATTACATTCCAACCGAATAAACTGGCCCTTTGGAATATTGGAAATCCATCTATATAGATCAGGCATGTCCAACGTTGGCCCTCCAGATGTTGTGAAACTACACATCCCAGCATGCTTTGCAATAGTTTTAGCATTCTCTAATAGAAAAACTGTGGCAAAGCATGCTGGAATGTGTAGTTTCACAACATCTTGAGGGCCAACGTTGGACATGCCTGATATAGATGTTACTGCGGGGGGTCAATGTATGTGTTGTAGTCAGATGGTTTTATATAAACCGATGTTTCCAATTTTCCATTTTCGATCGAAATTCTTAGGTCAAGAAAGTTCACCTCGATTTTACTAGCTGAAAAAGTTAATTCAATGTTAAATGTGTTTGAGTTTAGACGATTAATGAACAATTTTAAAGATTCTTTATCTCCCCTCCATATAAATATCACATCATCATTGACCTAAGAATTTTGAGCGAAAATGGAAAATTGGAAACATTGGTTTATATAAAACCATCTGACTCCAACACATACATTGACCCCCCCCCGCAGTAACCATCTCATTCTCTTCTGGGAGTTACAATGCTGAACCACTGCATCCAGCATACTGTCAGTGGTCTAGTGAGTTGGGTGTTACAAGGATGTGGATGGGAGCAGGGACTGCTCGCTGACATAATACTGATAGTGTGTAAACACGGGGCGATACGGCTTCCGATGTTGCCGATTATAGTGAACATCGGAAGCCATATCGCATGCAAAACGCATGCTTTTTTAGGACTTGCGAGCCCGATGCGCTGCTGATGCGCGCTCCTGTGAGATGCGAGTCCCGGTACGATCTGATTGTATCGGGAAACGCATCTCACAGCCTATCCTGCCATGTGTACACACCTTAAAAGAGATGATGATAGATTTCAGCAGGGTGTGCACCAGAACCCGACTCCACAGATACACCCGGAACGGGTGCTCACTATAACAGCGCACAAGGCATCACAAACCCATCAGATGTTGTGGCTGACATCTGCCATGTGTCTCCTTCTGTTCCTACAGTCGCCTCCTCCTGTTCCTAGAGCTGCCTCCCCCCGTTCCTAGAGCCGCCTCCTCCTGTTCCTAGAGCCCAGGTACCAGAAGAGGCAGTTGGCTTGTGGGTTGAACCTCCCTCCCTCCCTCTATCTACCAATATGAATATATAAAAGGGGTGTGTACAGGGTAGAAAGTGCCTTAAAGTCCAGGACATTATTACCCCCTTGTTCGTACACTTCATCTCATCACATGAAGCAGACTCCGCTATTCGGTGCTAAACCATTAAAGACACATTATATTATTTATTTATTAACAGTTTCTTATATAGCGCACACATATTCCGCAGTGCTGTACAGAGAATATTTCAACATTCACATCAGTCCCTGCCCCAGTGAAGCTTACAATCTATATTCCCTACCACATGTACACGCACACAGAGACATTCTAGGCTTAATTTGTTGGGAGCCAATTAGCCTACCAGTATATTTTTGGATTGTGGGAGGAAACCGGAGTACCCGGAGGAAACCCATGCAAGTACGGGGAGAATATACAAACTCTGCACAGTTAGGGCCATGGTAGGAATGGAACCCATGACCTCAGCGCCAGTGGCGGAACTCCCGGAGGCAATGGAGTCATCTGCCGCCGGGCGCCAGCCTTAAAGGGGGCACTGGCTCTATTGCCTCCTGGGAGTCCAGCCAGAGATTCCACAGCCCCTGTGACGAAAAGTGCCCCAGCGCAAAGGACCTTGTTCAATAGGTATGCAAGGGGCGGGGAACACTGCACCGGTCCCCGCCCCTTGCATACCTAATGAGCGGGTTTCCCACAGCGCCGTGATTCAGCTGCAGCATTACTACCAGTCGTAGCACTGCACGTCCGTCCCTCGGCTCCCACTCCCCTCAATTGAACCGAGATTCCCCACCACCAGAAAGCCCCGGCGCAGCTACAGTGAGCCCCAGCGCAGCGCCACAGCTACACATGGCAGGGAACCCTGGCATCGCTACACACGGCCAGGAGTTCCCAGTGAGTCCCGGCACGGCAGCACTGTTGCAGGGAGCCCTGGTGCATCTGCGCCACTACAGTGAGCAGGCAGCGATACACCCGGACAGAAGTTCTGCCGCCCAAAGAGCAGAAAGAAAACCCTCTTCTGGAGGTACAAGCGCCGTATGCATGAGAGGATTTAAACACTTTCAAATCCCTGCACTCCCTCTCATTCTCATCCTCCACCCCCCTTTCCTTCTCTACCCCTGCCCCACTCCTCCTCTGCCGCCCCTCACGTCTTCTAACCCCACTCATGTCTTCTACAGCCCCTCAAATCCTCTACTCCCTACCCTCTCACCTCGTCTACCTCTGCCCTCTCCTCTGCAGCCCCTCACATCCTCTTCCTCCCCTCACCTAAGCCCTTCTGTACCCCTCCTCTGTCACCCCTCTGTCCTTCTCCACCAGCTCTCGCCTCCTCTAGCCCCATCTTATCCTTTACCCTCCTCTACCTCTTTTCCTCCCCCCCCCCCCCACTCCACTCTCTCAAAATTTGCTATAGGGCCCTCACAGCACTAGTTACGCCCCTGCAAGACTGCATAGTCACCCCAGCTACGCCCCAGCCGTCCCTGCTACATTGAACCCCCTCTCTCACCAATCAGCAAACTTTACTATATCCCACTGCTCCTCACCTAACCCCCAGCCAGCACTTCAGTCACACTGCCGCTCACACTCAGTCACACTGGGGCCCATAAATGTCTAGTTACGCCTCTGCCTCTCCCCCTGCCTTCCCCCTCTCACCCTGAGCCCCTCTTACCCTGCGTCCCCCTCTCACCCTGCACCTCACCCATAGTCTCACCTATAGTCCTATCATTACTGTATTTGTATGCTGTGTTACTTATACAGGCAAGGGAATGGCAACATAAAAGCACAGTGCTGTCTGGACTGTTTATTATTTCTATATACTAACCGTCAATGTTAGCATTCCCTTGCCTGTATCTATCCGGTCGTGAAGGGCACCCAAGACACTGTACGACATATATATATCATGTCTTGATAAAGGGTTTGTACCCGAAACGTTGGCACATAGACCGTTTTGTCTCCAGTTTATTACTGTGTTTGACTGCCGCCGTGCAGTACCATGGGAGTCTCCTGAGTGCCTCCACACCTCGTATCGATATATATATATATATATATATATATGTCTGTACGGTGGCACTCTGAAATAATCACACTCAGGCTGGATTTAAGCCAACGTTTCAAAGCCGTGTGGCCTCTTTATCAAGGTGCAGGAGAGCCTTAGTGTGATTATTTCAGAGTGCCGCCGTACAGACCTATATCTAAAGTTGTGTCCACCCGACCTGCTTATCGGAGGGCACCTGTTTGCTGATTATTGGATATTGGACCCCTACTTCAGTGGCTTATCCTTGGAGTGCCGCCTCCAGGAACCCTATATATATATATATATATATATATATATATATATACACTAGACCAGCACTCCGTTTCCAAGTCGCAGTTACCGGGGTGCAACCGCCAGGGAAAGGTATGTATATAGGATACAGCGGCACACACTCGGATTCAGCAAAGAAGTCACTACCAGTCAAGGTAATAGTATAATGACGTTTCGGAGTTTTATCCTTTATTGCTTCTGATTTGATAAAGGATTTAAACTCCGAAACGTCTTTGCTGAATCCGAGTGAGTGCCGCTGTATCATATATATATATATAAATATATATATGTATACATACATACATACATACATAACCCCCCCCCCCCCCCCCCCCCATAAAATTCCTGGGTTGGGAGTACCATAGAGTTGAAGCAGTGAGGGGAATGTAGAGGTGAAGCGATGACAAGGGGACAGAGATGTGAATGGAAGGAGGGTGTGAGAGGTGTAGGGAAGGAAGAGGTGAGGGGTGACAGGGAGGAAAGAAAGTGAGAGGTGCAGGGAAGGAGTAAGTGAGATGACAGGAGGCCAGAGAGGTGCAAGAAAGGTGGAATTGAGAAGTTCAGGGGGACGGAAAGGTGCAGGAAAGGAGGGTGAAAGGGGGACGGAGAGGTGGAGGAAGAGAGAGGTGCAGAAGTGATAGGTCAACAGAGAGGTGCAAGGAGTGAGAGGTGTAGGGTAAGAGGTCGAAGGAGATGTGGGGGGGTGACAGATGGAAGGAGAGGTGCAGGGGATGGAGAGGCGAATAGACTGAGAGATGCAGGGGCGACAGGGCTTAGAGGTGGACGGAGTGAGAGGTGTAGGGTTGAACCATCAATGGTCTGGTGGAGGAGTGACAGACGGAGGTAGAGGAGCAGGGAAGGAGGGAGAAAGAGTAAGTTAAACCATGAATATATGCTGATGTCAGTGGCACCGTAGCATATTGCTATTATTATATATAATAAAGTGTGTGTGTATGGGGGGGGGGGGCACCAATATTCATCTTGCGTCCGGGCACCTGGGACGAACTTACGCCACTGCTCAGCGCTGTGAGGCAGTAATGCTAACCATTAAACCATCCGTACTGCCCAAAACAAAAGAAGAGGGGCCCCCAGACAGAAACATGTACTGGGCCCCTAGATTTCTGTTGGCAGCCCTGCAGCAGTTACATGCTCAGCAGCATGGCTGTGACTGTGCATGTGCACCAATAAATGGTTAATGACAATTAACGCTGCCCTGTGCTATTTAGGAAACCTGGGCACCAGACGCCGTAAAGATGGGGCTTTGCCTCATTTGGAAGCTCCCATGCAGATCTGGATCAGTAACGATGAGATAAGATTTGTGCAGACAGACTTGGCCGCATGTTCTGCAGTACGCTCTGAGCATTTGGTGGTTTGTACAATGCGGTCTATGTAATTTGGCTATTTGGCTGCTCAGCATGGCTGAAAATGGAGTGTGTGGCATTGGGGGTTATTTTAATCCATTCAGTCCTCTGTGCATTTGCACAGAGGGCCGATGGTGCGCATCTGCGAATGCGAAGGCGCATTTGTGCACATGTGCAGACGTAGGGTGTGTGCACGCACCCGTGACTGTGTGCGGGGGGGGGGGGGGGGGGGGGGAGATGGGCAGGAGGCGCCGGGCTGCCCCATTACCATGGGCGTTCCCATGAGAATGCTGGGTGTTCTCATGGTAATGAGGCGGTGACCCCGGTGCGGGGGGCTGGCAGCTGACATCACCGGATGTCAGCGTGCATGGAAATGTAAGTGACTTAAAAGTCACTTTTATATGCGCGCACGCACCACATCTTTCGATGGTCCCTGACCATTGGAAAATGTGGTCGGGTACCCGAGGCATACGAATCCATCCGCAGCCTGTGCGGGCAATCCCACACTTTGAGGGGAGGGGGGTGTGTGCATTTACCGGGCGGGGTTTGGTGGACTCGCAAGGCTGCGAATTCTCATCCTTGCGAATCAATCAGGATAACGCCCATTGGCGGGAGAGGCCCCTTCCCCGCTCTGCCAGCAGCCTGCTATCTATGCTGCCTGCACTGCCATTAATAATTCCCCCTGGGGCCCCTCCCCTGATCTCAGTTAATATTGCATGATGAGCTGATTTGCATATTCAGATATGCAAATTCGTTTTTTTTTTTTACCCACAAAGCATTGTGGATGAAAACTGGGTAATGTTTGCCCACTTTTCTGTGTATTTCACATTGAAATCAATAAATAGTAATTAGCATACAGTAAGTATTATAAATACTTACCCCTTTCCCACCACAAATGTTCCCATGCACAGGCTGCGAATAGATGCTTAACAGACATCCATTAGTATGCTGCGGGGGAACACCCACATTATTCGATGGTCGGCGACCATCGAATGATGTGGAATGTGCACGCATATGTAAGGTTGCTCTGAGCAACATTACATATGCATGCACGCTGGGTAGGAAATGGGCGGGCAGCTGACATCCAGTGATGTCAGCTGGCTGCCCCCCCCCCCCCCTCAGTGTCACAGCCCCTAACATAGGTCCCCGTGCGAATGAGGCGCCTGATCCGCTACCACCAATATTTTACTCTCACTGCTTTCTGCAATCACATGCTAAATTTTGGTGTGCTAAAGCAACACAGCATACATGGGAATAAATAATGGTGCTGTCTGTCACTGGGGCTGGTAGTAGGGTGGGTGCTGCGTGAGACACAGAATGACCCACCCCACTCCTCAGCCCCAGTGACATACACTACTCCCCCTCAGCGAACTACAGTCAGTAACCAACTTGGGCTAACCCCCCCCCCCCCTATCTATGTAATCCCACACCCAACCAGCATCAAACATATGACAAAGACAATTGGACAAATTACCCATTTTAAACTAGTCCCCCAGGCACCAATGATACTACATTATACATACTGCTGGCTGCTGTGCTCCCAGGCCCCCACATTACTGAAATAACTTATCTGCAGCATACTACTAGGAGTACTAACTCACCAACAAAATAGATACACCAGGCTGAGGCAGCAATGTGCGGCACACAGCAGCAGGTTAGGTAGGCAATGGTCAGAGCCTGAAGCTGGACTCTGGCGCAGGAGATGGAGGAGCAGCAGACTTACTGCGTAGTAAGAAAATGGCGCCGGAGCCCAGAGAAAAAACCGCCAAAACCTGACCGCGCAACAATATCCCGCCTGCGCATAAGCCCGGATCCCTCCTCCGTCCCCTGGGTGGTGAGTGGTGACTGACAGGTAGTTTAGTGCCTCCCCCTCCTGCAGACTCACACACAGTGCTGCGCTCCACCACCGAGCCACTCCGCCTGATCTCCAAGGCTCCCTCTAGGCCTCAATGCTCCGCCTCCACCCATCAATCAGCCAATGCCCGCCCTGTGCTGTGCGCCGATCGGCGCTCACAGTCACAGCCGCCTGTCACAACATAGACTTTAGTCTAGTGTAAGCGGCTGTGACTGTGAGCGCAGAGCGGCGCACATAGGGGCAGATTTATTAAGCTCGGTGAAGGGACAAACTGTCTGTTTTTTATCACCGTCCAATCAGCTCCTACCTGTGAAGCTACAGGCTTGGTTTGAAAAATGACAGGTAAGAGCTGATTGGCCGGTGATAAAAACCGGACAGTTTATCACTTCACCGAGCTTAATAAATCTACCCCAGAGAGACTCGCTCACTGACAGCCAGGCTCGTCAGCAGCAGAGCCGGCGCTAGCCGCTCAGCAGAGGATGCAGTGCAGGCAGGCGCCGGACAGGAGAGGCGCGCCCCGCTCTGCATCCTCCTATCTCATCTCTGCTGTCCTCCTGCCGTTGCTGTGCGCGGCACCCACCTGTCAACAGAGTGTATGACAGGCAGTGGTGCCGGAAGCCTAATCCAGATCAGTTGATCTGTCCCTCCCAGCAGCGAGCGCCTCCCATGCCCGTCCGCACAGGCTGGAAATTATTTGTGCATCATATCCCGAGTCCCTGGCTCCCTGCTGCTTTAGTTTCTGTTCCCTGGCTGCTACTAAGCACGGAAACTCTTCCCCCTGCACTACAAGCCCTCCCCCTCTACAAGCTGTTGCCGCACAGAGAGCCCGAGAATGACGACAGGAAGACTTAACCCTCTGGCATCCTGGTCTACTACAGTAAGCTTCAACTCAAAAGTGTGTTCATTCATGTTTTATATGTATGTGTATGTATGTACTGTATGTGTGTGTGTAATATATATATATATATATACACACATACACTTGATTCACTGTATATATCCTGCATTATTCAGCTATCTGTTGCCCCCTAACGTCCCAATCTCACACCGTTGACGGCCCCCTTGTTCTCTACAGCTCTACCTCCCTGCCCCCCTGTGCCCCCCCCCCCCCTCGGTCTTCAACCCGGCTTCATGTCTCTGCTCCCTCAATCCAATATCACACTACCCGGCAGCTACCTTTCTCCCACCCAGTGGCAGCTGTATGTCTGTGTCAGCATCCGTTTGTCTGTCAGCATCCGTATGTCATCATCTATGTGTTAACATTCTTGTGTCTGTGTGTGTCTA